>NC_140670.1:28290021-29490021 GCF_054131305.1 Coturnix japonica | reverse complement strand
GTCTTATGGTGGTGTTTGCCTTTAAGGAAAAGGGCTGAAGCGTGACCGAAACAAGCGATGTGCAGCAATGCAAGTATAGAAAACATTTCCATAAATAATCATAAAAAAAAAAAATCTACAGTAGTTTCCAGAAAGAGCCAGAGAGAACAGTTTATTGCTGTTTGGACCTACTGAAGCAAGCGAGTTATTTAACTTTTCATGGGTGTTTTATAATGACAAGCTTGTAGAAGAATAGTGTATGTGTGTCAGTTCCCTCTGCAAAGCTGGCTGGATACTCGCTTTACTTTGTGCTTAACCAAATATTTGTCTTGGAAGGAAAGAATTTAGCAACACACAAAAGATATGCTGTTTGAAAAGGTGCAAGAAATTACTGAAATAGGTATGTTTGTTTTTTTTCTTTTCTAGCTTATTTAATTGGCTCCCAGAAATACACTTGAACTACTATAGGAAACCAAGCAAGGAGCCTAGGAAATGCAGAGGAGCACATGCTGATCAACTCCGAGTTGGTATCAGCAGCTGGCTCCAAACCCTTAGGTCACTCTAACCTAGTCTCCTATTTCTTTGGCTAGTGAGAGAATGTGTAAAAGACAAACCAAGCCTTTGTGGTTATTGTAGCCTCCTTAGCTTGCCTAGGTAGCAGAGAACTTTTTAGAATGCTCTTGAATGAGTTCTTTTGTCATCAGAGTCAATGGCAGCTCTCACTGGTGACTGGCTTGGTGGGCCCACACCCTTTGCCATTGGGATCTCTTACTGTGCTGACTTACAGAGCTGATGCTGGTCTGCCTGCTCCATGCTCTGTATGGCATTCTGCTGTGGATCCATTGATTTTCATTCTTTAATTGCCTATAAGAGCCCAAACACTTAGGTGTCCAGACAACTAAGCCAGTTGACCGTACTGTTTCATCTCAGTTTCTGCATCCCGGTTTACATGGTTTTCCTTATTTTGACACTGAGTTTTCTACACAAGCACTTCACTGTAACAGATCTCTTTTATTTTAAGAATGATATTCTCTTAGGAAACAAAGCCAGAGAGATTTTGGTCACTCTGTAATGAACTGAAATTGCAATTCTGAAATGTAAATATTGTCCCATCAGCAATTATTTGTCACTCTGTGCTGTGAAAACTGCACTTTAGACAGTCATAATTCAAATTGACTCTTTCCCTATTGACTGGCTTTCAAATGCCCCTATTTCAGCTTTGGGTCTGTGCTTTCTAAAGGCTTTTCCTTTTGCTGTGTATTTCTGACTTTTGTCACTCTGCAAGTGAAGATGAACAAGGAGAGTGAATGTTTGACAGCGAAGATGTGTTTATTTCAGCTTGTAAGTTACTGAGCTACCAGGTGAAACCCATGCTGGGTTGGCATCCAAAGCGTCTGAATGGCTTCCTTTGCCTGTACAGCCTTCCAGTTTTATTGCAGCTTTGTAAAGGTGTGCATGTGCTTTTACTAGGTTATCTTTCTGCTCTCTTCTTCCAATTTTACTCCTTAGCAGTGTCTTCTTCTCTCAGTCAACTGAAATTAATTTGCACCAAAGAATGGATCTTGGGGGTTTCAAATATATAGTTTTTAAAAGACTGAAGCTTATGTAATTCAATTTGAAATTCAAATTAGAAAAGTATGAGTTTGTGAAAGGAATTTCAATTGTGCCCGTGTGACAGGTTGATTTATTTTACATAAACACCAGCTTTTGACTGCGTTTCTTTCATGGTTCGTTGGTTCGTTTTTGGGTTGTGTTCATAATAATCCTGCAGTCTTAAAAATGAGTTTGTCACTCAAAAATGCATCTCATGTATAGCTGAGCTTAATTACACATGTAGACAAGGTGTTCTCCTGTGTTATGACGGGTGTTGTGGTCTTGGTGGTGTGGATGGAGAGTATGGGTTGAGATGGCAACAAAGGTTGATAACTAAGGTTGGAGCATCTAAGATATCTGTTACTTTCCTACTCTGTGCATGAATTAAATTCTTCCTTATCGAATGAAACGCTTCATTTGATTCACAATTTCCTGAAGTTTTCTTGAGCTTGATTAAGAAACCGATCTGACCTGGGAACTTCAGCAAACATAAAGGGATGAACTAATCTGTAATAAAACTTGCAGTGTTTCATTCCGTTAAGTCTGCGGTACAAATTCAAATGCAGTAAATTTTTTTTCCTAGCCACCAGTGGAGACGGTTGCAAGTAGAAATTATGCTTGGAACACTTGGAACGTCCCCCTCACCCAATGTGGGGCCTGGAGAATCCACACAGCTATTTGAAAAGTGGTGTTGGCTCCGATCTCTCACCCATAGGGTTTGACTCGCACTATAAAGCTAAAGTTACAGATTAAGAACTATCGGGGGTCTTCTGACATCAAAATTAAGAACATATGGTTTATTCTTCTGGTGCCTGCGCATTCTGAAGGCATTGGCTGTAGTGACTGATGCACGAGCACCGGAGGAATTTGTAGATGTCTGTTCTTTATTTATGGGAGCATAACTCGATAATTCAAATTTTGAGTTACTTTTGTTCTCCTCAAACACTGTCTATGGGTTGTTGTTCTTTTCCCATCGTGCTCTCTGTCCCTACCCAGCAAATCATAACAATTCTGGAGCTGAATTAAGATATCTTAACTTGTTTTTCTAAGCTCGGTAATTTAGAGTATCCACTGCTCTGGTGATGAGCACGTCTAAAACAGCCAATTGTGGAAAATGCACATTACTTTGTTCTCAGTAGCAGCTCCATAGAAATCCAGTGTTTATCCTAAAAGTTTATCATTCTTTTACTTCTCAGAAGGGGTGGTCGGGCACTGAAATGGGCTGCCCAGGGAGGTGGTGGAGTCACCAACCCTGGGGGGGTGTTCAAGGAACAATTGGATGTTGTGTTGAGGGGCCTGGTTTAGTGGGAGCTATTGGTAATGGGTGAACGGTTGGACTGGATGATCTTTTAGGTCTTTTCCAACCTTGGTGATTCTATGATTCACTCATAGGTCAGCTAGAATATTACTGAGGGTTTGAGAGGGAAAAGGAATCTGAAGACTGATTCTGTGAAGCCCTGATACTTCTAGCATCAGCAGCAGAATAACTTTCAGTGCATCTTAGAGGACCTTACAGTTCAGTGTTCACTTTGAACTACATTGGGAATGGTCCACTTAACATTTGCAGATCCATATGTATCCCAGAGGCTGCATTTTTATTAATAAAATCTGATTTTATAGCATTTTTGGAAGGAAAAAAGTAGTAGTTATAACTACTTAAGCTGTATATGGGACGTGGTCCTGGGTCAGTCATTTGTAGTACTGGCACTTCTTAGTGTTGCCTGTTTCCTTTTGTTCCCTGCCTGGGTAGTTGTGAGCAGCCTGGGTGGCTGAGGCTGACGGGGTGTCCAGGACCACATCCTGGTGGGTTTGGTGATCTGCAAAGAGGAGAACCCACCCAGAGCCTCTGTGGGTACCTGCACCAAGGCTCCAGCATCCACACAGCACAGCTTCTTGGTGGTCAAATGCTTTGCAAGTAGTCCCCAGCCTTTTGATGCATCTCCCAAAAAAAAGAAAACTCTTGTCTCGTTTAGCTGAGGAATCTGTAGAATTCTTGACCAAAAAACTCTTGTCAGTGATTGGTTTTCTTGTGGGTATTATTGTACTCTTTTTTTATCAAGCCTAACATTTCAAGTTCCTGTTTATTATTCTTTACAGTTTGTTAACCACTGACTTATTAAATCATTCAGCTCATTACAGGAGGGGAGGGAACCGTGTAACACAAACTTAGCTGTTTAACAAAGGAATGTTTTGGGGTTAAATACAGACCAGATCTTTGTAATATCTTTTAATATGTTTTATGTGGAGTCTACCAGTAAGGAAGTATTTGTATCAAATAAGTAAATGCTGGTGAGTAAACAGCTATTATATTTTACTGCTCTTAGAATCTTGACCAAGCTCCAGCTCATTAAAAGCTCGCCTATTGTTTGATTATCTGTAGCACAGCATTTCATACTGAGTTAAGAATCCAGGCTTGAAAATATTTGCACTTTCAGGAAGTTGGTTTCTTTTTCCCTTCCATCTTCATTATATTTGACCAGGCTTGCTTCTGATAGTGATTACAAATAGCCTTGATCAATTTATATTGAGAGACATGATGGCCCTAAGCCCCATCCTTTGGTGATGGGACATGCACAATGGGACTATGGGGAAGAGTTTCCTGTTGCAGGAGGTCCCTTAGAAAAGCAATGTGTAATTGAGAATACAAGACAGATCTGTGTTACGGGGTGATAATTCTCTCATCTCATTTTTAAATATCTTCTATTTTATAGGGTTAAATGACTTGGATAATAATTGATTGTATTTACTTGTTTGTGTACCAGAAAGTGGGAATTTGTTGGGAAATGTTATTTCAACTCCTGAAATCTATTCTTTTTCTTTTCAAGTTATAATGCTTTGAGAGCATATGCTTGTCTGAGCTGTAATGTATCCTGAAGCATTACTAACGTTGTTTTTCTACTTTGCATATTTGGACCGTCTTCTGGGCCACATTTTTGATGTCTCTACCTTGATGCAGTTCACACGATTCCTCTGTGATTCTCCCCTTGAGGTAAGCATTAATTCTAGACATGAGTTGTGAAATGAATGTATTATTTTCTCTTCATTTTCTGTAGTTGGTACATTATGGGTATAGATGGCACGGATGGGTGTCACGGTGTTGTATCATCACCAGCCAGTAAGCAAGGTAACACTGAATCTGTAAAGGAGACTGAGGAGATGGATAATGAGCTACTCCTGAATTTCATATAACTGCAAGAGAAAAATAATAAAACAAAGTCAGAAATCACAGTGCTCTTGACTTATTTCTTTTAAAGAAAAGAATATGTTACTAAATAATTTACTGACCGTGTATTTGACACTAGTCTGAGTTAAGAGTTGAGGAGAGATGCTGCTGTTTCTTTTCCAACAAGCAAACTGTAGTAGATTTGTTTCACTGTCTTGCTTGTTAGTCTTAAAGAGTGAAGTACCCCGTGACTGTAATGAAATTGTCAGGTTATGGTAATTACGCTGGTAATGCGATATGTCGCAGTTTGAATGAATCCATGTGTGGAGAGTTTGTTGCTTTTACTCTGCTGAGTCCACTGGCCTTTGCATTCCTGAAAGCTGAAGAGTAATAGAGCTCATTAGGCTTTATAGGAAAAGGGCTTTTATCACCTCGTCAACTCAGGCAGCAGACTGCTATTATATTCTTAATTTTGTATGGCTACGTCGATGTTGATGCACGCTTCCCCGCCAGGTTTATACCAGTATTGTTTCTTACAGACACTTTTTATTGACATTTCGAAGCTTGAATTAAATTTTGTGTGGCACCACTACAGATGTCTTCAATTAGATGAAGTTAAATAAAAGAGGTTGTGTATCAGAGGCCAAGAGATTCTTGAAATTCTTCATTCTGAAACAGTCGCCACAAGAAAATCTAGTAGTGAGCGGCCTGTTTACTCTTTAGAACAAAAATGATTTAAAATCAATTTTAACCTTTACACAATTTCAATTTGTAATTCTATTTTTTTAAATTTAATATCATTATTAACTGCAAATAAATAGCAACGCCTGAACTCTTCCTGTCTTTATTTCTTCACCTTACTGCTGTTTCAGTTTTGGCTATGGGCTCTGGCAGACAAGAATAGAATAGTTTAAAAAATACAGTATGCAGAAGCAGAGAACTAGGCAATTTTCTAGCAGTAAACAGGGTGCAGTAGAGAACTGATTTTGGTTTTTCTTCACTTCCTTTCCTCTTAGAAGCTGTATCTGAATGTTTGTCATTTTACCCCAGTTGTTCAGCACAGGAGAATGGCTTACCATTGGAATCACAGAATGGTTGGGTTGGAAAGGACCTTTGAGCCCATCCGGTTCCAACCCTCTGCATGGTTTTAGGGAGGTTGGTACTTCAAGATGCTTAGGTTTCCTTTTAACCTAATTCTACGATTTTCTGCTATGGGCTGCCTTTGCACTCAGCTCTTGCTGGCACAGTCTGTGGCAGTGTTGAACTACACTTGTAATAGAGAAGTGTTTTCTTGTGTTCAGAGTGAATTTCATATGTTTTTTTAAGTAGTGCCCGTTGCTTTCTGTCCTGTCAGCGGACACTGCTTTATTCCCTCCTGTCAGGTGTTACACCTACAAACAAAACCTTCCTGCAGATCGTCTGATTTTGATCTCAGCTCTCTCCTTGTACATCAGATGCTCCAGTCCTAAATCATCCTTATGGCCCTTCACAAGTCAGTCTGTATTTCCCTGTACTGGGTTGAGTGTTCCAATTGCCTCCTTACCAGCGTGGCATAGAGAGGGAAGTATGCAACAGAGCTACCAATGCCTCCTTTGAGCTGCGGGCTTTTTCTTTCCTCATTTTTTTCCCCCCTCTTGTTTGGATGGAAGCCTGTAAAACTACAACTCTGCTGACACAGCCTGTATTTGTAGGTCTCATCTTCACTAATCCCTAATGAAAGGAGGAGACAGTAGTGAACAGGAGATATGTTAGTAACCAAGAAAGATAGTAATCTACCATATGGCAGGTTTTGAGTGTGTGCCTTTGGGAGAAGAACTGCTGGAATTAATCACTTCACTTTGGCAAATAATTTCTACTAGAAGTAGAAATCAAGAGTTTCCTTGTTGTTTTTTAATTTATTTTTGTATAAGGTAGCATGGATTTCATATTTTATTCCTCCTTCCATCCACAGCAGAGGGTAAAATGGAAATGTTCAAAGCAGGAGATGTCATGAAACCTCCCATAGAAAAACAATCGTGCAGTTATCAGTGTTAAGACACATTTTCATGGGGGATGGTACAGCACCTTCTATAGCTGCATACCAGTCTGGGTTAGAGGTTAACTAGTCTAATTTCTATATTATTAATAACACTAAAATGCGTTAGAAGTAAAGTGAAAGACCAATGTGCTTTGAAGAAAATTGAGTGCTCTCACCACTGGAGTTTCATTATAAGCACTTATTACACTGAATTGTATTAATTAGGGCATGTAATGCCAGACAATATTAAATATTTAAATGTTAATAATGTCTTATAAATTATGACCAATCAGCCATTCATGAAGAAAATATGGGGCAGAAGTAGCTATGAAAACTAGGGAGTATTAATAGTTCCTAATAATAGCACGTATAATTACGCCTTAACTCTCATAGCCAGAGTTTTAGCTCTAGTTTTAGTGGTTAGTCCTTTCATATAACTTATTTAATGAATATAAACAAAACACACGGTTAGTTTTAAAAGTATGCATTTCTTTTTTATGTATGTTCTTTAGGATAGTGGGGCTTTTGTTTCAGATGACTACCAGCACCTATCATTTCAACATTAATTGCATAAGGAAGTAGGAGAATATTGGTTTGGATCTTGCTCTTTCCATGTAACATCTCTCACATTACATGTGTTGATTCATTACCTGAAGAAATGGTGATGTTCTCAATAGCAAGAGCAGCACGTGTTTTTTGTAGTATAAAAGCTAATGTGTTATTTTGTGTTTATAAGTGATCCCCTCTCTGGTGGGACATGTATGATGTCCCATGTATATTTCACGTTGCCTTTGACAGTCATGGTCCCCTGTGGCTGTATTGGCCATGTGAAATGGTATAGCCTGCTCAAAGAGAGGGTTTCCTATGTTGGGCCTGTTACACATCTAATGGTCTGAATGGTATGTGAGAAATCAAGGCCAAGGAGCCAAGTATTCATTGAGAAACTGGAGAAAACACAGTACTTACAAATGCTACAAAGGATTATATTGTATGAAAACTTTTCAAG
The DNA here is from genome assembly GCF_054131305.1 of Coturnix japonica. NCBI lineage: Eukaryota > Metazoa > Chordata > Aves > Galliformes > Phasianidae > Coturnix > Coturnix japonica. The sequence goes on along the minus strand of NC_140670.1, from coordinate 29,482,263 downwards.
GAGGAGGAGAATGTGCTTTTAAAAAATGCTGTTTACTTTATGTAACAGATCCCTGAACATTTTGCCTGAAATGAGTACTGTGCTTGTTATCCTTGTTAAAGAACACAGCCTCTTTTATGTCTGTAGATTTCTTTGTAATTGAGTTAGTGAAATAACACTGTAGTTCATGCCTTACTAAAAGTTCCTTACTGAGCTGATGCTGCAGTTGGCAGATGTGACTGAGCCCATGCTATGCCATTCCAACGTAAGGCTCCCTTACACACAGCAGTCTTTTACCTGGAGAAGAAAATCCTTTCTATGTTGTTGTGGGCAATCTTTTATAACATTTAATAATTTCTATGCAATTCATTTTTGCAAAAGAAATGCAACCTGCTTTATCTGCTTATTATTCCAAACTCTCAAACTTTGACCCATCTTAAAGGTTTTCATATCGGCTACGTGATTTCATTTGGCTCTACTGAAAAGCTGAGGATATTGTATGAAACAGTGATTACCAAATGTGAAAGCTTCTCCTAAATGAAGAGAACCTCACTATCCCCATCTAATATCCTCCTGTGCTCCAGATTTAACTCTCATTATTTTCATCATTTCATTTTTATGCTATCTTCAGCTACATACCTAGTTTAATGCTACACGACTGAATATTGTACAGCCTTTATTTTGGGACTTAATGGTTGGGTAAGTCTGTTGGAATGATTTTTGTCCAAGTGATTGATTTCTTTTGACACACGTGGTAACAATTAGAATAACTTCTACTGCCCGTCATCTCTTCAGTCTACGCTACTGTATCAAAATACTTGATTAAACCCTCCTTCTGCTGTTGTAATGCAAAACAGTTGGTAATAGCAGGTAGTACTGTCAGATTTATTGAGTGAGAAGCTGCTTTCTGAAGATCTGGCAGTACAGTGAAAAACACAACTAGATGGGTAATTTAATTGAGCACTGTGAAATTCAGGATTGAAGTAACTTAATGTTGGAGGGAAAGGCACGGCAGAGTCAATTGCACAATACAATTGAAATTAGGAGATAATCTTTGTAAAATGAGGCATCCTGGTTTAGGTGCTTTTACACATTGTGGAGGTGTACTTTGTGTGTTCAAAGCACAGTGCACATCAGCAGTGGTCTTGCAGAAGCTGTTCTTTGTGATGCCAAGAAACTCTGTAAGTTCTGATGCAAGAGAGAGCTCCAGGTTTTTAGATGCAAGTTCTTTTGTTGGTCATAAAGAGTAAAACTTACATAGTGAGCTGATAAGTGCTCTTTGTAAACCTATTCTCAAAGAATCTCAGTGGCAACACCGAGAAACTGAACTTTGGTGACCAATGGCTGCTGATCCCAGATACGTAACCAAAATGTGGAGCTGGAGTTGGACTCGATGGTTGTTATGTGTCCCTGCCCACTGTGATTCTATTCTATTCTACAGTGAAAATAAAAAAACAATATAGAGAATTAATGTTGTTTTCCCTGTTTCTCAAATTCCTGTTTTCCTTTCTCTAAAAGAGTATAGCAGGAAAGATTTTTCACAGTATTTTCTTTTAAAATCCTCATCTAAAATTGTTTTTATACTGGAAATCTACCAGTCTGATAATGAGATCCTGTTTCTTCTCAGGCAGAGAATCCACCGAATGGACCAGAATGTGGCTATGGTTCTTTTCACCAGCAGTACTGGCTAGATGGGAAGATAATAGCTGTGGGTGTCATTGATATCCTGCCCTACTGTGTGTCCTCTGTCTATCTGTACTACGATCCAGACTATTCCTTCTTATCTTTGGGAGTCTACTCTGCATTACGGTAAGAGGATTTTTGTTTTCTGGTTAGATGTAATAGTAAGATTTGATACTTATTTTTAACTTGAGACTTTATTTCCACTCCATAAGTATGCTGCTAACACTGTAGCAAAAATTAATTCTCAACAGTTGGATGCATACCTAAATATATTCTACATTTTTCTAATCTTTCTAATTAGCTAAATACTTATAACAATGAAAAACTCAGAAGGGAAATACCTGGTCTTTATTCCCCAGAGAATAATTTAGTGTTGCTTGGTTTCAGCAGAGAGAAGTGTCTTTTTTGTTTGAGTGGAAATAATTCTTCCTTTGCCGTAGCTCAGTCACCAAATGAAATTAATCACTTCTATGCTTGTGTGCACAGTGAGATCGTAAAAACTGTCTTCTGAATTAGTGGTTTCCTGCTATGCTATTGCTGAGTATGTTTTCAGGTTTGTTAATCTCATTACCTTCTGTCTGACAGACAGAGTAATCCTGTGAATTTTAAAGATTTAGGTTAACTATCAACTGTTCTGAGTGTATTCCTCGCTTTGTAGAGGTGAATTTTGTGTTTTGTGAATAACCTACTTATGAATTACACGAATGCATCTGTCGGGAGCTGTCTCGCTAAGTTCACTGCTAAGTTGCTGACATCAGTTTAGTGGTTCATCACTGCAATCACTCCATATTTACCACGTGCTGGGCTTCCAGCAATCACACCTTTAGCCAGGTTAGTTTACTGAGTAGAAGACTGCTTCAGTAACCTGCTTAGTGAGCTGAGCTCTTGGTGAACAACCTGTTAGTACTGGAGCTGGTGCAAGAGCTGTGGTGGAGCCATGAAGCTGGGAATGGCTGAACACAGTGCAGAACTTCCCACTCTGGTAAGCTTCTAGAGATCAGCTAAGCTCTGTGAGAGGTTTTTCCTGTTGCTTTTGGCAAGAGTTGATAACGCTGCCTTCCTGATGGCTTTCCTCACCTTGTTCTAGAGATTTTTCCTTGTGAAGGAGAGACTGTAAGGTCATAGGAAAGTTTAGGCAGGAAAGGGCCTCTGGGCGTCTCTGGTCTGGTTCTGACTCAGATTGGGGTAACTTCTGAGTTGTTGTGTGATTTAATGTAACTGTCAGTGCAGCATCTCATTTGGTCTGTAGTGAAGAGTCTGAGTTACCATTTTTCTGAATCAGAAGGAATCAGAAGTAACAAGTAGAAAAACATTGGAATGACTGTGATGTAGAAACGATCTTTGCCTCTATTAGTGGTCAGGACTTTAATACAAACACTTGATACTTAAAGTTAGACTTCTCTTTTTAATGCAAGTTGCCATAAGCAAATTCTAAGAGTTGTTTTTCAGTACCTTTATGTATCACATTACTTTATGTAATAATAGGCTGACATAATCCATGCTTTATGGATTCTTGAAATGATTTAAACTTATCTACCTAATAAATATAAGGCTTTGTCATGGCAGTATGCTTGTGTGGCTCAACTGGTGAAAAAACAGCTTGTAAATTCTGTTGCATTTAAGGCAATAAAAGAGTTCTCAGTAGGCTTGGGGGGTTGGGGACAGCCTTGTTCTCTTTTCAGAAAGGGGGGAAAAAAGCCCTTAAGAGTTGGGGAGGATTTAGGAAGCTGCGAAGGAATCTGATACCTTAAAAGCTGTTGCCAATTTTACTCTGAGGAGGTTAAACTGTATTGCAGAGCTATCACTTCCACTTCATGCTATTCTGGGTATTTTTGCTCCTGAGTCGTAGAAAGGATGAAGTTTTGAACATCTTTTGAAACAAGAAGGCATTTGAGTACAGAGTGAGGGGAGAAGAGACTATGTGTAATATATAAGTCTGAGAAAAGGCTGGGGGAAGCTGAGTAGGACATACTGAGTGATTCTTATTGTCATTTTTTGTACCTACAATCATTAGCAGTAGGTAACCACAATATTTATAATCTATATTTTGTAAGAGGGAGAAAAATGCTTCAAGTTCTTCTGGAATTTAGCACCGAAATACTGAGTTTTGTGTTGATGAACTGAGTGTATGTAGGACTGCTACTGCAGCCCAACCTCATTACTTTATGGTCATTAAAAGTTTTCTTCACTCTAAGTCTTTTCAAGTTGATCACATGGCAGGGCAAAAGGCAAAGATGGGTGTTTGTTAAGCCTCACACAATGTTTTGTTTGTTATCTTCATTGATAGAAGACTGGACCTTCAATATGTCAAAAGCCAGGTGGTTGTAAAGCATTTCTTTGAATGATGAAACAAATGTAGGGGTTGTATTCATAAATAATTAGTCCTTTTTGTTTTCCTTTCATAGGGAAATTGCTTTTACTAGACAACTTCACGAGAAAGCTCCTGATCTCTGTTTTTATTATATGGGTTTCTACATTCATTCGTGCCCCAAAATGCGATACAAGGTAAAGTGTGTTTTTACTTCTTTCCTTTGTGTACAATTATTCAAAGCATTTGACAGTTCTCATAGTAGCATAATATTTTTGTAAGCGTCGCTTTGGATTTCCAAATAGGCTTTACATGGTTAAACGTGGATGCTGGTTACTCTTTAACTTGACTTTGGATTATTTATTTTTTTTAAAGCTTAGCTGCATGTGGTATTTATTACAAGTTGGCTTAAAAGCCGTTCACTTGGAGAGATTTTCGAGGCTGACAGATAATAGTTTGTCATTTGCTTACCTGGGTGTCTCGTGTTTGCTGTATATCTGGCAACAGACTGAAATTCTCCCTTTTTTTTTTGTGTTTGACTGAATATTTGTGGAACTGTTGCTTAGTGACCATAGGCAGAGATAGCATGACTTCCTGGGGCTTACTCTGCAGATAAAGCTATGGGAAGCCAGATTGTTAGGAATTTTGGATCAAGTAACAGAAAGGGTCAGGAGAATCCCAGAACGTTTGGCACAAGCAGTATATCACCGAATCCCCTTTGTAATCCCTGTTAGCCTCTACTTTGTTTAGACCTATATGCCCAAGGGTCCATCTCTTCTCTGTTTGTTAGATCCCATCTTGTCTTTAGAAAGATATCGTTCTTTGTCAGTATTGCTGCACCGTATCAGAATAGTGAAAACTGACAGAGATTTGCTGAACGTTTACAAGTAACACTGTATGTTAATAACATGGAAATGTAGAAAGCAAATGAAATCTAGCTCAAGAGTTCAGTTTGTTCTTTTTTCATCCTCAAAGTGCGCAAAAAACCTGCATTTTCAGCTAGTTTTGAAATAGTCAAAAAGCAGTAAGTGACCATTGTGGAAAAAAAAGGCAAAACACTGAAATGAATTGTAAAGCTAAGCAATGAAATGCTTCTGGATGATGCTATTGCCATTGTGAAGTGGTTGGTAGAGCAGAGTAGGAAGAACTGACTTGGCAGATTGAACGATTTAAGTAACGCCTGCTTGGCTTAGTGGCATAATGTGTTGAAAGCCTTGCCTGGTTCTGGTTTAAAGAGGTGTTAGAGGTTCCCTTTTCGTAGTCTGGGAGAAGGAAAGGCTGTAGGTAAGTGTTATGCTGACATTTCTATTTGATTTTTCTAAAGAAAAAGGCAAAAACACCTGAGCCTGAGTACTGGTTTACACCATACTGCCTTTGGAAGCTCATGTTTGTCAGTCTGGATGCTTTTGAAGCTGCCTTTTTTTTTTCCTGCTGACAGGGGATGTGTAAAGAACAGCGACTTGATGTCGATTTAAGGAGTTTGACAGGGTTCCACTTTGCATTAAGTCAGTCTCAGTCTTCTGCACAAGACCTGGCTGAGATAATTGGGGATCTGTGCAACAGACTGTTCTGCTCGTTTATGTTATAATCCGAGAGTGATGAATTAATGTTGTCTGCACATGGACATAGCAGAATGCTTTAGTTTTAAATACACCACTCCTAGCTTGGAGGTATAGATATATATAAATGTCAGTCTTGTTCTACATGGGTACTTCGTTGGAATGCAAATTGTAGACATCTCCACTACAATCAGCAGTGCAGCTGTTGGATGGGTGGCTGCTGCTAAGCATGTCGGGGCAGAACTCAGCTCATTTTTAGTGGCCAGCCTGTGACATTTTCATCTTCTGCTTTTACAAATGATACAGGTTTTGATGTAAATAGTGTGTGATGTGATGTCCAGTGAAGATCAGAGGCCTGAATGTAATGGAAGAGTACCCTCAAAGGCAGGGCGGGTTTCCAGTAGCTCAGGAATAGGGCTGAGAAATTCTGAATTACTAGCAGCAATATAATGGGTAAAGAGCATCATCGACCACAATGGATCAGATTGGTAATTACACAAGTCTTGAAAAGCGAGCTTTCTTTTGACTCCTTTCCTCCCTGTTCCTTTGGTTCCCAAACAACTTGCGTTTGATTGCAATGTCATTTTCTCTAATGGCAGAGTGTCAGGGAAATTGCAGATAACAAAGGGAATATCTCATAATTCTAGTCCAGTTCTTTAGTTCCCAGCTCTTCCAAGACTTGTTCCAATCTATGGGTTAATATTTACGTGCCAGTACAGTAAAATCTACATTAAATTGAGACAGAAGGATTTCTGTAGTCCTAACTATATTAATATGGAAAAATATGATGAAAAACACAAAGCAGTGGCTTTATTCCATTTTTGGGGGGTTGGGGAGGGGTGGATAGATCAGCTACATACAAGATTAAAATGGTTCTGTGTTAAAATTCATGACCTTGTGGTTAAAGTCTTCAGGCTTTGTTAGATGTGGTAGTTCTTATGTTGGGAAAGTAGTATCCTGGAACAATTCCTAGCACTTGTAAGATGCAAAGTCTTTCTCCTAATGTGTTCTGGAGCCTGTGATAAAACACCACCTTATACTTCAAGTTTTATCTTAGGATAACGCTGGACTCAGGTTTGCTTCTTAAGTGTTTTCTTTCTATGTCTGTAAGTGTATTTTCAGCTAAAGACATTTGTTTACAGATATATATTCATAGAATTTCAGAACTAAACCAATGGCCACATCAGAGAGATGCTTGAGAGCTCTTTCATTGTTTTAATTCTGCCAAGCTTTTGTCTGATTTATCCCACAAGATATTTTGCTGTGGTTCTATGTTATTAAACTTGCATTTTCCAGTTGCTGCTGAGCTCACTGTGATGCTAAATTAACTTCTTCCCATTGTAGCTCTTTGATTTTGCTGTCATCCACCAGACTCAGAATCAATAAGACTTTGGTTTTGTGCTTCTGGTCTAAATAGTAAGTGCACTTGCTGCTCCTGACTTTTTAAATCTTATTCTCCTCTTAGTTCTTATATTGAGAAGGGAGTTTCTTTACTTCTGGTTGTGGATATTTTGTGATTATTATTATTATTTTTAATGCCTTTTCAATGTCAATATCGGCATGCAAATAAGTGCAACTGGAGCACCTATTATCTCTGGGTTTGGCCAGCCATCCCCTTGCCCTGACACCACTCCATGTGAAGTCAGTAAATAAATAACATCAGCAGGCTTTGAACAGACCCATTACCTCCTTGCCTCACTATCTGTGTGCTATTTGAAGACCATTCTGTGATTTGAAGAGATGTTTTGACTGAAATCTTTATCCAGACTTGTAGGCAAGCCAAAGTAAATGGAATTATTTCAAACAGTCTACTTTGGTATCAAGGCATGGCCAGACTTCAGATAGATGGAATACTAGAAAGGGTTCTGAAATGTCAAAAAAGAAACAAAAGGCTGATTCATCTGTGATTAATCTTTCTTGAACTGAATACCTCAGGCTGACTGCGGTCGTAAGCGGTGCCCCTGGAATTTTATAGTGCTCCAGAGCCAATTTCTTTGGCTGATTTTAGGAATTTTCAGCATCACTCCTCCTGCAGCAGCACGATGCAGCAGCAGCCTGCAGCTCCAGCTCCCATGTTGGTCTGCCTCCCACCTGGGGCTTTTTTTCACCCTTCCTGGCCACAGAACTCAGTTAACCTTTACAAAAAGCTTGGGTTCCCTGCATGGGCTGAACTGTGTGAAGGAAAAGTGACTTAATACAATGCGTCTTAATACAAACCTTTGTGAGTTTTTGTTATATAAGCACAAGCTGCCCCAATTGTGCCACTGAAATAGCTTTGAAAAGCGTCATGTAGAAAAAGCTGGTGTAGGTATACCTGTGTGCTTTATCTTTTTACTTAGCATGTACTAAAGCTGCCACCAGCTGTAAGCCTGTTTTTCTCCATGCTGTCACTATTAACAATGGGAATAGATGATGAATCAAATTAGGGAATGGGACTTGCTGTGCTCAGGTCTGTTTGCACTGGTACCAGTGGCTTCTGCAGGGTTAGTTCTGTTGGTTTCTAGGAAGACCATACATCAAAATAAATTCCCAATGTGTTTACAAATAGGTCATATACAGTCAACTGGATATTCTGACAAGGCAATATTTATTATAGTTTACCAAGTTCTGTGCAATGCTACTTTTTGATAAAGAACTATAGGTTGAAAAGCTGATGCAGACTCATAGAAAGCCATACACATTTTGATAGTGCAGTCGTTTTGGAGTGTTTTTTGTTTCTTTTTTTGCAGAACTGTTTGGAAACAAGATAACAAAAAGTAAAGACTGAATCATATACTAATAACAGTTGTAAAGTATAAGAAAATCTGAAAATGATGAATTGCAGAACAGAGTGGAAAGTCTCCCTGCTTTTCAATGGCATCCAGCTTTCTGCATGGCTTGTTACCACAGTTTTTTAGCCACGTTACTTGTACTTTCCTTCCACTTCTTCATGGGACTTCCTCTGTGGTCGGGTTACTGCTCTGTGTTGGTATCAGCAGCTGAAGCCAAGCTCTCATTTTCTTGGAGCCATGAATGTGCTCTGTGTGTTCCTTCTAATGGTTTGGGTTGGTGACTGCAGGGAAAAAAGACCACTCTGAGTTATGACTTGGCTTTCGGTATTCAAACCCAAAGGGATTCTCTAGAACTCCTTGAAAATGGCTGGCCAAGACTTGCAGTGGTATTTCATATGATGGACTCGGCTGCTTGCTGTTCCCCCCCCAGTTGGGACAACGATGTTGTTATGAGCATTGAAAACCTTTGTTCTGAGTAGCAACAACCATCACTGAGTGCTGACAGTGGATTTCCAATGCAAATAAAAATGCTTAAAAGCAGAGCATCCATTTCCCTGTTGTTTCTTATGGCAGTTCAAGATAATGAATGCAATTACTATTATAATTTCCTCTAAGCTGCTGCGTTCTGTAAGGTATGTAATTGGTAAATGATTGTGGCTTTTCCTTGGTGCCTGTGTTGAAGCTGTACTGAGTTTCACACCAGATTTGCAGGGCTAAAACTAGTCAGAATCCACTTTACCACTAGAAACAAATGCAGAGCTCAGCCAAGTCTTTGGAGTTAAGGAACCTCAGTTTTCCTTATGATAACGATATAGCTTATCATTTATAGTTCAGGTGTTCTGAAGAATACAAATATGGTAGAGGTGGTATTAGTCACCTATATGTGTACATCAGTAGTACATGTTGTACGTGTTTCACTTGCTGCATCAGGCTTTTCTATTTGAGTTGGTTTTTCTATGCTGTTTCTTTGATAAATATAATTTTGCTTATATGCACGAGGCCTAAATAAGCAAAAATCTAAGCCTGCCTTAATAAATGCACCCGAGGAAGGCTACAGTTTATTCCATGTAGACTAATTCTGTACCACCAGATGTTTTCAGAGTTATTAGAGGTAACCTGTCTGCCTCTGTCAGAAAGAGCTGCTGAAAAGATTTGTTCAGGATTGTGTTAATAAATCTGACACAAGCCATCTTCTGCATGTTAATAACTGCTTGGAAGCGTATCATGTCTAATTCATGGCTCTGCATGGTCATGAATTCACTGCTCATTACTGCCTCGGACTGAATTTGAAGAGGACTTGTAGCAGCTATTAGCAATTAAAGTGAGAACTGTAGATTTTGAAATACATAGGCAAAAGTCACGTGGTTTTGGTTTGCTTTATTTTGGGGTTTTTTTGGGGGGGAGGGTGGAATAATTTCTTCCCAATTCACATCATTAATTTCTCTCCTTCATCCCAGGAATGAGGTCATGGCTCGCGTTTCAGTATTTTCCATTTACGATACTATAAATCCACTGGTCAGTGCTATAGTAAATGTTAGGTGCATGCAAATCAATGTGCTTTTTCCCAGTCTCTAACAACAAGTGAATTAATGAAGTGCTGTTTTGTTGGCTTTGCTGTGTATTTTGTTGACTTAATTATTCGTGGATGCTCTTGCATTGCTGGTTAGCATCCTGAATTTGGTCAATCTGTCTCTCTTTGGCTGTTCCCAAAGATAAGTGAATTTAGCATATGCACAGGGCTCAATGAGTGCAGTGCCTTCATTTCCCATGCAGCCATGTCTCTCTGTGAGGCTACTCAGAGGGATGCAAGTTTTCAAGCCATGGGCAAAACAGCAAAGATTTTGTGTCCTGGAGAACAAACAGCCCTTTAAATCTGTCACTGAAGCCACCGAGACACTGGTCAGCTTTATCTCTGCACCAAGTCTGTTGAGCCTGCTGATACCTGTAATATTGGAACTCACTGAATTTGGTTGCTCTTATTGTGTTCTTTCTGACTTCTGCTTTTCACTGATGAAATTTGTTTTAATTAGGCAGTGTTGTCAAGTGGGATTTATTTGGTCTGGAAGCCAGGAACTCCTGCTCCTCCTGGCTCTGCTGTATTTCACCTTGCAGCCTTTACAGTAGGAGCTGGCTGACAGGTCAGTTAATCCACGCAGGTTTCTTTTTTTTCTCCAATTTTATAGGAAAGATTTAATGGTGGATACTTTAATGAGGTCTGCTTTTATTAAGAGTCTGTATTTTACAGAATTATCACAGTATGTTTCTCTGAAGTGTTGCATTTAATCTGGACAACTATTCTTTATTTGGAGTCATTATTTGAGTTTATTTAGCTGCTCACTGTACAGAGTAGAAGTATATTAACAAGGTTCTATTATTTGTCCTCAGTCCTTGAATTACTCACAGTGCTTCCAACAGTCCAGTTTGTAAAAGGCTTCCTACATTTTATGACGATGATTGTTTGTACGTCAGTGTTGCTTGGGTAGGAATTGGAGTCCCAAATTGCTGTAGGAGAAACGATTTGGAACCTGGAAGAAAAAGAAAGTAGACTTGTCAGGGTCCATAAGGGATTCTGTAGTCTGTATCTTCGCTCCAAGGAAGGTCCAATTTCACTTGCATTAACTTTTAAGATGCATTGGAATGTGTATCTGCCAAAGGTTTCCTTTGTCTTTATACATTGGCAGTTATATCCTTATATAATTTTGTGCATTATTTGTTTTTCATTGCGTTGTCTGACATGAACTTCCTAAACAATGTTATTTCCAGCCACCCATCTACTCACCAAAATAAACCCCTCAGTTGCTTTTAATGTTTTCTCCAAATCACATTTGTTTTAATCCTCTTGCCATTCTTTATGATGTCCAATGGATTTTCTTCAGCAGATCCATTTCTTTCCTACAGAACGATGCCTAAAATTAGGCCCTCAAATGCTGAGGGCACACATTGCTTACAATGAAGGGGGCTGAACACTTGGTGTACTTGGTTTCAGCTGAGGAATTGGACTGTACTAAAAGGAATGAAATTATTTCAGTTTAGGGAGATGTTAATAGCAGTTATTTGCAGCATTATATGTATAGGATGACTGAGATTCTGGCTAGAAAGCTTTCAAAGGACCAGATAATCTTTTTTTCTTAATAGAATGTTGCACTTGTTTGCTTCTCTTCCCATTCTCACCCTGAATGAAAATGGTAATTTGAAAATGTTTTCACAAGTAAAACTGAGCTAGAATGACACAGGAGAAAGGGGATGAAAACGATTCCATTGTTAACTAATTGAAAAAGAATGGGTTCACGGAGCAGAAGTACACAGGAACCAAATGCTTTGTTTGATCCCAACACAAATGCACTGTTGTTCTATGAATGGACAGAAGAGGAGATGAGCTTTTTTGTTCCACTAATCTATTGATTTTATTTAAGATACTGAGGCTAGTATTCTGCAGGGCTACTTAGTGCTAATGTGTTCAGTAGAGTTTATTCATCATTTGTGAATGCTATTTTTCTCTTTCACATTCTTTTCATTTTATTCTTTGCTGGTTGGCACTGTGTGGTTTGCTATTAATCCTTCTTAATTATCTTCTATTCAGGGGTGGAGCAAAGGGATTGGCAGCCATTTTTGTGTTACATTCCGTTTGGGAGGACTTGCTGCTCATTGCATCCTCAGGTCGTATCTTCCAGTGGTAGTGAAGGATGCTGAGTAAAATGCTGCATGTATCTCATGAATGATTTGGTTTTGATAGAGCTTGTTTTGGAAGCTTTGGAAGATGGTTTGGTGAATTTGTCATCACAAACCTATTCTCAATCATTGAGTGTTGGTAAAGGAACTCCACACGTTAAATGTTGTTTCCATCACACTGATGACTGAATTGGGCATCCCCAGGCCCCTGTGGTGACAACCCCACCTTCTTACGAGGCTCTATTACTTTCACTTTGAAAAGTGGGAATGACCAACTGGTAAGGTCAAGCCAGAAGCATATGCATTTACACAGCTAGTAGATGCAAAGCGTGCAGGTACAGTGACTGCTATTGAATTTGGTACTGTAATTTCACTTTGTTCTATTTTGGATGCTTAATAAAAATGGACTTACTTGACAAGAAATCCACTACTTGAAGTTTAATATTTTTGTATCTAATAAGGGAGAAATAATTTGTTAACATAAGGGGGGATTTGAAAGCGAGTCAGTATGAAAAAGTACATGTTGAAAGAATGTGTTATTTCGTGCAGGGTATGTTTGCAGTTACCATTCCCTGTGAATAACCTGACAAAAATTCAATGCATCAATCTGTCTGGACATATTTTCTGCGTTACCCTATGCTTGTTCGGTGTTCCTGTATTTGGATTCCTTCCCGTTTCTTATGTTTAGCTCAGTTAGAGGCTCCTGAGCATTGAGGATACTACAAGTGTTAGTTTAGTGTTTCTTGTGGCAACGAATGGAGCTCTGATCTGTATGATTTGGTGACAAAACACACTTTTTGGCGGTGCTGGTTTGTTTCTCCTTGAGACTGCTCCATTGTTATCAAGGATGGTTCAGTTCAGATGCTGGCTTACAGGTGTTGAGATGTGAGACCCTAAAGGTGAGAACCCGCAAGGTGAGACCCCAAAGGTGCTCCTGGGAAGCACAGAGAACTTCGTGCACAGATGCTCCCCTCTCAGCAAACAAAGCAGCCTTGTTTAACAAACACTTGACAAGCTCAGCTGACCTAAAGTTAGAATGTTTATTTCAGGAATGGAAACTTACAGTAAAAATAAACATTTTTATGGGCAACAGAAGAAAGTTCTTTTAAAGTGTTCTTCTTTGATGGTCCGGGTTTTTGTACAGATACCTTTTTTTCCTGTAGTGTTACTTACTGTTAAGTTCTAACACATGGTTGGAATACTCTGGCAAAGCAAACCTTCTCAATCTGTTTCTTCGTGGATGGATAGGCAGTGTGACAATGTCTGACAGTGATGTGTGCTTTTGTCATTGCTGATAAAGAGTTGTGGGCACCTAAACGCTGAGATTTAATTCTTTTTTCTTCAGTTTTAGTATAATTCACATCTTTTTGTGCACAGTATGAATGCGTTAGTATTGCTTTTCAACGTGATGTAGTTGCACGAGCACTGCAAATGCTTTTTAAATTCATGCTTTATGTGCATAGCATAGCTTAATTTAAAGCCAGCTTCCCTTATCTGAATTCTTATCCGGGACTGCATTTCAGCTCCTTTGAATATTGGCGATTCACAGTTTTGAAGAGCTGTCAATTAGTCGCCTTATTTATTATGTAGTTGAATACCGCACAGAATGAGTCAGTAGCTGGGCATGGAAGTGAAATATGGAATGACTCAGTGCAAGGCGACCAGCAGGCACAGACTTTCCTGGGCACGCCTTGTTTTCTTGCCCTTGGAGTCTTGTCTGGAGAGAATTTTGCCAAGTTCTGTGCATTTCTGGCTGAGCTTTTGGAAACCCCATTAAAGGCAGAAACAGAGATTTGGGAAAGTCTTGTACAGAGGCATTATTCCCATTGACGAGGTGAGTTTGGCCAGCGATTAAAAAGCAGAGGTGAGGCTGTGATGGGTGTAGGAGGTAATGTAGAGTGGATCTTATGGACCACTGAGGGGCTTTGGGGTGGGTGGTTGGGTATGGAAGGTTGGGTCCGGAGCTGGAAGAAGAGAAATCTGTCTGAGGAGAGCAGTATGAGGGATGTTGGGAAAGACAAGGAAGGCTTGGAGCTGCTGAGCATGAGTGAATGCCAGGGAAAACAGCAAAGGGCTTGGAGGGTAATCACAGAACCAGCAGCTATAACGAGGAGTTGGGTTTGAGGCCAGACATAAGGGTAAAGCACACTCCAAAGGGTTAGATTTGGAGAAATTCTGGGGCAGGAGATATTGGGAGACTCTGCACCCAGCAGCAGGAAGGTGCGCTTGCAGGCATAGGGGCTGCAGCAGGGTGAGCTGGAGAGCAACGTGTGTGCTGAAAAGTGAATACTGGTCTTGTTGGAGAATACACATGCTCTTCTCTTGTGTCGTCCTTCAGAGTTGTTAAGGGTCTTATTGGTAAAGAAAGGGTATGGAGTTGAAGTGAATCATGAGGGTAAGGCTTTGGGTCTTAGTCTCTGCTTTTGCAAACGTCACAGAAGATTCCAAAGTTGATTTGCGTAGTTTTACTTCTTGGCACATCATAATTCCATTCAGTGGTTTAAAAATGACTAAGAGTTGTGCAGAAAGCCTTCACACACACTTGTGTTTTACTGGTTAATGCAACACACACTAGGATGCTTCTGCCCTTTTGATTGTTTCACTTGATGATAAATATAAGAAAATGTACGAAATAAATTATTTAATAATTACAAGAAGTAATGTGAGCTCGTGGCAGCTCTTTAAGGGAATGATATAGGATCCCCATGATTGAAATACCTTTTTCTTTTTTTCTGCCACTTCTCACAGCTGCCAAAATAAACTCCTTTTAAGATGGACTGAAGTCAGCATAGCTGGTGTGTTTCTAATGGAGCATTCCTCCTGAGGCCCTGGCTTGGGTTTTATCTCTTTGTCATAGCTTTTCCTAATCTCTTGTTCCAAGTTTATTGCTGGGGTCTCCTTAAGAATTTCTGTGGTAGAATTAAAGTAAATCAGCTCCATCTCAGTAATCAGATGATTTGTGTTCTGACCACATATGAGCTTAGCTTTTCTTTTTCTTTCCATTGGTTTCCCATAAATTTTCTCTTTAACCATTCTTGAGGATCAACGTCTCATATCTTTGTATGCCAAAGACCAGGATTCTATGAAATGCTTGTTTTCATGTAGATAAAATGTAAGCAGTGTAGGTGAGCAACTCCTCTGAGTTTCTGCATGAGATGCATTGGAAAGAATAGAACTAAAGGGATGAGAATCAGCACATCTTTTAGAACAGGAAGGAGAACACACTGAGGAGATTCGGGTTGGATGTTAGGAGAAATTTCTTCTCTGAAAGAGTGATCAGGCTCTGGAACGGGCTGCCCAGGGATGACTGGATCATCTCAGAGGTCTTTTCCAACCTTGGTGATTCTGTGAATAATTCCTTTACATGTTCACTTCTCAAAAGCAGTGTGAGGTTTATGGGCTACAAGGTCAGTTTTGTTTAATATGAATAATATGGTTTGGAGATTACAGCATGTTTATCTTTGGTAACAAAAGGTAGCTGAGCTTCCAAGAGTATCCAGTTGGGCCCTGAAAGCTCTGATTGCATAATGAATGTCGGGTTTAGATAAAATCACTCATGTTTTTGTTACTCAAGTGTCAAGCAAGCATTTGCAAAAGCAACTGTGGCTTCTGTGGTTAAGTCCAAATTGGGGGTGTTCAAGGAAAGACTGGATGTTGTGTTGAGGGACATGGTTTAGTGGAACCTATTGGTAATAGATGATCGGATGGAATGGATGATCTTTTAGGTCTTTTCCAACCTTGGTTATTCTATGATTCTATGTTATTTATTTGACAACTTATCCACAATCCATACATTTGTTAATTGAACTCCTTTTAGAGATAACGCTTCCTTGTAAGTAGGGTACTTCTGATGATAAATCTGAAGCATCCAACCATCTTTAATATTTGTAAAATACAGTTCTGTTCTTCATTCTGTGTGTATGAATCTTGAGGGCTTGTTTGTTTGTGATGTGGGAGAGAACTGGATTCAGATGTCCAGCTCAGTCCTGCTGGCTGTGAATGCAGGGCGTTGGGGTTACTCTTCTGGGGTCAGCAGGGACCTTTTCTGTTTGTGGAATGAAGTCAGGGAGCAAGGGTCTGCTGGAGAATGGAGCTGCTGGGATTCCAGTGGGGTTGTCTTTCAGTGGGAGGACTGAATTTAATAAACCTGATGCACTCGTGTTGTGCTGCTTAGCTCTAACGGATCGCTGTTGATGATTTGGAATTATTTTGTTTGCGTAGTCTGAGAGCTTTGTTTTAATCAGCTGGGTGGAAATGGAGATGAAGGCAGCCTTAATTCACTTTTAATAAAAGATCAATGGGTTTATTGTGAAGAAATAGGATACAGATGTAAACTGCACTTGATAAAAGAATTAAATGTGTGTTTAACCTTCCCTTCTTGTTTTTTCAGTGCTACTGGTGCTTGACCTTTTTTTGTTTTCCAGACTATTCTCTTTCTTGGTAGTTTTACGTTTTAAGTTCTACTTAGACTACAAAAACAAACTCTGCTGATGTTTTTCCATCTCAAATGCTTACCAGATCCCTCAGATTTTACCAAATATTCAACAAGTAATCTCCAGGCTTAAGTCTCATTAAAACCTTTGCCCTTCCTGTGGGACAAAAGTTCAGAGAAGTTCTGGTCAATTTTGATGTGGAAACTGTAAAACAAAAAATAGTAATAATACTTCACGGTGTGAAGTATTAATTTAGGCTTGGCAGCTTCACTGTAAAATGTGTTTCCAGAAGCTTCCAATTACAATGCAGCATATCTAATAGCACGATGGGGAAAGCACCTTAAGGTGGTTTTTTTTCTCTTTATATGAAGGAAGATGCTGCAGACTTCTTAGCCTTTAGAAATCACCCATTTGATTGAGTAGTTTCTGTGGATTGCCTTTTTAATTATGTCAATATAAAGCGAGTGCCAACACTTGACTGGGAAACCCACCCTTGTGTGTCCCTGGGTTCCCACTTCCTCTGCTGAGTGATTCATGGGATGTGGGTTTAGCTGGTAGAGGAAATAAAATACCTTTAAGGGAGAAAAAACTCTTACCTCTATCGTGCTTGTTAAAACTGTTTCCATACAAGCAAGGATACTGAAGAGCATCAATGGTTGGTTTAACTTATGGCTCCGACTCTGTTTCATGTCTCTGGTTGGTGTGACCTCTCTGTGTCATCGCTTCCGTTTCTCTCATCTTCAGGGAAACTTATTGACTCAATTCTAAATCTGAGGGAAGAGGAAACCTCAGAACTGTTTACTGGCTTTTGCCTCCTAAATTAGGTATTATGACCCCTCCCAAATAAATACTGAATTTACAGTGGTGGATTTGGGGTTGGAACTAGCTGGCACTGCTGGAATGTACCACCCACCCCTCGCTGTGCTCACATCTGCTGCTTGGTCTCCGTACACATTTGGCAAGCATTGATGAATGTCAGTGGGTGCCTTATTCCCACATTTAGGAATTCAGTTCCACACCTTTGCTCCTTACACACTTCCATGTCAGACGCCATTGTGTCAGACTGCCTCTCTGGTGTCATCTGTCAGTCACTGCTTATACCACCACCATCCACCTCCGGCACTGTGGGCCAAGGTAATAAAATGGGAGGCATTACATCTGGATCAGCCCTCATATTTTACTGTCTAGGGGCAAGATCTTATAGGATAGTAAGTCAGCAGTCTGTGTACATAGGAGCCTATCTGTGCTTGCATACCTGTCACCCTGTGCTTGTGCTTTCATGACTGTTCTGAGAGATGCTTCCTTGGCCAGAGGCAGAAATAGCCAGCTGAGAAAATGTCATTAAGTCCACACGTAACTATGCTTAATTGTTTTTGCCTGTTGACGAAAAGGAGTACTTTTTCCTTGATCCTTAATTTGTTTCATCTGAATAATAGTGACTAAACATTCTTTAGGCTTTGCATTCCCATCCCTTTCAACTGCTTAGATAGTTGAACAGTTCAATGCCAGTTCTATTCTCCAGGTTTAGAGAATTTCCTAATGTTGAAGCTCCTCCATGGAACTGAAGGAATATTATTTTCACTTCAGATGGAAATGGGAACAAAATTGTTCTTTTATTCACGTGGACAGTTGTGACTTCCATCAGACATAACATTTGTATTTCTGACTCAAGCATTTAAATTTGATAGGACATAAGTCATGAAAGAGTTCATTCTTTTGCTCTAAATATTGTCAGGAGTTGAACGGAAAGAGAATTAAAAGAAGCTGGAATCACTGTAAACATCCAGAAAACAGCCTCCAAAACCATGTGTTGTTGCACTGGGGTGCACCTATAAAAGAAGAGCAGAGCTTGTGGATGTGACTTATTACAGAATGACATTCATTGATGTTGAAAATAAATCAACTATTAGTCTTCAGTACTTGGCAAAAACATGAGTTTTTTCTTTCCAAAATCATCACCATCATGAGCTATTTAATTCAAATGAAGAACTCTTAAATTGCACTGGGGGCAGCATGATGAAATCCTTAGATGTTTGCAACCTATTTACTGTATATCTGTTTTTCCAAGCTGATTTACGTAGTGAATTTCCAGTTTGAAAATTAATTAAACATTGCCTCCGTATGGCTATGGAGACTGAGAGTAAATGGATTAAGTGAGTTATGGCTCAAAGATAGATCTTTGTTTTAAGTCACAGGCCAGTGAATAATCTTATTTTAAATAACCTTAAAAAAAGATTTGATTAGGTTATTATTGCTGAGGTGGTGATTTTCTGTGTAGCAGAAGGGGAAAATAAATATCCCTGTTTAGTTTTGGGAATGTCTGCAAAGAATATCCTTTAAGTAAATCAAATACAATAGTAGAATTTCATCATGATTATCCGTAAGCTATTCCAGGAAGAATTCTGTGCATTGAAAAAGACAGTATTGCTATTTAATGGGCAATGAGCAAAATGCTCTATCACTAATGCAGTAAAAATTAAATCCCACTTACTGTGAAGTGTTCATTTTCTATTAAAAGGGTGTTTTCTTTTTGTCACTGTTACTTTGTGAGAATGAAGAACGTTTGAGACAAGCTGCCTTCTGAGGTGCTGAGTTTTTTAGTGTCAGCACCAGCTCAACAGATCGCAGGAGGATAACTTAAACACAGAGTTTCAGTAAGGAGAGCCAAAATTGCTCGAGTTCATCTTGGATAACATAAAATATACTGCATTAATTTTACTTTATTTTTTTTTCAAGTGCCGGGGTTAAGTCTGTACTCCTGAGCTAATGCAGAAATTACTGAAGGAATAAGCTTGTGTTTACAGTGAAGCTGTTTCTTACTCAGTTTGTTTAGGTTAGATTAAAACTATTCCTCTCTCATAAGAAAGTGTGGAAACGTGTAGCCAAACTGTACACGTGCAACTGATCTGACCTTTCTTTTCCTCCTTTCCCCCCTTGTAGGGTCAGTATAGACCCTCTGACTTGTTGTGTCCGGAGACGTATGTGTGGACGCCCATTGAGCAATGTCTCCCACTGCTTGAGCTTTCCAAATACTCTCGTTTCAACCAGGATGCAAAAGCAGGTAAGGTCACAAGTAATGATAAATGATGTAAATTGTCTCTCTCGTATTTATTGCATATCGGTATCATTTGCTTCTGAGAAGCTGCAGAAATGTTGCCTTTAAGGGGGAAGAAAGTCTAAAATTCACAACTCTTCCTGCAAGCGTTAGCGAGTAGATTGTTTTATCTCTGAACATATGCAACGTGAGTTTTAAATCCATTCTGTTTTACAGGTAGTACATCAGGTCAGATACACTGCTCGATATGGACACTGATTAAAAGTTTGAATAGAATTTGCATGGGATGTACTATGCAAATAGAGAATGATTGCAGGCAGCTGTGTGGTTTGGTGGGAGACAGCCTTGGGCTGTTGGTTGGATGCACTTTGGAAACAAAACATTTATAACCATCAGAAAGTTCTGTTGTTTAAGGTATGTCTGTCCTCATCAACCAGATATGTCATTAGATCGGTGAAAGGAAATAGGAAATAAAATGAGAGGTAAAATGAAGAACGGTTTTGGAGGCCAGAGGTGTTAGAGAGATTTTTTGTTACGCAGGAGGAAAGAAGTGTATTCATTTAAGCCCAGGATTGACAACTAAATGACTCTGCCTTTGACGGTGTTAACCCCATGTAAGCAAAGGGGCATTGTCTTCTCAGTTCTGTGCAATTCCTTTGGGATTTCATGCTTTTGGAAGCTGCAGGGTATAAAACATCGCATCGTTTTCAGCACAAAATACCTCACTGCAGACATTACTGGAGCTGTGACTTACATCCCGTGGTTAAAGGAAATTAAAACATAGCTACGTGTTGAAGTGTATTAGGCCTGCTGAGAGCTTATAGCCATTTGAGGTTTAAAGATTTGCTAGCTGTAAGGAAGCTATTTCTCAACAGCAGAATCAGTTTCCTCCTCCTTTTCTTTCCTCTCTACAATAGTCAGCAATATGAGTTTAATTAAGTTGCAGCAAATTACAAAATGAGCAATAGAAACGATGTGCTTTATTCCTTATGAATAGCTTTCTATAACGCAGCCCTCAGTTATGTCAGTTAAGTAGGTCATGATTTATCAGCATTGGGACTTCCTACCTATAAACTGAGGGCGATAACCAGACCCAGTAAACAACTGGGAGGAATGGTGTGGCTTGTATCGTTGCCCAAGGCGATAAAACAGTCACTGCAAATGGTCATCTTTTAATATGGTCTGTAATGGCAGAAGATTTCTGAAGCATTACCTCACACCAGTTTGTTCATCATATTTGGCAATTTTCTAACTCCTTTTCTCTCCCATAATAAAAAGAAAAGATAGCTAATAAATGTGCTAGATGTGGGTTATGAAAGTGCTACTTAAGGAGGGAGTGCTGCAATCTCTGACCTGCCAAGTCTCTGCAATGGGAGGAGGGCTGCTCTGTATTCATACCCATTACCCCACAGAGCTCTTTGCTATCATCAGGTATTTGTTTTCTTTTCTGAAAAAAAAAACCTGGGATTGTCACAAAAAATAATAGTAAAAATTTTCTGAAGTATCAGGAAATGGAGGATTGTGTCTGTTTTACATTATTTGGTTGTCCCGTGCTTCAGTGTTTTCAAATGGTTTTGAAGTATTGTTTTCCCTGCCCCTGTCTGACGTCTAATACTTTTGTTAATAGTTGGAGAATGAAAAGTGGAGAGGCAAATTGAACAGAGCTGTTAACTCTTTATACCTCAGAGATGAACCTAGAAAACTGTCTAGCAGTTAATAACTGAATAAAGCAAACGCGGGCACTGTAAGAACTCACCTTTTCATTCCTTAGGGTGGCAAATCATGGGTGCCCAACAGCTGAAATAGATCCAGCTCTTGACATCATTGATGTTGTCAATGTGCTGAGATTCAGCCTTACTTAACCTGAAAACACTCCAGTCGTACAGAGAAAACAATGAGTTGTGCCAGCAGACTCTCAGACTTTATATTTTAATAAACCATGCTGGTAGCCTCTTCACGTGCAGTTCCTAGCTTGTGTTGGAAAACACCAGTAACTTTACAGGGGGAAAGGAAAATGCATAGCAAAGCATAGTGCACAACGTTTGCGGTTAAAAGGTCATTCCTTTGTCAAACATTCTTGCTTTTCTAAATTACCAATTTTACCTAGATCACACAAGCCTTATGCTGAATAGGCTTTTCATTTCTGTTGTCTGGCATCACCTTATATATGAAAGAGATTTATTAAGGTTCTGATGTGTTTATCATTAAGCAGCAACCAGTTATTTACATACAAATAAATCAGCAGTTAGTGAGGCAGGGCAGTAATTGAGGACTTGGATAGTGATGAGCTCTGAAAAATAGAGGCTATGCTAGACTGCATTTTCTTGAGGTGATGTACAGGCCATGTGCTCCTGCTTTGTAAGAATGAAATATATATAGAACAGAGCTGCCAAAACTGATGGAGTTGTACCGAAGAAAGTAGAAATGAATTAAAGATAGCTCTGCAGGGAAGCACTTGTCTGTGACTTGGACAATACATTGAAAGTAGTGTCCAAAATTCAGCCACGTGATAGTGTGGTGCTAAAGTATTTGTGGCCATGGTCAGCTAATCCACTGCCTCTTTGCAGAACTGGTCTTCAGGGTTTTACTTCATTGGTACTTTCACTAGCAGTTACACCAATGAAATAAGTACAGTATGAGAAGTATTACAAGTAATTTACTTGCTATCTCAACATACTTTTATCCTTCTGCTTCCCATTTTTCTCACTTTAACCCACTGACGTCCTCTTTTCAAACATCTGTTGAGGATTTTGGTTTGTTGTGCCTGAGACAAGATTGTGAAAATAGTTTTTGTGAAGTAAAATCTTCATGATAATTTGCTTTGGGGATGGTAATTAGATTACTGAGAAACTGCAAATCTTTCTTCCTATCACCACTGGTCTGTCAGCGCCTTCAAGAAACAACTCCAGATAAGGATACATCTAGTCTTGGTGTAATATAGTGGTTTCAAAGCCCTTCAGCATGTCATGTAACTTGAGGTGTGTGCAAACTGCTGTGAGTGGTTTGTTTGTTGCTTTTCTCCACACAAGTGAAAGGCAGTGTTTGATCAGGGTCGATGGACATGGCCCACAGAAGTCTCACTTGTAATCTGCTTCCCATCTTTGGTGTCCAATACTTGGAGCAAAGTCTATGAGTTCACTAGAAAAATAATCTGCTGCAACTATTTCCATAACCTGGATTTCTAGCACCAACATTCAACACGTCTCATTTACAGTTTAGCTACTATTCTTTGCTAAGAAAAAGGACTCATTTCAAACATGATTTGCATCTATTGCATCTATGAACACGGAGTCTTTTTTTGCTGGTTGTTCACTTCTGATGGCTCCGGTCATTGGTTAAGTGATGTATCAGAGTAGTGTCACATCTTTGAAGCTGATCAGCCGAATTAATACAAATGTCACTATGCATTCATGTTAATAAGCTTTGTGTAGTACAGGTTAATGATCAAAGTGGATCAGTGCATTCAAGTTCTTGAAATTATGAAAATTATGAGATTGTGGAGAGTTTTGAAAACATTTTAGTAAATTCTCTCAGATTAATAACTAAATCATTCCCAGTAACTAACTCTTTGCTTTCTTATGATAGCAATAGGCAATGTAGTCAGTGCCAATAAGGTGTAGCCAGGCAAATTTTCACTCATTTTTTTATTATACTTGGATTAAATTGAAATGACTGGCATGGGATTTTGGTCTAATATGCAAAAATACACTCAGTTACTTCAGTGATTCTGTAATAAAAAGGTAACAAACTTAATTCACTTGGTTACTTTGTGGTACTAAGCATCTGGTGCTGCAGCTTTGAAGATGGTATGGAAACATTGACGCATCAGAAGCAGAGCATGAATTGGACTGAGCATTGGAAGTTAGAGTGAATCATCAACTCCGGAGTATCACAAAACAATTGCCAAGAAAGAAAGGACTTCAGATTGTAACTTGAAGTACAGTCACAATATGAAATCCATTTAGCATTGTTAGCAAATCTCAAAGTTTGGTAAATATTTGTTTAAAAGTCAGTGTTTAATGTTTTGTTAAATGTGTCTGCATCTGACATTGATAGAGTAAACCAACACTCCTCAGGAAGCACCATCAACTGACTTAAAAAACTACTCATGAAAATAAACTTTCACCCAAAGTTACCATCATAAAGATTGTGTAATAGACAAGTGTGTATTTTGAAGTTATGTAATTTTTGAGGACTTTGCCAGCATATCTTTATTTTTCATACGTGTATATAGAAATGATGAATCTTGGTTGCATGCATGTTTGCTTGTGCTGTGGTACCATTATTCCAGCCTTGCACGCGGAGCTGCTTGGGAACATAATTGATTCCATCTTGTAATTAATTTAGCCAGTAAATGGATTGCTGGAATCTGATTTCCTTAGCTGATAAGCTGCTGCCAATTGCTTCAGTTTTGCCTGTTTCATGGAAAAACTTGTGCCTGTAGTTCTGTGCTTAACTCTTGTCAAGCAATTGACAAGGCAAGCTTGATGAGGACCTTTCCTTGCCCTTCCTTCTTATCGCTCCCTGCCATTTTCACTTGAATACAATTCAAATATTTTAATAAGCAGTTTTTAACAATTACACCTTTCCAAAGGTTTTCCTGTTCCCATCCTGTTGTTTGGAGCTGTGATTCTCAAATGCATAATCCTGTAACTCTTCCTCTAGTAGATGAGCTTGAAGTGAGGTGGGAGTCGACCTCTTCTCCCAAGTAACAGCAATAGGTCGAGAAGTTGTGGCCTTCAGTTGCATAAGGGGAGAGTTAGGTTGGATACTTGGAAAAACTGATTCTCAGAAGGTGTGTTGATGCATTGGTGCTGCTGCCCAGGGAGGTGTTGACCATCCCTGGAGGTATTCCAGAACTGTGATGATGTGGTGCTGAGGGATATGGGCAGTGAGCATGGTGGGCTGGGCTGCAGTTGGCCTTGGGGATCGTAGAGATCTTTTCCAACCTGAATGGTTCTATGATTCTGTCTTTTGTATCATCTAAATTCCTTTGCTTTTGCTGTCATTGCAAGCTTGACAGCTCAATATTCTGTTTTGATGGGGGGTCTGGAGGCATCATTAAAACCTGTCATTAAAAGTCTTTGGAAGTCTGGTCAGCTCTGCAGCTGGAAGGGAAGCCTTCATACGAAGGTCTGAAGTTTTCAGTCATCAGCTGGCTCAGGGTCAGTCCCATGGGAAGATTTTGCTTCAGAAAAAGAAAATAAAGCTGTCAGAATGTTTTATTCTTCCACAAATATGTTGAAAGTAAGTATATGGGAAAAATATTTATAAAGTAGACTAGAGGAAAACAACGTGCTGGATTGCTGAAATTCACTGTAGTCGGTCTAATATTTCTGTCTCGGCCACAAGCAAGTTTTTAGCTCCATGGAAGCAAGTTCACAATCCAGAGAGTCACGATGGCCTGTTAAAATCACTCAATGTGTTTTCTGGTTTTTATTGTGCAACGCAGAATAACTCAGACATGTACGAAATGAGGCAACAACTGTGCTTCTGCGTTGTCAGCCCTTGTAAAATTGATTTGACCTTAAATATGAATTCTAAAACACATTAATGTGTCATAAGTGTAAGCTAGATTTGCAACACTTGGAATTTGCTGAAGTTCATATAGTTGGCATGACAGTCATGAGTTGCTCTCATTAAGGGCACTCTGGCCTTTTAGGCGCTGGTCATGATACAAAACTTGGAATGACTATCATTGTTTTGTAGTAAGAATATTACTGCTTAGAGTTGAGTATTTGGCATTTCTTGGTCAATTGTACTGGTTTACAAGATAATTTAGAGTTAACTGTTGAAATGAAAATGCAGCTTACATAGTGATTTTTGTCTTTAAAATCTGCAGTGAGTTGAGGAATACATTCTTATGCAAAATACATTCAGGAAATAGATGGGATGATCTGTTTGAGACGTCATTTTATTTAGTAGCTTTAAATTTCTACTTGACCTAGTAACAAGGCAAAGCATTCTGTAGCTCATTTTGTCTTCTGGAAGAGCAACCACAAGTGAAATAATCTCTGCTGACATGCCATCTTTAGGATTATATTCCGTTTCTCATAGTTTTAGCATCTTGACTTTGGGGACAAACTGGATATTGCTATAGAGAGGTGTTTCGGTGTCATTTAACTGATGTTTTCCCTGGTGCTACTAGATCTGTTTGTATTGCATCCCTGAAAAGCAAATCCTTATCCCTACCATTTAAATCTATCCATTTGGTAAGTAGCTCTCCATCATGATATTTCACGATAATAAACTGAAGCAGATTAGAATAATCAAATTTTATGAGAGCTCAGAAATTCTCTTAAGATTTTATACTTGCTGTTTTATGTGCCTCTTCCTCAAATGTTTCCAGAACAGCAGGCCATGCTCAGATTTGGGCACTGCTAATACAGACAATATATTTAAAGGATTGTATTTGCATGTAAGCAGAAGATTTGCAGGTTGCTGTGAATTATGGCTGGAAACCTATGAATCGCTGTATGCTCAGGAAAGCTTTTCCATTGGCCCCCTATTCATGTTTACTACTAGAATAATAAGAGTCAAAACACAATGAGTTATTGTTTCCGCATGGCACAGCAGGGTTAGCAGATTTTGAATGCATTTGTCAAGTGATTAGTCTGCTTACTTCTAAAAGCTGAATTGCACATCATAAACCAGTTGAGTGATTTCAGGCACCAAGCTCAAAAGCCGTTGTGTTTGTGAGGGATCTTCAAGAGTTGTCCTCATTCTACTTTTAAGATTATAATTCTTCTGTTGCTTTTTTTTCCCTATAAGAATCATTGATAATATTTAGGTAAGAACTTTTTTTCCCTCTTTGAAACCTCCTATTTTTGAAAAGCAATTTCAGAAGTTTTTTTTTTTTCTTGTTTTCACCAAAGATTTGGTGGATGGAAAATATCCTGACCATTTCGTTGTAATGGCTTTTTGACTTCCTGGTTTTCATTAGCAATTCTTTACATGCTTCGTTTTAATTGTGTTCTTATTTTCATCTGAGTTGGTATTTGTATACCCCAAGGCAAACCGGGCTTTCTTAATGTGTGAATGTAGTATGAAAGAAGGAACATGCTAAAAAATACATTTTAACATACTGGTTTACATAATCATAAGATGGCCTGGATTGAAAAGGACCACAATGAACATTGAGTTTCAAGCCCCCTGCTATGTGCAGGGTTGCCAACCAGCAGACCAGGCTGCCCAGAGCCACATCCAGCCTGGCCTTGAATGCCTCCAGGAATTCACATACATTGCTCATCTTCTCCCTGTATATTGGCTACTTTCGTTTTGTGGATGATTTCCTATGCTTCGTTGGTTGAGGAAAAAATAAATAGTGGTTTAAGAGCAGTAAGAAGAGTTTCAAATCAGTACATGATACTTGTGATTGGGGTGCTTTAGCTTTCCTGTAATCTCGTCTATTTCAGTTATAATTTATAATATTATAAATTATATATATATATATATAATATATATATATATATTATATATATATATAAAATAAATTATAATTTGTATCTCGTCTATTTCAGTTGTACATTTGAAAGCTTATTATTATTTTTTCCCTTTAGAGTCCTTTGTTTTGAAATATTTGGTGATGGATCATGACAAGGTCATGTAAGCAGACGTTACATTTCTGTTTTAAAACATTCTGCAAGCCCGTATTATTTTTCAAACAGATGAACATTGCCATGGCACATAGGGCAGAGAATGGATCTCTTTTGATGGTTTTTACACCAATTGAGGTGTCTGTGCTTTTGATGGTGAGTTTGTATGCACAGTGAACTAAGAAATCCAGCCAAAATCTGCCAACACAGTACATGACCCAGTCATTCCTTAGACCACTCCTTGCTTATTTTTATTCTTTTACTGGTAGGCAGGAAAGTATCTGATGTGTGTTGACAAAATCCTTTACTTCTTGTTACATTTAAAGAAGTCTTGTCAGTCACTTGCATGAGTTTTCCCCACTAGAAGTTCATTGTGACTTTCTGGCTTGCAATAAGGTCATTTTTTGCTCAGGCTTTTGTATCCCAGCTCTGATCACATGGGGAACGGGTGTCAGAAGTCAGCTGGCGTAATGTTAAATACAAAGCAACCTTTATTATGTAGTGGTTAGCAGAAGAGGTTTAATCTTAATTTCTTTTTTCCATAAGCAATATTGGAGCCCAATCTATTATATTTTTTCTATTTAATTCTTGTTAATCCATCCTGCTTGGGCTTAAATTAAGAGTGAAGGGATTACTTGCCTGAATTCACATGATGTTACCTTCTGAGCATAAGCAACCGAAAGCTGATTAAACTTACAGGTTGGTGTTGTGGCAAGAGAAGTTCCTATTCACCTTCTTTAAAAGCTTTACTGTGTGCCTGTAATGATTTCACTGACACATAACATTTCATGGAAAGATTTTCTTTTCAGATGGGCTTAAGTTGTATCTATCTATTTAATTATTCTTGAAGAAGGTCATTTTACCACTTAAGTTTTTATTTTTGGCATCAGTGGAAAAACATTCACTTAAACCAGGTAAATTTTAAGGAATTTTGGCAACTGAGGGCTCTGTCCTTCCCTTCAAAATGCATTCAGTGAATCAAGAATCAGTGTTTGTAGAGAAGCATAGATATACCCACTCAGATACAGGTTTGTAGGACAAGACATATCTGGGCTTAAAGACTTCAGTTGTTACCAAGTGTTTATGTATGTAGTTTGTGCTTTACATCGGTCCTTAAGTTCCAAGGAGTCTGCAGTACTTGTATCTGGTGTTTTCCTGATTACTCAGGAGGGCCTTCTGCTGCCTGCAGGTAGTGCCACAGTCCAAGAAGGTTTGACCTGCAGCGTGGCTTGGCAAGCTCTGCTTCAGAAAGCACTTGGCTGAAGCATTCAACAGATTTGCTAGAACCTGGGCAGTAATAACTGTTTAATACAGCTATAGAGCTAGTGCTAGCATGGGTCTGATTCCAAGGATAATGCTCCGACTGTGCTTGATGTAATGAATAAAAGTGGACTAAGT
The DNA here is from genome assembly GCF_054131305.1 of Coturnix japonica. Lineage (NCBI taxonomy): Eukaryota > Metazoa > Chordata > Aves > Galliformes > Phasianidae > Coturnix > Coturnix japonica. The sequence goes on along the minus strand of NC_140670.1, from coordinate 29,453,813 downwards.
GCGTAAAAATATATGCCGAACAACAAGAACGAAGTTCAGCTGAGCCACTGAGGCTATAGGGGAATTGGAGGTACAGTAGCTTTAGTTACTGTAAGAAATTGAAGCTGGGGCCAGGAACGCTTGCAAGCCAAAAGATGAACTCATCCAGAGTATCAGGCTTCAGAATTATTTAAAAGCAGTGAACATCAGCAGTGAGCAGCTCTGAAAGTGCTTTTGGCAGGAGATTCTTTATAGAGGCCTGGCAGAAATCCAGGTCAGGACACAAACTTATAGTCAGCCTAGAGGTGCAGTAAATAGAAACTTTCCAATTTAAGAAGTTAAAATAAGTTTATGGTTGTGTCACCTCCAGGAGTTAAACTTGCACGTTTTTCCTTGGTGAACCTGGGGAAAGATGGAGAATGTGGTGGGACAAGGAGCCTGTTGGGATGTCAGGAAAGGTGCTGGCAACACATCAAAAACCTGATGGGTTTCAAAGAGGGTGAGGGAGCTGCAGCGAAGTGCTTTTGACTTTAGTGTTTTATCTAAAGCGATTGCCAACCATAATTAGCAGAGAATGCAATCTTAGCAAATACCGCTCAGATTTTCTTTCTTCAAACCACTTTTTTTTTCCTAGTTAAGCTTTAAGAAATACATTGTACTTTCTGTGCTAGGAATCAAAACATAGATAAAAGAAATGAAGTCATTCCCAACTTTGTAAAACAGACTTCATTAAGTTTCACATACTAAATTCAGGCAATCAGCAGAAAAGTTGGAGTTACTGTGGATGAATGGGGTAGTACTTGAGAGTGCCTTGCTACAAAAAGCATTTAATGACCTCCTTTGTCTTTATTGAGGCAGAAAGAAGACCCAGAATGAAGCGTTAAGCTTTTCTATAGCAAGGGCTACATGTGAATAGAGATTTGCTTTAGAAAATCAATTTGTGTTCTTCCAGACTATTTATTCAGTTTACCTGCGGTGAGTTTGAAGGATACTTACATATGAAAAGCAGGTGAACTCTATTTCTCACTCTTCTTTAAGTTTCAGGTATGTAAACTAAGGCATGGCAAGGCACTGGGTGACCAGTTTGCTTCCCAGAGCTGATGCCTTACCCTCTGTGCTTCAGGTCTGTTGCAATTAGTGAAACTTCTTGTTTTGTAGAGTTGTGTAGTAATGAAATTGCAGTATGGCAACAACAGGAAGACTTTTCTGCTCCGCTGTGTTTGAAATAATTTCCCAGATATTCGCTTCTGGCATTGGTCTCTGGTGAATATTAAATGAATGTGAATTTTAAAGTGAAGCAGTAGAGATACTTTCAGTAATGCTATACATTGCCATTATGCACATTGAGGTTAATTGTGAAAATTGAGGTCATAGAGACAACGTATGTAACTAATATTTATTGCCTCTGATTCTCTTTGCAGTTGATGAAGATCGAATTAAGGAACTGGGCAGAGTCAGAGTACTTCACAAGAGAACCGTGATGCCTTACAGTGTGTATAAGAAGAGGAGGAAGGGGCCGAGCGATGAAGCCAGCGTTCAGCAATATGCAAGTTTGGTTGGACAGACGTGTTCAGAAAGAATGTTGTTGTTTAGAAGTTGAGAAACCATCAAACGACACTTTGATGGCACAACCATCATTTATTGCACTGCCACTGGATGATGTAATGTAGCTGTGTGTTGGTATGCCTACTACATGACAATATGAAGTACAGGTATATAACTAGGCTTGTGTGAATACACGGAACTGAGTTTAAAGACAACTCCAATGAAACTTTTAACAATACAGCAAGGCTTTAGCAATATAAGCTTGGAAAAACGTGCTTGCAGTACATTTTAATTAAATAGTTCTTGCCTTTCTTTGCGTTTTGAGTAATCCTAAGTATCTAAACAAAATGGAAAACAGGTGTTTTTTTTTTCTGCAGACAAAGGTTGGCTAAGTCTCTGTTAATGATAATTAAATCACAAGTGTTTTCAAATAGCAGCTTGGCTGTCTGCTATATGAAATTGCCATTAAATTTGTACTCACGTTTATATGTTCCTAAACTATCGCAAGAGAACTGAGATGTGCAGTTACTTTCCAATAGGAAACCTGGCATGGTTTAATTATATTTCAACAGTGTATTTAAGAACAGGAAGAAATTATTTTCAGTGCTCATTCTTCAGTAGTTTAATATAGCAGGTAAGCATTTGAGATTGTACTGAGCATGGAATCGTAGTTGGTTCTCAGTGGCAGGAGATGCAGCACTTTGGACAACCTCCCTTTTCTCAGATAAAGCAGAGTAGTTGCACTGTAAATTTACCAAAGAGATGCAGCCAAGTGTCAGGGAGCTCTGAGAGGTTTTGTTGTTGTTGTTGTTTGTCTGTTTAAGCCTTATCCTTTATCTAAAGAGTGGATATTTTAATGCACGTCACTGATGTGAAATGGAGTTTGGGATATTCGGCTTACAGCTCTTTAGTGCACATTTCAGATCTATGCTAAAAACTATATAAGGTACCACTGCTGGTGCTTGTTGCAGTTTTATCAGCACAGTTGTATGGGGAGACTTGCGTATCCTATTCCTCAGTCTTTGTGGCTGTTCTGCTTTATGCCACAATGGCCTACGGGTTATTCACATCTTCAACTGAATATTCCTCTTGGAAACAGAAAGATGTGATGCGTTATCAAAGCACTTTATTACTGATATGCTAACGCTGTCATTAGTAAAATGCATCAAGTCATACAAGGGAAATCATATGGCTTTTATATTCAGCAACATATAACAATCCCAATGTGTTTGTAATTTGCTTATCATGGGTGACAGGAGCTACTATTTACCTTGAATCAACCTGAAGTTTCCTGTTAACCTGTGAAGAAGGAGAATCTTAGTCAAGAATATATGTGTACATGTTTCTCGTTCCCCAAAATCAAATTCAACTTGAATCTCTGAAGGTTATGTCTTGTGTCAGTCGTGGGCTTGATTTAATTTTGAACCCTTGGCCAGTATCATTAAGCATTGATTTGTATGTGAAACAGCCACAAGAATGTTGAGATTCAGGTGCGTTGGGATTTGTTTATTCCCATATCAGTTTGGTCACTGCAGTATTACAGGTGATGAGTGTAGGCTCATCAGTAAGTTTAAAACATGTTAATTGCTATCTATTGTTTCAATCTGCTGCCACTTTGCAATGAAATTGGTTATTTCCGACAGTCTTGTTACCTGGATATACGCTCATTATCTGGAACAGCGAGGTCTGTGTGCTGTAGAGTCTGTGTCTGCCCACATCTCATCTAAGCCTACTGCTATGAGACCACTAACTGCTATTTATGGCCATCATAAGGAGTTGTTTTCTGTGGGTAAAATGACACTTAACACTCAGTGAAACGTTGGAATGGTGTAACATTGTCTGCCTATACTGTTGAAACCTGGTGATGCCCATAGAGCTTAAAAACAAAATGAATGAGAAAATCCTTTTTGTGCGATATAAAATCAGTCAAAAGGCGCAAAGAAAATCCACTATGACTTTCAGAATCTTAAAGGTAATAAAACTCATTTACTGAAGGACTTGCTGAACCTGGAAGTTCTTTACCAAGAGAGTGGTGAGGTGCTGGCACAGCTGCCCACAGAGGCTGTGGATGCCCCAACCCTGGAGGTGCTCAAGGCCAGGTTGGATGGGGCACTGGGCAGCCTGGTCTAGTATTAGATATGGAGGTTGGCAGCCCTGCATGCAGCAGGGGGTTGGAGGTTTGCGATCCATGAGTCCCCTTCCAACCCAAGCCATTCTTTGAATTACAAGGGAGCAGAACTATGTTAACAGCCTGAGCTTGGAAGAACTCTGTCCTCTGTGCCCAACGTTTATTGCTGATTTGCCTTCTAAGTATGTAACAGACTTTTTTTCCCTGATCCTCTTTTCTCACTGGGAGCTTTTAAGGGCTGCAGTCAAAGAAAAGTGAGGTATGTATAAAAATAAGTACAACAGAGTACAACTTGAACTTGTCATTGGTGCCACAACAAAACATAAATGACCATTTCCTGTGAGTTCCAAAATGGTGCTTTTTCATTTTCTGACCTCCACTGAAACTGCAGCAGGGCAGGCTTTTGGTTCTTAATGAGATAATATTAAAAAAGAGTCAAAATTGAGATGAATTCAGGACTTGAGCTCATCAGATCCATCACGCTTCTATCTGATGTGCTTTGTTGGTGCTGCTTTAACAGGACATTAGCACAGTATTTTCCAGTGCTGTTTCAGAAGCTGAACAGTCCTGCAGACAAAACTCTCAAAGCATTGGCATTGATTTCAGTGGAGCTGAAAATTCACAACTACTTTAATTTTATTTAATGAGTTTTCACTGAGAATCACTGAAGATATTTAATTTAGCATATAATACTTCATAAGGACTTTTTTTTTAGTGTAATTAGTTTGTGAAAGTTAATCCCTAAAGTCAGGTTGCCTTGTTATCTATTGCTAAATGAGCATAAAATGGTGGTATGAAAATGCAGAGCTGTGACCCATGCTTAAAAAACCCATCATGCTTTGTTTTAATTGGAAGTAAGTGGGGAGCTCATGCATTTCCATCATCAACACATTGCAGTGGATGCAAAAGAACTCGCATATTGAGTTTGTAATTGCTTTTCAGCAGACCTGTTTGACTTGTAAGTATAGCAAATAAAGCTGTTTCTAGTCTCTGTGAGTTGTTATAAATAATACACAGCTTCGAGTGTGACTTCTGTCTTACTTTGTAGGAATGAATTACCCTGAGTGTTGAGAAGTGTCCACTGAGCAGCAAAACTGGAGAAGTCAAAGAGCAGCAGGGATTAGAAGGTGTGCAAATCAATTCAGAAAGTTTGCCCGTATCTTAGAACTAAATCTTCTATCTATGTGATGTAGCTAAGAGTTTACTTGTATGCCTTGAAACAGAAGCTCTGTTTGGTTTTTTCCTCTGGGTTGAATAAAATAAAGCTGTAGGCTTTTCACATTGGGTGAGTAAATAGGGCTACTGACTTTAATTAGGTTATATATACCATTTCCAATGGGCTGAAATAAGCAGCCCAGGACTGAACTGCGAAGGGTGCAGACAGTTCTTAGGATGGAGACCATCACCACATTTCAGGGCAATCAGTGCTTTCCAGAAGCACGGCAGCTTCGTATCACAGCCACCACGTTTATAGAGCTGGACCTTCAGAGCTTCTTGCTTATAACATCACATACTGAGCATAAAGAAAAGCCAGATAGATTACATTTCCACTTGCCAAATAATTTGTTTTATTCAGTGAGCTGAAGCAGTGGAGGCTTTCCAAGCCCAGACTATGGCTGCCCTCTGGAAGCACAGCAAGGAGCTGAGCTGGCTGCTGGTGGTCCTGAGTGGCAAAAAGGAGCAAAAGGTGGCTGCTGTTCAGAGAAGAACTAGCAGGTAAGCAGCTAAAATCTCTAAATTTAAGGGTGAATTAGGTTGAAATGCACCCTCTGTGCTTGCATAGGAGCAAACAAGTGCGGCTGGATGGGACTTGAGCACTGTGCTGCTTCTCTCTTTGTTCCCCTCCGGTCTGGGGCATCCTGCCTTCCTGACTGAAGAACCATGTTTTACTAAAGCACATTAAAATTAAATAACACTGAAACCACAGTTTTTTTGTCTCAAGGTTCTGAGCTGCAGCCACCAGGGGGCACATTCCAGCTTGCAAAGCACTAATGTTATGCCTTGCCTGAGACTTTTACATCTCCTATTAACTCATACGGAGCTTTGTTCTCTGCCCTGTGCTAACTGTGGCATAGCAGGGGAAAAAGAACATTCAGGTGAGGCTGACAAAGGTGAATGAAGCAATTTTTTTATAACAGCTTTTAGTTGTTATTTTCCAGACAAGTATTTGAACATTAGATTTCTTAGGTAAATTATGCTGTGGATATATATATATTGAAACAAAGATCCATGAAATACATAAGGAGAACCTAGGTGGTAGAGCTGCATCCCTCAAAGTGCTTTGGATGCTGTTGTAGTGATGCACTGGAACAGGTTGCACAAGGAGGGTGTAGGTGCCCCATCCCTACAGGCATTTTCAATTCATAATATCTTGTCAGTGCTCTTGCTAATGCCCTCTGTTTTCAGAAGCTGACTTTTACTATTACACACACATATATTAATGTATATATATATATTAAAAAGGGATTACTGCTCAGTTCACGCCTGCCCCCAAATCCACACGAATTAATCTCTTTGTCAGCAAGGTTTTTTGGCAAGGTTTCCAGGGTGTTGATTGTGAAAGCCAGAACAAATTGTCATTATTTTTCTTTTTCCTCCTTATGCCTCTTCTTTTTAACCTAAGTTGTTTTCATGTCAGAATTCCTTTCTCACCTATGCAGGGAATGAAATGTTGCCAAAATAAGGTTTCTATTAACACAGTGAACTTAGAGGTCAGGAGACTGCAATGCTTCTCTTCACTGCCAAGGGCACTGCAACCCATTTGTTTTGTGAATATGATACTCGTCTCTGTTGCTCAAGATTAAAGCAAAGACAGAGCACTTGGGGGAAAAAAATGAGTTCCAAATTGTATTTATTATTCCTCATACATATAAATTATTCTGGTGCCCAGAAACTTGGAAGACGAAGCAGTGACAGCTGCTTGCATGTGTCCTCCGACTGAGAGTGTCCTCATCCCTGACATTTTTTGCAGCCCATAAAAACCCAGATGCAAACGCTCCTTTCTGAGCAGCTTTGGGTGCAGTCACAGGGACAAGAGTTAGAATGTTGTAAGGTCTGGAAATCAGGCCTGGTTATTTATTTTCTCTCAAGAGTTGGAGGCCTATGTGAAATTGAGTACATTGCTGACCCTTAGACCTATCAGCATCAGCAGTGCCACCATTGGAAACCCCACCAGGGAGTTCAGTAGGACCAAAGTCTAAGCAGAATTCTGCAAATTTAAGAGTCAGCTGTTGATGCTAGGACTGAATGATGCTTTGCTTTCACTATAGTGGCATTATAGCCTTCAGTGGCTTCAGTCTGCTACTGACCCAACTCCAGCTTTGGATGTTGTAAACTCCTGCTGGTCTCATTACTAACACTTCTCCTTTCAAATCAATACCTTCTTCAGGTGGCAACTCTTTAAATCCTTCAGTGTTCATGGATAATTGTGGGTGATTCTGACATGGCTGAACTCTTATAACAGAAACTCACTCTACCAAGAGGAACGAAGCTGTCGAAATACACTTCCCATCTACAACCAGGAATGCAGTTTCTTTGCACACTGATTTTAGTTTGTAGTTTTAAGAGGTGGTTTTTCCATTCATAACTCTTGGGTTGGTTTGAGCTTTTTGCTCTTTTTACCAGTGTTTTCAGTTTTTCCTCTGCACGAAGAAGCTGCTTTTATTTCTATAGGCTCTTTAGAAACTGCTACATTCATCTGTAGCTGGCAATTCAAGAGCATATTCAATCAAGCGGTGTGTTCTTCATTATTACCTCGCAGAGTGACCTCTTAGGAAGCAAAGAACGCATTGACATTTACAGTTAATAATCTGTTGATTTATGGTACAAAACAAAGGCAATCAACGGGAGAGCTGTAATTGTTTCATTAAGTCTTATGAACAGCACAATGTACATTGATCCAGCTTTACAATGTCACGACTCTCCTCGTGGTGGGCACCTTATTTTTCTATTTGCTGGCACTTCCAAGTGCTTTTGGTATCACAGTATCCCATCATTTTGAGTCACGCTGTGACTGCATGGCAAGTAAGCTGCTGTCAAATCTGGTCCACTGAGTGCAGAAGGGCTTTATGCCCTTATAGAGGCTCTGAGAACTATAGAGGGCAGTTTTAAAGAAAAGTAAGATCATGAAATTCAAAGGTGTAAAATATGCTTTAGAGTTGTATGCTGTGCCCATGCTCCGGACACGTTAAATCCCTAAGGTTACGCATCAGAAATAGGGATAAAAGCATTGCTACCCGCTTTGCTGGATGTAAGGAGTGCTCTCCTTTCTTGCTAATGAGAATGGACTGTTCTGTTTTCTCACACCTCAACGCATGAAAACCCAAGCTGCTTCGCTTTAGAGGATGCCCCAGCCTTTATGTGTTGACACAAGAATGTGTCTACTGAGGATTTAGGTCTCAGGTCTCCTTTAGTTCCATTATTTTTCTCCCTGGAGTTGACACTGCAGAAGGAGGCGGGTATCTGTTGCTGATGCTCTGGCCTTTGGCCAGCCTGAGGTCTCATCTGAACAGGTTCCACAGAGAGCAATCCTTCCTTCGTACTCTGCACTGAGCAGAAATGATGTAGTGGTTTGGGAAGCCAGCAGTCTGTCCTCAGCAGAGGTCCTGCATTCACTCCTGCTATGCTCTCATGGTTGGATACTTCATAAAAAGTTTCATTCTGATATAACAAAAGTGGTTTTCCTGCTCCTGTTCTGACCAGCATCTGGAATCACTTTCAAACCTCTCCGTACCACTGTTTATTAGCGTATTTCATTGTACAATGAGGCTTCCAGCCTCCCGACCCATACAGCGATGCTACAGATGCAACACCTACCTGTCTTCGCATCTTTTTTTCTGAATAGGAAACTTTTGTAGGTCAAGGAATCACCACGTACTGCAGTGCAAGTGTGGGAAGGTGATGTCTGAATACTGTTTTCTTGCTGTGTTAATCCTTGTATTTGTGAAGGAGTGTAATAACAGGAGAAGCCGGGAGTTACCTGTAGTATTTATTTTGCTGTCAATGTGAACAAAGGAAAGTGGAAAGCTTTGCACTCCGACCAGTTTTGTAACCTGCCCGCCATTTTAATTGAGGGTTTCGTGCTTTGGGTAATGAGGCTTTTCGCAATAGATGTGGTCAGGTCAGCTTGAATCCCTTCAGCGAAATGGCCAGAGCAGACACAGCTCTTCTCATAACATTGGTACAAACCTTCAAGAAGCTTCTAATGATTCTGATGTTTATAGCTTGGAATATTTTGCGCACATGTTCCAACTTTGCATTCACAACATTTGCTAAACCAACAGTCTGCAGCAGACATGATAGCTACCATCAGGAAACTTGTTTGACAGTTTAAACAGACAGCATCTGTGTTTCCTACATTTCATAGTACACAAAGAGAATGAGAATTGCCTGTAGCTCAATTAATTCAAGATGTTGTCATAGGATGGGACTGTGTTTTGGAGATGTTAAAAACATCTAATTGGAAAAAGGAATTTTGCTCTTGTAGTTGGCTGAGTTTCATCAATATCACCTCCTCAGTGGAATGTTACTGAGAGCAGTTGGCTTGAGATTGGGGAGTTAAGATAAATTGGTGCACATCAGGGCTGTCCTCATGCGCTTCCAGCTACCTCTTTGTGGAGAGCAAAGGTGGCATTTTCACATTTCAAAGCAAAGAGGGGACTTGAATTGGGTGCTACTTGAGCAACTTTTGAAGCAAAAACAAAATAATCACCGTGATTGGCAGAAGGGAAAACAGAACCAGAATTGCATCACACATCAAAGTGTGACCCAGTAAGAACAGCTGAGGGCAGCACAACCTGTTGGCAATGGGCACGTCTTGTGGCACCGTGTTTGGGCTCATAGAGCACATGAGCAGCACTGGGAGGAATGTGTGGATGGGGTGGATGACGTGAGAGCCAGGACACCGTGCTGTGGTCCAGCATTGCAATTTGCTGTTGGGGGCTTAGAAATGTACAACGTTTTGGCTGTAATCAATAGGACCACATTTTTGGCACCTGCTTCAGGAGTTTCCAGGTTTTCGTTGCTATAAAGAGCAACGATAAAAGGAAAGTTCACACTTCAATGACAAAATTTCTTAGCTTGTCTGAGGACTGGATGGGGAGAAGAACTGGGAATGAGAACTCTGACAAGCAGGAATCGTGGACCAAATTGTGATAGCTGTGTTCAGTAGCACCTAAGTCCATGATTTCATCTGTTGGCTGCAGGGACACTCCTTGCAGAGTAGGCTGTTACTCAGTGTGTTGTGTCTGAGCCTCCACCTCTTGCAATGTGAGCTCCTTCTGTCTCCTAAAGTGGGTTTATGCAAGACTGTGCATGTGGATGTGCTGGTACAGTGGCTGCCCTCTGCTGAAGGAGTCCACAGCTGTGTCAGTTTGGGGCTTTTCCTGGGTGTCTGCTGAGAAATATTTAGCCACAGAACTTTCAGTTCTTCTAGTAGAGGATGTACAGCTAAAATAATGCATATTTATTTGACAACGTATGGGCTGACCTGCCTGTCATCTCTAGGGAGTGCTCCGTGGGTCAGTCAAAGTGAATGAAAACCAAATGTGTCTGTTTTTCATGTTTACTCTTTCCGTAAACATAGCACATATGCAGCGTGCAGCTGCTATTCTGAAAGGGCTTTTTTTACCCCCAGTATTTGGGAGATCTGCATTTTAGGAGTGTTTTCTGTTGATAGCTCCATAGGAAGAAAAAGTGATGCTGGACCACTTAGCAGATCCATCTATCAAAGTGTCTGGAAGAATTTCAAGTAAGGTAAGACAGTAATGAAGCAGCAGCTAAGACAGCATTGACTAGGTTTGAGTAAATAAGAGGTTGAAAACTCTTTTCAAGTCCAGTGCCTTTTCCCTCAGCTCCTATCAACTCCCAAAGAAATAAAATGAAAAGGTACAGAACATTTTTCCTTGGGGGGAAATTACTCTTTATTTGTATTGATTAAAGCCACAGGGCTGTGACATAGAGCACTTTGTTTTCGTCCCCTCCTTCGTCACTCCTTGCTGTTGATTTTTGCTTGTTTCATGAAGTGTTTTCCAACTTCGTTTGGTAGCAAAGGGCTCCATGGAGATGGAGCTGTCGTGATGTTCTGCTGTGATGCTGTGTGCGGTGCAGCTGGGTACGTGTAAAGCTGAGTAAGAGGAACTGGCTGAGCTAAGATTCATGTCCCTGTGGCAAATTAATGGCATTTTAACCTTAAGGTTGGGAGGAATAAAGGCTGCATTTTGCTACACAAGGGGCAAGGTTCTTCAGTGAAAGCAAAAGCCTGGTCCACCACTACAGTGTTCACTGACCAAAATGTTCAATCTCTTGTGTTTATTGCCAGTTTACTCCTTCCACAGTATGAATGAGGGTACCCTTTCTATCTATTTAGATAGTTCTGATATCACTAGCCAAGTCTCTGAGCACTGAGATCTGTAAATGGTAATGATCATTGGTTGGAAAAGGGCATTGAATTTTTATGAGGAAAGACCGATCCATCTAGTGGGCCTGGTGTTTGGGCTGGATGATCTTAATGGTCTTTTCCAATCTTAAGGACTCTATGATGTATCAAGAAGTCAAATGGGATTTTTTCCCTCCAAAGTCCCATTATATGGGGATCTGAGCTCCCCTTTTTCCTACTCATCTTGTCCTTTCCCCAGCCAGCAGCTGACCACAGTGGCACATGTGACTGGCACACTCAACCTGGGGGAAGTGCACACAATGAACCCCTTTCCTGGTTGAATAGGCTCTCAGAATGTCAACCAATTTCCCCAGACAGCCGGGACATTTTGGAGTCATTCTGTATCCTTTTATTGCCGTTGCCATAGCAAAAGACACTAATTCACCTTTGTGTAAAACTTAATAAAGATCAGCCCATCATTCATTTGTCTGTGGGCCATCGGAAACGCTTGTGCTGAATTTTTGAGACAGGCTTTTCACAATCTATTAATCCACTCACTAAAGAGTTGGTTATCTCATTTTCTTTTGCGAGATCTTTGCAGAGCACCAAGAGTTGTATTTGTCTGGAAATGGGCAAAAGGCACCTCGTTACTGTGGTTCAACTGAAGTGCCAAAGTTACCCTTAGGCTGAGCCTTCTTTGGTCTTCAGAGGAGGATGGAGCTGGCTGTGAATTGCTAAGGGGGCTGCATTGCAGAAATAGGCTTTTATTGGCTCAATTGAAAGGGGGTAACTGAAATATAACAATAATGGTAGAATCATATCATAGAATCATAGAGTGCCCTGGGTTGAAAGGGACAACAATGATCATCCAATTCCACCCCCCCTGCTGTGTACAGGGTCACCAACCAGCAGCCCAGGCTGCCCAGAGCCACATCCAGCCTGGCCTTGAATGCCTGCAGGGATGGGGCATCCACAGCCTCCTTGGGCAACATGTTCCAGTGTGTCACCACCCTCTGGGTGAAAAACTTCCTCCTAAGATCCAACCAAAACCTCCCCATCTCAGTTTAAAACCATTCCCAATAATACCAAAAATGTTATAAGAACAAAAGTTTCTCACAGCAGTTCCCTCCTTAAGGCTGGGCAGTGTCCCAGAGGTTCGTCTCATCCCAAAGCCCAGACTGGGCATTCACTGGCACAGCCGAGCTGTGGCCATCCCCGGCCGCGGTGGGGATGCTGCATTGTGCTGCGGGCATCAATGCTCTCAATGGGATTAGGCTGCAGCAGGGCCGAAAGGCTGTGGGAAAACCTGTGTGTGTCGTGGTTCCCTCAGCTGCTGTTGCAGCAGAACGTCGCCGTTCGGCCGACAATGGGGTTAAAAAGTAAGTGCAACTGTTGGTGGGAGCTTGGATTTGAATTATGTATTCATGAATCTGCATAATGGCCTTTCAGCTGTGGCATTGTTATTGGCAGCACAATCTGGGAATTGTGAGAAGGGAAGGAGGGCTGAGGGATGGAGAGGGGGAAAACGCGGAAGAAACTAAGACTTAATCAAAGGAGGGTGACAAACTGAATGAAATGGGGTTTTCTTCCCTGCTTATGTTGTGCCTAAGGAACAAGTTTTCAGCTGGAAATGCTGACTGCTCTCACAAACTGGTAATACTTCTGCTTTCTCTCAGTCTGATTGAGGTCCCGAGGTGGGGATGGAGCGTTGCTGTAAGTGCAGGCTCTGTGTGTGCTTGCTGATCCCCGCTCACCCCAGCACAACTGGATTTTCCTGTCTCTTACACAAGGAAGAGGAGCAGTGAGTTTCCCTGAGTGCTCAGTGTGGGAACTGCATGTCATGGGGAGGAAGGTGCTTTGTTGGAGAGGGATGAGGGCAGTGCCAGGCAGAGCAGCAGCCCTCCCTCTCTCCCTCATGTCCTTGAATTGGTAGAGCCCAACACTGAACTCCAAGCATGTTTTCTTATGAGTGCAGATGATATTCTGCCATTTAGCATTTATTTCAGATTGCTTAAAAAAAAAAAAAGAAAGAAAGAAAAAACCCTGTTTTCTTCTCAAACAAAACCTCCCCAAATCCATTCTAAAACATCAGAGACCTAAGCAAGCCATAACAAACCCTCCTCAAAGCATTCAAGACCTTCATTCAATATACCCAATGTGCTCCTCGACCCGGAGCACACATCCCCTTTATTCCACAGCTCGGGAAAGTTGAAGAATTTTATTTCTACTCCAACTCAATGTGCAATTTACACGAATGTGCCCAAATAAACTAGTGGATTTGGCACAGCCTGACTGAAATTCATTAGTAAAACATACATTTTTAGAGTCCCCAATCGACTGGATGTGGCCTGCAATGCTGCTTAACAAATGTTCACATTGTCAGTTGTAACAGCCTCTGGAATTTAGCCCAAAACTGCGATACTTAAAGCACAAGGATTTTCCATAGCATCTATTTTTAGTAATTAAATAGGGTCTGCTTAGACTAATACCTGGACTCCTGTTGATGTTCGATGTATTTATTCTCACTGTGAGGTCAGGAGAAATGAACACAAGCCAGTTCAGCAGTGCTGCAGTTTCTCCCTGCTGGATAGTTGGAAGTCAGTGAGGTTTATGTTCCCTGTAGGTGAGGCACAGCCTCAATGGCACAACAAGCTGAGGCTGTTCTGAAGCGTGGTATGCAACTAAGTGTATTTCCAGAAATGCGAGGTGTCTGTCTGCTGTAGTGACTTCTTGGAAGCAATCTGGGCTATGCCATTTGGTGGGGCTGGCACTGCTCATATTGCCTTCTGTTTTGCCCTAGAATCACAGCACAGTTGGGTTGGAAGGGACCTTAAGCCCACCCAGCCCCTCACCTGCTATGGACTAGCTGCCCTTCCAGCTCAGGCAGCCCAGGGCCCCATCCATGGGCTCATTTCAGGTTCGAGTGCTGTATCTACATCATGACATCAGCTCCTTAAGATACCGAAACTACTGCAATATTCTTTCAAACAAAAGCTGGGCTGTATGCACAGCTGCTCTCTCACTTTACCTCTTGTGGCACTCGGTGGATTTTGGCTGGTTCTGTAAAATGAATGGTTTTGCTGTTGTGATCATCCAGCACCAAGGCATGGATCCACACTGAGATAAATAGGAACTGCAGCATGGGGCAGAGTGGTTGTAGGGCTCTCCTCAACACATAGCTGTGACAGAGACCACTTTCCTAAGCAGAACCGTGTCTTCCTACAAGGCTGGATAGCCTTTTTCTAGTCCTTTAATGCTGCTTTTCCTACTTGGAATATGGCATTCATGCTCCACCTCCAAGCCATTAAGCCTTGTCTCCAGCCCCTTGCTCTGCTCTGCACAAACAACCACCATTAATGCTCCTTCTGGACTCTTTGGCTGCCATGGAGGCATTTCTCCAAGCCTAGAACAGTTCCTTTCAGAAATCTCTTCTGCTGAAGAAACAGTTCATTCCCGTGTCCCACAAATGATCCCACTCCTATTTGGCACTCTGTTTTCTCTTCCAAATTAAACACAGATCGGCAGAGCGCTTTGCTCTGCAGTACAAGTATGCTTCCCTCCTTCTTCTACATGGTTTTTCGAAGGGATATGTGTGAAAGGAACAATATCCCTCCTGGCAAAGGCACTCCATCCACTCCTGGCCCCATCTTCCCACTGAGATAGAAAAGAAAGTTGACTTTCATTCTCTCCTCTTTTCCCTCATGGTAAGCTCTGAAGTCAGTCTCAGTGCCTGTTCCCATTGCTTGCACAAGTGTTTTTACTCTGAAAATTCAAGTTGTTTGGCAGCCTGAGTCCATGCAGTCAAGTCCAAACTTGTTTTCTTGTTAACCTTATGTGAGATTCCATAGTTAGAGCATTGGCTATCGTTGTATTTCTTCCTGTCACACCTCAGATGTGTGACAGATGTGTACAGGAGAACTCCGCGTTCATCAGCCGTGCTAAACGTGAGAGCTGGGGCTCAGGCACACTCAGATTTCTCAGCGTCAACACAGATTTGGAGCAGGCCTTGTGTGCGCTCCTTCTGCAACGGAGATGCATTTCAGCGTCACGTAAGCTGCAACGAAGGAATGTTTTGCTGATTCTCATCACTTGCCTTTGCACGGGGCTAACATCACGCCTGGGGGGCTGTAATGCCTTAGCTGAAGCATAGCAGCTCTATGAGAGCACATCCAGGCCATGTGAGGTGTCCTCCCAAAGCTGGGATCTTCAGCAGGAAAGGATCCATGGCAGGGTAAGGAAATATCACTGACTGGAGTTTTGTGCAGCACTTTGTGGTGTTATGGTAGATTATGAGACATGGAGTTGGAATTACCCTCTCTTTTTGCCTTTCTGTAGGTAGACCACCTCATTCCTGAGGGTCCCAATCACTGTGGAGAAGGCCGCTGTAGGTGCTACAACCACAGCACAAAGCCCTTGGCTTGGCATGGTGGGGATTTACTGCTGGGAGATGATTAACATTCCTGAGGTAATTTTAAACTAAATGAAGGAAACCATCGCATCAAACCATAGCGCTTCCAAAGAATGTTTGTAATGGAATAGCACGTCTAGATGGCTGTGATCTGTTTGATTTCTCTTTAATTTTATTTAACCAGCGCATGAAACAGTATATCCAGGAGCCCAAGATGTCATTTTTGGAAAGGTATGAATACCTCCTTGGCAATGCTTGAGAGGAAAAATGTAGGCAGGTTGTAGGGCACAGGCCAAAAAGCTTGTCACTTTGGATGCAGAAAATGAGGTCACCATTAATACTTTTTTCTGCTGTTTTTAAACAGGTCGGTGGATAAAATACTATCCAGAATATCAAGTCGGCAGTGTAATTTGTGTTCCCTGTCCATTGCGTATTGACCCACTTCTGACTGATCTTAAGAAAGGAAGGAGATGCAAAGCAAAGAGGGTATGGCATAAAATAGCATCTTACAGTGCCTTCTTGTACATGCTGTTATTGCAACCAGCCTGTTTTCCATAAACACATGGTTCATACAGGAGATTCCTGCACGTTGCGTTTCTGTTGTGCAATAACACATAAGTGAAAGTAACCCAACTGCAATGACTTCAATTTATGCCGTGCTTCTGCAGAAAAGCAGGAGGAGTTTCATTGCAGCTGCTTTGGGAAGCAGCACTTGGTTGTTTTTGTCTGCTAGTTCCTAGGCTGAAAGAAAGCAGCATCGCTCCAAAGAAAATGGTGCTCTTCCCATGGTAGAGAATCGTGATTCATTGAGCAAATGCAGTGAGGGAGATGGATTTCAATCTAATTCTATAATTGACTTATTGAGTAATTGACTCATTTTTCCCCACTTTTTCATGCCATTCTGGATGTGTGTTTGCTCTAGCCCCATGTCAGGTGTAGAAGCAGTAAAGAGCAGGGGAGGCTTCTTAAGATGTTTAACATTGAGAGTTAAAGTGTAAACCCACTTGGATTTAGGTAAGTCTTTGAGGGTCCTCGGTAATGATAAAAATGAGCTGGACAGGAAAAGTAAATACTTAGTGGTATAAGAGTGCCAGTGTCCGTTTAAAAGCCCAAGCTCCGCAATCCATACAGGATTGAACAAATAATTTTTTCCCTTCTTTCTGTCAGTGAATGGCTTCTTTCTATGTCAGCCCTTTCGCTTCGTGTTGACTCAAAGCCACTTCTCGTGCCTGGTGCTCTCGACTCTCCCCTCGCTGCCACTCCACACTGTGACAGATCTCCCCCTGGTTTCGACATCGAGCTTCAGGCCCCAGTGAAAAACATTCTGCAGCGTGAGCAGAAACTGCCTGGCTGTGGTATTTCCTCTGCGTGCCTTGCATCTCTAGCATTATGGCTCGGCTCTCCTCCTCCGCAGCTATCGCATCCCGCCTTTCTCCATAGCTGACTCCCAGATGTACTCAGCCTGCCATCCCCATTACACGTGCAAATTCATATGACTGTGTTTGTGGGTACCTGGGGCTGTGTATGGCTGAGTCTGGATCTGACCTTGCACTGCGATCCACTTGTGCTCACACAGTCTTGGTGGCTGAGAGTTGGACATAGTATGGCGTCGCTGGGAGTTAATGGCATTTGCACTCTTGAATCAGGTTCTTAAGATAAATTTTTCTCACTTTTTCTTTACCGAGCTTAAATCAGAAAAGCCAAAATGAGGTCTCCTCTGCAGTCATAGTTTTCTTTCCTATGGCCTGCGTGTGAATTTGGCCTCTCATCTTTGCAGGTATAATAATACTGGCTTACCTTTATATACTATATATACTACCTTTGATATTTTGCAAAGGTGCTCACCTGTCCTGCAATGCTGTACATTTACAGCTTGAGAAGCAACTTAAAGATCCACACTGTAGCTAATAAATAGCACTATGTTTTTTTCCCAGATTTCCATGCTGTTTAATAAGAAAGTTGCCTTTACACAGACCTGAAATCCCATCTGCAATGTTTAATGATGAACTGGGATCTCCTACCATTCCTCTGATCCTTTGTACTGCAGTTTGGAAAGGTAGAATGAATTCCACAGGTAGTTTGCTTTCGTATGCTATTAACTCATAACTACTTCAGAGTTAAGCAAATGAATGGAAAAATTGGTATCTAGATAATTTGTTCAAAGGAATAAG
Organism: Coturnix japonica; assembly: GCF_054131305.1. Taxonomy (NCBI): domain Eukaryota; kingdom Metazoa; phylum Chordata; class Aves; order Galliformes; family Phasianidae; genus Coturnix; species Coturnix japonica. Next base: position 29,436,207 of record NC_140670.1, on the reverse strand, counting down.
AGAGAATGACCGGGTGAATACTTGTTTGGTCAAACAGAGCGATGTGGCATTGCTGCTCACCCCAATTCCAGTTGGGACTGTTCATCTGGTACAGCCACGTCTCCGAATCCCTACAGATACAGTATTTGCAAACTTAATCAGGAGCAACAGGTTTTTCTCATGACCTATTGTATAGTTTCCCTTCTGAATGGGCTGTTGTGCTGTTCCATCTGCAGGCAGCTCCGGCTGCATCATAAAGAGCTCTGTTCTGCCCTTGTGCCCCTCTGTATTTCACACTGGTGAGCAGAAATGGCACTACACATCCCTTCTTTCAAGTGACACCGAATGCTTCATTTTCTCCCCCATTCACTGAGGATTTAATTGCCCTGCACATCAAAAGGGGAATATCTCCCCAATTACCATCCTCCTTCCCAGAAAATAGTTAACTGCGTATCTCAGGAAACCTGCCAAGATATCCGGGCATTGGGAGCAGAATGGAAGTGTGTTGGTGTGGGCTGGGGGAGCAGGAGGAGAGGAGCTGACGCAGGCGAGCAAGTGTTAAAACACTCCCTTTTTTTTCTTTCCATACACCTCCTTTTAGCAGCAGAAAAATGAGATACACAACTGCTTTCTGATCACTCTCAGGGATTCTGCCCTTCCTTCCCATATGAAGATGAACTGCATTAATTACAGCGGTGACAGAACCAGAGCAGTGTTTTTGCAAGGGGTTTGATGCCCTTGCCTTAAAAACATGCTGAGGCAGTTTGCCTGTTATAAAGAGATGTTTGACAAAAGAATCAGGTCAGATTCAAGCTGCACTACAAACCATGGCTTGGGGGTGGGGGGTGGAAGATGTGTCTTCAGGTCACTGTAGGGCTGGGTTTTTAATAATAAAATCTTACAGACAAATGAAACTGATTTTTCATTAGAAGCCTGCGGTCCCTGAGTAGCGCTTCCAGTCCTGGATACATAAACATCTCAACATTTCAAGAGAATACTTCTATGTTGGTTTCTCCTCTTCTTCCCCTTTTCTCTCTCTCCTTCCTGGATCTCTTTGGTATCTGTTTTACACACCTGCTGGAGGATGAAGCTCTGTTTCTTGTCACCAGGAGGGTTTTCCTAATACAGCAATAAAAAGATAGCTGCATTTCTAGCATATTGAAAGTGTGCTGGGATTTGTAGAGATCTTCCCCTCCAGCTTTGTGGCAATATAAAATTCAGCCAGAAGCGTTGGCTTAAAAAGTTTGCCATATCACACAGGAGTCAGGAGCCTTGTCCTGGGCTGATAATCTGTCTGTGCCTTCAAAGGGGACAGGAAATTCAGAGAAGATTTCACTGGAGCTGAGTAAATCAGAGTAAATCATGAGGTCATAGAACATCTTGGTTGGAAGGGACATCCAGTCCAACCTCCTGCCATGGGTAGAGCTGCCAGCCAGTAGTTTGGATTGCCCAGGAACCCATCCATCCTGGCTTGGAATGCCTGCAGGAATGGGGCATCCACAGCCTCCCTGGGCAGTCTGTTCCAGTGCGTCACCACTGAGAAAGAATACTTTGAGCTGTGAAATGATGGGAGTATGATTCAGAGTCCTGAGAGGCGGCTGAGATAGGACAATCTGGGAAAGCCTGGCTCTGTGACATGGAATGTAGCTTCATTGAGTCACGGCTCAGAAATGTCTTTTTTGTGTGTATGCATAGAAGAGTGTGCACAAGGTGTCCATCCCGGCCCCGACTCTGCAATAGTTTTCAAGTTTGTCCTAGATGCCGGCAAACACGAGGAGACAGCAATTTGTGAAGGGTGTTTAAGCAGCTGGAAAAAACGCCATTTGTCAGGGAATTACGATAGTCTCGTCTAGACAAGGCCAGTGCCTGAATCAGCTTCCAAATCCTGGCAAATCTGCGTGTGCCGCAACTTGGAAACAAAATACAGACTTGCACAGAGATTTCTGTCACATTAATAAATGTTTATATATTATATATATATATATACACACACACATATATATACTCCCATGCAGATGCTTGTGCAAAGGAAAAAACTGCATTTGGTTTACCTTGATGTGGTTTGTGACCTTGCAGCCTTCTCTTCTCCAGCCCCAGCTCTCTCAGTCTGTCCTCATAGGAGAGGTGTTCCTATGGATCATTTTTTGGCCCTTCTCTGATGATCATCATCCATGTTCCAATGGATCATTTTTGTGACCCTCCTCTGGATACTCTCCAACAGTTCTATGTCTCTCCTGTACAAATCTATCTCCTCTCTATACTAAATAGCCCGTTCCCATTTGCTTCTGAACATAATGCAGCCATCTGTTTATTATCTCAGAAGAAAAAAAAAAGCGTGTTTTTATAGGTGCAATAAAACACAATTTCATTGTCTGAGAGGGGTTGTGGCTCTTATTTTTAACCATGGTTTTGTGCTGAGAAGACTCGGAGACATCAGCCCCACATTCCCTGTTGCTGTCAGCTTCCTTCAGACTGTCGTGACCTGTTTCATTAAAGCTGTTCCCCCTCCAAGCTCCCCAAGCGTTGCGTTTAACGACAGACTTTCACTACTGGCATTGGTTTTCATTATTGGTCTTTGCACTTCCAGCATCTGGGAGCAGCACACGCAGCATATGTTCATATAATTTATTTACATTTAGGGAAAGTGTGGTGTAGATCCTACCACATTCAGTTCCCCTTCGGATGACCATTTCCTTGACGTGTTAGTGCGGTGTTTTCGGAGCATGAGTGTTTCCTGTAGTAAAGACTTGGTTCAGTGTTGCATCCTAACATGAATACCCTCAATGCCCGTCTTGTGGTATGTTTAGTTTAAAACGTGGGCTGTGATGATGTGCCGTGGCCAAATACTTCAGTTTCCTTCCCTGAACACCTTTCTCTATCTTTGTCTTTTGGATCATGTGTGCGGATGGAGACCGAGGTCAGTGTTCTTCACAATAAAATTGGACGTTGTAATTATTGTTCCAGCTTGAATGTTTCCATATTAATGTCTGTCATTCTCTTCTTTTGAATGACAGTGCTTCTACTGGGGGCTGCCGAGAACAATTTGAACATTAAAGATGGTAAAAGGAAAACAACAAAAAAAAGTATTTTTTAAGCCAGTCCATTTGAATGTCTTAGAAATATGTGTTCATATCACAGCAAAACTGCCAGCAATGGGAGGGTTTTTCCTTTGCAGAAAGGGGGCCTTGTAAATAGTTGTATTCATTGGAGTTAAAATTAGGTTTCTGTGGTGTTGACTTGCAGCCAGCTTTTCCCACAGGGCAATTTATTAAAAAAAGAAAAAGGGGGGAAAAAAGGGAGGGAGGAGGGGAAAAGGAAGCCCTAAAATAGCACCATGCAGATGACACGTTCTGTGAACTTGAGAGCCCATTCAGGCTAAAGCTGTCTTTGTATTTCTTGGTGCCTCCAAGGAAGAGAGTGGCCATAAGCTACGTTGCCTTACTTTCTAACGCACGGACTGTGACTTTCTTTCCTTGTGATTCAAGTTGTTATAGGTGGATTCTGTTGGACTGTCATTAGAGAGAAGCAATAATATTCTTCCTTGAATTGCTGGCTTGGGAGAACTTGCCCAGGTCCATCAAGACCACGTTCCTCCCGCTGTGTTGTTGGACTTTGAAAAGAACAGGGTTCAGATGGATGTCAGCAGTTGGTTTTTGAGAAAATAGAATAAACATTATTGTCTGCCCAGTCTTTGTGTGCAGCACCAAACAAGAGAACTGGAGCTTGTATTGGACACTGTGGTTTCCTTATTTTGGTACACTCTGAAGGCAAAAGCCCTTTGCTTCACCACAGCTCTGCCCATTTGGGCACCAGCAATAATTTTCTTCCTGCTTTCGGCCAGTGTCAGAAATAAATCTTGGACTTTCTCCCGGGCAGACATTGTTCATTTTTTACCTCTCTCCCCTCTTTCTCATGGCACGGCTCCACGAAGCGATGGAGCGTGGGCTGCCAGCACAGCTCCTGGGGCTGTAAAACAAAGGGCCCTCCAATGGCAACTTGGTCAGCTTGAAGCTTCTTACAGAGACTCTGAAGAAGCTTCTTATAGAGGAGATGGAATTGAATCCCCCCATTCATCTGAACACCAGAAGGCGAACTGACAGTCTGACAGTCACTTGGAGTTGGGACCCACTTGCTGAGCCCTCTGCCTACCTCTGCTCTTAGTCTCCCAAATGATCTTTCGGACAGGTCCCATTGGATAAATTATATTGAGTTCTTTTGCTACAGGTCTTCCAGGTACTGGTGGAAAACGTGCTTTAGGGTTCAAGTGTTATTATCACATGGCTAATTTGTCCTTCCTATGGAGCATTTCAAGGGAAGAGAATTGTATCTCTCAGCAGTGTCTGCTTTGCGTGTTTTCTTATCTTCAGAAACTACTTATTATCAGTCCCAGATGGTGTTGCTGTACCTGCAAATCAATTGCAAGTAAAACAAGCCATCATGCATACACGTGACACGATTGGATTTTGTAGGCAGAAAAATACACTCCACCCTGGCTTTTTGGTTTCTGCTAACATCCCTGGCTGATTCACAGCTACCACTGGTTTCCCTGAGCAAAGTGCAACCAAGGTGGAGTCTTAAAGATGGCCATAAATCATTGAAGGTACAATAGCTCTCTTTACTGACACCCCTCATAAGCCCCTTGTGAATTCCACTGGGCTAATTTGCAACGTACCATGGTCTCAAAAACAAAATCCGCATTTTGAGGGCAATGTCGTTGGGGAGTAATTCATAAGGATCAGTCACCCAGAAAGGGGAAAAAAATAAACCCAACTTCAAAGGGAAATTCTTAAATGGGTTCTATGTTACTGACAATTATAAAATGAATGCATTGTACTTTATTATCAAGGAAACTTCATAAACTTTATTATGGTGTAGTACAGCAGCATAACTATCTGTGGTGGCTACATCCTCTTCCAGTCCTGGTCTGGAGTCTATAGTAACCTACTACTGCTATCTATAGTAATATTACTATCTATTGTAATCTATACTACTATCTACTACTACTACTACTACTACTACTACTACTACTACTACTACTACTACTACTATAGTAATACCTGTCTGCTGGTCTCTGATCACCCTTCAGCTCAGAAGAAATACCTTTCCTTCCCTTCTGTACCTCTCACCTTTACATTTTTCATTAGCATCCTATTGAAGAGAACCAAAGAGTTATCAGAATCAGCACATTTTGCTTCTTAGCATGCAAATCCCAACTTATAGAAGAGATTTGTGTTTACCTGCCAGACTGTACCCAACTTCTGTTCATTTCATTTTGAGCTTTTAGTAAAGCAAGAGCAAAGTAGCTGCTGTGGTTCCTCAAATCAAGTAGCTCTATCTGCCTCTGTTGAAGGCACCCAGAACCAGCACATGGAGGTGTATGGAAGGAGTTGGATGCACGTCTGCACTGAAGATGTGATGAGAGTCTCTCACAGAGTGACCGAGATTTGTGATTTTTTTTTGCCTGTCAGATTTTGCCTAAGTTTTGACAGCTGTATTCGAAAGAAAGAACTCCTCTAATTCCCATTGAATTCAATTAGTGCTGATGGATACCTGTAGCATTCTCTGCTCTTTTATTTTTAAAGCTTTGTCTATGGCAATGTCTCTTTGCAGCCTGAGTGGAGAAAATGAACCCTTCCACTTTCTTTTTTTTCCTCCAGAGCTAACCTAACATTGCTGCTTGCCAGTTGGTCGTGGAGCATTAAATAGAATTGAGGGCAAGAATAGCATAGAGTCTGAAAAGCAAGCTTTTTCGACATTTTAGGTGTGCAGAAGGACCTGCCTGTGTTAGGTGAAACTTTTAGGGAGGGCTCCATAGGTTCCCTTTCACTTGTTTGCATTGGCATATGCAGCAGAAAAGCACTTGAGCATCTGCCATGCGGTTTGTATTTCTGCAGGACTGGGGGTTTGGGGAAAGGGCTGCTGGGTGGGCTTGGAGCTCAGGGCTTCCAAATGGCCACGTTTACTTCTTCTCAAGCTTGGCAGCCCGATTAGGCAGAGCAGAGCGTGGCTGCGTGGCAGGAGTCGCTGCTCACTCAGAGCTGAGTGCTGGCACTTCTCGCAGAGGCAGCAAAGCTTCTCCCTTCCACACACAACCTATTGCCTCTTCGGTGCCAGTAAAAATAAGAGAACGGCTCAGCTCAAATAGCAGACCTCCCTCAAAATAACTCTGTGGTCGTGAGCTGAGGGCAGGAATTGTTCCTTCTTGTTAGCATGCGTGAGATAAATGAGTTGCGTGGTTCTTTCCTGAGCCCCTTCCTTAAAAAGGGGGCTCCTCTGAGAAAGTAGATGAGAGTTATTACATACATTTCTCTTGGAGACCTCGCTTGAGCCTTCTTTTTCCTGCACCAGAGGAAAGAGCTGTATTAAAGTATTTTCACCAAATGGAACTTAAGTTTTGCTATTTTACCGTGTTGTTCTGCTCAATTTTATCTATTCTTTGCCATTTTTAGTTGAAGTGGTTTCTCTGGGAGCACATTATTTTTTTCTAACTAGACGTTGCAGTGTGGGAATGTCTCTAATTTACTCCACAATGCGCTCGGGTAGGTGGAGGGATGGGGAGAAGTGAGGAATGCAGCAGTGCTTCCCCACACCCCACTCTCTGGCACCCTGAGATTAAAGTTCTTCTTTTTCTCACAACAAACCCCTGACCCCTCTGCTTTCTTGTAACTCAGCATCCTCTAGATGGCCCTTAGGCATAGCTTACCACATGATATGTGCAGATAGCTTAATAATAGGGTTTCCAGCTGTGAGGGTCTTATGGATGCTGTGAAATCCCAAATCGATTCAAGGAAATCTGCATTACAATGCACTGTTTGGTCCAGGTCTGTGCACTGAGCGGGTACACAAAAGGTAACGGAAACTAAATGTGTCAGGCATCATCTTTCTAATCCAATGTGGGGTCTGTTTAATCCCTTTCAAAAGATGTCTTAAGAACTCCCAGCGTCTTCATTGAGCGCACTCACCCACTGCCGCCGAGGGGCCGGTACCGCGCCATCGCGGCTCAATGAGCTGCCCTCCAGTTTGGCTTAATTAACACGTAGCGGCCCATCGCTGAGCTGCCCTCGCTGAGTTGTGCTTAATTAACACGTAGAGGCCCGTCGGCTGCTGCCCCGTCCTTGCTTCAGCCCATGGGCCTGTTGGTCTATGGATGGGTTAGTGAGGCGCATGAGGAAAGGGATGGGAATTTCTCCTTTTTTTTTTTGCCTCAGCTGGGAGAAATAGAGCCAATGGATGCAGAACATTTGGGGCAGAAGTGTTAGGCCATGCAGGCAGGCCAAACTTTTATTAATATTGATTTTGCTTGCTTGCATATTTTCATAATCAAGTTCTGTCACTCCTTGCTGGTTCTGAGATCTTCAGTCACATCCTGTTGGTGTTTGGCAGGCTTTAGCAGTGCCCAGGGATGGAGGAGTTCAATCTTTCCAGGGTCTCAACTCAAACCCAGTGACCTGCTGCCTGCCTTTATTGTTCCTTGTGGCCATGCTGTCTCATGGAGCCCTACCTTGCTTTTTTAGGTGGCACTTATGGTGCTGTTGTGGTGGTGGATACACCAGGAATGACCAACAGGAAGAGTCTAAAGCTGTTGTTGTTGAGACCAGTATGTCAGTAGAGCTACATATCAATACCTACTTCTAGATCGATACCTTGGGACTAAGTCTGGCCTTAAATGTTTCAGATGAGTGTTGCAGCACTGTAGGGCAGAGACCCTACAGTCAGAGACCCCAGAGACCTTGGGGTTTACCAGCTTTTAATCAGCTCCCTACATTTTCAGCTGGTGACAGGCAACTGGAAGACACAACATGTTGCCTTTTTACTTCTTTTCTGGCCTTTTCTGATGCCATTGTGTGGTTGGAGGTGGTGGAAAAGTTTCAGTTGCAAAAGGAAAATGTGAAAATACATAAAATATTTTAAGGAATTCCAGACTTTAATAAAAATGGCGTTATCTCTTCGTTTATTTGTTTTAAGCAGCTCTTTCATGTATTGGGACAAAGGGACATTGTATTAACTGTGAAGTGTGAAATGTTTTTCTTGTTTGCTTGGGACAACAACTGGGAATACATGGATTTGCCCATTCACACTGTATTGTTATGACAACATATTTTCACAACGTATTTGAAAGCCGGTGCTATGAAAGGAATAATGTTGACTCTAAATCTGGAGGAGTTTCATGCTTTTGTTTTAAGCTCGCATGTATGAGCTCTGTCAAGATTGTCTTTCATCCGCAGTGTCTGCCTGATTCAAGGGTTCTTTTCTTGTTCAAATATCCTTTAGTAAAACCCATTTGACTGAAAGGCTGAGCAAACACGGGCTGGCTATGATAAGAGTTCTACGTGAAGCCTTTCACATGCTTTGTCAGCATGAGATTTTTTCAGCCATGTTCCCAAGTAGAATGAAAAAAAAGCAAACCAAACCAAACCAAACCAACCCCCCCCCCCCCCCCCGCAGTAAGTTTATTTTCTCAAAGATCATTAATTTATAATTGCTGTAACTTTGTCATGGATTTCTGATGATAAACCATTACACCTTAGGTGAAATGTTAATCCACCGTGGATTAGTGTTGCTTACAAAGTCCTACCCTGGTGCTGCGTAACTAAAACAAATCACAGCAGAACTTAGGTTCCAGCCTCAATCAAGTGTGTGTTGGTTCTGTTTCCTATGTCTCTCTTTTGTAAGCAGCTTGCCAAGCTTTCTTTAACACAGAAATGCTAAAAGGCATCGTGAGGAGTCTAATCCTTTAATTTTGCTAAGCACAGAAAAGGGGGTGGAGAACACACTGATCAGCTTAATCAAAATCAAAAGATTGTTTTTTTTCCACATTCAATCATTATACGTGTCAATGGCAATGCATATGTATAAACACAGAATAGAATGCTTTGTTTAAAGCCCATCTCTGTTAAGACTTGAAGTCAAGACGCAGTGTGAGACTTGGAGTGGCTGAATCTTAGCTCTGTAACATCCAAGATGGTTACTGCATAAAAAAACCTGTTTGACTTGAGCAAGCTCTTTGTGCCACGCAGCACACAGCCCATCTTCTCTAGTGAGATTTGTCCTGCAGCTGGTTTGTAGAAGAGCAAGATGTAATGCTGCTCATTGCTGCAGTGCTGAATCCTTCCAGCTCCTCTTCATCAACACTCACCTTTGCTTGTCTTGGTGTAAGTCTACATTGGCATCGACCTCTAAGACAGGAAAAAAAGAACTTTTACCACATGCCTCATGCTAAATACTAATAACATGCTGGATACATTCCGCTCCGCACAAAGTCCATAATTGCTCACCGTATGAAATGAAGTTAATTCTGTGCAATGTTTTGATGAGTAATTTTAATCAAGGTTGTGGAGAAACTGCTCTCAAGTCTGGAAATATAAGTGGTTCCTGTAGTAAACAAATCTTGTGGTTTTAGCATTTCACTTAATTTGATTTTTCAGATGGGAGAACATGTTCCTTCTCTTGCCCTATGGTCTTCAAGGCTAAGGAACACTTCTGTAGCCCAATTTAATTTATTCCTCTCTTCAACCAGTGAAAGGGGAGAGGGAGAAAGGGCACTTTTCATCTTTTGCTTTGGCAAGTCAGTAACTGGTCTTGGCTGGGACTTCTTGCATCTAAACTATCCTTCACCCAGCGGGTTGGTCTGCAGTGATGGCCTGTGGAAGTTCATGGCTTCTTTGCGAAGGGCATGGAGGATCAGTTTCTTTGTTGAAACTGTTGTGTGGGCAACCTGGTGAGATCTGATCCAGGGAGATCTGACACTTCTTGGCACATGGCGATGACTGTAGGCACCTGGAGCCAAATGGATCCAACAGGGAAATCTCTTGGCTTCCAGCAATTGCTGCCAGCATGAATTTGGTTCGTAGATTTTAAGCAATCTTTACCGCATGTTCTAAGCTCCCTGGTGCTTTCAAGGCTCTTAAATACACAAGATCTGTGCCAGTTTATCTGGCATTTGAAAGAAGCAAGAAGCAGCAAAAGGAGGTGGCTGCTAGAAGTACTTCTATGGCAGTTAAAAGGGAATTTTCTGGATGGATGAACCCGACCTGTTTCCTTCTTGGTCCATCTCAGGCAATCTATGGCTAAAAAGACCAAGGTTGTTGTCCAGAGAAATTATAATACAGAAACCTGGAAATCAAATTTCCATTTGCTGGACATGGTATCCTATGGCAAATAGAACAGGATGGAGATTTGGTAACAGCTACAAGAGAACATGGTGGAAAAAAAGTACTCAACCTTTTGGCGTGCTGAAGGAATTTCAGCTTTCATTCAATACAATAGGTGGCACTTGCTGCATACGATTTTCTCCTGTAATACAGTCTGCACAGATTAACCTACAAAAGGCAAGATGAAGCATTCCCAAGTTCTGTGTGTACACATCACCCATGATATGTTATGTAGTTCAGAGCACCACAGATCCTGTCCCTTTGCTGTTCTATGGGAGGAGGTGGGGAGGGCAGCACAGAGCCATGGCACATCCATTCAGCATCTTTCTTCCCAGGATGTTTCCAGAGGAAAAAGATACAAACGGGGAAGTAACATTCATTTTAATGTATATGTAAATAGGAGGACGGCGGAGTGATGTGGGGGTTATTAATATTTAGCAGTATTCCTCTGTTGGCCGTTTGTAAGCTCCGTTTCACACCCCTGCTGGAAATGTAAGGTCCCATGAGCCACCCCATCTCTCTCTATTATTAAATTCTTTGTCAGGGTTTGTCCTTTGCCAAGCACATTACCTGCTCTTTCAGAGCTGAGGCTCTCCAGATGTTAATTTTGTTGTTCAGGCAGGTTTAATGTTCCCCTTCAAAACTATCACGGCAAACAAAAGATGCATGCTGCTACAGACAGGATGGGTTTATTTCCTGGCAGGCATTCAAGAGGCTGGGAGGGAAGGGAGTGCCTGCTGAAGTTCATGGTTCCCAAACTGCACGAAATGGTTTTTCACTCCATACTGTGGTGAGGAGGGACGTGCAGCCCCAGCTGCAGAGCTCCACCTGCCTCACATGGCGGGTCAGCCATGAGTGAAAGGGGAAAAATTGTGCAAAGCATTAAGGGTCTGAAGTGTCTGGTTGTCGTATTTATACCTTAAAGCACTTCTGTGCTGTGAGTGCTCTTCCATTTGCACAGCATCTGCCAGTCAGGGATGTTCTTTCTATGGCATTATCCATTTGCAAGGGAGAAAGGCTGCTCCCTTTTTATATGGAAGACCTGACTGGTGGAGTTTGTTGTTTCAAAGGGACAGTTCACTCACAAAGATGCTCATTTCCTTGTTACGAGGTTTTTTCTGCTAAATAAGCCAAAATGGAGAGCCGGGGTGCTACGCAGCCATCTAAAGGACTGCTAGTTGTGCAGCGTGGGGTAGGGATTTATGTCACATCTGAAGCACTTGTCAAACGCTCAACACAATAAATTGGGATGAGGAGGTTACAAATAAAACATGAGGCCAAAAGGGCATCTGGTGACGCCGAGGTGAAATATGTGTAAAATGTGTATTTAATAAATATTGCACAATTTTCTCTGATCCTGTTGATTTCACAAGTCATTTTGACGCCACGTTTTGTTACCTGAGATACAGCACAGCCAATAAAGGAACCCTGCAGACCAGACTTCCCTTGTTCCTTATGGACAATGTTGTATCCATTTCCTCTCTAGAGCCCTGTCCAATCCTGCTCCCTGTGTATTAACATGATTTATCTCTTGCTACATAAAACACTTTATTTCTGCAGTCAGACCTTTTATCACCAGCATTTCTTCGGTTCTGCTGATAACAGTTACAGCAAAGCAGGATTTGATAATACGTTGGTTTCTTAAATGCTAAAGACTCAACCTGCATTTTCTACAGGCGACACAGGTTCTGTTTTTGCCTTTAATACGGGGTTTTTAACATTGGTGAAGCACAGAGATGTACATTAACAGTACCCTTTAATCTTCTTCCTCTTCCTTTGTGAGTAACCTTCAAAAGCAAAGTGACTGATGGAAAGCCCTGGCTGGAGGATGTGTCTGGCTGCTTCATTTACGTGCAGAGACACTGGCTCAACACCTGCAGAACACAGCTAGAAATGAAGGCTGCATATTGCAGCATTCCCTTCCTGCAGCTCACAGTGCGCAGGGAAAGGACGGGCTGTCAGCTTCTGTTGCAGCCACAGAATAACTCACCATCTGGTTTTTGTTTTTAATTTAGATGCTAGAAATAGACCTGAACCAAAGCCGTGGTCCCAGGTCCCATGGGGGGGTTGCTAGAAATTCTTCTGAGTTAAATAATTAAATAAACAAAAGTTATTTAGTCTCTCGGTAGAAACCCATTGAGCAGCTCATGTGTCTGAGCAGCCACTCGCTCATTACCTCATTCCTTCCAATCCCTGCTCTGTTAGCACTTGTTTGTTGTCACAGCTCAGATCTGTACCGTAATTTCTTCAGGGCAAGAACTGCGTATGTTTGTCTGGTACTGTATCTATGGGAATAACAGAAAATACCGATGGTAAGAACAGCAAACATGAAAGGTAATTTGGAAACTGGGGTTAATTTCGAAGCTTGGCTCTTTGCTGCATCTCAAGTAATCAGAAAAAATAAAGGAGAGGAGAGAAACATCCCACTCCAGTGAGCTTCAAATGAGATCCACCATGCCACCAGAGCTACAACTCCTATCGAGGCAATGGGCAGTGGGTTCAGCAACCACTCTCACAGCAGGACATAGCAAAGAGCCGGCAGGCACCTTTGGATGCCTGGTGCTGGGATAAATCAGTCTTGCCCATGGAAGTGATGATTTAGAGGGACAGCTCCTCTTCCTCATTCCTCCCTTGCCCAGACTTGGTCCTGTCACTGCAGCCTCTGTCATCTCCTTTTACACCACAGCCCTGCTGATGCATCCCCACCCAGATAGGTGTCTACCTGGAATGCCAAAGGGGGGTTGGTGTAAGAGAAAAATGTTATCAAAACACAGGATACGAAAGTAAGGAATTCTGAGGACTGTCCAAAGCTACCGATGACTGAAAAACAGGATCAAGCTTCTAAAGGAGCTTCCTCTTAGAAGACCATTCAGTCTTCCTAAAGTAGTAATGCAACAGTTCCAGATTACAGTTTGATTCTGGAAGGAACGGATGGAGGAGATTCTTTAGTGGTGACAGAGGGTTGAAGAGCACTTTATAGGACAAACAGGAAAGTCTCTCCACAAAGACAGCAAGTGGCCCAGCCCTTCTTCGCTCCCCAGTTATATTGTCTGCACTGGCTGTGGTGCATCTGTTTTTATTGTTCATTTTCCAATCTGCACAGCCAAATGCTACCTGAGGATTCTCAGAAGTGTCTCAAATAGCTGCCAGTCCTCAGGAAAGGAGTGGATCTCACCAAACAGAGTAGACTTTCCAAAAAGCAGAGCCTGACACAGCTGCCATATGCTCATCATTATGTGTATAGGGTTGGCCTTGATGATCTTAGTGGTCTTTCCAACCTTTATGATTCCATGATCTTCTCCTTGGAGCAGTGAGCAGGGCAGGAGCCAGGTTCACATGGAGTGGGGCCAGCCTGCAGGGATATAGCAGGACTTGCTGCAGCGCTGGTACAGCCACCACAGCAGGGCTTTCATCAGATGATTGCCAGCAGGAGAAGTCATCTGGAATGGAGCGGATGGATGCTGGAAGAGAAATGAGAGACATCTCTCTCCTTTTTGGCATCATGAATAATCCTATCTGTTTTGCTTTCTGGCGTTGTCTCCCCGACGTGCCAGGGGTGAAGGGGGCAGGTGAGCTGACGGCACTTGTCTGGGGTGAGTGCCAGCAGGGAGGAATGGGAGTGGAGCAGCAGCAGAGCTGCTGAAACTCATGAGGAAGTTATGTGGAGCTGGGACAGATGTTCCTCTGGGTCTTCCCCACGTTTTAAAACTTGAAATGCAGTCTGGGGGTTGATTAGAGAGCTTCTACCTTCCTCCAGCTCCATCTATATGGATGAGATAGTGTCTGTGCTGCTGAGTTGGAGGTACTTCTGTTATCCCAGTACCTCTTTTGTTATTTCCCCCCCCTTTAGAATAACAAACGTGTGGCTCTGTGCATGGCAAGAGAGGATTTGAGACTTGTGTTCAGGCCTGGATCTGTGAATGGAAAGTCTGAGCGTGGCTCCTTGCAGCTTTCTGCCCAAAGCTTTGTCTCCTGTGCCAGCTCTCCACTCTGCCCAGCATTCCCAGAAGACTGTACAAAAGCCACGCGACTTTCTGCTCCTAATTGCACACAGCTCAAAATTAGGAGCAGGATGTGTGGCTCAAAAGTTGAGTGATTTGTTAGGTATTGTCACGGTCCGGCTTTGGAAAAGTGGTGGATAGGAGAACACCACTGCAAATATCCGCTACGGCGCTGATCCTGCAGAGGTCACCCGGTGTGATGGAAACAGTTTCTGTGTGGGTCTGCCAAAGAGGAATCAGAGAGACATTTTTAAATGCTTCAACTTCTGCCTAGGACTGTTGCAACCCTCCTCTATTCGCTGCATCACCCTCCATTTTGCTGCTGGAGGGGTGAGGAATGCAGCCCTGCTGTTTAATCGCTTGCCTTTACTGCTCACTTGTGGCTCGTACTTGCTCCTCAGCATTGCGAGTGGAATGCAGTAGCACTGCTTTGCCTTACCACCGTGTAGCTGAGACCCAGGCCAATATCATCAAAATTCAAGGCATTCCTTTCCCAAACACGTTTTACATGGAAAAGCACCCTTAACTCTCTCTAGTCCCGAATACCAGGCTGGAGGGCCTCTCTACCTGCCAATGATGCTGGGCAAGCTTACAGCCCAGATAAATCCCAGGCAGCTGGGGAATGGGTGGCGGTTCTCACTTCACCACTTGAAAGGCAGCCTTTAAAAACTGGTTGGAATTCAGCCTTTAAATTTGCACCCACAGATCTGAACCCATAATCAGATGTGAGCGTGGATTTGCAGATCCCATCTGTTGGAGAACTAAGGACATCACCGTGCCTATTGCCTGCCTAATCCGAAAGAACAGTTAGATAATTAAATGTCTCAACGTCTTTACTTTTTCCCACCGCTAATTATGAACAGGGAATTAAAAGGCTTTGGCTCCTCTGCACACTCACTAGGTAAGTCTTATACCCTGTATCTCCAGGTCACTTGCTCTGTATGGATGAGTGCTCCCTGCAGCTTTCCCACTTTATTCCAGGCTGCTTTCCTAAAGGAGCCCTCTGACAGGCTGCTCCAAACAGAGCTGTTTGTTTAACAATCAGAAACCCAAACCCACACGCTTCCTAAAATGAGTCTTAATTTAGAAGGGAGTTCTTTAAAATACATGAATTCTCTTTCCTTTTCCAAATTCGAACTTCAGAAACATTTCACATGCTGCAGATGTCACTGCAATGGCTTGGGGCCGTGCCTGCAGGCAGCCAATCCCTCTGCACCACTGCCAGGGGTGCTTCTGCATGCAGCCCAGCAGCAATGGGTTCTTCATTTCTTGCTTAAGTGTATGCAAGCAGTATTAAGGAAAAAAGGCCTCCCCCCTCCAGGAGAATAATTGAAGTAATCACTGAAATTTGATAGAATACTTAGAGTTGGAAGGGACCTTTAAAGGTCATCTAGTCTGACACAGTCATATTCTTTTTTCCACCCTTCATTTGCATTCTTTACTTCGCTTCGTTGCAATTTAGACAGTAATATCTGTGAGGCAGGAATATGTAATTTTACTTTTGTGTGCAAAACACACCCACCGTGCTATGCAAATAATAATGCAGGATCTGCAGTGTGTATTTTCATGGGCTGCCAGTGTTTTCTCAGGGAAAGATCTTGCAGATGGACAGACAGCATG
The DNA here is from genome assembly GCF_054131305.1 of Coturnix japonica. NCBI lineage: Eukaryota > Metazoa > Chordata > Aves > Galliformes > Phasianidae > Coturnix > Coturnix japonica. The sequence continues at coordinate 29,420,456 of NC_140670.1, read as the reverse complement.
GAAATCAAGCGGAATTTGTAACTCCGTTCCCAGAATTTCATTACTTTGTGTTCTTTGTAATGTTCAACTCATACAGAGCACCAACGCTCGGGTAATGTCAGATACCGTGTAGGCCTTGTGGGTGGAAGGCTACTCATGTAGGCCTTGTGGGTGGAAGGCTACTCACAGACCCTCCAGGATTTGAGCACTTGAAACATTAAAGCCAACAATGGTCAATTCCTTGGGAGCCCTGAAGTGGTAGAGGTAACACTGCCCTCAAAGCCATGTTGCAACAGGACCCTGATCCCATGCAGTCCTCTGAAGTTTCTACCTCAGCCTCTTGGCCAACTTCCCAGTAAGGATAATTGGATATTTTTTTATTCTGCTCTCATTTCCACTGCTTGTTAAGTGCTACACAGTATTGACTCCAATGTTACTGGCTTAAATATGGAGCAGCATTGCTGAATGCCATTAGCTGTCACAATGGCAGTGGTGTGTGAGGGAGTAGGGGGCAGAGAGAGGTTGTGAGGCTGGGCAGGCTCCTTCCAGATGAAAGACCTTGTCCTATGAATATCAGGTTTTATTATTTATTTAAGGGATGTTTTCATGACACTGCAATTTCTAACCCAGCATGGTGAGGCCATAAAATAATAGCAGGTCTGTTTGGAAGAATGTGTTTTATTTGGCACGTTTGGGGGAATGGCAGTACAAAGAAGGAAAATAAAGTTGTGATGTTTATGGCAGCCGAGCTCTCTGTCCATTGGTAACCACTTACCACAAATAACTGCTCGCTGGTGCCCACACATGATATTTTAAGATGTGAGCTCTTAAAAAGAAGCTTTTAAACTTGGACAATATTTAGTGCCGTGCAGCCTCCTGGCCACCACATAACGACAGCAGTGTTTTCAATGAAAATGAAACTCATCACACTCCGGTCTTTGCTGAGACCTCACATCAATCACTCAACCCCAAGCAGCGCCTCACACCTTTTCAGTTCCCACAGCCTCGCACTTTCCTTTACATTAGGCCTAATGTCTCTTTTTTGCCTTCTTCCTCGCCTCCTGCTCTCTGAGGAAACAAAGCTGCTAGATGAACAATCCTCCCACTGATTTGGAGGGTAACCCAATCCGGTCTGTGTGCCAGACACGATGAGAGCATTGTTATTGACTGCTTCTTACAATAAAACAAACTGGGCTGAGGTAGTAACAAGATCAAAGAGCAGGTAAGGCAAGAAAATGTATTCTTGCCCCACACAAAATTAACTGTGGGACTCATTGCCACAGGATATTGAGAAGGACAGAAATAGATCTTAAAAAGGCACTGAGCAAACAAATGGAAGCTGGACTCATTGCTCACCATAAGAGCAATGACTCAGGTGAAAGCAGATGCTGAGGAACACTAGGAAGCTGCCAGCCCTGGGCATCCATGGCTGGTCCTGCAGGAAACAGTGGCTCAGAGTCTCTATGTCTACATTCCAATTGTGCCACTCGTTAGGACTAAAGCAATTATGAAACGTAATTACACACTCCTGCAGGTAATTTAATGGATGGCACAACTCAGTTCTTTCAGTTCATCGTTCACTTTTCTCCCTTTCTGCCTAGTACTGTATTTCTCCTGCTCTGCTGTCATATGTTTTGATTCCATGCTCATCAGGGATATGACTGCTTTTGTTTCTGCAAAGTTGTCTCGTGTAGCTGAAAATAATAGTGCAGTAGCTTTGTTCATTTGCTCTTACCTTCTTCCATCCCTTGGTATCCCCACAGACAATGGCTTTCCTTGCTCCTTCATCTCCTCTGTTGCTCTGGCCTATGTAAGGAGCTTGGTGTTGGAGTGATCTGTAGTCACAGCAGCTGCTGGTGGAACCCTGGTTCAAAAAGGAGCAAGGCCAGTGCTGAGTGCCTGGAAACTCTTTCCACGAGACTCTTTTGCTTTGAAAATCTCCCACCCACTAGTTGTTTTGAATTAGGGTTTTGGCCAGGGATCACTGAAGTTACACAACATGGCATGAGAATGTATATTGCAAACAGAACACTAAGCTGTGCAGCGGCCATTGGTTGCTTACACGGCGCTTTAGCAGCACTGAGCACGTCGTGATTTGGATAGTGTAGCTGCAGTCAGATGAAGTTTTTACTCTGAGACTGCAACATTTCTTATCAAATACTACGATACTGTGAAGAAAGGGAAAGGAGAGAGGTCACTGCTGCATGAAATGCGTGTATCTCATCCATTTTCACTGGAGATGCCTGTATAAAAAGAGGAACTGAAGGGCTGTTTGTTTCAGTGCGTTGTTGGGGAGGGCAGCATCTCCACAATGCTCAGTGCCACAAGTCACCAGATGTCCTGGTGCTGCAGAGCACGAAGGGCCCCCAGTAAACAACGGCGGGGACAACAGGGCTCTAAGGAGGGGGTGGATTTGTACCAGGGCTATCAGCAGCACCCGCAGTAACAACGGGGCAATTCAACTTCTTGGGGTGGCAGACCGCAGCAAAAAGAATGAATGAGGAATGAATGAATGAGGACAGATGAGCAAGGCTTGGCTTGTGCAGGCTGGCACATGATAATGCCATTGGTCCTGTCATTTGATGCTGGATGAAGAATGCAGACAGAAAGTGCTTTCAGTCAGCTAAGTCACTGTAGGATGTTGGTGGGGTTATTTTCTGGCATATTCTGCCCCATTCTCTGTTCCCTGACTCACTCCTCATCTTCTTTCATCTCGTTGTTCTCAGCTATCAGGCAGCAACACGAAGGTGCAATTCTTGGCATAGGTGCTCCAGCGGTCACTGTGGTGGCATCGATACAGCCAGAAATTCTCTGCTGGCCTCAAGCAGGTTGGGTTGCCCTTGAAAAGACCAGAAAGTGGCTGGCTGGCCTGGGGCATTCACAGTGGAGGAAAGGTGTGGCAAGACCCCAAGAAACTGGATCACTCTGCTTGGGATAGAATCATAGAATGGTTTGGATGGAAGGGATCTTTAAGATCACGTAGTTCCAATCCCTGCTATAGGCAGGGACATCTCCATCTAGACCAAGTTGCTCACAGCCCCATCCAGCCTGGCCTCTCCTCTCCAGGAAGGAGAAAGTGAGGAAAGTGAGCATGCACTGAGAAACCCAGCGCTGGGCAGCTGGGCTTGGAGAGGTTGGTTTGTTCTCTTGGTGACATACTTTGTAAAACAGAAATCTTAATGTAAATAGTAGCAGATAAAGGATTTTTAAAATGGCTCCTTGCCACAAAGAAAAGGAGTTAGGCAAGCAAACAAGCAAATGCAGCTGAGAGAATGAACATCCCATAACTCACAGGACGTTTATTTACTTACTTTGGCGTGGGACACAGGTGTGAGGCTGTTCTTTGTTTCCTTCTGAGGGCTGGAAGAAAGCCTGTCTGCTCCTGCCACGCAGGTAAAATAACTTGAGTATTGGAGAATATTCTTTAAAGCTGTGCCTCGCCGCCTTTATTTTTTAATGAAAAAGCACACACCGTGTGGAAAAAAAGAGCAGCCCAAGGACCTGCTGAAGTTAAATAAATACAGTCTGCCAACAGTTTTGAGCAGGGCTCTGACAATGGCTTTCATTTATTCTCTCACCTCTCCCTGAAATAAGCTGAACTTTGAATGTTGGTGGATTACTCTCCCCAGCTCTGCTTCCTGGCGTGGATCTTTGCACATTGTCACCTCTCTGGCCTTACAGCTCTCTATGGGCCCTGAGCATTCAGCTTTGTCGTGTGCCTGCTGCTTGGTTGTAGGAACTGTCTGTATTTTATGTTTTCAAGGGTTATTATTTTAAGTACCTTTTTTTTGCTTGTTTGTTAGGTTTTTATTTGAGCCAGCTTAGATCCTTCTATTGAGTTTTTGACCATAGAGACCATATGAGAGCATGGGATGCCAGTGAGGGTGAGGGCAGACTGAGGCCTAATGCCAGCCTGGTCAGGGGCAGGTAAAAATTGATGGCCAGAGGAACTGCTTCTGGGGAGATATAGTCACATTCAGCTCCAGGAGAAGGGATGTGCTCTCAGAACTAAGCCCAGCTGTGGAGCAGCCCCAGGAGGTGGCTCAGGCCCACAGCATTACCAGGTGCATCTCCTGGAGAGCCAATGCACCTGGGGATGGATGGTAACCTACGTGGAGCTTGTGGAGGTTGCAGAGCAAGGAGAGGAGCAGCTTTGGGATGGCCCACCGGTCTGGCTAATGAGGGCAATAAAACAGGATTATCTGCTGGCCCTGATGACTGTGGCAACTGCCAGATACTCTGCTTCTCCTTTGTGAGTAAATGAAGGCAGTGGCACGTGGAAATTACTTTTTAAAGCTAATTAGCTAGGCGTTAAGTCTCATCAGATACTTAACCTATCAGGCAAGTACAACTGCAGCCTCCATGAGTTTTCTTGCCCCATTGGTACCTGTCACCATAAATTATCGAATTCCCCCTTCAGTGCTTTAAATGCTTGTTTTCAGGTTGGGCTTTGCCTATTTCTGATGCTGCCAGGATGCATCAGGAGCTTTCCCAGCATGGAGATGTGCTTCCTGCTCTGTGGGCTGTGTGATGTGAAGGTAAGAGATGCAGAGAAAGCTTTAGTCAGGACAGCGTACTGATAAACCTTGTATATAACAATACGGGGTGGCTGGGAGCTTTTGAGCAGGACAATCCCACCTTTGGAAGGGTCTATGTTTGCAGGTTTGGGCCTCGTGGGTTGACTGGGAGCTTGGTAAAGGAAACAGTGACTGGGGAAAACTTTATTAGGGCTGACTCAGATGTTCTTGCCCTACCTTCAATTAGAACGTTTGCTTTTACTGCTAGTGCCTTCTTCCTGGCTGCTGTGCCTCCACTGAAATGTCTGTGGCCCTCTCGTGATTTCTGTGTATATCAAATATGTACACAAATACGTTCCTCCAGGAGAGCCTTTCTCTAGGTGATGCTCTAGGTGAGCTAGTTTGGAATGCACGTTAATCAGAGGAAGCTGCAAAGAAGTGGGCTGGCACGTGAAAACCCTTCTCTTGATCTCCCTGTGCTTATCTTTAATACTGTTAAGCTTATAATATCAAAATAAGTAATAAAGGTAGCATTTCTGTGGTCAGATTGAGAGTGTTCGCTTGGCTCACAGCTCTGCACAGCTGACATGTCAGCAAGTATTGCTGTGTGGTGCATATGTGGCATGCTGTGGTCCTGGTGGCTGAGTGCAGGAGTTTGGTTTGGAAACTGCTAATGGCTTTGTTTGCATGTTTATTCCCTTTGCTGAGACAGACTGCAAAGTGCTGCTGTGAGCTTTCAGAGTTCCTATGATAAGAAGCTGATTTGGAGGAAAGCAGGTCTTAGTGCTTTGGATGCCCTGTGGTAAAGCCTTCAGCCCATCCACTCAGAGGGAAGCATGCTGCTGTTTGCAGCTGGACTCCATAGGCTGAGTAATGTTTGCTAGGGTAAATATTTAGAAATTAGGAATTTAGGAATACAAATAGACTAATGCACAGGGTTATTCAGGGCACCAGATTGCTCATTTTGAGGGTCTGGCTCTGGAGCCATCCCCAGCTGTGCCAGGCCTGAAGACACACACACAAAATCCTAAGGTTTAAATAGTAATGAAATATTAATACATAAAGCAAACTATAAGCTGTGTTCTTTCTTTACTTTGGTACTGCATGTACAGCGTGTTGTATTGCCTTCACAAATGAGCCTGAAACAGTTAGCTCTGATTGCAAGTTTTAATAACACTGATTCCCATATGTATCTCCAGGTTGTAGGTTTTCTTATGGAAGTGATACTAGCTAAATCCATCCTTGTCTTACACAATTGTTTTTGTTTATATTTCCCACAGTAAATAAGTATGTACCCTCTAGAGGGATAGGAATCTTGTCTACAGCAGTTGCTGTAGAGCCATGACTTCTAAAGATGATGGAGAAAATACAGAGAACTTTGCTGAATACATAAGTAGCAAGAATAGGACAGGGAGCAGGAACTGTGACTTGAACTCAGTTCCTTGAATCCTGAAAGTACTCTAAGTACAACGCTGAGCTGATCCCCATTGAACAAATAATGTAGGTGTCTACTTAAGTTTTATTGCCTTCAATAGGGCTCACACGTGTTCAGTGACAGCATTTGGTTGAACTGGGGCTCCAGCTGTGGTTTCTAAATTACAGATAATCATATTTGTCTAACTTATCCTGATAGGTACAGATAAACCTACCCTGTCTTTAAAGCAGTATTGTCCATGCTTGAAAATGGGAGAGAAATAGCCAACGTTGGGCTATTACTCTTAGGTTCCCTGGAGAGCCTACCAGCACTGCCAGTGCTTCTCAGCCCATCACGTGGAAGTGTGGTGCTCATTATAATAAGGTCTGTCATCTCTCTGAGTTATCTTCACACCAAGGATGGGCAATCTGCTGGTCTCAGTACAAACTCTGGTTTGAAGTGACATTCACTGGTATTGCTGAGAAGCCACCAGCATATGGGGTCTGCCTGAAATGAGAGCAGACCAATGTCACATAGGCTAAAAATGTAAACTCTATCTTGCTGATGTCCCAGTAAATCCATCAAGGAGGCATTTCTTCCTACAGCTGTAAAAAAACGGCAAACCCCAGAAAGAAGGGCAGATCCTCCCAGCTGCTTGATGCTGCTGTGACTCAGCTAGGAGGACCTGGCAGGTCACTGCTGGGGCAGGGGAACATGAGCAGCTCCCTCCTGGGGTGTTGGCACTCTTTGTTCCTTAATTCCCCAATCACCAGCTTATATAGGATGCTCAGAGTCACACGCAGCAGCAACAAGTTCAGCCAAGACCAGTGTGGCCCAAGACATCCTGGCTCTGCCTCTTTCCAGCAGCAGGAAGTGGTTTCAGAGATCTGAGTTTGGGTTCATGCCACTGAAACAGGGATATTTTTCTGGTAAATAAAGAATGCATGCAGCTTACTTTACCTCAGTAAACACAGCGTGAGGGTATGTGTGAGCTTGATGCTAGCACAGAGTTCATGACTTTGAGAGGCTGGAAGCCAGGGAGCTACTGGCAACCACAGTCTGATCCTTGGGTTTCACAAGCAAACAAGGCAGTATCGATGCCATTGGATAGAGCGGCACATTGAGAAGGATCTTACATGGAGGGACAGGCTGGGATGGGCACAGAGCCCTGCCAGGCTGCCAAATGTTAAGTCTCAGTATGCCAAGTCGTAGGGGAAACCAGTGAAAGTTGCAGATGGAGTGCATATGCCAGTGGTTAAACCACGCTGTTAGGTGATGCAATTCATCTGTGGTACTGTTGTGTATGCTCAGTAACAATGAACCCGTGCCTGTTCTCTGAATTCTGGGAGAAGCTGCTTGGTTAGGAAAGGGTACTTGTACTTAGGGGTATGGTTTAGTGAGCTGTATTGGTGATTGGTGGATGATTGGACTAGATGTTCTTAGAGGTCTTTTCCTTTTCCTTAGTGATTCTATGATCTATAAAGGGACTGTAACCTGGATTGTGTATACAGCATGTGGCAGAGTTGGTTTCACTTCAGGAATGAGAGCCTGGTGTTGTAGATCCCTGTAGCACACACAGCAGAGTGTGTGCAGTCACTCTGGGTTGTTTTTCTAATGGCTGGCAGCCATCACTCGGATTTTCCTGACTAACCACATTCTGTCCCAAATATATTTTTCTCCTTAATCAATTTGCTATGGAAAAGAGATTGCAAACTTCATGCACAGAAATTCCCTGTCATCACTGTAAATTGGTGTTTCCTTCGTGAAACCACCACTTTGGGATGTTTGTGGTGTCTTCGAGTGACTTTTTCCTCATATACAGCTTGAAGGTTAATAGCTGCTAGTAGCAACTTTGAGAGCTTCACATCAGACACAGTGACTAACAGTTTATTCTTTATTAGTTTGCTGTCTGGGGAAACTTCACTCATTTTTGGGGGAGATTAACAGGTCATCCAAGCAGGCGTTAATGTGAGGTCAAAGACTAATGTAAGCAGGACTATGTTGAACATTTCCACTTCCAAGCAATTCTCAGCCCTGTTGTATCTCTCATCCCATCAGTGTGGGCTTCCTGGTAAGTTCTGGTGTGATGTTTCCAGTCCCTGCATATGAGCAAGGGAGCAGCCCTGCCATTGCTACTGCCAGGCTGCGTGCATTGCTCCTCATCTCTGCTTAATTCTGCATGATACTGCTGTTAGTTTGAAGATGGGTGCAGTTTTCACATGCTTCCATTCTCTCTACAGATCTTTTTTGATGTGTTTTGATTATTTGTCAGCAAATGTGTAACTGACAGTGACAAATGGACCCTTAATGCTGTCATCGGGTTCTGCCAGTGGACCAGCAGTGTTAAAGGTGGGGACAGAGAAAGATAATATGTACCCAAAGAGGCAAATTGGAAAAGCTCCCACAGAGTTCAGCAGGATCAGGATTTAATCTCTGCTATTTGACAGTAGGACAATGCTACATGGGGGAGAAACTTGGAAAAAAGCAAAAACAACAAAAAACAAACCACCAACTCCTCATTATTTAAGAACAGTTGTGATCTCTTGTGCCAAATGCATTTAATTATGATTTTTCCAGTATCTCTATAGAATTTAGGGGCACTGAGTGGGAACTTCTTTTCTGTTTGGAAAATACTTTGCCCATTGTGGGCATTAGGAGAGGAAAAAATTGAAATAAGCTGTCTTCAATTGCAATGTAATGGAAATGTAATACAATGGGAGAGGACCGAGACCCACAGGGAAGCCAGTGGCACGACTCCCACTGACCTTAATGGGAGCTGGATCACATCCCACACGGCCTGGAGACATTGGTGGGGGGGGAAAAAAAGTCTACTGTAAAAACTGAAAGATGAGAATGAAGAAATGCACGAATTACAAAACTTTGTGGCCTGAGTGGGATCAGATCCAAAACCTGCTGAAGCAAACACAGAGGCAACGGTCAGGCTGACTTTGTCTGACTTGCTTCTGTCTGCCTTTGTTGGCTGGAAAGGTTTGTCAGCTTGTTTACTACAGGAAAATACCTGTTCATCAGGTGGGTGATGCCTCACCAGCACTGGGGACAGCTTGGAGAAAGGGCTCTTGCAATGTCAGGGTCTTAATCACTGTGAGACAGGCTGCAGTGGTACATGGATGCTGGTACATGGATGCTGGTATATGGATGCTGGCATCTCGCTGGCTTTAGGGACAGCATCTAATCAGGGAGGAATTATTGTTAACGTATTTTCTAGGTTTGAGATGTAGTTGTGGAAAAGCTCAAGGCTGGTAAAACATTCTCTTTATGTAGTAGGCAAGGAGCTCCTGAAGGATTGCGGGTAGGAGCTGAAAATGTCTTCAACATCAACAGCTTAGGGTCAGCGGACAGCAGGAAGCCTTCAGGCTGCTATTGTCTGCTTGCCATTTTAGCAATGTATGGAAAAATTGCCCTCAGTGCTTCAGTTAGTGGTAACCAGGAGTCTAACCTACCAACGTGGGCAGCGGGAGCAGAGGATGATACATAGAACCCAATCTTAGGTACTGGGACAAGCTTTGCTCTGTGTCTCTCTGAGCACCCAATTCCATGAAGTGTGAGAAAGCTTTTTCCTAGCTGTCAGAAACTTGAATAAAGCAGTGCTTGCCAACATCAGCTTTGTAGGAACCCTGCTCTGAGCAGCTCTCATAGGCAAGGCCTGGTTATTGAGAGAAGCAGGCAGAGGAGAGCCTTGCTCTTGAGCAAAGGGCTGCTTGTGCCTTCAGAAGAACATGCTAGAAGCCACGATGTGCCTTGGAAGGAACGGGGATCGTATTTCAGCTTCAGATTTTAGGCACACGTTGTGACAGCCCGCAGCAGACATGCCAGGAACTTCATTCCATAAATCACATTTCTTGCAAAGGAGGCCTCTGTGCTCGGTAGTAGTAGTGTTTGTTTCTTCTTTTTCTTGGCTGCTTTGCTTGGAAGTGGTGTAAAGACTTAACCCTGGTGAGAAGGACCTGCAGAGAAATAATGGAGTATGTGAGAGCTCCGGCTTTTGCCTTGTTAAATGAAACTCAGTCTATATAAACACCCTTGAAAAAACCCACTGGTAACGCTGCAAACACAGGATTCAGCAGCGGGCTGTTTTCATTTAGATTTTTGGCAGCATTTTTAACAAGAATATGTTTTTTTGTGACTTTCAAACCAGACACATCATCTTGGATGAACTATAATGGTAATAAAAGCATTGCAAATCTCTCTATTTCTAACCCAGGTTTTGCTGGAAACGTCTTAATACTTAGAGGAGCGTTGGAACCTTCCTGTGTAGTAAGAACTTGCTTAGAAGTGAGAGCATCCCAAAGCACATTCCTGGTTTTACTCACGCCCCAGCTTCACTCTTACTGTCCCTCCCTTGGTTTGCTCAGTGCCTGCCACACCATCCTGTTATGGATGGCTTCTCCTTTCATCTACCCCTACGGCAGGAACTTCAGAAGCTTGTGCTCTGGTGTACCTTGCCTTTTCCTTCTGAAGTATGCGGTGTGTTTGCTATGAGAGTGTTTCATATACACGATGACTTGTTGGAGGAGGAAAGTCTGTTCAGGCAGCTGCTGAGGATGGGGAAGGTCGTAGCTGCCTGGGTAGAAGATGTTGCAGTCTGGAGCAAGCTCTGCTTTGAACAGCGCTATGTAAATATTTTGCAAGTAACTGTATATATAGAAGTACATTGTTCAGCTTGACTATAGTGGCAATCCTAAAAAAAAAAAAGAAGTATGAAATGGTGGTGGGGAGAGTGGGTGCTCCTGTTAAATAAACCTGTTTGATGGGGACTGATGTGTGCAACAGATACGAGTGGCTGCAGTTCAAAGTTCCTGCCGAACCCACCAGCTCTCCCAGCTGCAGCCCTTGGCACATAGATCTGGCTCTGCAGGGTTGGAATTGCAGAGCAAGCTTCTGGGAGCTCTCCTTTTTGACTCCCTCTGTTCTCACAGCTCCCTTCCAGGCTCAGGTGCATCTCAAAGAACTTACCTCTGCTGGGCTCTGCCTGTTCTTCTGCCCAAAAGATGGGGAAGGCCATCTGTGCCTGAGGGTGCAGCTCCAGGTTTGTTCAAGCACAGAACTCCTCCACCCCAAGTTACTCAGCAGCCTAAAGAAAAGCTGGTCTCTGGGGTTAGTGTGGGCAAATTCTGAGTTACTGTGATTCATTTATTCCATGCAGGACTGAAAGAATGTAAAGAAGCATTGAAAAGTCCCAATTTCCAGAGTAAGATGTACTCTCTTGCTGTGGAAATGAGAAAAATAAGCTAGTGTTCTCTGCCTAAAAATAACTGAGAATGGTCAGGAACTGGCTGAATGGGGAAAGAGTGGGGACACGACTTAGGTAAGGGAACAGCTCATACCCAACCAGTAAGGCCAGTGTTTTATAGTGCCTGGAGGTGGCTGAAATATGTTGCAATCCTCTTCCACTCTTTGACACGTGAGGAGCAGTCTCTGTAGTGTAATGCCAAGAAGTACATCTTCTTAATATGAAAATGATTAGAAAATGCAGAGCTCTTGGATCCATAGCTGTCTCGGAGCCAAACACATTTGCTTGTTGTCAGCCTTAATATTCATGAACTGAGTGTGGAAAATAAATTGCATCTTTCACAAAAATGTTGGGATTATAAGAATTATAGCTAAAGGCATAATAATCATCTGGATCTTGCCAGTGCCCCAGATACCTTCCCTTAACTAAAGCACGGGCTTGCTGTACGTGATGGTCCAGATTCAGTATCTCACCACACAGCTGCTTGTTACCAGCGCGTGGCTCTCAAGTGGTGATGAATCACAGACCACTGCAGCGTCTTTGAGTGTCACAACATGAAGAAGGAATGAGAGCGCTCTGACGTTGTTGTACCCACTGCTATTTCACCCTGCACAGAGTGTCATGGGGCACGTGGGGAGTTAACTTTGTGCTGTGCTCTCACTTAACTTTGTGCTGTGCTCTCACTCAGAGTTGTAAGGCAGCCGCTCTGCGTGGCTGCTACCCAACTTCAAGCTGCAACACGTAGGAAGCACCCAGGCACACCTCTTTGCCTCCCCCTTCACCTTTCATTGCCTTAGTGCTCAAATATTGAATGGAAAATAATGATCAGGTACTGTGTTGTTTATTTGCAGGTTTTCTGTGCCAAGCACAATAACATTCCCTGTGCTGCAAAGCAGAAGTGGTCACAGAATCAGACTGCTCACAGTGTGTTTTCCTGCTGGTCTGTGACTACACTTGGCTCTATGGGCAGTTTGGGCCCATGGTGAAGATAACAGCTCCTTGCCTGTGTGCTGTGCTGTGGGGCTTCAGCATCGCTTTCATCTTGTTTAATAGTGTTTGGTGTGATGTAGTCTATTGGAAGGTGGGGTGGGGGCTCTCGCAGGGGCTGTTGCTGATAATCCTAGTGTAGTGCTAGTGCAGGAAGCTACTGGAACACAACTTCCCTCTGCATGCTGTTGGTACTACTTTGTGTCCTATTCTGTAACCTTTTGCTTCAAATCACCTCCCTCCTAAATCCACAATACCATCACTACTGCCCTGTGTGGGCTGAAGGGCTGCAGTGCCGATCCCACCTTAGAGCCACCAGCAGATTTGGGGCTGTGTTGTACCTGATGTCCATCAGGTGGAATAGCTGGTATGTGCTGGGAGCATGGTCACCCCACTAACCATGGGTTAGTTCAATTTGGTCTAGAGAGAAGAGCTGACCATCATTTTGGTTACTTGGGAACTCACTCTGTAGTAAACTTATACTGCGTCTTATTCCTCTGTGTCATCTTGAGTGTTACCTTGGTTTTCTCTGTGTGGATGCACCACTTGTTCAAGGCTGCTTATGCGGGGAAAGGGCTCTTTAACGAACCGATGTTATAATGAGGTTCTGTGGCTGAAAGCTGAAGCTGAAGAATTCAGGCCAGTAATAAGGTGTGCATTCTTGGCCACTGGAGAATTTAATATCTGAAAAAATTTGCCTAGGGACATGATGAATTCTCTCTTTGAAAACTTAAATTAAGATGGGGTTACTTTTTTCTAAACAATCTGGTTCAACCAGAAGTTATCGTCTTGGTGTCGGAGCTACTGGGAGTAAGTATATGACCCAGGCAACGTAAGAGTTCAGACTAGACCCTGCAAGCCTCCACTTGGGTGAAATACTACATTAGAATGGTGTATTAAAGCATTGCTTACTACAGTGTTTTGTATCTTAGCTAACTCAACCTCTCCTGTAAGAAGGGGGGTTTTTATCTAGAAGTCATTGGATCACCTTCATAACAGCTTTCAGACTTCTTTCCTTGTCCTTGGGAATGAGATATTGCCTACCTGGTAGAATACCAGAGAAAAGGGATAATATACCAGGAAATACCCCAAGCGATGAACTGCACAGTACAGCAGCCTTCTTTCTACTCATTTTCCTGCAAAAACAATCCATGTGTTTAAGTATTTCAGGAATGCAAAATAAAGTAATGGTGATGACTTTGAGACATTAAGAAGTATATTTTTCTACTCTTCCCTTAACGTACTGCTGCATAGAATGGAGCTTCACAGAAGCCCTTGTGTCTTGTGGCTCAGAACTCCCTGGCCCCAGTGCTGCTCCTTGGGCCAGCACTGCTGTTCCTTCTCCTCCCAATTGTAGTTCCTCCCAGTTCAGACCTCTGCCCCAGCAGTTCCTTGTATCTATGATTGACTGCAGCTTAGCCAGCACCACTATGGGCACAACTGGAGATGATACTAGACTACTGGAAATGCCTTGGGTTGGAGTCAGGAGAGAGCAGTGTCTGTACCACAGCTGTGCTGAATGGTTAGCATTGTGTTTTTGATGAGAAAGATGGAAGAGGAGAGAGAGAACGTGGTCTTATAACCCCATAGGGGCATCACCTGCAACCCAGGAGTACTCTGCATACTCTTGGCACTGTACAGATCTGCTAAATTAATTTGATAACAATGATCTAGATGAGCCCTTGTGCTATTACTGATAATACTAAACTAGGAGCTAGGAGGAGCTGCTGACACCCCTATAGATAGAGGGGCCTCGAGGAGGGATCTTGGCAGTCTGGAGGGATGGGCAATTGCCAACTGCAGTAAGTTTCACAGGAGCCAGTGCTGGATTCTGCACTTGGGGTGGGGTATTGCTGGCTAGATTGTACAGACTGGGGGACAAGAGGCTGGAAAACAGCCCTGTAGAATGGGATCTGGGGGTTGACAGTAAGTTGAATCCAAGCTGGCAGTATGCCCTGGCAGCCAACAGGGCAAGCTATACCCTGGGGTACACCATGCCCAGCACTGCCATTGGAGTGAGGGAAGGGGTTGTCCTGCTCTGCTCTGTGTCAGAGCTTGAGGAGTGCTGGGACACTGCGCTCAGACATTGGGTTTGGGTGGCCCTGTATGAAGCCAGGGGCTGGGCTCTGCTCCTTGTGGGTGCCTTCCAACTCAGGATATCTAGGATTATTTTAGCTGTTCCCTCATGAGAATTCTGAAGGAAAAAGGAGAAGACGGGCCCATTTGCATGGTTTATTTGCCTCTTCTCTGTCACTAGCAGTGAATGAGTGCATATAGGAGCTCGGGACTGCAAAACTTGATTGTCTTGTATGTAAATGAGGAGTCTTTTGTTAACACTCTACAATTAGTACGTAAATCAGCTGAAATCCATGCAGTTATTTGAATATGTCCCGTGATTTTACATTATAAATTTATTCTGTTCTCTGGCTTGACTAGCACTCAAATCACATCACTGCAGCTCTGTCAGACTCCTGTTGTACTTCAGGAAGCAATTCTAATAAATGGAGATTATTGGAGAATTATTTCACTCTAAGCGGTTCAGAATTAGAGAAGCGAGTTGGCTGTTTACTTCAGGTGATGCCCTTATGAAAAGCAGGTAATGCTCAAAGGTTTAAACACTGGAAAATTATTTGATTTTATTTAATAAAGTGAAAGTCAGGAGCCATCGTTTTGCCTATTATAAATTATTCTTTGTTATGTATAATGTAACTTCACAAATTTATGTGGATTTTTAGAGCTCATTGTCCAGCATTCATTGAAAGTAACAGAAATACAGACCTGGGAGCTCTGCTGGTTGGGATCCATGGCTGGAGCTCCAGGCTGGCAGCTGGGAACATCCTTATGTTCTATCTCTGTGCCTTTCATCAACAGACAGCAGCAGGATGGCTTTTAAAGGTTGTAGCTCACCTGGAGGCACATGCTAAATGGAGAGAAAACCCTAAAGACATGCAAGGTGTTGTTTTACACCATGAAATTCAAAGCATTCAGTTGAGATCTTCACATAGGCCATCTTTGCTGAGCAGATGTTTCCATATTGACCTGAGACAGACTCTGCTGTTTGGTCAGCAAATGTGACTCAGTCACATTGGTTGTTTGTGCTAGGCATGGCAAGGAGGGTCATCAACTTTAACATCCATTAGGTGATATCCTCTTAGGATATGGGCTCCCTTGTGATGAAGAGCTTGTCATGTATAACCTCTCCATGCATAGATGCTGCTACTGATGCTTTATGAGTAAAGGGAGTCATGGTTCTGAGGGGCTCCTCAACAGTTGGGTCCACTCAATAGGAACAGGCAAGAACAAATGCACATAACTGAGCCTTCCTCCCTGTGTGTGTGACATTTTGAATGGAAAACTGATCTCAGAGAGATTAGATATTTCCATTGCTTATCTGTGAGCCCTTCTGCAGTGTGGATGAGCCCAAGTCAAATATTACACTTTAAAAGGCAATTATGTGTCCTTCACTTCCTCCAGCCCCTCAAAAGCCAAACAGCACTATCTAATCTAAACCACCCCAGCTCTTCTCCAGCCCCTCAGACATATGCTGCACATTACGTTTCTACAGAAATCTCTTGCAATCTGGCTCAGCAATCCCTTTGAAGTCCTCAGGAGTTTATCTGTACTCCAGAGAGACAAGGTGTGTCTCCCGGGCAGCTTGTATGCGGCCACAAAGCAGAAATCTACCCAGAGGCCACAGGTGCCTGGGTTTGGTTTTGCTTTTCTGAGTATCGAGAAATCCCCAGAATTCATCCCAGAATGAAGGGCTGCATCCTGAGGCTGTCACTTTGCTGAGGGCCCTTCTGAGCATGAGAAGGGTTACAGCATGGGGTACATCATGGTGTTTCACAGGCAGAGGTATGACATGCTGCCTTACATGGCTATGGGTTCCCTGTCTTGGGGTTCACAAATCCCTCCCAAAAAGTGCTGGATGATTTGCTGCCACAGCTCAGCAGAAATCAATCTTTAGCTGAAGATGGCCAAGCAAGTCTGTTTATGTAGGTTTAGGGCTGTTCTTGTTACGTTATTGAAACTACTGGGGTTATCTTGTAATCCATCTGAATTACAGCCTGTGACATTTTAAGCTAATTCTCAATCTTGCTGCATTTAACGATCCTTTCCTTCTGGCCTCCCTGTACATGTAGGAAAATGCACATTGTTATTTGAACCCTCAAAATCTATGAGGTTTCTGCATCAACAAAGGGAGACAGAGCTGTCCTTGAGAGCAGAAATCTGGGGGGGCTGATGAGACCTGAAAGATGACAGCTTTACTGTGCTGACTTTGGGCTGGAGAAGGGCTCGGCCGAGCAGCACTCCTGCTTGTTTTCTGAATGGTCTGAGTGAATGCATGTCTTTATCTGTGTTTAGAGTGTGGCAGCACTGGCAGTGGTGTTTATTTATCCATAAGATATGCATCATGTGAACAGCTGCTTCTCCCCACGGCTCTGCCTTCAGCCCCAGCAGACCACCCCGGCACCCAGTGAGCACAGCCCCCTCCCTGGGAGGCCGCAGCAATCTGTGCTGCCTCTCCTGGAGCAAGGAGCACACTGTAAGGCATCTCTGCTGCATGAAGCAGAAGGATGTTCTGCCAACCATACACTTTCTGCTAAGCATCTTCAAACACTTCTTTGGCTTGCCAGCCAGCGCTTTCCTGTGTGTAAACAGACAGACAAATCTAACTTGCTTTGTCAGGTCTTGTGCAAGCCATAGGGAGCTTTCTCCTGGGCCTATTTGGTGACCTTCTCAGCGTCTCATCACTGAAACCTGGATGTGATATCTGAGAAGTGGGCAGATTTTCCTAGAGGACAAAGCACATTCAGGTTGCCCAGGGAGTGATGGAGTCCCCATCCCTGGAGATGTTGAAGAACCACAGAGATGAAGGACATGGTTAATGGGCAAAGTGAGAATGAGCTGATGGCTGGACTTGATCTTAATGGTCTTTTCCAACCCTAATGATTCTATGATCTGGATCTCTCTTGTGATGGAATCACAGCATAATTTTCCTCTGGGATCTTTTGCAAGCCATTGCCTGCAGCAGATGGGTTTAAACAAAGGAATAACTGAGGGTCCTCTGCTTTAGAGGAGCCGAAGAACACATTTCTCATTCCTGGTGAACTTTTTGTCCCTGTCTTTTTGACTGCTATAGGAACCATCACTTGTAACTCTCGCAAGCTCTTTTTTCCTTCTTAAACAAGATCCAAACCTGCACTTCTACCCTGTGTGGTATTAAAACCCTTCTGGACATTAACCTGCCTAGGCAGTCACTGGCATTGCTACACCATGCTGTTTCCATGCATGTAATTTTAAGTTCACATGCGTTTAATGCTCACTGTTGCTTGTAGTTAATGGTGTCTCTTTGAGGAGGCAGGGTTAAGCAGTGCATTATTCCTTATCTGTAAGTAAAATTTTCCCCATTGAGCACAATTCCAAATGCAGCTCCTTTGCTTTTGGTTTGATTTTTCACTGTTTGCTTCCCCCCTCCCCGCTCCCTCTTCGTTGTACTGTGCAGATCACAGTAGTTTCTATTTAAAATGTTTCAGCCTCTCTGTTTTCCAGACTTTAATTGGGAGCCTGTTGCTACATGCTGAGCAGGGTAGGACTGAGAGTCTTTTTTTTTTTTTTTCTTTCCCCCTCAGAAAATAGATTGCTGAATGTAAAGCTTCAGGGAATAACATTTAAAGGAGAGAAATTGCCTTGTGTGTTTTTACTGCATAGGCACCTCGTTGGCCAACACAGCGTTCCACCCTTTGCATGCCATGGAAAGGTGTTGTTAGCACTGATGCTTTCTGAAACAGAATGTGAAGCAATTGTCCAGGTCACTCTTCACCCAACACCTCCCAGCCACTGTATGCTGCAAGGTGGGAGAAGCAGGAGCCGGGACCCAGCCACCACCCTGGTACAGCTGGGCTGGGGGTGAAGGCTGTGTGGCTTTGTCAGCCTCAGAGCTTTTGTGCAGCTTGCTGTCAGTGATTATTTCAGACTGAGTGAGCAACAGACCTTGCAACAGACCAAAGCAAAAGATTTTGGGCACCCCATCTCTGACATTCCTTTTGCCACGAATGCTGGTGTTGCCTGCTTGTCAAGCTCAAGGTCATCAGATAATCAAGCCCCTTTGGCTCTGCAAGGCTCCATTTGACAAATTAACCCTAACAAACAAGTAGAGCTAACAGAAGAGTTTCTGTACATCTACCGAACCTGCCATATTCCTTCCACTAGAGGACGGTAGCTCTTGTATGCAGCTTTCAGCAGCATTTTACAGCAGAAGCTGGGATAAAGCAGCCCAACCCTTCCTGCAGAAACACGCTCCTTTCTAGTGGTTTCCACATCATGAATCCCAGTGAATATTTAACTAAGTCTCCCCTGTAATCAAGTTTCTTTCCTCTTCACTTTCATCCACGATGTAAAGCATTTCCTGATCGATTGCATTTAGTAGCCCAGAAAGTCTCCCTCTGTGTCTATTTCTCTGCTCAGTTGGCCCCAGAAGAGCTGTGTGTTTGATTGTTTTTGGGTCTCCTCACCCAGCAAGCACTGATACAAACTGCCCTACCTGGGAAGGGATGGAAAGGGTCTTAAGTCTCACATTGGCCACCTAAATCAAAAGCAGGCCTTCTCAGCGAGCCCTGAAATGCTGCTGTATGTTCATACATATATGCATGCTCATTGCTGTGGGCATGAATATTCAGCAATCCAGTTCTGGATTTCATGCAAACTGAGCTGTCCTGCAACCCTCCCTTTAACATACAGGGACACGAAGAGAAAAGGTGCGTGTCTGTGTCAAGGTGGTGTGGGCCTGTGGTGGCTTGGGAAACATTCCTGTGATAAAACCTATGGCATTTGCTTAAGGAACTCCATGTAGATGTAACAAACAACAAATCTGTTTGTGTTTGGCCTTTGTCTGCTGGACAATTACCTTTTAGTCCCAGTTACAGATGGCAGCTTGCAGACATAGTTATGGAGTCAACCAACATGGGCCATTAATCCTTGAGGCTGTTCCCCAGCAGTCAGAGGTGCTTTGTAGGACACGGTGTAACAAATTCTTTATGAGGGAATACATAATAAATTGAGGATTTTCTTTTATTTTGATAATTTAATGTTCAATATCTGCATTATGGAAGTGCCTGGAGGTTCCAGCCGAGCTCAGTGTCTTATTGTTCTAAGCCTTGTATAAAAGCCTTGTCTGAGATGAGGAGCTTACCATGTAAATAGATGAGATGAGTAAAGGGTGGGAGACAGGAAATAGCCATTATCCTCATTTCATAGCTGGAAAGTTTGGACATAAGCAAATTAAGTGACTTTCCTAGGGTTGTATAGGAAAGCTGGTGGAGAAAGGCAGAAAGAACCAAATGCTCACTACCCAATGTAATACCCTGAGAGGAACATGGTGGTTATCTCTTCTTCTCCAAGTGCCAGGCATTACTCTCTTAGTAGATTCTGTTGTGCATAATGGAGAGGGAGATCAAACCAGAATGAATTTGGTTGTTGTAAAACAGGAAAGCCATTCCTTTATGAAAACTCTGTTCCCATACACGTTTTGCTGCAGGAGAACTTGGTAGCCAATGGTTTACACTTCCATGGGTAATTACTGGATCTACCGACTAAATAAATTCTTGGTGGGTTTTTTTTTCAGTTTAGCAGCATCTTGAAGCAGCACAGCGAGGATTGGTGATGGAAGTGGCAGTTTTTAATATTAGAATGGGGCTCATTTTTACATTAACATGTGGATGCCCCATCCTTGGGGGTATTTAAAGGTCAGGTTGGATGGGGCTCTGGGCATCCTGGTCTAGTATTAGATATGGAGGTTGGCGGCCCTGCCTGTGGCAGGGGGTTGGAACTTGGTGATCCTTGGGGTCCCTCCCAACACGATCCATTCTATGATTCTGTGAAATACTTTGTAAACTGGGTAAATATTTTAGCTGCCAAAATTTGGATTTGAGCACTTAGCTGCAGAAAAACTTCAAAGAAAATATATCTTGGACAAATATTTACTTGTATCCAGCAGGATCAAGCAGAAATTTTAGAGAGGGCTAAAAGAACAGGGAAGAAATGTTGCTTTCACATTGTCCTCTGCAGAGTAGCTGAGCCCTGGGTAGCGTTCATGGCTCAATTGGGATGCAGCTGATTTTTCCCCGTAGTCATCTAGAGCTTCAATTTGTGGGTTTTTCTTCTTTCTTCTTTTACTTCTTTATGTCTTCCTTCCTTCTTTCTTATTATTTTTTTCTTGGTTAGATTCCCTTTTTCTTTGTTCTCTGTTCTGTTTCTATTCCCATCCGATAGAGACGTGGCACGTTAGCAAGCCCAGCTCCTGGAGGGCGGGCTGGTATTGGAGGAGCGCTCCTTGCGCTGTGCAGAGCGGTGCCTTGAGCTTCACTGCGGCTCCGTGGAGGAGCACATCTCCTGACTTTACCTATTCGAGAGGCTGTAAAGTGCAGAGCAAACGAGCGCTCAGCAGCTTTGCCTTGCGGTTCTTTCTAAGGTGGCTTTTTCTGCGTTGCTCCAGCCGGGTGGGAGCATCCCCGGCTCTCCGGGCCCGGCCGTGCCCCGCAGCTGGGAGAGCCGCATTGCCCCGCACCGCCGCTGTTTGCGATGGGGACCCGCGGTCCAGCTGACAGCGGTGACAAAGGGCTGGCAGAGCTGAAAGATTCAATTTAACTTGCTTTTCTCCTCCCCCGCCTCCGTGTGCGCGGGGACGGCACCGCTGGCGCTTTTGAAAGTAGAGGCGCAAAGGAGCATTGGTGTCCTCATTTTCCTTCCTCCCTATTGATGTATCATTGCCAGGATGAAAAAGGACGTCTCAAGAGCTTTTGAAAAAAGGGGTGACTACTCAAGACATTTTATAAAGGAGGAAGAATGGGAAAGAAAATAGAACTCGGTAGGGGGTAGAAGGAGCCTGAATGCGCGCCTTGTCTGTCCTTTCTTTTGCCTGAAACCTGGAGCTGTTGTTCCTATTCCAGTTCAAACTGTCACCTTTAGTTCGTGATGGCTTTACTGCCCTTGCTCCTGAACCTCAACAGATTGGGGCTTATTTACCTATTCACAGTCCTCTGTGGAACCTCATTAATAGGCTTATTAGCCACACCATTCACGTGCAGGAGGGCTCACAAAAAGGATCCCAGCCACTTTGAGAGGAGGAGGAAAAAACTGTAAAGAGATTATGCCCTCATTCAGCGGCCTCGCTGCTGTGAAAGGCTCCCTGGGCCCACTGAGATCTCTTGAAGCCTAAATATGATGACAGAATTGATCCCCCCCTGTTCCCTCCCCCCCCGTTTTAATTCCAAACATGCTTCTGCTTTTCTCTGATGGAGGACTCGGCCGCTATGGGCCACTTTAGGAGAATGAGGCTCCTTGGAGAGAATAGGGTGCCATTGATAGACTGTTATCTTTTCATCCCCAAAAAGAATAAATTCTGACAAGTGCTTCCAGACATTAGGGATAGGTGTTCTGATTTGTCATTTTTTTTTTTAGCAGAATGCTTCCTTTTCTTTTTCAGAGCATGCAAAGATAGCGATGAATGGGGAAAGGTATTGCAGCTTCCTGTGTCGGGCAATAATTTATGTGAGAATGCATTAAAGGGTGTTTTCAAAGGGCAGTGGACATGCCCAGAGCTGAGAAAATTGGATCCGGACTGTGACATCGCAGCTCCTCAATTAGAACATTGAGACGCCTCTTGCTTTAGGAACAACAAGAGTAAAGCTGAGCTTCCAATCTCGCCTGCAGCCCCTCGCTGCTGCTGCTGCCGGTGGGAAAGCACTATTTGGGAGGTAGGCACACGGTGCACACAAAACTTGTTTTCAGCTTTTGGTGCTTGAAAGTGTGTAAATACAGAGAGCCACTGCTGTGCGGCCGCAGTCCTTGAGAGCCTCCAATCAATACTGTGCAGAACAGATCCAGTGCACGGCAGAGCTGCGCTCAGATAAAGTAACGTTACATTGATCAGCACTGATTTAATTGGAGGCGAGCGGCGCTTATTGATTCAGTTGTCAGGCCGATTCTACAGAGCAAGCATTGCTCGGACTGCGCTAGCAACCTTTTAGTTAATGGTATCTAAAGTAAAAGCTTTATTAAGTTACACTCAATTTTAGATACCGATATTATGCATCACTTTAAATCACTTCGGGCACTGCTGCTGCATCACCAACACACAGCTGACCCCACGCCGTGCACACGGGTGGTGTTTGCTGGGTGTCACCATTAACCCCTCGGGTTGGGGCAGCGCTGCTGTAGCCTCTGGTCCTACAAACCCCCCGCAGTCAGGTGGCCGAGGTGGTACCGTGAGTGAGTGCGGGTGCCGTCAGGGCTGCGTGCGGGCTGGGGGCGGCCACCTCGCCCTCCCCACCGGGCAGAGCGATGCTCGCACCCGCAGCGGGACCGGAGCCGGGGCCGGACTGAGCTGGGCGGCGGGGGCTGGGGCTCCGTACCGCAGCCGCAGCGATTGGCAGAGCCGAGCAGCGCCGTCCAGGAAACGGCTCGGATTGCAGCTGGGGGAGTGACCAGGGGAGGAGGGAGGAAGGAGTCGGAGGAGCGTGCGGAGAGAGAGAGAGAGAGAGGGAGAGGGAGGGGGAAAAAGAAGGAAAAAAAAAAGAAAAAGAAAAAAGAGGGGGGTTGTTGGAGTGACAAAGCTGCGGCGGCACGGGGAGGGCGGCTGGATGGAGCGGAGCGGGACCCGCGGCGATGCCCGCCCGGGGGAGGAGGCTGCTGGCGCCGGGCACGGCGGGCTCGCCCCAGTGAGGCGGTAGCGCCGCAGCGCAGCGAGGGGACGGGACGCCGGGCGGGCTCCTGCATCGCCGCCCCGCCGCCGCCAGCCCCGCATCCCGCGGGGGATGCGCCGCGTTGCCCTGCGGGGCCCCCAGCCCGCCCCGCCGGGGCTGCCCGACGAGTGAGCGCGGCCGCGGAGCCGACCGGCTGCAGGTAATGGCACGGCCGGGGGTAGGGAGGGGAAGGGTGTTGGGGGGGAGATGGGGGCAAACCCGAGGAGGGGAGGGCTCGCGGCGCTCCCGACGGGACGGGGAGGCTCGGGATGCTGTCTGCGGTCCCGTCCGATGCTGCGAAACCTTTAGGGGACGGTGACAGCGGGGCTGAGGGCAGCTCAGCCCTCGGGAGCTCCCCACGGAGCGATGCTCGGCGGAGCGGAACCGCCCCCCGTCCCGCACCGGGTAAAAAAAGAAATCCGCGGTGATATATAGGTTTAAATGCAAAACGGCTCGTTCAAACAGTGAGCCATTATGCGTTCGGTGTGAAACGCTATCAACATTTAAAACTTCATTGTCTCCTTTGTACCAAATCCCTGTAAATCTTCCACTAGCCTTTACTCATTTTCATCTGAAAAGCCTGTTTGGGCTGAATAGACAGCAATCAACAGCCTCTGGACTTCTCTCTCTCTCTGGAATGTCAATTAAAATGCAGATCTTTTTTTTTTTTCTCTTCCCCCCCCTCCTCATCTCTTAGTGGTAAAAGACTTGAGAAAAACAGGATAGTCCTGGAAAGCGAATGAAAGAAGTTCAAACAATGCGAAAGTACGGAGGCTTGCCAGCCGGTTCCCATTAGTCCTCCAGAATTAATGTTTAATAGCTGTGATGCTCAGATTTGCTCGGAGATTGAGCGGGGATGGAGACGCGTGCGTACGTATGTCTGCATCTCCGTATAAATAGGCGTCAATATTTAAGCCCATAAGCTCTCGTTGGGGAGCTCGGTGTGCTCGGATGGTTGTAGGGAAGCTGCCGGGTGCTGGCATTGGGGGAAAGTCCGTATTTCATTCAGATTTCGCTATTCCCTGCCTTAATACAGAGCGCTGCTAAGAGCTGCCCGATGAGCAGCGTATTGATTTGGTTAACATGCTGTACAAATTGGACCGTCCCCGGGGAGTGATAAACATCTTATAAACAACAATGGGAGTAGATTAAAAAGAACACTGAGCGTTGAATTTAATTAATGCCACTGCTGAACAAGAACTACTTGTTTGCGAGCGAGTGTGCTCAAAAGTGGAGGAGAGCTCGGAGGAATTTGGTTGGGCTCCCAAACCAGTCTGCGTTCCCATGCTCGTCAGTTTGGCACAGAAATTTGGGCAGGTATGTGACGAGGTGAAAATTGACTTGATGAGCGAGTGGCAAGGAGAGCCATCAATCATTGGGGGCTGACAACTCCTCCCCGAAGTGTAGGCTGAGAGGAGAGACAGAGTTCCCTTTCAAGGGGAAAAATAAACACTACGTGTGGCTTTCACTGAGTCTGAGACTCCAGGAGGGATTATGGTATTGTAGTCAGGAAGCCAGAATTGTGGAGGCCAAAAAGCATGCTGGGGCTGTGTTCCAAACATCGAGATAGAGGTACATAATTAACCAGCGCAGGAGGTCCTTCCAGGGAGCCGTTCCCCGGCGACTGTGGCCATCAAACTATGAAAAGAATTTGGGTTCGTTTGGTCTTCGTTGGACTCCGTTTGGTTTGGGAACGGGCAGCGTTTGGACCGTGGTTGTAGATTTGGGTTCTGCGGATGGGCCCAAAGCTCTGACTGTCGCTTTGCTGCACCTTCTTGAGGCCAGGCTTTGAATTTGGTGTTGCCCTGCAGGGGAAGAGTCCCTCCGTGCTGCTGTTGGATGCTCAGTGCAGGAGCTGGCAGCCTCCTCCAGGTGAGCAGTGCTGCCATTCGGGATGGGCACACGGCTCTAAATGGCATTGAATGCAGCCTGGAAGTCCTGTGCTGCTGAAATGTAGGTGGGATTAATGCTGTTTAGAAAAGAGTCTGGGATATGTGATAGCATTCTGGTATGTTTTCTTTTTGCGAAAAAATATGGTTAAGCTTTGCATTTATATACATAGCCTTTAATCAGGCTTTACAGGATGATTTATGGAAATTAAATTAGCTTTACCTCCAGTCTGTTAATTAGGATTTATACCTGCTTTACAGCTGGATAAACTGTGCTGTGGGGCTGTGAGTCAGAGGCTGAGACCCGTCCTCGGGACAGAACTTGGGCTCCACACCTGCATTGCCCTCTTGTAGGGAGGTGCTCTGTGGGTTCTTCCCCAGTGTCTGTGAAGTGGTCTGGCTTTGGTTCTGCTGGAGGTGGAACTGTTGTGTGCTTGCGGTGTCGAGCTCTGCTTCAATCTCTAAAGGAGCAGAGGAGCATTGAGCTGGGATGGGAAACGCTTGCCCCAGAGTGGCAGAGGTTCACCTGAAATGCTGTGTCTGAACCCTTTCCCCAATTTGATCTCTTCTCAAATCTGCTTCTGCAGAGCCTGGGGCTTCCAAGGATGCCCCACGCACACCTGTCCCCACTTCTGGGAGCTGAGCTCGGTTTCCAGCCCTGAGTGAGAGGCTGAAAAAGTCTGAATACATTCCTTAATGGTTGGCTCCATAAAGGCAGAACATGTGTTTGTTTTGCTGAGTTCTACATGCTGTGGTATCGTAGCTCAGGCTTCTTTTTTTCCCCCTCTATTTAAGGATGGGGGCAGGAGGGGGGAAAAAAGAGGTTTTATGCTATTCTTTCCTCAAGACCGGTGCTCTCTAAGCTTCAGTTGGGTCTCATTACTTCTAAGATGAGTTATTGGCTGATTTGAACAGCTTGCTTGATTTATCCATCGACAGTGGTGTGCCACCTTGTATTTTGGGGGGGGAAATACAGTGCAGTTGTCAGGGTGAGCTGTTGGGTCACTCTGTGAGGATGCTCTTGGTGTGGTACTTGTTGGGGTCCCCTTAGGGATTCTAAGGGGATCCCCCTAGGGATTCTTAGGGATCCCTTAGGAATCTATTGAAATTCATTTTATGGGGATTGAAATGAACTTCTTTCCCCCTTATCTGAAACCTGTATTTCATTAGGACCTTTGAAAAGAGGACGCTCGTGTGTGCATGCTGTGCAGCTGAGCATGTATGAGTGGAAAATGATGCCGGGGAGGTCTCATGTGCAATTCCTGCCCAGGTTTATATGGCTGGAATGCAGTGTAGTTAACCAGTACCTCTGTGAAGATGGGACCCTGTTACCTGCATGGGGCGCTCAGATGTTAACTTGCACTGAACTGAGGTGGAAGAGGGTACACCTACAGGAGAGCTGGAATTACTGAGGCAAAGTAAGGTTTTATGGGCTGTCTGAGCGTAAGGAGTGTTTTTCAACTGTTATTATGGTGGAAAACTACTGAATTATTGAAACTTCAGCTGCCTGCGGAGCCGCCTCGGTGAGGGAACGAAAAAGCTTACATAAACCTTCAAACAATAACAAGAATATCATTTGTATAATTGTGGTAATTTTACAGCATTACAGGTTATGTGTCTGTACATGTGTGCGCCTTTATTATTATTATTATTTAAAATGTATATTTTTCTGTCGGTGAAAGAGCCCTAAATACGTGCTGAGAAGTGATTTTGTGAAAACAAGGAGGACTTGGTTACACCTCGGGTGATGATGGAAACTGCTAACAGAAAATGAAAAGTCACTCACTTTTCACATATACTTGAAGCTGGAAAAGTATTTTTCCCATCCTCCTCCCCCCTTCTCCTCAGCTCTGTATGGGACTTTGTGGGGTTTTCTGCTTTGCATGTAGGGTGGTTTTGCTGACAGCATTTAATCTCTCTCCCTGCAGTCGCTGCCGTTCCCAGTGAGGAGGGATTGCCCTGGCCGAAGGCACTGCGTTCTGTCCATGCTCCTGTAGAGGTGCTCAGATGGGATTAAAGTCCACATGGAGATATGGAAATGGACCAGGAACTTACTCTAAAAAGATGGTCAGCTGGGATTTGGGTTGCCTTATCTGCCTGGTGGTGGTCACCATGGCTGGACTTTCCCTGGCTCGACCGTCGTTTAACTTAGTTGTTGAAGATGCCACTTTGGAACCCGAAGGTAAATCATTCTAGTGTACTTAATTCTGCAAAAGGAGTTAATTTTAAGTACGTCAACAGCTGAAATTGAAGTCAACAGCTTTATGCGCGTTGGTAAATAGAAGGCAAGTAACAGATTTGCCCTCAAGAGTTATGTTTTCCAACTTCTCCTATTCACACGCGGACTGTGTTCATGCAAACATGCGTTTATTTAATCTTGTGCAAGCAGTGGTGTCAGTGATTTCACTTGGGACTGTCATCGCGTTGTATAATCACAGTGTACAGCTGAAAGCTTTCAGGAACGGGTCTTTAAGGAAACCTGTTGCGCTTATGTACCTGTTATGTATTGCTTAAGAAAGGACACCGCTGGGTAGCTGTACGTCACTGTGATTTGAACTACCTGGAAAGTTGGGAGGAAAAAGAAATGCCAGTTGTTTTTATTCGCATGCCCTGATTGTTTAGCTTTGCAGGGCACTCTGCAAAGGCAGATGTCGCGGCCCTATTGGTGTTTGTGGCTGGTTGCTATAAATTTCCCTTTTGTTGTTCATGTCCAAGAACAATCAGTACGCTGTCTGGATCGCAGGGTCTGGAAGTGCACATGAGGAGATCTGAATAGCAAGGAGAGATTATTGCTGTGAAAGCAAAAACTGATTGAAACCTTTGCACTGAAAGAGGTGCTCCGATAAAATCTCCTACCTTGAGCCTGCACCTGTTGGTATGTTCTTGTAGGTTATCCCACCCTCAAACTTAGCAAAGTGTTTTTCTTTATAGAGCTGAGGAAGGGCTGCTTTTCTTGTTGTCCTGAGCCACTTGTATTTGTCTCCATTTTATGGAGAGCGTAGGATCATTTCTGCCTGCTGAACACCCTGGGAAAAAGCAAGGCTTCCATCTTCTAGTTTTATTTGTCATTTGGAGGGCTGATTGCATTTCTATTAACTGTCAAAGCAACGTAGTATCCCATAAACCATATTTCATCAGGCGAGCTTTCTGAGGGGAGTTTGGCCTAGATGTGTCTTTCTACCCACATCCAGCGATACAGCCTTGTTTTTACTCAGTCCACTTCCATGCAAAGCGTATTTGTTTCTATCCACTGCCTCTAAAAATAGACGTCACCAGCTAACGCGTTTCTAGACTCTCTTCCAAGTACATTTTTATTGATGGCAGGGGAAAAATTATTTAGAGACGATGAGCCCTCCTCCCTAGCAAGCGTTCCTGAAGCAAAATGAATGCAGCGTAGCAATATTGTCATCTGTCACGGGCAGAGACTGTTGATGGCAAAGCCTTTTTGGTTCTTCCCCTCCCCTTCTGAAGGTAACATGAGAATTTGAGAAAGCTCAACTCTCATCACCACTTACTGTATGTTTTGTTAATTGCACATCTGGTGCCGTTTTGGCTTTTCAGAGGAGTGACAAAATCAGGGATAGTTCTGGTTTCAGATGGGCTGTTTGTAGGGAGGTCCATTAGTTTTAGGGCTAAACAGGGAAGAATGTGATTGCGTGAATCATGCAGGAAGAAGGGTTAAAATATTTAACTTATGCTTTAACAGTTTTCTTTTCAAAATATGCTTTTTCCATGAGGAATTTCCAATGGGTGAGAATCAAAGAGTAAATTGCTAAAAACCTACTGAAAACTTCTTCCCTGGGCAGGAATGTTAACTTACGTGAGACGATTTTAGATGTAAGAACTTGAGTCGTTACAAGAAAGAGCTTCTCAGTTAATGGTATAATATTAATGGTATAATAAGAGCTTTTATGCTGTAGAGTACAGGCAATTGTGTGGGATTTATATCTGAGATTTGGGAAATAAAACCTCTTTTATGTACTTTGTTAAACCCTACTCTAAAAAAAAAAAACACAACAAAACCCACTCTTTACTGAATCACCTTCGTTGGTTCCATCACTGCCACCCACAAGCTCTCGGTGCTGAAAGGAGAACAAAACGCTCTTGTAAAAAAATCTCTTCAAAGACAAAGCTGACTTTTATTGTTATTATTTTTTTAATTTAGTGAATGCCAAACATTTTGGTCACAGCTAATTTGAGGCAGTCAGGTGCTCCAAATCTTAGGCTTTTGGTTGGGTTGCTGACTGAGCAGTCATTAGGACAGTGACATTTTAGACCAGCTGAGAAGGTCGCCAGGGCTGTGACCTTTTGTGACATACTTTGATCTGTTCCTTAGTCTTTCTTCAGGGACATGCCCTGGATTTTGTCTTTTTTTTGGTGCTAAGTGCTTGTATTGTTGTTCTTTATTGTCTTAGTGACTCAGAATATTCAAGAAGCTGCATGCAATGTTAACAGGAATTGAGATTGTGGCTTTTGTTCCTTTGGCTGTAATAAATAAGCCCTGGTTGAAATACAGTCATCTCTTAGCTAAACACAACTTAGGGGACCACTTTCTTTGGGGTCTGTATTTCAATACCTGCTTTAGCACAAGCAGTATTCATCTCTAAGGGTAATGAGCTGCATAGCTGTGTGTACACGTGTACCGAGGTGTTTTGTTTTGTTACCTGCAGTTTATCTGATCCCTTTGGTAGCACCTTTCTCTGAGCTGCTTTCATACAGTGTCGGGCTCTGGGTCTGATCTGTGCCCATTCAGTGTTGCTCTGGGATGTGTAAAGATACTCATGCTGAAGAGGGTATCTTGAGCCGTAGTAAACTATAGTGCCAATATTGATACCATGGATGCTCACTAAGGGCTGGATCCTGGGTCTGTTTGTTGTTGATTGCAATGTTCGCTTGCTTATTCTGTAATGGCAAGGTGAAGGCTGAGGTGGTGTAAGCAGAAGCAGGACCTGTAGGAGCGGGTTTGGAGACTGTCAGCAATCGATTTCTGCCTTGTATCAAGTGTTTACAGATATGTTTTTTTTATCCCAGGGAGCACAAAGACTTTCTGCTTCTAAATATTTAGAAATGAGTCTGTCCCAGCGTGCATAAAGGAGCCATTCTCTTTCTGTGTACCCAGCCCGTGAAGGCCTTTGACAGCCAACGTTACAAAAGGGCTTTGACCGCACACATGGCTTGAAGGGTTACTTTGTGAACTGAATAATTAGTTTAGACATAAATTTGATAAATAGCAAGCTCTCCCTTGACCTTTCTTTGCCCAGGCTGTGTGTTATCGTTCTGCTGGGCAGCTAATTTAGCCTCTTCCCCATCCAGTGAAGCTGGCCTTGGAGTGCCCGCTCGGAGCCCTCGCCTAGTGCAATAACAGCGTGTTTCAGTTCTTTTAATTTAGGTCGAATTTCAAAGGACTAATTTAAGCTTTCCACAAGGGACAGCATAATTCTGTGTCCTGTGAAATAAAACATCATAGTTTAAAATGGCCCTGAATGCTTGTTTGGGAATCTACTAGGAGCTGCGGTGAGCAAAGCCTTCTGCCATGGGTTGTGTTCTGATGGTGGACTCTAGAGAGGCTGATTTGTCACCTGAGTTCATGGATACCGAACAACATAGAAACATGTTGTAGTGTGGTACCCAGAGAAGTATGGAGCTTACAAAAAGCGCTCTGCTTAATCCACAGGCTTGAAGGGTAATGTTGCAGGTGGCCAAAAGGTTTTCAAACGTGCTGAGTTTTATTTATTTCTTTTTATTTTTTCCTTTGACCGACTCCAATGGCAACTGTTTTTAATTTTGAAATAGTTGTTCCTTGGCAGAGGACGTGCAGTGGATTTCAGGCTATCGTAACTTTTTACAGGCAAGTTGCAAGCCTTTGAGAGCAGCGTTTACAATGGAAATGCTGACAGCCCCGGTTATGCAAGGTTGTGTATGCATGAGATGATGGACTATTGTGGTGTTGCAATAACAACTGTCGCATAGCCCTTAATGAGTGTATGTCTGTATCCAGCTTCAGCAGGAATGATCGCTTGCCTTTTAGGAAATAAGTTCAAAGACTGTTTTTTCTTCTTCCTTACTGTGAATATCAAATTTAGGCAGAGATGGAGATGTGAGGAAAAATACATAGCAGCCCTTCACTGTCAGATTTTAGTCTGTGACGCATTTTGTGAGTCCTTGTGATCGAAGCTTTACAGTAAAAGCAGAGATTTTCCCTTTCGGAAGCGACACTCTTCAGCCATATAAATCTGTATTCTTTTCAAAAGACCCATCATTTGCTTAGGCGAGTTGCATCTTGTCTATTTGCAGTAGCACACCTGGCTTAACTAAAAGGGAGAGCTTATTTCAGTGCAGTTAAATGCAAAATCTGTGCTGAAAATTTGCCAGAAACCCCAAACAAGTCTGAAAAGATGAGAGGTGGTGCAGCAGTGTGACCTGATTCCCCCGGTTTTCGCCCAGACCTGCTCAGATATGAATGGTTTTGGTTGGAACATGATAATCTGTGCATGGGATGGCTGTGGGGAGCAGGGCAGTGCTCAGTACGGAACCTGTAGGGTAAACTTAGTGAGTAGTTTATGTCTTCAGTGCGTCCTGTCCCATCTCTGAGCTGTCACTGGTGTCTTTGTAAGATGAACCCCTGTTTTGTAGGAGCACTGAGCACTGGTTTTATGCTTCAGAGCATCAGAGCATCCAGCACTTAGCACAGCGATGTGCCTCACGGATTGCAGTTTGTGCTGGCTCGTGTCCTTTCACTGTGTGTCACCTCACAAATGACATTATCCGTATCAAGGAGAGGGATAGAAGGGCAAGATCAGTGCTGGCAGAATTCTACTCTGCGGTTTCCTTCAGCTGCCATGCTATTTTTATTTTAATTGTATTTTTAAAATTACTGTAGAGAAAGCATTTGGTGAACCTCAGAGAAGCCGAGGAGCTCGGAGATGTGACCTACTTTAATTCCCTTCCTCGCATGCCATTGCAAGTTCTGTGTAATTATTGCTTTTCCTCCCCCACAAAAGAACTGGCTCATCAGTTTGGGACATTGACTGATTTTGAGCTGCCTCGCCTTTCAAGCTGGGGAAAATCTGTTTGTATAAGGGGAAACAGCCTCTGTTTGGGAAGGTTTAATGGGGTAGGCAGTGCTATGTGCTGGGGAACTGGTGAGGAGGAAAAGGAGGATGAGATGTTGGGTGAGGAGGAGAAAATAGTGGGAAGGGTTTGTGTTTTTCTTTTTTCCCCACCGTTTTCT
Organism: Coturnix japonica; assembly: GCF_054131305.1. NCBI lineage: Eukaryota > Metazoa > Chordata > Aves > Galliformes > Phasianidae > Coturnix > Coturnix japonica. The sequence continues at coordinate 29,388,446 of NC_140670.1, read as the reverse complement.
CTCCCTCGTAGTTTTTTGTGAGTGTTGTTTGGAATGGGGTTCTGTGACATCGGAGTTATCACCTCGGACTTTCTCCCAGGGGGCTTGTCCAAGTTGTGGCCAAGTTTAAACTGGATTTGGGGCTGGATGCTGCAGCCAGGCGTGCTGTAGCACTCTGTGCTATGCAGGACGTGTCCATAGGAGGTTAAACCACGGTTGGGTGGAAGAGAGGTGGATCAGAACGCCGTGCTACGACTCAGTTCTTGCACGTAATAAAACGATGTGGTATATAAAGAAAACAACAACTATGTAGGATTCACTTTATTCTTTAGGATGGCCTGGAGGAGTGTGCAGGGCTGAGGTGAGCAGCTGGCAGGACCGGGCAGCCGGGCATCCAACCAGCTCTGCCAGTTTGTGAAGTGCCCTGCTCAATGTCTGTGTTGCAATGTTTAATTTGTTTCAAGAAAAGCAACATCTATAATTGTGAAGGCTGCTTTAGGCCACCCAGCTGTTTTTAATAATTATTTAAAGAAAAAAAAAAAAAAAGTTTAAATGTTGAGCAGTTCCTGAGCTTGGTTGTGCTAAGCATTGTTTAATCACCTATATAAATAAATAGCTGTGCTTAGATCGTATGGTTTTGGAAGTACCCAGATTCAGCTGATGTTGTTTACTCACCCGGGGAGCACAGGTATTTCAGCCCTATGGGATTAGCACAGAGGCATTGTAATAAATCTGCGGTGCGTGGCTGCTTGCTAATAACCCTTCTACTAACAATCCAGAAACATTCGAACCATCTTCCATTCGTATGGCACAGTGCCCAGGAGTGACTGCTACAATAACGAGTGACCCTGGTGTCTGCAAGTTCAAAGTAACCCTTTGTGGGGCACCTGGAAGGGCAGCCCTCCAGCCTGGCTTTAACTTTGGAGCTTGCTCAATGCTCCTCCTTGCTGCCAGGTCCGTGGTCCTCACTGTGCAGAGCTTCACTGCTCGATGATTAAATACTACAGTCATTAGTTAAAAGTCTTCTTTTTCCAAATCCCACCTTAGGAAGTGGGGAAGATGAATTTCAGAGGCAGAGTGGGGAATAAGCGAGATGAGACTTCCAGACGAGCTGCTGAAATTAAAGAGGATTTGTATAGTCAAGTAAAAATGGGACCGTGTACAAAAGAAACAACTGCTGACTTGCTTATAGGGAATGTGAATGGATGTTCTCAGCCTGCAGAACTAGTGCTCGAAGGTGAAATTGTGCAATTTTTAACCTCTCGGTTGTAATTTACTACTTTTACATGTTGAATAGTAATAGTCCTAAGCACAGCCTTTGGCAAACCTGGAAAAGAAGTAAGGGTTGTGTTTTTATTGTCTGGATTTATGCTGTGTTCTGTTTTGTTTTTATGCTGCTCTTGAAATGCAAATAAGGGACCTGGAGAAAAGCTGTAGATGGGAATAGATGCAAGAAAATATGGGGAACATTAAAACCCTGATCAACTCAATGTACATGCTCATACCTTTTGCCTGGGCTGTGAGCCTTTCCCAGGTGAACTCTAATGCTAAGCTGGACAATGAAGTTGGTTCAATTGCTTCGTTACTTGGTTGTATGTAGAATATGTTCAGGAAGATTTTGTATTCTGCTGCTGCTGAAAGTAAAAACAGCGAGCAAATGATCCCAGTCTCTTCTTGTATTTTACCTTAACGGTAGAGAAGTTTCTTTTTTCATTCCATTCTTCATTTGAGAGTCTGGAAAAAGGTGATACGTTCCCTTCCCCTTTGTATTGTGTGATAGATTACATGAGAAGATTCTTCTGTAATGACTCTGAAGAGCAGTTAATTATTTTTGAGATGGTGCTACAGATATGTTACATTCATATTGTACTTCCCAGTGCTCTCAGTTAGCTTAGGGACCAGAACTCTGTTGTTTTGTGCATCTAATGGAGTTTTTGTCTTGAAATGAGAGTTTTGGATTTTGCTGCGTGGAACCAGAGGTTCAAATCTCAAAGATGATCCTGCAGCTTCTCATCATATCAGTTGCATATTAAAAGGCAGTATAATCATATTAGGGTTTTTGGTGTGGTGATTCAAGCTTGGGAGTGATTTCTCTCTCTCTTGTTACCAAGCCTTTGTGTGGACAACATACTGATGCTGATGTTTTACTGCTTCTTACTTTGTCCCTTGCCTGGAGCCAAGTCTTACACTGGCTATTGTATAAAGAAGTCTTCATCCTGTAAGGAGCAGACCGTGAAGAACTGGGACAAACAGGAAGAAATCAGAGGGCCGTTCCCAGCAGCAGGAGGTGGCCTCGCTGGTCTCTCTGCTGTTTACTTTGAACTTGGCACGCTCCATGTCTTCCCTGGCTTAGCTTCCAGAAGCATGAAGCACACAGCCAAGCCCACGAGCATGTGATAGTTGGCATTTTTGATGTGTGTTATGTGGTTGTGCAGCCGTAACTCAACGGTCACAACCATAAAGACAGGTAGGAGCAAGCAGGCTACAAGTTGGAGGAATCTTAATCTCTGCACAAAGCCTGGACATGTACAGGTTGTTTTTTTTTCTTCTTCTGCTTCTGAGGAGCACTCTGCTTGCTTTAAACATGGATATGTGGTGTGAAACGTCAGTGTGACTGCTTTGCAGCTATGATGGCTGGGCTGTAACAGCTCGAGTACCTCTGGGACCATGGGAGAATGGGGCTGAGGCCCAGTTTGCCCCCACAGCTCAGCCCAGCAGGGCCTGATATAAGCCTTTGGGGTTCAGTCTTCCCTGGGCTACACTGGGGTTCCAAAACTGCTGGCATGCTGCAGAACGTGATGCATTGCAGATAGATGTATTCAGCTGTTGATAACTTTTTGGTGCATCTTTGCTCTTGGCCTGGGGATCTGCAAGTGATGGAACTCTGCTGATCACCAGAATTATTTATTCTTCTAAGTCTTCAAGGCTTAGGAAAACAAGTTAAGGGCCACGTGATATTTTCCCTTACTGGTGATGACATTGGCAAGTATTTCAATTGGAACCAATTCTTTTATTTCATGTTTCTTAATGATCTTGGTATATGTAATCCTCAGTAGGCATTGGCATGGTGCTGTAGGCCCGGAGCAGGTCGGGGTGGCTGGAAGCTCTATGCATGCTGGGGTATCCTGCATGTATGACATGGCAATGCTTGCTTCGTTATCCTTATAGAGCAGGGATAATAGGGTTAGAGAAGGTGGCAGGAGAAACACCTCAGTTTGTTTTGGAGTTTGCTGCGTGATGTTTTTGGAAGTTGCCATGTTTTCAAACACGGCATCCCAGGAGCTTGTTTTAAAGGAAGAAGGCAAGACTTAGGCTCTGCCACTTTATGTTTGTAGCCGTTGTATGTATCCCCTGATTGTTGGTGCTGAGCATTTGGTGAGGATTTCTATAAGGCCTGTATAGAGCTTCTATTTATAATTACAATTAATATTTTTAAACAATGAAGGGGAGAAAAAAAAATGATCTGTGCTCTTTGGAGCGTTGTTCATAATGACACGGGATGTTTTTATGTTTTAAAATTATGAAAGGGAGATGAGCAGCTTTGAAAGGAAAGTATTTTATCAGAGCACAGAGACTTCCTGACTTCCTGGCCAAGGCAGAGCCGGGCATAGCTGGCAGCTCGCTGGCATAAACACGACACAAATAGGACAGCAGGGAATCCAGTGACTTTGGAGAACCAGATGGATGAATTGCAAACACTGTGTTGTCCCCCTTTGTGTAGGGAGACGTGCTCAGCCTTTGTGACTTTGGTTCCCTGTTGGCTAACAGCAGTTAGTCACAGCAGCCAGGAGCCACTCTGCATTTTTGGCCATTGCTTTTGTAAGTTGAGTTTGCTATCCATCGTCCTATGAGAAGAAGACGTGGAGCTGCTCTTAACATTAGCCTGGCACCTTGTGCAGGGGAGATGCGAAGGTTGCAAACCTGCTTAATACCTGGGTTTTCATTAGCTCCAGAGGCATCTCCTGCAGAGAGCAGGAAGTTTTGGTGTTTGACTCAAAGTCACTGGGGTCTGTAGCTATTCTGCTCCAGGCACAGTTCAGTGTTTCCATTCCATGTAGCTCACCCTGAGTGGTTTTGCTGGATCTTCTGCAATTCTCAGAAAAAGAAGCAGCAGGAGGAGTGTTTGCCAGCCTGGCATCTCCCATGGGGACATTTAGTTTTGCAATGAACCTCTTGGATTCGTGACAGGTCAGGTCTGTTGACCCTTCTGGGCATGCTGTAGTGAGTGTTTAGTTATTTACTAAAGCCTTTTGAAGCGAAAGTGGCTTGATGGGATCTGAGGCTTTTGTGTTATGGAGAGTTGTGTGAGAATCTTTGCTGGGGTTAGCTATTAGCTGATTGTTTAATTATTTGGCTCTGTAACTAAGTAACTAAATGCCTTGAGCTTTAAGATAAGCAGTTCTTTGTTAACGTTTTAATAAATGGAGACAATTAATAATTATTTAAAATCTTATAAGGAAGTATAAATCTCTCGTTTCAGTGACTGATCTTGAATAGAAATATGACTTGGAATGTAATTGTGCACCTCACAATAATATTTAATAGGGCTTTCAGAATGTTCTCCGTCCTCCATTGTGGTCGTGGCTTTCATACAGGCAGTATATACTCCATCTGATGGCTGGATGGCGTGAACCACACTGTGACCATGTGTGAGCAGGTGAAGAAAAGGTTCCCACTATGTGTTTATTCAGGGACTTGGTTTTCCATGGGGTGCTGTTCAGTGGTTCCACCTATAAAGTCTCAATATGCTCACGTTGTGTGCAGCACTATTACAAACAAGGATGTAGCTGGGAGAAAACAATAGCAGAAGCCGTGTTCCCTGCCTTGTTCTCTGGTGCTTTAGAATGTCAACAGAAATGTTACACATGCCTTTGTTTGTTTGTTTTTTAAGGGTGACAGGCAGGTGTTATTCACATCACTTAAAGCACCTTTGCAGTGGGAGCTGATGCCACAATTATAGGATTTGCAGGTGAAGTCCCTTAGAGAGGAATCCTGGGCTGTACAGAGCTCACCAAATGAAGTGTCGGGTGATGACTAGCAGTTTATGGGGATGGCTCAGGGATACAGTTTTAGGCAGGAGGAGCATAAACGCGTTATCGAGTCATCAGATGTGATGCCAGGTCGTCAAGCCTTACTTGGCAGCTTGTGCTGGGCCATCTCCTCCTCCTGCCTGAGACCCAGCTGGTTATTTTGCTTAGGATCTTTGGGTTTGGGAGAATGCTGCCTCAAACACCAGAGGATGGGTGCGAGTGAAGGCAGAGCGTGGCTTGTTTCTCTGGTGTGCTGAAAAGATGTGCAAGTGGGGAAATAATCCTGGTGTAATCCTCAGGGGCAGCATTGCTGTGGTTATTATACAGTGTGCAAATTTGTCCCTAAATCTTAGGGCAGTGAACAAATGGCTTGTGAAGGGGTGCAGTGTCCTGGGGGAGTTGACTTTGCAGGGTACGGCTGTTTATACACTGCTGGGAATTTGTTAACAGTTTGAACCTGTCAATTTTCATTGTGAACCTATTGGACAGGCTAATAATGCCTCTGAATCCCACCTGTTCTCTGTTTGCATTTGGGCACCATTTCAAACCCACACTGGAAAAGTTTATAGGCAAACATTATAAAAAGTGACAGTCTTAAGTGCTGCTACATTCTAGTTTGGCAACACAAAGGCTCACCTGAAAGAGCTCACTATATCCAAACATGACTTCATTACTTCATGACAACACTCGGTGATGGATCTCCTCTGATACCACGATGAGAGAGGCACGCAGGAGGATAGCATTTACTAAACTCGAATACTTTAATACATACCCAGTTTTTGTATTTATTTCAATGTTTTGCTGCTAGTTTTCCCTTTAAAGCTGTATTTGAATTTGGATTCGTGTTGGAAGACTTGAATTCAAGTCATTTTAGAAACCAAGGATGGGAAGTAGAAGATGGTTTTTCTTGCAGCCTGTGTGAGCATCCTGTAAGTGTCCTGGTGCTGCTCAGCACAGCCTTACGGGCACCTGGGGGAGGGCTGAGCTGTCCTCACCCATGGTGGCTTTAACAAAGACCTTTTAAAAGACTCTCAGTAGGTTTTTCAGCGCAGTGTAAACTCTGTAAAAGAAATGTACTTTGCAGGTGGAGTGCTTACAAAGAAGTCTTGTAAACGTCAAAGTAAATTAGCAAGGCAGTGTCAGCTTTTATTATTATTTTTTAGTTTATTTTGACACTGGATTCTGTATTACAAATATTATCCAGTATATTCAAACGTATTTATTACAGCTGTATGTGCAGCAACAGCCTGAGCTCCTTCTGGAAATGACATTTTGAGCAGCACAGTGTAACACCTGCACTGCAGATCCACGGATTCCTGGCTGCATCAGCAAGGCTGAATGAGTTTGTAAAACGTGAAGCTGTATTGTAGCTTGTTGTGGGCTTCAAGATGGAGTTTTGCACTCTGGGAAATGTAGAGAGCCAGTTATAAAATCTAAATCTGAGCAACGTTATAGTGCCCATAAACGGTCTTGCTCAGGTTTTGCTGGAATGGTTCTCGCAGCCACTGCCCTGCTGGGATGTGTGCCACATCTGCTGTCTGAAAAACACACTTGCCTTAAGGGAAGAGACGGGAGGAGCTTTGCTGGCTTTGCAGTGGCTCATCCCTGGATCTGGTCTCTTTTTGCATCAGGCAAACTACCATCCAGCTCCATGAAACTGTGTGGCTTCTGAGTGAGCAGGGGGAGAAACTGGGCTAGCTGCTTTCAAGTTGAAATGCCCAAGTGTCCCTTTGGGGTTGTGACAGAGCTTCAGCATGACCAAGCACCCACCCAACAGCTAGCTTGGACTTGGCACTTGTTTCAGCCTTCTCTGTTGAAGGTGTGATGTGAGAAATGAGCACATGGGAGAAATGTGGTTCTCAGGGCACGGTATTCTTAGAAGCAAGGGTGGACACTGAGGGAATATTAAAAGCGGTGACTCCCAACAAACAGAAAGCAGCGTGTGCTGTATTTATTTGCTCACTCATGGGAGCACAGTTGGTGTCTGTGTAGGGCATGAGTGCAGCAGCCAGCTGGGAGACGTGACCATCAGGAGCAAGCAGAAAATGTGTTCACGTTTCCCCCCCATATTTACTTTTCTGTCTTGACGAGGGAAGAGGGGTGATGGGAGAGCAATGCTGTGGCTGTCAGGTGAAACCAGTGACAAAAGCAGTCCCTAATGCATGGCACTGTCTGGGTGCTTGGGGGTGGGGTCCATCCACCCCATACCACTGCCCCATGGGGATGATGCAGCTGTGGTAACTACTGGCTGGGGTTGGCATGGTGTGGCTGTGGGGTGGGTTGTGACTCAGTGGCAGCTGAGATAAAGGGCACGACAAGGGACCTACCAAAGGGAATGAGCTTTCTTTGTGGTTAACTTTGTTTGAACATACAGCTTATCCATATCTGCATGTGATTCAGTTTTGCAAGGCAGGTTGCTGGGCTAATCTGGATGAAACCTTTTATTGAACGTGATTTCCGTGGATCAAAAGGGCCTTCACTGACTTGTGTTGGAAATTCTCTCCTTTCCTTCTTTCTTCTTTTTTTTCCTCCTTTCCTTCAACCTTCGCAGAGCCACCAACCAAATACCAAATCTCTCAGCCAGATGTACACTCTGCACTTCCAGGAGAACCACTTGAGTTGCGCTGTCAATTGAAAGACGCCGTCATGATCAGTTGGACTAAGGATGGGGTCCCTTTGGGGCCCGACAATAGGACAGTGATTATTGGGGAGTACTTACAAATTAAAGATGCTTCACCCAGAGATTCGGGCCTCTATGCTTGCACTGCTATTAGGACCCTAGACAGTGATACTCTGTACTTCATTGTAAATGTTACAGGTGAGTGAGCTAAACACAGGTTTTGCATGTAGAAGCTGTAAAATGTCATATAAAGATATATAATAATAGAACTTGAAATAGTCCAGTTGGGCACAGAAAGTTTAGCTGAGTTCTGCAGTTGAGATATTCTGGGTATTTTCCCCTTTGTCCTGATTCTAAAATGGCATTGGTTTGTATATACAACTTCTGCTTCATGGGGTCTATACTAATAGCTGCCGAGTAGCCCTCTGTTTTATGCCTTTGTGACAGGTTTAAATTGTACAGAGTTGCTGTTATGATGATGATAAAACCAGTAAAATGAATATGAAGTTTTTTTCCCCCAGTCCTAAGAGGGGAAAAAAAAAGCTGTCCTACATCCTTTTACTCTGCTTTGTTTAGAGACAAATTGCTCTCAAGGCGCTCAGTTCTGGTCAGCTGAATGTCTCAAAGAGAAGCAAAGCTTTTTCAGTCCAAAGATTTTTGGAGTTAACGAGCTCTCTTTGGAAGCTTCTGTAGCGTTTAAGGTTTATTAGCTAGTTTTGTTGGAATTTTATAAGAACACACATTCATGCATTTTCTTTTTCTATAGCTCCTGCACAACTAACATAACTTCTGTTCTTGGTAGATAATATAAGATGTAGCATATTGGTATATTTATCCACAAAGTGCTCTCTTTAAAAGTCTTGGTTATTTTTAATGTGCAGATGCTCTTTCTTCTGGGGATGATGAAGATGACAATGATGGGTCTGAGGACTTTGTGAATGACAGCAACCAGATGAGTAAGTAACAGCACGCTGCCGGAGGTGCCTGGCAAGATAAGCTCCACATGGAAAATAGCATCCAGTTTCTTGCACTCCTGCCTTCAGAGCTCCTCGACTGTTAACTGCATGTGCTATCACATACTGTTACCTTTTGTCCTCTTCCATTTTCTGTTTCTCCTGGTTAGTAATTTGGAACAAAAAAGAACAAATAAACTAATATTCTTTTAAACACGCTTTCCTGGTCTGTACTTTCTGTCTCCTTTCTTGCTCGTATTTCTGAAGTTTCCTGTCTTCCTAAATTGAAGTTCAGTCCTTATCCGTTCTCGTTAATCTCTGAGAATCTTAATTTTCTCTGGCTCTGGGCTGAAATCTAGAAGAAGCAAAGATCCAGTTCACATGGTTAAAAGGTGGCGGTGGTATGGAAGCCTTAAAAATGAAACTGAGTTTGTTTCTAAGGACAAATCTATCAGTCCTTAACCTGTGCGTAAATCTCACTGGAAAGAATGGATTTGGAGGCAATGGTTTTGTCTGCAAAGGTTTCAAGGTTTGTCCCAAATAAGGCAATTCTCACCCAAAACCACATTTTGTGTTACTTATACATGATGAAAATGAGGCTAAAAGTGTCTCAGACCTTGCTGGATGTTCAACTTCAATCCCTTTGGAGGAGTTGGAAAGCTATTAATAGGCTCTAAATAGAACAGCTGCTAAGAAAAAAAGAAAGTAAAATTCATATTGGTTCCTTATGCCCCCTGCACCATTGCAGAATCCCATTGGGTGGCTGGTAGTTTGCTGTTCTTCATGCTTTGGAAAGCCAATAACACAAAAAACGTAGAAGTCCTCCTTTAGAGATGTCTGCTGGTTGCAGAAGCAGTAGCCAGCAACGTGTTTGCTCCCTGGACCTGTTAGCAATTGGCAGTGATACTAAATACTTGAAACACTTGTTGGGATGAAGGAGCACGCGCCTTATTTCAGCTACCCTAGTTAGTTACTATTGTATACGACTGCCCTGCTCTGAAACTGTGAAACATTAGATGCTATTTAAAGTGATATAAGCAGTTAGCTGCCGGCGTGGCCCCTGCCATCTGTTAGTGCATTACCCCAGTCTGATGCACAGGTGCAGCTTGAAGTGGCCGGGGTTAAGCAGCTGTAGGCTGCTCCGACAAAGGAATGCGGTGGCAAAGATAATTGGTGAGTTTGGATAGGAGACATTGCTGGGTAGATGGCACCTAAACAGAGCACTTCCCAGGCAAGTGCTCATAGAGTGACTTTCACAAGGTTCTGCTGGTTCCCTCTGTGGGCACAGGGTGCAGCCCAGCCTTCTTTCTGCTGTACGAGCACTCAACAGGAAGCGTGGGAGCCAGCAAAAGGACCGTGGCACCGCATTCCTGCAAACAGTCTGTTTTCAATGAAAAGTTGCATCATAGGAACTCGGTTGGATTAATACAACTTTGCTGAAAGATGACTGTGATTTGGCATGATCGGAGCTGTCTGAAAGTTTGGGGTGGGACTCAATTTGATCCTTTTGCAAACCGCTGAAGCTTGCCTATCTGATACATTCTAAGCCTTCCCGTCAGCATTCTTAGCCATTACTCTCATAGATTTTATGTTGTGCCCGAAAGGCCCCATCTAATTTAAGAAATGGAGTTGCGAGACTGATTGAAAAGTCAGTGTGGAGTTGAAGAGTAGTTTTAAGTCCACTCTGATAGTGCCATGGGAGAGGCATTGCCCTGCAATGGTCAAACTCCCTTCCCACCTTCCTGCTGTTGGGATCCCACCAGTTTGCTGCCCCTTAAGAGAGGAGCTCCTTAAGCTTTTCCTGAACCGGGGTTTGAGCGCTGCAGATCTAAAACTATTTAACCGACAATTTACATGCAAATTACAGCTGTGATCATTAAGGATAAGCAATGGAAATTGGCCTGGTTATGCCTTTAGAGATGGAAACAAAAGGCCGTGGTCTTCAAAGGTTGTTGCTTTTTGATGAAACAATTCTGATAAAGTCCAGCTGTCTTGGCATGTTAATTATAATGTGATGAGGCAGGAAATGGCTGCAGTGCCTTCCACGGGAAGCTGAACCTTGGCATCCTCATTCCTGCATATTTAAACCCAAAGCAAACCTTTTAGAACTCTTGTATTTAGTAATCGAAGTACTCTTTTAAGCTTTATAACAATTTTGCTTTGCCTCTGTTACAAATGTGTTTGCTGAGGCCAAGGTTTTCAAATGCAGCCGGAGGGAGGGAGGGATTGAGGAAGAAATCTGGCCTGTGCTTCAAGGCTGCCCTGAGAACACAAGTGCTTCTTGGAGGACTGAGGTGTAGGTGCTCAGGAGCTGGAGCAGCAGCCTGCTCTCAGGAGAGGAGGGCACTCGTGTTGCACACGTGTGCATTCATTCAGCCATTTGGCCTGTGTGTATTTTTAAGTAAAAGGCATGCATAGCACATTTCACACTGCGTTTGGTGTCCTCCTAGCCTGACAGATATCTTAACTGCCTGAAAAAAAAACCCAACACAACGTGGTAGATTTGTTCCAGACTGCATCCTGAATAGCTTTTTATTACTTCCAGCTTTTGTTGAAGTGATTAGCGCTCACAGGGAAGGTGCAGGGCTGGTTCCAACACAAAACCAGTCCTCTCTGTCTATAAAATGGCTGTGTTGGATGCTCTGTTCTTCCCCTAGTGAGGTGCCTCAGCCTGGTGCAAGAGAGACATCTCCATTGGCGTAGGCCTAGACTTCCTACTGTGGCCTAGACTTAGCCACAGAGCTAAGGCCTGTCCTCCATTAGTTCTTACTGGTAGTGGCTCTTTGTTGGTGCTTGTTGCCTTGTCATCATTATCAGCCCTAAATTCAAGAGTTCCTATTGTCCTGACAAGGCTGCACTGACATTGGGGTTGCACAGAGGGCTGCCAGCAGTAGTTTGCTGGGGACCATGATGTAGCCCTGATGTGCTTCTGTTCTGCCTTCAAGTCTGGTCAGGTGATGGGAAGTTTGTAGCTTTTTTTTTTTTCTCCCTTATCATCCTTTAAACAAATTCTTCTGGTCCAAGCAATGGTAAATTGGCACTAAGAACAAAAAGTATCTAAATGTAATCCACATGCTGTGCTTTTCATGCCTTAAAGAGTTTCGGAAAGGATAAAACAAGGTTTAAATTCATCAGATCCTGCAGAGTGGAAACCCGCTCAAGGGAGCAGCAAAAATTGGATGCTGCCTAGAAGTGTTTTTTAATTAAAGGTCAAATACAATTGCACTGAAAAGCTCGGGGTGACTCGGTGTGGTCATTCCAGGTGCACTGAATGGCTCAAGGTGCTCCTCGGGCAGGCTTGGAATGGACTACTCCTCTATTTCTTTGTATTAGGTGTAATCAGAGGAAAAAAAAAATAATCAAGAAATTCTGAAGTGGTCCCCTGGGCTGCCTAATTTCAATTTCACATGCAGGAGATTTGCCTGATTAGATGTAATGTATTTGCAGCAGAGTGCAGTGAGGGTCAGCAGGATATTTTCTTCGCTAATGAGAGCTCTAAAAGCGATCAGGAATTCCCACTCCTTCCCCTGCTGCTGCTGCTGTTGCTTGTGGGGTTGGCACTGGTTGTTAGTGGGAGCTTCTACCAGAGATGTGTCCCTCATCCTGTTAGCAGGGTGGCATGTCACAGAGATGGTCTGTAAGGGGTCAGCCCGTGCTGGTATGTGCTGGTATGCTACATTCGTTCTTTGTTTTAAGATGGATTTGCTCTCAAAACGAAAGCAGAAATGTGCTTTGCTGCCTTTTTTGTTTCCCTTAAATATGCTGGTGAGCTACCAATATGTGCTCCTGGTACCTGGTGAGAATGGCAGGGTGTCTTCTATGTTCTCTAACAGTGGTTTCAGCATGTGATGTCCGCATGTTTTTCCCAGAGTCCCCCAGTAATTCAGGAGGTCTACAGGGTTTGCTGATGTGAGGTTTGTGTGAGGGAAAGCTTTCCAAGCACAGCCCTTGCTCATATCCTGGAGTTTCCCTCCCTTCCTCCATCTCTCCCTCCCACTGTGGCTGCTTTTCTTCATTCCTGCCAGCATCCTCCCAGCCTGTTCTCCGCTTCCATTTTTTCCATGGAATAAAGCATTTATTCCTTGTGCATTTCTTGTATGCAAGGATTATTTGGGCACTTTAGAGGAGATTTTTCAAGGATGTGGGAACAAGGGAATCGCATGCAAGACAACCATAGGATGAGCTGCACTATAATGCAATACAAGCTGGTATTTGTATGGAATACTTTTAATAAAACTTGGCTGCATGAGGCAGCCTGGTTGTAGGATCTGCTCATTGATGGTTGAATGATGGCCTGCTTGCATGCCTTGATCCTCAGCTGTGTCCCAGTGAGAGCTTCCTGTTGATCTGGGTGCAGGCTGCAGAGCATTGCTGCCTCAGAAGGATTGTGGAGGCTGAGCTTAGAGCTCCTACTTGCCCATGAGTGACTCCTGAGCCATCAGTGCTTTGGACACATGCAAGTGCGTGGGATGGATATGACGAGCAGGGACAATGATTGCTGCAGTGCTTCTGATCAGAGGTGCCTATTTAGGGCATAGAATCAATTAATGGTTTGGGTTGGAGAGGCTTTAAAGGCCACCTAGTTACAAGCCCCTGCAGGGCAGGGACACCACCAGGCTGCCCAAAGCACCATCCAACCTGGCCTTGAACGCCCCCAGGGATGGGACATCCACTGCTTCCCTAAATCTACTCTCTTTTAGTGTAAAGTCATTACCCCATATCCTGTCACTGTATGCACTGCTGAAGAGTCCCTCCTCATTTTTCCTGTAGATCCCTTTAGGTGCTGGAAAGCCACAATGATGTCACGCTGCAGCCCTGTCCTAGCTGAACAAGCCCAGCTCCCTCAACCTTTCTCCATAGGTGGGGTGCTCCATCCCTCTGATCAGCATCATGGCCTCCTCTGGACCCTTTCCAACAGCTCCATGTCTTTTGTGCTGGGCTCTGACATGGCAGTACAACCAGTTAGGATGGTTGAGGACCTGACCTGCTACAGTTGACTATGTGGATATTATGACCTGACGTTGCCCTGTGGGATGTATTTACCCATCCAGAGAAAATATCCTTGTAACTTATCAGCACCAACCTGTAATTCTGCCCTTGCCGCATACAGACCTAATGTAATTTGGTCTTTGCACGTATGTCATTCCTTTGGTTGGCTTTGTTTAAACTCTTCTGTTGGTTTAATGTGATCCTGGTTTTAGCAAATAACATTAGCAGTAATTTTCCTTGCACTTCTAATTCACTTTAGCCCGTGTAACAATTTCTTAGCCTGCTAGTTAGATTTGCAATAGTTACCTGATTTTATGTTTTGATTACATGCACAAATTTGCTTTGCTTTTCTACTTCATTAGTTTTAACTCTAATTGCCACTTCAGGCAAAAGAGGAAAAAAAAACCCCAACACAACCCCCCCCCCCCCCAACACTTATCGTTCTTAGCATCATTTTAAGACTTGCTTTTGGAATGTTTTCTTTATACAGAAAGAGATGTTGTTAAAGGATTTATTTCTGTATTTTCTATCCAGCTGTATTTTTATTTAGGGAGGGGGGTGGCAGGATTTCTGAGTTTACACTGATTGTAAGAGCTGCTATAAATATTTGAGGAACGGAAGAGTTTATTTATAGTGGAGTGTAAGGCTGCTAATGAAGGAAATGAAACAGGGCCGAGAGAAATAGAGTTCTTTTTCTGGACCCCTCTAGTCCTCAGAATTCCACACTAATCTGATTTGCTTCGGGAAAATGCCATTGTAAACTAAATTAATGTTTCCTAGTGTTAAACAGATCTTGAATACTTGACTTTCTTTTCAGCTGTAATGGGGATACGACCAAAGCGATGTCGGGAAAGCACTGTAGCCAAAGTGGAACATGGGTCCAGAGCATGGGCTGATCTTGGGTGTCTTGGGTAAAAATGTATTGGGTAGGAGAAGACGGGCAGATGTGTGTTACGTTGTGCTGTGTTTGCCATTCCAGTATGTGACAGGATTGATGTTTCGGACAAAAGAGGCATTTTTCATGCTTCTCTATGCTGGTGGGCACTAAATGATAAACTCTGTTGTTGAGTTTTGCTGATCCACGCTCTACTTTGGCTAAGTTTTTGGGTATTTGTTCCATTTGCAGATGGATTTTAATGGCATCTCAACAGCGCAGTCAGCTTTGCCATGTTGCTCTGCAAGCTTTCACAGGTTCTAGGCAGATAGTTGTGTTTATCCCCCTTTAGATGGGGAGAAGATTTAGGTCCAGGTTTCAAACAGTTCTGCCTTTGTCCAGCTTCTTACTTAACTGGGGTTTGCTGACTACTTGAAGTAACTCAGTTGGGGATCGTGATCAGTGGAATCTGCTGAAGGCTTGGTCCCTCTGCCTTACTCAGTGTCCACAAAGCAAGGAATATCTGTGGTTAATTATTGGAATTTTCTCATAAATCATGTATTCAAGGCTGCAGACTGAGCTGTTTGCGAAACTCTGATCACCGCTTGCAGCAGATGATTTCCAGTCCTGTACCCTTCCTAGAACATGCTGTCCCCACTAAAACAAATGCAGATTCCATCCATGAAAGGGGCTGGAAAGGGAGGTTGGGTGCCAAGCATTGACGTTTCTGGATGTTTCTCCTTGCAACAGGGGCGCCCTATTGGACACACACAGACAAAATGGAGAAAAGGTTACATGCAGTCCCAGCAGCAAACACTGTCAAGTTTCGTTGCCCAGCTATGGGAAACCCAACACCAACCATGAGATGGCTGAAAAATGGGAAAGAGTTCAAACAAGAACATCGTATTGGCGGCTATAAGGTAAGATCTCATTAAGTTATTTTGCAGTTTTTGTTCTTGACCAATACTGAATAATAAACCACCACGACAACTTGCTGAAGCCAACAGAGGATCTTTCAATGGGCTCGGTTCAAATTTAGAAGCAAAAAAATAATGTTTTCTTTGTGGTGACTTATTTGGCTGTTACTGAGCTTTAATTCTAGTTCTGTTTTTCCTAACATTCAATACCGGTGCAACTAAAGTTTGATTATAAAGACTTATTTGGAAAACTAACGACTGACACTGCGGAATGCATTAAGATCTGAAGATTTTGCTTCGTTCTTTTTCACCTGGATTGCTAAAGCCATGACCATCCACAGTGGGGATTATAGGCAGTTTGAGAACACAAGGGTCGGAAGTCAATAGTTATTATTTTCTATAGAGTTTATGGTCTGTGAAACTGAAATGGGAAGCAGAATTTGAGGGAAAGTAACAACAATTACTTGGGAGGGCTTGTTTGAATTTTAAATAGCTTCAGATTAGATGTCTCATTTGAAGCTGGTGGTTACTGATTATGAGAGCAGTTTGGGAAGGCCAGCTTGTTCTCTGGCTTAGTGCACGGACCTTTAACCTCCAGGTATCTGCCGTATCTGCCTGGGTCAGGTCAGAAGTCAGAATGGGGTCATCTTATCCCAGGGAATGGGCGCTCAAGGCTTGGATGCCAGGTTGAGTTCATGCATGTGCTTTGCTGTCCTATGCCAGATTTCTGAGCCATCCTAATCTCTATTATGGCCTTTCTGACTGTGCTGTTATGAGCTACAGGATGAGAAGTTTCTGAGTTTGGCTCACTTTTTGTCTCATGGTTGTAAGCTGCAGTGTACTGCTGAGGAGCCCAGAGCAACCTGCAGCCTTCGCTTCACGGTCCAGGTGCTGAGCTTTGCGGTGCCTGCATGGAGCGAGCGTCGGTGTTGCTTTGTGTGCTGTTGACTCGGATCCTGCTCATTGCAAAGAGTGTTTTCCGGTGCAGAGGAGGACAAGCCGTAGTCTCCTTTCCTCTCTAACCAGACTTACTGTAGAAAGTGTCAGTTTTTCCAACATTTGTGTTAGCAGAGAGCGAAGCCCAGAAAATCTCCCTGCGCGAGCACTAATTATCCAAGTAGACTTTTCCATCTATTTGCTTACACCATAAATTGCTGTGTCTTATGAGTGTACACCTGGCAGCACCTTCGGCCTTTCATAATACTATGGAGTGTTAACGAATTGGCTACAATTCAGTGGTTTTCACCTTTCTCACAGTGCTTATTTAAAAAAAAAATAAAAATAAAATCCAATTAAAAAAAAACACCTTAATCCTGTCTTGGAAAATAACAGTAACCACTTCAGTACAGACTGAGATGTTGTTTGAACACTCTGCATCTCATGAAGGGGAAATTCAGGTATCATGCTTGAAAACCATGAAGGGAAGTTGGTGCCTTGTCAGATAACCTTCTGCTTCAGGAGTGGTCTGTAGAGGGTTGAATCCCCCTCTGCTGCTGCTGGCTTGGGTGAGAGACCTGTGTGAGCTCATTCCTGCTTACTGTAGGCACATATAAAGCGGCACAAATTAAATTTTTGGTCATGTATATTAAATGTGTACAATTTCCTAGGTATGTATGTGCTCTGGAAAGAAACTACAGATGCCTATTTCTAAAGCCAGCTGGATAAGTGAAGTCTATGCCTTCTATAATTCTAAATCATAAAACTTCTTACATCTCTTCAGTGTAAAGGGGAAAAAAAAAGGAGGGCACACAGCTGTGTGTTTCAGGCTTTCTTCTTGCTCATAAATACACCACCTTTAAAATGATCTGGAAGCATTTACTTATCGTTGTCATTCTGCTTACCAAGTCCAAGTGTATTCCGGATTCTTTTGGTGTTTTGAGTAGCGGTGGAAACATTTTCAATGGGTGATTCCTAAAGAATGAGGTCTCCAGAGCTGCTGGACACTGTGTCCTTTATTTGTTGGAGAGGCTGAGCCCACAGTATTTCTTGTACAACGGCTTGTCTTTAGCATAGGCATTGCAACATATAAAGTGCTTCTGCTATAAATCTTCATACACAAAAATACTTAGTGCAAATAGAAAAGCATGAACCAAGAGTGGCTATATCTGCCATGACCAGTTGACTTAATGCTCCCTTTTTGAAGGGGCTTTAAGAACAAAGAAAGGGAAGGAAGAAGTGAAGTTCTCCAGTAATCCTCCAGCTGCCTCTCTCCTGCTGCTTTGAGCCACCATATCTCTTCTTTGTATGCTGTGTATCTCGATCAGATAGCAGCCTGTAGCACTTTGTCCCTCCGACTGGGGAATGCCTTGAGTCAATTTACATTCAGGCAGGCTAGCAGAAGGGTGTATGCACTGGTCAAGATAGCTCCCAGTGCAAAATTCCTCCACCATGACTAATTCTGGGTGGTGAAATTCTAAATTGACCCTTCGGTTTTTCAGAGCATACCTGCAGTAAGGAAAAGAGGATTGGTTACTAAATTTCTAAGCACCTTTTTATTTTAAATGCCTCCTCCTCATGTGTTTTAGGGTATTTTATGGTATTTTTAGACTGAATGCTCTAAACCCTCTTTGTGAGAATACAGCAGCCTTTGCATTTCTATACACCACCCGGAAAGTAAATGTACTTCTATCAGTGGGCACTGTTTAACTATTAACAGGTGTGTGTTTTCACATATGTCTTTTGATAAGCTCCATCTCTACAGTGGTCTTTTCTACACTGTGCATATGGAGTAAAGGAAAGAATTAAACAATTGCCCACAGTTATTGCATATACAAGAAGCAAGGTATTTCTGTAACAATCTCCTTCCCCATTGCATTTTGATTCCAGTTAGGTTTGCTCAGCAGCAAGTTGTGTTTAAGAGATAGCTGTGTATATTTCACATTGGTGATGTAGCTTAAAAATGGGTGTAGTTTTAAAGATGGGTGTCCCATCCCTGGAGGTGCCCAAAGCCATGGACGGGGCACTGGCCAGCTTGAGCTGCCCCTATGGTACGATGCTGGAACAGGTTGGGCTTTAATGCATCTTCTAACACATGTCACTGTATGACTCAGAATGAGGGATTCAAGTTTGGGAGTCTTTGTTGGGAGAAGCTGCCCTCATCCCTGGCAGATGCATTCAGCTGGGCTTTGCAGTGCTGCCCTTGTAAACAGAAAGCAACCAGCCAAAGCCAAATCTAGCTGAATCCAGATTCACAACATAAATCCAGTAGTACGATAATCTGTCACAAATGCTTTGGGCTTTCACAGCAGTTGTTTAGCTTAAACTAAAGAGACATCACTTGCAACTCATTGGATTTGCTGAATTACTACTTACTGGTGTTGCAAAAAGGGAAATCACACAAATAGTTTCTAATATTTCCATGTAATGTATGGAGTTGCTAAAAGTGAGGTACTTTGTTAATGAATGCTACTCAATTTCTTGTGTTTTCCCATCAGTTAATTACTTACAGCTTGTTATCTTCTTTTTTTCTTTTCACTTTCCTGGGGATCTGTTGTGTCCTTTCTGTTTTGTGATCAAACAAGTTAAAAACTCTTGTTCTAATTCTGACCCAGTTAATTGTGGTTGTCTCACCCAGACCAGCCCATAAATCAGTAAAATACTGATTTACCAGTGTTCTACAATAATTCTTTCTAAGCAAACACTGACTTAGTATTCTGTTATCCCCTTAATCAATGAACTGTTTCTATCCTGTTAAACTTATCTCTAAGCTCCTGATGCTGGGGGGAGGAAAAACAAACAACCCACCACCAATAGATTGTTTTGATGCATAGCACCAAAAGGGGGAGCTGGGGAGAGGGGCTGTGATTTTGGACTGGAGGTCTTGTGGTCTTGTTAGCACACACCAAACAGTGGCACTATTAGCATCCATGCCCTTCACCAGCTGTTGGGGGTTCACCTGCATTTTATTTCCTTTTCCAAGCCCACATGGCCAGTCAGGGCTTCTAAGCTTTGGACTGAAGGCATTTTTACTTACATTGCTGGCAGCAGCCCTGAGCAGCCCCTTCCTGCTCAGTAAGGACCTACAGAGCAGCAGAGCAAGGAGCAGAGTTTCATGAACGTGTAGTTACTGGAAGTGCTGCTGATGGTCAATAAATTTTTCTGGTGTGCTGTACTGAGTTACTGCTTTCAATTTGGATGATTAAAATTACTGTACCAGACCGTGTTTGATTCTATTTGCTAAAACATGTACTTTGTGGTTTAAAAGCTGTATATCACAGCTATGTGATGTTAAGGTTTGTGAGCACTTTGTCAAAAGGGTGATTCTGAAACAAGGGAGTAATGGATGGCCAGCAAGAGGTCATTTTGGGCCCTAATTTATGATGCAGAGAATATATGTATGTACAAGATGGCTCTATATCCTTCCAGTATTGGGCCGGATCCTATTTTCTGTGAGACCATTGCCAGCATTTCTTTTGCATTCTAATGGGAACAGCACCAGCACCTTTAATGCATCGTGCCTAAGGATTGTATGGAATAAATGTGTGTCTTTATGTTCTGTTTCAGTGAGGGTTCTCTTATCAGGCATTTTTTGGGGGATGTGCCAGCATTTCTTCCAGCTGTGGTACCCTATAGCTTTAGATGTGATTCCTTGTGTCTCTGGGAGGCAGCCCAGGCACTGCCCTTCTGCACTTTGTTTCTCTGAAACGCTGGCTGTGTAATTGAGCTATCAGTGCACAACACAGACCTGGATGTTAGGGGATCAAATCCATCCCGTGTTGCTCATGAGTAGTTAATATTATCAGATGATTGTTTGGAGACAGATGGGTAATATCTGGAGGGTGTGAATTCGTGTTGGAGTAGATTGAGAGGTAAGCCTGGTAAGACAACTGCTGCTAATTGCTGCCGTTGCTTTAAGTCTGATAGAACTAGATGTGCACTGAAGGCTGAAGTGCTCAAATTAGGGCTGAGGGTATGTTTATAACTGAGTACATGAAAGCTTCTAGCGCGGCAGCCATGCATGAATTAAGTATTTCAAAGTCCTGATGAACACAGGGGAGACTAATTTTGAACACAGACTATAAAAGATTGTGGAACAGTTGTTTTGGAGAGGGATGCTGTACTGGGGAAGTTTTCAGCTTCTGTTTACAACCCTCCAGGTCCGCAACCAGCACTGGAGTCTCATCATGGAAAGCGTAGTCCCATCTGACAAAGGAAATTACACGTGCATCGTGGAAAACCAGTATGGCTCCATCAACCACACTTACCATCTCGATGTTGTCGGTAAGTAATGCTCTGTCAAACATGTAAGGACGCTGTTGATTAATGACCAAGTTTCTCTAAAAGAAACCATTTAGAACGAAGCCGATAGATTTTACTGAATTCTGATGATAATTTCATGGTATTTGGAAGATAAGAATTCACTGCATAAATGACTCCTTTGTATCTTGTTATCTGTCTCAGTTGTGTCTATGGGACTAATCTACCTATATCTTGGCAAAGCTGAAGTATCTGTGCAAGGAAACTCTTGGTAATTGCATGTTGCTGCAATACACCTACAAGCTTACCATAAAGAGTGAAGAATAAATACTAATGCAGTTTTAAGTATTAGTGTTACAATTGAATTTTTTGCTGGTACAACTAATATTGGTACAAATTTTGTGCTGATAGACCCTTGGTGATCAGCCTTGGATGGGTGTGGAATAGCTGTATTGAATCTGTAGGGGTTTCTATACTAAATAATCAGTTTGGCTGTTACAGCAGGACATGGTAGTGGTACCTTTGGAGGTCTGAACCTCTGTGTCTGAGGTATGCATGGATGGGCTTTGCTCTCCCCAGCTCACGGGGCCATTTGAGTGTTGTAAGCTCTGGAATTAAACTAATTTCAGTCTGTACTGACACTAAAAATGAATGTTATTATTGTTAAGCTATTTCTGGCTGATGACTGGCAGCTCAACTTGTTTTCTGTAGTGAATCTTAATATAAGTTTCAGTGTGTTTGGCCAGAGCAGGAGGAAGTTTTCATTTCCCTGACGATTATTTTTACATGAATAAAAGTGCATCCCTTGCATTGTTTAGGACCACTGAAATCTACAGAAACCCCCAGATCTGAAGGTTTAGCCTTCATGCAGCAGGGGAGGAAGAAGGGAATTTTTTGATGAGGATGCTGTCAGTCTAAAGCCACTAAACAGTGTATTGAGCCTGAAGCCTCTATACAGTGAACCAAGTGGCTGACAAAGCTATTTTTACCTGAATGTTTATTTAGACACCATTTGCTGAGAGTGCAGCGTGGCTGCTGGTGCAGGCAATGCATGGTGCCCTGCATGGTGCTCACCCTGCCTGGCCTTACAAGTGGCCAGGATGAGCACCTGGGGACTTTTGGAGGTTCTGTAGAAAGTATTTAGCTATTTTGGGGAATCTAGATTGGATCAACTTTGTTTTTGCTTCAAGCTGTATAAGAGGAAAGAAGCCTCTTTTGCAATACTGGAATTCTTCCTTGCTCAGAAGAAACTGATAAAAATTCCCCTTCTTTCCCCTGTTCCTTTTCCTCATTGCTACCCAGTCCCAGCCTGGCGTGCTTCAAGGTGACCATAAATTTCTTCACCCTTTTCTTGCTAGAAAATGTGTTCATGGATGATGCAGTCACTTGAGCAAATATTTGTCAGAAGCCGTCTCACCTCCTCTCTCCCTTTAAGCTTTTTGAATGGCTTACATGGGGGAATATTGTGCAGGCGTTTATTTTTCCTGGCAGTAAATTATAGTGACTTGTGTGAATGAATGGAATGGCAATAAGGATGATGTCACTTAGTGAAATGTCTATTCCTTTCCTATACATAGGTAGAAACGTTAGTAGTGAGGTCAAGTTCTTCAGAAGTGACTGCTGACATGGGGTGTTGGGGTATGCAGCTTTTTGCATTTGAAACGGTATCACTGTTAGTTGAATTTGAAGACATACGTATAGAACTACATACCCTAAGATAACTAATACTGTGTGTTGAATTTACTCAGTCTCTCAAGAGATTCTACACTGGGGCTTTAAGCTGAAAGGGGCATTGATGCTAAAGAGCTCAACCATTTCTGTATTGCTGAAAGCTTGTGATAATTGTGGAGGTTGGGCAAGAAACTGTTGAAGCAGTAAATTTCAACAGGCCAGAAGGGGAAACTCTGACAGTTTTTTAGTTAAGACAGTTCTACGGAAGTTAATTTTCTGTATTATTAATATATATTTTATCTTTTTTTTCCTTTTTTTTCTTCTTTATTTCTTTTAGAGGAGTTTTTCATTCCCATAGAGCTGTAGAGAGTTATGGGTGTTTGTTTAGAGGCTATTGCACACATAGACAACATCTTACAAGCTTCAGGTCATAATTTTAGGCCAGGTTGTATGTGGAAAACTGTCAGTTGAAAGCCTCTGAAATTGCTTTTCCTACATGGTTTAACTGATTCCAGAGTTGATTAAGTGTAAGTAATAGCAAATGGTATTAAACATGGTAATGTATTATATGAACACAAGAGTCTGACTATATGGAGTAACGTAGAGAACACTCTGATTATGTCACAGATTTGGGAAGTATCCCAGCAAAAATGCTGCCAAGTAGTGACACAATGCTTGTTAGGAATATCCAGTATGACTTGATGCCAATAATTTTCCAAACCTTGAACTCTTTTGACAATTAAAAGCCTGGAGCCAGCAGGGCTGAGAAGTTTTTCAGTGCAAATGTAGGTGTGAATTATTCTCGTTTTTACCTTGTAATTACTTGCAAGAACCCTTTTAAAACAGTCAACTCGGCTCAGATGGTCTTGTTCAAATTTACAAACTTGGCAGAGCACTTGGACTGGATTTTTTTACAATAGGAGTTAGAAAATACTGAAAAATAAAGCAGCGAATTGTCGGCAGCCTCTCTGTGCAACACCAAATACTTGTCCACATTGACAACGTTAGGGGGAAACCATGCAGTGAAGCTGGGCAGGGTGTTCTGTGCTGAACGAGGTCATTCTTAAAGTGTTTGGGACACCCTCAAGGGCCCCCTGCTCCTCGCCCTTCCTGTCTCCAGGCTGGGACTTAGGGCTGCAGCTGTGCTGATGGCATCAGTGGCTAACAGTGACCATGCAAAATGCTGTTGGAAAGGAAGAGGAACAGTCTCCAGCTATTTATTGGAGTGCAACCCAGAGGCTTCAATTAATATCAGCTATTTGTTGCCCAGAGCAGCATGCCAGCACACAGTAATTGCTTACAACCTAAATGCAGACTGGGAATGTCACTGTCTGTTTTATAGATGTGAAAACCAGCTGTGGAGCAATGAAATTTCTTGCCCTGGGTCACACAGGAAGCTGGTGGCAGAACAAAAATGAAGGCTGATACTCAAATCCAACACCTCAATTAAAAGAATGTACTTTCCCTTGTACAGTTGAGCCCATCAGCTGCTTTCTACATGCAGCTCAGGTGCCTTTCTATTCTTTTGTGTTTAATGGCAGGTTGAAGCTCACAGTTTTATAGTAAGCTTGCTAATAGACTCCCTTCTCTTTAAACATATATAAAGTCATAAGGTCTTAAGGGAGAATGCTTGAAAACTGTGGCTTTCACCTATGAGTTGTATTGTAGTGAATCCAGGTTGTAGAAAGCAGCATGGGAATGCAGCCACTGAGACTCGTACATAATTAGATCACTGTTGGATTGCAATTATCGTTGGAGTGCAATTTCAGCAGCAGCAGTTCTGCTTAAGCGTGGAAGTAACTAATTGAATTTATATTTTAACAGCAGAGAAGGCTTAGTCTGTACCGTGCATAGTGCAGGTAGCCATTTCTGTCCTATTTAATGTCAGCATCCAGGGAAACAAACCTCGTTTTGCTCTCAGATGAAGCTCTACACATTACCTCATTTACGGGGTCTTACAAGCAGCTGCCATGGCACGACACATCTCCCAAGAATGTGGAGTAAGAAGACCCTGCTGTTTACTATTAAAGTGAACATAACTGGTCACAAATGTGCATTTATATGTTTAGAAGTCCTTTTGCAACAAGTTTAACTTTACCTTGAGCTTCTAGTTTGCATGCTAGCCACACCTTTGGCTCACATCATTAGGGAATGAGGTCCAGAGGTATTTCAGGTGGCTCTCAGCTTAAACCTCGTGCCCCAGAAATTCTATATATGAGTGTTTGTACCAATGGTTGTGCAGAAAGGTGCTTGTATTCTGAACCCTTGGAGGTTTAGGGGGCGTCGAGGTGAGTTTTACTCATGCTTTTTACAGCGTGTTATTAAACAATCAAAATCTCATTAAAATGGAATCTTCTTTTTGCTCTTGATGCGTGTTCATTGTTTATATTTCCTTTTGTTTAGGCACAAGAAAAGAAAAAAAAAGCCTTTGCTTTTGTTTCTGGTCGGCTTTATTTCTGGGTTTTCCTGTGCTCTTCCAGTCTCTCGCTGTGAGCGTGGAACGGACATGGTTTTTTCTTTAACGACATGTTTCCACTTTGCCATTCCTGAATGCATTAAAACATATGCCTTGTGATTTGTTTTCACCAAGGCTTGTTTTGTCCAAATGAAATTCAGCGTTAGTTTGACATGACAACAGAATGTTCCTTAATTTCCAAAGAATTATTTTTAGCAGCCAGGTTACATACAGAAAGAACTGACAGCAGCTGAATTGAATGCGTGCCTCCTGAGTCGCATTACTCTTGCCTAGAAGGAGTTAAATGTAGGTATCGTGACCAAGCCCAAACTTGTGCTTCTGGCAGCTGGATTTGTAGTTGTTGATGCTCCTGGTGTGGACAAGCTTTGGCTTGACGTCCTCACCCAAGTGCCTGCGGCCTGTGGCGTGATGAGACTGGCTGCAAGCATGCAGGTCTCCCTGCTGATGCCTGCCCCCAGGTGTTTGGTTAGGCCGAGAGGGAAGAAGACTTTATTTTGTGCACTGATAAGGCTGAGTGTGGACTTTACACCTGGCACTTGACTTTTGGCAAGGTGTGCACACCTGAGAAGAAATTACACAGTTCAGTGCTGAAGGCTGTGCAGTTTGCTCCCAAAAACAAAGGCTGCTGTGTGATGGTTTAGCTGAAGGGAAAGGAAGGCTTAGGGGTCCCTCTCTTCTTTCTTAATAAGGCAAAAAATATTCCCAAACCCTAGTTTTATAGCACTAAAGCTTCTGATTTCATTGGGGTAGTCTGGCTAAATTACATTTTATGGACAAATACTGGTGTCATTACTTCATATGCTGGGTGAATGCTGTATTTGTCATGTTTTTGGAGTCCTTCCTGCAGAGCGTGCTGGGGGAGGACCGGTCTCCCTGTCCCACTTTCTGTCTTATTACAGCCCCAAGGCAGGCATTTCTCTCTTCCTTTTGATGAATGATGAACAGGATATTGTTTCAGCCCTTTTATTATCGTTTTTAATCGTGCCTTCCTAATTCATGCAGTATCACACTTGTGGAAATACAAGGAGGAATTTGCAGGAGTTGCCCGAAGATGCTAAGCAGACTGTTGTGTTGTTCGTTGTGCAGTTGGCACGTGTTGAGAGCCATGACTGTGCCTGCAGATTATCCCACAGCCACAGATTTTAGCTGGGAAGCTCACCCTTGGGGGTGAGTGTTTTCCAGGGATAAAAGCATCATGGGTTTTTGGGGATCAAACTAGGATTAAAAGAGAGGTAGAGGTGGTGGAAGTAGACAAAGATGGCTCTGAACAGTGGGTTGGAGTGGTTAGATGTCAGGGGTTGTATGTGGCTGTAGCAAGGCGAGGTTGAGGGCAGTGGGGCTGGGAACATGCTCCAGTATAAGGGTGTGGGGTCTTTTGAGAGGTTTACAGTGCAGGAAAGAAAAGACCTTGAGGGACAGGTACTGGAGCGAGGTAAGAGAATGAGACATCTACAAGTGCTGAAGTGTGGACAGATCACTGAGATGTGGCATTCTGTATTAGAGGAAAGGTTATCGTGACAGCTTTGGTGTGGGTGTCCTCTCACTGCTTTGCCAACCTCTGTGTAACTTGGAATCCAGAGGTGGCTGTATTTTATGAGTTTTCTGGGTTTCAATTAATTTGGTCATTGTTGGATTACTCCCGTTCCCATGGTGCAGCTTCAGCAGCAGTTGCTCCATTTAAACATAAAAACGAAGTGATGTATAATTTAATTATGATGTAAAAGCCACATTAAAAATAGTAGTTTATTAAACGCCTTTGGATGTTGAACTACTCTGTAAATGTAAAATGTTATGATTATTATTTCATATTACTATTTAAAAGGTTGCATGAATATGCTTAAATTTGACTGTGTTCATGGAAGGAAAAACATAGATACTGTCAGACTATGAATAACAAACTCAATACTGACCAGTTTTTGCCATTTTTACAAGGTGCTTATAGCTTATAGCTTACAATCACTGCTGTAAAGTAGCTGATCAAAGCAATTGATTGTAATTTGTTCATGTGTATTGACAAGTTAATACATGTCTATTCATTCACTGTGAACATCTGATAGATGTCTTATCTAGGTAGAGGTCTTATGTGAGAGACATGGTATTTGGATGGCAAACCTTGGATAGAGCCTGGTGGGAAGCTTTACCTAGTTCTGATTGTGATTTTTCTGCTCTTCTCATTGACAACAACAGGCTTTGTGTCGAGCAACTCATTCAATCTTGTTGCAGTTTTCTCTTCCTTGGCTTGCTGCCATGTGGGAAGAGGTGTGCAGATGAGCTGATGTTATAAAGGTGTTGGGCAAAGATGAATTTTAGCTAGAGCGTATATAAGACCACAAGCTCTACTGTAGAGCCGTCCAAAGAGACAGATGGGAGAACATAAGTGGGAGCTTTGCCTGCTGTAATTACAGTGCCGTTACTTCCAATTGGAGGTGAAGATGGTGAAGCCAAGGACAAAGAGTTTGGATATATCTGATTCATTTCTGCAAAGATTTAAAAAGGCACTGCCTTGTATTTGTCTGATCTTGGCTACAAGGAGGGTTTAGGCAGCACAGATGGAATGGTAAATGCTTTGCTGTGAGTAGGAGGCTGCCTGCTTTTGATGCTTGTGACAAAATGCAGAAAGAAATGCCTCACATTTATACCAATAACTCCTGAATTAGAGAAGATTACAATGCACTTGTGGATGTCAACTGCTTCACTGCCCTCCCCACGGCCCAGTGCTGCTCTAGGCCACACAGGTTCCTATAGTGAGGACCAGGAGCCCTGACACCAGTCAGAGCTCCTGGCCACCTAGACCACCTCTCTGGGGAGCATAGAAGTGCTGATATGTGGAGACTCATGCTGCACAGGAATGCTGGACAACATGAGAACTTGTTGGCTAGTACCTATTGGTAAAAGGTGCCAAAATTTGCAAGGCATGATTTCATCAGCACTGGTAATGCTGGTCTGATCTGCCGGCTGTTCTGCTTGTCAGTCTGAAGGCTCCTGCTCTTTATCAAGTGCTCTTGCCAGGGATGGTCGTTATCTCTCAACATTTAATGACAGTGATCTGTTACTCCCTATAGCCTTAAAGCTTCTCATGGTCTTAGAGAGCTCGAGAAGGGAGTGTCCCTGATGTGCTGTAGATGATACCTTGGTGTGCATGAATTGCCTCAGAGGTGGTGGTTTGGGGGGTGTGTATGTATGTACGTGTAAATGGAACATGACAGTTCAGCAGCACTTCTGAATTGGCTATAAACAACACGCAGTGGTTCATATTGTGCAGAAGGGAAACCAAACTGACATGCAGCTGGTAGAAGCTGCTCAGCTCCTGGCTCGCATATATACCATGTATGACATTAATTAACAGAGGCATTTTGCCTGCACCTGCTCAGTTGTTTCTGATCTTCTGCAAGAGCAGCCAGCACCCAGCCTTACTCCTACACACCACTGAACAAATAGTGGGCCTAGCAGTGTTTGCCTTCCAGCTTTTCGCCCCCATAAGCAATTGCTTACTTCTGAGGAAGGGAAGTGAAGGTTTGGCTTGGCCTGTGTGTGTAGAAAGCTACCTTGAAGGAGGAAAATTCCTCTGGGAACTCTGACATCTGTTTGGTTAGACCCCTCCTATGCCGCTCCACCGAGGGGTATGGAAAGCAAGTGTAATTTCAAGGCAGATCCTTTGTATGAACTTGGATAAGACTGTATTTATAGGGAAACCTGAGTGGCAGTTCCTCATGCCTTGGCTGCCTCTGGAGCTCTCCTCAATGGGGCTCTCTAATTCAGAGAGCAATAATTAATCCAGCCTCTGAGTGCTTGTGGACTGGGGCCAGATTAGCAGTTTGTGTAGGTGGGATCTTTCATGAAGGACACTGACTGTTGTGTCACTCCTTCCAAACCAGTTCATTGACTGTCGGCCAGAGTAGGCTGTTCTACTGGTAGAGCTTTCCTCATTTAATGTGAGGGATTAAGCATTCATCTCTTAATGGTTGATATTTAGCCCAAACTGGTAGTGATTGCAGACTGTGGTCAGCCCAGTAAATGTCCTTACACACTGAAGTATTTCAGTCCATGTATATGATGGAAAAGGCTGTGCTTGATTTCTTTTATTTATTTTTTTTAAGGCCAAAGAGTCAGTCCTGCAAGTTTGAGGTGCTAAGCAAAAGCCATGCAGCAAGGGCACATGATTACTGCCCAGCCTAAAGGACTGTAGGATGCTTTTAGAGACCTGTAATTTACAGATCATGAACATTTCTCTAAGCAACAGATGTTGCGTGGTGACTGAATATACAGAATCTCTACTGAGGTCTACGGATCTACAATGGATGCCACACTTAGAAGCATCGTTGTGAGCTCTCTGTAGCTTCACAGCATCAGCTGTCAGGATGGTTCCTTAGGATTCAATAGTATTTCAAGACTGATGGTAAAGGCTCTGGTAAATGGGTTTGTCTAATGAAAAGCTTACTTCTAGTTTCATTTTCCCCTTTTAATTGAGGATCTCTCCACTGTCCCCAGAACTCTTGCATTTGCTATTCAGCTTTTATTTTCTTAGCTTACACTTAAATCACATGCTTGCAAGGAGAGGAAACAAGCACATTCAAAAGGAAAAAATAAATAGTTTCCATTTTATTATTTTTTTTTTTTCCTGAAATGAATCAAATGCCTTATCCAAAGCCCATTGAAATCCATGTCAGCTCTTCCCCTGACTTCAATGGGCTTTGGTTCTGGCTTTTAGCTCCCATGAAAGGTCCTGAACTGTCTGTCCTGGGGTGGCAGGGAGGTTTGGATAGACAATTGCCAGAGCTCTTCTCAGCCCTCAATACAGCCAGGTTGCTAAGGAGACTTGGCCTTTAGATGGGACCTGGAGCTCCCTGCTTCCGGGGTTATTGTCTCCTTTCCCTGCCAGCACGCTCCAGGAGCGGCAGTGGCACTTCTTCATTCACAATAGGCTCTCTCTGGCCACTGGCACCAGCAAGCCCTGTCCTACATCTTCCTTCAGCTGCCATGCTCAGCAAGCAGCCTCTCTTCTGTGTTATTTTATTCTTGCACGTCCTAGATGCTAAGACCAGTGGGGAGATCTACCGATCTTCATCTCATGTTCTTGCATCATGATGTTCCTGCCTCTCACCTCTTAGATTTCCCTCTCTGTTAGTTGCTGTGGGTCAGCAAAAATACTGGGGGAGGTGAAGCCAAACACTGGAGAGAAGTGACCTTCTGTAGGAACCACCTGTCCAAGGGCCTTAAACTGCTGGAAGGGCCAGTTCTCAGGAGCTGCTTGGGAAGCATGCAGGCTGCAGCACTTGCTTTCAGGCTGGCTTCTCTGCACTGTTGGTGGCAGGATTTGCTCCTTGCCACCCATCCCCAGGTGTCCATTTGTGCCCACTGTTAGGAAACTTGGAATTTTCCAGCTACTTTGCATTCTTTACAGTTTCCTGTCTTGGAGAAAGGCATTCTAAAGTTTTAACATTAACAGACTAAATGAGAGTCTTTTCTGAGCCATTGGACAGCTCTCTTTGCCCGTTGTCTTTTCTGATAGCAACTCTGTTTGCCAATAGATAAGCTATCAGATTGCTCAAGCAAATTTGAGCAGAAATGTTTAAGCCCTGGATACTTTTATGATGGTGTAGACTTGAGTTAGATGCTCGTAGCCTTGAATTTGATATTCCTTACAAGAACAACCAGTTTCACTGCTGTCTGTGGATAACTGTCTCCCCAAATGGAGTTGTTCATGTTTTGAAGCAAAACAGCAAATTGGGGAAAACAATCTGGTGTCTTCTTTTTAAGGCGGGATCCAGAATTAAGCAAGCGTTCTCTTCCAGCCCAAGCCATTCTATGGGTGTATGAAAGATAACCTACAGAGATTTAGTTCAGTGATTTAGTTCAGAAAATATTCTTCATTTTTAAACATCCATTATGTTTTAGTAAAACCAGAAAAGTCTGTTCAAGCAAGCAGGGCATATCTATGAAAAAGCTTGTAGATCTATATGTAGTTGACTAAGTAACTAATATTTATGGTAGCAGAACTTGTATCTACTACTTTTTATGGTCTTCATAATGTAGTGTTTAGTATGCTTGAAGACAGCTAGTCTTTGGGGGCAATCTTCTTGCTATAGCATAAACTGTTGACTTGTTTTTGAAAGGTTTGTGTTAGCAGTGAGAATGAAACACTAAATTTTAAGTAGTCAGATAGCAAAGATTTATTTCTTGAGGTTCTGCTTCAATTCAACAATGATGAACAAAAGGCCGTATTGAGACCAGCAGGGGAACAGAGTTGCAAGCTTGATTGCCAGCTTATTCGATATGAAAATGATGTTTGAGTGAAACAATTGGGGATATAGGGAGTCACTATAGTTTAGTGATGGTCTTAACTGTAATTAGTACATTACATAATGCCAGTTTCACCATCTTGTAAGATACTTGAGAAAGCATCTTTAACTCTTATGCTAGTATTTAATAAAAAAGGAAACACGATATTCCATATAATACTAGCATAGCCAGTTGTGTGAGTGGTGATAACTGCATACAAATGTAAGGCTTGTGTTTTAAATGTGGAAAAGTGATGTGAGATTTATGAATATGGTTAGTGATGGTACCAAAAGCGAAATCCATAAATGTATGTAGTTTGCTGAGAAAGAGCAAAGACGGGATTACATCCTGGAGTGACTGTTTCCAAGCAATGATACTGTACAGAATTTAGTCATTAGTGGAAGTTCCGTCTGCATATTGTTACTTTCCCCAACACACATGTCATTTCTTGTAGCCAATGGATTCCAGGATTGACATGAAATCCCTCTGAATGAGCATCGTGATATTTATGGTCCTCTGTGTTTCTTGTTCCCTTCTACTGAGGCAGGGAGCTGAATGAATACTAGACATGGCTCTGCATGTTGGAGGGTAACTGAAGTTTGGTTTTTAGCACACATACCCTCAGAGTAGAAACTTCACAAATGTTTTAGCTATACATATGCATACCTTCTTTAATTTTTTAAGGAATTCGGGGTAAGAATGTAAGAACTTTGCTTTTTCTGCTTTGCTTTTACTGCTTTGCTTGGCCTTTTCTGTTTTGGTAGAGGAAACGTTTGACAGTCATTGATAAAAGATTAAATCGTTGATGGCTATCGGGATAAACTAAACACATTTCGTGTGTTGGTGCTGCCATAGTGGGAACTTTTCCAAGATGTTTCAGGCCTCGTTCTCTGGTTTGTTTAAGGGCAGCGAGTAAGGTCACAAAGGAAATCAAACCCTGATGTGGAGAAATGAAACATGAGGCCTACTGACTTCTAAAAAACATTTTAAATAACATTCTCTAAGGTTTCATTTTATACCGAAGGCAGCTGTAATAAGTTTTAGAAGATGGTGTAAGGTTTCTATTAAAGAGAGATCTTGCTTGCTGTTTTTGTACCCAAATGAAGGAGTGAGGGAGATGGAATTAGAGCTTACTTAGGATAAGGTGAGAAACTTTAAAAGTTTTCTCTAGAAAGGACAGAATAGTAATTTGTACAATCTACTGTAATTTACAAGTAAAAACACAAAGTTAAACCATTCCCGGGTCTTTTGAAAACGACGTACATAGCCATGGAATAATTTAATAACTGCAATACAAATGCACTTTTGCCACAAGTCAAATAAGACTGCTGCTTTGTAATGTGCTGCCAGCGTAGCCTCAGTGAATAAATTCCCAGTAGATGTTTGCCGCATGCCAAATATATTGGACGGTATGAAAGATCCCATTGTTCCATGGGCATCATTATTTGCTGTTACACTCGCAATGTTTGCTTGTGAAACAGTTTATTGGAAACCAGTGTGTTTAAGAAGGAGCACTTGATTTGAAATTCAGTTGATTTGGCTCTTAACGCCAACAGCCTCTAAAAATAAATATTTAGATTTGCTCCTTTTTTCCTGGTCTTCGAAAGCATTCCTGGAGCACTGGATCTCAGGCAGTGATAAGCAATGGGCTCTTCACTTGTGATTCATAGACTGAACCTGTGTGTAGGTCAGTATTAACTTTATATTCTTACGAAAAGAAATGCATAGAGTTAAGCTTTCATACGGGCTGTCCAGGGAAGTGGTGGAGTCACCAACCCTGTAAACATTGTGTTAAGGGACGTAGTTTAGTGAGAGCTATTGGTGATAGGTGGATGGTTGGATGATCTTGTAGGTCTTTTCCAACATTGGTGATTCTGTGATTCTTCAAAGAAGGGAATGAGTTCCCACTTACAGAAGGGTGAGAGCTACACTGATCTGAAGGGTTGTTGTGCCCAGGCTCATGCCAAACTCATCAGCAAGGAGATTTGAGCAGCATTCAGGTTGGGCTTGGCCGTGGTGGTGGGAAATTGCTTCACCTCATAGCTGAGGAGAAGGCTCCATCGATCCTCAAAAGCAGGCTGGGAGCGCTGGCTGCAATGCCTTTCTGGATGCCCACATGAAGCAGTGTGTTCAGCAATGCCAGCTCAATGAACATCATTTATGAAATGCTTAGGCTAGCCAATAAATAAGCAACTACATTAGCTCACATTGTAAACATACTGTTTTTTGTTTCCCCCGCCTCAGGTAGCTCAGTATTGGTTTGAGTCCTGCTCAGGATTACAAATTGGTATTTGTGCTGCTGTCTGAGTAGAGAGCTTTGCTGTAGTATTGATCAGAGTATTCTGATGATGATATTTTATTTGTTTGTCTGCGCTACGACAAATGCTTTTCGGCAAGGTTTCTCCCCTCCCCCCAAATAACTGTTCTTTACGTTACAAGTGTAGTGCTCAAGTCATCTCCTTTGAACTGCAGTTTTCATTATACGTTTTGGCTGCAGTGTTATTTCAGAGGAGTCAGCCAACAGGCTTACAGGGCTTTTTGGCTCGAGTTCACTTACAGTTTTCTTGGCAGCTTTGCTTATTTATGCATCTTTATTTCTCTCTCTTTCTCTTGCTCCTCGCCCTCCCCATTGGAACAGAGCGATCACCACACAGGCCCATCCTCCAAGCTGGCCTTCCAGCAAACGCCTCAGCTGTAGTCGGAGGTGATGTCGAGTTTGTCTGCAAAGTCTACAGTGATGCTCAACCCCACATTCAGTGGATAAAACACGTAGAGAAGAATGGCAGCAAATACGGACCAGATGGACTGCCTTACCTTCAGGTTTTAAAGGTGAGGCATTGTGGATGCTGCTACTGGTGGTGACGGCTTCTTTAAAGCCTTGCATTTATTTGATGTAAATCCAAAGGATTTTGAGAAAGGAACTTTTTTTTTTTTCTTCAGAAATTGGGATTATTTATTACAGATGAGAAGTCAGATAAACATTCGGTAGCCTGAATGCTAATTATGCAGCTTTTGATTTGATTGTTTTTGTGTGTTTTTTTCTTTTGTTTTTGAGTTTTAAACTTCCTAGAAGCCCTTTATCTCTAAACGTTCCAGGCATGGCTCATTCAGAAAAGAACAAAAAACCCTCTTAAATAACTTCATTGATGTTCCCTCACCCTGTTTGCTTCAAAGACTGTTCTGACACATGACACCTGTTGCCAAAAGTTGGTCGGAGGGTTGGGTTTTCTGGATGCTGAGCCTGTGAGGATGTCCATTTGTCCCCATTGTGATGTGGCATATTGGTGGCACCGGGTTGTTCTGCACCGTGGAGTTTTTCAAGCTGGTTGGCATTGCTTCGGATTAAAAAACAAGCAAACAAAACTCAGACCCTAAACGTTTTTGACCCTGATACTTGCATGAAGTGGAAGTCGTTATTCATATGAGGTGTTGGTGGTGGGACCTTAGACAGATTTGTGTCCTTTTTGGACAGCAGTTACATTGTTCTCCTGTGTTATTGGTCTATTCTAGCATTCGGGGATAAATAGTTCCAATGCTGAAGTGCTGACACTGTACAATGTGACAGAGGCGGACGCTGGAGAATATATTTGTAAGGTCTCCAATTATATAGGGGAGGCCAACCAGTCTGCCTGGCTCTCTGTTCTGCCAAGTTTACAAGGTAACAATGTTTTTTAAAGAAAGCTGGATGTAGAAGCTGGAAAAAAAAATGGTGCTTTGGGAGACTGCAGGCAGCTTGTAGGATAACTCCTTGGCCTTGTGGTACATTTGTAATCCTCCTTTGGTGTTGCAACTGGTGTTACACCAGCAGCCATGGAAAAATTCCCACAATATTCTGTGTGCTATACTCAATAGTGTCTGATGTTGGTCTTTATTCTCTCTTGTGTCTGGTGTCTGTGTGCTCGTTTGTGTTCAGTTTTGTTGTTAATCCTGCATACTTTGCAGTTCATATCTAAGGTACTTGATGAATAATGTAACTATAGTCTAATTGGTGTATCACACACACACATTATATATATATATAAATATATATATATACACATATACACATGTGCGTGTATATGTACATATGAAATGTTCACGTAAGTGCCCATTGAAGCACTTAAGGCCTCCATTCACCCATTCCTGGTAGGGTAATAACCCACCACAAGCAATAAAGATTGGCAACAATGTGACTGCAACTCACAGCTCAATTTATTCAGAAATGGTGTCGTAAAAATGTCCTTATTCTATCATCACATACTTCAGAGTAGTGTTTTTGGATGGAATAAAGACAAAAAGCAACAACCACTATCTTTATTTAAAATGATTTCTGTAAACCTCCAGATCAGAAGCATTAGCATGGATCCCTGTTGTACTCATCTTGGAACCTCTAGGGAGTTCCATGTTTAAGAATCCCTTGGTTTTGGATTCTGTTTATTTGTAAAAGATTGGAGAAGCACTGAACCTGGATAGGTTTGATGCATAATGGCCTAACAGTGCTTCTTGATGGACCTCATTTAACTGCAGTGCAGCAGATGGTGCAGGGATCATCGGCTGCTTGAGACTTCTACCGAGTGGTCTCATTTGGAGCAGAATTTGCCTTCTTTTGCCTTTTCACTGTCCATATATATGTGTATTTGTAAATTAATTCTTCCGATGCAGGTAACTACATACAAAGGATACAGCATTCTGTGTCTGTTTTCGCTTTGCTTCTCTTTCAACACTCTTTTATTGAAAACAAAGGAGAAAGGAAAAAAAAAACAACAAAGATTTGTGGGTTAATTTTTCCATGTCACGTGATTGCATGCATGTCTAGGTGGTGAGTTTTGGTCTGGTGAAGGGTGTTGATTACTTTCTGAGGTGAGCTGGGACCTGTTGGTAAACGCCTTTTGGAAGTGGGATTGTGGATGGGGAAGGAGCTTTGCATCTCTCCACCTCTGCCTTTCCGAAGCGCAAAGCCCTGTGGCTCCATCTCCCTATCCACAAGAGTTCTCTCAGTGTCTAGCTTTTTCTCTTGCTTCCCTCTTTTTTTTTTCTAGGCTGCCGGTGTTAACACTACGGACAAAGAAATTGAGGTTCTCTATATACGGAATGTAACTTTTGAGGATGCTGGGGAGTATACATGCTTGGCGGGTAATTCTATTGGGATATCCTTTCACACTGCATGGTTGACAGTTCTGCCAGGTATACACTGCTCTCTTTCAGTGGTTTTTCCTCTTATTTTTTCCCCTTGTTGAGTGCTGCAGAATTAGCACAGCTTCTGTCTTAGAAAATGACATCAGGCTTCCTCAGCATTTTTATGATGATTATACGGTGATTTTATGTACAGTCATACTTGTCACAAGCCAATGGATTGTCTTGTGACACAATCTGGTCTACAAGTCCAAATGCCTTTCCAAAAAATACAAGCCAAAACCAAAACCCAGACATCTTCTGTTGCACTTAAATTATGTTTTATGAATGTTAAACGTTCATCAGAAATGTTGAGGAACTGCATTTCCTTCTCACTTCAGTGAGATAACTGAAAATCAGCGCATAAATCATTGTGAACTTCAAGAGGAGGAAATTCAAAGTTATCCTAAGAAACCTGGGGACTGATTTGGCCACAATCATTCATCTGAATACACAAGCTATTCAGGATGCTTAATTCACTGTTAGCTATCATCCAAACCTTTTCTGGAAATTCTAATTTTGATGCCCATGGATTGTATATATACAGAAGCGGTGCCCTTCATCTCTTGGGAATCAGCTCCATGCATCTCTGAACATCGCATGCTCTAAGAAAACAAGTAGTCATTTGCTTTTACTGCAAAGCATGTCTTGCTGTTCTGGGGTTGATGATGTTTCTGTCCTGAAAAGAAACAAACATCAACGTGCTTTATTGCCTGAAAATTGTTATCAGCTGTTAGAAGATGTAACCATGGTTGGTTTTGATGTTAGTCAAATGTTCTTGTTTATAGCTGTTGGCAGCTGCCTTAGGAGTTCCTTTGAAAAAATGTGAACCACCTGAGGTTTGCTGGGTCATCTTGTGCTTTACCATTTATTCATTGTTAATCCTGAGCAAGAGGCACAAAACTTGCATGTACATAATGCTGAGATTTCGGGAGTGAAATTTTCTGCAGATATTAACCCCATCATCAAAGTATATTGAATGGCGCAACATTATTACATCTCACATGAACACCAAGCCTGCGTGGTCTGCTACCAAGCAGTCAGGCAGTGCCTGTGTGAATCTTGCTTCTGCTAGCAGTGTTTGCAAGTGCTCGAACAGCATATTTTAAGCAATTTTCTTGAATGAAATATTTTGTTAGCCTATAACAAGGCACAAGAAAATTCTGGCTCGAACGTGCATTGCTTGTGGAGTGACTGCTGATTGCTG
Source organism: Coturnix japonica (assembly GCF_054131305.1). Lineage (NCBI taxonomy): Eukaryota > Metazoa > Chordata > Aves > Galliformes > Phasianidae > Coturnix > Coturnix japonica. The sequence continues at coordinate 29,351,104 of NC_140670.1, read as the reverse complement.
TGGAATGCTGCTTATCCGGGGGATGAACCCCAGATAAGGGATTAGGGATTGTGTTTGTATAAATAAGTATCCTGAAGATGGGTTCAAAAGTTGTTTGTCAGAATAACATAGAAGTAGAGCCACTCCCTCTACGACACTAGCAACCATAAATGTGCAGCTTCAGTGTGGCTGACAAAGGAAGACTCACAGAGGCTTGTTGCTAGAAGTACAGTTGAACTTAGAAATATAGTGAGGGACTGAATTATCCTTCTGTACTGTAAGAGCCTAATGAGAATTTTGGATAAACAAGCAATGCAGACTCAAGCCCCAAATTCTATTTGCACGTTGTGATATAACACTTCTAGACTAGCAAATTTGGTTTTTTATCTTTAAATGTGCCTTTATGTGGTTAAAAGGAAGCACTGTGCTTTTGAAGGTTGACTTGAGCGATAAAACAAATGTGTACCTAGTTTGAGCACTTCAATTCCTTCTTCTTCCCTAAAATAATAGAGGATAATTTGGTGAATGTGTCTCCTCAGCAGGCAGACACAAGTGTATGCCTATATAGGTCTGTTTATGAACACACACAGTGGTGTGAGATGTTAAAATGGTGATCTTTAGAGAGGAACAGCTCTCAGATTTCAAGATGACCTAAATATCCACAGTGTCACAAAGTCACTGCTACAACTGCTGATGTTTTAACTGTTTCATGCTGTTCCATGCACTGTGCTGTGCTGTGCCTGTACTGTGTGCTAACTCTGTGGCCTGATTATTCCCTCCCAAAAACCTGCAATCCAGCTCCTGAAAAGGAAAAGGAATATCCAACATCTCCAGACTACCTGGAAATAGCAATTTACTGCATAGGGGTCTTCCTGATTGCCTGCATGGTGCTGATGGTCATCCTGTGCCGCATGAAGAACACCACCAAGAAGCCCGACTTCAGCAGCCAGCCTGCTGTCCACAAGCTGACAAAGCGAATCCCTCTGCGCAGACAGGTAACAGAAAGTAGATAAAGAGTTTGAAGAACTTTTACCAAAACCCAAAGCCAGCACATCCTTCCAATAGGAACATTGGAAGGAGGAATAAGGGAACATGAAAGCAAATTGTAATGAGGGCTGGATTTAGTCTGGCGTGGGAAGAAAGTGCATCTTGATGCAGCAGTCTCAAGGCAAGAAAGTCAGGGATGTAGGAGCAAAAATGTGAAAGATGGAATATATTCCTTATTAGCAGTCCTATAGATGGCAAAAAAATGTATTGCAAGTGATTTGGGACCTGATCCCACAGCTTGTTGAAATCAATGGAAAATGTTTTGCTGACTTTGGAACAGAGTCCTGTTTAATTGTGTATTTATGATGTTTCTAAGGTGAATTCTATTGTAGTAACTAGGTACCAGATACAGAGAGGTATTTTTCAGTAAGAGGAGGAAATTTCATAGCTAAGCATATAGAGAACATCTCAAAATAGAAAGGTCGCAATAAAGTAATAACAGGGGCAGTGTTAAATCAGATCGTAAGCTGCTGATGTTTCTGAGTAAGGAGCAAAACTGGAAGTCAGATCCGAAATGCTTAGTGCAGTCCTGTTGCATGCATAATTTGCAGTTGCTTGTTGCTGGAGAGGTCAACACCATGAGCAGCAACCCAGCTGAGCAAGCATCAGGCCTTTGGCTTTGTCATGGGACATTGCCTTCCAGAACAGCCTCTATTCTACAAAGTATGGCCTCCTAATGACTTTGGGTCCAGGTCTGGTCAGTGTGGATGTGAGGGTTTTGTCCATCTACAATCTCATGGGTTGGGTTGAATTTCTGTATGTGTTTCTTACAGCCAACCTGGGATGTTTTCACTATTGTTGTAATACCTCTTCCCTCTTCATTGTAGGTATTTGAAAGTTTGGATGCACACTCAGGGGGGATCTCAGTCTTGGGATTTCAAGTGCATGGCTAGAAATATGGCAGTGAAATCCCTGCATTAATGTGTTGGAGGTTGTCCCCTGAGTTGTGAGTCTAGCAAAGTCTTGGTGTGAGGGATGTGACTGTTACCCAATCTGAAAAATATTTGCTTTGTTTTATAAGCAAAGATGATAATTCTTATTTTCTCTGACTTGCTTTGCCACTTTAAATAAAAATAATTGTGGTTTTACTCATTGGCTTGAAAACCACCAGGGAAGGGAGGTACATTGGCCTCTGAGTATATCCCAAAGAGAGATGGGGAGCCCTCAGCTCAATTTATATGTCTCTGTAGCTAAAACTCAGTGTAGTTTTCTGGATAATGAGGGCTTCTCAAAAGCTGTCTGCTTAACTAGGCAGAGAGTGATAAATATCAACTGCTTAGAGAAAAAACATTTGCTAGACTTCTGCTTGAATATAAGAACATCATAATAGCCCAGAGATGAATAGATGGCATAAAAACTGCTTGAGGTTTGGTGTGAGCTCAGTTGTGTCAGTTGGAAATGATTCCTCTATGGGAGAGTGTTATTTCACTGTGTGTGACACCGGTGCCAATCACTGCCCTCAGCTTTGCTGTTTATCATTAAATGATGCAATATGGAACTTCTCCAAAGCTATTGTTCTCACAGAGGAACAACGTCCTTGTCATAAAACATGCTTGTCAAGTCCGTCATTTCACTTGCTTTTCCTCAGCCATAGCAAAAAAATAAATAAATAAATGGCATTTTGTTTTTAAAAGTGGGAATATATATTTGAAAATCAGTACAAGTTTGAAAGTGAGAATCCCTTAGCAAACCCCCTGCAGAGATTCCATCACTCTCAATTGTCCAGAGTACTCCCTCTCTAAGAGGAGTTCCTCACTCAAAGGCTCTCTGCAAGCACATCATCACAGAGTAAAAGAGCTACTGTAAAGGTTGAGAAGAAATCTGCATCTTTGTTCTGATGATTTTACTGGTCAGCTCACTGTTTGTATCAGGTTTAGAGCAGGATGAGATGAGCAGTTCCTGGTGACTTGCTTGTCTGCAGTGAGGATTCCTGGGTGCAGCAGGCTTTCCTTTGCCTGTGTGCTGTGCTCTGCAGGGTGGGGGACAGAGGAATGGCCAAAAAGCTGAGAGGATAAGTGTGAATGAGCAGGGGAAGTGCTTGTGACAGGTAGATGGTGTGAGTGCAGCAGAGAACCTGGCCAGTGGATGTGATTTGGTGGGATTCCAGGGAAATGAGGCCATGGTTTGGGGAATTCATGAAGTTGTCTTGGAAGCTCTCTGCTGTGAGGTCAGGCTCCCTAAGGATGTGGGCATGAAAAGAATACTGGTTCAAGAGGAGCCATTTGCTATTTGGAATGGTGTTGTGATGCCATCTCATTTAGGAGTCTTGTTTGGTAACATGTGGTTTGATTTGCAGGCCTGGACTCTTGTACATGGGCTATTTAGTCTGAGCTACGATGGGACTTTATCATCTCTCACATGCAGGCATTCTTTTCCTGCCAAAACACAGTTCTCTTCGCGTTCATAGGAAGGATCACGATGAAGCTGGGAATTATCAGTTCCCTCCCCCTGCAGTCCTAAGCCCCGCTCAACTCGGGTGCTTGCTTTTAAAGATAGGAACTGCTTACAGGGAAATGTAGCAAGCAGTTACAGAGAGCTGCAGCACTGCACGGGTATTAGCTGTGCTCTGCATGGGAGTGCCAGCTCACCAGGCAGTGGGAAGAAGCACTGCAGGACTGAGCTCACAAACCCATCTGCAGCTGATAGATTCTCTGAACCGATGGGCAAAGTGCAGGCATTGGTAGGAGGTGCAGTTATTTTGTTATAGGAAGTCTCTGCATGGCTGCTAAAAACTCACAGTGTGAGTGCCAGAGCTGACAGATCCAGGCTTCAGGATATAGCATAAATCATACATGGAGGAAAACACCCTTCATAATCAATTACAGACAATTACACACTGCTCTGCAGCTGATTCTTCCACATAGCATGTAAAGATTCATTTAAGTTTAAAATGCTGCTCTGCTTAGAAGTGCTTGTGAAGTATTTATCTCAAAGCTGATTAAATGCAGCATGTTGGCTGAGGGACAAATACTTAGTTAAAATGGGGATATAATGATGCTAAGTACTTGAGGTTTGGAGAGAGTGGGCTTTTCTCCTTCTGAAGTGCAGGAATGGGGTTTGGGATGTGCCTGAGGCTGATAATTCTGCTTGGTTCTGGCATCCTAAAAGCAGAAGGCACACAAGAAACATGTTGTGGTGGAGGACTGCCCTCCTCTTGAGATTAACACATAGCACAATAGTCTTTCCCGTGTTCTGCTTGTGTAAGTGGACTTCTGCCTTCCTTTCTTTAGTCAAGCACCCAAATAACTCTTTGGGGTAACATAGCCACTTAAAACAGGCACTGTATACATGGTGCGTAGGCCTTGGAGATGTCTCATTCACCTCCATCAGGTGCCCTTTCTTGCTTTCTTCCTCCTGGCTAATGACGTGCTAAGCAGGAAGAGCCTCTTGGTTGGCTGGGTGGTTGGCCAAGAAAAGGTTGAGCATTTTGGCTGCATTCTGCTTTGTGGCACTCAGTGGACCCAAAGGTGGCAGGACCACCACTGGTTCTCTAACCTTTGTGAACAGGGGGAAGCAGCAGGCTGGAAAAAGGCTTCCTCTATCCACTTACTTAAACTGTACCCACACAGACTAAAATTGACCATGCCTACTGAGCTTCAAGCATGTAGGGCTTTCCTCACTGTTTTATAGTGTACTCTAAAGCAGTGAGAAGAGATGCTAAGAGACGAGTTCAAAGGTTAATTCCTTACTATTGCGTGAAAGGGAAAGGGACATTTTAAAGCAGAAAATCTCTTTCAACTGAAGCCTAGGTTGGCTGAGTCTTTTCTGGAGCAGACTTTTATAGCTCTTCAGCTCCTGTAAGTCCTTGCTCTGCTCCAGCCAGTCAATCAGGAGAACGTTCCCTGGGAGTGCAGTCCATTTCTCCCAAACACTTCAAAGAGTTCCTCTGGATTTCTCATCATTCCTCTCCAAGTGAGTCTACTTTGTTTATCTACAGCATCTCCAGTCAATCTTCTATTTATTGTGCAAAGTAAACATGCTCAGTTGTGTTAAATGGGAAATCGACAGTCATTTATCTGTTTTTCTATAGTATTATTGTTATTATTTAATGTCTGTGTTCGAAATGCCTCACCAGGGTATTTCAGTTTATTGCAAGTTTATATTTCCCAGTTTTTACTACTGTAAGGCTGCTGAATTGTGAGTGTTAGAGCTAGAGAAAAGACAGAGCTTTTGCAGAGATCTAAACAGTGTCAGTAAAAATACTCTATTATGAGGAAAATGACCCCGGAATGTTTTTGGTCCATTTCTGATGCACGAAGGGCATCATCTCAATTTGTCTTTATGTTGTCCCATGGGAAGACAATGGGTGTGATGACGAAGGAAGACACGAAAGTAAAGGTAACACAAAATATCTATATATAAATGTCAGGACTTGAACACATGTCACAGTAGAATGGTCAGAGAACAGTGGGTGGATTTTGAAAGTATGGAGGGAGTGGTCACAGGGAATTTAGTAGTAGATTTCTAATGAGAGAGATGAAAAAATGGATGAAACAAGAGAAGACTGAAGTTCGAGGGAAGACTTGCTGTTGATGGAGATTTGCATGTATCTTTGTGCTGAGCTGATTGATTCCATGAGGCATCAATTTTAAACTGTAGTGAAATCATGAGTAGAAGTCTATTTCTGGTGCTGGTTCTCCTGCTGACCTGCCCTGCAGATCTGAATGAGCAGTTCAGCTTCAGCAGGTGTGTTCCTGCTGCATCTCTCTCCAAAGGCTCTGTTCAGTATTCGCCTACTGATTTATTTACAGCCCTGCAGTCTGCATTAATAGCAGTTTTCTGTTTGCATCCCAAGTGGTCACTGTATTTATTATTCTAGAGGAATGTGCCAGGTACTTTTATTTGCTGAGAGTAAATATTAAGGCTAGTGATGGTGGGATGGATGGGGGGAGGAGGTCCAACTTCCTTGGCTGAATGGCAGCTTTATTTGTGCAGCTGTACTTCTTGTTCCTGGGCATATCTCACAAGCAGAAGCTGGAGTTTCTGATCTCAAAGAAGGTCTATCAGTCAGCCTCAAAAGCAGTTACTAAGGTTAATCTTTTGAAAGCAGCCCTTAATGCTTTCTTCCTTATGAAATCCTTTTCCAGGCTTAGTATTTGGTCTATAATAAAACATGTCAGGAACTCAAACCTGTTTGATGGGATGGACTTGAATTTGTCTACCTGCAAAAAAGCACCTAAACCAAAAGCATAACAAAGTCATGATGAGAAATTTGAGAGCTGTAACCTTGTCTTGTCACAATACATTGTGCAAGAGTGTGATGTGGTTGCAAAAGCCTTCCAGCCATGCTCTGAACAGCTTCAGTGGGCTGTGACACTGTGATCGTTAGTTGGACATAATATTATTGAGCACTGAGTGGCACTTATCAGGTGTCATAGAAACAAGAGGATTTTGTGTTCATATCGCTATGAACTGCTGACAGGATCTGTTTGCTTATACGAGCTTTTTTATTTAGCTCTGAGAACTCTGGAACAAAACTGTGGCCTGGTGACATTTTGCATAAGCAAATCTGGTGTCAGAGTAGATTTCAGGTGATAAGGAGTGAAAGATCAAGAGTGATGCTTATAGAACTTGGGAGAGGACCTGATGATGCTGCCCAAGATGTGTCTTCTGCCACCTGATATGAGGATGGGTCCCAGAGATGGCAGCAATTGGAGTCAGTGTTGTGCTTACGTGGGATGTTAAATGTAGGATAGTGCTCTACAAATGGGTCCAGATTCAGACACTCTTCACCCTAACACCACTGCTCTTAGCTGGCTTGGTTCTTATATGTCGCTGCTTTTCAGATATTGGGCCAAGATTACATCTCTGCCTTTCTGGTTTTTTGCATCTTGCATTGCAATAACAGGTGTCGGCTGACTCGAGCTCCTCCATGAACTCCAACACGCCTCTGGTGAGGATAACTACTCGCCTCTCCTCCACTGCTGATGCCCCAATGCTGGCGGGGGTCTCAGAATATGAGCTGCCAGAGGACCCAAAATGGGAGTTTCCAAGAGATAAGTAAGTTGCCTTTTTTCCTTACCACTGCCTTATGTGCATCAGTAAAACATGACATGGTCTGAGAGGAAGCTTCTTGCTGAATGTGTATCATGGCTGCTTGAACCTTCCCCAAAGATCAAGGTCTAGTTCAATTATCTCTGCTTTCATTTTTAAATATAAACAGGATTTTCTCTGCATGTTGTTCTGGTTTATTTTCACTGCTAAAGAGCAGTTGAGATAAGCTCAAGCTATATCTCTGCATGCTAAGCTGTATTTCTCAGTAGTTTAGGGCACAATTGATCAATGTTTATTCAAGACTTAATACAGTATAAAATAAGAGATGGAAAAAGTCTAGAAAATTGTGTTAGACAAACATGCAAAATGAGCTGCTGAATATGCAAAGGCACAACCACGTTTCTTAATGTGAAATGGGCATGTGAAAGTGATGGTGTTAACACAGGTAGGGCCATGATGTTATATTGAAGTTGACACTAATTTTAAGAAGTTTTCAGGATGGCACCTTTTGTCCTGAGCAGCTCAGTGAAAGCTCAATGCTGGTGATAGAGCTGTAATTTCAAACCTTCTGACAACTGTTCTGGAAATTACTTTTAATTATGTAGCTGAAAACTAGTGGAAAACACAGTAATTGCCACCTGCAGTATTCTAGTCAACAGGGGGGCCTGTATACATATTCTGGCAGCCCGTACCCTTGGGGTTTACACTAAATGCGGAAAATCTTAGTGTGCTAAACATTTAAAACTGGTATTCAGCACAAATGTAGGTGGAGTGGATTTCCAATGAAAGGAAGCTATTTAGAGGCAGTTATATTAAGTTGGGGGGCAGCAGGCACACAATGAGGGGTTTGTTACATTAGTCATAACAGGGCAATAGCACATAAATTAATCAGTTTCCAATGCAAATGTTTGTTCTCTGCCAAGATCCTAAATTCAATTTCAGTTCTGGATAAAGTGCAGGATGACCTCAGCATAGCATTCGCTGCCCTTCAGTCTTTGCACCTTTTTAAGCCAGCGTTTGCTTTAGAAACCAATCCAAAACAGATTGAGGTGCTCTCACTGTGGCTAAGACTGCACTTGACACATTGTCCACGAGTTGCTCTGGGGAGGAGGTGCCCTTCATCTCTCCCTTGTGCCTGAGCAGATAAGCAAGTAGGGTTTGCAAGCCACTTGCCCCAGTCTAATAGCCTTCTGTTGGTGCATGGTGGGAAAATAGAAGTCCATGATTTTCACAACTAGCTTTACCTACATCATACCTGTGAGTCCTGCTTGTGGCCGAGGAAAGCTACAACTATAGCAGCTTGGTTATGAAAATGTTTGCCCAAATCTGGCCACCACATTGAATAATGCTGACTACTACAAGTTCATGGATGCTGCAGGAAGGAGGCATCTTCTGTTGCCCTCATTCATAACATCTATGGCAGTGGTAAGCCTGCAGTGCAGAGAGCTGGCAGTGGCTCAAGGCACACGAGCATCCCCCTGGCTCCCCCTCATCTTTGTCCTCCCGCCCCTTTTCTGCAAGAAGACGGCTGTCTGGCTGCTTCCTCAGCCACAGGGAGGAGGAGTGGGGTGATAACCGGGACTGATAACCACCCACGGCTGAGTCTAAGCACAGCTGCTGCTGGGCTGTTCTCTGTCCTGGCTGATCCCTTCAGTGCAAGAGATCATTAGGCAAACATTCATGACCCACATCCATAGTCAGAAAACAAAAGTAGGAATTCTGAGCAAAAGTGAGGCTGAGAGTATGTTTGACTGTTCCCTCTCTGTGCCGGTATATGTCACAGTTTGTGATCCCTAAAACACCCATGTGGTTTCGATACCACCCTTAACCACACAAACCATCAGCTGCCTGACGTTGAACAGATGACAATGTGCACAAAGAAACCTTTCTTCCATCTCCCCACTGTCTGCATGAAGAAGCAGAAGATGTGCCACACCAACCACCACAAGAAGCCAGGCTGTGCCTTCCTCCATTCCTATACCCAGACCTTTGGTTGCATTCAGATACTTTGCAAGCTCTGCCTCTCCATCATGGAGTGCAGCCTCTCCTGTTAGAGACAGAAGGGCAGCTTAAAAGCTGGGTTTAGCAACTGATCTGCTGGTATTAGATGCTCGCTGTGGAGTCACTAAGAAAACAGACCGTGGTGTGCGTGAAAACTGACACATGCCGTGTGTCTCATTAGTTCCATATGATAAGAGCTTCGTGCTGTAGCAAGTTGTTGAAAGCCTTTTATATTTAGCTCTGGAATTTTGCTGGCTGTGCCCCTGCCCCAGATGCTGTGTGTTAATCCCCTGTTTACGCCTCCAGGCTGACGCTGGGTAAACCCCTGGGGGAAGGCTGCTTTGGGCAAGTGGTGATGGCCGAAGCGGTGGGGATTGACAAAGACCGGCCCAAAGAAGCAGTGACTGTGGCTGTGAAGATGCTGAAAGGTAAGAAAATGGGCTGAGCAGGGTTTCAGGCTGCTTTCAGCCATGAAAAGTTTCCCTTGCTGTGTCTGAGCTCTGTCGCTGTGGTGGGGGTCAGAGTGCACATAGCTGACCTCAGCCTTTGGTGGTTTGTGGTGTAAATCTGGGCTCTTGACAGCCTGTTTATCTTGAGCCGCGAGTATTTGGATGTATTGGCGTTGTACAAGTTCATGTCAGCAGCTGTCTGCGTGCAGATCCTAGTCCAGGTGGTTAGTGCCTATTTGAATTTTATTATGAAGTCAACTTTTAGGAAAGACATGGTTTTTAAAGGTTGATGGCTAAGGACAGGATTTTAATGTCTTGTATTGCTTAACATATGATTGAAGAAACAGTTGGTCTGTCAAAGAGGCTGGGGCTAATTTTTCTTAGGACATAACACGTGGCTTTGTGCAGCGTACAAAGTACAGTGCATGCTAGGAAACCAATCCCATGTTCTACATTTCGAAGCACACATAAATGTTGGTGAGCCAACAATCTTGTGTCTTGTGCAGATGATGCTACAGAAAAGGATCTATCCGACCTGGTGTCAGAGATGGAGATGATGAAGATGATTGGGAAACATAAAAATATCATCAATCTTCTTGGAGCCTGTACCCAGGATGGTGAGTAAAGAAAAGAAACTAAGCCAGGACTTTCACACGGGTCTCCAGAACTCTCATTAATCATCGTTTTTCAGGAGTTTTTAAGGAAACAGTCATGCTGTGATGGGATTTTTAGATATTTCCCTAGCTTAGCAGCGATATTTTAACTCCTGTGTCTCATTATATTTGCAGCTTTAATATGAGAAAGGGTACTATATTGTGTGAAAGCTCTAATCCCTTGCTGTAGGGAAAAATGACATTTTATAGTGGCTTTACCCACATCTGTCATTCTGAATTGTCAGTCTTGTTTTAGTAAAGCTTGTGTCCTTTGAATTTGAAATGTGTAATTTCATTCTCTAAAGGCAACGATGTTTCTGTTAAATGATTGTTATTTAATAAAAGTCATGCAGAAAAACATTTGAATTCTGGAAGTTGGCAACAAAAGTGTTTCTTTAGATCTTGTGACATTTTGGGTCTGAAAATGTCTTTGTTTCAGTATGTGCCATGGTTTGGAAGGAATAGGAATTAGGTACTTTCAGTTGCTAGTGCAGCTCTGCCACGGTCCTTCTAAAGCACCCTTGGCCAGCCACCTAGCGAAGCCCAGTCCTCCTTTTTGTTCAAATGGTGCTTACTGGACTCCTCACAGTTAAACATTTATTAATCCAGTTTGTTTATTTTAGAGCACCAGAAGATTTTTTACAGGAAATCATTTTATCTTTTGACCTTACTGCTTTGACAAACTTCTGTTTATCCCAAGGCCCGCTGTACGTGATTGTAGAATACGCTTCCAAAGGAAACCTGCGTGAGTACCTGCGAGCGCGCCGCCCTCCTGGGATGGAGTACTCCTTTGATATTAACAGGGTCCCAGAGGAACAGATGACGTTCAAGGACCTGGTATCCTGCACGTACCAGTTGGCAAGAGGCATGGAGTACTTGGCTTCACAAAAGGTAGGTAGAACTCAGCAAATACTATGCGAAGCGCTTGGTACATATTTGGTTGTAGGTTTAGTTTTGTTCTCATGTTGCTTATGGTTGATAACGAGTTGGGAGAATGACTTTTCTCAAACAAGTTGTGCAATCCATTCTGTGGAAGATCAGTGGGAAAATGAATACCCTTAAGGTTTTATATAACTGTTCAACAGCATTGCTAAAATGAGATCTGGAACTGATCGCTTAAAGTAAACACTGTATACCTATCTGCACTTTGAGTATGTAAGCACAGGTGATCACATGATTATACAAGTCCCATTATTCCACCCATGACTATGGAGCTGGTTTTAACCAAAGTTTAGAGCTGAGTTTGAGCCTCCAGTCCTATTGTGTAGAGTCATGAGATTTTATTGTTTCTCTGCAATTGTAGAGTTTGGCGAGGGGAGGGGAACAGGAATGGAAGTCTAATTTTGCTCTTTTGTTTGGAAATAGTAATTCTTAGTGTAGTAGAGTAGACAGGGAGACGCGCATGACAGTAGGACAAAATCTATAGAGCGAGCATGAGTATTGTATTAAGTAAAGCACCTTAGAATATCCCTTTTGTAAGATGAATGAAACATTTGCCTGGCAATGAGCCACATCCAAAGAAAAAAAGGACCATTGTGAAAGGAAAAAATAAATCTTTTGGTTGGCATATCCTGAAAAGCTCTGATACGCTGCTGCAGGATACTGCAAGAAGCTGCGTCCTCACAGATATACATGGAAGCATCATTTCTTCTGTGGTCCAGTCCCATTTCAAAAACACTTATCAGTGCTGTGCTGAACTTGACAGAATGCAAAGCACTGAATGAGGCTGTCTATTCCAGTTTTTGCCTTACAAGCAATTGTACGTTGGCTCTGCTGATGTGTCCTCTCTGATGTGCCAGTATAGCAGCAAATCACTGGGGCCAGAGAGCTGGCTGTGAAGCCTGGCAGACATGGCTGTCTGTCATGGCATCATTTTGAAACATCAAAATTGCAGGGTATGAGAGAGCAGAAATACCCTGAGAGAAGGTAGTGGGATTTTATTCACTGTCTGGATTCACCTGGAGGTGCTGCCTGCTGTTTGAAATGTTCTGCGCACAGGCATGGTGCTCTAGAATGGCAGAAAGATCTGCTCTAGATCCTGTGCCACACTCATCAAGGCACCCTGCCTTATCAGTGGTCATTAGTTACATGTACCTGGGCAAGTGCCTTGAGCTCCTTGTGTCACATAGCAGGTTCTTGTAGGGTTTGAGGACAAGGACAGGGCAGGAAGGCTGGCCTGTGTTACTTCTGTTACTGTGGCACTGCTGATGCTGATTTAGAAGCCTGATTTCTGTATAAACCCCAAAAGTTATTCCTACTTAAAGGTTGGAATAATACTCCGAGCTGCCACAACTTCCTTCCAGAGTCGGAAATATCAGCTCCAAGTTTTCAGGATAATGCTGGCATGAAGGAAGAAAAATTCTGAGGGAAATACTGGTTGGAGTTTCAGTATCAGAGCTGTTTGAAAAGCAAACAGCCCAGCCCAAATGGCCTTTATTTTTTTTCCCAAGTGAAGTTGCCGTAGTCTCATGGTTGAAGTAAACATACACACCCCAGACATCTGGCTAAGAATTACTTACTAGACATACATCTCTTAAGATCTTTCATATTAAAGAAGGTTGTGCTGATCCGGACTGTCAGGTTTTAATCCAGTTGATCCAATGTCATGTAAGAGAAGCACACAGTGACACTCTCATTAACAGCATTTGCAAGGAAAATGCTGGGTTCCCTGTATCTGGGAAACTACAGCAATCATACTGCACGGGCTTGCAGTAAACACGTGGCTTTACAACCTAAGGAATTGGGTTAAAATCTATGATTTAGTTATGGTTAGAAATAATTCCAGGTTTTTTTTGCAGTGTTGTATTTCAGTGGGTGTTTTTGTCTTGTCTTTCTCTCCAGTGCATCCACCGAGACCTTGCCGCAAGAAATGTTTTGGTTACTGAAAATAATGTCATGAAAATAGCAGACTTCGGTTTAGCCAGAGACATCAACAATATAGATTATTATAAAAAGACTACTAATGTAAGTGGATGGTTTGCTTATCTCTGGGAACAAGTGTTTCTTTCAATGTTTCACTTCAAAACTATGGTTATAATCTTAATGGGCTTCTTGTCCAGCAGACTTGCTTTTAATCAGACAGAAAACAGACATCAAGGACATATGCAATTCTTTCCCCCTCTTAGAGTGACAGTTAGTTTAAAAAGATAAACAAATAGGCTCTATTTTTTATGATTTATTATAACTGCTAGAATACAACTACCCATGTTGTACGTCCTCGACTCCAATCATTTGAAATAGGTGGAAATTTGATTCTAGCTCATTTTGAACCAGCCCTAGGATTAAGAAAAACACTGCATAAACAGTGATAGCAGTAACCATAATAAAAGTCCTGTTTGTGTAGTAGTGCCACAATACAGTGTTACGCATTTTGCCTGTGCATGGATGTGAATAACCATAGCATTAAAGCTGGTCTAAAGCTTGAGAAAATGGATTTTCAATACCTGTTGTTGTTTGGCTGTTAAACCTGTCCCAAATTAAGACGGGAACTTTGCAGAATTCTTTCAGTTCTTCAGACTCTGTTAATACAAAATAGCATTAATACGAAATATTAATTAATCACATTGCCTGGCTCATTTATAAAAATAAAGCACTGAGTGATGAATGGCATTTGAACAGTAATTATCAGAGTCCGTGTAGTTCCAAAAGGCGGAGTGGCCAGGTAGGGATTTGTTGGCGCTGGAGGGGATCTGAACCCATTTCATATCAAATTTGGTACAGCTCCTTGGCTCTAAGCAAAGCAGAGCTTTTATGCAGAGCAACAGGCAGCTGTGGCTGCAGGCTTTGGGGAAAGGAAAATGAAATTCTTGGGTTTAGTGAATGGACTTTGTGCAAGCAGACTCAATTATAAGAGGGTATTTTATTATTATTATTATTTTAATGAAAGTTTTTGAAGTAAACTATGTGTTTATTTGAAACAAAATTCAGTGTTAAAATCTTCATTTTGGACTTTCATTTTCATTCCTCTTTCCTTCCCCTCCAAATATACAGGGACGGCTTCCAGTAAAGTGGATGGCTCCAGAAGCTCTGTTTGACAGAGTTTACACGCACCAAAGCGATGTGTAAGTGACTTTATTTGTGTAGTCTGGAAGGGCAGGAGGGGAACCTGGTTCACGTTCCTTAAAGTTTGGCATATTTCAGAATGTATTTTCCTGCTATCCTTTCCCTTTAAGCGTTTTCATTTTGTTTCACATATTAATAGATGGAACAGGACTTGCCCTTAGAAAGTGAGGATTTTATGGTAGACTGCTAACCAGTGCTCTGTTACTAATCTGCCTGGCTTCAAAGCACATGAAAGGTGGAAAATGCTAACCTCCTTCTGTCAGTGCGGAAGTTTCCCCCCTTGAACTTATTTACGGATGTGCAGCTACAAAGAGTCTATCTAATTTGCTTGGCTTTCGATGTACTCTGCACTTCCTTCAGGTTAAAAAAAAAAACAACACAAAATGAAGAGAGGGAAAAGAAAGAAGAAAAAAAAGAAAAAAGAATCTTGTGAAAATTTGTGCTGTGGTTGTGTACAGTAAAACATAGCCTGGATATACCAGAAGTGCTTTCCCAGATTTTAGAGATGCTGCATCCCAGCAGTGCTTCACATACAGAAGGAAATCATTGGATCTCTGGCACTTCAGGATCTTGTAATGTGCGTGGTGTAGCTGGCTGATGCAACAGCTCCCATAATTCTGCTTCCTATTAAAGTTCCTGGGCCCATCCTCAGTGCTCGCATGCATTGAGCTCAAAGTAAATGTGTATTTTTTACTCAGTGCAGATGAAGATCTTATGCTTTTTATTTGTCCAAGAGAAGCTGTTAGCCGTAAAAGGCTGGATGCTTCCCAGCACAGGTGTAAAAGCTTATGCATGACAGCACAGAGTTAAAATAGAAAGGAGCAGGGTAGAGAAAATAAGAGGTGCCTTCTCCTTTAACTTGGATGCTCTTCTCAAGTTGTTCTCTCCTTAAGAAAAGCATTTACCGAGGCCTTTCCTGCCATCTTTATGTTATTTATGAAGGAAGCTATATACACAGGTTAAGGGTGGAGCCAACTTTTGCTTTAAAATAACATCTTGACAAAATATTTAAGTGAATGTGAAGTAAACGGCTTGGCTGGTTTAGAGCTGGAAGTCATTGTGAGCTCCCAGCAAGTGCAGAGCACGGGCATTTCGGTGTTGGAACTGGGAGACGTTTTGGCCCCGCGGTGCCTTTGGATAATATTATTGTAAGTTTGTGCAAACAGTTTACTAAAATACACTGCTGCAAAGCTAGCAGAACTGCAGAGCAGCTCGGGGCCAAGGCAGGCTCTGCGCTGTTGCTTACCTGGCAGAGGAGCCTGGCAGTGGGCCCATGGCTGCCAGCGGGACGTGGCGAGGCAGCTCTGGAGGTGGGGAGCAGGCAGGAAAACTGGCTGAAGTTCTCCCTCTTTCGTTTCCTTACCAAATAAATAAACAAATAAATAAATAAAATGTCTCTGTTTACAGCGGGAAGGCAATTTTCCTAATGCTGTTTTATCTTTCTTTTGCAGATGGTCGTTTGGTGTGCTAATGTGGGAGATCTTCACCTTAGGAGGGTCTCCCTACCCAGGAATCCCAGTGGAGGAACTTTTTAAGCTGCTTAAAGAAGGGCACCGAATGGATAAACCTGCCAACTGCACCAATGAACTGTAAGGACCAAGGGTTGCAGACTGCACTGAAATCATAGAATATCCCTACGTGGAAAGGAGCCATCACACGGTTAATGCTACCCCAGCAGAATGTAGCATTTTCAGAATTGTTGGCTCTGAAATAGTGAATGTGTGTGCATATAGATGTGTATAGAAACACTATGGAAAGGTCTCCAGGAAATGTTTGGTGGAGGACATTTTAAACACCCTGCTGTGATCCCTTTGAAAATGGATGAGCTCATCTATCAGCCAGTCTTTGTCAGTGCTTTTAGACCCTTATTTACTCAGTTTGGGTTCATGAAATGTGAAAATTCATAAATGGCACACATAGCCATACCACACACAGACTCTTATCCTGTATAAGCTACAACCAGCTGCTTTTGTACACAAAAAAGTGCATTTGGGAGCTTTAACATTAGCACAGCACTGTCTACCAGAGATAGTGGGAGAGTGCTTTCCCTTTCTGATACTTCAGTATAGCTCTTGATAGCTTTTGCTTTTATCCCCCATTTTAATTTCTTCACTTCACAAAGGCTGCAGTCTGTTACATGATAAAAGATTTAAGCACATGTAATTTAATGCTGCTGAAATGCCACAGTAGAATGCAGACTCAGGTCCACAAAGAGGAAATTCAGATGCTAGGCAAGCATGGATAGAAATAGAGATGCATCTTTTGAGGGAAGTGACAGCATTGTATGGTTTGGGCAGAGGCAGTTGTCCAAGTTTAAGACTATGGAGAGCTCGCTGCTTTACTTGTGATGAAGAATACTGGCTGTGTATGAAAAGGCATATCAGAAGGATGTGTGATTTTAATTAACCCAGGAAAATGTGCATTTCTTGCAGCTATATGATGATGAGAGATTGCTGGCAGGCTGTACCTTCACAGCGACCAACTTTTAAACAGTTGGTAGAAGACTTGGATCGGATCCTTACTCTCACAACTAATGAGGTACATAGATTGTTTCCCTCCATAAGCTACTAATCAGGATGAGTGGTTCAGGAGGCAGATGGAATTTATACAGTTATGAAATCCTGCTCTCTTCTTGCTCTGTTTGTCACCATGCTCTGTAGTTAGAAGCAGCTAAACTATGTATCCTATGGAATACTCAGTTTCTTGTCATTATGTCTTGGTTTATGTAACAGGACAAACACATCTTTAAAATGTTTTTGTTAATTTCTCTTTGTATTTTTTATGTTTTTAGCATAGTGTTTTTGAGGAAATACACGTGGCAGACTGAGCGGCAATGTTTATATTTCAGCATGAGTTTCGTGTGGAGGAGTGGAGGAGAGTTCATGACGTCTTTCATTTATTAGCTCAGTTTGATTCCCAGCCATGATATCTAGGTCAGAAGAGGAGAAATTGTCAATAGTAGATTTCAGATTGTGTCTGAGAATGAATTAGGTTCACTAAAGTAGCTCTCGGTGGAGGGAACAAGGGCCCGCAGGGAGCATGTGAACAGCCATCCAATTATCCAAAGGTCCTGCCTAACACTGCTTCAGGTTGGGCTGTATGAATGCAAAAGGGTTTCATCTGAACAGCACTCTTTCAGAGGTCTGAAATATGATTAGTTCTAGCAAGAAACACACTGATTAGTGTATCCACACAGGAATCGGTTCTCTTACTGCTATATCGCAGGCACCTTAGAGGAAGATCACGAGTAATGGAAATATTGATTGTTTTGGTGGGAACTTTGAGAGAAAACGTACCTCAAAAACATGTTACAAATTCCTGTCGTTTGGGGCAAGTTATGCAGATGGGGGCTGAGGGGGATGAAAACACTTCAACAGTTCTTCAGTATATTTTATTATAGCACTTCTATATACTGGGGCGTGGGGGAGGAATGTAGAAAAAAGGTTTGCATCATGTTATGTGTGTCACCATTACTTTCTAATTTTTCAGAGTTCTCAGATTTATTTATTTTTTAAAAGATATTCATAGTCTATTCATATGTATATAGGAAAGCCTATACTGCATAAAGATGGTGGGAGACCTTGAATAAGATGCTGTTTTTTTATGAACATCATTTATCTAGTAGAGTAAGTCTACACTTCTGGCTGAGAAGATTCTTTGGCTACAGCAGCAGCTATAAATTTATCTGGGTTATTTTTCTCCAAAACGTGGTGTCTTCAGGAATGGTTTGGGAATGGGGCAGGAATATGTGCTCCTGACTAAGCCAGCGGCGTAGCTATGTGTACCCTTACAGTTTCCCCCCAATCCAACACTAACTGAATCCCTTCCTGCATCATTTACACACCATACAAGAGCAGTTGGCAGCGGGCTGGCTGCCATCACAGTGTGCTTGGTGGCTTGGAATGCATTTGCAAAGTCGAGAGGGAAGTTCTGGGCTGTAATTCTAAGCCTGGAGGAGGATATTTCTTCCTCTTCTTGTGTGTTTAAGCATCTCGTCTTCCAGTTGTGTGGCGCTTATGGGGCCTGGAAGGATCTCAAAGGTAACCTGAAAAGGCCTTTAGGGTGATGTAAATGACTTTAGGCTCAATTTGTTGGGGAAAAGGTCTGGAAAAAGCTCAGCAACACATCCAGTCCACCTGAGCGGCCTGCAGCAGGATCCAGTGTACATTTATCATGTCTGATGTGTTTGTGTAACTTTGTCTTTGAAGATCTCCACTGCTGCATTTCTGCATTGCCCCACAACAGCCCACTGCTCTGTTTCAATAGTTCTACCTCTTGAAGGCTTTTCCTAATATCTAAGCCTTCATCTTATGACACTGCTTTTGCCCTGGATTAAGAAAGCAAGTTACTTCTCTTGTCTGTGAGCTCCAGTGTGTCCCATCTTCTGCCACTGCATGTGGTTTCGAGACCTCTGATTTCAAGTAAGCTGTGCAGTTTAGCTGAAGCACAGCCACTCCATGCCTCAATCTGACCATACTTTTGCTCATCCACTCCACCATGGTACCTTGGCTTTCCCACATATGCCATTGTTGATACAGGGTCGACCTGGCTTGCCCAGCAGCTCCAAAATTAGTTTGCCAATAATATGTTCTGCATGTGTGTAAGTGATTATTTTGCCCAAGCCTCATTGAAATCACAGTGCTGGGGACTTTTTACTGTGGCTATTTGTGTTGAACAGACTGGCTGGAGAGGAGATGAGGATCCCCACCTTCAGTTCTGAGCTCATAGCTGAATTATACCAAGCCTTTTGATATGACAAGCTGTGTCTGCAGTCCCACAAGAAAGCTTCAAATGCTGGAAGACTTTCTTCTGACTTTCTAGAAAGTGCTCAGTCATTTCTGGTTACACAGGGCTGCATTGCTGCATTGCTTACACGTAAATACATGCCAAGATTGTCCTTGTGGATCTTCTGAACATCATTGATCCAAACTGCTTTCCTTTGTTGCCTATTGCATTTGTTGGCATTTTAAAGCTTACATTTTCCTCCATCTTAAAACAGTGACCATTTTTAAAGCAATAACATGGTCACATTTCTGACTTAAGGGAAAAAAATATCAACGAAAGAATGAAATTACTCCAACCCGAAGCACAGCGGCATAAAGCACCGACTGAGGTGGAGGACTCGTCTCGTCAGTACGATCATAACTTGTGGTTTAGCAAATGAAGAGATTGCATTTAAATGAATGCAGCTGCCTTTAGAAGTTGAAAGAGAAGGAACATTTCAAGGGGGAAAATAACTTTCTTCTCCTGCCAAAACTGTTGTTTCTAACAAAAGAGCCTTAACCCAAAACTTGGATTCAGCAGATATTATTTCCTTTTTTAATGACTGCTTTGGTCATGGCTACTCTGGGGCACGCAGGCGTGCACACAGACACACAGAGAAGAAAATGGAGTATAAAGAACCCAATTGAGTGAATTTAATTTTCTTTCAGTTTTTTTTTTTTTTTTTTTTTTGCACGTATGTCTGCCACTGCATGTTTAAACGCAAAGTTAATATCACGGAATATAAAACAGACATTTAAATTGACCAAAGGAATACAAAGTTGGAAGTATCTTTCCCTCTCCAAATCATTACCACGTGCTGGAGAAAAATGGTTCTATTTAGGATGAAATTTCATTTTTATCATTGTAAGTGAAAAGTCTTCTTTTGATGTGGTTGGCATGTTTATTTCCACTGACGCGGCTAATGTGGATGCCGTTGGACTTGACAAAAGTACTGTGTTATTGGCTTGGCTTTCCTTTCTTTATTCAGGCTCCTTGTTTTATGAGATATTTGAGCTACAGGCAGTTTAGAATGCAATTGCATTAGGGAAATGAGTGTTGGTTTTAAACTGCTCTTTTACCCACTGTGTGATCAAGCCAAATCAGAGCAGTTGGAACACACTACTGCCAGTTTTACTCGCTGGTTAAAATCTCAATTGATTTCTTTTGTCACAGGAGTATCTGGACCTCAGCGGACCTCTGGAGCAGTATTCACCTAGTTACCCCGACACCAGGAGTTCGTGTTCTTCAGGTGATGACTCTGTTTTTTCTCCTGATCCAATGCCTTATGAACCTTGTCTTCCCAAGTACCAACACATGAATGGAAGCGTTAAAACATGAAAAGAAGCAAGAACACCAAGCTACCTACCACATACAAAACAACATCTTTTCTCCGGGACCCTAAAGATTCTGCCTGTACATATGAAATATGGGAGGAAAAAAGAAAGGAAAAAAGAAAACTTGGAGGAAAGCAGTCAGATCCTACATTAAAGATCTCATAATGTGCAACTTGTATTAAATGTTCCCAACGAAGAAGAATGTTTATGAGCTGTTTCTAGATACCCATCGCTATTGGTTTTCTGTCTTACCCTAAGCTGCAACAGACTTTGTTTGTACAATGGACCAGTTGGACTTGAGGCAAACTCTGGGTCTGCCTTTCTTGTTTATTTTGTAATATTTGGAGAAAATATATGTTGGCACACACTTACAGAGCACAAATGCAGTATATAGGTGCTGGATGTATGTAAATATATTCAAAATATGTATAAATATATATTATATATATTTACAATGAATTATTTTTTGTATTGATTTTAAAAATGGATGTCCCAATCCACCTAGCAGATTAGTCTCTTTTTTAACAGCTATTTGCTAAATGCTGTTCTTACACAGAATTTCTTAATTTTCACCATCCAAGGGTGGAAAATACTTTGCTTTCAGGGAAAATGGTATATCATTAATTTATTAACTAATTGGTAATGTACAAAACAATTAATCGTTTATAGGGTTGTTGTGTTTTTGTAATTTAAATGGCATTTCTATGCAGGCAGCACAGAGAACTAGTAGGTATGTTGCTCAGACTTTACTAGTTTTCAGATCTTTTAAAAGAAAAGAAATATTTACAGTATATAACTAATTTGGGGGAATTAAACTTGTGATTTATTTGTGTTTAAAAACTGCAGTGTCAGATGATGATTCTTATCGAAACCAAATCCTTTAACAAGAATGTCTTTTATTCTCAATACTTGTCACTTTAACAACTTAACTCTTTAGGCGGTGTTTCCTGTGGTGAAAATCCAATCATTCCATCAAGAAAGAGAGAAAGAAAGAAAACAATTAGAATGGGTTCCTAAAGTAAGGCAAGTCATTAACTTGTCTATAACCATAGCAGGACGTACAGCTCTAAAAGTAGCTGAGCTTCTACCCTGGGTTGCACATG
Organism: Coturnix japonica; assembly: GCF_054131305.1. Lineage (NCBI taxonomy): Eukaryota > Metazoa > Chordata > Aves > Galliformes > Phasianidae > Coturnix > Coturnix japonica. The sequence continues at coordinate 29,329,718 of NC_140670.1, read as the reverse complement.
CAACAGATTAAATAGATTTCTCTTCACTGGGTTGGGTAATAGGTTCCAGATCTTTTGGCCTGGATCTTTTGCCTTTTAGACTATCCCTCTATTGTAGCTTGAAGTTTAAAAAGAGAGAGGTTGTTTATAATGACCGTTTGCCATAGGAATATCAGCATCTTTTTAAAGGATTAATTCATGCTGACTCCAGTATTTCCTTCTGATTCATTCCATGACAGTAGGTATAGCACTGGCCTCTGCTAAAATATCACTGTTGTTTGTATCTTTGTACGGAAGTCTTGTGTTTGTACTTTCAGATCCCTCACACTGATATGGCCATGCGATATGAATGCAAATTACACTGTTTTATGTGTGTTGTTGTTGTTGGTTTTTTTTAATTGGGTAAAAGAAGTATTAAAATCTGTTAACTTTTGTACTGACAATAAAATGTTTCTACAGATATTAATGTTAAAATTACAAAATAAATGTCATGCAGCTTATTTTTCCTAATCCTTTGTGTCATACAAAATGGTTTCCTGAACATCGAGTGATGGAACGCATCCAGAAGCGCTTCCTTCTGCCCTTATCAAAGAAGGGCATTTCATATCACATCCCAAAAGCAGTTCCTTCAGGAATGGTATTTAAACAAAAAAAAAACATACTAACTGATGGAAAGAAAACAGACCTTGTAGAAAGAATATATATATATGTATGCATATATATATATATGTATATATTCCTTTTTTCTTCTAAACAAGTAAAAGGGAGATTGAGTAGAGTAGCTCATGCTGCTTGAGTGAAGGGAACGTTCTGCTCACATTACTCTTGCCACTCACTCAGAGAAGGGTCTTTTCCACATACTACAGAAGCCTGTCAAGGTTTACCAGTGTAATGGAAAGGAGTCATTTAATAATGTAAAACTGTGTATTTAATATGTTTTCGTTTTAGGTTGTTGGGGTTTTTGGTGGGCCTTTTCTGTGTTCGTATTTGTTTTAACTCACGAAGATAAAGATTTGGACCTTGGGGATGGACCACAGCTTTACAAACTGGCTGAAGCATATTGCACCATTCTCCTTATTCCAGTTTTATAGCGTGACCCCTGGATTACGGTTTTGTTATTTTCTGATATCTGAAGATTTTCTTCTCTTCTCTGAGTGCACTGTTTATATAGAGTACAACACAGAAGCCCTCAGTTTATGATGGAAAAGTAGAAAACTGAATATGGAGTTGCAAGAGGAGACTGGAGAGCAGGAAATAAAGCCCAGAATTTGTCCAAAGTGGGCACGTTTGTTATTTACTTAGCACCTTGGGCTCTTTCAATGAGAAGGAGGGGTTAGGAGTTTGGATTGCTGTCTCATGTAAAAATAAAATCGCCACTGATAAAATAGGAGCAATAATGAAGAGTAGCCCTACGTCAGAAAACGGATTTATATTGATGTGGGCAATGAGATTTATGCTCTGTGTTTAATCACTGTTTCCTGCAGCATCTAATTGTCTTGTCTCGCATTGAAGTATAGATTCAAATCAACTCTGTAGTGTGTGAGAAAATACGGATGTAGAAGCCCAGGTTAATGTGGCTGAAATACGTGAATAAGTTACTGCATATTTTGTTTGTCACAACTTGATTGTAACGCAGCAAGCAGTGTGTGGGCTTTATACAGCAGGTGAGAAGGCAACGTTTGTCATTTTATCTGTTGATTTGATGTCGCTTGATATCTGTTCAATTGAAGTGTTGAACTGTGTCGTGCATTTCAAAGGATGCTTTGTTGTCCGAGGATGAGCAGGTTTACTGTTTTGTTACAGGAATAACATGAGCAAAACTCTAGAAAGTACTTTCTATGTCTGTTGAAAGGATATCCAGAAAAGAGCACCGGATTAAGGATGAGAGCCGTCAGTTGTATCGGGGAATAGAAAGAAAGAAATGATTGACAGTGAGAGCAACATGACATTGGGATAAGCTGCCTGGAGAAGTGTTGGAGTCTGTCTCACTGTAGATAGTGAAGACTTGGCTTGGCAGGGTTTGGGTATCCTCATCTGAGGCCCTACTTCAACACGAGGTTGGCCAAGATGATCTCCAGGGTCCCTTCCAGCTGATGATTTCTATGATCCTGCAAATCTGCATTACTGGCCAAAGGAAAGCTGTACTGGCTCATGTTAAATTTGTCAGTAGGATGTATTGAGTAAATTCAGTTCAGTGATGCATTTAACGAGAGAGATTCCTCTCTATTAAGACATTTGGATTTTAAGAACCAGGTCCTGGCTTGCCTGTGATTATTATGGCTGCCAAAGACTTTCTGACTTGGAATAATTATGCAGCAAAAAACACTGTTTTGTCAAAAAAACAAACAAACCCTCTCAAGCACGAGTGCTTTGCAGAGATGAAGTATTTCGACCTTATCAGAGTGGCATGACCCTATCAGAGTTATCTTGTCAGAAGGAAATGAAGTCATTTATGTTGGGTTTATTTCATAGTAGGAGATAATACATGAAGTCAAAATGAAATACGTTGATTTTTGTCCAAACAGAACGATGAGCCCAACTCAAAGCGACATGAAGCCCTGCCAAGCTCAAACGTCCTGCAAATAGTTTCGCTTTTAAAATGTTTTCTTTTTAGTTCAGATGGAAAATCAGGTTTGGATTTGTTTGTTTTCCCAAGAATTTCTTGATGAAATTTCTGATGAAAGCCCGCAGCCCCTGCCCATGCTGCTGTGAGTGAGGGCAGAGCTGCTGACTTAGACTGTGTGGAATCTCATAGAGCTACAGGATGGGACAAACTGTTCCAGAGCCTCAGAGGATTTATTAGTCCTCAAAGGAGGACTAATATTTCCCAGTGGTGGTGGAGAAACTCAGCTCCTCTGCTATGGCGTCGTGCCTTTGCATTGTCTGAGGCAACAAGGAGAGACTGGAGGCACAGGGCAGCAAATGAGAGCCCTGGTGCTTTACAGAGAAATCTCTGGCTTGATATGCTGGAACCAAAAGGAATTAAAATTTATGGAAATTTTAGTCCCTGGCAGTACTGATTTTTAAGACATCTCATAGAAGAAAGTAGCCAAGGTGCAATGTTGTGCCAAGGCATGTTTCCCTGTCACAGCCATAATTGAAGTCTATTCAGTAGCATGCATCCCTTTCTTTTCCAGAAGCTTGTTGCTGCAGGGACACACAAACTAAAAGCTGAATACTGCTATAATTTAGTATGTGAGGGATCTGAGATGGGAGCGGTGCTGTGTGCATGCAGAGAGCAGCAGGCTGTGTCCTGGTCTGTAAGAGCAGTGTGCAATGTCCACCTGTGCACAGCTGGCTCAGAGAGGAGGGATTCTGGGGGGCTGCCTTCATGCATACAGCGGGCTTCAGCTGAATGGAGAGTGCTATGATCAGCCCCAAGCAATAAATTGGAGGGGAGGATCCTTCCCAGCTGGTACTGGCTCTTAATTCAAAGTGTTTCCTTGGGAAACTGCTCATTTTCTCCTCACTGGCTCCAGGAAGCCACCAGCCTCTGAAGACTGGTGTGTGCTCATCTCCTTTGGAGATGCCAATAGGCTTGGAATAAAACATCCAGCTTTCCTGAAGCATTTTCTTTCCCAAACACTCCCTCTTCTTACCAGCTTTCTTTGCTATTTCTATTTACTTCTAATAAGATATTTTAAGAGGAATTTGCATTTTTCTGATCACAGATTTTAGGGAAATAAGCCAAGTATTGTGATAGGGGAGGGTGAATAAAGAAATAAAAATCCTCAATGTGTATTTTTTCCTCTCATTTAAGAATTTCAAGGCTCTTTTACCTGGCAGCCTTTGTGCCAAATGATGGGCTTCTTCAGCTGATGTAATCCAAGGCACAATTCACAGGAGAGGAGTTGTAATACCCCACTTATCAGCCAGTCAGTGAATTATGTTCCACTGCTTTGTTTTTTAATGCTCAGTAGCTTTTTGGGGTGATTTCTCCATAAGAATAAAATATTTCTCTCTCATTATCTGTAAAGATTGGATCTGTACAAGAATGCTTGTAGGTCCAGCCCTATAGATTGCTAAATCCTGAGGCTAATGTCATATAAATGTTCAGTAGTCATGTAATAGATGCAGTCATGACAGAGTTTTGGAAGATTCAATAAAAATGTTACAAACCAGAATAAATTCTAAGGAAGAAATGTTTTTATTATGTAAGTAAAAAGCAGTTTTCCCCTCAGTATTTGGCAGTACTTTCTAGCTCCTCTCATTTGACTTTTTGCTTCATTGTTCACAAATACTCTGCGGATTCTCATCTGGTTCAGTAATTGAGAAACAACAAACGCATCCAGGGTGGTGCCAGCAAGTCTTAAAATCACCCCAGAATTTCATGCCTAGTCTGCCTTTCCAACCCAACTGTCCTAAAGATGAAGGATCCAACTTGAAGAAATCATCAATTTCTGGGCCCGTCTAAAGCCTACAATCTTTATTTTTCTGCTGGCTCTGCAGTTTTGTGATAAGGCAATAAACAAGAAGAGAAAATCTCCTGTGGGTTTCCTCATGCCTTCTTTCCCTGGTTGCAGGCAGATGAGAAGTGAGAGCTGCTTTCCATGGCTTGCCCCACTGCCACTCCTGCTAGAGCCTCCAACACCTCCTGCCCTCGCACCCATGGCCTGGAGCACACGCCGTCACATCGCTACTTAGACAGCATACGGCCTCAAAGACATGCGTGTTTGTTGAGCTTTCTTTGTAACTCAACTGCAGGCAGCCATTGCTCCATTAATCAACCCCCTCTGTTTGACAGTCGGTAGATTTATGACGCCGCGTTTATGAAACCAAAATGCAATTAAACACAATCACTTGGTTCAGCTGGAGTTGCCAGATACCGCTAGTGAAATCCTTCGCAGACGTCACTCGAGCTGAGGCTTTGAGAAGCGTGGAGTGAAAACAAAGGATGAAAGGTTTTCCAGATTCTTTTTCAGTCACTGAAAGAAAAAAAAAAGCCACCAAATGTTCTGCAAGCATTTTTTAAGCATTAAGGACCCGGGAGTCCCTTTGCTGTTTCAGATTTAGGGCTTTGCTTTCACTCATGGGGCAGGAGTGGGAGCAAAAGGAACACCGAATGGCAAAGTGGGAAGTCAGAGGGGTTGTTTTTGGTTTCTGAAGGCACGATGTCTGCTTTCAGTCCGAGTGGAGCAGCAGGCATGAATGGCATGTTCCTATTGGGGGGAACATTCCCACTTAATTAATACATAGCAAAGACACGATCCCGACATAGCCAAGCTGCATGCTGAATTTGTAAACACTTTCTTAAATAGCTTTGGATTTCTTCTTTTCCACGTCGTTTCTCAGCACACCCATACCCCAGCAACTGACTTCCAGAAAAATACCAAGCAGTAGAAGTAACTATTGTTACTACTGAATGCAATTGTTTTTCCTCAAATTGAGTGCAATAGTTGTGTAATGAGTCCCAAACGCTTTGAGGTTTTGCTCTCCCATCTATTTGATATCTTTTGAGAGAGGAATGCTTAGTATTCCTTGAGGTTAGGCACATTAACAAATGCAGTGGCAATAATGTTGTTGCTATATCTGTTGCTGCTAGAAGCGTGTGCAATTAAAATGTGCTCCTCGTTTAGTTGCAAAATGGGAAGATGCTGAAATATTAGTGCCTGCACTCCCTACACAGGCTGCATATTGAGTTTATTCTCATTTGGGGATGAAGAATATATTCCTGAACTCACTGGGGGAGGATGTCCCAACAGTATTCTAACCCAGTGGAAATCACCCAACATTTTTCTAACAGTGAAAGAAGATGAGACTCAACTTCCAAAGAGATAAACAAGTAAGTTAAACAAACAAGCAGAAAAAACACCACAGGTTTCTCTTTTTGCTGTGTCCATGTGTGAAGTCACTTAAATATTTTGGTGTTTTGGCACTTAGGTGTCCCAGATAATAGTTATGAAAGGCCAGTAATAATTCTCATGAATTTATTATAAATTATAATGCTATCTTTACTGGAACTTCTGTTTTGACTCTGCTATGGAGTCAGCAATTAAGGCTCAACTTTGAGAAGTAACAAAGGTCCTTCTTGGCAAAATCTTGGTGTTTTTGATGCCACTGAGAACCAGTGCTAGAGGGAAACTTCACATAAAAGGAATGTGATGACCTCTTTTAAGCCTCCAGCCAGCAATACAGAACCACAGCATTCCCAGCTGCATGGCAGGGACTGGCAGGTGTGCTATTTCCATAGGCATGGCAGTCAGCAGTTACCGACTGGAGCCGCCTTGCCACAGTGATTGTTGTTTCCCAGATCTAATAGAAAAATGTTGGTTTACCCCAGAATCTTGTGGTAACTGGAATGACATGGTGAGCATGTCTGCTGTCTCTCCACTGAAGGGCTGCTGAGAGACCTTGGAGAAAAGACACTGTAAGTCCAAAACTAAGTCCCATCATGTCATGTGAGAGTCACCTTCTCTATCCTCCAGGCTGCTCTTCCTACAGCAGCACTATCAGAAGCAGCAGCAGCAGATGGGGTAAAAGTGCATTCTCTCCCCTTTGCTTTCTCCCTCAGAAGGGCCCCCCATCCTTGTTGAAGCTCCGCAGGTCACGTGTACCTGATCCACGTCAACACTGCTGGCTGCAGGAGCGAGCAGCTTTCATCCTGGCTGCATTAGCTGCCACTTGACCTCCTTAAGAATGAATCTCAGTTTTGCTTTAGAACAAATAACCACCTTCCAGAGCCTCTGCAACATGATCTCCTAGAGAGAGCTACTGCACTGACTGTACAACCTGGACACTGCACTCTAGATTTTGGATGTGTTTTGATTTTGCCAATTATTAATTTTATAATGCGTCCCTCAGGTCCCATATTAATGGACAGCTTACAGAGGAGGTCTGGGTTACTGTTTATCACAGCCCTCAATACTTTGGCATCCCTTGAGTCAAATTTAGCTCTCCGGCTTCTGCTTGCCAAGTTAAAGCCTTTAGCATTTTTATAATCTCCAAACACACGTTTCTTCATCTCTCAGACTCAGCCTCGGTGATTTGGTTCGCTTTCACTGTTTGAAATCAAACCATGATGAAATCTCTTAATAGTCACTCTATGAAAATATTTTGTTTAAAAAACACTCAAAACGTAATTGGAACGAAAACACCAGCAGCTGGGTTGTAGTTTGAAGCTGTAAGTCTGAGACACAGCTGGAACAGCGGGAATCAGAGAGACACTTCTAAATCTTCCTCTTCCTACAGGAACGTTTCAAGGCTGCTGCGTTTTGGCAGGCAATGAAAAGCACCCACTTGGGTTCAGCCTTCTTTGACCAATATCGTATGCTGCTGTCACATCTGTCACTTAGATTTGCAGATAGCCAAAGAGCACAAATAATGGGCTGTATCTTTTCCTAAGTTCCACAAAGGGTGCTCCTGAGCACGAGCCAAAACATCGTTACTGCCAGCTCTGAATAATGACTGTAGTAAAGAAGTTAATTTCTTCTCGGCACCTCTAATGAGACCTACTAAAAGATATGACGTTAAAAGAAAAGATTATGGATAACTTGTTAATTGGAGGAGCTGTATTTATCCTTTATCTGCATTGTCTGGCTTTTAGCATCATCCTCAAACTGAGGTCTAATTAAATTAATATAAACATTCACGAACTTCCTCGACAATTTGAGCTGTGTTTTATTTACACCAGGTCAGTGATCCAAATGGTTTCAGATCTTGTATATTCACAGCTATGTTCCTGCTATGAGTTCAATTGGCAAAATGCTGTAAGTTTTCAGACCAGTTCACTCTTCAGTTTCTGCTGGATAAAATTCTTTCCACTTCAAGAACAAATTGATAAGGATGGGATTAAGTGCCTGGAGGCACTGCCATTGCCTAGGAGAGTGAACTTTTACATGCAGCATAGCAGCATCTTGTTTAAAGCTGGAAACACTGGCTTTTCAATTTGATCAGTAGAACAATTTGGTTTAGATAAAGAGGAGAACATACGTAGTTTCAACACTGATGCTGTAAGAGTTTCATGCAAAAAAAAGAAAGCCCTTAAATTAATGCAAATATATTTGAGCAGCTTTTGGATAAATTCTGCTCATTGGATGTTCATTTTTAAGTTACCATAAGCAAGCTATCTAGATACCTAAAAACTACCTGGATACCTCAAAATTACAGGTACAACGATACAAACATAGCACATAATGCAGCAAGAACATCAGCAGCCTCACAAGTCAGAATGGAGGCAGTCCTGCTATTGGAGGAGGGCCCAGCCATGCCAGCAGCAATGCAGCAACTCTGCTGAGCACTCTGGAAGCTTAAAGAGGCATCAAAAGGCATTTAGCCATGACTGCAATCTTAATGCTGCTGACAGGTCTTTTGTTTTATTTTGGTTTTTGATAACCTGGTATGAAAACTGAGATCAGGTTGTCCCAACCAGCTGACTGTGATTGCAAAGCAGTGTAAATGGTTAAGGATATAAAGCAGACTTTCAGCTTGAACGAATTGTCCTTGTTTGAACTACTACAGAACCATCTAATTATTTTAAGACAGTTACTGCTATGAGAAAAAGGAGAGTTGGAGCTGGAATGTTTTAAAGCAGAAGGGGAAAAGGTATCTCCTGTTACTCGGCCACTATACCCTTACAATACCATAAATTGCTTATTAGAGGAAAACATGTGCTCTGTGTATACATATTGCTTATTCTTTACCAACAGGGTCATTTCAGTGTCTTCTGTGTAAATGTGATGGAGATGACCTGTGGGGAAGGGGTTTTAGGTGTCTTGACTGCTTCACTTTAAGCAAGACCAGCCCACGGCCACACAGCAGGTGTCTCCTCATAGACAGGAGTGTAAGCAGGGCATCCCACAGCTCTGCATTGCTTACCTCTAATCACCTCCATGCTAGGGCCAAAGTTGTCCAGAGGAGAAGAAACAGCATAGCAAATATAAACAAATCCAATTTAATAGCTGGCAACTATTGTTAACTTTTTTCTTTCTCTCTTTTTTCAGCCAGCTTCCAAATTCTGTATTGTGAAGTTGCCTTTCTGGACAGTGCTGAGGACAGCAGGAGTCTCTCATCCACTTGGACATATGAGAGGGTCAACATATCAAACATAGATACGAACTAGATCTGGCAAATATTTGCCAAAGTAGTTCAATATTTGTTTGGATTTTGAGCAGAATTCACTTTGTTCTCTCTTCTTTGGCACTCTTGCACTACGAGTCCTGAATTCTTCCTACCTCTGGACATTTAGAAAAACAACCTTTAAAATCATTGGCTTCAGCAGAAGCTACATTTTGTGTTTTCTTTGTTTGCATCAGAAGTGCTTGCCCAGGTGTATGCAAACTGTTGAGCCACTGATTGTGCACCTGGGGAAAGGACCTGGTCAGCCCTGGGAGCACAGGTGAAGGTGATTCAGCTGTGGGACCAGAAGGGGTGGAGTCTGGCTGCACCTCTCTTAGACCCCATTTAAGGTCTGACTGCCACTAGAGGAGGTGAAGCTTTTTCCTGTGAGCTTGGGATCTTCTTGTATGGGTAAGAAATATTCATCATCTTTTTATGGCTTTTTTTTTTTTTTTTTTTTTTTTTTTTTTTTTTTAAATAAAGGTGCTAGTTCTGTTATCATCACACCTCTGTAGTGCCTTTCCCATCATATTAATCTATACAGTTGCTATACCACAACTCTCTTGGATAAGAAGGGAGGAAAAAATGCAAGTGCAGCACTTCTGTCTGATTGTAGCGGTATTAATGTTGATAATTTTGCCTCATAAGCATACCGTAAGATTAATCTGGGAAGGAAAAGGGAATGGAGAAATGCAGTTGGTCTTTTTTGCTGAATTTGAAGTTTTGGTCTGAATGGAGCAGAAGAACTGGTAGCAATATGGAGATTCCCCTGGGGAGGTGGGCTGTGGAGCAGCTGTGTGTTTATAAATAGGTGTCAGGTGATGTGGCTTTAGCACAGGGCATCCAGCAGTTCTCTGAGCAGTTGAATGGTGAACAAAGCAGGGGGGAAAAAGGAAGATGTCAGAACAGAAATCCTGGCCTGTTTTTAATAATGACAATATCCAGTTGGGGTGTAATATATCAGTGGAATCTCTACACTCAAGTAAGCTAAATCTGTCAAATATTAGTTTAGACAGTCAATGAGTTTATTCCAATCCTAGATAAGCATGTGAAGCAACAAACAGGCATTGGTTTCACATATAGTTAACTGTCAAATTACCTAAAGGTGAGCTCCCAGTGAAGTCTGGTAAGTGTACTCTCCTTTATCCTCCTGGTGTAGCCTGATCCACAGTCCTTCTGGAAGTGTAGTGTTTAAGGAACAGCTCAACACCTACCAATGCTGAACTACATGTGAAGTCTTTCTTGCAAGAATGATTATGTGAGCAGAATTATGTCCATGTCTTTCCTGGATCTGTCAAATTGGGAGTAAAAAAATAAAAAACTTAAAACCCTGAAGTTCCAGTCTACTGATTTCTTCTAGGTGGTTTAATCAGGTCTCAAGTGCCAGTTTGAGTCAGTACTCTCTGAAGTGGTACTACATACTCAAAGGCTATAGCAGTACTCCTTGAGATTACAGTGTACTGTAGCAGTTGATAATATTTCCCATACAAGCATTAGGCCACTGTTACAAATGGTTTTGTGACCCCCTTATTCACATTAATAGATTTTTCTCCCATTTGCACAACTTTCCTGTGCTAAAGCTATTGTCTTAAAAAACCTCTGCAGAAAGCAGCCACTTCTTGCTATGCATTTTGGTGATCAGCAGGTGCAAGGAGTTGAGTGGTTTGGTAATTGCAGAGGGGCTGCAGCTGGGTTGCTGCTGGCCCCGGTGCCTCCCTGGTGGGATTACCCCACTATGGCTGTGTTCCTCACTCTGAGGATGATGCTGCAATATGTATTAGGCCTGTTCACCTGCACACTGAAAAATGCATTGCTATATGGTAAGGAAGTAAAGGGGTTGAGCAAGGGGTATGTGCTGTGACAGAACATTGACCTGGTGTGGGCTGTGGCTGTTGGCCCATGCTAACAGCAATGGCCTCCGTTTCCTGCAGTCAATTCAGCCTTATGCTTTCTCCGTGAGCTGATTTGTCTTTGTTATTTTTATTATTATTATTATTTCTTCTCTTTCACAGAGAAACAACCTCGTGGTGTGGAAGATCCAGCATATGCTGGCTGCCTGATGATGGAGACGAGATCAGAGCAACAGGCTGGAGGAGCTGCCTCACACTGTGCTGCATCCATCTGCCTTGAGGTAAGTGCCCACGGGTCTGTGAATATGAATGTGCTGCGAGTCTTCATGTTGTTAGGGCAGTGCTTCAGCAGTTGAGAACTTGGTTGTTGTTTGCATAGGGTGCTCCTTCTGGTGGCTGTCAGCCCAGTACTGTGATGTTTTTATCCCATGTTGCTGATGGTGTTGGTACCAGGCCGGCTTGGGTAGTGGTTGTGTTTGGGGCACCATGCAGCTGGGCTTTATGGTGCTTGTTGGAAAGTTGGACCTTTAAAGTGTTGTGCAGAAGTGTTTGTTTCTGTGAAGCATGAGATAGTGTTGAAGCCCTGGGCTGGAGAATATACACTTTAGGATGTGGATGGTAAAAAATTGTAATGTCTGGTAACTTGTAATGTTGAAGAGACTGAACTCTCTCCTGCCTGTGCTTTCTCTTTGATGAAAACTGAAGTTGTGTATGTATTTTCTTATGAAAGCTACATAAATATAGGTCTTGTCCTGTTGCATTGTGGTGGAGTTGCATTTCTAAGTGTGTATTGATTTGTTCCTTTAACTTCTGTTGATGGGAAAACCTGACTTTTGAGATTGGTGGCTACTGAGGGTGGCACCTGTTGCAACTGTGTGCTCCTGCAGTGTCACTAAGCTGTTCTGTAACCCTACAGGACAGTTTGTTTCATTTGTTTCTGAGGAATGGACCTGTGAATGTTAATGTTGCTGTATCACTCCAGCTTGTTAGATCTCACAGGTTAGGAGGTATTGTTTGGACTTGTTTGTTTGCTGAGTCAGATTTTTATCCAACTCTTTAGTTTATGGTACGTTCTGTTATAAGCTTACGACTATTTCTGTGATGTGCTTTCTAAGAATACATGCGAATATTTGTTTTCTCAGGTTAGTGTGTTGAGAGCACCCAAAGATGAGTGCTGTGCGTGTATAAAAACAGTCATGTTAGTCTTGATATCCAAAAGGGAGCTCACACAGAGCTTTGAAAGACCTTCTCTGACTACCCACACAGCTTGTAAGTGATTTTAATTAAACATAATAAGCACCGCTGTCATGTTGAAGGAAGATTAAGGTGATCAAGCCATGCAAGAGCTGCCCCTGAGCTCCAGGGCTACTAGAGGGGTAGGACCAATGTCTGTAGTGCCTATAAGAGGTGCTTCTGTTATCCCTGTCAAGTGCTTCCTATGGTTCATGCTGTCTATAAGGTACATCAGAATTAAGAATTTAGTTCCTTCCTGAGGTGTCCTGGTTTTGATCTTGTGCTTTCTGACTTCTGTTTATTGACTGTATTTAAGTGCCGCTATATGAAATGTGTGCTAAGTGGTGGAAGACACCCTGCTAAATAGGGCCATATACCCAAACTTCTTTCTCACAAATTATTTTAGTGAACACGAGGATCACAGAATCAAAGTAATGACTCCAGTATAGCCTGGTCAGACCATGTAGATTTGAACTGTACTTGAGGGAAGCTGCGTTCATTTTTTTTGTTGTGACATATGGATATGAAAACTGGAGAAACAAATTCATGTCATCTTCAGGATCAGATGCTTTTCTGGCAGTCAGCAAGATCCATACAGTTGGTCATTGTGCCCCATAAACCCATCCCTTAGTTCAGAGAGGTGTGTACCATGCCGCCATGTTGAGGTCATCTCTCAGCTTCTCATTGTAGGAGGTTTGTGTGATCCTATTAAACCCACCAGATCTGTTGAAAACAGTTGCCAGGCATCTTATGTGCTTGCTTCACTGTGTAGTTTGCTAATAGTTTTTTCAGTACATAGAGAGGCGAGTGAGTGGGACTGTCTGACCCCCTGACCTTGCAGCTGTACTCGGTGAAATGTATAGTTCAATGATTTCTTTTATACAAACCTGTGTTTGCTTAATTTTTAAAATAATATTCTGAGTTTTCATAGGAATGAGTTGGAGACAGAATATGTTCCCAGTGGCAAGTTAGCTAGAAAGCTTTCTTAATTGTACTGAGAGAACTTTACTTTTGATGGGGCATAAATATTGTTTATGGCTGTCTGTCCTTATCATTGTGAACATGGTTAAATATGTCATTTCTAACTAAGCTTTGCTGTCATTCTTTGAGTTATATCCCATGAAATATTATTATATGCCATGAAATAGAGCTTCATTATGTTATATTCTACTGTTGATTCCCAAATACTTCAGGATTGAGAGGCTTGTGTGATCTATTCTGAGATAAAAGTTCTTATTGCTGTAATGAGGCATCGGATCAGCTGACAGATGGTTCCTTTTGCATTGAGTAATTCAGAATCACATCGGTCCTGTTAGGGTTCTCTGAGAATCCAGTTCTACTGAAAATCACTCTGTAATCTTGCACTATTTTCTTGTTTTGTTTTGTAACTTATCACCGAGAAACACAACTGATGGCATAAATCATACTTAGCTGCAACACTGAGTGATGAGCAGTGGAGTGCAGGGGAGGTTTATGTGTGTCAAAGTTGGATCCTCTTAAAAGGGCTTTGATTTTGGAAGATACCCAGGGACCAAGACCTCAGCCTTAAGAAATATTAGGCAATATCTTGGTCAGGTCCCCTGCCTATCCAGTCTGCAAGGTGAATGCCATAGCAACTGAGTAAAACGCAGGTTGCTACTGAGGTTTGGGAGAAATCAGAAACAAGCCAACATCCCTATTCATTTCTAATACTGTCATATGCTTGACATGTTTCTTCATACAGTACCTAGTAAAATGAGACTTTACAAATTGTATGGCTACAAAAATTAGCATTACACAGTCAATAAATCATGCGAGACATTTGGTATCTGTATACTTAATCTAAATTTGTTAACACTGGCAAGATAGAAGTCATTTTGACTCTATGCCGGCACTTGAATCTGGAACACAACTCAGAAATTCGAGGTTTCTTCATCCAGCTGTGTACATGTGCCTTGTTATCTAATACTTTAATTGCTAGCTAAACAGCGGGTAGTAGAGAATATACTGTTCAATGTCAATATTTAAGCAGGACTTTACTTATGGCTTAAGTTTATTCACCTCAGAGAGAGAATTTTTGCTTCGCTTGAATAATTGAGCAAAGAAAAAGCAGGGTTTCAACTTGCTCCTGTGGTCTGTACTTACTGTAGGCAAGTAGAAAAGTATGCGAGCTATTTCTTTCATCCATGTCTTTTGGGTACAGCATTTTTGGAAAGCTTAGGGGGCTGTTGAGACCTCTCACACATCTGGGACCTTTCCCCTTTTCCTTTTCCTTCCCAATGGATGAGGCAAATAAAACTATCTGAGTTGTTTGGAAAAATATTTGTTAGACACTCCTAAAATTCTTCAGAAGTAATTTGGAAGTGTCATTTTCTCTCATTCACTTTGTGAAAAGCTGAAAATGTGGATAGGGACTCCTTTCCTGTTGCTATGAAGCCATAAAAAATTATTGCAATGACAATTAAGGAGAGGTGTTGAAGGTTTGAGGCCTTTTATGTGCAGAGGCTCAGTTGGGGTAGTTTTGCCTGGAATCTCTTTACATGTCAAAAAGAGTATCTCCTTTTACTACCTTGCATTCACAAGCGCATGGTAGGGTTAACAAACCAAATCTTGAGGAGGTTGCATGCTTTGATTGCAGGACTGTAGGTACTAGGAATCAAGATGTCAAACTGTTCCTTCTAATGCAAGTCTTGTTATTAGGTGAGTGGCTTACAGCCATACAGCTATTAAATGGAAGAAGTGAGCAAAGAACACAAACACCACAACTTAAAGCTACTCAAAGACAACTGAGGAGAGGAAGAAGAGGTAAAAAGCTTTGAACAAAGCATTTTTTCTGTGCAGAAGAGTTGTGCACATGCCAGGCCTTTATAATCTCTGCCAAATCAGACCAGGGTTGTTCAGGAAGCTGACTGGAACTTGTCTGTAGATCTCCTGGATGACATGAGGCTCTAACTCTACTGAGGGAAGATGGGAACAACTTAGTAGTGTCTGGGGTCCACATTGCTGTTTCTGTTGCGAGAAAATACAAAGGGAAGTAGAGTGAGTGTTTGGGCTGTGTTCAGTATGCGGGCCAATAGTTTTCAGCCTTTTACTGAGCTCTCAATTTTCTTTCAAGGTGAGTCTTGGAAATGTTTTAGTTAGTTTCAAGCTGTGGCAAATCCCATCCTGGCTGCTGTTTGCAAAATAACTTTTCTTCCGCATCCGGTCTCTAATCCAGATTTTCCAGTAGCTCAGAGCAATTATTACTGACAAATCCAATGCAAAAACGATCCCAGAGCACTACATTTGAATACTTAATTGTTTTATAGTCACTTCAGTTCTCCTACTGGAAACACAGAAGTACTTATGGAAGGGCACCATTTATTTTGCCAGGACATGACACTGTGACATTATGTGTAGTGTAGTCACATTATCTGCTCCGAGGGTAAAAATGAAACCTGCAGTTTAAGGTTGCTCAACCTGAATGTATAAAACATTTGATCCATCTTCCCTGTCTTTATATGTAGCCAGATACTCAACCAGCTAAAGATTGAAATCCTTTTTATTATACTCTTAAACTGCATTTAGGATCTTTACGGTGTGTGTTTAGAAAGTTTCTAGAAGAACAAGCAGTAGAAAACTATCTTGTAAGACAGGCTGATGTTCTTTTATGATAGCTTTAAACATCAATGCTCTGGAGGGAAAATAGCAAACATTGATTAGGATGAGCAGTATGGGATGTCACCTAAAAGAATGAAATCAGAAAAAAGAATATTTACAGATTTGACTGAAGGGAATTTATTGGGTTATGGAAAGTTTGAAACTCAAACAACCAAATCCAGTCACGTTCTGCGTCCTGTCATATTCCTGTACTGTTAATTCTAGATGTACTTTTTTCCTCCCTGTTTTGAGTATTGGCAGGCTGCAGAGAACTATATATTACATTGTGTCAATTCTTCACAATCATATTTGTGATAATATTATCCCTGTAATCTGGTCAAAGTAGTCTATGTGCCATGTAGGGATATTTACATGGCAAGTTATCCTACGTAACCTCACAGTAATGTTCCAAGAGACTTTCTAGCACAGCGTGGTATTTTCTTCCTTCTTTTCCCAAATAGCAAATCTGAATGTTGTCTTAATAGGTGCAGAATTCTCTCTATCTTCCCTTTGTGTTACAAACAGTTCCCAAGCAGTTTATTCTGGATAATGGAGTTTAAAACCAATGGTTTAACTTGCAAAGTCTATCACTTAAGGTCAAAATCAAGCCAAACCTTGTGTTCTTTTGGGATTTTAATCAGCCACTTTTGCATTTAATTGCTATTTTGGCAGACTGGAAGAAGGAAATAAGGATTTATTTGATATTTAATCATATCAAAGTGACCTGGGAAGAATTTGAGATAGACGTTCTTTTTGGCATAGAGCATCTCTGAGTTACAGCTGTCAGACCTTCTCTGGAAATGCCTGGGTTTTTTTATTTACTAATTTTTATAGCTTGTTAGGAAGGATACAGTTTAAGTGGGAGTATGTCACTAAAATCATGAAGGAGCCTCTCATCTCATTAATGACTGTTCCACTACAATTGACTTCATAGAAGGCTTTATGGAGCTTTGAAAAGCAACATACCCAGTATCCCTGTTACCTAACTAAATATCCCTATACTGTGTTGTATTTCCTACAGCAGCCATGAGCTACAGTCTCACTGACTTTGACCTCACTGCTCAGTATTGCAGGTCCAGCCTTGGCCAAATGCATTGTTATCAAATATCTGTCCTCTGCTGATTCATCCACTGAAAAGCAATGGTATGGCCCTCAATCTAGAGGGTGGCTGTTTGTCATTAATATCCACTATACTTTAAACTTTTTTTTTAAGTGTTGGAAACCTCAGAAGCCGCTATTCCAGTTGCTTATAATGCATTCTTTGTTTTCTGCTTGGCTTATCTTTAGGCACAATACAATCTTAAGGAAGCACGCCCACTCCCTAATGTTTTCCTTGGGAGCCAGAAATGTGTGCTGTGGTGTATTTGTGCAGTTGCAAGTCAAAGAGAAGTGTATGTTATGAAAGCAGGAGATGTGGGGGATGGTAGTGGTGCGATGCAGGAAATTATATGTGGACTAAAAACAGTTATGAGAAGTTCTGATTCAAAAGCCTGCAGCTGAAGTAAAAAAATATCTCGACTAGCAAATGCAAAAAAGCTGAGCTTCCCTTGTTTAATGGATGGCTTTTTAAGGCTGGTACACCGTGTGTTAGTACAGCCAGTCTGCTGAAGTGAAACCAACCACTGTTCAAATACCTTTGTTATGAGAGCATCTTGTTTACTTTAATGTTTCCCTTCCTAACAGGCAGCAATACTGTTTGTTCCTAACCTGCAATGATTCTCTTTCCTTTCTAACATTTCTAAAACTGGCTATTTCTGTTTCCTCAAATACTTGTTTTCTTTGAGATTGCTTTGGGAAGAACAGTTTAACTCCTAGATCTTATTTTAGCTAATGCTAAAAGGCTTTGTCCATTATGCCCATAGCCTTCTATGTACAGCAGCCCATTGTGGTGTTAGCACTGGGGGTATTCCCCCCTCCCAGCCCTCAGATGCTTGCTGTCTGCTCTGAACATCTCACTGCTCTTCAAAACTACATGGGGCCCAAGTGGCAAAGAAAGTGATTGAAAATGCATGAACTGCATTCATTGTTGCTTTACATCCCTCTTTAAAACAACCTCAACAATCTTCTAATTTAGAGATTAAGCATTAAAAATAACTTTCTTTAATCCCATTGTTATGCTAGTATAATATTTCACTTTTTTTCTAGCTTAAAAATATAGCAGGAATAATATGCGTTTCCTTGTATTTGAGTTCTCATCTTTCCTCATCCTTTCTGGAGAGGGAATGAAATAGCAGGAAAGAGAGAAAACCAGAAAACAGGAAAAATAACATCATTCAGTTCTTAGACGCTGAGCTGAAATACTTTGAGCAGAAATTGAAGTGTTTTGTGAAGTGAAAATGAAGAGAAAACTCCCCCCCAAGTAGGTCTTTAGGTGTTGGTTGACTTCTTCCTTCTGCAGCACAGTACGCTATGGGTACAGCAGTACTTCTTTCCTTTCTATCCTGGTATAGAAAAGCATTTTGTGAGATATAGAACTATCATTTGACTACTTCTTCTTGAGTCTGTCCCTACTGCACATCTTTGGTGGGGAAAAAACAACCAACCAAATAAAACCAACCCAGGGAAGAATAAATTGAGACTAAATATTTTCTTATTAGGAATAAGTGGTGTGACAAGCTTTTGCATTTTAATTCTTTTAATTTATTATATAGATTTGGAAGGGGACAGGCTCTTCCACAGAGTCTGATAGAACAAGAGGAGATGGTTTCAGACTTAAGGAGATTTTGGTTTGATGTGAGGAGAAAGTGTTTTACAGTGAGGGTGGTAAGGCACTGAAACAGTTGCCTAATGATGTGTGGCCCATCCCCGGAGACTTTCAAGGCCAGGCTGCACCAGGCTTTGAGCACCTGATGGAGCTGTGGGTATCCCTGCTCATTGCACTAGAGTTGGTCTTGATGACCCAGAGCTTCGCAGTAGCTCACCATCAGCTATGTGCTCTACTAGAGCAGCATCCATTGCAGACAGTGGGTATACAGCAGTGTGGTTTGTCTTGTCTTCTCTTCCTGGCAGTTGTGTGTTCTCATACCTAGACAACTGGCTCATTAAAATGAGTGCGTTAGTTCTGTGCACACAAAAAGACAGCCTTTTTTTTTTTTTTAAAGACTTGAATTTATAGCTCTGTGTTGTAATCGGGTACCACAAATTCTTTCACAAGCCACCATAAAACAAGTTTTCTCATGAGAGGAGGGGGAGGGGAGTAAAAAAGGCGAGTACGCTGTCGTCCATTAAACAATTGTGAATTTCTAGTTTAATGCAAGCTGAAGGGAAAATGGGGACCGAGCTGTAAATCATCTGTGCAGCTCTCAGCCATAAAGTTTCTTGAGCAGTCAAAAGTGCCAGGACTTGTTTGGATGACTTATTCTTAGGCAGAGGGGGATGGAAGAAAGTTTATAATACAGCTGCAAACTTTTGCTGTCTCTGGTGTCATTGTTGTTTATATTATGTGATAATGTGCTACAGAAACCTCCTCTCATTTCAAAGGTGACATTTTCCTCTCTGACCTTGCACTGAGATAATTTCAACCAGCCCACAGAGCAGAAAGCTGTAATTGTCCAGCTCTGGTACGTGTTGATTGGGTTGTTACAGAGAAAGGAGGGATTTGGAAAGTGTCACAGCAGCAAAGCATGTCAAGCATAGCTGGGGTGAGGAGAGAGGATTGTGAGTCTGCTTGGGTTTGGATCAGGCTATGGAGTACTTTGATGACAGCGGAGGTGGTGTGGGTTGGAATCCAAGTGAGGGCAATGCTTGGTGCTGAGGATGGTAGGGAAAAGGGTGCCAGTTGGCTTAGGAGGCCCCATAGCACTTGTGTAGTAAATTGCTGCTCTGAAAAGCTGTCAGCCTAAATCATCAGATCCATCCTGCTGATGCTGATGTTTTTTTGCTCATCTCAGTAGTCAAAATATGAGAAAAGAGCTCTGGCACTGTAAGGTATTTCAAATTGTTCTCACTAGAAACTGCACACTGTAGTAGGAGGGTTTATTTTCAGTAGGAAGCAATGCTTCAGTGATGTGGTGTTGCATCTGATATCAGCAGGCCTTGGGGACCAGATCACAGTGACATATGCATGCATTGATCTGCTTATGCAGATGGCCACTGCCTGAGCTATGCAAATGCTGATGGGTAAGAAAAATACTACTGCAGAGCAGCACGAATTGCCACAGTGTAATATCACATGGGGCATCTGAATCTAACTACTTGTCTCGTGAATCTGAACTTGAATAACAGCTCTTCCCTCTGGAGAGTCAAAGGGGGGGGGGGGTGTGGGGGTGGGAAGGCCTTTCTTCTGCAGAGGAGTAGCACAGAACATTAACAGAAGGCTGCACCATCCCTGCCTTTGCCCAAGAGCCAGCATTAAGATGTGCTGTTTGAGTCAGGAGGGCTTTCCAGAGTACAGGTATTTCAAGTAAATGCTTTTTCAGTGTGCCTTGTCTGTTGACTTAAGTCAGCTGGCAAGTTAGGGGAGGTTAAACGCATCTCAACAGTGTGTTTTGGGTGAGCAACCTTTAAATTTCATTATTAATTTATGGTTTGAAGGGGAACTGGGGGGGGAGGGAGTGGGGAATGGAAGAAACTAGGCCTAAATCAGGACTGTGTTCCTCTTGCTTCTCCTGGTTGTTTCCCCCCCCTCACTTTCTGTGTGCTGTTACAAGAAAGGCACACAGTACCCTGAGACTTCTGACTGAGACTTAACAGATGAGTATCTTTTAAATTAAATAGAACTCAGCCTGACCTGACTCTGTCTTAAATTTCGTAATGGTATGAAATCTACCCTTAAAACAATTTTAGTCCTGTGGTTCTCCCTTCTCCCCTTATTCGAAGGTATGATTAGTGCTTAATGGCCCCTTTTCATAATTGCCACAGGTTGCTCTTGTCTAGATATTATCTCCAGTTTTCTGTTTTTCCTTGAAACAAAACCCAAAATAATGGGCCACGTACTTGGTTATGATGTTCATATATGCCAACGTTTATTTTTAGAACCACTTTATATGTGTATGTATGCGCATACACATGCTTTCTTTATGCCAAAAACAATGGACCCCTTTATGCTGAGCAGGGCTGATAACAAGATATCCATTACGCAGATACCCCAGGGTTTCAGGTGGCAAGAAGCACTTTTCATGGAGGAGGACATCTGAGTCTGGAGCACTTACTCTGCACACGCGGAGGTGCAGTGGGAGCAAGAGATAACATTCTCATACTCACTATGTTTTGCTACACAGAGAGCTCAAAAATGATCAAAATATCAGCCTCTATGTGAGTCAGAGCTAGTTATCAGCCTTGCATTACTTGCTGAAGTCCAGAGATAGAAGTCCTTAGGCCTAAGGCTTTAAGAAAAGCAACCCAACATAGCTAAGACTTGAAGTCTGATTTCTGCAGCATTTCCTCTGTTGAAATAAAGACTTGTGAGTCAGGCTTGAGATTTAAAAAGAAATCTGCACCAGTGATGTCTGTGCATATGGTTGAGTACAGTTACAAACATTTCTTGAGGAGCAACTTCCAAGTTGCATCAGCTCTTTCAGAAATCTCCTAACCCAGTGCTGACTAGGAGACAAGGACATAAAGTTTTTAGAGCTGGTAGATCTTGTGTGGCAAAACAGTAATTACCTTTCCTAATGATGTTGAATCCCTATAATATGCTAATCATGAAGTATCTACCTAATTCCTTAGGAATGGATTAGCGTGAAGCTGTTTTTTTCCGTAATGGCATCAGATCCTAATCAGATTCCAAACTGTTTGAAGTTAAGAGACTCATATATTGGTAGTTTAGCTGGGACTCATTTCTGTTCTATCATCCATAATGTTATGGCAGTATTAGTGTTCCAGCTGAGACAGGGGCTGCATCACCCTCAGTAGTGCCTGGCAATATTAAGCAAACTAAGGAACAAAAGGTTTCTGTGTTAAATCTGGAAAGGGCAGAAATGCTCTCCTGAGTTCCTGCTGAATTACTTAATTGTCCAATAATCTTTTTCAATGTACTGTTTATTATTTTGAGTGATGTTCAGTCTTTAATGTACAGTAAACATTCACCTACATTATATCATTTTCAGCTATGCTAACTTTCCAGTAACTAGAACCCCAAGTGCTGGATGCCATCCAATTTACAGTTCCAAGCATCCTAATGTATAAGGACAGATTTAAGGAAAGCTTTAAAGGGATTTAAGTGCCTAGAAGACATAGATTTATTTTTTCATGCTTGTCTTGCTATTTAGACATTCAAGGTGTGATGATGGCTTTGATTTTTGTTGCTGTGAAAGAGGTTCAAACCCACCCAATCCCCCTCACCCCCCAAAAAACAGCAGAGCAAGGGTGCTGTCCTTTTCTTCCTTCTCAATCTGTTGATTGAGAGTCCTCCTTCATCATTATTCTCTAAGTTTCAGTGCATGACTCAGTGGTTAAATATTCAAAAACAAAGCAACTTCTCCAGAGTGTTTTCACTGGGTTGTTGAAGTGGAGTGATGAGGCCAGGGGAGTTTTGAGTTCCGCAGATCAAAGCACAATGTGTGGTGAGGCAGTGCAGTGCGATGGTGGTGCTGAGGAATTGCTGCCTGGTTATATGAAACATCCACTATTTAGTTGAGTATATTTGGACTCTCCAGTAAATGAAATCTTTCAGAAATGTTATCTTTTTTTTAGTTATACAGGTAATTAGAGCTGTTCTTGAGTGTGCTAATGCAGTGTGACTTAGTCTATAGAACAAATACAGCAGTAAGTGAAAATAGTATAGAAGAATAGAACAATGAAAAACATGTAATTTGATATGAATACGTTTAGTAAGTTCTGGGAAGCAGCCTGAGATTTATGGAATGTAGAAATCAAGGAATTAATGATCATAATAGACTGTAAAGACAAAATAATAGTTAATAATTTGAGGCCAACAAACGGTGAGATGGGGCTGTGAGGTGTCTACAGTAGCTCCTCTTTTTGTATCATAAGGTGAAAACTGTGATAACTTCTCAGTATCTGAAGGAAGCGCACAACAACCCATTGACTGGATATTTACATGCATGTATGTGTGCATAGATATTTATATTTCAGTTTGTATAATAAAGATGTTTGGTTCTTTTTATTATTGGCTGCAGCTATTTGAAGTATTCAAAGTATTCTCTGCACTGCCATTTTTAGGGTAATGCTCATTGTTTACACATAAGATCCTTGGCCTTATCAGTAATTTATTCTCACTGCTTGCTGAGAAATGTGAAAAATGTGAATCCCTTAGAATTACAGGCATTATCTGGTGAGAAATTAGAAAGCAAACAAAAAAAATCTGCTTCCGTCCTCCCCTGTCTCATACAAGAAAAATGGACCCAGCACGCTGTAATGTGCCTTACCAGTCAGTGGTTAGAGGATTGAAGGGGTGAATGCTGTTTCCATACAGTTCATTCTTGATCCAGACTGCAATCCCTTTCGTTTTTGGTATCTGTAGTAAAAGTTGATGTAAAACCTCTGCTTCAGCTGATCTCATAAAGTTGATAGTACTGGCCTGTGCAAAAAGCTCTAGTATAAGTAGCTTAACTGCCCAAGAGGGACAGAGCTGAAGCTGAATGCTGCCTACCATATAGAATAGAGGAGTGGTATTTAAAGAGTATCTGCCCCTGAATACTCAATGTAGGAATGCTCATGGTGAGGTTGCTGAGAATCAAAAGCATGATTTGTAATTGGGGTGGGACCATTTCAGGTTAAGCACCTGGGTATTCTGTATCTCACTTGTTGATAATTGCTGTGATTTGTATTTACAGAGCTTGGTTTCTTTATTTTGATTTTTGTTTGTTGAACTGCTGTTGCTCCTTAAACTGTCTTGGTGACTACAACAGCTTACACAAGAGGCAGAGCATTTTCATTTCGTTTTATCTGGTGCTAGTTGCTTTCACAAGTTCATATTAAACACAACAAGAATCACAGAATCATAGAGTGGCCTGGGTTGAAAGGGACAACAATGATCATCCAATTCCAACCCCCCTGCTATGTACAGGGTCACCAACCAGCAGCCCAGGCTGTCCAGAGCCACATCCAGCCTGGCCTTGAATCCACAGCCTCCTTGGGCAACCTGTTCCAGTGTGCTACCACCCCCCTGTGTGGAAAAACTTCCTAATCTCCACATCTGAGTTTAAAACCATTCCCCATTGTCCTGTCACTACCCACCCTTGTAAACAGCCATTCTCCCTCCTATTTATATGCTTCCTTCAAGTACTGGAAGGCTGCAATGAGGTTTCCCTAGAGCTGTCTCTCCTCTGAGCTAAACAGTCCCAATTCCCTCAACATTTCCTCATGGGAGAGGTGCTCCAGCCTCTGTGGATCATCAGTAATGTTGATACTAATTGTTTTAGAGCTGGCTAGCACTTGGTATACAGCAGCCTATGGCTCGGTTACTATCCTTTTGCTGGTCAGACCAGTTGCCCTCAGCTAATTATTGGTGGTTCTGTAAATAATACAGCAATCCTATGCAAGGCTGCATTGTCCTGGGGACCTAAAATGGGTGCTTTACCTACACCACATCAGTATTAGTGCAGTGCTGTGCTGACAGGTTGCTGTTCTGATGGTGGGAAGAGGTCGCATGTATTTCCCACACGTGGTTTGCCTGACAAGAGATTACAGAGGTCAAAAGAAGCAATTGCTTTGGTTCTCCTTTCTCCTGCATGCGCTCCTCTTTGAGGACAACTTCCTGAACAATTTTGCTGCTTTTAAAGAGAAAAGCATTGAGTGTTTCTTGTAAACCCATGTTGAATTGTTGGAACCTCTGGCACAGGCAGAATGCAGGGCAGCAGTGGAGCCTGACTGGTGCTGAGGGCAGAGAGCTGAGAGCAGGGCAGAGGAAAGCCCTGCAAACTAAATGTTAGCGTGGGGTGGTGAAAGAGCTCAATTTTATTTTGTTTTCACACATTAGGTTTTGTTTAGAGCAGACAAGTACCAGGGAGAGCGTTCTGAAAAGGGGCTTTGTATAGGAGCCGGGGCTCTATCCATCAGATTTGTCATTTCAGGAATGCAGCCAGATGTATTGACTTACCAGCAATTGCATTGGTGCCATCTGGCCTGCTGGAGGCTGTATTAAAGATGGAAAAAATGGAGCGAAAAGAAGTGAAATTTGTTCATCATGCCATTACCGTAGCTGCTTGTTTAAAGAGGGGGGGAAAAAATGTAACTTCTTGGCAGGGGGCAGGCTGTTTGAAAATAAAATATAAGGTTTTCAGGACCACGAGCTTCAGAACCAAGTGCTGGTGTTTATAAGTTGACTTGAAAGTTGGGCCTCTCTGTTGTCATTTTGTGTTTTTTGGAATGGAAAAACACTCTAAAATCTTACTGTTCTGAGTCAGAGAGCAAAGAACAGCCCAAGCCCCTGCTTGGACCACTGTGGCATTTATACTTGCTTGTTCTCAGCTATCCACGGTAGTAATTTTGCTGTCTGAATGCTGGGCCCCTCCCAGGAGCTGAGGTTTGGATGTGCTGAGCTTTCTGTTACCACGCTCTGCCTTTGTAGCCTTTGAAGCATGTCTTTTCTGACTTGTATCTTCTATGCTTTCTAAACAGAAAACTCATTCCTAGTTGCTAACAGAATCACATCACTTATTTTATACTTACCCTCATAAATGCTATTATTTTAACAAACAAATACAAGATCTTAGGCATTCCCATACTCTTCATCTAGCAAGTTAACATTAGTTTGAAATCAGCTGGTGTTATTTATTCACATATTCTTCATTTTTGATAAGAACAAAACCCTTTCAGTCTAGCAGTACACAGAACTCCCCATAGAAGTGTGACTTTTATGCCTATGTTCACATCCAGTTCTATAGTCAGTCTCTTTAAGCCAAGAGCTGGGGCTGCTGCCTTTCTGGGTGGTGGTTCCATTTGTGTCATAAGGGAGCTGTGGGGCTGAGATCTCTCCCACTTAAGATGATGAGGGAAGTGGAAGTTGTACCTTCTCCTCTAAGCGGCTACAGAGCAGTTCTTTTTTGTGTGTGTGTCTGTGTGTTTATTGAAGGCCAGAAGGAACATTTTATTACTAAAAACAGTTTAGTTCTGAATTAGGTTATTATATAAAGTTCTTCAGTACTTTTGTAGATGCATGAGTTAATTTACTGTCATAACGAGTTGTTTACAATTACTGACAAAAATGGAACAATGCAAGTTTCCTTTTTTTTCTATTTTTACTTTATTTTTACTTTTAAATTTCTGCTCTATTCTTTTTTACTTCTTTTGGTTTTGTAATTTAAGATGGAAAACCCCTGAGGGCAGGGAAGTAGAACTTAGCTTAAGAAAAAAAAAGAGCTGAACTACTTGTGGGTGAAGTCAGTGTTTTAGTGCTCCCAAGCACATATTTTAGAGGAACACACAATAGTTCTAAGATTCTGACAACCATGAAACCTCTTTTCTAACACTGCCTGGGTCTTCTCTGTGTGTTTTTAATTTTTCCAGTGAGATGAGAAATGCTGGCATCAATACTGGAAAAGTCAACAGTGACCAAAATACGCTTAAAGGAAGATGTAATGTTCTTACTCATAGCAAGTCATCAAGCTATAGGTGAAAAAAATACCCAGTTCAACCCTCATTAGAAAAAGACTCCAAGCTGCGCCTGGCTGGGATGGTTCTGGGAAACATCCCCTGTGTCTGAGCCATCTCATGTGATGTGCTTTCTATCCTGAATTTGGGCGGGCTTGTTTACTGTGTACTTATCAGAACTCCTTTTATCAGGATATATATATCAGGAAGGATGCACTTTTGCTTTTAAAGTTGGAGTTGGCCTGAGCAGCTGCTGTTTCAATATGTGTGGCAATCTCAGTGCCTTGGGTCTGTTGAAAAGCACCAGGAGCTTTGTAGAATCAATGGTTGGGGTTGGAAGGAACATCAAGGATCATCGTGAGGTTGTGTAGCGACTCAGCTGTCAACTATTGGAAATATTTAGGAGATTCAAGTGGTTTTTTTTCTTTAAATGAAAATGGTATCTCCCTCTGAAGGATTAATTAAAAGACCTAATCTCTGTGGGTTTTGTTTTGTAAATTCTGAGTGCTGGTGTTATTATTGTTAACAGTAATCTCACGATTAGCAGGAAAACAGGGCAACTCAAGCTTATGACACATGGGAGAAAATGCTCTCCAGGCCAGGAACCGCACACTGAGCACAACAGTAAGGGTACAAAATATTCCAGGAAGGGAGAAACGCTGCCATTTCTCTGCAGGGGATCTCTGCCCATGCAGAAGTTGCCATCAGATATTGGCATTTCTGCCAGGAACAGAAACTTTTCCAAAACCCTGTGGATACATTTTAGGGAAAGAAGGCAACCCATGGGCCTTAAAGAAGAAATGAAGTGACAGGAGGAGTTGTTGGATTTACAGGAATAGGTTGCACAATTGGTTTGAGGAAAAGTCATTTCCTACCCCATGTTTCTCTCTCCTACTGGTAGAGTAGGAAGTAGTCCAGCTGGCTTGAAACTGAGAAGATCTTTAGAAGTGTTGTTTTCCTTTTTAATCTGTGAGGTTGCACAAGTATGATGTTCATCTAAGCACTTAGTGTGTGTATTTATCAGATTTAGGTGCAGGCTATGTGTACGGCTGGCATTCCAGTGTTAATGCTTCTTGTATAAGAGAAGCTACTCACTGCTTCTCCCGGTGCCATCAATGCATGTAGCAGGGCTCCACAAGAAGAATAAATAAATGAAGAAACAATTATAAATAGAAGCAAGTAATTAAGTATATTAACTGGGAAATGTAGAGTGAGAAGTCTTTTTTTAATTGCTCATTAGCATGAATGTTAATAATGTGTTACAGGAATATTAAACGTGCATGTAGCTTTTAGGAGTTCTTGTTTTTTAGGCTATACAGCATTTACAAATGAAAGCAAAGTCAGGGAGAAGGCAGGAAAAGCTTTTCTTGTTGACTAGGGTGATTTATTTGCTTTCCATTTTACTCCACTTCTAGAACCTAGTAACAGCATGTGATATTTGCTGGCTCTCAGAAGGCACAGATAACGTTTTGATTCATGAGTTAGATGGGACATTAAGGGCTGGGACAAATGTCTTCATACACCTGGAAATTGGAGAGAAGACCATGTAGAGGGAGATCTAAGTTTCTAATAACCTGTGGCAGAGCAGCACTTGTATGTTAATAGTGGAGCCAACAGCACTGTAGCAGCCAGGGACAACTGTGAAATCAGTAGATGTTTTCTCCAAGAATCTGAGAACAGCATTGTGTCAGTCTGTTTTATATTAACACAAGCAGGTTAGTGGCAGTGACATAGGTAGTGACATAAGGTGTACTTATGATAAAGAATGGACTGCCAAAGGGGAGAACCGTGCAAAGGACAACTTTCATCTGTTCTTCCTGGTGATGCATGACCTACTCTCACTCTACACACCTTTTATCATTCTTACATGAAAGAAACATGTTTGAGCCAAGTTCATGTGGACTTGATAGCTCTATCTTTGTAGCCTTTTATATAGTACTCCCTAGTGGGCTGGTAATAATGTGTAGTCATCCACCTTTAGGGCATTGCTGGGTCAAATCAGACGAAATATGCTGCTTTCCGAAACTTCAGAAACTTGGTATAGCTGACAGGAGAAATGAAAGCAAATATACATCCAGGCAAAGTAGCTGAAGGTAATGAGCAATTGCAGTGGCAATCTGCAGGGGAGTCTGAATGGATTGAATGCCTCTTTCAGGTAGGGTTTCCACCGGGTCTTGTTGACAGCTGCCACTTTATGTTCTTGTTGCCTTTCTGCATGCAGAGTCCTGCTGCCTGTGGACGTAAGTACAGTCAGATACTTTAAAATGTGGTATCTAAGAGTAGACAAAACTTTGCTTGTTTTATTCTGGAACTCTAGTATGTGGAAATTACACCATGACTCCAGCTGCACCAACACTTCACCCCTTCCTGAATGAATGAATCTGCAGTTCATAGATGACACAAGCCATCGGTTTTGTGTACTAGGCTTACAATTAAGAAGTTACGATCTAATGAGAAATGTATTCTGTCTTTCACACTGCCAAAAGCAGATCCTGAAAATAGCAGTGGCAGCAGTCCTTGATGAAGTTCAGATTCCTGTGTTATGAAATGGCTTGTTGTGCTTTGATGTTGAAATATATTTTATTGTTGTTGTTTAATAGAAATTAAAAGTCCCTTTAATTCACCACTTTTTAAAGTGTATATAAAAGTCACTGCCAGCAGTACCTTGAGTGTCAGAAGACCTAGTTGCCTTTATTTTTGCACTGTTCTTTATTCAACATTAGATCCAGAATACCTGTATTAGGCAAAAAGACAACCTTAGTTTTGAAATTAAAAAAAAAAGCAAAGTGATTTGATGATATGCACACAGACCAATGGGGCACGTGTGTGCATGCAAACAGTACAATATTGTATGGAAGCTCTTAATGAAATCCATATGATATGAATAATACTCAAGTTACAAGTGTTACAGCTTATCTACTGCGTGTGGGAGGTGATAATAACTCTGCAATTCAATCAAAGTAGGAAAGCAATTATAGTAAATGTAATATCTGACAGCAATTTTCAGGTTAATTCCTGAGTTCTAATGTGTAGTAGTCTCCAAAACCATCAGGTTATTTTCCAAATCCAATTTCCAGTTGGTGTTCGTGGATTTTAATCATTAGTACTGCTTTGCCCTCCAGTTCAAATCCCTGTTTCTTCATGTTCTAAGTAGGCTCTATTGGTAAGGTTACAATTTTCTGAGCTAGCTGTCAGAATGCTCCTTATTATGGAAACTGAAAAGTGATGTGGGAACTTGGTATGTGGTACGGATTGAGATATATGTATTTGAAGCATAAGCCTGAAGATTGGTACATAGCATGTCCTTCTGCAGAGCTCCACATGTAATATTTGCTGTGTCTTACTGTAGGGGATCTTAGGGATATTCAAGTCTGTTGCTGCCTAGCAGATATACAGAGGATATGGCAATGAACTTCACAGGTACAAAGGATATTGTGAAGCCAAATATGTTCAGGGTTTCAAAATACTTGGCAGTTCTTTGCCTCTCTGGGCACATTCACTGAAGTCTATTTAACACATTTGGTAGCAGTCTGGTGCAGAAGATACATCAGCTATTGGCTGCTATGAGGAAAGGAAACTCCTTCTTGCTTTCCTGTTAGCCAGCACCCCTGGATGTTGATTCAGCTTAAATTAGCTTCCCTGGACTGAGAGCCTTCAAGGCTTTTCTTCATGGCAAGAGAGCTACTGAAGACACAAGTTTTGAGTTCAGCTTCTGGCCATTCCTCCTTGACCATCGCTACTAAAAAGTAGAGCTCACTAGATAATGGAGAAATTTCATCCCTCAGAAGAGCTATTCTGCAAGTTTCCCTGCACTGGTGGTAGATTTACCTCCAAAGGCTGGTATGTGATTGAAGACAAGAATTACACCCCTACACCTCTTTACTCTCCTCTCTCTTTCTGTACCATTTGCCTGCAGATGGGGAATGATAGTCCTTAATGTGTGTGGGGGATAGGGAATGCTGCTTCTCCCCTCCCCTTAAGTACCCACAGGGACAATTCGGCTTTTCACTATTGCAATCACTGAATCAGGCACTCAGCAACAGAACAGTATCAATGTCATTTGAAAAGACACATTTTTATTATCTTGACATAAAGGCCTTAGTCTATGAAAATTCTTCTTTAACCATGCCAGGAAAATAATTGGAAGCATATTTAGATGTATGTGTATAGAAACTTAGAGGAGTTTCATTGGTTTTGTGGTTAGGTAAGGAAAGATGCAGAGAGACGTTTAAAGGAGAGATTGTACAAGCCATGCATTCACGTTCCTGAAATTTGAGAGAATACATTTGACAATACCAGTCATTTTGAAAACAGAGTGTGTTCCTTAGGAAAGCTCTTGCATGCCTCTGGCTGCCTCGGTAATAGGTTTTGGAGAGAGAATTTCAGTTATGGTTCGTGTTTGTTCAGGGAAGGCAGTCTGAACCTTTTTGATGTCGGTGCATTTCTATCCACAATCACATGCTCTTTAGGTTATGTTTCAGCGATTCTTTTCCAAACAGAATCTCTCTCCAAATAGTACAGTCAATGCAAACTTTCCATTCAGATCAAAGCCCATGGGCTGGCTCTGTGTTATCACCTGACAACATTATCATTGGGAATATTAAGCTGTCAGCAGCAGATCTGAAGGAATCGTTTACCCAATCTGCAGTGAATTACAGAGGATGGGAGTCTATCACACATAAAAGACCTTCCATTTTCTAGATCTGCATCTAATTCTTTCAATCTGATCACAGACTGGGTTTTCCTCTTACTTTAAGTCATGATCGAGACACTTTCTAATAGCTGAGTTACAAGATCTGTAAAAATTCAATACATTTGCATACCTGTTTATGCCATTTCATCAGCTGTTTTTAAGCCTCTAAGAACCAGTTTTATGTCTGGGGAGAGTGGCATCTTTCTTTTTTGCTAGAAGTATTGCTATTGCTACTTTATGTCTTTCACTTCCATGTTGCATTTCTGATTAATACGTTGTTTGCCTGGCTTTATTCTAACGCACCCATCATTTGGGACTGAGTGAGGGTCAGTGTCAAGTGTTAGAGGATTAGGATGTGGGAGGCTGCTAACATTAATGCTTAGCTAGTTGGGTTAGGATAAAGCTGTAATTGAACAGTTCAGCTGACCTGGGATTCATCAAGAGATTTGCAAAAGTGCCCTACAGTAGTATGTCAGTGAAAGGAACTTTTACACTACCAAGGCAACAACACACTGCAAAGCTCTAATTGCAGAGAGGCAGGGTTAAGCCGTTATCTCTTCTTGAGTGTACAAGTGAAAAAGACTTTGCTGCTTTTGGCATCACAGTCTGTTCTGAATGTTTAGAAGATTAGGAGGACTGCAAGAAATTATGAAGTATTTTGTCTGAGAAAGTTCACAAAATGGCAGGGAGACAATGGTATTTTGTGAAATCCCACTAAGGAGACGGTATCTGATGAAATGTGAAGGGTCTTGGAAGTGATTAAAAAAATATACATAAACCTCAGGGCACATTTGAAAAAGATATTTTAAGTGGATGACTAACTCCAGCGAGTTACCATTTTGTAGAGACAAAATTTCACACACTTTTCTCTTGCTGCCAGTTTCTGGGCTGGAGAGGTAACGCTGGCTTAAAGAAACACATCAAAGATAAAACTAATCACTATGCACACATTTAAATAATTATGAGTAGGAGATAAGCAGTGCATAGACTTTATGGCTGTCTTCTATGCAGGGATGATGTGAGAATACACATTAAACATCGTCTCCCCAGTCTTGATTGGTTGCCCAAAACTCTGTTGAAATGTTGAAAATGTTGATATATTCCTAAAAATTGCATGTGTTGTTGCAGGGGGAGAAATCTCATTGTGCAATTTGTCTTGGCTGGGCTGTTTTATTTGGGGGGGGTGGGGAGAGAAGGGAGGCCAAAGGGAGAAAGCAGGAATGAAATAATAGCTTCTGATGACATCATAGCTATGGCTAAGATTGGAAGTACTCCCCTGAGGAGTGGTGGTGGGATTTTTGCTCTATCAGTTTCATGGACATGTATATTTGTGCTGTACTGGCAGCAGGCCAGTTTCTATGATTGTTTTATTGGGTGTCCGGTGTTATTAAGTCTCTCTGTGTTTTTTCCCCTTTCACTTTTTACTTCTGAATTGCATTTCTGTAACCAATTTGCATTACTTTACGTTAGGTTTCACGTGCCATGTGTCAGATAAATTACACACCAGATCTAAAGAATCAAAGCCCTTTGAATTCGTCTCAGCGGCTATGCTATATTTGCTATTAATTCACTTGTGTGCCATCGAGGAATTTCACAAGTTTTCAAATGTTTTCTGTGTCTGAAGAGTTACATACAGCATAGTTTAAATGATATATATGTAAAGGGAATGCTTAGGGATATCTAGCAGTACAATTTATATCCTGCTGTATAACAAACCTCCTATATGTTGGCTTTTATGTACATTCAGCAATTGCATTATTCTGTTGATTTGTGAAGACAGAAAGTCTCTTCTTTGTCTGTGAAATACCTAGCACAGATAAGTCTTAAGGTCATCCCAAGAGGACCAGAGGAATACTGATATATACAAATCATTAATGAATTATTGTTGTAATAATGTCAGATTGCTTTATGTTCATCTCCTTGAAATTCATAGTAAGCTTGAGGTTGTAAAAACATGCATCCTAAAGTTTTAAAATACTTTTACTATTATTTTTGTTATAACTCAGCTATGTTGATGTGTTCCCAAGGTTCAGTGAAAATAGTGGGGCCGTGTGGGCTGCATTGCAGTGGGATGTATCCTGTTTCCAGAAAGCACAGATTTCTGAAGGTTCAGCAATATCACCAAAGCTGACATCTTACTTTTCATCAGTTCACTCCATTCCTGCATGGGCCACCAGTGAAGATTCCCCAGTGTAGCTTAGCATCTTGTCTGACTTTTCTCTAAACTGCTCTTTGTTGAAAGGAGATGTATCAAGCGTGATCTCCTTTCTTTCTTTTTTTTAATGTTTTGTTAATCATGGAGAACAGAGATAGCCCGGAATGACTTAATTCTGATCTTCCATCCAGCTGAAGTCAGCAGAGTAATGATGATGTAAACAGGGTCAGAGTCAGGCCCTCAGTCACGATAAATTTCTGTATGCTGGTGGCAGTATGTTCAGAATGCTTTGAAGTGCTGCTTTGTCAGAGTTCACAACAGTTCATTTCAGCTCCAAATAAAATATTATCTGACTTTGCTGGCTTTCC
The DNA here is from genome assembly GCF_054131305.1 of Coturnix japonica. Taxonomy (NCBI): domain Eukaryota; kingdom Metazoa; phylum Chordata; class Aves; order Galliformes; family Phasianidae; genus Coturnix; species Coturnix japonica. The sequence continues at coordinate 29,296,274 of NC_140670.1, read as the reverse complement.
AGCACCAGTCGATGAAACAGTAGAGCTGTTCTAATTCATTTTATGAATCCAGTTTTCTTATGCTAGTTTCTTTACTGGAATTCATACAGAGTTTTCTTTAAACACAGCTTTTCACTGAAGAATAACAAAAGAGTGTTTACATAAGACAATAGGGCAGACATCATTTACTGTATGGGGTTAATTTGAGTTTATGCAACTAAGACAAAGGGAAATGAACACCTCCATGTGGTATAACCCCTACAAGAGTGTAACTTTGTTATTTTAAGGCTTGAAATGCTGCATCTTTTAAAGTTTGAGTTATTGAAGAATATATTCTACAACGCGTACTTTGTTCTGCAGAATGCAAGCACAATAGTTTCCTTATGCGTTTTAATTTAGTATGCATTCAAAGCAAGACAAGTTCCACCTTTTCTGATGCAGTTTGCAATGGGCATTCATCCCAGTTCTGAGGCTTAAAGAACTTTCAGCAGCTGTTGATTTTTATCGGTCTAAAAATGTCCGTACTAACACTTAAGCAACTGCTGAACCGAACTATGTGAGCGTTTAGTCTTAAATTCTCTATCTTTCCTTCTCTTAATCTGCCTTGTGAAGTTCTGAGCTAAATAGCCCCTTGAGGCTCTTTCAAAGACTGTGAAGCTGTGTGCAGGAGTGGTGAGGACAAGGAATTTCAGGGCTTATGTACAAGGGATAATCCAATGGATTGCAAACTTTTCACTTTTCCAAGTTCACGTAGTTTTTAGGTTAAGAGTGTATCCTAAAGTAAATTGACTGAAATACAGAAAATGCTTGTGAGTTATACATCTGATTGCAAAGAATGTATTATGAGAGCTGGCAATCATGCAACCTCATAGGATTGGCCTTGGTAAGACACTACTGTGAAGCTAAAATAAATCAAAAGAAATTAGTGAATAATGTTTGCAAGATTAAGAATCTGTTTCCCAAATTTTTGTGATAGAATTTAAAATAAAGAAAAAGAAAAAGGAAGAAAAAGGAAAAAAGTGAAGGAAAGAAAAAGAAATACAGAGAGGGCTGTTATTTGGGAGACAGATAGTTACATGGCACAGTAGTGAATTGGTTTTGTTCTAGAACAGACTGTCTTTCAGAGCGAAGTCCATGTAGTTGCTCAGTTGTGATCTTTCAAATATGAGAACGGAGGAATGGGAATCTCCTCTGTTATGAATGACTGTCTGAATGTACTTTCTTCTGACCTGCAGGTCATTAATTCATTATTCCAAATGCCTTTGTGTGCAGAGGTTTTGTGCATCACTAGTTCAGGGATGTCTTTATTTGTAGCTCAGGAACCAACAACCAGGCATGAGAGCATTGGTTGTCCTAGTCTGACTCCTATACCAATTGAGTAAAAGACATTTTGATTCAAATGCTGTATACATTTATTTAAGCAGCAGATTACTGTTGAGGAAATTCTTACTATTTTGAGAGTAAAGTTCATTTTATTATGAAGGGCGAATAGTGACATTTAGCTGCTAGTAAGTAACCAGGAATATATAAAGTGAAGTGAGAATTTCTCCAGTAGTAACATTTGAGTTTTCTCAGAATGTGGGCAGATTTTGGGAACCAATTTCACAAATCAGCTTTATTTATTAGTAACAATCTGCAGATTTCTCACATCATCTTTCTCATATGTGAAAGATTCTCTCCCAGATGGTCCTTCCCATAAGAAGTGAATGCTCAAACTTTGTGTCAGCTGCCTGTGGGTGCTTTTCCCCAGATAAGTGTTTCCAGCAAAACCTGAGTTTGGCTTTCTATGTGAATTCAAGGGCTAAAAATGCTCTTCAGTATGCAGGCATGCTAAGTTTAATTAAAGACAAGGCTACTACCAGATTAGATCCGTAGATTGTTTGTGTCATCAATGCTTTCCAGAAAAACTTTTGACAACCAACTGCTGAAAATAGCAGCAGAAAACCCCCAATGAAAACCAGCAGTAAAATAATCCCCACCACTAATTCACTCAAATGTAAAGAAAGAATAGTTGAAGACCCTATCTTGGCTTAAATTAATGCTAGCCTCTTTGTGGAATAATTTCTTTTGATGATCTGAGCAAGCTGTCTTGATGCTTTATGCACGTGTTATATCTATTTAAAGCTACATCAGAGATTTGAGTGTGAAATACTTTTAAAGTTTGAGGCAAACCCTGGATAAAGACTTGACAAAGAAGAGAAGATTTCAAAGAGACACAAATATAGTATTTCCATGTGTGACGGTGAAGACTCTGAAAACTTGAAAAGAGAGAAAAAGAGAAAGGAGGTGCCACAGTAGAGAAATACTTCATCAGGAGTTACTGCAGATATTATTAGATCCAGGAGTGCTGTCCTTGATATTTTTCAAAGCTTATCTGACCAATAGTTATGAAAATAAAAGTTTGAGGATGTGCTCCCATCTTAATATTCCATCAGACTGAATGTAGATTTAGTTGCTTAAAGTGGTTGTATTCTGCCTTTTGAGACACTTTAGAGTATTCTAGGTTTGAGTTGTTAAAGATCTTTGTCTCCCAGATGTCATATGTCTTATTTACACATTCTGTGCAGGTGTCTCATGTTCTGGAACATCTTAAATAGCACAGGGTGCTTGCATTTAGGCAGCTGAAATCTGTGCTAAGTTATGGACTGGGCTTCCATGTTATGGTAAAACTGTAGCAAGAAATTCTAATAATGCTGGGAGATGTGGGTCTTTGACACAAAAAATAAATTGCTTGGCATCGAAGAGACCAAGCAAAAGAGACAAAATGCCGTATTGCTCCAAACCTCTGACTGTTTTCATAGAGGAAAAGAAAATAACATAGAAATGAAGAAAGCTGATGGTTTTAATGTCATAATTAACATCAAGATTATGGATGTGTGGGTTTAAAAGTGTCTGTGTGATTCAGTAAGTCACAGGCATCCAAGAGGATGCCTGCAGATTCCAGGGCAGGCAACTTTGAGCTGTCCTCAAAGGAACTTACAGAAAAATGGACAGCCCTGTAGTGCTGTGCTGCTGGTGAGTTCTTAATACCCTTAATGAGACACTTAATAAGCCATGATTAAGTATTTCATTAAGCACTGTCGCACTACATGCTGTAGACTTAAGGAGATCTAAATTAATATTTTCATTTAGTGTGTTATTTTTTTGTAGGGAGACTCCTTCTTGAGTGAGAGATACGTTAATGTCTCTCCATTTTGCTCTACTGCCTTATATAGGAGACACAGAAAACACTGTAAAGATGATCTGCAGCTCAGATCCATTTCATTGGGATTTAGATTGTTCAGCTCCCCACGTGGATCTGAACATGGATGTTTCTGATGTAATGTACTTCTCAAAGCATTTCACATGGTTGTATCTTGCAGTCAACATGCAAACTCTTCATGTTTATCTGTACCAACGGCACCTGAATCACACACTTGCCACAAACTGTTAGTTTTACCATTTCTTCTTAATTTCATTTTTTTCAAGTGTTGTTATGGAAACTTAATCTGTTGTCCATTACTTGGGCAAACAAATACACTAAGTATTGAAATTGACAAAAGGGCCCTATCCTAGGCCAGTGCTCTGCTAGTTCAAACGCTCTCCATATTTAACCATTCTTGGTGTAGATTAGAATCTCATAGGATTCTCTTGAGACTTTGATTCTTGTTTTTCAAAATAATTACCTGTACTGCCTGACTTTGTACTTGGTTATCAGGCTTGCTGAGGTTAGGAAGACCAAGGATAAGTTAATCGGTTCTCCTGTTGTTGATTACGTCAGAGTGGGCTATGTCTGTGAAATGCATATATCCATGATGCCAAAGCAAATATTCTCATTCCCTTGAATTCATTAGAGAAGTTTATTTTAGATGTGATAGAGCTATTATTCCAGCATATAATAGATACATAGATTAGGATGGATCAAATTCATGCATAAAGCAAGTCAGTATCTATTGGATGGACAGTAGATATCAGAATCTACTTCTTTTTAGAAGGTCTGAAATTGTTTAATTGATGAATACATTTGTAATTACACTTTTTTTTTTTTTTCCATTATTTCATCACTTATAGGTAGGTATAAATATATTTTTCAATCCTTTTGAGTTTCTGCCATGAATGGAAATAAGGTAAATCCATTAACTGGCTCATATTTCCTGCTGAAAGAAGAACGACAGCAATAACTCAGCGTAAGCAGTATATAGGAGCATGAACACCATGGAGAAATTCATGAAACTTTATTGAGCTGAAGGTTAAACATGAGAAGCATGTCAGTATCTGAGGATATATCTGGTGCATTTTTGTTTCTTTCCAAACTGTAAGTCTGATACCCTACTGTGTTAACAGTGCAAGTTGCCATTCAGTCTCAACTGAACTGCCAGAGCAGATAATAACAGCAGGGAATTCTTAAAAGAAAATTTGAAGTTGATGGCTGCAACAGGTCTTCTTTTAACTAATTACAGTTATCATTATATTGCTAAACATACTTACAGGAAAACTAGAATGTGCTTGATTATTTTATTCAAAATAGCAGTGAAAAAAACCATCTTATCTTAATTGGCTTCCATGCCATCTCCAATACGTTCACTCTTGAACTCATTCTGTTTATAGCTTGCAAGGGACAAGGTTTATTTGAACTGGTTATGTTTTGAGTTCATGTGGGTTTCTGCCTTCGACTGCAGAATGTACTCCACAAGTTCTCGTGTCACTCTGCCTAGCTATTCTTTTTGTTGCCGTGCCAGGGTTTATCACCACTCACTTCTGGATAGTGTTAATGATGCATTCACTTCCTGTCTGCCAAACAATCCTAACATTCTCCAGACTTTCCTGCACGTTACGGAGCAAATCAAGTATCATTACCTGAAATGGTAAAAAAAAAAAAAAAAAAAAAAAAAAAAATTAAAAATTAAAAAAATTAAAAATTAAAAATATAAATAAATAAACTTCTAGAAAGAAGAGTTTTAATAGATGTCAAACACCGTAAAGAAGTCATTCTAGATGTCTTACATGTATTTCAGCTCAATGATGACACTCAAATTTGCTTTTTAAATTAGTGTTGGTGTGAGCTCCTCATTCTCATCTTTTACTGTGATGAATTGTATTTTGAAGGGAAATGAGAATTTCGAGGACATTAACAAATGAGGGAGGCTGATTTAGCAGAGGGGTTGGACTTGATGATCTCCAGAGTTCCCTTCCAAATCAAGGAAAAGGGGAAATCGGTGCTGTGGCACTGCTCAGTGCTGCATCAGCAAATGCTGTGGTATGGTTGACACAGACAATTCCCACACAACCACACTTTCCAAGTCATCTCTTTTCCTTCATAGCACATAAAATATATTTTATTAAGGGGGCCACGTGGGAAGAAGGAGGAACTGTAAAACCTTAGTGGGAAGGAAAGCTGAGGAAGAATGAAGAAATGTATTTGCATAAATCCAATAAAAATAAGTTATTTTAGAGAATCCTGAGAAACAGAAATATGCATAGAACTTCTGTTGAGGGCTAACAGGTTTACCACTACAAATTTCTCAGTAGTTAGTGAGAAGATAATATAAGTTTAAAAGTAAGTTTACTTATGGAAAATTACCACTGTGGTTCACCCTGAACTGGTAAGAGCAACTCTCAGAATATAATGTATTCTTATTTACTTAAATTTAACTCTGTGTGAGAAAATAGATCCTGTTCTCAACAGTTGAAGGGGGAGGGGTAAAACAGAGCTTCCTGACCCTCTGTGATGCTGAATCAATCCAGCTCTGTCCCCTAGAATTTCTTTTCTCATAATCAGGTGGAGGGTGGATGCCTGAACGTATCTGTTGGATAAACTGACCTTGTTAGAGAGCCGCCTCCATTACAGGGGTAACAACAGAGGCCAAAGTCTTAAGTGGGAGGCAGACTTTTATTCTGAGGATGTGTTGAAGTGAAATGGAGCTCCATATTAGTGCTCAAATCAAGCTTTTTTAGAGCTTGCTTTTTCTTCTAAGCTTGGGTCAAAGGAAGTTTCGTGAAAATTCACATTCCTCATAAAAATGTTCCATCTGACCAAATGTGTCTCTTATCTACTTGTCCAGCTCTACAAAACCCATTCTTTAAAAAGTCCTTCCTTCGTACTATCAGCTGTAATTGTGTCTGATTACATGAGAAGAAAGAAGGGCTTTTCCATGTTTCTGGAATTCATAGCAGCTCCTCTGTAACTGTAAAGTGGGCAGAGAAGTGACGGATCATTCAGAGCTCACAAACGGTGGGGCTCCATCAGCAAGTAGGAGCATAGGAAGCAACAGCTGGCAAAAGATGTCCTGAGTGAGGGAAACAAAGGAGAACAAAGAAAAGGGGAGAGAAAAATGTTTGTTTTTCTTCTCTGAACCTCCAGCATTCCTGTTTTGTCACCTCACTGGCAGTCTTCACCTCCACAGGCAGCAGAGTCCAGCTCAGGAGGTCTTGCTTTGACACCAAATCTGAACTAACACTGCATGCGTCTTTTAGGCAACCCAGGGGAGAGCGGCTGCTATGAACTCCTCTGATCTCCAGCCAGAAAGGGGAGGACTCTTGACTCTGGAGACTCAGGAACCAGGATTTTCAAAGGGAAATTAAGAAATGTCTCCACATCAAGTTAATTCCTACAGTGAAATGTCTGGGAAATGGAAATTCAGCATTCACTCCACTTTTCTTCAGCTCCTGTGGAAAAACTCTCAGCTTCAAAGACTGAGAAGAGCTAAATTTAATGTTCTTCACCACACAGTAGCTTCTGGGGCGGTGTGATTTACAACCAATTGTCAGTTTTTACGTTTGCGTTTCCTTTTTTTGATGAGTTAAATGGGAGTTTAACTTGTTTAACAGCTGTTGCTTGGTAAACCTACTGACTTCATTGAAACATTCAAGGGTCTAAAACCCAGTAAAACGTTCTCATGTAATAGCAGATGTTTATTTTTAGGAATTTCGTATAAAATTGAGGATCAGGGCAACTGTGGTTATTAAGCTGCAGCCTCAAGGTAGCATTTCAGTAGTTGGACCTTAAATGTAATAAGCTTCAACTATTCTGCTGTTTGTCTTCTCAATAGAACTATTGTAATAGGGAGTTTTTATGGAGATCTGTAAGCAAAAAACAAATGCATAATATTGAGGTGCCCTTTAGTTCTTTCCGAGTCTTGGCTAAACAGTCAGTATTGCTTGCTACTGTGTGAACACAGGTGCATACAGTTATCTACATGAGCGTGGCCTGGGAAGGAAGAACTCATTTCCTAGCTGGTCCTTTTATAGCCTATATAACATGACATCTACACCATAGAAGTAGGAAAAGTTAACAAAAGCATAGAGGTGGCACTAACAAAATTGGAGCAGATTTGAATCTATAATTTATCTCATGCAGTGTCTATTTTCCTCTTGTGGGTGTGTGGTACCAAGCAGTGACTCAGTGCACTGCTACAGGTGTAGAATTCTGTATAGCAGAATGCACCCTTAGGGGATACAAAGACACTGAGAGAAAAGTATCATAAATTCAATTTACTCACATCCTTCACTGTCACATTAAGCAGCAAATGTAGAAGGACTGTGCTCAGCTTGTGTGAGATAAAGTCTGCCCACTGGATTTAAACAAAATTGACTGGAGCACAGACCAAAAGACCCTGTTGACTGACAGCACTGGGATGAATCCTCATTTCAAGATAGAGTGACATTTCTTGAGTAATGTTCTGGTAGGACATCAGTGTAATCTGCAGTATCAGCTGGGTGTGGACTGAGTGACCTGCTGAGCCTTATCCCTTCTCTTTTCAAAGCCTGGGAAGCTAACACAAAACAGTATTTTAAAATGCACATTCATGACTAATTGAGAGTTGAAGAGTGGAAAATATATCAGTGTGGGCACTTATACCAGTTACACTTCCTTTATTTGTTATATATTTGGTCTAGTAACAAGAGGCATCAGTGTTCCTTGTAAGTATGTTACTTCATTGTGTTACTTCAGTGACCTTTCTACAAACTTATCTTTTGTGATGCTACGAAGAACCAAGCATCTGCTTAGTAGGGATGATTAGTATAACCTTTATTAAGTGCATGTCCAACTACCTGGTAGCCTCAAGGGGGCTAAGATTGAATAACGGAGTTCAATATGTTTGCAAAATTATTGTAATAAATTAGGTGATTTTCAGCATCCTTGCTGAAAATGTTATTTGAATGAGTCACAAGGTAGCAGCACGTTTCCTGCTCATGATAGATACATTTTCTTAGCTGAGTCCTTTATTCATACAGAAGGCGTGTGTTGGCAGAGTTTGGCAAAGTTTAGAGGAAGTCCATGAAAAATACATAAGACATTCTTACCTGAAAACGTCAGAGGGACTTCTCCCTTCCCATGTTTGTGCCTGTGCATGACCTGGAACGCAACAGTGTGTGCTTTGAACTTAACTTGCAGTGCTTAATCACACAGAACATTTTAGAACAAACTGTTGCAAGTCATTACTCAAGGGTGATGGATGTCACCTTGTAAGAAAATACCAAAAATCCCTTCAAGTATTTTGTTCCCAGGTGTCCTGGCAGGATGTTAAATGGTAACACCTGTGTGACTCAATGCTATGCAGTACTGGGGTTTCTGAGAAGCTGGATTTTTATCTGAGGGGTCATCTCTTATTTCTTCTTCTAATATTTCAAGTGTAAAAAGAGGAAGCATAGTTTAGTAGTCAGTTGCTGGCTTCCCTAAGTTCCTTGGTCTCCTGTCTGGGTAGGCACCAGGTCCTGTGTTGGGAAAAGTGCAGGATCGAGTCCTCTCAGCCACCAGAAGAATCAGTAACAGGCTCATCGTTGAGTCTGCTGTGTCATAGCACAATGGTAGGTGTTTCTTCTGCCTTGTTAGGAAACGGAGTGATGAGCTGTGAAGGAACCCTCAGTGGGGCAATAGATGGGTGCTCATCCAATTTTGAATTCCAGGAAGCTGATACATGATACAGAAGTCAATGTTTATTGTGCTTAGCTTTGGATTTCTGCCACCTCTATGCCTGGGAGCTGATGTGCAAGTAGCTGTATGGGTATATTGCTAGGAACTGTGGTACCTGCCTTCCTGGATGTGTCCAGACAGTCACAGCTCCTCTGGCTTTGCCCAGAGCCCTGAGGACTGAAGGCAGACCTGGACCAGAAGCAAGACAGGTGTCTCAGCCCCAGCCATACATATTCTCAGCTGGATTATGACAGGTCCATCTGTCCCCACGGCACGACAAACCTGCTGTTGGCCATTTGTTACTGTGGACAGGCTGTAGGTCTCCTAGGGTTTTGGATACCTGTGAAGTTCAGCATTGCTATCGGGAACCAAATTTGACCTGTAGGAGCCACTTTGGGGAGCAACTTTCCCAAAGCCAAATGTTAATAAGTGAGTGAAAAAAGAAGGCACCCAGAAGCCTTTACACTCTGCTCCAACCTTAACATGGCTTTCCCCTGTATTATTTTTTCCTCCTTTGTACAGTTAAAAAGAAAAAAATCTGTCCCAGTCTTAGCAAAAGACACACTTTTTGCACTGACATTTGTGGTGTCAGATTGTCAGCAGGAAGGCTTTGGAGCTGTTTGGAATCTTATAGGAAAGATGCCTGAGAGAGGGACTAAATAATGTACTGTGAACTTGGATAGAGCAAGAAGAAAAGTAATGCCCAACCTCCTCTCCTCCTGGAAGGTCTGTTATGTAATTCATGGTCTCTGTAGGATTTCTTGCAAAAACAGGATGTAGTAAAATCTTTTAAGATATACAACCCCCCCCCCCCCCCCCCCCCCCTTTTTTTTTTTTTTGTGCTGAAAATATGGGAAAACTGAGTTTATATACACCATGGTGAATGTCATAGGAAAAAAAGACATTAAATGCCTGAGTCCCTTTAGGGAGAATATGACAGACTCAAGACAGATGCGTGTGGATAAATCTTCTTCTAATGAATGACACTTAGCTCTGCTGGGCTGTATCAAAAATATTGCCACGGTGTCTGTGCAGCTTCAGCAGCAGGAAGCTGAATTGCCAAAGAGGTAATATCCTGAGTCTGATCATTGTATCATAATCAAACAGACTCTAAGCAAGAAGAATAGAGTGTCTCACAAGCCATATTGGATTAAACAAGCTTGCTAACTAGCAGTAATTTCTGTGGGCTCCAGTAACACTCTTAAAGGGCCAGGCAGAGGCAGGATCAGAGAGTGCATCATTTCAGACAATTGCCATCTCCCTGAACATTGCCCTTTTTGTAATATAGTGATGAATGCATCGCTATAGTTAATATTCTATTATAGACCTCATTTTCCCAGGGTCTATAACTCACCCATAATAATTTGCTGAAGGTTGAAACTTGGCAGGCAGGGCTGCAGACCAGGAATTAATTTTGGTAACACTATAATAAGTGCTCTTTAATTAATGTTAAATGAAAATAGAATTCCTAAGAAATTACACACAGCAGTCATGCGACATGCTGAATGAATTCATCATGATTAATGTTACTAAAATGAATATCAGAAGTGATAAGTGGGATTTGCCTTTTATTAAAAAGTGTTGCCAGCATCCTTTTACTGATATTTGGCACAAGATGGCTTTTAAAGGGGCAGCATGAGGAAGGAACTACCTGATTAAGGAGAAAAAAGAAAGAAAGCAGGTTGGTCTTGTGTTTCTGTGTTTCTAAATACATCTAAACCTGTAAGCCCTGGTGATTTGTGCAGTCTGGAATCAGTCAGGGCAGTCACCTAGGACCTACAGCTGGTGGTAGTTCTGCTTCGTGTTGGGGAACTGGACCAAAGACCTTCAGCAGTCCTTTCCAGCATATTGATGATTGCATGATAGTAAAATGTAGGGTCTGTGTTGTATAGAGTTTTGTGCACTGGTATGTGTGTAAATATCAGAGCGATGGAGGGATTGGATCTCTTTCAAGGCCTTGTCCTCCTATTGAAGGCAGGGGAAGATAAAGCAGGAAGGAAAAACCCAAAGATACAAGAAAGAGATTTGGTAACAGCTGGGAAACAGAAGTCAAACCTATTTATTTGTGGTTTTTTTCCCCTAAGTTATTTTTGAATGTTCCATCAGTATTCTTTGCCTAATAACACCTTTAGCTGTTACAACTGAAAATCTCTCTAAAGTTCAGAGACCTTTCATAGAGTCACAGAATCACGAGGGTTGGAAAAGACCACTGAGATTCCCTAGTCCAACCATTAACCCATCGCCACCATGACCCATAAAACACGTCACTCAGTGCCACAGATTTCAAAGTTTTAAATTACTTTTCACTGCTCAGAGATAAACTTTATTCATTCATTTCTGTGTTCATTATTGTTAGGCTATGTTACTAAAGCATAAGTAAATAGATTTGGAATGCCTTTATGAAAATGTATTGATGAACACTGGGTGGATCCCAAATTATCTGATGAATGCTGCTAGGTTTTCTGTACAGGAATGCCGGTGGACTGCCTGAGCTGACAGATTTCAGCTTGCCAAGGACTTAGTGAAACTTGGTTATGTAAACTACACTAAAGCCGAGGGAAGAGACCACCTGGGAAACAGCAAAGTTCATTCATAGGGGTGGTAGGAAGAAATCCTTCTCAAGCTGTTGATATTATGATGATCTACAAAGAATTATTAGTCTCAGAACATTAGATATTTGACTACCTCATGCAAGTTGTCCCTGTGAGCTAGGCCACATGAGAGAGGTAACCTGTTCTATCATATGGCTCAGCCTGTGTTTCACAGTCTACCAGGGTCCCTTTATACAGAGAGGCCTTAAATCAACTGACTGCATGAAGCAGCGTGGCAGGTACAACTTGCTAACAATATGTTCTGAAAAAAAAAAACCAAACAAGCCATTAAAAAGACCTTATCGTGCAGTTCACAAAGTAAAATATTTTGATTTTGGTTGGATTTACACAGAAAGAAAGAATCCAGTTATCTGAATTAAAAAAAAAAAAAAAAAAAGAAAATTGATACAATCTGAATTTCAAGAGAAAAAAACACATTTATTTTGCAATTATACACGTTTGCCAGAAGATTCTTGACCAGCCACAGTTCTGTTGCTCAGATAAATGGGGAAGCTTGTTTCTAAATAGACTCTTTCCTTAGGAAATAATAAATGATGGCACTACTTTGTTGGTCAGGCTGTTAGATGAATTGCTTGCTTACATGGTGTTGATGGCACACTGCAGCCAGTCCCTGATTCTGCTTGACTGCCACAAGATTTCCAATTGTTTGCATTCATTTCAGTGCCTTTTTTCAGCTGCTCTGTAGAACTCTCCCTTTCTTTATCTTTAAAAGTTTGGGTTTTGTTTTGTTTATATGATGTGCAAGAATGCTGGATGATTACCCTTACTAATACGTTCTGCTCTGTCTCCTGTGATGTTAATGTTATAACTCCAAATGTCCCAGATCTGGCAAGAGGACATACATACAGCTAAACACAGACACACTGGTGCCAAAGAAAACAAAACAAGTGATAGTCTCCAACCATCTCTCTTTGAATGTACATTGTATATTTTCTTGTAAGGATAATCAAATATAGTGATAAATGAAGAACAAGATACGTACTTCTCTGTGACAGATGCAGATGTAGGCATGAAAGAGTCTGGATAAATTCTGGTATTTGTAGAGGATCTTTTTCTATACCAGAGGATTTGAAGTTTAGACAGATTCGAAAGGAACCAAAACACATCACTAATACTGCTGTGCAAAGGAAAGAAAGCACACTGGAAAAATGAAGGAAATCAAACTTCTTTTGACAAGTTCTGCTGACATACAGCATCGCCAGCTGCACAAAACAATACAGTTAGCTGGAATTCTCTAGTTTGATTTATAAAGCAGGGAAGTTATCTCTCCTTGAGATCTTCCATATTTCATCCAGCCTGGGGGAAAGGTGGATCTATGTCTTTCTTTCCAACTTGCATTCAGCTTAATTGCCTTAAATTTTCTGTTCTAGTAGTCTCCTTCCTTTCTCCTTGCTTGTTCCCTTGTGTTAGAGGTCAGTGTTTAAGCTATGCTATAGTGGGCAGTGGGAAGTAGATCAGTACTGTGGTTTGTAGAGCATGAGGGTGCTTCTCCTCTGCTTTGTAAGTCAGCTTACACCAGTCGGCTGCCCAACATTGTGGTCTGGCCTTCCTTGATTTCTTTCCTCCCTCTTCCTGATGGGAGAATTTTAAAGAGTTGTTATTTGTCAGAGAGTGAAGCAACAGTAAAATATTGGCTGAGATCAGGTGGTGGTGACACAGATGTTGACTAAGAGATGACAGTATAGTACAGCATGACTCCTTATGGACAGCAACGTATCTGTATCAGAAAGAACTGTTGTAGATAACGCTGCCCTTATTTTATTTTCTGAAATGATTCCAAGACACCAAAGTTCAATATCTTCTTAATCAATGCCATTATTTTATGTCTTCCAGAATGATTTCCTGAGGTAAATGGCATTTTTCTTAAGTATTTTGGAATTATTCTGCTACCATAGTCAATTGTGTATTAATAGACCAGGAGAAATCAAACAAACAAGACCAGACTTCAACAGATGGCTTTCAGGTCCCACATGCACACCTCTGTCCAACAATCTGTTTACAGTTCAAGTTTATTTTTCTAGTGATCATTTATTTGGACAGAGATAACTGCTTTTTTTTTTTTTACCCCAAGAATGAGTGATATGCTCTACAGGGACAAGGCTGAGTAATCTTGGCTATTAAATGCTAGATTCATTGTATGCAGAACTGTGCATTCTCTGAATTTAGGGAGGTCTGAGCAGAATTAATAGGAAATGCAGAGGTAAAATTTCTTGGTGCAAAGCATTCTATGAAGATGTGATTCAGGAAACCTGTGTAAATTCCTATGAAAGGTGAAACAGAGTCAGACCAGAGGCCAGTCCATCACCTGGCTTCCTCTCACTGATGATGACTCAGGCAGGGAGCCCTGCAGAAAAGTTTAGATCCACAAAAAAACAGATAGGAAAAAGACTGCACGCACCAGAATTTTATTAGTTTGAAGGAGTGAAAAAAGGAGTTCTCTGAATTTTTGCTGAGTTGTTTGTCTCACATGCTTTCAGCAGCATATAGTAAAAAGGAAGAAAAACAACAAGATCAAAGTAATGAGAAAAAAGGATTCTACATTGAACTACATAGAAATAGTGACAGTGTCAGCAATCCAGCCTGCTTTGCACACCACTGGGATTAGTGGGAAATGCCATGGCAATTTCTTTCTGGAAAATCCAGACGCATTTAATTTCAAATGTCTTCCATCAGACCAACACATTTTTGTATCTAAATTTGTACGGTCTGGAAATGGAAGTGAAAGAGCATATGCTATGAATGAATTAAGGAAAAGTAAATAAAGACTAGTATCCCAATTTAGCTTAAAAAAATAAGCTTATACCAGACCTCACTTGTTTACTCTCTCCCTCTCTGTTTTGAAAGCATCCTGCATGTTCAGAGAAATGAAGCTTAACAAAAATAACCTCAATACCTTGTGAGTACAAAGCTCATTCCACTTTCAGAGTTTGCAAGAAAAAGGGAAGAAAATGGCAGGCTTTTAGTCCCAGTGTTTTGCACTGAAAGTTATTTTATTGCTTTGTTGCTGGTTTCTGTATGCAAGAGATTTGAGACAAGAGCAGACCACAAGACATCTTTAAGTCCTTTGCAATGTGCAAGAAAAGGTGTGTTACACAATAAAAATGTTTTGCTGTTCAATGGAATGGCTCAGGGGTACAAATCTTACCAAGGGTGGAGTTAACAGCAAGCAAGACTGGAAAAGATGGGGCTGGCCAGTTGCCTGAGGGTAACTCTGTCACTAATGAAGAAGCAAAGGATGTAATCCGAGGGCTGAACATGGCTGGATAAGGTCCAACAATTTAAACTCATCAGTATGGAAAATAATTACATATTGACAGGTCTACAGGGCAAAAGAAAAAATAGAGTGATGCAAAGTTATTAACTCCTCATGGTTTTAACAGTCTTTTATTAATTGAAAAGTATTTGTAAGGACTTTCATACTGTATATAGGAAGTGTTAGTGAAGTTTATTTTACTATTATGTAGATGCACAGTGGATGAAAGGCGGAAAGAAATACATGATGTTCTCTTGGAAAATCAAACTTCCTAATCCAATACATATAAAACAAAACAACAAAAATAAAGCAAAACAAAACACAGAAAACTTGATTTGAGTAGGTATTTTAACTTAGTTATGCAGGACCGTGTGCAAAGCATTAAGAAGAAGGAGAAAAGGAAAAGGAAGCAACCAGAGTGTAACTCAAGTTATTTGGGACCCTATTCCAAATGAGAAAAGGCAGCCATTCATTTGACTGAAAGGCCCAATAGATGAGCTAGGTTATTGCCAAGGCCCTTCTTGCAGCTTATAGAAGGTTTCTGTCTTGCTCCATTAAAAGCTGAATTGAAGAAAAAACTGTGCTTGGTTAATAGTGTTCAGGTATCAGCAAGGAAGGTGTGAGCAAAAAGGAACTCAGTTCTTGTACTGCCAGATCTCTGGAACCTTAATTATTATCATTTCTTAATAAAGGTGTTGGGAACAATACCTGTTGAAATAATAAGATGCAATGCAATTCTACTTCAAGGCAAAACATAGCACATTTCCATTAATCTTATTCAGTGCCAGTGCCAAAAAGCCCCAAGCTCTGTGTGCACTGTTCAGAGGGTTATCTGATCGTCCTCCTCGTAACATGGCATGCTGCAACTTATAGCAGGCAAATTAAATATAATCATATCAGTGCACTGAAATTACACTCCTTTTCCATATGGAGCTCGTGGGCAATAATCATGTTGTTATCCATTTATCTGTTTCCCTCTAGGAGGTTTTCATACTAACTAGCCAGAACAAATTCGAAGGCTCTGTCATAATTTCAGGAATTGCAGTGCCAGAGGGCTTCTAACACCTCTGGTATTTCTAGCTTTCCTGCCAATGAAGGAGGGGCCTTTAGGGTTGGTTGTTTTTTCTTGGTGTTTTTTTTCTTTCTTTCTTTCAAAAAATTTTAAATTTAATGTTTTCTAGTATTGAGTTCTCAAAGTGAAGAAAAATAAGGCTGCAGTGCTTAGCCTATATTTGTATTCACACTAACAATTGTTATTTCCTCTAAATGCTGATATTATACAAGGCTGAATGACATCATACTGCTGCTTCCAGTTCATTCTTCCCTTACAAGGGCAATATTGTATGTTTGGTAATTTATCAGAGATACTAAAAATGGCTTGGGAGCAACAATAATCATGAATAGGGTGAGTAGGTTTGCTGTTGTGACCTGTTTCAGGGGCTTAACTTTTGGAAAAGAGCCTAAAAAAATATCATTTTTAAAGAAAAATAAAAGAACCTGGGGCATTTGCTTGGGCCAGGCATTAGTTCCATTTAGACCTTAAACCATCCCACACTTAATTGTAGGTCTGCTGCATTAGCTTGTAGGAGTAGTAAAAGCATGTAATTCGATCTAATCAGATCGGCACAGGAACTGGGTACTCCATGCCAAATGAGCCCATGGAACAAAAGGACAAATGCAATTGCAGCAAAGTAGCTTTCCAGCACCATAGAAAATTCCTGCAGGACTAGTTGATCTGTGCAAAAAGAATTGTCAGGACAAAAGTATGTAAGGAAAAAATGCCGGCATCTCAGCAGGTTTTTGTAGTAGTGCAGCAGGCACCGCCTCATGGAGCTCTATGAACACACATGGGCCAGCACCTGTAGGTTTTCCATTTCACTCAGGTTAGTCTATAAGCTGTGTACCGTGGTTTGTTCAGTAGAGATGTGTCTTCAGAGGACAACTCATTCCCTGCTAAACTTGGTGTTCTGAGACTTGTTCTCTGTAATTATCAGCCATCTGTGATTGAGCAAGAAGTCCTTTGTTGATGAGCACCGCTTAGGTGCCTCGTGGGGATCCATTGGGATGTTGACGCATTTTCTGTGCTGTAAAGTCACACCTACATTATTAGAAACTAACTTTCTTGTTCAAATAACCTGTAGATGAGCTGATAGTGTGAGAGCAAAATTTTGTGCCATTCACGTGAATCATTCCTTGGAAGACTTGTTTCTGGGAAATTATCTTCCACTGACAGAAGGACACGTGCTCTCATCAAGTAGTTTTTCTTTAGTCGCTTAAAGGTGTAGTGATGTCTCCATGATAACGTCCTGGAATGATAAATATTTGCATGAGAATGTTCTTGAGGAAGTTCTTGGTATATGTCGAAGTTTTAGGCTCCGTTGATATTTCTGCTCTCTCTGCTTTCCATAGTAATGTTCAGTCCTTGCTGAGATATGAAGTTTTATGTTGTCAGTGAAGGTTAGTGACTGTGCCTTATCATGACTTTCAATCACAGCTTTGCTTTAGATCTTCTCTATCTATATTGGTTTGTTGAATATCCATAATTGTTTTTTTTCCCCCCTTTTAGTTTAACCACTTAAAGTGTCAGGAAAAAACAAAACACACTAATTGAATGGGCAAGAGGAGGGCTTTTCTCCAGCATTTTGTTTTAGCCAGCTCAGAATTAGATCCATTTTGAGCGTTCATGGTGGCAGACAGCTCATGTTTGTTCAGTCAAGCATTTAAATCAAATTTTAAGAGACAGAACTGAGTGATAATAACTATTCTCCCCCATGCAAGTCTAGAAAAGGAACAATACTTAGGCAAAACGTTAGTAAAATAATTAAATTAAAAAAGAAAATAAAAGGAAAAAGAAGTGAAGGAGGTTGTTTGACCTTAACCAGAGGCAGCAGCTAAAAAAGCAAACAAGCATAAAAAATACCTTGAACAAATGGAGTTTATTTCCTAATGGAATCTTCCAACCAGAAGTCAGAAAATATGAGAAGTGCAGCTTGTTACAATCCTACATTTCTTTTAGGAGAGGAAAAAAAACCGAAACATTTTTCTGTTTGTCGCAATTCACTGTCAGTTTATTTGGGACTTGAGGGTCCCTTATGGAAACAAAAAATGGAATGAGAGCTCAGTAGGTACTAGAACAGCAAATTACTTCAAATGGGCTCTTGCGTGACGAAGGCCAGTTTGGCAACATTCCCACCCCGCTGGTGGCCTCTCAGGAGGTCAGCCCCACCAGCCAAGGGGTTCCGCTCCCCAACACGCTGAGGCTTCACAGACTGTCTCACGCTGGTGGCATTAGAGAGGGATTTCCTGCACATCTCTACTTCTTTCTCTTTACAGCATGCCCTCTTTGGAACAACTATAACACGGCCTTTAAATTACAGCATCGCGAAAGCTGAATGTGTGAACAGATTTAGTGGAGCATTAAAAAAGAGAACAATCTGATCTGTCAAAGTACAAAAACAAATCCTGTGTTTAGGAACAATGAGCATATTATAGATGTGCTACACGTTTGTTTGAGTGTACATGATGTGTATAAACATTCCTAGCTCATTTAAATAGAAGTTCTATCTTTGTCTGCATGACACTTTTGTTTCTGACATCCTAAAAGAGGCCATTAAATAAAGCAGAAATAAAAGGGGAAAACTATGACTTTGATTGTGATATAATTTAGCAGACAGTTAATTGGTAATTAAAGACTGTGTTTGCCTTGGTCAGAAATTGTTTCTTAAAGCTTATCTGATATTAGGTATTAGACCAACTGCTGAGGAAGTGGAAAAATGTTCACATGTGTTGAGCACCCTTGGAGCTGAGAATAAAATAGCTCCAACCTCTCTATTATAAAAATAAATTGCTTAATTTATACATTAGAAAACGGTGGTTTTGAGAATAGAAGAGTATCTCTGGACAGTGAGAGTATATTAAGACATGTAATTGAGATCTTCCATTTCCGTGTGATGCTGCTATCCAGCTGTGCCATAGATCCTTGATTAAGTTCATGGTCTTCACATAAACTGGAATCACTAGCACTCCAAGAAAGCTGATTGAATTGAAACTTCTTTCTCTCCAATTTTTTTAACCTGGCTTTATCATGCTGTCAGCTCATTCTGAAATCCTACAGATTCTCATAACAAAACTCCATCTTTTGTCTTATTTGTCCAGGTTGTTTGTGTTACAGTGGCAGTTTCTGCACTACTTTAACTTCTTAAACCTTCCTGTAGAGATGAAAAGTAGGAATGAAATGCTGAACACCTCAGTTTAGCTTCTGTCTTTTTATGTTCTCTGAGTCCTACTTCTGTTCAGCTCAGTTGTTCTGGCAAGGAGAAGCGTTGCTCTGTGAGGGTCCTGCCCACTGCCTGTGGAAATCTTACAGGTCATTTTACACATTAACTTTGAGTTTGGCTGCTGAAAGTTCAATAGC
The DNA here is from genome assembly GCF_054131305.1 of Coturnix japonica. NCBI lineage: Eukaryota > Metazoa > Chordata > Aves > Galliformes > Phasianidae > Coturnix > Coturnix japonica. Next base: position 29,277,123 of record NC_140670.1, on the reverse strand, counting down.
TTTTTTTATTTAAAGAAGTGAAAGCCTTTATGACTGACTACTCATTGGGATGAAAAGCTTGTTGCTGCCGAACTTCTGTACTGACTTTCATTGATATATTTTTTTTCACTCTCAGCGGAGGTCATTTCTCTCTCCCCCCAAAAAAAGAAGTAGCAAACATTGACTTATTTGCCTTCTGTTCTGACTGAGAGGTATGAGGAGTAAGTGTAAACCGGATGATATCTACAGGTTATAGAGCAAGCAATCAAAATTGAGCTAGAGGAAACTTGGGCTATACCAACCTATACCAACAATGATATATACTGATGTTGTAGCTAATGGGATCTGACATGTTTGCAGCACCATTTTGGGTCTGAATCACTGCTTTTTTTTTTTCTTTCCCCTGAAATAATTTTCTTTCATTTCATGACATGCTCATAGCAACACAAGTTAAATACCCAGTGAACAAGTATAGAAATTTCTGCTGGGCTATGAACCTGTGGCTCTATAAGACACTGAGGCACAAATGTTCTTCTGAATTTACACATTCAATCTTAGATCTGCAATGCATTTTTGGCATACCATGCAATAAACCAAACTGATCTGATTAGAGGAATGTTGGTCACTGTTCTGGGACTCAGCCATTCTTTGTATTTGTGGGTTGAGGTTCCTGTTTGATGTTGGTCCAGGCAAAGTCTCTGGGCTTCAGCAGATCTGTAGATCTCACGAGGCAGCCTATCTGTTGTGAACCAGAAAACATCTCACAGTAGATAATGTTTTGATGTGTCAAAAACTGCTTGTTGTGGAGCCGTTGGAAAATATGCTGCTACTTGTGAATAAAGACCTGTCCAACAATAATGTTCGTGTCAGAGTAGATGGGATAAGGCAGTATATGTGTTAGATTTGAGATACTAGATAACACATTGGAAAACTGGTTTCTACTATGGTTTTACCCTTTAATTTCAGAAGTATGCAATGCCACGTAGTTAAGAACAGAAGCATTGCAGAGAAGCAAAAAATTATATAGATCTGGAATGTGGGCTTATGGAAAAAAAGAAATGGGTTTTGTTTCACAATTAAATTCAGTTTGGTATACAGAGTATACATATGGTATGTGTTCATTTGAGAGTACCAAGTTCCACATCTTTTGGTCTTCGGCTGCTCTTTTTATTGTTTCTTGTAATGATAAGGAAAAGGATCGTCTCAGAATAAATGAAAGCCATACGTACCAAATGTACGTGGAAATGTCAGCTTTTGTGTTGCATATCATTAAAACCCCACTATGAATCCATGTTAGAGATATTCTGAGAATTTCTTGATGTTAGCCAGCAGCTACTCCCTAACCTCTGCACCAACAGTAGCCAAACTCCCTTTGCTAAAGCAAAAGTTGCCGATGACTCAGTGACAGAGGCTAAGCTGAATGTGCATGGCTGTTTTATTGGCTACAGAAGAATAAGTGAATGGATCATTAAGTTTCCAAGGTATGCTATTTCTGTTTGGACTGATTCAGCTTGGATATGCTTTAAAGCAAGTAACAGGGCATTAATCTTCCTACTTCCCGTATATTTTTTTTCAGGGAAATTTGTTGCTTAGTAACATTAAATCCTCCCTCTTCTTCTTCTTTTTTTTTCCTTTCCTTTTTTGCCCCTATGCTTCCATGCTGATGTGACATACTTTTCTTGAATGTATGTTAGGCTTCAAATAGGAGGTCTATGCAATAGTCTATGCAATCAGATGCAGTTGATAATTCCAGTTAAAAAATAACTCAAAATTTTAAGTTTTGATAGATGTTTAATTTAAAACATATTGCCACTTTGCTGCCTATTCAATTAGGGACTCCAAAAAGATGAATTTAGCTAAAATAATGCAATGTGGATGTCATTTTCTTCACTTCAGATGAATTTCAGGTGGTATACAGACTCAAGAAACACTGTTGTAATTTTGAATAATGAATAAGTATAAGAATTCTTGAAACCAACTGCAAAGATCAAGTAGGTAAATTATTATCTGATAATTATCTGGCCTTCTGTGAAAATCACTATCTCAGCTTTCTCAGGTGTAAAGCAGGGTAATGATTAAAAATGTCAAAGAGACTTCTAAGGAGATTTAGATGCTCAGCTCCAAATGAGTTTCAATGGACATTTCTTCAGGCTTAAAAAACTCCTGGATTCTAAACTCTCAGAACTGCAGACCTCAGTTTGCATTTTGGTGTTTTAGTACCGCCTGCTGCTTTCTGTTTCCTATCTTGTATCATGAATCACATCTTCTACCTCAGAAGAATATAAAAGATAACATGCTGAAAAAGTGATGAGAAGCTGCTGAAAAATTGCTACTAGAAAAAAAAAAGGAGTTTTAACTCCTGTAGCAAGGCCTGCCACTGCTCTAAAGCTCTCATTGACTTTGTACTCACTGCTTTTATGTGAGGCTCCCAACTTCATTGTACCCAGAAGATGAATAAACAGCCCCAAATGGCAGTGCCCCAAACGGATTATCTTCTGCTCAGAGAGGTGATTATGTCTCTCAATCTTTTCATCTGTGTCAGGAGACAACTATAGTTGATCTTTAACCTTAGCTTTATTATATCTTTGCAAAGGAAAGATATCCCATCCCTGCCCCTTGGCAGCCAAATGCCTTCTGCTCTGTGCAGCTCATACATGGGTACTCTGTGTTAGAAGGTGGTCAGGAATCCACATTTGGACTCAAGTTGTAACAGGTCTTCCTGCTGTGTTCCATCAAGCTTGCCCTGAGCAAAAACCTGTGGAATGGTCTGGCTATGCCTATTGACATGGTGCAAGAGAGGGGGTTGCTTCTGGTGTTAAACAAAACAAATGTTTCTGGAGAAGCAGGCCAAGATGCTGTAACATCCATATTAACCTTAATGGCATTCTCTAACTTTATGTGCAGTTGAAGCTCAGATGGAAAATTCCTAAGAAGTATCGCATACATTAAGTCAACAAACCTACAGACATTCAGTAGGGTTGTGTGTAAATGGCTCTGTAAGCCCCCAGGGTTTAGCAGAGAGGGGCTGTCTTTGCAGCAGAATTATAGAACTTTGCACTAGGATAACATTTCCTTTTGCAGGACCGCATAAAACTATTAAAATGTCACTGTTTGTTGTTAAATACCTTAGGATTTTCACTGCAGAAAGAACAGTTGAGTAAACTGCCTCTCTGTACATCTTGCCAATGTCGTCTCTGAAGCAGCAAAAGATCCCTGGTATTCATATCTGTGCTTTGAGAAAGGGCATCACTGCTGGTGATTGAGAGCACTGGGACTTTGTGTGCCTCACTGCGCGAGTGCTTTACTAAGTTGTTTACAGAGAGGTTATGGCAGCAAATGCTGTAAACAGGCATACATAGTCCAGAGCAGGAAGAAATAGCCAGAAGGAAATCAAGAATACACCAGAATATTGTAAGTAATTTTAGAAAGCTGGATGAACATCCAAAGGCTGCTGAGCATTAGACCTGTGTTTTCAGAAAGTTTTCAAGCATAGGCCTAATTACGAACACATGTTTATATATGTTGCTAAACAGCAAAGTACTTGCACAAAAGATTAATTTAACGGAAATATAATAGCTTCCAAATAATAGCATGTTGTGTTTTTCTACTTGCAAAGCTGTAGCTAATGTAGAAATAAGCAGCACAAAGGAAATGTATAGGACTTTGACTTTCCATGGTTAAAAAAAAAAAACACAACACAAAAAAAAGCCATAAAATAGGAGAGGTCATGTGGCAAGTGTGATTTACCTGAACTTTAAGTACCTTGAAAATGAAACACCAGGAACAGCATAATCAGCCAGGAGAGCAATTAGGGACTCCATTACCACTCAGGAGAAGCGGCAGAGCCCATAATCACTTGCCTGAGGAAACAGTTTTCACATACACAGTGAATTCAGCATGTTTTCTCTGGTATCAGCAGTGTGCAAGTAAGGGAGTGTCTTAAACTCTTGACAGGCATAAGAATAATACACGGGGAATGGAGCAGTTATTTGGGGAATCTTTCTAGTGGTAATTTATTAGTTCTGCTTCGTATCTGGAAGTAGTTGCTAAATACATTCAAAGCCTGGACTTGCTCAAGGTATGTGGAATGCTACTTTTGCTGACAAGCTTTGCTATGTGTCCAGCAGACAGGGGACACTGAGAGACCTCTAGCTCTGTTGCACTCTAAACTACAGCTACAGGTTTAATTTGCTAGAAGGAATACCTCTGTCCAAAATCACTCTGACTTTAAAAAGAAACAGAAAGACTGACAGGGACAAAGGTGACAAACCAGAGATTTATGTGATGAGAATTTGGAGTGGTGACTCTCATCTGCCTGACATGAACCCATACGCGCATTGGAGACAGATATAAGTTTAACTCCAGTCAAAACATGTTGGTCAATGGCAGTAAAGTACAATAAAATGGCTTGGGTTGGAAGAGGATTATGAACAACTCTAAACATACATGTAAAAGTGTAAAACATTTAGGAAGTCCGTATAGAACCTATTATTTTTACTATGTGTCTCTTGTGTTGACCTGTCAAGTTTGATAGTATTTTAGGCTTGCTTCTCTACAAATTCTTTTCTGTTCAAATGAAGCATCCCAATAGGCAGAATATGGAAAAGAATTAATAAATCTGACAAGGACAAACCAGTTAGGCTGGTGGGTCCCTCCAGAAGAAGAACAAGATAGGTTTCCTTTGGGAGTATGTTTAGAAGGATCCAGCTGGAGCCCTTACAGAGGGTTTGAAAAGAGCCCAGCAATTTCAGGATCATTGAACCAACAGTTCATGGGAATCGTGGGGCATGTTAGGCCGGGTTGCACGTGACTGAAGGACAAATCCACATTCTATGATACTTCTGTGTTTGTTTTTTGTTTGTTTGTTTGTTTATGAAAACTAAATTTTAGAGAAAAAAAACAAACTTAAAACAATGATTGGATTTTGTACATTTATCCAAACTCTTCAACCCTCTAGCAGTCCTATGGCTCTGACAGGGTTGCTGGACATCTGGAAATCTGAATGTGCCAAGTGCATTAGCATACACGAGCTCCACAGTTCATGCACTGTAAATCTGGAGCATGCAGGAAGTCTCTCTTCAGGTCCCATACAGTGAGATGTACACGTGCACAGCAGCTGTTGGTGCATCCCTGGCTTCCTGGTAGCTTCCTGGAACTCTCTTGGAGAAATATGAGAAAACTGTGTACATCTCACTACAACTGTGGTATAAGAAACTCATTTTACTGTAGTGTATGTGCATGAGGGCTATATGGCAATTTTCAGGACTGGACTTACAGTGAAGAAGTTATTTAGTTATGTATTTTCTATTTCTTGGCAGCAATGATTAAAGTAGGTTTGAAAGCCAAATTGCAGCTAGAACTTTCTGTGTGTGTAGAAATGTTGATTTTATGAGCTTTGATCTAATGGTATTCCTTAGCATGGGCTCAGCTTCAAGCTCATAAGTGGTTTCCTTGCCAGAGGTAAGTAGACATCAAGGAGTTCAGCAGGCAAGATTAAGTTAATAAGACTCATCATACACATCCACACTTTAAAAGGAAAAAGAAAGGAGAAAAAAAAGAAGTTTGGGAGCAGCAGCTGTGTTATCCATTGCTCCTGGAAAATATAATCCAGATTGTTTGGGTTGGTGATTACCGATGAATTTCAGTTCTATTGCTTATTTTATTTGTAGTACTTTCAAACTGCTTTCACGTTCTTTCAGACTGGCTTTACGTTATGATGCGAGGCACATTCCTTTATCTCCATTCTTTCAGTGCAGTATCACTCTTCACAGAACTACAGCACAGCTGAGATTGACAGGGAGCTCTGGGTCCATCTGGTCCAACTGCCTGGTCAAACAGGATGAGAGCAGGGTGCCCAGGAGATACAAGGACAAAGTATGTGATAAATATTGACCCGTGCCCATGAGAATTACATTTTTGTCATAATTGCAAAGCAGTAGAACGCTTTAGGATCTCTGAATTTAATGCCTGGGTTAATAATTAAGGCAGTGGGAATGGTGGGTTCTTTGCTTTATCGCCAGCCTTAATCTATTATAAAACAAGCTTCTTTATGGTGCTCTTCCTGGCTGTAGCAGAGTTCAGCCTTGAAATGATAGGGGCATTTATTTGCCTTTCTATTGTGAATAAGTTTAGTCAAAAGGTCCTATTCAAATTTGCACATTTTCTTGTCTGATATATGATATACTTCTTCTAAGACACTCCTTGTATAATTTTTTGCTTTGTGTTTAGCATGATCTTACAGAATCAAGTTTTGTGAGTGGCTCTCAGCAGATTCAGTGTGCTGCAGCTTGAAGTGTCACATTGTGGGTGGTCCATTTCATTTGAGGTATTTTGAGCCAAATGTGAATAGAAAAAAGCTTTTGTTCTGCAATTTTGGACTTTACCCTCAAATACCTACCAGACTGTAATCGTCCACACATCACCCACTGCCAATAAATAACCCTTTTTATTATCCAAGCCTCTAGATGGAGAACACTTCTGCTGAATTCAGCTAGAGGCAGCAATATAGTAGGTCGTCTTTCTTTTTTCCATTTGAAAATGAGTTAGGTAATTTGGTAGAGTGGCATTGATGTGATTATTTTTTCTGCTAAATAAGAATATGACGCTGAATTTAAAAATAATAATTAAAAAAGAGTCCAATTTTTTTATTTTTTTATTTTTTTAATTTTTTTTAATGTGCTACATATATAATGATATAAAGGAAAGCAGAAACTGGCCAGCAGTGTTTTTCATGTGTACGAAGCCAGGATATATGTACAGTACAGGGGTTAAGAAAGGACTATTTGATGACCACAATGATACAGTTGTATGAGAACTCTGAGGAATCTTGGTCAAATCCTTGCATGGGCAAGGTGTAGAGGAGCTTAAAATATTTCCATTTTCTCTGAAAGCTCATAATCTAGATGTCAGGTAGAGCCAAGGAGGTGGATGTAAGAGGTAGGCAGTGGAGACAAAGCTGACAGATGACTTAGAGCTGCAAATCAAAGTTCAACATCGTAATACATAGGGCATCCTAGCACAGCTAAGATTAAAGAAAGAATAGATGGGAGTATACTTTTGAATTTAGCCTTCGAGTTACTCTTTCACTTTGTTCAAATACTTAGAAAGTGCTTGCATTCCCAACTACTTGAATTCCCGGAGTGATAGTGGGATAGTCCACACTGTTCCTGATTTGAAAGGATTCAAGTGGATCCAGTCAAAAGCCTTCCCTCCCAGTGGGCTTTTCTATTACTTTTATGATACAACAGAGTTATACTTATGATGCCGTTCCCTTTCACATAATCTCACAGCTCTGATTTGTGGCTCCCAAAGGGCCCTTAAAACACAGACAAAGGGCATTGGGTTAAATCTCATTTTACTGGGCAACCTGCTTTGTATCATTTTCTCTTTTTTTTTTTTTCTCCCTTTTATTTTTATTTTTTATGGTTATGCTGTACACAAACAAATGCGGTTCTGGTTTGAAGACTATCTAGTGGTTAAAGCAAGGGATTATGAGTCTGTTAGCCATTGAGTCAGCCTCTGGATTCCTATTTGAGCTTCTTCTATTGATTTATTGCATGACCTTGGACAAAGAGCTAATATCTTTCTGTCTCAGTCTATTCTCCTTCTCAATGAAAGCCTCTCCCAAAAGATCTACTCTTCATAAAGGAAAATCCCAAGAAATACTGTTTAAAGTAAATTTCCTGGCTATGTTAAGGGAGGTTGAAGTCAAGGGTCATGAGACCTGCTGCATACCTGGCACAGAGCTGACCTGTGCATCTGCAGAGGTTAATATGTCATGTGTTTAGGGGGACCTGGTAGCAGGCACATGCAGTGCTCAGACCCTCAGACAATTAACACAGCCCTAAAATGTGGTATCTTTGGGTCTGCCCTCCAGGGCACACCTCCTGTCTCCCACTCACATTCATACAGAATAATGCTAGGTTATTCTTCATGTAGATGAGGGGTGATAGATCAACTTGTAGCTCGGGGACAACTGTTGTAAAGCCAGATTTTCTCCTTGCTACAAATCTTTTCATAAAACAAACAAACATAAAAACTCTCATTGCAAGATGAAATCATTGGTTTTTTGATAGCTACTCTAAAATGATGAGCTGTCAAATGAAACATGCCTTTGCAGGCCAACAGCAGGTGTGACTGCTTACCTCTGGCTTGTGCATGTAAGAGCAGTGTTCATCAATAAACATCTGTCAACTGGACTTGAGCTGATCTTGCTGCTCTTGGGACATGGAAGGCAGGTCATGCAGCAGTGAAGCAAATCCCCCATGTTGTGTTGCTGAGTGCATGTGAGCTCCTTGCACACAGCATGCCCAATTGCTCCTGCAGGCTTTGTACAGAATCTGTCAGTCCCTGTAAAACTGGTGGAAACATTCTGTCAGAGCAGTCTCTGCCATTAAAAATAAATGACGTTTTTTTAATTCACTATTTACTTAAAGTAGTTGTGTGGTAGTAGACACTGACAAAGTCCAAATGTTTGGGAACTTGCATCACATAATAGTTTTGTGTTCAGATTAAATGTATCTGCGTCTTCTAAAACCATGAGTTTGCTATCCATCACTTGAATGTGGGTTCTGTTAACATGGCAAAATCAAGCAGTGTCTAATGAGGTTTCAACCAATACTCTTATAACTTGAGGGTAATATCTAAAGCAAAGGTGGAATCATATTTTACCTCTTTAACCCGTCCCCTTGCGTAGCCTATCTCAGGCAAAACAGTGCTAGGTAGTTTCTTATGTACTTGTAAGAATAGTTACAGAGTAACTGTGGTCCCACTCTTTAAAAAAGCTTCTGGTTTGTTTGTTTGTTTGGAAAATACTGTAGAAATATGGTAAATAAGAGAAATTCAATTAGGTGTTATCATTAAAATAACTAATTTGGATAGAGTAAGAACCACAGATGGATGACTGTGTCAAGAGGTTGATGTTCACATGCAGTGACTTAGATATAGTACTTGAAACATCAGCACTGAGATAAGAGTGCATTTTAGCATGCACAAAAAACAGCATTATTTGAGAATTACTTATGTTGCTTTGATTTGAGAACTTCTATTTTTGCTAAGCCCTGGGAGTTGATACCTTGAAAATTTCAGTTAAATTATACATCTACAAAAGAGATGCTATTTTTAAGGAGTGCAGTAATTAATCAAAGTGTTCACATCAAAATTCTGCCTACTTTTGGTCTTTTGAAGAAGGAAACATGGAAGACTAATTTAAACTTCTGCAACTTTAGACTGTTTGCTATCACTCTGGTGTGCTAACTTTAAAGATTCACAGCTTTTTCTTCTTTAGCTATAAAGACATTACCCATTTTACTTAATACAAGCATTTGCTTATTCACTTTAAAGCCTTACCTCTGCCTTGCTAAAATCAATATAATTTAAAGTAATTACTCTTCTGATCAATAATGCTTAAAGACAGGAGGAAGGGTTAGTATGCACAGTCTGACCTTATGTCCACTACAAATTTATAAGGTTTCTGTGTAAGCCCATCAATTTATCTCTAGCTAAAGAACACCTCCAAGAAGGATATTTGATCTTGATGTAAAGTTTTGAATGTGTTCCCTTCAAACAGTTGCTCCAGCTGTTACCTGTCTGCACTGTATGAAATTTGTTACTCCGTCATTTTGCCTTTGCCTTCATCTCTCTGTTCTCACTCTTCCTTATTTCTCCTCCATTAAATTAGGTAACACACATTTGCACTTTCTTGCTTAAATACATCCTGTAATCAAACTAATTTCAATCTGACTTCTGGTAAGCTAAGACTGCGTCTTATTCTAAGCACTTGAGCATGATGCAGAGCTTTATTTCTCTTCCTGCTCACAAGTAAATGGGTGAGAGGCCCAATCCTGAGCATGCTCTGAGGCTTGTGACATGGTCTGGAACATCTAGGTTTGTTGAATGGAGGTGATTCCTCACCTTGTATCAGTAGAAATTGATCAATGAAAGTATTACTCAACTGAACATAGGTAAAAACAGTTGACTCCTCAGTCCTGGGCAGTCTTCCTCTGTAACCTCGTGTATGGGGCTGTGGGTATGCAGCGTAGCATGGTGTTGGGTTGGGCTTCCCCACCATCTATTTTGTCTTCTGAAGATGTACTTTAGCACTATGAAGAGAATATGCTTACAATGGCGTCTGGTTTTGTTATTAATATTCCTTTTCTTTTGGAAGAAAGGATTGTATGCAGAGGAACAGACAGACTTGGTGATCTGCTGTCAGGCAACATGCAGCAGGATGGGTTGTATGGACCCTTTGGTATTTTGCTAGCACTCAAACAAACCCTGTCTGTAGCATCTTTGTCATCTGTCATGCATTTTTCTGAAAGGGCCACAGTGGGAGGTTATTTTGACAGTACCATAACATTGTGCTCCAAACTTCAGAACGTTATGTGATGGCTGCTGTCTTGATTAGTGCTGAAGGAAAGATCTCCCTCTGTGAGACTCCTTGGGAGGAGAAGTGAAAAAGGGGGAATGGTTTTAAATTAAAAGATAGGAGATTTGTGTTTGATGTCAGGGGAAAATTCTGCACTTGGTGCCCTGGCAATTCTGCCTAGAGAGCAGTGATGCCCAGCCCTGTTGAGTTTCCTGAGTGACTACAATGGAAGCTTAGTTTCATAATGGGAGTTATATATGGAAATTATCTGAGTTATTATTCAGGCAGTCTCGTGATTGCAGAAACCTGTGAGTAGCACAAGGGCCTGGTGGGCAATGTCTGTCAATGGACATTAGCTGCTGCAAGGTGCCAAGGTTGGCAGGGGATTTCTCTCTGCCTTCAGTGTCATTGTGCTTCATTCCCACATTTAAGAGGAACCAAGAGAGGAGTGAGGCTGAGGCTCACTTCCTACATCTTCCTTCTCAGATACTCTCTTCATGAAGAGAGTCATCTGAACATTCATGAACAATCTCTTTTCTTTGTGCTGCCCACTTCAGTAGCCCAACTAGTCTTTGTCAATACCAAACAAAATGAACCCCTGCAGTGTGATATATAAAAAGCTAGAGCTCTGTTAGAGAGACCCAGCAGTGATCAGAGGGACAGAGGCAAAATACCCATCAGAACAACTCAGGTGGACTGCATGAACTCAAAAGGTTAAAACCTAATCTCTGAAAAACTGGCCACTTGCAGCAGTTAATGACCTGCTAGTCTGCTAACCATCAGGAGAGGAAGCCAGGAGCAGTTAACACTTTCAGAAACACAGTTGTTGCTAACAATAGTAATGAACCATATCTTGGAGTTGTTGCTGAACGGGGTGTAGGTGTAACAGTGCTGCAGAGTGACAGTGAATAATTGAAATACTAAGGCACGGAGGTGAGGAAGAGCTACAAATGTGATGCAGGGATGGAAATTCATACTGTCTCTGTGTGACCTGGAGTTGATTTCAGAACTGAGGACTGAATGCTTCCTACCTGCAGTAAACACGTGGGAGGAGAAAGAAGGAAAAGGCACAAATAAGTGCTGCAGTCACTTCAGGGGACTACTATTTGCTTTTCCGTCTGGCTGTCAGAGCAACTGATCTTACAAACCCCAGGAAGGCTGGTCAGAATGTTTGTCCCTCTTGCAGTGCTCCATCTGACAGCTCCCATTTCTCTACTTCCTCATTAATGGCAACAGTGAAATATGGGTATCTGAGGTTACTTCCTCCAGAAGAATAGGATAGAAACAGCACTATAAAAACCCACACAGCTTTTGGTGGGGAACCTATGGGAGGGTGAGAAAGGAACACAGGAACAAGGTGTCACTGGTGTGTGTCAGCTGCACACAGTTGTCACACTGATTAATTACAGGGCCAACTTATTCTGACAAAGTAAAAGCTTTGGTAGCAAGATTTTGAAACATCACAGAGGGTTAAAACAATCGAATTTACTCATAGTCTCCATGTGAGAACTGAATTCCATTTTTAGGGGGTGTTCAGGATTTCCTGTTGTTGGTACTAAAGCAGCAGATGTAATGTAGACTTGCACTCACCTTGGCAGAGTGATGCATCTGAGCTATTAATGCTCTGTTTCCCTTAATTGTTTGTTTTCTTATTTTATGGAAGCAGCCATAGGATGCAAAGGATATCTTTGGGTTTTCTGTGGTTGCTTGTGAAATTTTGTGGACAGATTCTTCCTTCTTTTCAGCCATTGCAATGCAGTTACCTGACCTCTCACTGCTCAGTATTTGTTAGTCTGCAAGCTGAATGCTTCCATACTGTTTAAAAATAGATCTCTTTGATGACTAAAGTAAGACCTTGAATAGCCTCACTTCCATTTACCTCTTCTTTCAGGAAGTCAATTCAGTTATATTTTAAAACTTACAATACATTATTTTGGAAATCTTGCTGTGGAAATTCCTTCATTTGTCCCCTCCCAGACTGCATATCAACCAGCATAGGGGTGGAAACAACAGAAGCAAGGGAAATCCAGTCTGGAGTTAGTATGGAGTCCAGTCTGGGTGTGGAAAGGCTTTTCTATCCTGAAGCTTCAGAAACTAGGAGTGGTGATTTATAAGCTTTTGACAAATTTCCATCTGCTCTCATTCCATGTAGTTTTTTTTCCCCTTGGAGTTCAAAGGCTGTCTACTGCAGAGCCATGCTGCCTTTGTGATATATAACTGTCTCTGAAGCTGTCATACTTTCTAATTTTAACACTGATGGAGCTCTATGCCTTAATTCAAGAGCCACCCTGAATAGCTCCTGCAAGCAGGAAATCTGTCCTTTCAAACTCAGCCAGCCGATCAGTTTCTGAAATAATACCAAGCAGCATTGGGGAAAATGAATCTAATAGCATTCAGAAAATGTTGAGATGGTCATTGTTGGAGTATGGAGAGAAATTAATGCTGATGTCATTTTGTGTAATGAATTTTTTCTGAGTGCTACTATCAGATTCAAAAGGGATCTTACTTTCTGACTGTGTGCAGCAATCAGGTTTTAGCAAAGAACAAAGCATGTTTTTGTTGGGTTTTTTTTGGTTTTTTTTTTTCCTGAATCTGCATTTTTGAGGTTTGTGTAAATAGATGGTCCTCAGTTTTTCACACTTTTATTGTGGAAAGTTACAAATCCAGACACAGAAAATGTAACAGTGGTTAGCAAATTGTTTCACCTTTATTGGTCAAACGTTCATTAGAGGAGTGATTATATGACACATTAAAAAAAAAACAACACGAAAGAAAGGAAAGAAAAAGTTCTAAAAATCTAATAACAACATGATTTACCTAACATTGTTAACACTGCACTCAGTTCTTCCCTCAGTTGCAAATATGCAATTCCCAGTGTGAAAACAAAGGGCAAATATGCGCCCTGTCTAGCGAGTGATGACTGCCTAATAGCAGCATGTTCTCATTTAGGTGCAGAATGAAATGATCTCAAGCACACTGACATGTCACCCAGCCCTGTTGTCCAAGATGTTTGCTCCTACCTTCCTTCTTGCCAAGGGATGAACAGAGCCAGGAGAACAGTGTTGAGAATCTGGGAAAAGAACCGGTTACAGGGTATATGAAGCAAGAAAGTACAGTTAAAGTGAATTGCTCAGAGGGCAGTGGTGGGGAAGCAGACATGCTGATGAGATGAGCCCTGTTGGATAGGAAAACACTTTGAACTTTATGAAGAGGGCTGGATGCCAAATGGATGAGGGCTACCAGGGCTGACCTTTTTGGAATTATGTTGATCCTAGCAAAGGGAGTTAAGTGAAACTGATGGAGGGAAAGCAGGACTGCAGTTAACTCCAAATGAGTGTGTTTGCTTGTTTGAAGGCCCATGTGCAAAAGCATCCCGAAATAAGGAATGGGGTCATATATCTGTGAAACTCTTCTTTTAGTTTACCATCACAAGACCGACTACTGCACTTTATCCTTCCCTAAGTATTTTCTGCTCCTGAGGGTTTTTTTTTTTTTCCTTATTTTTTATTATAATCTTTTCAATCACAGGCTCTTGGTAATGATAGGGCTTCAAAGAGCTATTGGGAAAGTCAGAGACAAGGAAATAAGGAGCCCTCCTTTATACTTTATTTTCATAGCTTTGCATTTCATTTCCAGAATGTGTAATGGAGTTTACCACAGCACTCCCATGCGCTGCTGGGGAGGTTATTACTACAGCTACTGGGACATCAGCGCTTAATAAGTACGGCATCAAAGAGTCTCAGTTCTAATCCTTTCATTAGAAATACTTTATGAATAAAATCAGTTTTCATAAGAGAAATGCTGTAACCAGTGGCTACATAGGGCAGAAAAACAAAAGTTCAGTGAGATTCCTCAAAGATTCTAAGCACTAAATGAAACAATTTCACATTTTCACGTTTTAGCACTTGCCTGCTATTTGAAACAGCAGGAGTTAGCTTTACATTAAAAGCTGCTTAATGCTTTTTAATTGCCTATTAAACTGCAGTTTTTTATGAACATGACTCTAAATGTTTTGCAAAAATCATATTCCGACCATCTGAAATGCTTTGTTTAATGAGGTTCCACTGATTCTCTCTTTTATACGCTGCAAACAAAGTGCTCTGCTGCTAAGCTGGACAGAATTACGCACGAGCTCGACAGGACTCCAGAATTAGTTCCACTGCACGGCATATGTTTTCAGAAATGGAAAAGCACAGCGTGCAACAACATGCATGTGATTTCTAGGAAACTCAGAAAAGACTTGAGAACTTTTGGATTGCAGTCGTTATTCACATAGTTTCTGTTGGAGAGAAAGCTTTTGTGAAAGGATTTTTATGCCCCGCCTGTCAGTTTTAGTACATCTAAATAATTTATAAAACTCTGGGAGGTAATCTCTGACCAGGCTTAGCCATTAGAGCGATCATAATATTCTGTAGCAGGTCAGGTTTCCATATTGTAAAAGGAGAGCTGATTTGCTGGGCCGTGTCACAGACGTTAGGACTTCAAATCCAGACTTTGCCTATGAACTTCAAGTGTCTTGTAATTTATTGCTCGCCCGATGCAGCTAATGCAAGTTCTCTCTATTTTGACGCAAGGCTGATATTAGGCTAACGAGCAAGTCTTTTGCCCATCTGCCCTCGTGCTTGTGGATATTAACTTCCTTATCCTTGCAAGTGCTCAAGAAGTTTTATTGAGAAAAGGCAAATGTCAGAAGTGTAAAGTTACTTTAATAAAACTGACCGAGATCAGGTTTCCTCGCTGGCTGCCTGCCACTGGAAATCCTTTTGTTGGCTTTGTAAAATTTCCTGTGACAAATAGAACCTTTTTCATTCTTGGAGTTGGACTTAATTAAAATATGGAAAAAAAAAACCAACACAAAAAAACGGTCTTTAAAAGATTTCATAGCGTAGAAATTGGGTAGGTTGCTTTTTAACCTTTCTGATTTGGGGGTTACCATTACTTGAAGGACCGTTCCACACCTAACAGATTGATGAAAAAGAAAGATTAACCATATTACTAAGTTGTAGAGTGATTGTATCCTCCCATTTTCCAGGAGTTGCTGGTAGGAATTTCATGAAAAACAGTCATCAGAAACTTCTGTGGAGAGAAAAAAAACAAAAAAAAACAGAGAAAGAAAGAAAGAAAAGAAGAAGATGGAATACAGTGAATGTGAACACAATGAAGTGATTAAAATAAATGAAAGCATTACTTTGCAGCTGAACCAAACGATTCATATGCTGTGTGCTGGGCTGATAGTTGTAGGAAAGACTCACTGGGCACATAGCTGCTTTGATTGGCAATATTAAAGTTAACATAAGGAACCAGCAAGGTCAAGTACAGCATCCAAATTAACATTCCAGCATTTGCTTCTAAAAAATAGTGGTTATGGCTTTGGACATTCACTGTTTCAATCACCACGGGTTACTATGACATGTAATGTACTTGGCAAGAACAAATATTTTTTACCAAAACAATTAGACTCTACTAAAATAGAGTCTCCTAAAATGCTTGGCATGTTTTAGTATTTTGTGCACAAAAAGAGATTGGACTGGGAGAGCAAATACAATTTTGGAGTTGTATGCAAATTAGAAATGTCATAGTTGCAAAATGTTAAAGTATTTCAGTGCAAGACCATCTTCCTTTCTGGAAAGATGTGTTTAATTTCACATAATAATGTATTGTATCAGAAGGTCAGGCTGTAGAAATCCCAAGGGGGTTAACATTAGGTCTCCTTAACCTATATCCTGCCTCTTTCTGCTCAGCTGACATGTGCTACTCTTCAGAAGGAGCACAGCTGCCAGGTAAAACTTGTTATGGCATCCTCGTCTTCTTGATTATGGTTCAGCACTCTCATGTGGTCTTTATTTCAGGCTGCTTGAGCATACTCACAGTAGCTTTGTTCACTTAGGAAGAATACATCAGTGGTGAAATTACGCTTGGTCTCAGTGATGTTGTTATGTCAGGTAACAAAAGCCAACACCCTAGAGAGATAAAGTACTTTACCAGTAGCACAAGAATGAGGAGATAGATGCAGGCCCAACATGAGCTAGAGCGGACTCATTCCAAACATACTTTCTTTTTATTCTCTAATCTCTCTTATTTGATTCCC
The DNA here is from genome assembly GCF_054131305.1 of Coturnix japonica. Taxonomy (NCBI): domain Eukaryota; kingdom Metazoa; phylum Chordata; class Aves; order Galliformes; family Phasianidae; genus Coturnix; species Coturnix japonica. Next base: position 29,260,690 of record NC_140670.1, on the reverse strand, counting down.
TTTGTTCTGCTCTCCTCCAAGGAAGCAGAATGTCTGTGGCATTGCCCTTTCCAAAGGAAGAATAATAGGATTCAACTGAATGTTTTGCCCAAACCAATGAACAGTAGTGGCCAGTAGCTGTGTTAAAATCCTGTTTTTTTTTAGAAAACACAAAAAGAGAATTAGCATGGTCGAGCTTTGGTCTCTGATTAAGGGAATTAAGAGTATGGAGATGGAAATAACAGTGGCATGGGTAGTAGAAAGCAGTTATAAATACTAGTGGAGCCAGAAGATTCTGAAGGGCTTTTCTCAGTTTAATGAGTATTTTTATCCGAAGAGACAAACTCTCATTCACTGCTCAAAATCTAAAGTAACAAACCAGGGCAGATGTTGGTGAAAGCGCGTCACTGATGTTCTGATTCACTTGTTTTTGAATCCTAAGGTCTCCCTAACATATCATATCTTGAAGCTTGAGAACAATTGTAATTAATAACAAAAAGAAAAAAGCACAACAGTTTTAGTCATAGGTGGGTCAAAGATATTTTAATTTTTTCCTTTGGTTTCTAAACATGGGAAGCTGTAGGTGAAGTCTCAAGGCAAAAGTTATTGAAGTACTTTGAAATCAACAACCTTGTGAATCACCTGCATGGAAATAAATGTGACGATAGGGGATGTGGGAACCAGATTAAATATTATTCCTAGTTCCATCTCTTGGTTTTACGGGTTTTGCTGTGACCTCCCAATTAAAAGCAAATAAACAGGTGTATCTCTTCAGTGAAAGGAATGGGTCAAAGTCTCCAATTATCTAGTAATGGGAAATAAACTAAAAACACACTTTGGTTTACCAACTTTTTTTTTTTTTTTGAAATGTTATGTACTACAAGGCACATAAAGTATTTGTGTGAATCAGACTTGCTTTGAAAACACTGGTGTTTTTAAAGTAGATGCCTAAAATAAGAGTGTCAAAGCAGATTGGGTGCCTCAATATTTTACTTCATTTAACCTACAGAAGACCTGCCAAAGAAATGTGGCTTTCTCCGTATTTATTTTTCCTGGCTTATTTAGTGTACAGGTCTAGTATATATTTATTTTCCCTTACCTGTGCCAACTTGCCTTCTTCCCTCCCTCTTGATCTTTGCAGAGAAGCCTATTACTCTTCGTTTATACAGCCGACGTAAACAACTGTATGTAGGAAAAAGTGTTCTAACATTTTTATCTGATAATTCAATGACGCAGTGAGAAGGAGCCCAGAATGTAAGAATTTTAAGTCTGCTTCTGTAGTGCATGGTCAGCGTGTGAACAGGGAATAACAGTTCTCCAAAAATACACAACATTTTGCTGTTTTGGACAGAAAGAACACTTTAGGACTGCTGTATGATACAAATTGTTTAAATCACTGCAGATGTATTGATGTGAATTTCCACTATGAGGGGCAGTATGTCTTCAACTTGTTGCATGGATTCACTGAAATTTGTGCAGAAGTTTAATACAAACAAATGGATGTGGATAGATCCCTCTGAATGTTGGCAAAGCAGATGAACTTATTCTCAAACCACCACTAAGGCATAAACATGTACTTTAAGCCCTGAGCACCTCCAGTAACTGTGACATCTTGTTTTAGGAATTACAGCTGTCTCCATTCTTCAAAAGACCTGTTCTTGGGTGCAGGTAGACAAGATGGCTGTAACATTGCAGGGCTTCCCTAGATGCAGACCTAGTCCAGTAAATATGACAGGGAACTGACTCGCCAAGGGAATTGCACGGAGCTGTGTCCAGTCAGTGTTAGGAAAAGGTTCTTCACCTGAGGGCAGTGGGCAGAACCCTGAGCTGTCAGAGCTCAAGGAGCATTAGGACAACTTCCTCAGATGCTGGGTTTGGATTTGGGTGATCCTACATGAAGCCAGGAGTTGGACTTGGTGATTTTGTGGGTCCCTTTCAATTGGGGATGTTCTGTGATTCTGTGAAGACACTGTTGTCTGTGTTCTGTGAGTGCTGAACAAAGGAAAACTACCTTTAGCTGCATTGTCACTGAGTAAGGGACTAACAGCTTCTATCCAAGAACATCACTCCATCTTACAGATATAAAATCTAAAATAGATTGAATTCGGGAATATATTCATAGATAAGATATTGCTACTACCTTTACAATAGTTTAATTCATCAAATGATTTTCTCTAAACCCTCTCTATTCTTTAATTAAAGGTGAAAATCATAAAAGTAGGTGAAAGGCATTTTTTCTCTGCTACATACAGGAAAGGGGCAGAGAACTATGTGCAAATAATACCACGTATTTAATTTTAGCTAAGTTTTAAAATTAAGAATAAAACACTCTGTATGTATGCAGTCTTTCACCTTCAAGAATCTCAGAGCACCTTAAATAGGACAAAAACTCTTCAGCTCATGCAGTCGCAGTGCTGCTCAAAGGTACAATGAAGCTGTTGTTCAGCTGCATGTAGAAACGCTACATACCAGAGGAAGGTAGGAAGTTAAGAATAATACGGTATATTCAAATATAACTTTTAGAGTATTTAGGTAGGCTGAATGTAGCTACCCGGAATTTGGCCACAAAACTCAGCTTAACAGCCCTGCTCTTGTGAAAAGTGGAATAAGATCTTTAGTTTTTCCATTCAGTTTCCATTAATCACCCCAAGTGGTCGTGAGGTTTTCCAACCCAGCCAGCATTCGGGCTTTCCAGCAGCACGCTTCCTTTTGACAATACACATTTCTAGGGCACCAGATCAATGGTTCTTCAGTTCAGATTGCTTCCTACTGAATCCCTAACCCAATTCCATGCCATGACTTTCCATCTATATACTGACCACCTTAGTGATGATCTATGGGTCTAAGATACAATGATGACATGAAACTGTATTGCTTTAGGGGGGTCTTTAACCCATCATTAGGAAATATTTTAGAGAGATTTTGCTTCTCTGACAAGCTAGATTTGATATAAAACAGGAATTGCCCTAATCTATAGTCATATGTGCAAAGAAATTAGATAATAAAGAAGATATAAAGAAGATCTGGGACTGGAAAGGCTGATTTTTTTTTATTTTTTTTTAACCAATTGCCCCTAGGTTCTCTTGAGGGTCTTTGCTTGGTTCTGAATCATCCAGCCAGTGTCTACACTGACATATGATGCATTTAACTAAGAGAGAGTTGATATATATATATATCTAATTTTATATATATACATAAAAAATTAGAGGACAGTATTTACATTTCTGTTTAGAAAAAACAGTAAGAATAATTGCTTGTGCATGATTTAAGGGATGTTTCTAATTGCACGGTCCTGAACACTAAGTTAAAAGTTATGTATTCCTCTTGCATGTTTTCCCGTCATGGGACGCTATGGTCAATATGTATCCTAGCAGGACTGGCATTTGTTCCAGTGTCATCTTTCCAGGCTGCTCTACCCTGTAGCAACACACACAAGTGAAATCTCATATTTACAAATGCATGCTTTGCATTTGGAACTAGTACTGCGAAAACTGTGGGAGTACAGCTTTTTGCAGATAAAGTTTATTTTTATGCGATTCATAATAAGTTATGCTTGTAAAGAAGTTTTCTATTTTATCTTCAAAAATTCCAGGCAGATTTACTATTTGTTTTCAGATCGCTTGGGAAAGATAAGGAAGAAATCTGGGTTTTCATTTCTGAATGCGACTCTTGATCAGATATTTTTCTTTCCCATCTTTATTGATCTTTTTATAGTATCTTGACAATTCCCATAAGGATGGGTTTTTATTCCCTAGCTATTATACATACCTACACTCAGTTAAAACCCTTAGAGCTGCATAACACTTAAGCTTGGTAAGATGTGGTTTTGATGCATATACACTGCTTTGATGTCCAGGCTGTTGCTGCCTGACGCTTGAATATGCTGATCTGTATTGAAGCACATGGAGTTTTGAGGTACTATGGACAAAGAATAGACACGATCTTGGGCTTTTCCTGAGCTGAAATTTCTTCTGCATTTTCTTAGCATCTCAAGGGACATGGATGAATGATGATCATGCTCTCTTTCAGGGGTGAGTCTGACTCAGGTTTTCAGGTGTCTTTAATGCTGTTGATCTAAATGGGTACTTTTCTCCAGCATCCCAGAGTACCTGGCTTTATGGTATGACAAATCCAAGATAAACATGAAAAGAGACAAGTAAGACTCTCTGACATTTCTCTTTTCTAAAGGCGTTTTGGTAATAAAATGTATTGGTAAACAGTGAAAGTAATCCTGTTTTCTAAGGCAAAGACCTCATTTGTTTCATTTTGTAAAGAGAATAATAACAAGCCAATTTGAAACAAGGAACACTAGTGTCAGTTTTCTGGAAACTTGCTAAAACAAATGGAAAGGTGGATTTATAAGGACAGAAAGAACTGAAGCACTTTAACCACTGGAGAAGATGACTGCTCACCTTTTTGCTACATCATCTCTTTCTGTAGTGCAGTGCAGCTTATTGTAGTTCGTGCAGTCTAAAATTCAGCTGTATTTGTTTGTGAAAAAGCAGACATTTGCCATGATAAAGGTCTATTTCTACACGTGTTTAAATGAATACAACATTTTCGAGCTGTAGTGCCAAGAAGGAACATCAGTAGATCCTGTGAGAGCTCAGCTCACTTCCTTAGTGCCCAGCTCTTCTGGAGAGGGCACGTTTGTAATGAACATGGCCTGTGAACAGCTGTGATTGGGAAGTTCAGAAATGTGTGAAGAAGAAATTGTTTTGAGTATGCACCTCTTTGGGACTGCTGGAATTTTTGCCACCTGATTCTACTTCTGAGAGGTCAATGGAAAAGTTTTTGTTGACCTTTGTGGGCAGTCCTGAGCTACCTACGATGCAATTACTTAAAATGCACCTAAAAAAATTCTGCTTCATCAAATATTGCTTCCAAATAATTTCCAGTCCATTACTAATAGTTTGCAAACTCTTCTTTCACTGCATTCTTTGATGTTGCTGAGTCACACCATTCAAGCTTTCGTCTCTATGGCTGCATTTCCTTAAAGCATATTCATGGTGATATTTGTGCCAAGAGGCAAATGGATGTGAGTCAGGATGTGACCTGTAAATTGAAGAGCCACTTCCCTTGAGGTGAATGCTTTAAAAAGATGTTTTCAATACAAGTATTTGGTGGTATCCAACTGCAGTTCTAGCTCATAAGAGGGCTCGTGTCTCAACATGGGCTTGTACACCAGGGTGATAGATCATTGTATCCGTACAAGCTTTGCTGTATCTCTTTCTGAACAGTTTCACAGAAAGGAAAGCATTCAGACAGATGTGGCCAGGAAACCAACTACAAGCAAAGGCACCAGCAGAGCTTCCCCTTCCTTCTACTTCCCCAGAAGTACGAGAGAAGATGGCACAGATCAAAGCTAGTGGGGGTGTGGGGTTGGGAAGAAGTTCCTGCACAGACACTGCCACAGTTGTGCTATTAGAGATCACACTCAAGGAGAGATCAGCATTTCTCCATTCCAGCGCAGTGTAACAGATGTACTTGAACTGCATGTAATTTTCTACTAGTCTGTTTGAATAGAGATCAGAACAGAATTCAGGAGAAGCCCTGAGTAGCTGTCAGAGACCTATCAATTAAACTAGGACATGACTTCAGTGTTTGCCATCTCACAGCCTGTGCCTCTTATAAAGTCCTGTTCTCTGTCACAGGTGTTAAAATTCACTTTTCCCTGCTTCAAGGGCACCACTGGGAGGAAAGCAAAGCTTTGCAGAAGTGTACATTTCCCAGTTCACTGCTATTCCCAGAGGTTACCACCTCTCTTCTGTTGTGTCTAGCTCAAAGATGCAGGTTCATAGCTTCAGAAGCTACAACCTATGCTGTAACAGGAAGAAGTGAGTGCAATGCCTTATCTCCCATTTCATCTTGGAGCATGCTGCTCTCTGGGGCAGCCTGAACAGCAGCTTTGTCGTCCACAGAGCAGAATCACTCTTCATTCTGATGTCTGTATACCAAGACATGGCTTCCAATGAGGTAATTGTTTAGACAGTTAACATAAAAAGTAAACTGTCATACAGTTCTGATGACTGGGGCATTTGTAAAAGGAAGACAAAGTATATTCTAAACCTTCCTTAAAACATCAAGAGCCTGGTGAATGTTCTGCTTTTATGGAAAGGAAAACTTCACCTTATTTTCAGCTGATGGTTTAGCTATTTCATAGCTGCTGTTCTTACCTGCTGTGCTGTTAGCGTGTCTGAAGCTCCATTAATGCAGCAGTTCTCTGGTTAAGAGGAAGAAAATAATTTTTAGTAATTGTTAGTTCAATTTAAGGCATTGTTGGCAGAGCATCAATTGCTTTTCTTGGAGCAGCACTGACATTTTAAACTGAATCCAAGATTCTGTCCCAGTCGGGCCATTTACATGGCTGTGTGAGGCATTACAGTGAGCCATGGACCATCTCAGACTTAGCTTGGGTTCAATGCTGGCTGCAAATGTGAATATCAGCCTGTCTGCCAGGACCTGGGCAGTTTGGGGGATGTCCTCAGGTGTATCACAAGCTTCTTGCCCTCCTGTGCGTGCTAAGTGTGTCCTGCAGCTTATGCGTCTTTGGGTCTCATTAGTATTCTAGGGGATGCGAGGCTTTGATATCTTGAAGGCCGTACAATTTTGAAGGCAAAGTGTACTTTTCTGTATGTTCGCCCAGACAAATGTTGTTAATGCCAGAAAGAAGAATTCCTCACCAGTGTCCTCATCAATGGAAATCTTGCGTATCAACATATAGTTTCCAAAGCAGACGAGTGGGAATATTTGCATATCTAGAACATATTTAATATGCCATTTTCATTTACTGCTTTGCCTGGCTACAGCAGCTTCTGGAATTTCACATATTGTTGTTGGGGTTCTAGAAACCTTATGAATGAGACATCACCACACAGACCTAAAGTCTGTAATACCAAGCTTGAGCTCAGATGTTCATTTCTCCGCTTCCTCTAGCCATGAAGCCACTTACCTGTCTGGATCACACTGCATGCACTGAAAGCTGACTTCTCCTTGCCTTTGGTGAGGAAAGCTGTTCATTGCTGCTTGCCAAGGCTTCTGTAGCTGTTCTGGGGGCTTCAGAACCCTTCAGGAAAGTTAGGCTGGGCTGCAGCACCCTGTGATCCTGCTGGGTGGAGGAATGTTGGAAATGTGCTCATCTGGGTCTCAGTGTTGAAGTGGTACAGGTTGGATATTGGGAAATATATCTCCTCTGAAAGAGTGGTAATGCGTTGAAACCAACTGGCCAGGGAAGAGTTGGTGCCCCTGTCCCTAGAGGGGTTCCAGAACTGTGGAGATGTGGCACTGCAGGATGTGGTCAGTAAACATGGTGGTGATGGGCTGGGGTTAGACTCAGGGATTTGAGAGGTTTTCTCCAGCCTTCATGCTTTTATGATTTGAGATTAACTGAGATCTCCTAGGTGTTGTGGCTCAATGTACCTCAAAATAATGACTGCTCTCCTCCCTGTGTGTGCTCCTGTGGGGTCTTTCTATTCAGATTTCTTGCTCCTCAAATCCTTTATTTATCTTTGTATGGAACCTGCAGCCAAATTAGATTGTTCAGCTCTATAGAAATTATGAATTAACCTAATTTTTAGTTGCTATATAGTCAATTTCTTCCTGTTTCTTATCTCAAAATGAAACCACCCCTTTTAGCAGCAATTCTTATTATAAAAGCTTTCATCTTGGATATTTTTAGAAGGAATTGAGCAAGATACATTGAAAAAGGCAAGACAAGCATCTTCTAAGCCAGTATTAATGGCACATATTCCTTTTCAGAGAAGGTTGGCAGAATGCATTTCTGTGTTAGGAAGGGAGCAAGCAGTTTTGCACTTCTTTTGCATGTCGTGAATTCACACTGTTCTGCATGGTTTTGACTGGGAATGTTGTGGCACAGGCTTTTTTTTTTTTTGCCAGTTGCTGCCCTGTCAGCAGACCAGTTTGTTGAGTCATGACTCAGCCAATAGCTGGATGGAGCTGTGTTTCTTGGCTGCGCTCAAATACAAACTCCTGTTCTGATAAAACTACTCATGGTCATTGAAAGACCGCACAAGAACATTGTGAAAGAGCTTATGTGTTTTTTCCCCTCTATTCTGGCTGGATTCCCAGGTGCCTTTACCTAAACGTCCACCATGTTTTCAGTTGGATACCTCATTTCTTATTCCAGGCTTTGCAAATGCGGGGCTGCATCTCATAGTGGCTGTGTTGGCACTTGTGGGATCAGCACATATCAGTGCTGGGTGAAGTCATTCTCATAAGCACAGTCTTTAAAGTGCATTAAGACCCTATGAGATTCGTGTGAGATGTAATATAAGGAGGCCTTATTATTTCTGTCTAGCCTTTGCCATTTAAAATAATCAAAATACCCTCTACAATAACAATGCTATATCTTCCCTTCACTTAGCACATTTAACGGAACACATTTAAATGTAAAAGCCATAAAACACTGGGCTTAGCACTGCCAAACCTGGCATGGTTTATTTTCTTCTCTTGCTTTTCAGATAGATCCAATACAGCACATGTAAAACAAGAAAGTTTAAGATAAACAATCTGATTCGATTAATTGCTTTTAAAAATATTTAAAACTTCATTGGTTCTATAACTATAGCAGCAATAGTTTCTGCCTTCTGTCTTAAAGTTATGGCCTCATTTGAAAGCGACAGCCCTGTGCAAGAAGCATCACTGCTGTGTGTGTTAGGCATTGCCATTAGCCAGTGCTTATTTGATGAAACATCCCAAGAAGTGTAAGAAGTGGTACTTCCTCAGCATATCTGTGTGATTTGGTGGAGGAGTTACCATGGGAAACATCCTCCAAAATGACTTGTGAGATTTTGGTAGGTATTAAATACTTAATATATCAGAAATGGCTGAGTGGCCGTGTATCAGAGTTCTCCAGGACCAGCCTGATAAGCAATTTGGACACTATCTCCCTTTCCTTCTTTTCTTTCTTTTTCTTTTTAAGGAACCTAGACCTACTTTTGAGAAACTCAGTTTCTGTTTTTCATAACAGTGGCCTAACTTTCATCTTCAACACTGCTTCAGTGCGTGCTCTTTTTCTATTGTAGTGGCGTGGGTCAGGATGAAAAGGGGAAGAATCAAAGAGAAGCAGAATCTCAACTTGCACTGGCGAAACTTTATCCTGTTTATTAACTCTGTTCTGCGAGCCAGTATATCGTGCTTGGATCTTGTAACACTCCATTTTAGAAAATAATAGTCAGAGCGAGTGCTTTAACCAGAGTACGAGGGTTTTAATATAAAATGTGCCTTTCCCTTAAATTGATTGCAAATGTACTTTCCAAATATTTTACTTAGTAAAAAGAATTCTTGGAGGAATTCCAGTGACTGGTACTTTCCAGCTAGCTAAATGCAGATAATTCCCCTTTTAAATGTGCTTTGAAAGGTTTGCAAATCCTGGCCATATCATTTGGAGCAGTGGCTTATATAAAAGTGCCAGCTAATTCAAGCAGCCCTCACCCCTGTGTGAAAGGTAAGGTTCCCATGTTGGGAGTGAGGCAGATGATCCTTGGGTTTGCCCAGTGGGAACACGCACACTGAGGGAATACCTGGAAGTGAAGCAACCAGGCTGCATTGCAGTGATAGTGGTGGGATGTCAGAGGCCTCCAAACCTTTTACAATGAGTACTATACAACTATTTCTGGACTGTAGTGCTTCTGTCTGTGTCCACATACTCCATCTTTGTGGTGTAGATAGGAGAGCTCCAATAGCTTGTTCTAGGTCATTCAGAGATGCAGGGGAAGAGAGAGAGCTGGATTCCAGCCTTCAGCTCAAATGATCAATGATGAATCTCCATTTAATAGAGGCATTTCACAAGAGGAATTGAAAGTTACATTTATTTCATGCTGTATTATTTGAATCTAAAGGGAAAATTGGGGGTAGCAATGTACAGAAATAATTTCCTGTGTCACCTACTATGACCAAGACTCTCTAATGGTGTTGAAAGAACCCAATTTCACCTTCCTGAAGTATTTAGCACAATCTTCATCAAACAGATGGGTGAATTTAGGTGTGATTTCCATCTTCATTAAATTAATGTCAGGTATTTGAAAAATCAGTCCTTCAGTAGTATTTATATGTTTTCTTCCTTAAGTAACTGTCTGGTTTCCCCCCGAAGAACTGGTTTCTACTTTTGTGTAATGAGACCCGTTTATGATGGAAGAGCTGCCAGTGCGTGTATACTTGCAGATGTGTTCTTTGATAAAACTTAATTAGCCACCTTAATAATTTTCTGTTTAATGTGTTTTTAACATTCTTTAGAACTGTAAGTGAGATATATCTGAACTAAAGAAAACGAGCCAGCTATCCATAATCTTACCTTGATCGTTATTTAGTTTGTTAGGCTAAATGCAATGCAGGACATAACTTTCACAGATTTTGCCTACTCTCACACCAGCAAAAGAAATTATTTTTCAGGTTTCATTCTATTAGCTCTAGAAAACAAGAGTTTGTATTTTAAAAATAAATCCATTGAGTCAAGCTCCAACTTTCACTTAAGGCGATGGTGAAAAGTCTTTAATGAGAGGGGCATCCTGAAACAGATACGTTGAAAAAATACAGTCATAGAACCATGGAATCATCAACATTGGCAAAGACCTCCATGATCATCCAGTCCAACCACCCACCTACCACCAGTACTGCCCCATTAAAAAATGCAATATCTTGAGACTTCATATTGAGGCTACAGCACTGTTCCACCATTTAAAACAGTATAAGGAAAGGTGTCTTGCTGACCACCCAATTCCATCACCATGCCCAAGTCCCAGCCAGCAGCTGCTTCAAACTGCAGCTGTGCAGAAGGGGCAGGGTTGTCAACACCAGTGACTTTGCACAGAGCCTGGGAATTTCACACATTCACCCTCTCAGGATGCAAAGTGGCGTGCTGACTTTATACGTCTTTTTGCTGGATGGAAGGAATGGAGGAAAAAACATAAAAACAAGTGGCACAAAAACAAACACATTGAGAACAGTGAGACCTGTGTGCTGTGGCTGTCTGATTTGCTCCTGCTGGCTTCTTTCAGCCTAATCATTGTGGTTCATTAAGGCTTGCTAGTTAGCACTTGCTTATGGTTTATTCAGATGAAAATAGCATCTGATTGCAAATACAAGATATTGATTCTCATGGCAGGTTCTGTGTTCATTCTTGGTGAGGGTGGGTTGGTTTATAGAGCAAATCCAAGAGTATCAGAGGACATACATTATTATTTTTTCTGTTTTCAAGATGGAGCCCAAGCCTATGTTTTCATATTTCACCTTTCTAACAAATCTGGGAAAAGCTTCATCAGTGGGGTCACATTGTGAGGGGCAGCAGGGAGCCAAAAATTGAAGGCAGTAGCTTGTGTGCATCTGTGTTGTTTACTCTGTCCCCACTTGCTCTCCTCACAACAGTGTGATGGAAGTGCAGGTGTTGGTGATGTGTCTGGTGGGTTCTTTCCCCAGGTATTGTTCCATGCCTTCCATGCAGATGCTTTCATTCGTCTGAGATATCTGCTAGTGCTTATAGCTCTGAAGAGGGATGAATGAGATAGATAGCACATTCCCTTGGCCTGTCTGTGTCACAAGGAGCCTGGGACAAGACAAGGAATAAGTGTGTTAATATTTACAAGGTGATTATCACTCAAGTGATCTGTGGCAAGGTGTGAAATATTGTTATATCTGTATTTCTTTATGGTGCCTTTCATCTCCTTGGATATGTCCTACACATTAATAGATCATGAAAAGTCAGCTTTGCTTTTCCACATTTGCTGTCCTGACAGACCATTTTTGTATCACTGCTCTCTTTGACCAGAAGTTACTTCTCTCTTGCTGCAGTTCTACTTTTGGCCCCTATTCTTCAGCAGAACCCATTTTCTTGTAAACCATCTATACACAGGGAAGTAACAGGAATCACCCGTTCCTCCTTTTCTCTGTTTGAGATAGATACAGATACCAAAATATCGGTAGGGCTCAGAGTAAGCAGAGAACCCCAAGGGAAGCAGCTCTGACTCTGGAGCCTCAGGATGATGTTAGTGAGCTCCTTTCCAAACCAGATCAGATGGCTCTTTCAGTGCCCACCCATGGGCTAGGATGGTGCCGAAATGTTCCTCAGTGAGAACAGCTGCAGGAAATAGGCAGGTTTGCTTACACAGTAAAAACATCTACCACAAGAAATTTAAATAGGTCTCTTTTCACTTTCTTTAAATGATAAATGAGAATAATTTCATGTTAACAGCTACAGGGTCTGCTCTACTGTAGATATTCCCACATACCTTCAGTTAGCTACCTCAATAGGAGCAGCGTGTGGATATCAAAGACAATAAAACCTTTAAAGCCTGCCATAATCTGCCTTTTCCCCCTCATTATGCACACACACACCATTGGTACTACTGGAAGTCATGCACATTGTTGAAACAAGGGAACCTTCTGTATGTGTATGGGTGATTGTATGTAGGAAGGAAAAGAAATCCCATTCCAGGGAAAATGCGCTAATTCTAAGTAGGAAGGAACTGCCAAATCTCCTTTGATAGAGTCTGTAGCAGTATTAATACATTTATCAAAATGGTAAATTGGGACCTGTATAAATTAAAATACTTTAAATTGGTTGTTATTAGGATTTATTGAAATGTACGGGGAACCTTGCCATAAAAAAAATACAATTCCTCAATATTTTCTCTATCTTTTCAAGTATCCTGAAAATTTACTTTTTTGTTATTTCAGCTTCTAGGCAGTAATATGAGGTAACAGAAATAAGGTGTAATAAGTCTCATTTGTTGAGCAAATAACTCAGGGGATTTCTAGACGAGTTGTGTAAGTTTTCAGTGACTGTTGAACCAAAAATTGGATGTTCCAAAATGACAGATCATCACCGGACAAAATAAAGCAAGTAATGCAGCATTGTGCTGCTGTCCATTGTAACATGTTTCAGTGATAAATTTCACAAATGGTTGGAAAAATCTTTAAACAAGGCCTTAGGATTAATTCCATACACAAAGAATTGTTATATTAATTTATGGAAGATGTAAAAATATACAGAGGAGAGAAAATAATAGGTGATATATTTGCCTTTTTAACTCTGTAAAAGTAACTTTTCAGTGGAGACTTGTGGTGTGTTATTCTTGGAAGTTGGGACCATGTTAATACGGGTAGGAAAATTCTTTCTAGTGGAAGCATCATCTGTTATGAACAAAATGTGCTTTCTTTCACCTTTTATACTGTGCTCTGGCCTGATCTCTTGTTATGCATATTGCAGGAACTGTCAAAATAAACTGGGAGATGCTCACTAAATTTGCCTGACGCAGGTATAGCCTGTTGGATAGCTAACAGAAAGATCAACATCACTGGGCTATATCTGCATATGGGTATGGACTCTTCTTGTCCTTTGTGAATGGCTGAGGCTCCTAAGCCAAACCAAAGCAAACTATACCAAACCACCAAGTTGCTCCTGGTGGAAATGGCTGGGAACCAGAGGTATCTGAGTCTATGTGTGTCCTGAGGCTTTCAGAGATGATATATTCACTACTGGAGAGAGAAACCTCTGCTACATGTGTGTGCACTGATGTGCTCTCCTATACATGCTGTCCCTAAAGGAACAGCATGGGTGTGCTCAGCATGCACCAATGTAAGAGGCTTTCATGTATCTCTGGTTTTCTCCACATACCCCTTTGCCAGATTTGCTTACAAGGTTTAAAATACAAGGAGTGAGATGGAAAGTTGTGTGGATGTTGTAATTTTGAGTATTACAAGTTACAAAGTGAAAATGGGAATTCCAGACTGTTAGGGTTTATGTTGCCTTTAATGCCAGCAAAGCATCAGTTTTAGGATGGCTGCTAAGTGCTGCAAGAGAACATCTCAATCATTTGAGAAAGGGTAACTTGCAACCAGTTCTGCTCCTGCACAGGGTCTTCACCCACCCCAAATGGGAAGCATTATGTGTTTCATTTAGAATTAATATTTAAGTGGCACTAGGCGTAACAGCATTTGAAATAAATAAGTGCAGGTGGCTACAAGGAAAACTGAAATAATTTGCTTGGACTCTACACATGTTCAAATTCTTTTTGTTTCCTCTGTTTAGCACACAATCTGCCAGCAATATCTTGCTGTCACCAGACCTAGGGAGAGCTGTTTGCTCAGCAGTCTCAGCCTCTACTACAGCTGCTGTATCTTGGGGCACAATTCTTGTTTGTCTTAGGTAGGCTTTTTCCACAACAGAAATTGTAACTTGTTTTGGATTTGTTGCTCACAAGGAGGCAGACTGTAGTTTTCTCATCAATACAAATATTATTAACATTTCTCTCTGGAGACCTGAAACACCTTGCAAAGCTTTCTTAGCGAAAGTGAGAAATGCAGAATCTCATTTGCAGATTATGGTAAATTGCAGATGTGTGCAGTCCTTGTGTGTTTGTTTTTCCTTGGGTTTGCTGTATTTTATTCTTTCCCTTTGTGTGAGAACTACTTGAGATGCCTTCTCTTCATTTTGAATTTCATTATCTCTATTCTGCTGTATTTTCATTACTTCTGGAATAATAACATTGGCCCAGCCATTGTAATGGGGCTGGGATATTTCCCAAGAATAATGTTTTCTGGAGAGCAACAAAAGAATGACCAGGAGCCAATGCAGTGCCCTTTCACCCATGTCCTTCCACAATTAGGAGCAGCAGTCCAGCAGAACGGATTGATTCAGGTGCTTGAATAGTTCCTGCTGAGCAAAACAAACATACCTGATGCCCAATATGTTTAAATCCTATTGGAAATGAAGCTAAGCAGCTACTTGCCCTGTTAAAGCTTATATTTATAAGTTTCATTCCACAAACAGTACTTTTAATAACAGGCAGAGAAAACTCAGTGGACAAAAGGCAAAATTAAGGATATGAGTAATTTTAGTAAAATGCTAACAGTCTGCTTATCAGAGAAATATAGAATCACTATGGCTAAAAGAGATCTCTAAGATCCCCAACTTACCCCCACCATGCCCACTGCCCACATCCCTCAGTGCCACATCCTCATGGCTCTGAGCACCTCTAGGGATGGTGACCTCCCCTCCCTAGGCAGCTGTGCCACTGCATCACAGCTCTTTCAGAGAATAAATTCTTTTTGATATCCAACATGGAATCTTCATAGGATCATCAGAGCAATAGATATAACTGGGGAAAAAATATGTATATAAAGGAACCTGTAATTAAATATGACCCTAAATGTAATACCTGAGGCAAAGGTCTTGTTTCAAAGAGAAGTGGGGCTGTATTCCATCAGTGTAGGAATATATGGAAAATGGACGTGGAAGGACTTATACATGACAAATAGAGGACAATGATAAGTGTATTCTTGATACCAAGGCAATAGGAGAGCACTTTATCCACTCTGTCCTATCCAGTTGCTGCCCCTCCTTAAATCTTTTTCCTTTTATCCCATCTGTGGCCACATTTCAGGTTTCTATTTTACAAATTGGGTTTTCTTTCAAATAATCTCGCTTTCCTCCTTGTTCCCTCAGTCCTATTTCTATACAGCTTATCTGCTTCTCTTTCCTCTTTTCCAAACGCAGCTTTTTCAGACCACGGCTGCTGCACAGATCTCTGCCACTTCCTCCTCCCTTTCTACCATATCACAGCATGCTGCTGGTTTTATTATTTCTGAGGGCTGCAGGTCCCTGTGAGGTGGTTTTGACTTCAAAATGCAGACATAAACAATTTACTCAGACATTTCATTCAGCTCCAGCTGGAGAAAGCTGTGATTCTCTGCTCTGTCACAGAGCCTCCCCACCGCTGCCCCTAAAGGCTGCTTTGCTCATTTTCATCCGTCTTCCAGTGTGGTCATCCCATTTCACAAATAGACAGGACCATCAGTTGTAGCTGATAACGTGTGCATCTGAATGCAGGACAGTACCAGATTAAGCAATGAAGAGGTAAATCTGAGACCTGAGCACTATAAATTCCTCAGATTTGGATCTGGGGTTCTATAAATTCCCTAAGCCTTGAAGCTCATTGCTCCCTTTGGTGGTTTTCAGCCCCTGTGAGCTGTCAGCCCTTGAGCACACACACACAGGTCCTGCTGGTTCCAGATGCATCAGCAGGAAGAACCAGCCCCACGTTCACAGCAATTTCAGTTTCAGCAGAGCTCCAGCACATTTTGCTTGCATGTGTCCCTTATTACCTCTATCAAGTTGGCACTTGTCCTTTATTTCTTCCTTCCTTCCTCCAACCTTAGGCTGAATATTCCAAGATGAATCACTGATAAAATGGTATTTTAGGAAAGAATATGAGAAGCAAACTCAAACCAATTTGTTGTTGAAGGAGCACAGACCTTGCTCCCTGACAGGACCAATATGGAACTGGTTTCTTTTGAACAGGTGATCTAATAGGTAATGCCACAAAATGGTTAGTAACCCATCAGAAAGCATCCTGTGGCAAGGAAACACATTGCTTAGTGGTGTAGCATCCAGACAGAAGGGGAGACCTTCATTATTACTTACTTCTCCACGATCTGGAAGTCAGTGCTTAATTTGTTGATGATTCCTGTGCACATTCATCCATTAAATTTACAGAACAGAGAAAGCAAGGACAGCTGCTGAAATAGATCTGTGTTCCTTGGAGCTAAGGAAGGGTTACTTAGTAAAAATGAAATGAGTCAAAAGAAGCACAGATTTGATGCAGTGTTTCTGTGTTCATAACTAAGCCTTCCAAAGTCCTGATATACAAAGTAGGAACTTAACAGTGGATGCATTGTAGGAGAAATACACACACACACACACACACACACACACACACATACACATATAAATTCTAACACAATTGCTTTTGTTTTTAAAGGAATTATTTTCTTATTCATGGTTTGTTTTCATTTACTTTCTTGTAAAATGTTTTGGCAGGGTCCGGTGAAATGTAGTAAGGGAAACCATGCGTTTCCATGCATGTAAAGCAGGAAAACAGTGTGACTGTGGACAAACAATGTCCTCCATTGTTGGTGGTTTATTTTCTCACTGTTATTAATCCCTTTGTCACTGCAATGGGCACCGTGCTCTGAGAGTGATTTGGTGCCAGCGGTGCATTTTAATGTTGGAAGCAAAGCTTAGCAGTTTGCCTCTATCACATATCAGCTTTGGGAGATGTCAGGGTGGCTGGAGGTTTTCCTGGCCTAAAAATCCTTGGATAGGTTTGCTCCTAGTGGGGAAGACTGAAGAAAGAGAGAATATCAGCTATGGAAGGAGCTGATCAAGCACATAGCATGTCTCTGATCTTATTGAAATTGTCACTGCCAACATAAATTACAGCTTCCTGGAGGCTGCTCCAAGTTGTGCTGGAATAGTGGGAGCGTGTTTATAGCAGCACATTGGTTTGGCTTTTCCTTCCCACTGTGCTTTTCTCCACTGCCAGACCTGTAACAATCTTAATCACAGAAAGCATTTAGTATTGCTACCAACGCAGTCAAATACGCTCACGTGAATTCACTAGCAAGTGATACTGCTTACAATCATAGGATGGCTTAGGTTGGAAAGGACCTTAAGGATCATCTATTTCCAAACTAAATCAGGTTTTTAATGTTTTTCTATGTTTTTTGAAAGATTTTTATTACTTGTGCAAGCAGCCCAATGGCAAAAGCACAATGTATGTCGCTATGCCTTCTCAAATGGTTGGGTAAACGTAGACAAAATGAAATGTCCACAGACACACACAGAGTAATGTGACTTTATTTAAAATGTACATATAGAGAGAGTGTGTGGTACATAGATAGATGATTCTGTTTGTGCAGATGTACACTCTTTTGGTCTCTTTTATCTCTAAATATAATTTTAAAAGGAAATAGGTTTTGAAAGGGGCAAAAGGCTTCAGTAAAGAATTTAAATATGTTGAGCTCTGTTTCTTTCCCTTTGAAAGGAGCAGTCAGTCAGGGCTCTTGTTTAAAGTTAAGCTAAGAAATGTCTCTGAGGAGAATTTCAGACTCCCTTTCCAAACACCACCGAGCCAAGTATGGTTATTATCTGAATTTAATTTGAATCATATGAACAGTCAGTTTTTGCCATACTGAAGATTTTTTCCTTTTCAATCTGGCAATGCATTCGTCAAGTTATGGGCAGACCCCACTCGCATAAAGGAACACTTTTGCAAACTTTATAGCTTGCAGGGTTTTCCAGGTTCAACACACAGTTATGACTTTCTTAAAAAGACACACTAAACAGCCCTGTAAGTATATAAAAACAGAATATCACCATGCAATTAGCTTTGCGTGAGTCATAAATGGGAGAAAAAAAAGGGAAACAAGCTTGAAGAGTTGTCCCTAAACTGGTGTATCTAGAGCAATATTCCAGTCACAAATGTTCCCTCTCAATGCCTCCTGTTGGTCCGGGGGCTTTGAGTGGATGAGTGCAGGTGGTTTCCCGCAGCCTTGGATACCCTCCGAGGAGAAGTCTGCTCAATCCTCCAGTGTTTTGCAAGGAGGTGAGAGTAATAATTACCCACCTAGTTCAATGTACTCCTGACAGCCTGAATCAATGTCGTCTCAGTGCCCAGGAGATGTCAAATGCCATATAAAAATGTTAAATAATATTGCTTCCCAGCCGTGCGGCCGGAATTTACACTATTTGGAGGGAAGAGGATGGGGGGATAATTACAGCCTGAACTTTTTAAAATGAGGTACTCAGGAAGGGCACAGTCAGCAGAACAGCAGCCACATCCAGGGTCTCCAAAGACCTCTGCGTTTATGGGCACTCTCTGGTTAGGGATTCTGGAAAATTTCCAGACCTGTTCACTGCGCTTCTATGAGTATGTAGAATATTTTCATATAATGCTCCATGCATGGAAAGTATTTGAAAATGCTTTCTCAGCACTCTGTGTATCACAATTTACTCTGTGGATTTTCCTATTTCTTCTCTCTGTGTATCTGTGCCTCCATCCATTGGGCTTTCAGGGCTTTGGCATCACAACTGAGTGCTCTTCCAGAGGTTTGTTCTGCCCGCTGCCCTTCTCAGTGCTCCTGTGAGCCTTGTTACTTTTGATTGTTGTCATATGTATTGGTCTGGATTCATACCCTCTCATTAATTTCCAGTTTAGAGTGTTTATACTGCTATTCCAGTGAAGCCAGGGTTATCCAGTTTCTAGGAAACAGCCCTTATTTATCCCTTTGGATACTGCTTGTCTTGCCATATTTCAAAATAATTTTCATCCGTGTTATGTTTCATTGAGTGGATGTTTTAATAAAAATAATTTTTTACATATCACAGCAACATCCCCAGCAACACAACACTACATAGATAGCTTGTTTGCGCCATGGACTTGCAACGTACACACACAGTGAAATACACTGATGGATAGCAAGGGTAGCTAAATATAAAATATACACTCTGTAAGGAATGAAGTGGTCCTGAGTTTGAACAACAGTGTTCAGAGAGGGTGAGACCTGAGCAGGATGCTTGGAATTATCTCTATAACAAATCGTGTGCTTGTTTGATCACACTGAAGTGTTCTAACTCCAGGTTTTCAAAGCCACACTTGAGTGTAGGCACTCAAACACCATTAAAATGAAGAATCATTCTTCATCTACTGGCCTTACAGTTCCCTCCCGATGTTGTTTATGATAATGCAATATTCACCAATTTGGAGATATCCTTCTTGGTGACATACACATCTACCTGTAGTCTAGTATTGCATTTTTGTAATTGAAGAATAATAATACTGTGAAAATAGTCACAATCCATATGGCCTAAATCCTTGAAAGAATGACATGCCCAAGAAGGATTTTAAGAGGCAATCTTTTTCATGCATTAGTCCCATAAGAAAATCATCTGGGACCCAGGAGTACGACTGCTCAAAATGTTTCTTATTAAATTTGCCTAACACAGATTTAGCACAAACTAAATATTGGCTTTATAGGTATTTTATAAACTTCTCAGTTGAAAGTCTGAAAGCTGATTCTTGATAATGGCTAAATTTTGGTTTAAAAAGGGTCTGTAGGCTCATAAGATGGGCAATCATCTAATTGCTGGCAGTCATCCTTTTCATCTTTCATTTGAGTGTATTTGGAAAGAAGAGCACATTTAACACTTTTTATACAGTGAGCCTTCTTATTCCACTGAAGTCAAAGGATATAAAGAGTGGTTCTTGTGATCCAAGCTGGAGCTGACTGCTCCAGATCTATGACAGTCTGAGTACTTCAAGAAAGAACATTCTACATCCTTCTGTACCCCTTTGGAGAAGGTTAGTGCTGCAGGACACATGACCTACAAGTCAGCACAGGGCTAAAGAGCTAAGGCAAATGGAGTCTTACCACGGGCACAGAGGGGCAGCAGCATATGGTCAGTGAGATTACTGGTGGTCATTAAGCCTCTGATGCCAGAAGCTCCCTTTTTGAATAGAATCCAATCAGTACTACAGCAACACAACACCAGAGTTGCTGATTTTAGGGGGACTGGAGCCACGATCTGATCTCCCAACAAGATCAGGCAGCTCTTTTGGGAACATTTTTTGGATCCACTATTCAAATAGTAAACTGAAAGTCATTGCAAAGCATGTCTCAGAGCATTGTCAGCACTCTTTTTTACATTGCATTTTCACAGTAACAGACTTTGGGTAGAGAAATGAGTAAGCAGCTTCCCATTTCCACATGTAAACTCTCTGATCCATGTAACAGACGATTTCCCTGATGTACCGGGCTGTCTGCAGTCCTGCTCACATTTCCCTCGTGCTTAGTATATTATAGTGCAGAAGGAAAGCAATGAGGCATGGACTTCATTACACAGCAAGGGCAGCTGTAACAAAATCTTGGTTATCACCTGCAAGCAGCAGATAAAATCAAGTATTTTATCTTATTTCAGGCTTCACCTTGGTTTGCATTCTGATAGATGTACCATCTCCCTGCTTAAAACAAGTTTCTGTTCACGGGATGTCTCAGTTTGCTTGATTGCATAGCAAACAGTGATCTTACACTCTGAAGTCATTGTGTGCTTCACTAGCACACAAAGTATCACAGTAGCACATCTTTTGGTTACTCTCACTGTATACTACATTTCCAAGGGGGAAAAAAGAGGTTTTTTTCATACATGACCATTTTATCAACATTCTTCAAGTGTGTGATTCCTATATGTAAATTCTAGTTACAGAGATATTAATGTTTGTGAAAGTTCTTTTATAGTCCTTCTTGTTCTAGTATGTGAATGTTTCATCATCTTTAATGTCATCATAAGGGCAGTAAAGGAAACCAGGAGCGCTGTCTTACTGGGTGTTGCACAGAAACCAAGAGCAGTTCTCCCCATGCATTTGGGCTTCATGGTCAAGGGAGCAGAGCAGAGTAGCTGAGCCATGCCCAGGAACAAGGATGGAGCAGGAGGAGGGAGATGTGTGACTCCCTTCCCGCTTAGCATCCTTTTTAGAGATAATCTGGCTCTAGGAGGGGCTTGGGTTCTACTAAAAGCTTTCCTTGTTGGCAAGAGTGTAAAAGGTTAAAATGATTGTATGCTATTCAGAAGAAATTAATGGAAGCTAATTAAACCCATCCTTATTTTTAGGCGCTTGCACCTCTTTTCAAATGCACCATTCTTGTAATTGGATTTTTTCAATAGTGAATGTTTGAACATAGAGTTATTACTGTAAAGCAGTTTGCTGGGAGTCTTGTGGTAATTAGTGCTTCCTGCACCTTCAGTTTTGAATACCAGCACTGCTGTTCTGAGGGAAGAAGCCATGCAAAATGCTCATTGTTAAAAATCAACAGGATGATTCAGTCTGTTGGAATTGCAGTAGGTTATATTTAACTAAGCCCAGTTAGGTTTTATGTATATTTTATGTACAAGAACAAAAAGAAACACAAACCAAAAACCAAAACAAAACAGGAAAAAGCTGTTTGCTCATTGGCCCATTTGCTTTCTACCAGATTTCAGCTTTGGAATTAAGACATTAAAGTAATCCTTGTAGTTTTGGGGTTTATTTTAGCGCAGTCTGTTCCAAAGACAAATTATTGAAAAGGAAAAAAAAAGATTAACTCAGAGCTGATCTGACCTACACAAGAAGGGAAGCAAGTGGCTCCATTCTGCCAGTGCTGAAACAAGTATAAAATCTCTCTGTTACCTTCAGCTTTGTTCTGAATTTTGCTGCTTAGTTTAACTCAAAATCCTTATTGCAGAGGGATTGTAAGGGTGGCAGATCAATCCATACCAAAGGAACATAGCAACTGCAAATTAACACACAGTCTATGTGCGTATAGACAGGGACACGGTACATGAGCAGCCAATTATGTCGTAGAAGAAACTGCAGAAAAAAAAGTCACTAAGAGAAGGCTGCCTGGTGAGGTGTCTCGAGATGTAAATGGCTCCTGCTGAAAAGGTAACAAAGGCTGCGTTGTGTGATCGTGTGCTTGGATCAGCTGGGATTTGAGCAGGAAAGCAGCCCCTGATGTGTGTATATATATAGTTCTGAGATGCATATTTCAAAATCTCTCTCCATAAAAATGATCTGTTGTTTTTATACTTGTGCTAATAGTAGCTTTTGCCATGGCTTTATGAGCAGAAATGGGATAGGAATACACTGAAGTGCTGCATTGCGTCTCCTATACAACTTACAAAACAAAGTTGCACTCAATACTTTTAAGCACTACAATTATATATGTTAATTACTAAACAATGCTGTTTAGTATCGTTTTGGATTTGAAGCATGAATCATTTTTGCTTCAGGATGGATTCTATCAATCTGAGCAATTTATTTAAAGACTGAAGAATTGTATGCTTAGTTTTCCTTGGAACTGTATTTCAGTAGAACCATTTGAGGATGTGCTGTTAGACACAGGGCTGAGCAAATCCCCAAAAACATCCTCCCAGAGAAAATTCCATCACATTCTGTCTGGTTGCTGATCCCTTCTGCTGGTTGGAAGGTTTGTGCCAGCATGGTAGGAGGTAGAACTAAACTCCCCCCATGTCCTACTTCAATCCACTGTCTCCAGGAGAATGTATTGCATGGGGTGAGGTGAGCACAGAGGGTCAGAGGGAGAGCTGTTGTTCCAATACCACGTCACATCTTTAATCATAATTGACTCTGTGTCTTGTATGGCTTCTTCACAAGCTGTGAAATCAGAATCTTATTAATCTTCCCTTCTAGTTGGGTGCATTAAAACTAGTTTAGAGTGGGTGTTCCCAACCTGGGTTCAGGCCATGCATTTTGGGACTTGTATCTGAAGCTTTCGTTTGAGTGATGTACAGGCCTGCTGCAGCCTTCAAGGAGTGCTTATGCTTTTCCTTTCCTGCAGAGCCAGCCATGTGGCCCTAAGCCAAGGTTTCCTTGCTGAGGGCTGAATGAGCCTTTCAGCTGCTTTTGGCGGACCTAGCAGTAATACACACATGTACAAAGAGGAAAAAATAATCATGAGGACATGGAGCAGATGAATGAAGCTGTGGGCCAGTTCTAGCCCCCACCTTCACAAGAGCCTCAATCATTTCCTAAGCAATTATGTGGGTGTAGGATCTGACCACTGATTTTCCTCACGCTTTTTTTTGACCAAAGCTCTTTTCTCTGTTTTGCTATGGTATAAACTCTTGCCTTGCTATTCCTTGCTGAAGTTACTTGCAATCCTACCCTTCCACAGACTGTTGTTGTACCAGAGTCCCTTCCCATAGAAACATCAGACTTCCTGGAATAAAACATCCCTAACATCTCCTCCCATCCTTGTTATTCAGAGCTCAATTTGTTATCCCTATAACATAACACACTTTTCTTCCAAAGTGAGCTTTTTTACATAGTCCCACAGTTCATGCAAAGCTTTGCATTTTAATAGAAAAGCATATAACTAAGAACAGGCCCTCAGTACTGCGCCCTCCCTTGTCTCTCCGTCCTCCTGGTTGTCTGTGCAACAGAACCACTATGCTGAGCAAGTATGTGTCTGTTGTACTTGAGGTCATGTTGGTGAGCTGGTTTCTAATTGCACAGTCTGTTTCTGGATAAGGTTTGTATCTGCAACAAAGGGAAAGCATCTCGGTTTGTCAATATGTAAATAATTTAATGTGGTCATGGAAAGAAAAGGAATTTAACAAAGCATGGCTTTAATAATGTTGACTAAACACCCATGAGGACAATCTGCAGCTGTAAAAAATCTGGATTTCTGTTCTTTAACTAGCAGTGTTGAGGAATATATTTTAGTAGTGTCAGCAGCGCACTCACAGTGCTGGTGACAGCTTAGGACCTATCTGAGTCCTGCAGCTTTGGATCAGATTGAATGTCTGAAAGTAGATGCAAGGTTGAGAGATTCCTGTGCCCTTGTATCTCTGTTCCTGCTAGGCTAGATATGCACAAACTCACTCACTGTATTCACACAGCTCAGTACAAGCACTGTTCATCATTAAGCAGAGGCATCGGGATTGGTGCAGCACTCCCATCTTGCACAAGGGGCAGAGCTCAACTGTGCTGCTTTCATTCCCAGAATGACTCTTTGGTGGTTACTCAGTAATCCATGCACTTGGAAACAAACATGTTCACTGATGGAGATCTCCATGGGAAGACCAAGTCCAAGTCCCAGCCAGGACTGCACATGCAGTCACACAGCACTTAGACAACCCTCAGCCAAAACCTCAGCTAGAGACACCATACTCTTCTCTCTGTCCCAGTCAACACCATTTATTTTTCCAGTAGGTAATTGTATTTTGTGTATCAGATCTTATTACCTTATTGATTTAAATACAGTTAGTGGCACAGCAGAATTTCTGATTTCCAGCTCCTCTCACTCTATTCTGGGGTTGTGGAACACAAATAGATGGTTGTGTATGTGACACAGCCAGGCAATGGTCTGAAAGCTGGCACCCAAATTCTTTTAAGAACTGGAAATTTTTTTATTTATGAGCAACATACAAAACTTTAGGAAATATCCTGAATATCCACCCAGTGAATTTAACCAAAACTCCTATAGCTTCCCCCTAGATTTTTTTTTATAGCTATCAATTAAGTTTATTATGCAGTAATGAGTATCTAAACTGACCCAGGATTTACTTTAATGCATCATTAACTTGTCAGGCTCCCTATTCTCCTTTCTCTCTCTCTCAAATTTTTGTCTTGCAGAATTCTCATCATCCCAGCTATTAACCCCTTTATTAGCCTTAAACAAGGATGTGTTTCATTAATGAGCACTTAAAAATTAATGATCACGCAAATGAAAAATCCGCTGTAAAATAGGCTCTTGAGGATATGAGTTTTATTTACTTTCCAAATGGACGGCACACTGACGGTGGTTGAAGCTGGTGGCAAAATCCATCACTCCAAGGTCAGCTTGAGCTATTTAAAGTGTTCTCCTGACTAGTGCAGTAGATATATTCAGTCTCATAGATGCTTATAAAAGTTGATCTTCATGCAATGTAACTTCAGAAATAACACTGTAGATCAAGCACAAAGGTAACTTCCATAAAGCCATGTCAGCTGTGCCTTTCATTCTTGCAGGCTTCAAGGAAGGAGCTTCTAGTTCTGGCAGTGTAGAACACAGAAGCCAGCTTTAGCTGCTTGCAACCTCCCATGCTGTCCTTAGTTTTCCTAGAAAGTATGAGCAAATATTCAGGACCTAGCACTGTTGAATGTCTGGAAAATGTATGTAATAGGAATCACACTGCTATTGCCTGCTCTGCTACCAACCCACAGCATGCAGCCTAACAGGGGAAAATCACTGCACCAGACTGCAAGGAGCAAAACAATTTGTGGTTTGATCAAATCATAGACGTGTAATCTGTAAATAATCAATTTATTTCCCCTATCTGTACACAATCAGTTTATTTTCCCCTTCTGTAAACATTTCCCAGAAGAGACTACTGGGCAAATAGCTGAGCCGAGACATGGAAACATTCAATACTGTCTTATGGCTGTGACATTCTTAATGCTCCCCATAAGATGTGTCCCCAGGCAGCTCTCCCATAGTCAGGAGCTCTGTGTTACCAACATTGCAGGCAAAAGGAGAAGCAGTTCAACTTTCTATTTTTCTTTCCCTAATTTCATCCATTCATAAATGTGTTAGTGTTAAGGATTTATTTATTTTTTTTCTTTCACACATGTTAATGTTCCTATCAGTTTACATCACAAGTTATTATCACTCTTGCTCTCATAATATCAGTCCTGTACAAGTTAGGAATATCTGATATGAGTGAATTATGTATGTTGCTGCTTTACATTTATGACAGACATCACAATAGCTGTGCTGCACTGCAGAAGAATAAGAAATGACTTTATGTGTCTGATGAGTCTTGGAAAGAGCAGTATAAAATGGGATGGATTCAGTATTGCAACCTGTATATTTCAGCCTGCTTGGTCATCTAATTTGCTAATCGAATTGATCAAGGAATGCATAGATCAATTTAGTTTGCTGTGGGTCCCATGTTGGGTTCCAAAGGAAGCCATGACAGCATGATTCACTTCCTGGTCCGAACCAATGAAGCACAAGTTTCCATGCAGGGAACGTGACTATGCACATAGGCAAGGCTAACAGAAATACTTAGAACACATCATAATGTACGGACTGTGCTGTGCATGAAGCACAGTTATAGTAGCCACTGTGAGAGATGGTTGTGTGAAATACCTCATGCTTGCAACCTTTATCTGCCTTTGAGCAGAACAGCTTCCCAAATCTTGCTGACCAGTAATAAGTAGATGGAAAGGGCAACTTCTGATTCATTCACACCCACACTATGATCACTTTTCTTTCAACTTACATAGATATTAACTCAGTCATGCCTAGGTTTCATATTTCTAGTTAGGCATATTAATCTTACTAACATCTGAACTTGATGAATCCGGTAGCTCCCCTTAGTATTGCCTCTAATAAATTCCGCCAGTAAGTTTTGCTCTATTCCTATAACAGCAATATCTCTGGGTTAGCTTTCTAATGAGCATGAAACTACCTCAGCTAGTCCATGACCTACAAATGACCTGCAGCCATCCCAGAAGCAGTGGTGCTGAACCACATCACAAGTTATTCTCCTTTTCCAACAACTTGTAGACCAGTGGGAATAAGCAGAGCACTTTTTCCCCCCATAATCCTTAGCATCCAGTCTGGAGGCAAGCAGCCTCAAAAGGGTCCAAGGTTTCACTGCTTTCATCTTGAGGCAACACAGAGCTACTTAAGAACGGCATCTCTGTCTGACACATTTAATTCATTTGAGGGGTTTAATGCAATTTCCTGGCATCATTTCAAAGCATATTCTTTAATTTAATAACATGATAATATTAAGAGGAATATAATAATGTATTCTTAGTGCTATAACTCTATTGTGCAGATTGGTGGGAAGACCTTCTCTCAGGTCACTTTTATTATATTTAATAGCAGTCATGGGTCTCAAAACCTCATGCAAATTGTAGAAAATTAAAGCTGTAAGACCAGTAAATTTTAGTTTGATGGTGTTTATTATCTTTCTGTTTTCTTTGAAGTGATTCACCCTCTCTCTGAACAAAGAGAAGGTACAAGTAAAGTGCTGCAACATGCCTATGCATTTTTACCAACATTATGAGTTTGAGATTCAAAGGAGGCAGTCTGGAATACAGAGCTATTTCTCTCTTCTAATGCCCTAAAGAGCTCTACTATATTTCTCACCATCGTGGTGGCACCAGGTACATTGCCCTTGTTGTAGTAAAACATGGCATAATATTCTAAATGCTTCCTCAGATGGTCCCTATCAAACGAGATTGTGCACTATTTTTCTTCTACTACTTGATCTTTACTACCACTTTTCTGAAGCATTAGAAATGTCTATTTATACAACCTGCCTCAGAGCTCCTGAGATGGAAAAGGGCTTTTGCTTACACTTCACACTGGTAGACACTTCTGGAAGGGTTTTCTCTGCATTGGAAAAGATCTAAAGACCTTTAAGAACCATCTGGGAAAAAAGAAAAAAAAAGCCAACAGAACACAATGGGATTATGAGACCACTGCATTTTATTCTCTCACACAAAAGCAACCTGAGGTTTTTTTCAGGGTTCAGCTCATCATTTCTTAATTCTTTGTTCTCACTTTTCACTCAAGTTCAAAAGTCCTTGAGGCCTACATGAGAACAACCAAAGATGCTAATTTCCCTTTTGCCTGGTAATGTGCTTGGTTGCAGCAAGTTCTTTAAGACCCTAAGATTTGCATAAGTCTTTTGCTGTAGACAAAGAGAAAGCAATAACATCCTAATATGGGAGCCAATATTTTTAGGATTAAAGGAAAAAGAGTCTCTGTGATTAAGCTGTCAAAATGTTTCTGCAGAATGGCAAAATATAGCAATGCTCCATGTTAAAAGTAAATCATCTTTCATCTCTTTCTGTATCATCCTGTGTACTAATGTCAGGGTTGAAGTCATTCTCGCAATACTTGTATTGCTGCATCACAAATGGTTTAGTTATTGGCTGGATGAAACATCCCCAAATGTCGCTTGTCATCTCAAATAGAGCTTGTGGCAGTCTGATGTCTTCTCTGAATGTTTAGCTCTCTGTATTGCTTTACTGGTGATTTTTAGGAAGGATAAGAAAGATACGATAGAATGAACCCAATAATTCTGTTCTTTCTGGGTACATCAGTCCTGTGACCTTTTACTTTTAAGGTGTTAAATAAAACCAAGGAAAGGGACAATGAAATTTTAGCTGATTTTGTGCTTACAGAATCATGCAAGTAGAATAATAGAACACACAAGTCTTACATCGACAAAATCATCATTCATTATAGATACAGACATTCTTTCTAATAATTAAGTTTCTGCAACTTACGTAAGTTAAATAAGATTTTCCCCTAATAGATGGAACACCTGCTATTATAGCCTAAGATACAGATTTGTATTCCTTCCATTTAATTCCTCTGTCAATAGTTATTTAATCTGTGTAAATTAATTATAATCCATTATGTTTTATTTATATGACATAGCTCTTTATTCATTGATTGATCTCCGTGTTTAGGTCCTAGATAAAGTTCTTTTCAACATACTGTAGTGAATGTCTGTTTTTCTGGGGCTGTTCCGGTCCCACCTAAGTTAAGAGGAATCCCAGTTCATATTTCCAAGAGGCCAGTGGCTAAAAAAAATACCAGCAAGATAAAATTCTAATGTGAGCTGAAGGAAAGGTTTGCATTCTACCCGTTACATTCATTTAATAATATTTTTTTTTACTATTTTAGTTTGTACATGTAAAGCTGGAAAAAGATTGCTTTTACTTCTAACTTCAACAGGAGCCTTTCTACCTCAACCTTTTCTGCAGTGATGAAGTATCTGAAATGTAAATTCTTTAGAGGCTGAAAAAAAAATGCTTTTCTAGCCAAAGTACTAAAGACATTCCAATAGCAGTAGTTGAGAAATAATCACACTGGTCAGTTGGATTTTCTCAAGCATTAAGGTACAACAGGGTCTGAACTGCTGTGGGTCCTAGATGTTGTCCTGGAGAATGTGTCTGAAAGATTATACATAAAATTACCTTGCTCTTTGTAATGGAAATCACTTTGTGGCACAGAAATCTGTGAAGCTGCCTGGTTCTAAGGCTATGGCCATGCCTATGAGGGGTGGCTGTGTCCCATAGCCTTGTGGTGACCTTACTGGAAGCAAGACATTTCATTCGATTGAACAACAGGCTTGAGAAGATGCTGACATGGCATGTTGTGGGCAGACATGAACTCATTTTGCCCATGCTCTGAGCTGAGCAAACACCGCATAGCTGTGGTCAGCGTGATGCTGATCCCTTGGTAGTACCACAGAGAGAGGTGAGGCTGTGAGCACTGGCACAGCTTTGGGCAGCTTGCAGCAAAGACATTACAAGGTGGTGGCTTTAAGGTCTCAAAGAGGTGAGATGCAAGGCTTCAGCACGACATCTTTAATTGCTGGTGTTACCTTTCCAAAGCCTTTGGGCTGCCTTAGCTCTGCATGGTCTTACTGCAGACATGAGTGCCAGGATGGATGGATGAAGGGTCTCCTTAAAGAAACAACCCTCTCCACACAGTTTAAATCTACTCCTGGCCCTGCAAGATCCTCATAGGAAGGCTGAGCTGAGGCAAGATTTGTTTTTGTTATAAAATTCATGCTTCAACAGCTTTTCCTTTGGAAACAAAAATAAAAGTGTCAGCTTTTGAGATGGCTACATCTGGTGTGTTAGCCTGTGTTAATGGCTTTCGTCTTGGCTTTCCCGGTGTTGTTAGTTGTCCTCCTGTGAAAACACAGAGCTAGCTGACAAACCTTCCTCCTTTTCCCATCTTTCCCTTGGGTTTGGGGCTGAGAGCTCCCCAACAGTGCCCTCTGTGGTTCGAGAAAGCAAACAGCCATGAGGAAAGCACAAAAAAATTAAAAGAGGAGGGGAAAAGGAGTAAATATGAGTGCAAACTGACCCAGATTATCCCTTTTGGATGGGCACTGTAAGCACAGAGTGGAGATCTCCTATAGAAGGAAAAAGGTGGCCAGGTTCAGCCAGGGTGGGTGATGTGTGTCCTGTTGCTCCAGCAAGATGTTGGTAACTGGTGAGACTGTATTAAGAGGTGGTTATGTCTGGGGAGGAGGAAGAAGAAGGAGAAACTGCCTTTTCTGGTGAGATCCCTAAGATATCCCTATGGAGCCAGACACTGCTGGTGGAATTCCTGCTGCTCCCCAGCAGCCCTGTTGAAGTCACTGGGGTTGTTTGCAAAGTGATGTGCTGCTCAGCATGAGTAAACAAGCCTGTGTCTGCCCTTATATAAATACAAATCAGCCTGGAGACTATAAAGTAAACACATGCAGAATTCCTTTACTCCAGCAGGAAGAGAAATGGAGAATGGTCTGACTGTTCCCCCCTGCCGCCCTTAGCACAGGAGGCAGCCAATGTCTAAGTACCCCTCTGAAGTTCATGGTGTTGTAGGGAGTACCTATTTCTATTAAAACCTGCAACTGTATTAGCAAGAAAGACCTTATCTTTCTTCAAAGAAAGGTTATGTGCTTGCTGCTTTAACCTGCATTTCTTCCTGCCTCTCCTGACAATCAGTTCTGGCATTTCCATCCTGTGCTGTGCTGCTGACGTGCCTCTCCTGCTGCAGCAGCACCAGGTCTGGTTCTCCCCATCCAGCTTGTGTCATCTGCCTTTTGTCACTTCCATTACAAACTCCAGGGATGGGGGCCTCGAGTCTGGGTTGTGCAAGGCAGCATAAGGCAGACGGTGTCTGGGGTTGAAAAGTGGGGTTATACAAAGTAACACAGCTAAAATTCAATAAAAACCTAACAGTTGATTCCTTTATTATTATGATTACTATTATTTGAGGGATAGTAATAATGAAAAGAAAGAGCAAAAAGTTTCAAGTCATGTGAGTTTTGTAAAACCTTAAGAAAACAACCTTAAACGGCCCCAACCAAGTTGAACAGTATTCTCTAAAAAAGAAAACAGCCCTAAAATTAGGAGTGGAATTTTAGCCTCAGCTTTGAATTTCCTGGCTTTTGTTGGTTTCTTCTATATCCTCATTATTCCAGCGGTGTGTTGTTTTTGGGCTGACTAGTATTCAGAAATTGTTCCATCCAGCCTTTAGAGTTCTACTGTTTGGGAGTGATTCATTTCTCTTTGACTTCGGGAACACCATTCGCACAGTGGGTCTTTTTCCTAATGCTTCCCCTCATTCTCTGCTCCAGACTCCATCCTGCTCAGTCACCATAACATGCGTGAGTGCTGTATGCATTCTGTGCATGCATGTACTGTGTGCATTTCAGCCTGGAGGCTGTTCCTCCCCAGGGCTGTGCTTTAGGGAGGCAGAAGGTCCTTTTGCTGGCCTAAGATGAACTGCATGAATGAAAGGCGCCAGCCTGGAGATGTGAGCTGGTGTTTAGGTGGGATGCTGGCAGAGGTCCTCACACACTGATCTGTTCCAGTGGGTTCGAACAAGTGGTGGAGAGAAGAAATTCAAATATTTTCAAAAATACATATATTTTTAACCTCTTTACAGTCCATTCATTTTTAAACAATTATATATTTTTCAAAGGTATTCCATAGGCTTATACACTAAAATATTTTAGATACGCCTTGGCCTTGCTGGGCAGATCACTGTCAGTGTTAGGAAAGCTGCTCTCACTTCCTGGCATAAGTGTCCTGAACCAACACGAGGTAACCGGAGTGCTCTGTTCTCTAGCAGGAAATTAAGGATAATCCTCTAATTTAAGTTTATGAATGCCAGGGATTATGTGGTATCCAGGAGCAGAAATTTAAGTGCATGTGAAGAGGTACAGTGCCTTACTGAGATGCAGAATGGTGTGGCAAGCTGAGCCCAGCCTTCCTCTGCTTGTGCTGCTTGCTGTTATGATTGTTTTCTCCCATCCTGGGGAGAGGAGGGACTGCCTGCATCCTGGTCCCTGCAGGGACATCAGGGTACCAGTCTCATGTCACCTGTGCTAAGCTTGAGCTAAGAACAATGAATAGGTTGGGTGTCACAGTTACAGAGAATATCAGTGCTGTGCTTTACCAGGAATTATGAGCTGTTACCAAAAGCCTCCACGAAAGAGGACAATGTAGAGGAAGAGAGTGGGAGATGGGGAAGAAACAAGAGGTAAATTGTGCTGGGGACGGTCAGGTTGGATATTTTGAAGAGAATTATTCTCAGAAAGAGTGGTGAGGCATTGGCACAGACTGCCCAGGGAGGTGGTAGAGTAACCATCCCTGGAGGTATTCAAGAAAAGGAGATATAGCACTGAGTGACATAGTTTAGAGTGGTCATAAGCATGGGATGATGGTTGGACTTGGTGATCTTAGTGGCCTTTCCAACCTTAATGATTCTGTGATTCTAGGAAACACGAGAGAAATGAAAGCAATGATACAAAGATTTCTCTGTTTCTGATTTGGAAAATTATATTTTCCAAGGTTCTTGCAAAGAAAGGAGCAATTTTTTTTGGTGCAGGTTTTTGCACAGATGTAGTTCCAAAACCTCTTTGTGCCCTGATATTAGTTTCTGGACCACAATCTTCAGAATAAATGTCACATGGAAAAAAATATTGTGGCTGGTTAGGCAGTTTTTGCTAGCATTGCATAATATCAAGTCTTGTGATCTGTTTACATTTAAAGCATGTAAAATTAAGGAATGAATCAATGGAGATGTAGCTTTTCTGTTTGGAAAATTTCTGATTTACACCGATTTTCTTATTTATTTTTTAGGGATGTTAAGTGTTCGTTTTTGACCCGGGTTTGGTTTTCAGCAATGCAAATTTTTCTTAATAATCACAGATGTTAGCAATATACCCATATTCAAGAACACATTTTGTATGCAACTGAAGTCAATGTAATTGCCACATCATTTGGCAAACTGGCATTACAAACAAATCTCAGGGGAAGTAACTTGACTCCTTCTGTATGTCATCACTGTTGAAATTTCCATGGTAAAGAATCAGTGCTTAGACCGACATCTCGAATAAGAAAGCTTGTGGTTTGGAACTGCTGTTTCCCAAGAAGTGAGATAGCCTCATTTCACTGCTACAAGCGCCCTTTCATTGGAGAGAAACCTTCATGTAGCATTGCCTTGTAAACAAGCTTCAATATCTACCTCTTACAGAGAGGTAAGTGTGCTAGATCGTGTATTAAATGATGGAAGACTGGAGATGTAAACATACGGAGCGTAACGTTTTTGTCACCTCATTAGTCACAACATAGAAGCCGTTTAGTTTCATGGTAGCTGTTAGAGCTCTCCTATCACCACAGTTATTACCCGTACCACTCCAGACTGGAAATATTAAACAGGAGCCGTACTTCCAGTTTCCCTGGCTAGCATAACCCATCAAATTACATCTATCCTGCCACAGATGCTGTTCCAGCCTTATTATATTACAAGTAAATGTGTTTGGAATGATGTCTGGCTATCAGCATTTTGTCGTTAGAAGAGAGAAAGGAAGAACAACAGTAGACAGATATTGCTATCTAGGCTGTAATGAGTCCCTAAGGTAAATTTAAGGGATAATCATAACAAGCCTCTGGATGGACCAAAAAAGTATTAGTCAAATCTCATTTGTTCTCCATCTTCCTCCTTTCTTTAAACTGTCAACACTTTCCACACTTTTTGGCTCAAAATGCTTGTCTTCATCTGACCTAAGCTCCATATAGCTTTTTACTTCCTTGCAAAGTATTTAAAAAGCTTAGGAGGTTTCTTAAATTGTCATTTCATCTGTGGTAGTAAATCCAGCTAAACTGGATGCACCTAATACATCAGTCAGTCCATTTATATGGAAGAGATATGGGGAAAAAGTTCACTCTGTAATCTGTGCATCTCAAACATGGAAGTATCTGTCAAAACTGAGAGCTCGGTGTCTCAGTGCCTGGCTGATGCTTTTCTACAGGAAGCATCTGACTGCTGATACTAGAAGTTATTTGTGGAAGGCAATGGATATTGAACAATGCATAGAAACAGAGATCAAATGTACGATTTCATCATGTAGATGATTTATTTTGCTACAGGAAGATTAGAGTCTCTATGCTTATGACTATTTAAATAACCTCAACTCTGGTCCCAAAATGTTTACCAGTTCAAACAGCCCATGAAATAAAACTGAAGATCTCTGTTCTGTTGGAATAGAGGTCATTTCTTGTCCTCAGTGTGTTTTAGGATTCAACTAGAACACTGAAAATCTACAACCCAAGTTTCTAGAATTAACTGGAGGAAAAGGCAAGTGGAACAGTGAAACATCCCTTCTTTTTTTTACCATGGTGTTTGGTGTCCCTGTGTTAACCTCAGTGAAGAAAACAGTTTGGAGTACAGAATTAGGAAAACAGGAATACTGAGTATTAACACGTGATACCAGAAAGATGAAATATGTATTTTCTGAGTTGTTGCAGGAGACAGGTAGTGGGGAATTCAGTGATGATCTCCAGAAAAGCGACTCCAGTTACTGTAAGACATGGCACAGTGTCCTAGCAGACGGCTCAGTCATTCTAGTTCTTGGTTTACATAAGGATCTACTGCAAAGCTGTGCTCTTCTCCATCAATTAACTTATCAAGTATTTTTGCTGCTGAAATAATATTCTGAATGTGAGATGTAGGTGCTGCCCAGTAACCTACCACAGTGTCCAAAGTTCACATTATGTGGCTGTTGGTGTTCGTTCTTTAATTTACATAGGTGTGATTAATTCTTAGAGAATTACTGAATTCTGCCCCAGATTTCCTAGAGCAGCTCAGACTTGCTGAATTCTGCTGAGCAAACCCACCTGTAGAATAGGATGAAAAAACTTGACAACTCGTTCCCATTTCAGGACAGTAAAGAAAGAAGCCAAGAAGCTGTTAATATTTAGATCTATAGGTGCATAGTTTTATTTTTTTCTCCTTTTCCCCCTTTTATTACTTATTTATTTATTTTTAATTTTACAAGGGGAACCAGACTGGGAGAGTCAAAAACTAGTTGAGCTTAGAACAAAAACTAGCACATTTCTCTGCATTTTCTTTTGCCTCTCTCACAGTTTCCTCCATTGACTGTGGTTCAGCTCTCACTGGACCAACAAGCTCTGAAAGCTCCTATAAAAGTCTAAAGCAAAAAAGAAAGTGCCTGCCAGGTGGGATTTTTTTTTCCCAAGTGCTCACAGCTCTAATTTTCACCACATGTGAACAAGTGTTTGCAGTTTTAAAGATGTGTTGAGTAATTGCACATGCGAGACATCTTCTCTTTAATGTTCCCAGTGTGTTCAAAGCTTTTCCGTGAGAACACCCCTGTTAACAATGGAGTTGTGGCCTTTAGCTTGTGCTTAAGTGGGTACTGCTTTGTGTTGAAACATAATTAGTAGCACTTGCCTATTCTTACTTCGTTTAGCTAATGAAAGACACTGCTATAGTATGCTTCTCTCAGGATCAGAGTCTGAGCCTAGAAAATCTCTCTCTAGAAAGAGGTGGAAAGCCTCTTGCAGCTACCATTGCTGTAGGTACCATTTCTTTTTATATCCAAATCTGGAAACAAGGAGCCATGTAGCCTCCTCTGTTGGGTAAGGCTGAAAAGAGGTGTGCTGCTTTTACACAGTCATAAATGGAAAGATGCCCTCTGCAAAAGGGTTTGATCATCAGCCCTGATCCCCCTCTTTCTTCATGGTGACATTTTCCATGCACTGGTAACCAAGAGAAGAATGGCTTAGGTGATGTTATTTCCAAGCATTCCCAGTCCCAAATCCTGTCTTTAAGGGGATCTCTCATAACCTTGTAGGATATCTGTAGGACTAAATCTGGAAATCATCTGCTAGACAGGAAAGCAAAGAAGCATAAGGTTGGAGGAGTAGTGGAGACCGGGGACAGAAATTAAGTACAACTAATAGAAAATGAGATTTGGAAACAGGTGGAGAACAAAATAAATTGCTCTGAGTGACAACTCAGATAACAACTGTATTTTCTTAGTTCCTGTAGGTCGCTATTCTCTTGACTAGTAATTGTGTGCCAAAGTGGTACTGAAATGTCTGTTACCTCCAAAATTGGCTAGTAGTAATCACTACTAGAAATCAAATTGAAAAGAAAATACTGTTGAACCTTATAGTAAGAAATCTTTCTATGATAAGAAGTCTATAACAAATCTCTTTTTTCTCCATTGCAATCAAAATACTGTATAATCTAGGGTTTTAATTGAAATAATGCACAGTAAATAGCCTGGTAACACCAAATGGAAGGTGATGACTATGGCCAAGTGGCCATGATCAAGGTGAGCCCTTTCTCATCTTCCAGCTCCACCTCTCCCTTTGCCATTTGCACACCATGACCTCAGTTCTTGCCTACATTCTGTTTTCACATCTCTGTTGGATATGGGCATGGATATGGATATGGATAAGGGCAGCACTACCCAACAAGCTTGCAGCTGAACCTCTCCAACAGGTCACATAGGCAACAGTGTATGAGTGGGTTTCCCTTTGAGGTAACACAGCTGTTATTTAAACTGCAAATGGAAACGCTTGTGCTTTTCAGATCCAAAGGTCTCCAGTTCAGTCTCTGTAGATAAACTCTCCAGAGATGTGCTTACACTTACAGTAATTCAAGGAAGGAAAAACAAGCGAGCACTTTTAGATGATCAACACCCTCGGAAAGAAATCTGTTCATTAGAGTTATGACAAGCCCAGTGATTCATTAGTTGGAAAGAAGTTAATATGCATTTGTAGACATAAACCAGAGCTGATCTGCACAGATTGAGTTCCCTCAGTAGTAGCTTATTACCAAAGAATTAAAGGTTGCAGTGGGATCTGCATCTAAAATTGGAAGAAACTGCTGCTATGATTGTTTTTAACTCCAATGTCTGTTTTCCCTTGTTGATATTTGTTCTATGATGTATCTGTGGAGAACAACTGTAACAATTCTCCTGAATGGTATAAACTTGTCATATGAAATTTCACTTGTAAATTAAAAGATTTCTAATCAGGAGAGCAGTGAAATTCTGGAACAGCCATCCAGGAAAATATGGAGGCTAATAAATTTAGCCATAATTAAGCTGAGCAGTCTGTAAAAGGGGTTAGATGACATAGTCCTTAGAATATTAGGGGACTGAAACTGATGAGCCATGTGGCTCCTTTTCCAAATGGTGTTTCTGTGTCTGGACATTATGGCCCTTTTCTCACAACATGTTTTTGCAGATAATTCTGTGATCATTGTTGTGTGAATAATGCGTGACTGTAAATCCCAGAACAATGGTTTATGGTGCCCCGTATTTACAGCTGCTAAACTTCAGTTAAAACTTACATACACTATGTCAAATTATTGTAATGTTACTTCTTTCTGCAGGCAATTGAAGTTGTTGTTACTGGACTGGAGGGAATCTAACATAACAGGGGAACAGCTGAACCAGGTTATACATCCATTTAACCCAATCCTTTGTCTCTGACTGGCTGAAAGAAAAGGCTTAACGAGCAGAGCATACCACCATCATACTTCTTAAAAGTTTCTTTCAACCATTTGATGCCTAGGGAGTACTCAGAAACCAGGGATAGCTCTTAGGGTTTTGTAAACCCATCACTGCTTTTTCCTCTGTGAACTGAAGCAGCCCCTTTCTTAGTGCATGAAGACTTCTGTCATCCTGGTGCAAGGGCTTCCACACCAGACCTGCACACTGCATGGAGAAGCACTTCCCTTTGACTTGCTACTTCCTTGCTTAAATTCATAAAAACCCTAAAATCCTACCCACGTTAGGGGCATTTTCTTAGATGTTTTGGTGCTCATGGAAACAATGGATTTCAGTGTTTACTGCTGGTATTATTTAGATGACTGTAGAATGCATCTATAAGCAAATACAGGAGTTTCCCACCAACAGTGGGGTCTGTGGGAAAAACACTGTCAGAGTCCAGAATGTCATCACATTTCCTTCTTCTTAGCTTTATTTAGTCTTTGTCACTAATCTCAGTCCATTTTTTGGCTGCTAGCATTAATTTTGACTGCTTTTTCCCCCTTCTAGTTTACCAGTGTGGAGGGATTGTCTCACATAGTTAGGTCAGCAGTTTACATAGTTTATGTATGAATCCAGAAACCCATTATGTTCTTTTCTTCTTCTAAACAGCTAGTGAAGCCAAATGGGAAATGGAGCAGACACAGATAAACTTTCTTGAAAAGTGGGTTCTATTGATTTTCTATTTTGATAATGAGAAATTCAGGGTGAGTTGTACCTGTGCTGAAGCTCTCAGGTGTTTCTCCTTACTTGTTCCATGACCTTATGACCTTGGCTGGCCATTCCCTCTCTTAAAGCAGGACCACCTGAAGCAGGTTGCCCAGGAATATGTCCTGCTCTTACAGGCTTATGCTGTCTTTCCTGTTCCTTTGCGTAATTTCTCCTACTGAACTTGGAGTTTACCATGTAAATGTGTGTCAATTATCATCAAAGAGGATGTTTACTCAAACAGAACAATAAAATCAATTATTACCTTCTTTAGTGGAAGAAATTCCCAAAGCATTATTTTTATTCTAATGAATTAATCTGCTTTTACAAGGAAATAAGGATTGAGTTAATGTTCATTTTTCTCATCCAAACAAACAAACAAAGAAAACAGCACCCACCAGAAACATCAACCACCAAACCCAACCTCCTAACAACAGCATGTATACAAGACTGGTGGTTGCACTCAGTCAAACAAACCAGCTTGCACCACAGGTCCTGTGGTAGGTAGACCACCCAATATTAATATTTGAGACACATTTGCAAATTCCTTTTGTAAAGGCAAAATTTTGACTGAGATTTTAGGCGCTTGACTCTTTGTGCTGCTGGGAAAAACAGTGCAGCTCTTTGGTGTTTGCCGTGGGAAAGATGTGCAGATTGTCTTTCCTAAAGCAAGAAAAGATAGCATTTGGGACTTCTGCAGTCACTTTGATCCAAAGAGCAGCACATGTGAGCACTCCTATTTTTTATGGGATAAAGGTTCTAAAAGGAGGAGGCAGACTGCAGTCTATCTAGCAGTTTGGAAAATGGTATGTTTGTTGTTCTGGAGATAACATAATAGCAAAATGAGACTTTCAGTGCAAATGAGAAAGTAGCTTCTAAGTTGTTTGGAATAGAACTAGCACTGCCTTATCATGATCAGATATAGCAGGGCAATGGTGTTGAGCTTGAGTTCTCCCTGCATCAGTCCGTGGAGATAAATAACAGGAATTACTTGTGATTTTTACTGCTGGAAAAAGAAATAAATGAATGGCAGCCTAAGAAGGCCCTGCTCTTGAAGGAACCTTCACAGAAATAGTTCAAAGTGTTGCAGCTACTTTCTCCTGTCAGACCTGCAGGACCTGAAGTGATGCTGGCTCTGAGAGCAGGAACTGGATTGTCTGGGAATAGGGATTAGACCTTTGTGTCTGGGAAAGATAAACTGTAGGGAAATATATATAGCCATTTCTTTGCTCCTGGGTTGGCTTTTCTATGAGCATTCATGGGCCCGACAAGGTTTTAATACAGAGATTTTCAGGTAGACGAGTGTATGTGTGGGAAAGTATTTAGTGTATGTGAGAGCATTTAGCATTCTGCTTAGAATATTCATAACAGAAGCATTCAGAAAGCTCCTTGATCTGGGTTATCAGTGCTCTTTGTGGAGCAAATCAAACAGCAAAAGGAGGTAGAGGCTCAGGTTTTCTCTTTGCATTGCCTTGATTTCAGCAGTTGCTTCTCTAAATATTGCATATATGACAAAGATGGGCAAGGAAACTGTAAGGTGGAATGATACAAAGATGGTAACAAAGACAGTAACAGATATTCAAAAGGTTATTTATGAGGAAAAACTCAGCAATATGGATGCCTTCACTGGGAAATGCTGAGGCAATCCCCACCAGGGAGCAGTCTCCAAGAGATGCTGCCTTAGTGGTGGTCAGCCCTTAAATGAGGTCTAGAGGAGCTGACCCGACCCTTGCCCCAGCTGATTAATCAGAGGTTCAGGCTGTGATTACCAGTTTCCCATAGAGAAACCAAGAACAGTCCAGTGTGCTATTATCTGATACAAAGCTATGGTGAAAGAAGTCAAAATCTTAAGTTTTAATATCCCTTTTGATTATAGAGTGCTCTCTTACACTAAGTACATTTATTTATTTTGCAGTTCTCATTTCTTTATCTTCAAAGATTGTTTCAAGTGGATGCAACCTGTAGGAGAAAATAGAACCTTTAGTGTACATGGAAGGCTACATAGAATCATACCAACTTTTGAGATCATACCAGTCTTGATTAAAACAAAAACAAATATGCAGGTGAAAAAATGTGACCTAAGAGCTTGCATTATTCAAAGCATTCCTTTTTTTCAAATATGCTTTAATGGGATTATATGTGTATGTTTTATAATATTGAAACTGGCATCCTATTCAAACCTAAAAAAACTTTACATAGTTGTATTTAATTATTTCTACTTCTTTGAAGCTTAACATATTTTCACCATCTGGCAAGCATTTAATTTTTCCTATTTTTTTCTGATGGAGATTGAATTAAAGTTGCTATTTGGTTTAGGAAAAGCTTTCAACCTGTCTGTGCTGCAAGTCAAGGGTTCTGTAAGCTTGCTCTACACTAGCATCCTATTTTATTCCTAACAGTTTGCTTCAAAAAGCTGGTGGAGTCAACAAAGCTATTGCCATCACCCTCAGTAGATTTTGGACTGGGCTGTATGAGAACAAGACTGTTCTTCACTCCCGCTGCGAAGCCAGTGACAGAATGACAATGCATCAATATTATCATAGTTCCCCTATAAACAGTGGCCATGTGCCACGTGGTAGGTGGTCTTTTATACCAGGCAGAGTGGAATTAAGCCAGCAGGCACACAGAATGACAGTGAGACAGGAGGTCTTTTATACCCAGTTCTCAGAGGAGGTTGTCCTGTGGCCGAGATTGTCTTCCTTAACCCATTCCATAAGCCTGGCTTAAGTGTCTTAGCAACACTTACATCCATTTTCTATAAAACTGATCTCAAATCAAAGAAGAAAATACTGAAACATTCTGAAGGTGTCATCTGCTGTTTATCACCATAAGCATGACATTCCTGTAGGAGGATATTATTCCATATCTTGCTGCTAAACAAATCAGACTTGTTCAATGGCTTACTCCCAACCACAACTTAATAAATATTGTTACCATAAATGACCTGTGCCTTTTCCTCCTGTTCCTTCTGACTGTGACAAGGCTGACGGTGCTTGACATAGGTTGGTGAAACCGTTTTCATTTGATGAAGTGGGAATTATTTAGCACTAACTAGCAGCATTTCTTGTCATGCTGTC
Source organism: Coturnix japonica (assembly GCF_054131305.1). NCBI lineage: Eukaryota > Metazoa > Chordata > Aves > Galliformes > Phasianidae > Coturnix > Coturnix japonica. The sequence goes on along the minus strand of NC_140670.1, from coordinate 29,219,185 downwards.
TTCTTGAACCCAAAGTGCAGCTGTGAATACATCATCTGTTGCTTGGCTTTCTATAGTTTTGTTCACATGCTGCATGACTTGGTTTTGGCTGTCAAGCAGAGAAGGAACTCGGAGTAGGAAGTCGTTGCCATATCTGTCATCTCACCTGAAGCAGTTCCTAAGATTTCTATAAACTGTATATTCTTTGGCTCTCTTGCAAAAACATGAGAATATTCAGATAGAGCTGAAACTGATGCTACATCCGCTTATTGGAAAAAAAAGATACAATGTAAAGATTAGTCGAAAGAACAAAAGACCTTTCTTCACCTTCATTTATGCACTGCACACTCGGTTTACTTTTTATCACTTCTTTAACTTTAAAAAAAAAAGACACAAAACAGGAAAAAAAACCCAACCCCACACAACTACATTCTACATTTCTGTAAGGATGCACCCTTACAGGAATTAGCATTGGGGATTCCAGCTTTTTGCTTGAGACAGGGAGAACTAACTTCTATTCATATCTTATATCACTATGGATCTTACAGAGTCCATCTCTTCTCTTTACTCAAATAGCAATATTTCTGCTTTGCAGCAAGGTGGAATTAACTAATCTCCACTACTTCAGGTCTCAGAGAATCAAACTGATCTATATGAAGGAAAGAAAGAAGGAAGGAATAAACAAAGAAGATAAAAGTAATGAAGGTAGCAAAAAAGCAAGCAGGAAGGAAGAAAGAAGGAAGGTAGAGAGAAAGGGAGACATGTAGGTAAAAATGGATGCACTAATGTGGAAGGTACAAATTGTTCTGTGTTTTTCCTTTGTGGGAGGACTGTGTGCATCACAGAATCACAAAACTGCAGGGTTTGGAAAGGATCTCAAGAAATCATTGAATCCAACCCACCTGCTAAAGCAGGTACCCCACAATAGGTTGCACTGATAGGCATCCAGCTGGGTCTTGAACATCTCTATAGGAGACTCTACAACCTCTTGTACTTGCAGGAAAGATCCTGGTGAGGGAAGTGGGAGTTGTATAGACATGCTTCTCATGGCCTGGCACAGTTTCACTGCTGTCCATAAAACAAAAGCAGTTTGCAGGAGAAACCCATATATCTCCATGGTGATCCAACAGAATAGCATGCTCCAGGAACATAAACAGTGTTCAGACATGTAGAACCTGATCCAAATTCCTGTCTTTAGAAAGCTTTCACTCAGGATCATAATGGTTATGCAGAAGGCAACATATCTCATTTTCTCTGACTCATTTTCTTTGTCTCAAGCTTTTGGAGGGTGAGAAAATGGATGCTCAGGAGGCAAGGGAATAGCACTTAAGTTCTGAAGAGGAAACAATCCTATATCCTCATAACTCCACATCCAGCTTAATTTGGACACACGCCCATTGCATCTCCCCTTGGGACTTTCATATGGTGCTGCTTGTTCTGTGTAGAAGGTTGGTATGACCCACCCAGTGCTGAATGTGTTCTAATTGGATCAGAACCAGACAGGAGGTTGTTACACTATCAGTGGTCACAAATAGCATCAGATGTTCCAGGAACTTCATGGTCCATCAAAAGAGGTCTTTTACCAACTGAATGAGACTAGTGGCCACTATTCTTCACAGAATAGTAATGTACAAAACATCAAACACTACATTCCTCCCTTCTCTCCTACACCCGCTGCATAATCGTCATGCACATGCACTGCACGTATTTCCCTTTAAAAATACCATTTTCATTTCCCAGGTACTGTTGGCTGAGTGCCTGTGCACAGTCCACCCAGGGTGTTTTGCCAGCAGCCACCACTGCTGTGGGAGTGTTCACGAAGGCAAAATTCTTTGGGGCACAAATCCAGGGAGAAGGAGCACAGGAGCTCTGGCTATATTTACGCTGCTTTGGGCTAGAAACAGGAACACCAAATGGAGACTATTTTGCTCCCATGTTTTACCTTTGTATTGCTCAATCAAAAGCTGTTAATTTTGAGCTGAATGTGTTCATTTTGAAAAAGAAAACAGAGGGGTTCTTTGAGGTGTTGTTTTTAGTTACACCCATTCAATCTGAGTGATAGAACAGTTCTGATTCCTGTTGTCCCTCAAACCTCTGAGTTCAGACATCTGGAGTTTAGACGTTGCAGTAGTATTTATTACCAAATAAACCTTTGTGTTACCTTCTAGACCTCTTGAGTCAAGGATGTACTGCTGTATAAAATGCTCATGACTGCCTCATAATTTAGCACAGCAGAAGTTAATACCATACAGCACGAAATTCCACATGGGAACACTGAAAAAACTCCTATTAAGCAGAAGTCCAGTTAGATCTCATCCCGTTGTATTTCTTCTTTTCTCTCTGGGTTTCTGTCCCATCATACTGCCTCACTGTGTTTCATACACTATGTAGCAAAGAAAGCTGAGGTGAGATATTCTGATATTCCCTGATAAAACACATGGCACTCATTCTTACCTCCATTATCAAGAGGGAGTGAGGAAAGGTTCCTGTGCAACTAGGCAGATTTTTTTCCCTATATTTGTCTTAGCAAACATGCTGCCATCTATCTTCACCCCTGACTACTTTCTGTATGGGAACAGAGGCTTCTCCTCAACTGCTGGCAGAAAAAAATACCACTCTGGACAGTGGGTGAGACTCTCCCAAGAGAGAGGTGGTCAGTGTCAAAAACAGTCTGTATTTTGGCCTCTTAAAATCTCTTCTGGCAGGATGTGGCCATGCTGAGTAGGGCAGTGCAGAGGTACTTGAGGGAACTCCTTTACTAACCTAATACCAAAAACATCTCCACCACAGAGATGCACAGCTTCACCTTGAATTATGTTCCAGCTATGCTTATGTGTAAGGATGTAGAGGTATGTCTACAGATATGAAACACTCACAATGCACAGATGGTAATAATCTGAAAACTAAAAAACCTGTGTATGCCTGTTTGTGTTGTTTGTTTTCACATTTACCAGGCTGGGTGTATTTTAAGGTGATGAAAACTCTGAAGACAGACTTAGACAGATGGGTTATCCTATGGAGCTCTGAGAGCTAAGCCAGGCTTTCTACCTGTGTAGTTATGAAGCAGCACAGACCAGGGCAGTGTGAGATGGGCTAAGCTCTCCCTGTAGGCAGCTGGTCCATAGACAAAGGAGGAGAAAACACTGAACTGGACATGCTTTGTAACAGCTGGACGTCAGGGGAATTAATGTCTTTTAGGATCTTTTGATTTTGTTTCAAAACAATGTGAAAATAACAGCATGATTTAACTGCAATATCAATACAGTTGAGATTTGTTGAGTTTTACTGATTTTTTCCTTTAAAGCGGTAATTTTCAGTGTGTTTTTTGTTTTGTTTATGCTTTTTTTTTTTCTCTTTTCCCCTAGGCCGTGTATAGGCAGAGCAGAAACGTGTAAAATATTTGCTCCTCTCACTGCAAATATTTAATCTTGGGCTTTGGCCTTTGCAAAATCAACTGTAGGTTTGTGGTTTGGTGCATTTGCAAACCTCAGGCTGTGCTAGGAAAAACTCAGTAAACACTGGCTGGGTCTGCTGGCACTGCTGGGAAGTCATCAGATCTCCCTCATCTCTTCTGGCCTCCTTTAGCCCTCCCCCTCAAGGTCTCAGTCCTGTTGCAGGCACCTACACATCAGAGAAGGAGAAAGAGCAGGGAAGTTTCAGTGCAAGGAAGATTTTGTCTGGTAATCAGTGCTTGGGTTTGAGTGAAAGCAAATCGCCTGAAAAGTTCTGTGTTATGTATTCCTTGTATTTTCAGATATAGGGATTGAAGCAGCCCTTTAAAATTATTAGTACTGAAAAATAACCCTAAAATAATCCTTACCAAAAATAAAGAATGCAGGGGACAGACTTATTAGCAGGGCTTGTGGTGATAGCCAAGAGAAAATAGATTCAAACTTAAAGAGGGGACATTTAGGTTGGATATAAGGCTGCCCAGAGACGTCATTGATGCCTCATCCCTGGAGACTTTCAGGGCCAGGCTGCACCAGGCTCTGAGCACCTGATGGAGCTGTGGGTGTCCCTGCTCATTGTAGGGGAGTTGGACTAGGGGACCTCTAAAGGTCCCTTTTAACTCTAAGGATTCTATGACTCTAAATAATCCGTATCTATAAAAAGTCAACAAAAAAAAAGCCAATCCACAACACAGATTCAAAAAAGGAAGGAATGGGAAAATGCAGAGGGGGAAACCAAGGTGAATGTTTGTGAAGGGGAAGGAAGCAAGGTGTGAGGAACCCAAGGGGAAGAAGTCTGGGCAGTAAGCGGTTCTGATGTAAAACTGTCTTCCTACTGCACACATCCAGGAGTATGGATCAATAACAATCAGGGCACTCACACAGAAGTACTATATGTGTGAAAATTCATTCTAGGGAGGCACTGGCACAAGCTGCCCAGGGAAGCAAGGGATTCCTTGTCCCTGGAGGTGTTCCAGAACCATGAAGATGTGATACTGAGGGATGTGGGCAGTGGGCATGGTGGGCATGTGTTGGGGTTGGGCTTGGGGTTCTTAGTGGTCTTTTCCCACCTTAATGATTCTATGATCCCATGAAACTGCCTGCATCTTCTCACGACAAGCTTGGTTTAGTTCTGTTATTTTTCTTACAGTCTGTGATGCAAACATGGCCATAAAAAGGGAAATGTTTATTTTGTCCCATTTATTTTATTTCCTACCAAAGTAACTTTATTCTTCACACAGTTTTTCACGAGCTGGTGGCCTTGCTTCCAATATTTTGACTTTGGCAAGAGGCAGCATACAGTCAGTAAAAAAGAACTCTGAGTGTCATGCTCAATAAAGACTTGGATACAGTTTCACAAATGACTGTAAAACAAAATTTACTGAAAAGCAGGCAAAGAACTCATATCTAGAAATCGAGTCTCTGCTTGTAAAAGTCAAAGGTTAAATTCTTTCTTAAGAAAATGCTCTCACGCATCTCTCAGGCATGTCCTACGCTTGCTTGAATATTTGAGAGGGGGAAAGTAGCTGGGACAGACATTCCTGTGGACATATGTGAGAAATCTGCAGCCCAAAAATTGAATTACTTCACTGTTTAAAATGGCACTTCTAATTTTAACTTATCAAGCATTATGAGCCATAATGCAGCTTTTAAAGGGAGAAGGAAAAGTGAAATATCAGCAACATGAAACACATCCCTGCGTGTATTTATTTTGCCTTGTAATTCAACTCAGTCCAATTCTGCTGCAGGGCATTCAGTTTATGTAATATGAAAGGTTGGAAATTGCTCCCAAGATTATTTTTTGATTATATTTACTGATATATATAACGCAGATGATTGATTTCTTTGCATGTTTTGAGGTTTCATATTTTACTGAGCTTGTGCTTGAATTCTGAGTTCTCCAGGCTTTAAAAAATTTTATTCAGAGCAAAGCAAGAGAAACATCTTTATCTAACTTCTGTTTTTGAATGGGAGGACTAAATCTAGACCTAAGCATTGACTTTTATGTAGTCAAAATACTAGTTTCTTGGTTCCTTTATGCAGGTCCAGGGAACAGATCTGTAACTGCATTCCCAGCTGCCCTCAGGGAACATAGGGAAAATGGCTGGTCCTGTTGGTGATGCTTGGTTTCAGTCCCATTAACTTCTCCATATGAAGTACTGCTCTTCAGAGGGATGGAGCAGTTCACAACTCAAGGGCCTTTTAAAAGTGCCCTGTGAGGGCTCATGCTGTTGACTGCCAATGGCAGTTATGCTCCCAAATCCCTCTGGAGCTTCTTGAAAGCCTCTCCTTTCCCAGAATAGCATCACCTTCCCTGAAGCTGTGCAAATGCTGGCATTGCATGCCTTTTATCTCAGCCTGTTCAGCCTGTGGAGCCAATATCCCAATCAACCACTCTTGGTTGGAAGCCTAGAGATGTGCTGACCTGCTTTGCATCCCAGCGGGGAAACCCAATGGAGGAGCATAAGGGACCCAGGCCCAGCACCTCTGTAGCTCACATGGAGGTGGTGGTCATAAGGTCTGTAGCCCTGTGTCATGTCCCATGGGAAGAGCAGCTTGCAGGGTGCAGACCTTTCTAGCCCCTCCACTGCCTTATGCAGGGTTATGCTGAAGGTCTCTCGTATCTCAGTGAAGGTCTGGCCCTCTATCATGCTGGGGGCTATAGAAGGGAACGTATGATGAAGGGAAGCGGCAGAGAATGCCTGTAATTGCCACACAGGCTGGGGCTTGCCTGACTGCCAGCTGTCAAACTGCACCCAAATGCTGCTCATGTTTTTAAGAGGGAAAATGATATCCTTGTTTCTTGGTTTTAGGCGATTCACTGTCTGTGCCGTCTGTCATTTGGACAAGGGGCAATCTTGTGACGCCTAAGCCTGCCAGGAGCAAGAGATAATCCATATATTCTGTGGAGTATAGGAAGAAATATTGCCAGAACCAGCACTTGACAGAAAGCTGAGACTGAGTTTTTTGTCCCTTTCCTGATCAAACTTCTCTTTAGAGTTAACACACAATCAAATGATCTACTCATGGCTACTGATGGGGCCCGTTTTGCTCTGCCTTAGTTGAGTGTCTCCAGGAGCTCACACTCTCTACAAGACAAAGAAATATATGGGGTAGGACCTGACCCAAGAAAGAGATTGCTAATTTTATACCAATCCATACAGTGGTAGAATGATTTATACCCTTTTTTTGTTTCTTTGTTTCTTTGGTTGGTTGTTTTTGACTGATGGTAGTTCCAGGAATAGTAGAATAAGAATACTTCTATGTATGTCATATGAAGATTTTCTTAGTTGTGATATCAACACTGTTTCCATAATGGCAAAAGAAATGTAACCGTAAAAAAAAAAAACCCAAACATAATTACAAATGTAAAAGCAACTCGATGATCTAAATTACCAGATGCACTGTGTTAGCTGCAGAGAGAAGAGCTGGGTGTGTTGTGTACCATGCTCAAGGCTATGTAAATTCCTTAACTTCAGATACTTTGGCATTAATTACCTGTAATTATTTTTGTCCTTTCATTAAGATTTATGTTGCTCTGAATCATCCTTTAAAACCTAATTAAATCAGCTATTTCCTTTTCTTTTAGACCCATTCATTGCTGGATTTGTGCTCATTTCTCCTTATTTGGATTTAATCAGATTGTATTAATCACAGATTTCGGCTTTTTTTGTGCCCCTTCCTTACTCAAGCTGAAAAACCTCTTCCTGGCTCCAGGTCCTGAGCTTTAATTCTAATAATAAAAGCCCAGACTTAACAGGCCCTTGGTATCCTTAGTTCAGTTCTAATGTGGGAGCAGAAATGGTGGCTATTGTGTTTGCAGGATTAATACTAATTAATAACTGTCAGGAGTTGAAAAAAGGAAGTTTGAATACGCAGAATTCTTTCTCTTCTTTCTCTCTTTCTTTCTTTTTTGGAGGAGCTGAGTGAAGACATGGTCACACAGAACCTTCCAGGGCTGTTGTAGCAGCATCAGGCACGTGGAATGCAGCAGCAATATGGGGGCATAAGTAAAGGAGCATTGAACATTTAATGGAGTTTTCAGGTGGTTTTCCCAGTTAAAATCTTAAAATGTGCAAGTGCACTTTGAGAATCTTATGCTAAAAGCTCTTCATAGATGTATTTTTGGTAATTTGAAAGTACATTGTTAGTTCTCTTAATGGCTTGAAATGTTGTCTCTTAAAGTAAATGGAGAGTGAACTGTTTTAGCTGGAAGTCAGCGTCATGCAGCCATAGCACCAGGTTCTAGCATAACAAAATTCAATTCAAAGAGCAATGGCTTGTGTCACATAACATTCTCACAAGCAGGAATAAGAGGCCATATGCTGATTGTGTGTTCTGTGCCATTAGAAGCTACCTGATTGCAGGCAGGAAGGAGTGTGTCTTTACAGGGGATGATAAGAAAATGTGTGTTCTCACCCCAAACCTCCATATATTCTGAGGGCTGAACTTGTTCCAAATTCCCAGCCCTGCTTAGTTTATCTCTTGCTGCTTAGTAGATGGGAGCTGCCATGGGGTAATTCCCCAGGGTCAGCAGAGCTCCACCAGGGAACACTTTCTCCCATTAAGTATCAGCGTTGTTGACTACCAGACAGAGGAAATTAATGCTGGGCTGCAAGCTACAAAGCTGAGCCATCATCTTCTCACTGAATGTTTTTTTCTGGCAAGATGTGATACAGCCCTGAACCTTGCATATTTCATGCATACAAATGAATGAGCAGTGAGCTGCCATAAGGATATTGACACTAGTGCCTTTTTAGTATAGCTATCCTAACAAAATTCCACAGGATAGCTTAGAAAAATAAATAATCATACATTAGATTCTTTGGATGCACCTTGGATTAAACACAAAGGGCTGGGAGCTCTGCAATGTGAGCCAGGCACAGAGCTGATGGAAATCACAATTCAGCAGATTAACATCTGTTTACACCAGGTGAGAATTAATACCAACACTATAAACCGAACAGTGCAGCCTGAATATGAAATGAGTTTTCTGCAGATATTGAGACTGGAGGGAAGGCAGAGCTGCTCTCCCACTGTTAACCCTAATTGCTGCTTTTTTTCTTCAGATTGGGTTGACTGCAAGAGTAGGGTTAGCTCAACCCACTGGCAGAGTTTTAATTGCTATTTCTTGTGTGACTGCCAACATATAATCTTACGGGTAATGATAGTTTATAGAAGCATTTTACTTTATCAAACCAAAATTAGTGCTGTAATGGATAGAGGAAGGTTGAAAGTTTTATTCATATCTATTAACTATCACTGCAAGTTCGAGAAGTCACAAGGGTCAGAAGCATGAGTAGATTCAGTTTTCTGGTGATTAACCAAACAGGAAAAAAATACAATATAATAATACTGATGGAATAAAGAGCAAAGTGTAGATACACCCCAGTAAATCTGTCCCACTCTTGGGTTGCCTGGAGAACAAGCAAAAAAGCTCATTCATACCCAGATGTCCAATTAAGTCTTCCTTCACTTGGCTCAGAACCTGAACTTTGTGAGCGACCATCTTACAGACTCAAGATACATGCATCTACAGCTGTACCACTCATCCCAAGTCTCCTTTCTATACATTGAAAAGTGGACATATCTTATTACCAGCTAGCGATTTAACAGTCTCTTCCCCGTTGACATATTATAAGCAAGATTCCTTTCACCAGCTTTCAATTAGCTTAAAGTTAAGCTAAGCCAGTCTAAACCTAAGCCATTCCTTTAGCTTCATTGTATGAGAGGTAAAAGGGCAAAGGCACTTCCAGAGAGCCATTCCGTCCATTTATCTTTGAACTGACAGACACATGCTTCTCCATGGCTTCTCAGCCGCATCTCTTGCTTCTCAGTCAGTAGGTCTGGAGGCCTAACTATTATAGAGGAAAAAAATAAGATCTACAAGTATGCTTGGTGAAGAAAAATGGAAGTATTCAGAGAAAATGACACAAAGGCCTTGAGGACAAGGGCAAAGCCTTGCTAAGCATAGCTCCAAATCTCTGATTCTGGCTAAGGGTAAACTCAATGATCCTTCTTTATCCCTTCCAACTCATGATATTCTGTGATTCTATTTATTTATTTTTTACTGAGACAAACCTCACAAGAGATAAACTTTCATTCTGTTGGAGGGACACAATTCATGTGTATTGTGTGTTCATGTTGACAAGACAAGTAACCACTATTCAAGAAGAAATCATGGAAAAAAGATAATTTGCCTTCCTCCCTGTGTGCCAGCACATGAGTTGAAAGACTTGGGTTTTGTTTATCCTGTAACAAGTGAAGGCATCAATAAAGCAAGCATCATTTCTTCCCCATTAGGATTTAGCAGCTTGTGCCTTCCAAACAAAGACAAACCAGGGTCTTTTTATGCTAGAATGTTCCCGTTAAAAAAGACACTCACAGAGACATAGGACTGGATCAGGGATTTATTGATTTTATCACACTGTTCCTGCAGAAACATACCAGCTGCTTCAGAGAAAAGTACAGGAAGCTTTACAGAAAGCAATTATGGAGTAACTTGCTGACAGGAAAAAATTCTTACTAGCTCCCATTAATTAGAGGTTATCTTATGTCCTGGAAGCATGAAGACTTGCATCCTTTCCAAAGAGACTGCCATACTATTTATCATTTCTGATCTTCACTGGTTTTTAAACTGCGTCTTAAACCACATATTTCTCAGTTCAGCTTTCAAGACTTAATGACACATAATGAACAATGTTTATTTACAAAGAAGATACAAACTCTTTTGTGTAAATTATACCAAATTCCTTATTAGATCACAAATTGTTGCTCAGGATAAGATTGGGTCTTCTGGAACCTAAAAATAAGCAGAGCTTTGAGGATTTCCCTCATAAATTCAGAATATAATCACATTTTGTAACAATTAATGATAACAAACAAGATGACTATTTCTCCTTTAAAAATGTGCCATTAATTATTAACTGGCTCAAACTCTTCTTCTCTTACACAACCTTACATCAAATGCGTTTGGGAATTTTCCAGCTCAGTTTTTATGCCTGTCTCTGTCTGGCATCCAGCATTAGGGAGCACCCTTGGGGTTGTGTTTGACAATTGTAGCCCTGAAGCTGGAGGCTGCAGACATGTAATGCTGGTGAGAAGCACCCAGACAGGCTCCCTTACAATGTTAAAATCCAACTGTATGTCACCCTTGGCAATTACTCCCTGCTTGCTGTTCCCCAGTCATCACTAATTCTTACAGCTTTTGCAACTGATTTTAAAGCAGCTCTGCAGCCTACAGGGCTGAACATGGTGCAGCTGAGAACTGGGCCATGCAGTGTTACTGTGGTTGTGTACCTAAGGTACTGGTGACATAAATGCCAGGAGAAACTGAGATCTGGCACTGGCTTTAGGCAAAGCAGGCAGTGTCTGGGCTGCCCTCTCACTTCCATTTCAATTTTGTGCCTTCATTTCCATGTAAAGGGTAAGGATGGACTCCAGAGTTTGGCCATGCTCCTTCTAATATCCCTAAATAGGAAAGTTAAATTTCCTGTTCTTCGAAACAGAGGTAGATAAAGTGACATTAGGAGTAGCACGGTCAGCCTAAAGGCAGATGTTTTGCTTGGTTTTATGGTCAGTTTTGGGGTGATGATATTCAGTAGTGCCCTGGTTTCTGTAAGCCATCCCCATACACGAGTCAGCACACTGCCAGTTGTTGCACAGGGAGAAGACCCAGCCAACCTCCACAGCCACTGGAGCCCCTCAGCTCATCTGGAGCCACCTCAGCTGAGATGACACAAAGCAAGTTCGCTTTTCACTTAAGAGACCTCTTGCATCCAAAAGGCTCTGATCCAGTCTTTGAGGCCTGTCAAACTGTCTGTGGCTCAAATCAAAGAGTCGTTTTCCATTTCTTGTCATGTATGTCAGCGATTGCCCTTTCAAAGCAAACAAATATTGCCTTTGTTTCTGCGACAGACACCATTCTGCCCACACCTCTCAGCACTCTTGATGCGGGTTCTGTGATTATTTTTTTGCTGGAACTTCCTGCCACATCTGTTCCCAAACAGAAACCCAAAAGGAAATCAGCTTTCACCTGTCAACTGCTGTGGGCAAATGACCTCCCTTTTTCCATCACTTTCCATTAATGTCTTTCATCATTTCGAAGTCTTTTACATGTTTAGTTCTTTTTCTCTCCTCCCCTTGGGGAAGTCCCATTTTCCTTTTAAGCTTCAACTCCTCTGCCATACTTACTGCATCAACCCTACACACAGTGGCTCCTGTTTGTCCTTGGGATGTGTGTTGTCTGACAGGGCTCTGTCTGCCCAGCTGCTTTTGAGTGGTTGCCTCCTGATGAGGATAGTCGCTTTTGGCATCCACTGCTGCTCCCCAGCTCTGCTCTGTGGCACATTGCTTTGTGCAACAGCTGCTTGGCTTGCAGAGCTCAGATTTCCTCCGCCCTACTAACCCAGTGCAGCAAAACAGCCCTGACTTGCAAAAACCAGATGGATGGAGTAGAGTGGAGTGAGGGTTTGGGGTTGTTTTGTTTTGTTTTAATGTGACTCCAAAGACCCCAAATTCAAGTAGATTTGGCAGATATTATGTACTCTACAGGAAGAAAAAAAACTGCTCCAAAGATGACATCAACGTAGAGTAGGGATGATTTAAAGGGTAGTGTTATATTTAGCCAGGCTATGAGCACCTGATCGATCTGTTCATTGCAGGGGAGTTGGAACAGGTGGCTTTTAAAGGTCTCTTCCAACTCAGACGGTTCTATGATTCTGTGAGAAACCTGTTTTTTTAAATAGCAATCTGACCTTCCTGACAAACTTCTTAATAATGAGAGTGGTCATCACTGTGCTTTCCGATGAGCAGATTCGTGTATCAGGATGTAATCTGGGAATGTTTCCCTTCTGGAGGTCTCATGGGGTGAGGTGGGAACCTCTACCTTCAGAGACCCACTGGAGTGGACAACGCACCCAGCTGCTTGGCAGGGTCAGGGCTGAGGCAATCCTGGCTTTGTAAAAGTGTCCAAAACCAGGGGAAATTTTTAAAGTCAAAAAGCGCCAGTGTATGTAGTTCAGAGGTCTCTGAGATGAGGCCATAAATGATGAGTGGTTTCCATGACCTCAACTTTTGACTTAACTTCTGTGACTGTTTCCATGGAGCTAGCCCTTAGAAACTTGCTTAACGTGAAGCAAGGAGTGTTTGCCCTGGATAAGAACAGACCTTTCGCGACTTCTTTTAGTGCTCTTGAGACCATGTCTGAACTTCCTCACTTCTGTTTTTAGCAGTAGATTATATCTGCCAAAGGGTATCTCAGGAAAGCTACCAGCCCTGAAGGAAAGGATATTTTCCCTCAATTTTCTGTTTTTGCTAAAACTTCCAAGTATTCATTCTGAGCAGCACACACTGAAATTCTTGCTGGAACAAGCCTCATGGAAACTCTGGGTTGGTCACATTCATAGCAGAGATTCACTGCTTCAGACACCTTCAAAACATTTGCAGTTGTCTAAATTTTCTATGTTTTGGGGCTTCTACCAGTGAAGTTTGCAAACTGCCAACAACTCTACTCCTGCACATACAGAGTCTGAGCCTCAGCATCGCTGAGAGGTGTGGTACTACCTCAGCCTGCAGCCATAACATAGTATTCCCTGCCTGCCAGCTCTCTGAAGATTTGTTCAAACTTACCCTTACTTACAGAAAAGAAAATGCTTTCAGGTGTAGTCAGATATAAAAACAGGCCAGCAGGATGGAACACTGTCATTTCAGGGGAAAATGTTAGCACTTCCCACAGGAACATAATGAGTCAAGTTGCCAAATAACACAAAACCAAATAAATAATAACGGTGACAAACCCAGGACACCTACATTCCAAAGCAGCAATGCAAAGTGTGTGTTTCACCATTTCTCATGGACTGCTGATTAAAACACTTACCTGTAATGCAAAACCCCAGGAATCTCTTTTCCTTTGGCTGAGATGACTCAATACCTACCTCCCACAGACACATTCTAACCCTAACCACTAAAATGTATGGTTTTCTGAAGTGGGGAGTTTCTCATCTTAAAGGTATTTTGCTTTGCATGGAACAACTACATAGTCTTTGGGCAAGTGAGAGTATCTGTACAGTACTCTTTAGCCTACACTTCAAGCTCTCCAGCCTCCATTCACATCTCTGAGTGGTTTCTACCAACTACCTGGACCATTTGGCCTCTTTGGGTTCTGTGGCTACCAGCAGTGTCTTATTTCCATCACAAGTCATGCCCTGGCTCTACCCTTGATGCATACTCCCTCTATCAATACTCTACTCAACTCTGACACCACACTGGCATGACAGCACCTTGCAATTGCACACCTCAGGCACTTTGCCTAGGTCTCATTAATATGCATTTCACAAAGCCTTGCCTTGTACATGTGAGAGTCTACAACACGTTATCAGTCTCTGTTTCCATGGGCTACTCACTGAAGGGCCCTGCCTGGGGGGTGATTCAGATGATGACTTCTTTATGGAGTGAAAGTTGCCATGACTTCAAAATTGAATGTGGTGTGGTCATGTATATAACATACAGCCTGAGTTCACCTAACTAACAAGGTACCTAGATTCGTGGTTGTTTTAGTTTATGAACTTGAAATTGGTTGAAAGATATGAATGTGCTGTTTGCTATGAGCAGGTAGAGGGGAGTGCCTCAGGGAACAAAGCACCAGCTTTGTTTAACACGGTGGTGTTAAAAGCTGACCTAAAGATGTGATGTTGCAATGAGGACTACTTCTCAAAGATTTTGACCAAGACTGCTTTAGGATTTCTTGTTTTCCCAAAGGCTTTTAAGCTATCCTTCTCAATACACTTTGCTTATAAAGCCTCATGGTACTCTACAGAATCACTGGTCTGAGCAGGACTGTTTGTGGAGAGAATCTAAATGCCCTTTATGGCATTTTTTCTTGGTCAGGCTCACACACACGGTTACCCATATATTTACTAATTTGAGCAGATGCTTTGAAATATCTTTGAGGGGAAGGTCAGTTCTATCGACCAAATGTTCGTAAGTCCAGCTGCACTGAAAGACCTCTTTAACCTCAACCCTATGCATTCCCAGCATATCATTAGGAAGATTATCAAGGCCTCTGGAACACCACTGGATTTCCTTATGTACGGAAAGGCCTGACAGATCAAAGGAGACATTACTTCAAATAGCTTGTAGCTTATCTGGAGCTTGCCCTAGCACCACTGGCCCCTCAATCATCATAATTTTTTCCAGTAGGAATTGCTTTTAAAGACAACAGTTTTTATTCCAAGATCCTTGTTTTGACCTTTCAGGCTTTCCCAATATTCCATACTAAAAGGTGTATAAAACTCACATACCCCATACTCAGTAAGTAAAATAGATTTAAAATAACTAAACTATTGCAAGTCAAAAAAACTGCTTGGTTTTGCTAATGAAGTGACTGAGAATATGAGCAATTTTGTGTTTGTTGTTTGTAGATTTGACTCGTACTTGGCAGAACATTTTCACAAACACTGAGGTCAGTGATATTTGACCTTCAGCATTATCCAGTCAGGCTGAAATGTTAGTCCTTGTTCTGCAGTTGCATCCGTATGTGGGTGTGTGTGAACCTTTGCACCCACGCAGAGACCAAGAGGCAGCAGCTAAGTTATTTCCAGCTGCAAGGCCCACCCACAGGGATTGATTGTAGGGATAGGTTCTTATTCATGAGCCTACTTTTTATAAGACCATATTATTCATCAGTGTGGAGTATTAATCACTTTGTTTGATATTTAAATTTCCTTCAGGGGCTTGTTATTTATTCTATAGGTGTGTTTTAGCATGTTTTAATATTAAGCGTGCTTTAATCACCCCTAAAATATTTTCAGGTTCATTACTTACACTTAAAGCTGGCTGGAGATATATATGCAATAACCAAGGAACATGTTTTCGTAAATAAGATGTTTGACCTTTACCTTTCTAACATTATAGAGCTGCAAATTCCTGCCTGAACAGCTCATTTGAAGAGTTAAAATCAAGTACTCAGTCATTACTACAACGTATCTATTTCAGTTGAGCGTCAGCTGCCTTTTCCATTGGAAGTCCCATTTTCATGGCTATATAATTTGATGTGTTCAATTATACGGAGCTTAAACTCTACTTGCTACTCTTGACTTAACAAATAAGCATGGCAATTCAAAGCTAAACCAGTGGTTCAAGAAGTGCCATTTAACAACACTAGGATAAGATTTATATTCTAAGGTTTTCAGACAGATGGTGAAAAGGGCCGTGATAAAATTATGTTTTAGATAGGTTCAGTTCAGATTTAATGACTGTGATATTTTAACTGCATCTTAAACTAGTTATTTTGCTACATCAATTCTGTATATAATTTTAATTAATTTCTAACCCTGCACCATTCCAGCAGCTGGAATACATATCATCTACCAGATAGCATCGGTCTCTCATCCTTAGACTTGGTATGTAAACAGTCTAATACTAATTAGCTGTAATTAAAATCAGTATCAGACAAAGAAAATATGCAGTTTTTATATGGTTGTCCAGAAAGAACTAATCAGATCCAAAGATATTAACAAAAAAAAAAAAAAGAAAAGAAAAGAAAAAAGTGAGCAATTTAATTCCAAATTCTGTCTCTTCAGTGTTATCTGTCTCCTAACCCTGACTTGAGCAGACAGAAACACACCCCTTATTTTCTGCTGTCATCCCTACTAACTGGATGCCATACCCTGTATTGGCTTTGCTGCCTGCTGTCACAGCATTGCATTCTGCACTTGGGGCAGGATTCACAATGCAGCACTGAAGTAGTGACAGCCAACAGAAGAGCTTAAAAATGTCCTCTTTACACAAACATATAAATACGTCTTTTGTGAAGCTCTATTTATACTCTCATCTTACATATGTAGTGGTGTAAGTTGGTGTAAAGGCAGGCTGTAGACTTGATCCTTCTTTAAAGGAGTGTATACTTGTGGCAATTGGGCCAGTGGGTCTGAGAACCATGCTGTCACTGGCTTAGAGCTGGGGAGCAAGTTTAAGGGCATAAATTAAGACAACACACAGAAATCACCAAAAGGCAAAGTAGCTAGGAACAAATGCATGAATACTAGTGTGAAATGTAACATCCCTGAGCTTAGCACAGCCTTCATCCCAAACTTCCCCTCTCCAAAATACAAACCTCTTACCTTCACCTGTTTCTGTAGCAGTGATAATTTAACTCCCAGAAGGCCCTGTAGATTGGTGCTCCTAAGGCCAGAAATACAGAAATCGGGGCTTTCTTTAATGCCCATGGGGCAAAAGGGAGAAGGGGACATGATGGTGGCACAGAACTGCTGAGCTGTCCTCCACAGCGAAGGGAAATGAGCTGTGCATTGTGGTCCAACCATACATCATCACCACCCATAAAAATCATTTCCTGCAGGAAACAGCCACTGAGCACTGAAAGAAATCAAAATTTCACAGTAGATTGCCGTGCAAGTTGAAATAAATCCCCGTGTCTCTGCACTGCATGCCCCATGCTGCTGTGCTGCATGCAGCCCCAGGAAGGCCTCTGAAGGAGATACTGAACTCATTTCATATGTATATATATATATATGAAAACATGCTTCTATGAGAAGTGATGAAGTACCCTGAGAAATGTAATTCCTGTGAATGGTGGCTATTATTACAAAGGAATAGGAGTTTCTCTGCACTGTTTAAAAAGCTGAGACTGCATTTTTCTTATCCCTGATTCCTTCAGACAGATACTGAGCAAATGAAAGTGTTTACTAAATTTGACTCCCAACAACACAGAATTCTGCTTTTGATTCCATTAAAAAATGACCCTAAGGTCTTCCTTATAATTTACTTTATACCTTTCCCATGCACTTATTTCTTCTAGTAAGTGCTCTAAAATATCTGGCATGGTCTTACCATAGTACTTGGGGCAGATAGGCTATTTCCTTACTGATAACTGCATTTTGCTGAGTCAGGCCTTCCCCTGTAGCCAATAACATGAAATAATTACTGGGAAGGTGGATGCATTTCATGTGTAGTAGCCAGGAATTCCTTCTGCCTGCTCTGAACATGCAACCTCTGTTGTAGCTCTGCACAGAACCAAGCTAAAAGTACGCTCACAAAATTAATTTGTCTACAAAGATTTTGGCCAGTATTAATGGACGTAGCCTCTGGTAGCACTGCATAGCACTCTTCTAAATCAGCTTTAACCACAGCTGTTTGTCAAAGACATGGTGTTCTTTTTTAAAAGAATTTATTTTAAATGGGCTCGATTTTTATTTCTTGATTTAGTTTTTCAATCTATTTTTTCTGCTATGCAGTGCATTTCAATGGCATTAAATGCAAACCCAGATGCTTGTTCTTTTGGCTGTCCAACCTGCAGGCACAACTGGGCCGTGCAGATGAATTACTGATGTGAAAAGAGAGTTGTGGAGTTGTGAGCTTGTGCTGTAAAAACGGCAGGTGCATTGCATGACTCCAAAGGGGAACTGCTCTGTTTGGGAAGTCTGCCATAAACACAACGGCCTGAACAGTGAGGGTTACAGTGAGCTCATATTTACTTTAATACTGTTTGCTTCTCTGCAGAAACGACTCCCTGAATTATTTTGACCTCAAGAGTTCATTCCAAAAAAGGTGCTTAGCTGTAAACACCACCTGCACAGTAGAGCGTACTGTGAGCCACCTCTGCCACTGTATTGCTCTCTTATCATTCATAATGTGAAAATATGACTGCCCTTGCAGCCAGCCTGCATGCTGCCCGGCCCTGCAGATGGCAGGCACATGTGTGCACAACATTTGCATTTTATAGCTCTAATAAGAACAGTCAATAAAATGAGGGCTTTTCCACCTCCGTTACTATCTTGGTACGAATGATCTCATATTAGTAGTTGTTTTATCTCTGTCCTTGTAATTTCCAGATGATTTTGTTTTTAAATATTTGTACTTGATTTTGGCACTGGTAAGCATTCAGCCCACCCATTGTATTTTCCCAGAGCCAACATTTTCTTGGTGCTATCTAGAGTTTCAATTCATTTCTTTCCCTCCCTAGTGAAGGACTAACTTTAATCGTGTCCTATCTGCAACTGTATTTGAAATGAAAGTAACTTCTGCATTGTAATTCCTCATTGGCTTGGTTCGTGAGAGCAGCTGGTAAAGCTGGAGGTTATACTGGCTCTTCTCTTGCCTGCAGTGACACAGTGGTATGCAGTGACCTCGTCCTTATTGAGGCATTGCACTGAGACACTGATGTGAAGCTCCAAAGGTGACAGTGTCATCATCACCAGTCATGGCAAGAGTGGGAGGAAGCCTGCACTTCATCCCTTGCTCCTCTAGGAGCACTAGCTAGTGATACCAACACCACAGCTTACTGCTGCAAGGGCAGGCCTGCATTTCTATTTATCTATTTTGGCTCTTCAAAAGCAGCTCCAATGAAATTGCAGCTTTGGGCATTAGAAACAACAGCTCTGCCTATTTGCTTTTTTGTTCCAATACCCATTCTGTTATGATATGTCAAATACAAGAATTTTTTTAATTTCCCTTTCTGTACAGAAGAGTTGTAGCAGTCAGGAAGGCTTGAACTGGTGGCACTTTCCATGAGTTTAATTGCATAAAAATGTAAGGAGAGTGGTTACACTTAACGTCTGTCTTTCCCCATTCACTCTCTTTTAAGAAGTCTAAAGGAAAAGAGCAAGAACAGGATAAGCACAGATGATTTCTCCACTCAAACTCCCCCACTTTCTGACTGCTCTCAGCTTCAGATGTGGTTTCAATGATTTAATAACCCTCAGTGGATTTCTCTTCCCTGAGCTCGTCCAATTTCCTCTTAAACCAGTGTAAACCTTTAGCATCTACAATAGCATCATTCATGATTTTATAGACCTTGTCATTACCCCTGTCGGCTGCTTCTTTCCTAGAAAAATCCTAGCAGATTTGATGGCTTCCCACATGGGAACTGAGAATGATTGCCATATGATTGCCACTTCGTCATGCTTCAGATCTTTTCCAGTTACTGTAAAGGAAAAATGTCTCAGGGGATCAGGATTGCACATCACCTAGCAATTTTCCCATGTGGATTACTCTTTGAATTACTGTTTTGGATTCAAACTTAACAGGGGAGATTTAGACTGGATAAAATGAAAAAAAAATACAATAAGGTCAGTGAGGCACCAGCACAGGCTGTCCAGAGAGGTGGTGGTGCCCCACCCCTGCAGACACCCAAGGTCAGGGGATGGGTTCTGAGCACCTAATGGAGCTGTGGGTGTCCCTGTGCATTGCAGGGGGGTGGACCAGATGGCCTTTAAAGGTCTCTTCCAACTCACATGATTTATAGAATTGACAAAACATAAGTACTGGAAAAACATTGGGTTATGTGTTGCTGGAGTGGCTAATCCCTTTGGACACACACAGTTCTGTAGAGAGATAAAGGGAAAGTAATTGCCAGAGTCCTCATTTATGTACTTCATAACCATTCTACATAGCAGAGAGCTATGAAAAAAACCCAAAGGCTGTACATGTGATGGCACTACAAATAAAATATCCAATCTACATGTTCTGCTCAAAATAAGCCTACACAGACTGATGCATAAATGATGGTTTTGCCTGTCTTCTGGCATAATTGGTTTAAACCACACTTTCTCTGGAAACTATGTAGGCACGCTGGGATGACCCCAGGATTTATAATGGCTCTAATGTGGCTACCCCCACTTCTGGACCAAAGCTGGTTCATGTCTACCCAGTTTGTTCTCAGGGTAGAACAAACACGATGGTCTACCCTTGTTTAGATGTGCCTGCATGTTTTCACAAGGGTGTGACTGGGTCAGACCTAGAACTCTAGCCCTTCATACCCAGAAGCCTTTAAGGTAAATAGAATCAAATTGGCTTTTTGTGGTCAGGCCCATTTATGCTAAAAAAAAAGTAGAAAACGGCTAAGTTGAAATGTCTGACCACAGTTAATTCTTTGGCTCTTATTCCAGTTCTTTTTCATATTCTGTGACATTTTTGTTTTCAAAATAAACACAATCAAGAAAGTAAAGTTAGGAGGAAGGAAACGTGTATATTTTTTGCATTGCCGTAATAAATGCAACATGACAGTTCTAGCATCCACTAGAGTGGCATTGGATTTGGACAGTATGATACCCCATTTTTATGGGAGAAAACCAGGTGCTTTTTCCTATGATGTTGAATTCCCATTCTCTTAATCTTATTTGCTGGTTGGTACTATACTCCACAAATTGGACATTATACTTTTCAAACCATGCATGTATGTACATTTGGATTCCACCATTAAACTTAATGGAAAAAAATGGACCCGACCATGTCAGTACATTTTTATGAGTAAAGCCCCAGAGTCTCTTATTCAAACTCTTGGTAGCTTGTGAGTTTATATGCAGTTTTGGTACAGGCATTTAAAAACGTGAATGTATTTTAAAAAAGCATTTGTCAGAATTCAACGTTACTCTATTATTATGTTTTTCCAATTCCGTTGACTTATATGTAATCTTCTAATTTCCTCCCTGTGGTCTGTAAAAATGATCCTTGCTGCTCTGCTACTCATATAACAAGAACTGGCCAGTGTTACTTCAAATAAGCTATTTGACTGACTTTGTTCTGAGTGTCCACATGCCAAAAATTTACTAGATAATTATTTGTCTCCTAAACCTTCTCTCCCTGATTTTTTCCACTCCACTGAAAACCCTTTCTTGACCTACAGATATGGGTTCTAATTTAACCCCTGTTTCCTTGTGTACTGCAGTTGCTCTTGACCGTGCGTGCACTTTTTCTTCATCTGCATGGCATGTCAATATGCAGTTTACTGAGAATTATCTTTTTGACTTGCTTTTCTACAAAATAAGCATAGATTACAACATGCCCTGATTGAGTCCCGTTGTATAGAAATGCTCTCGGCCTTTATGTGGAGTGATTGACTTAGCACTTTGAGAATCTGCAGGTGACATGAGTATAATTAGAGTGGGTACAGCTTCCTTTCTGTCAATTACTCAGGTAGCAGAGCTCCTCTGCGCACATTAAAACATCCAGATTCATTTTAAAAATAATTGGCACACAGTATTGTTTACAATGGTACGATCTTCATTCATTTCCAATTTCCTTACATTGTTGAATACTTTCTGCATCCTTTCCAGGAGCAGATATCTTGAGTTCCCAGAGAGCATGTGGGCCCCATAATTAACTTACTTAGGTCACTGCAGCCCCTGCCCCCATGTGCTTCAAGTGTGTAATAGTACAACATTAAACAGTGACTACAGCTGTGGCTTTGCATGATCTTATATGAATGACATTGTACACTTAGATGACTACCATTAACTGAGGGACATCTTTCAAGGAGCAGAAGATTCCCTGTTCACTGAACAGTAATTTGGCAGCTCACCTATGGGCAATGTCTTCACATTTTCATTTAATTTCTGTCTGGGTCCATGGGAAACACAGCTTTGTTCACACAGCTTTATTCACACTCAGTCTGGTGCTACACGATGACCTCGTTCTAATTGGGTGTGTTGCTGGGTTTTTGGCTGATGACTCTAGTTATCATTTCACAGCCTGCCTGAAAAAAGGGACAAGAACATCCTAATGAACACTTTGTCTAGGCTTCCTGTCTCTCCTGTCACCGAATGACTAATTACTAATTTCTAGCGATGAATAATTTACATTACATCCTACTTTTTAACCCTGGGGATATTTCCTTTCGTTTACATGTTTCAGATTTATGCAGATCCCTTCATATTCCTGCAAAGGCTTCACTGAACACCTGTATGAAGTAAAGAGCAATTTTCCAAATAACTATTTCTAAACGTTTGACATCAGTCATAGAAATTAAGATCTATTTTTTCCTCTATGTTCTTCTTTTACTTTAAAAATTTCTGGTGTCCCAAGTGACTAAGTAGCTGTTCTTGCCCACCTTTCAGCTCTTCTCCCACATCCTCTCTGCAGAGCTTGGATTAGGATTATTGCAGTAGATTATACCAACCAACCTGGGTATACCATTATATCTATTATCACAGCAATTTTGAGTGATCTCAGCTGACTGCGAATGCCCAAGGGGATATTTTTCCAAACATGCAATTATTCTCAGTGTACCACTTCAATTGCCAGGACTAATCCCTGGCTCATCTCTTGATTAGTCAGAATTAGAGCCTGTGGGTCGGTACTGTTGATCTCACTTGCCTGACTGACCTAAATTCCATTGTGCACCTGCCATTGTGCATTTGAATAAATCTGGAACAAATTCTGGTACTTGATGTGCTGCCAGTCTTGGTCTTAATTTGGGGATATGACTGGGTGAGGCAATGAATCTCTTCATCAACGTGCAGAACTGCTATAGAAGCAAAGTGCGCATGCTGCTGAGTCATGGTGCTCATTAGGAAGGAGGACACATGAGGAAGCAACATTGCCATTCAAGGCTGGCAACAGCCCCGGTTCTTGCCACATGCAAGTGAAGCTTTAGACTTTTTTACATTTCTTTTTTTGCTTCAGTAACTCAAATAGATAATCATATCTTGATTAACTTGAGGGTAGTTGCTCAGAAATCTGATGTTAGATGGCCTTTGCTCATTTGTTTGTTGCTGTTTCTATAAGAGATAACCCAATTATCTCCAATAATTTTATCTTAATTAAAAATCTATAGAAATATACGACCAGGAATTGCTTAATTAAAATCAGGACAGTGAAAATCATTTCCAGGTGGACAGGAATTTTCCTGTCTCACACTGCATGGTATATAAGCTGATTAATTATTGCAAAGAATGTTTTCATATAATGGCACACTAGGGGAAAAAAACCAAACCTATTGTCAGGAAAAAAAGAGAGAAGAGTTGTTCAGACAGATAGTAAAGTGAATTACTTCTGTCAACACTGATGTGTCATCAGGAGTTTTCAAGTAACTGTAAGACTAAAATGTTTCCTTGTTGCATGAAGGAGGAACTACAGTGAAATGTATTTATCAGTATAGTTAACATTGCAGACTAGAATTAAATCTTTGCTGTCTACATGAAAAACTTTCATTGTTGTCGAGAAATCAAAAGACAAAGAGGTAAATTCTTTTCAGTTATTTGCCATTTGGGCAGGGAGTTTGTCTTTCTGCATGTGTGTACAGTGCAAAGCTCATTTGGGGTGTGACTGTCCTTTTAAATCTACCATAAACAATATTGTCAATAACTCATTGCCTGTGTTCTTAGGCAGTTCTGCCTGAAGTTCTTGTTTTTGTTTCTTTACTTCAAAGGCATTACATCGATAAGACATTTTATATGGTCTCTTGTTTAGCTTATTTCATCTGACCTACTTGCATGTAAAGAATTAGAAGTACATGGGCCTCATCTCCACTGTACTCTCTGTAGGGTTTCCATAAGGATGTAGACATGGGGGTAATGCACATCTGCAGGAATTAAACTACTGTTGGAAATAACATGGGCTCTATTCATGAATATGATGCCCATGCCACTGTAGTTTCCTTCCAAAACCATAAAAATACACATTTCTGCTAACTCTAAAGAGGAGTAGGATTTCCACATTGCTCGTGTCCTTCCAGTAAAGGACCAAACTCCTCTATGGCCTTTTAGCTTTGTGGCCTTGGAGACAACTAAAACATTTATGGAATGTACACCAAGTGGGAAAACAAGACAAGCAGTCTTTCAAGACCATGGAATACAAAGATGGGACAGGAAAAAATAAACTAGGAGAGTGATAACCTTATTTTATTCCAAAGTGGGGCTTAAGTAAAGTAAATGGTGGCAAAATTGCTTTCCAAGTAGAGCACAATAGGAAGAGAAAGAAAGAACATTTATACATAAGATGTCTGATGCTGACACTTTCGGTTATGTAGAAGTTTCCAAGGCATCTTGCAGGAGATTACACAAATGCCTGAGAAAATGTAAAGGTGTCTTGAATCAGGAAGCACCCGATATGTTTATGCTGCCTTGATGGGAAGGGATGTTTTTATTCAAGCTGCCAGCCAAAATTACATGTGCTAATGGCTGTTAAGGAAGGAAAAGAATTTATTATTTGTAACTGTGCTGTATTATGCATAAAATAAAATAATGGTAAATAAAACAATAACCACCACCATAAACAAGCAAACAAACAAACACATTAGAAAAAAAAGGCTTTTAAGAAATTTCGTGGCAAGCTTTCACAGACTGGAGAAGGAATGGGAGAAATGTAAAGCAGGCTGCAGGTAGGAGGATGCTTAAGTGTGGCTCTTCATTCAAACTCAGCAGGGATGCTGTGAGACCCAGGAGTTTGTAGTAGATCTGGAAAATAATATCTGTACGTTGCTGTAAGTACATGGTATCCCACTGTTAAAAATCTGAATGTATAGAACTGGAAAATCTGTGATCTTGTGTGTTTGAAAAATTGCAAAGTAGTACTGCTAGGTCATGTAGTGATTCACAAGGATGTGTTTTCTGGCCTGGGAGTCTGCCAGCCCCAAGCATTAGAGCTTTGTCTACTTGCATGATGAGTTGTATTTCACTATTGAAGTGCAACTTGCAAGTTGCCTATATAATCTGCCTCAGAGAATTATTTCTGTATGTAAAGCCAACTGTTCTTCAGGCATTGCTCTGGGCTTTTAGTTTTGTGATAAAGCCAGGGATTCTTTGTCTTGCTTTGTTTAAGATCCACTCACTGTCTTCATCCAGATCTGCAGAAAGGTAATGGCAATGCAAGGAAAAGAGTTCGAGTTTGTCTTAAAATGGTGGAGGTGATAGATACCATACAAAATTAAAAGGTTATTCATCAGATATCAGAAATGAGAAGAAGAAAGGGTTGCAATGCAAGCTGTGTTTAGATGTTTAGCTGCAACATGGAATACGCTGTTTCACATGATACTATGGGGGATACCATGGCGGGGGCCGAAATCATTGTTATTTTCTTAGGCAAATGGTATCTTGCTCTACTGCTCTCCAGATAGCAGTTACTCCCACTGGAAAAGCCCAAGACCCTCAGCTGTAATTCTCGTGGTCTAACCACTTGGCTTCACTGAACAAACTTATTTGTTTGGTGTCATAATTCGGTAAAAATAGAAACTGCAAGAAAATCTTTGAAACATTTACTAGAGTGGACCTAGGAAATCTTGGGAGACCTTTTCCCTGTAGCCTTATTGAAGTAATTTGCATCTGAACAAGATAAGAACAAAATCTAGGAAAAGATTTTGTCTTTCACGATTCAAACATAGTTTTAAAGTACACCTAGCATGTACTAGCTTTGTACTTTGTGTATGTTTAGCTATGGTTGCTGATACTGTTTAATCTGTATCTACATCACCTCCTATTTGCCATCTGTTCTTTGAATGGAACCTCTGTTTAACATTAATTTAATGAAGAAAAATGGTCCTGTAATTAAGTTTGCTAGCAAACTGTTGTGTCAGCTCAATCTTGAGTGTCATTTACAGCAGGTGGAAAATGGCAAGGGATTTTGTGATAGTGCCTCTGCAACCAAAGTGGGTCACAGAGCAGCCCCCAGGAAGGTCACCTTCTGAACCTGTCAGGACAATCTAGTCCACAGCTGGGGCAAGCTGGTCATGTACCTGATGCAAGGAAAAATTTGGTAGAAAAGGCATATTGGAATTCCTGGATGATGACATGTAAATAATGCATTGCTAATAGCTCTATTAAATGGGACATATTTGTTATGAACACATCCCTTAATTCAGTGTAGTTTGCTTGATGAATTTGGAGCTAAACACAAGCAAGATTTATTTCCATCTACTGGATTATTCTGTTTAATTGCTTCTGTTAACTTCTTCAAATACACTAAGCTGTGGGAAGGTTCTGCAGCCAATTGAGTTCTGCATATACCAGTGATTCTGTTCTATGGTTCTATGATATCTAGTTTCATCTTCCCAGCTGTGGGCAGAAGTGGAAGATAGCCAAAAGGGGCTATCAGGTATCAGTGCACCAAAGTCTCTGGCTGTAGTGTTGTTAATTTACAGCCCTATGTGCAGACACCTGATGTGATACAAAGCTAGAGCAGGGCTCTCCTGACTTACGCCTATTTGCTCGCAAATCAGGAGCCAGCTACAATTGCTAGAATCTCCTCTGTGAAGGCCTGGATCTCCATCAGTTGGGCTGATGGATGATTTCATTACACAGGCATAACCCTGGAAAAGCTGAATTTGTTGTTACTTCATAAACGAGGCATCCGGTTTCAAAAAATTAAACTGGGTTAAAAGTCACTGATCTTAAAGGGCTTGCAATATTTTAATATGCTATATTCTACTCGGTTGGCATATAAGGATTAGCTCATCTAATTTCAGTCCAAAGTTTTCACTTGTAAAAGTATTTCAGGAGAATATTTACATTCATACTGCAAGTAGAATTGCTTCAGGGAACCCTGCAGTATCTTCCTGTGACAAAAGATCCAAATCCCTTCCATGCCTCTGTATAGATGAGCTGGGAGCCTCAGGGAAATTTTAATACCACCTGTATATCGTGTAGGAGGTGTTGTGTTTGTGTCACCATATTCAAGTAGAAATAGAACAGCCAAGGAGAACTTTCTCACCAGGCACATTGTGGATGCTTGGGAAGGCTCCTGTTAGTTTTATATCATAAGTTATCATCAGGAAACAAAAACACAGAACTACCATAAGGCTACATCAAAACAACTGACAAATTTACTACTTGATAATTCTAATACTACTCAGGTTTTGGACAAATTGCAGATGGAAAAACAGAAGTATGGTCTCAAATGTTATCAAATGTTAGGACTTTTCAGTTCACATAGTTGACTGCAGGAGGTTTCAGCAAACAAAATGCCTAGGACATGACTAATCACAGTATAATCATCTGATAATCCAACATATCAGAGTCAAATGTGACACCTAAAACTCAGGATCTTTGCATCTGTGGCCATTTTCAAAGCACTGTAGCCTAGCTACAGTGTCCCAAGTGCACATAAATTAGAGTCTCTTGAATAATAGGATGTCATATTAAAAAGGAAAAGACATTGTTTTGAATTTCTTTCTGTGCCTCAGACAGAACATACAAACAATAAGAAAGAAAAAATAAATGAATCTTCCAAAAAAATACATATATATTGTTACAAGGACAGAAAACAGCAAAGAATTTCCTCTGTTTAGAATAGTAAATAGAAAAACAATCTCTACAAACAAGTACTTTCAGTAATGAAATGAGCTGAGTTCACAATGTAGGTCATGAGATCCTGAACAGCTACTTCCTTTTTGGTGGAATTACTGGCAGAAATTCCTCATAACCCATTGGAATCTCCTGTATTTGATGATAGGGAAGTATTTAAGTCATGAGTTAAACTATAGCACAGAACCTCAGCCAGATCTGATAGCTGTTGTAAAATCCATGAAGGGTCATTGCCCCATTTCTGACATCCATCAATCTGCAGCAGCAGAAGCTTCAGCACACAGTTATGTGTGTACAATGCCATGGATGCCCCATCCCTGGAGGTGTTCAAGGCCAGGTTGGGCAAGGCCCTGGGCAATCTGATCTAGTGCTTGATCTAGTGGTTGGCAGCCTTGCCTGCAGCAGGGGT
The DNA here is from genome assembly GCF_054131305.1 of Coturnix japonica. Lineage (NCBI taxonomy): Eukaryota > Metazoa > Chordata > Aves > Galliformes > Phasianidae > Coturnix > Coturnix japonica. The sequence goes on along the minus strand of NC_140670.1, from coordinate 29,191,316 downwards.
GCTGGAACAATGTGATTCTTGAAGTCCCTATCAATGCAACCCATTCAGTGATTCTGTGAAGGTCACCCCCACCTGGAAGCTTGCTTTATACCCATAGTTTGTTTTATCTCTGCTTTAATATCCTATAACCTTGGGTTTTCCCCAAACACTTCTTTCCTTTGATTTTCTCTACCACACATACTGTGAGCATTTCTTCCTAATCAGAAGAGATGGGAATAGTAAACCGTATTAAAAAAGACTTGGAAACAGTTTCTAATAGCTTCAAATTCTGGGCTTGCTAGCCAAGAACATGGATGCTGTTTGAATACAGTGGAAAATATCTAATTTTAACAGATGAAATTAATGGAACTAAGCATGTAATAAGGGTACTATTCAGTTTAAATGCAGCAGAGATGGCCCAATAAAGATTACATAATGAGTATTAGATTGCCTCCTCTAGTTACAAAGTAAAAACAAACAGCTCCTAACATTATGCATTGGTAACAGCATGTCAGGAAACGCTCAAACCCAAACATTAAAACATCAATCTCCAGTGTAGAAAATGTTTTATTTACTATCAATGATGCCACTAGGTATTCTTTGTATGAATATTAAGAAATCATACAGCCCAGTTTTTCACTGTCTTGTGGAAAGCAAAGACAGCTCTGGGAGTACTTCCAGATGTTAAGTCAACTTGCCACATTTCACAGATTCAGAGTTCTCTTTTTAAGGCCATTTATAGAACTTTGGAAAAAGCACAGGGTTTGGTGTTATTAAAAGGTAGGGAGATGTGTTTTAGTTTTTAAAACAAATTAAAGGCATGACAGGTTTTTGCAATCACTGTTAACTGCTGTAGTCCAAAAAGGAAACAGCTCCAGGTACCTATAGCTAAATAATTTCCTATTATTATATTAGTGGATTTTCACCTAAGAACGTATCCTAAAATTGGATGTACCAAGTTGTGAGACATCCAGACATTCAACTGGCTCTGTTTCTCTTGCAAAGTTCACGGAATTTATGAAGATTTAGGCTGTCCCTTTCATTTCAAATGAATTTTCTGATCCCTTAGGTAGTAATTCCCAAAAAACAGTAATAGAGATGTCACAGAGAAGGAATATCTTTATGCAGCAGTCAGGAAGCATACTAAGATCATACAAGTGTTATGGAGCAAACCAGGAGCAGCAGCCAATGTATTCTGTTTTGGTGCTTCATGCAGCATTTACTGTTTGAAGAAAAATGGAAGAATGTCTGCAAATGATTAGAAGAGGAGAAAGGAAGATTAGGAATCCCCACAAATTAAAGTAGGAGAATTGCCATCTAAAATGTAGTTGAATTCTTTCCTTTTAATATAAAGCTGTATTTAGTTTGAAGGGAATTGGAAAGAATGATCAGCACATTTAACAATTAACATGGTCTGCATTTTACTTTAACTGTCTGTCAGTAGACCAGGTCAGTTTAGTAACAATAGCATGCCTTGTTCTGATTAATTTGTACCATCTTCTATGAAAACATTAAGTAACTCCTGGAATGCATTGTTCCTGCAAATGCTAATCATGGCATTATCACAGATTAGATGAACATTAACAGATTTAACATATCAAGTTCTAGTAAATACTGTAGGTGTGCAGTCAACAGCACAGTGCTGGCTAAAAGGCAAGAAAATAATAATATGCAAACCAAACTACTCAGCCTTGTAGTTATACAGCATATAGTCCTACTGTATGACAAAGAACTTTCATGGCACCTGGCAAATGACCAGGAATTTTAATTATCATTCTGTGACATGTCTCCATGGGATGATTGTGCTTATTCAAAGCAGGTTCTGCTTCATGAAGCTGGTGACTGTATAATAAAGTCATCTGAATGCCCTCATCTATCAATTATTCTTGTGAGATGATGAAAGTAGTGGCATTTTTAGTGCACATATGAGTTCTGTCATACAGGAGGAAAAGTTACTGCAGGTTCATACAATGAGAGCAGTAAATCATACTTTTTAAGGCTCGTTCGCAGTGGGTAGAAGTCACATCTAGCTGAGCTTCAGCTCTTTTCCTTTCTCCCCTTTTACCCATGACAACTTTAAAGAAGACTGCCATCTGGTCTCCCATCTGCCTGCATGTCCGATCTTATGCTTCCTGCAATTGCTTTTATTTGTCCCCAGTGCCGCCTTCACAGAAGAGACAACAGTCCCCACTGAAACACTACGTAATTTGGGACCTTTATACCTTTATGAAGCTCTGAAAGAAATCAGAATGCAAGGAAGAAAGTCTTCCATTCTAGTTATTAATAACACTGGGGGGATGGAGAGTGGGGAACAAACAAATGTGCTGAAGAAAAATGACAACACCTGTTCTTGCCTTCCAGGTGCCTGAAACAAAACTTCATTGCTGAGCTACAGGGATTAAGGGAAGGGATTTTATTTGCCTGCCGCATTTTGATGCAGCATCCTCAAGGGCCCCAGGACCTGCATGGAAACATGGAGGAGAGGAGAGGAGAGAGGAAATAACCTTTACAGAAAGTAAGTGCTGGGTGCTGGGAAAGGCACTATGGGACTCAAGGGAACTTATCACTTCTTCCCAAAAGCTGTACTAACTGTGCATTGATGTCAGTGAAAGTTTTATCACCTCCTGATGACACTGAGAGCAGAATCTGATCTATAAACATCAATCTGATCAATAAACATCACATGTAAATACATCAACAGACCCTATACTGGAAGTTTTTAGTTAGACTGATACCCTTCAGCTGAATCACAAAAATCCCTCTTGATCTGGAAATGTTACTTTCCCATCTACTTCATTTCAGTGCAGTGGGAATTCAGCACTGTAATCCCTTAAACAACAACAAAAAATCTCAACCTGAAATGAACTCTGACATCAATCTAACAAGCACCCAAAGAAGTCACAGAGTGGAGAGCCTTTAAATCACAGCATGAACAGTAGCAGAGGAAGCAGAGGGACCAACAGCATAACCTGATACAGGTACAGATGTCTTGCAGTTATACACTGCCTAATCAAGAGAGGTTATACTCCATCCAATGATGCACAGAGAAAGGCTCTGTGTTTTCATTTTACAACAAGGGAAACTAACTCTGGTATTAAATAGGTGGACTTAGTCTTGCTGCCACAATAAATCTGTACTAAATCCTTGCACCTTGCTCCAAAGTTAAGAGTGGGAGGTGCACTCAGACTTTGGTTTCTCCCAGGAGGACTTGGATTACTTCAGCTCCTGGGATGAGTAGTATGGTTGGAATAGCACTTGTATTAATACATATGAATATAAAATATATATTTCTACTTCATCTGACATGGCTAGTGTAAAAACCCAAGCACTTTAAGTTGTTCAAGATAAGTATGTGTGAAATTTCTGCATAGAAAGGGTATGATGGTTTCATCTGAGGACCCTGGCACTTGCTGAAGTTATTCTACACCTAGCTAGGAGACAATGGAGATTTGCTGACTTACATCAGCTGTGAATTCGTGAATTCATACAGGCATTTAGTGGAGATACCACCTGCTTCACGAAATGAAAAAAAAAAATTAACTCAGTGTTGAAACTGATCTCGTGTTATCCAGGATATCTGCATGTATATACAGTAACATGCTGTCCTGTTCTTTATGGTTGTAGGAAATGAACAAGTGACCTCAAGGACGAAAGAATCCTCTTCTGCCAATTCAAGAAAAGATAACGGATGAGGTGTTACAGACCCTAGGTGAATTCAAGTTTGCATTATAACCATCTTTACGTAAGTCAGGTTATTTATATCATGTTTAATACAGCCGTCCTTTCAATCACTGTTACTTTAACTTATTTATTTAAAAATTAATGAATGCCTTGGGTTGCCTGCCAGCTGTATCACAGCCACACGGGCTGTTGTGCAAGAGATCAGTCATTCAAAATCAATGCGTGACAAAGCGTAAGAAAAAGAAGTATCCCCACAAATGCAAACATTATGAGGGAAGTGCTTTATGTCTTGTGAGCCACATCGTCAGCTGGCTGTCTTAACTGAGACAGTCACTTTTCTCCCTGTGTTTATAAACAGCAGTGTGATGGATGTGTTACGTTCTCTAAACTACCCCAAGAAAATAATTTTAATTTTCCATAATTCATATATTCATTTACATGTGGTGAGAGAATAAAATGTTAGAATTTGGATTTAGAAGCCTGTAAAGCCCATATTTTCCTGATGGAAACAATTATGTTGAAAGCAAAGCAGCAGCAAAGTTGGCTTCCCAAACCTGGAGTGACACCAGAAGTCACTGAGGTCCACCAAACACCAAAGCACTGACTTTTACCTCGCTCACTTAACTTGCTCAGGAAAATCACTAGTGTGAAAATTGAACTCATGTTTAGTTTTGGTTTAATACTGCTGGGGGAGTAATCTTTTAGTCTGAAAAAAAATAGGGAGAGAGAACAAGCAGACACAATGCAACCAGTCAGTGAGGAGGTGATGTCAAAGGCATGTTTCAATTAGTGCAAGATTAGCTGAGGCCATGTTGGCCCAAGGCAAATACTCTGAATCTGAGAGTGGTGGGAATTCCTTTGGGAATTCTGAATAGAGGGATATTATTTTACCATTTTAGGTCTTATCTCTCCCAGCAATGTTGCTGATGTGTTTAATTGATATATCCTTTCTCATTTATTGTTGTGTGAAGGCACAACAGTGAACAATCCTTCCAGCTGAAAAATCCTCACATGCTGCAATTATAAACAATGTTCCCCTTAATCCAAACAGCTACAATAATTTTATTAGCAGTCATGGCCTAGAAGAGATGTAACAATTAGTCTATTTTACTGGGACAGAATTTTATAACCCCATAAAATCAACTTATTTAGCGTGAGGCTTTTAGCCATTCAAATGAAGAAGCCCAGCTGAGAAGCGGCAAATGATAACACAGGTTCTCCAGCAGACCAACTGCAAGCTCAGGTGCAGTGATGCTACATAGGTGACAGAATGGCTCCTCTGGTCTGTTTCACTTTATTAAGTGACAAAATGCGTAACAAGTAAAACACCCATTAGTAAAACCAACAGCTTCTGCAAAGAGGATCATTTAAATCCAAAGATTAAGCTGGAAGTTCCTACACACCAGCAGAAATCAATGTACCTTCTCAAAAAGGGGAAACAGCTGCACATCCTTGGGTTTGTCAAGCTGGGAAAATAAGGAAGTTCTTTTGTTTTTAAGTGATATCTTTAATTCAGTTAACGTTGCTATGAGCAGAAGAGTTATAATGGTAGACGACTCTATGTAAATCTTCTTTGTCAATTTTATTTGGTTGAAATGTGATTGTATAGACAGGCCCTCATCATGTATCACTTTGTGTGGAGTGGAATGCTTTGCATCTATGATGTACTGAGATCTGTTTCCAGATTCTGTTTTGTCCTTAAAAGTGACCTAATGTAGAGTGAATTCTTTCCTCCTTACAGTTTCTCTTTATGAATGTGATTTACTGAGAGAACAGAGTGAAATTACTCTTCTGCTCCTATTATCAGAGGTTCTCTTTTTTTTCAGTGTTGTCTTGATGTTAGTGTTCTAAATAAATACCTGTATACCACAACAATCAAGAAAATTAAGTAAGGGTAGCAATAAAGTGAAACAAGCCAGGATTAACCCTGATGTAATGGATGAGTTAAGCACAATGACATCAAGCAGCAGGAAACTCTGAGGAGCACTAAGTGAGCATAGTCTGTTTAATTTATGAGAAGGATTAGAGAGTAAATGCTTGATGAGAGCACACAGAATAGAACAGGTACTTTTCACTACGGAATAATTATGCAGTGTAAGGCAAGAACATCCCCTGCATACCCTTCCTTCTGCAAAGCACTCATCTCTAGCCATAGAAGACTCGGAAAAACGAAAAATTATTGGTGTTTAAAAAACTTTTCCCCATTACATCATAATGAAAAATTCAGCCCTGCCAATAAATCACTTCAGCCTGCCCCTTTTGTACAACACCATGTTCTCCTGTTCCCCTCTTTATTATTAACTTTAACTCCATGGGGCATTACCGTAGTTAACATCAAGGACTCACTCACAACCTGTACTCCATCACCCGCAGAGCTGACAAAGTTGTGATGAAAGCTGTGCATTGCTGCTGTTGTGCCTTAGTGATTTTCCTCTGCATGGTTAAAGCTGTAACTAGTGATCGATGTGAGCCAGCCTGACCTTCTTCTAACCTGTCTTAGCAGCACCTCTCTTTGCTTGGCCCCTCTGACACTTCTTGATTTAAATCCATAATGTGCAGCTCAGTGGTTTTCTCGTTCTTCTTCCTCAAGAAGATAAAAGCTTGAATCAGGGGAGAACAATCAATTCATGGGCATCTTGGACTTAAAGGCAGGGCACATCTGTGATGTTTCAAAACACAGAAAATCATCAAGAATTTGAGATGATCGCTATAGGGCTTGCTATATTCAGGAATTTCCCAAGAACCCACAAGAACTGCTTTGAGAAGCTACCGAGCAGACATACACACATCTTAATTAGGGGGGGGAGCAAAGCAGTATCCACACTTGAGACATAAACTGTTTCCAGAAACCACCCAAAGGATGTTGGAGATTCTGAGCTAAGCTGCTGTTATGAAGTTCTAATGGCAGAAAGAAATGCCTCTTGACATCCCTGTGGCTGCAGTCGTCTCCAAACTGAGCTTAATATTTCTTATGAGAAAATGAAAAGCATCACAGAAATTCTTTGCCTTGATCAAAAATGAAGATGATAGCTGCTTTACTTTTATTCTGGTGGTGTTATATTAAAAACACATTTCTCTTTATTAATTACAAAGGGACATATTTATTTATTTTTTTCGGGTAGTCCTTAAGGATTTTTTTTGGAGGACTTCAAGAAATGAAGGAAAATCATTCTTTCCATTTATTCGTATCATCTTTCAATTCTCAGCGACACATTCAGAACACAGAGTAAAATGGTTTTTCTTGACCACATCAAATTCACACACTCTGATATATCACTCTCATCTCAGCATGCCCAAAACAGTATATGTAGAAATGCCCTTAAAAGAAGGAAAAACCACAGCAAGAGGGGAAAAATAAACAAAAGAGGGGAGAGGGAATGAAAAGAAAGAAATGACATGCGAGCAATGAAAAATGTTGCTAAGAAGAAATACATTTTTGCTTGGCAAAAATAAGAGGCATCTTTTTCATCGCCAAAGTAATGTCAGATTACTTTTCAGAGTTATGCAAACCTCAAAGTTTTGCCTGGAGGAGATCCTGAAAGAGAATTTGAGGAAGGTTCATTCCAATTCCTGCTATTTGATCCATAAAGGAGAAATACTGCTGGCACGAGCTCAGTACACCCTAGAATGATACTGGTCTGTCATCCTTGAAAGAAGAGAGCTATTGCTGATAGGGAAAAAGGCAAGCACCTCCATGCATGATTTCCAGTGGTATCCAGACAGTATTAGAAATAAGACCTCCACCACATAGAACAAAGCCCAGTGTGAAGTTAATTACAATGTTTCTTTTTTATTGTTGTAGTTCTCAGTGCCAGCATGACAGGCTTTTGGTGGCGACAGGCCTTGTTTTGGTTGCTTGGTATTCCAGCACTTTGCTGAGTGACACCAATCAAGATAGAAGAGATGCTTTTGGCACTTGCATACCTTCACCATGCTGCAACTTGCCAGTAGGAAAGGAGCAGAATCTTAGCCTGCAGGGCTATCCTGTATAATGATCCATTAATCCAAGATTTATCAGCTACCTGTCAGATGAAAAGAATTTTGAAAACTTTTTAAGTAGTTTCTCTGTTTATCAATAGCATAATGAACCCAAGCCTGTCATTTTCTGCAGGCCAAAGTCCATTCTGCTTAAAGCGGTACAACTATTAAACTTTCAGGAATGGTGCTCCTTAAGGAAAGCAAAGTATTCATGTAACTCTTTCTTCTCCCCGACAGCAAAGATCTTTATCATGCTACAGACTACATTTTGAGAACAATGCCTGAAATAAAGATGGAAAGAAATACTTTAATACTGTTATTTCCTCTAAATAAGATCAGAGAATCACTGAATCATAAAAGGTTGGAAAAGACCTCTAAGATCATCAGTTCAGCCATCAGCCATCACCACCGTGCCCACTTTGGAGGATGCCAAAGCAGACACGGAACTGAACTGCAGTCTCAGATTAGGATACATCATGCTTTTAGAATTATTATTCTCTCCTGATTCGCCTTGTTGCAACTGCAATGATACCGGTACTCTCAGAAGGGAGATCAAGAAGAGATCATTTCAAGTGGGGCATTTATTTCTTCTCTGCCATCAAAGAGATGAGCCTCTGGACAGCAAATTTAGTGGTATTTTAAAGGATACAGATGCATAGCACTGCCCATCTCTTCTTTCTGCAATATAACAGCAGTGGAAAGTTCAGCTGAGAGAACAAACTTTGCAAAGATATCTCACTCCTGTAGGACACTGAAATAGTTGTCCAGATGATGATGTGGGACTCAGAGCCATGCCCTAGAAGAGAAGGGTATATACCTTGTCTTTTCTTATTCTTACAAAGAAAGATCAAGATACATTCATATGTGACTTTTGACAATTCAAGGAAGAAAACTTCAAATGCTCAGGTGTTTGATCTTTAGATTTTTATATCCTACCAAAAGCACGGGATTTATAAGCATTCCTTCAGACCTAGATGGACTCTTCTCTACTTTTCATATATTATTCCAGTAATGGAGGAAGCCTTTCTTTTGTTGAGAAAACGAATGTAAAAGAGTAGAAGATTTACACAAGAAACAAACTTGTAAAGATGGCATCCTGGGGTTCCCCATTTATTACACTGCAATTGCTTCTAGATCAAACCTGTTCAGTTCAGTATTGAAAGGATGGGTTCGCTGCTGTCCATTGCTGAGAGCTCTACAAAAGTAAAGCCAGATATTTTCTGGGTCATACTCTCTAAAAATAAACCACAATGGGAATATTGAAAAAAAAACAGCTAACTTACAACATGTGAGTCAGAACTCCAGTCACCTTTCACTTCTACAGGACTAAGAAAAACCTCTCAAGTGCAGCAATAGGTTATTTAAAGACCAAAGTAAATAGATCTGACTGCAAGCAGACACAGGAAACAGATCAATGTCTCATGACGATGAAATCTGTGCAGTAAGTTTTGACAAGAGCCACATGCTGGGGTTCATCCAACAGGGATCTTTCCACCAGCTATTTGTTGAAGCCTATAAAGATGCAGATCAGTTCCAGTTGATGCAGGGAAGTGATTTTTTTTTTCATACATCCTATAAAGTTTTATATTTTTGGCGGGGAGAGTAAAGTTGCATGAATGCATAGTATTTTTGCAGGCAGATATAGCCTTATTCCAATCCTACCTCACACTCTCAACCTTTTATCTCTTAGAGTTGCTCCCATACCAGTCCTAGTTACATGACTTCCAGTTTGCTTAGATCAGGGCAGAGACAGGCTATGTGTGCTTGTCAAACACAAATACATGCTAGAACCTGCAGCTAGAGTCCAGGAAAACGCCTTTGACATTACAAACATATTATGTAGTTCAAGACCACCACAGCTCCAAGCTGTACTACTGCCATGACTTCAGATTGTTGCTGTGATGCTTTTTATGGGGATTTGATGACATTAGCTAGAACTAATGTGATATTTTCCTAAGTGAGTGCAGGCATACCACACTCTGGAGGGGACAACCAACCCTTCAGGCCCTTCCTGTATTCCACTGTTCTCCATGAATATTAGAGATGAAATTTTTGTACACATTTACAGTAGCAATCATGTGAACCCGAGCTCATTTCCACAAACAAAGCATGCCCAATCAACAGTCTCGTTTTTTTTCCTGCTTTATGGATTTTATTGCAATGATTTTGCGGAAGAGGTACAGGTGGGTTTTGCAATCCTGCTGGGCCCCACAGTAGAGACTCACACAACAAAGGCTTGCAGGTGTTTCCTATATCTTTGTGGTTATTTCTTTCAAACAGCATCTGTTGAAATGCATCTTGCCTCCTGCTTAAAAGAACCCCATTGCTTGGCAATGCAGGGTGTTTGCTTTAGCTTTAACTGCCCACCCACACTGAACATTTTATGTTACTTAGGTTGACTGGGGGCACAATGAGAGTCTTTGACAAGCAAGACTTCCCTTCGGGTGGGAGGCTCTGGAGGGGGAAAGGTGACCCAGAGATGTGGTAACATTTTTCACCTCCGCTTCTCTTTCCAGTCGGGCAGCCCCGTCATAGTTGGCACTGACCACACTACCACCTGCCGCGTCCCAGCAGAAATCCACACAAAACCTGGCTTGTCTTTGGGTAATTGCACTTGTAAAGTAGAAGCAACTCACTTAAGCGTTACACGCAGCATCTTATTAAGCACCTCATGATGCATAGAATTAAGACAACTAAAAGAAAATGTCCAAAAATGCTTCCATGCAGTTTGTGACCACAGCTGACATGTGTCTGGTGAGTCTTCCTGGGTGATGAGTCCATAGTTCCCATAGCCCTTTGGAAAACATCAAATTTAACTTTATTTTGCTTCAATAGTAACTACTAATGTTGTGTTGACTAATCAAAAGAGAACAGGTGGTCAGAGCAAGACCTAGAAAAACAGGCCCAAACACATCTAGCATGAAGTAGATGTAGGTTGAGCATTATTTGGTTCTGAATTCTCAGCATGAGCTATAACTAGCTATAACTAAAATTCTCTGGGCAAACTGATCTAGATGTGGTGTCCCTGTTCATTGCAAGGGGAGCTGGACTAAATGTAGCTCTGTTACAACTCTAAGGATTCTATGATTCCACGATTATTCTAATTCTAGGAGTCAGGTGGTTTTAATATTGTAGTGGAAATGCTGAGTCACGGCCTGAAGCAGTGATAGAGCACCTGGTGGGAAGGCAGGGCCAACCCAGGGGAGCTCAGGTGTATGCAATGCAGCTGAGTGACTGGAAGGGCTGGAGCCAGGATCCACCCCTTCCCAGAGGAAGTGTGTTGGCAGCGGAGGCAAGGATATCTCCCTGGAGATTTCTGCTTATCCCAGTCTTTCCAAAGGTAAGCAGTTTTTTTCTTCTTTCCTTTGTTTCTGCATCTATGGCTGCTGCATTTGAACTAGTTCTCATTTACTGTAGCTAAAGTCATTTTCACCCTGCTACTATTGCTGTACTTTCCATCACATTATAGCGTTACAAATATCATCATGCGCTGGATAGGCCAGCACTTGCCAAACTAGCCAGTTCCTTTAGAAGCAGTGCCCAAAACCAGGCAGGACCTCACTAGCACCTAATTGCTCTGGGAAAGTAAACATTTTACCTCATATTTTCTATGCTCTGCCTAACAGCATGGTAAGTTCTGCTTCTCATGCATGAAGAGAGATTAACGAGCACTTTAGTACCCACCCTGTCTTCAGACAGCCCTCTATAAATAGGTGGGAAGAATTGCCACCTGGTGTCCACCTCTTTGCTTAGGATAGGTGGTTTGTTTGAAATGGATTTCTAGCTTTTAAATAGTTAATGGCTGGTGAAGTAAGTTCCATCTTTACTGAGTAGCTTTAAAAGTTATATCTGTTTGAATAGCCCAGAGAAAAGAGCACTGATAAGTATTGATACCTACCAGCATGCTCCTGACCTGGAAGAACACTGCTCCTAAGTTTCCCTAGGAGAGTAATCTAAAGGTTTTTTTCCTCTCATAACTGGCTGAGCTAGGAATCTTATTTTTGGTACAATAGTTTCCTTGAAGTGTACAGCTCTGAAGGGCACGTGCTTGTTATTCTGCAAGAAAAACTGTATTCATTTCCAGGTCTGATAATTCCAAGCAGCAGCTTAGACACAAGAATGAGGGCTTTTAATGTACTGGGATGTTACATAGAGGACCCCTAAAAACTCTTATTTGCACTACCATTCTGATAATTGTAATAGATTAACAAGAGCTTCATGGACTAAATTAAGTTTGTATAGGTGGCTATCAGGTGCTTATAACCTCTGTGTCTATATTCATGATACTAGGCTGCTAACTCGATGCACTAATCACAGTAAGTGTAAGAAGGGTGAACTTTGGTATTTCGTGTACCCTTAGATATTATTTCTTAATAAGGACTTGTCACGGGTTACTTAGATTTACCTATGCCCGTGACAGGGGAAGCCACCCCGTGGGCCCCCTCCCGGGGCCCGGAAAGGAGGGGAGAAAAGGGAGTGGGATAAAACAGCGACAATCTAAGGAGGAAAAACTTATTTTACTAAATATGATACCGAAATACAAGATAACACAATATAATATAATTGAGGCTAACAAATTGAACGAAACAGAGAGAGAGAGTCCCCGAAAACCGAGAGGCCTACTGTGAACTCTAGGCGACACGGCTGGAACACTTCCCCCTCTCCGAGAAGTTCGAGAGAAGAAGGAGGGCACTCCAGCCTGGGAACGAGATTATACAGCGTCCTGGTCCCGTGACTTATCATTAACCCTGTTGTTCTCTGGGATATGTAGTCTTCTTCTGTGGACTGCACATTCAATAGAAGTATCCATACTTTACATGATGTTATGATGTGGAATACTGATACTGATAGCAAAATTACAAAACCATGACAGGACTAAAATAATTGTTATGGATGTATTACAATAGACTAATGAATAGTATTAATCTTTTCCTCATGGCTACCTTGGTCTTCATGAAATGCGTTTGGAAGATTTCATCTCTTTCTCTTCTGCCTTTTCTTTTTCTTTTTAACATCTCAGGCCTAAGTATTCTAATGATGATAGGTAGCTGTACTTTCTTAATGCAAAGCATTTAGTAGCTTTTTAAAATGTCATTTTATTCACAACGTATGGGTCAACTGCATTTAAATAACTACTAGATGGAACTGCCCTTAACGCAATGAAAAACATACATCCTACTCCTTTAACAGAGTTGTTCTGTATCATTTTTTCACCAAGTTTTGGATGGAAGAGGTGAATTATTGCACTGCATACAACTTCAGGCCATGCACTCAATGCTGCCACCCATAAACACCTTACCTCATGTTGGAGGACTGGTGACACAAGGCTGTACACAGCATCATGCAGGGCTGTGTGATGACTGATTTCAGTGAATGAAAGGTAATATTCATAACCACAGGCTCTTGACCTGGTAGTGACCCACTCACTCTCCTTTTAAGAGGCTTCTATGAGGGGGGGAACCCACACCAGAGTACTTGTTTGGGTAGTTTGCTGAGAAGCACAGGGACTCTCATTAGCCTTGAAAGACATTTTCCTGAGTCTAAGCAAGGTTTCTACATTTTTGGTGGACTCATTATACCTTTGTAGTTAAATTAACCAGAATAGCTTTCAGATGCCTGTGCAATCATTTAGGAACAATAGCCGCCATTCTGTCCTGAGATGCACTAAAAACATGCAACAGCTCTTTCTGTTGTATGAAAGCAAAGGTAGCGCTCGAGTGGTCTGGATGAACGCAGAAACACTTGGAACAATATAACCTAGGGGTTACCTCAGTCATCTTAAACACCACAAAATCTCTCCTGGATGGCTGTAATTAGAAAAACAGCACAAGACAAAGGAGCTAAAGAACTATCAGTGGGAAAGTTAATTCAGGTAAAATCCAATGAGAGATTGTGGAACTGAATTGACTGTAAAGTCAGATGGTTTAAACTTCACAGATGTCACTGATAGAACAACAAACAGAAGACGAAGAAAAACAGTATGGGAAATACACAAGTTCACACTGTTGGAATATGAATTGAAAGCAGGTATCCAAAGGTGGTAGAGTCACTGAAAGGGCATTTTTACACACATTCCCCTCAGAGGAAATCCTATTGTTATTTCTGAGTGAGTCAGTCAGGGCTTATTCCACAGAATGAGCACATGTGTTGCTGAAAGCCTTCCCAGTGAAATGCAATGAAGATGGAGTAATTAGGGTGATGGGCACCAGCTGAGGTCTGGGCAGTGCCTTGATTCTGCCATGCAAGGCTCTGCCACCCAGCTGCACCCAGCAGCTGCATGGGCAAGGTGTTTTGTCTCTAGGCTTTATGCTTTGATTGATGTGTGGCAAAGGTCTGTACTTAGCAGAGTGGGAGACAGAAGAGGAATTAAGCAAAAAATGTAAGGATTTGGGGGGCTTTCAATACAGGTTTAAAAAGGAGAGAAAAGAAAATGCAGAAAGGCAAGAAAATTCCTCAACATGTTAGAACATAACCAAAGATCTATATGAACAGAATACGCAGCCATTGCATGGTTCAAGTCACCCAGTTTGTTCAGGCTTTGATAAGAACTATGCTGCTTCAGTAATGCGAAAAGCAAAATGCGTAATGTCTACTGCTATTGAAATGGGTTCCCCCTAAAAGTTCATGCATATTGTTTTTAATTTGCTCTTGATTAATTTTGTCTTATCTCCCACCTGTCAGCCATGAAAACCAACTTACTCCATTGAAGTCCTTTGTAAGTAACTTTGTGAAGAACAAGTTTCCGAGCAAGCCCTCTCCATAACAATGTTACATTTACATTGTGTGGCACCACAAACAATGCTTTGTGCTTTCCCTATTTTGGAGCTTTGTGAGCAGAATGTCTGGACCTGCAGATGTTCACCCTCCTGTAAGCGCTGGCCTCTACTGCAAATTCTTGTCGCTGTCTTGTCCTTGGGAAAAGCCTTAGAGATACAGGCTTATCTTAGTGATTTAAACACAGCTACCTATGGATGTGATGGATTCCCTTTATTTGCAGTCCCCCAGTCAAGACTAGATCTAATATCTCAAACAAAGAGAGGTGCTTGATGCAGAAAGGGTCAGATTCAAGGGCTGCTGTTGTGAGGGAGGTCAGGCAAGGTGAGCGTGTACTTCCAACCACTGCATCTATGCTATAAATTCCGAGTTGTCTGTAAAACTAGGAAATGCACAAGGAATTTAATGCAAAGCGTTTACCTTTCCTTTTGTCTGAGGTGTAACCCAACATTTTGCCTTTCCACCACATTGCTGTGAAAGGAAATTCATTTCCCTGCTCACTAGTTATACTGAAATTATTTAAAGCAAATTCTCAGCTACCACATACTTGATCATAGAAACTTTCTTAACCCCAAAGCTCTCTCGTTTCAACACTTCCCTCCGACAAGAACTCCACCAGAAACAAAAATAACTTCTCTTTCTAACCTTTCAACCCAGGACTCCCTATTCAGCTTTAAATGCAATCCCAAGGAAGAGAATTTCTCCTCTTTCTTCCTTCAGACAGTTACCTGTTTTCATCTGGTCTTTCTTCAGCCTTGATCCTGAAAGGAGCAAGTTCACACAGTGCTCAGAGTATCACCAAACGAAGAAGGGACTGCCTGCAGAGAAGGGTAGGTCTGAGTTTTTTATATATGCAGAGAAAGGATGGAGCAGATCCATATATGCCTAATACAGACAGTATTGATATTATTATACTTTTTTGGGCAGGGTCTGGACGGAAGAAAAGGACAGTAGAAAATGGGTCTGTTTTGTCAGACTGGATGTGTTCAAAGGTAAGAACAAAGGCTGAATGAACTTGGCTGCTGCTGTCCCCACCTACAGCCAAAGACTGAATTTGGTGATGGCTTTCCTTGAGTAGAACCAAGTGGTGCTCCATAGCCAAGACTGTCAGCCCAAAAGAAATGCTGTGAGTTTTGTATTAGTGCAGTAGCTTCTTCTTTTACAGTGAGCGTGGTGAGGCACAGGTTGCCCAGAGCTGTGGTTGATTCTCTGTCCTTGAAGACTTCCAAAGTGAGGCTGGATTGGGTCCTGGGTAACTGGATCTAGCTGTGCTTGTCCCTGTACAATGCAGGGGGGTTGGACTAGATGACCTTTAGAATTCTCTTCCAACTCTAAGGATTCTATGACCTAAGTCCTATAGACAAACCTTCCAAATATGAGACAAGGAAATCGTGTGCCACTGTGCAGAAAGAGCAGGCTCACAGTGTGCTGGGTCTTGTTGTAGGGTCATGTCTGAAACTTAAGGAAGCTGACAAAGAGAAGGAAAAAAACACTTTCCCAAAACACAAGTCTCAAGGTTTGTAACAAAGCAAACTGAGGAAGTGCCAGGATATTATGAAATAGAAGCAGCTGAAAGATAATCACAGAACTAATACTTGCAGTATCTACAAAAGAGCTCGTTCAAAACATGGCACTGGGTTGGGGGGAACTGGGCACTGAAGTTGTACAGCTAAACAGAAATGGAGCTGTTTTGGCTACCTGCAAAAAATGCAACTGTAATGCACATCTTAGGAAGTACGAGCTGAGCGAGCTCAGAGGGGGTGGAGGTGGCTGCCCAGATTTCTTAGCACTGCGCCTTTATGAGCTGAGCACTTCACTGAGCGTGTTTTCTTTCATATTTATTTTCACAGAATCAGCCTGATCTCATGTTCCAAGAATGAAACCCTGGCATGGAAGTGGCATATCTGCTAGTGAATGTCAACATTTGATGTGCAGTCAGAGAGCAAACAGGATTTCACACTGTAGTAAGAAGGGAAATACTATTTGCTTTAATTCTAGTTTCTTTGTGTCAGATGTATTAAGAATTAATAGTAAAAGAATTTCATTCTTGCAATTATAAGAAACAAATATTTATGCATATATACACAATGTACCTACTTCTACAAGTAAAAAGAAAATGTAAAATCTAGCTAGTACTGAATAGCCTGAAACAAACATCCTTTGCAGAAAACATAAGAGATTCCAGTGACTGTGTAACACTCAGCTACTAAGGAGGGGAAGAGAACACTTGACTGTGAATGAACTTCCCTATTGCAAAAGGTTCCCTGGTTTATAAATAGGCAAAGAGAGGCTGAGATATCACATAGGGTGGGTACAGCTTGCTGTCCAGCTCTCATCAGCCGTGTGTATATAGCAAATTAACCCATGTGCTTTATTGTCCTCCAGTCTTCTGGACAAGAGATCACAGGAGATCATGTTTCAAATGGTGATGTCTGGGAAGAACTGAGCAATGGGACTCTCACTGCTGTAGGAAGACGGTGCTCAGAACCACAGGAGATACCCCTGAGATCTCAAGGACAATAATTAATGACAAACAGCACTGGCACATCACCTCTGTGAGCCTCAGAGCAGAAACAGCTGCAGCATATCCCACCCTGGCAGGGAAATAGAGCTGGTGACCTAACAATCTTTTCCACCTCTAACTTCTGGGTCTTTATGAATCGTCAGTCACACCTAGGTGTGATATCACTGTAAAATCCCAGTCACGTAAGAGAGCTGGCAGAGAACTCTGGCTGTGCAGCTCTGTGGTTTTATGCTTAGTTGTGTCCTAAATACTGAAAGAACGAAGTAAACTTTCAAGCATCAGCGCTGACAGTTGCTTTCAGAGATACTCAAACAAACAAAATCTTGTCCCATAGACAGCAAAACCAGCTGCAGGTTTTGAAAAGAAAGCCATCAGTACCTAAACAAACACCACGTGTGGTGTGGAGTGACTGATGCAGCTCTTTTTCAAGAGGTTGGCAAGGGCCTCTTTATAGACTCATAAAACTATAGAAGCATTTTGGTTGGAAAAGACCTTCAAGATCATCAAAGTCCAGCCATCACCCTCACCTACCAAGTGCCACCACCAAACCATGTGCATCCCCAGAGCAAACATGAGCACTGTGCCCAGCGCCAGCTCTATACTTCACTCAGAAGATAGTGATGCACTGGAACAGGTTGCCCAAGGAGGCTGTGGATGCCCCATCCCTGCAGGCATTCAAGGCCAGCCTGGATGTGGCTCTGGGCAGCCTGGTCTGCTGGTTGGACCCTGCACGTATCAGGGGGGTTGAAAACAGATGAGCATTGTGGTCCTTTTCAACCCAGGCCATTCTATGATTTTATGACTATGGATGACATCTACCTAATTGCTGTCATCCTAACACTGGGGTAGAGCTCAGTACATTTTTCTACATGGTGTGTTGCAGTAGGAAAGTTTCTTTCCTTCTTCTCCTCCTCTAAAGTCTTGCAACAGGAAAGGAAAACATGGCAAGTCATGTCTTCAAATCATGCACCCGTATTTTTTCTCAGCGTATAATTTGGTAGTGAGCTGCACTGTATCTGTGTTTTGTCTGGAGTTTGGAAGTGGTTTTAACGATTTAAATCACAGTGAAGAAAAGGGCCACTCAAAATGCAGAGCTGGAAAGCAGAACCGCTTCGGTGCGTGAAGTATTTTAAACTAGATTTTGGTCCAGGTCCCACTCCACTGTGTCCTCATGTTGGGAAAGTATATTCAGAGCTGACATGGCTTTCCCAGGTGTTTTCTACTGGGACAGAGTGCAGAGAGTGCAGTTAATCATGAGTGCATTCAAGTGTCCTGAGGTCTTTGGGTGAAAGCTGTTAGAGACATTGAAAAAGTGTTTAATAATCACAGCCCCGTGTCCTCAGCGCAGGCTTTTTGGGTTCACCAAAGTTCAAACACCTTTTAAGAAATTTAGGCCAAAATGTAAGCAGGCCAGAGCCATGCAGCAGTTCCAATGGCAACGGGGCTTTGCTGAACCATTTTCAGGATCATGACTATTTGGTAAGATGCAGGCTGAGCATTGCTGCTTTCATAAACCACAGCAGGTGTAAAGGTACTGTGTGTGGTTTCCTATAGCTTGGCCTAGCAAGGCATTTAAATACATAAGCACTTAAAAGTATCATAGCTATGCATTTCTGGTACCTCTTCAGTGCAACAAGCTCCTCAGCACAATGCTGAGCAACGCCTCGGTGCTGTTTTTTTCTGCCACAAACCAATTGAGTACTAGAAGTTAGTTAATCATTAGCCAGCCAGTTGTGCATTGAGACAGACTCCCTTCTTTGTCTTACCGTGTTATTAAATGCCTTCTTCTTTGAAATGCCGCACAGAAGTGATAGATGCCCTTTCTTTACAAGTCAGCCATCCAAGCAAGTGATGTTTTATATAAAAGTTCAGCTAACAAGAACCCTCCTTGTTCAAATATAGAAGAGTCGGGCAGATAAGGCTGAGCAAACTGCTGCTGCCATGAGCCCAGCCTGCAGATAGGGGCTGGGGGCTGGAGGGCATTGCTGCACCAAATTTTACCCAAGAATTATGGGGTGGGGACAGGATACAACATGAAACACAAATTAGGATGAGGCCAAATGGTTATATATATTTGCAGTAGGGCAATGGAAAGCTGTCAGCATTTCCTTCACTGTTTTGAAGGGCAGCTTGGCATGGTTAAAGCCATGAAAACACACAGTCCAACACAGCAGGTGAATGAATGGGAAGATGAAAAAGCAGGACCGAGCAAGACAGCAGAAAGTTCGCCCTCCCAAATCATGGACCATTTTCCCCTAGCAGCAGTACTTCACCACATTTTTGCTAACTGGCTTTTACAATGTAAAACTGGTGCTCAGGAGAATAATGCTCACTTTGTTTGCCCCTGGTGGAAACACAAGGCCGGTAAGGCAGGGCTCAGCTAATGTATAATCTATATTTACATGTCAAAAAAAACCAACACCCTTATTTAGGTTCTTGATTTATAATCCCTAGTTTTCATAAATGTCACTCATTCCCAGTGAAAGAATGCAGGGTAGATTTATAGGTTCTGCATTATGCCTTAAATCTTAATAGCATTTTGAAAGCACATTTATGAGTCTTCCTAAGAAATGCTTTCCCTCTATTTTCAAGACATTTTTGTGTAAAAACAGATCCAAATTGTTACCTTAAAAACAAGATTATTTTAGCCAACCATTCTGGTATCGACTCTGCTGCAATGCTAAACTCTCTGTCTGCAATGTCCTCATAAGCTCCTATTTCCAAGGGTTCACAGCTTGAATGTAAAATGCACTTTGTACTTAAATTTGTGTGACGAGATCTTTAACCCACATGAGTTGTGAATTTGTTTTCACCATTATAGCCAAAATAAAATAAATCTTTGGAGGTATCTGTAGGAAAGAGGTGGTGACGCACTGGCACAGGTCGCCCAAGGAGGCTGTGGATGCCCCATCCCTGCAGGCATTCAAGGCCAGGCTGGATGTGGCTCTGGGCAGCCTGGTCTGCTGGTTGGCGACCCTGCACATAGCAGGGGGTTGAAACTAGATGATCTTTGAGGTCCTTTTCAACCCAGGCCATTCTATAATTCTATGATAAAGGGCCTGATGCTGCACCCTCCCCCTGTCCCTCATAGTGAGAATTCTGCTTGAAATACACAAAGCTCAGGTTCAATCAAAAGCAGCACCATCTGATCCCAAGTACAATCATCACATGCACACATACAGAAGTGCTGGCTGGGCATTAACAGTGCAATGCCAACCCTTAAGGAGCTCACTGTAGAGCCAATATGCTTTAGATGGAAATTTAAATATATGTTTTGAAGAAGTGAAGAGTTGACTATCATAACATGGATTGGTACAGAAGCAGTTTCTTAAACATATTTTTAGAAAGCCAAGCAGCAACTAGTTCATGAAAATATGTTATTATCACCCATAAATATGTATGTGCACTGATGAGATGCTTCAGCAAGACTATTCCTGATGCCAAGTGCACCATTTAGGAGATGTACCTGCAGAAACAAGGTCCTCGGTGAATGACGAATTGCATAGCACAAACGTCTCTCTAGAGCATATATCCACTCATTAACAAACATGCTGCAACTTTTGGGAGGGTCTAAGAGAGCTGACTCCAACTGACAGATACAACAGTGATGGGTCTAAAGAAGTACCACCAAAGTCTTGTGAGCACATGCCTGGCTGACTCCCGTTTGCCTTTAGCTCTGCCTTCATGGCTGCACAACTCATCACCCATCTCTGTTGCTGAAGCTGCCTCTGCACAGAATAGTCAAAGGTCTGGACTAGGCAGCACAATCCTGGGAGAAGCGGGAGCGAAGGAGGCAAGGAAGATCCAATCACCCGTGTCTGTGCTGATGCAGCAGCCACGAGTCCAACATGGAACAGACAACAGCAGATTCTGAATGAAGCTGTCCAAACTAGAGCAGGTGCAGTGATAGCCCAGAAGGAGGCAGGAGCTCCATGGGGGTGACCAGGCACTACACACCTGTTTCAAAACCTGGAAAAGACACAAAAATAAGATCTACATATCATTGTTTCTGGCATAGCTCTGAATTTCACCTAAATATCATTGTGGTTATTTAACCTGAAGGAGCTCAAAATGAGTGAGAAATACTTGTGTTCCACACAGCATTGTTGTCTGCTATGTATCAAATACAACCGATAGAGAAAGACAACCTGGGAACAGCAAACATTTCAGGTGAATTACAAGTATGTTTTAGAGTAACCTGAATCACATTTCAAAGCACTCAGAATATTATCCCACTAAATCAAGTATTTACTGGGGATCCAGCCTCACAGCCTCCATTCATGGGAACAGTCCCACCCACTGTAAGAGGTTGAGGCCATTCCTGAGTACACGTCTTCAGAATCTGCTGTTCATTCCTTACGTGCTTTATAATGAAAATTGTACATTTATGACCACATTTCTATGGCAGGGAGTTTTTCAAGCAGTCCCCATTTCCAACCTGTTTAATCCTTACAGATAAGATCCATCATAAACATGGATATTACTTTTTGGCAAACATTTGGACTTTTTTTGACAGTTTTTCTTCGGGTTAGAAAATGAATTTATTATTTTAATGTCAGCATGTAAACAACAAAAGTCTTCAAACTATATCATCACATTGAGATCCTTTGTATTACAAAGATTTCTTAATCAACGGCCATAAAGCCTAACGACTTGTAGGCGTTAATATTTCTGCCACGTTTTGCATTCATGCTACTGCTAAGGCCACAGAAGAGGTCAGTATCAACAAGCAAAGAAACTCTGAATTTCTACCTCCCGTATTTCCACCAACAAATAGATGCTGATATTTGTATATAATCCATTAGGATAAATTCTAAAAAAAGAAAGAAAGAGAAAGAAGGGGAGAAATCAACCCCCAGGGATTCAGCAACAGAGCTCAGATTACTTCCAGGCATCCAGCATCAATAATATACACAAACAGGTACCAACATGAGACTTGATTATTCAGTATTCAGAGTTCTTGGCTTTGGTCAGCCAAGCAGTTAAACAAGTGCTGAAGTTGGAGTGTGTGAGAAGCCCTAGTGAAACATCAGATGACTGCATGCCAACCACTTAAGGCTCTACATACTGCTACTGCAGAGCGTGCTTTTGCTGCTATTCAGCTGTTTTCAACATTTAAAGTTAAAACACACATTGAGCACAGTTTTGGTTCTTTGTTATTCCACTGCAGCATGGGAGGGGAGAAAAACACCTCAAAATTGTCTACTGCTATCCCCAGTGCAGATCAGACAGTGATGTTGTCCATGGCCAAGACTGAAACTCATAGCAGGTAACCCATGGGAAACGTGTGTTTACAGCCTTTAAATCCCCACTCTGCAATGGCAAAGTCCTTAGGAAAGCTCCTGGAATTTAGACACAGACTAGATTGCAGAAGCTCCATCTTACACTAAAACTCAGCTACTCTTTTATCCCACCATACTCAATGGACGCATCAAACAGGCAGCAGCAGAGCACCCTCCAGGTAAGACCCCTTGTGAAATACTACAAAGCAAGAATTCCTGTCTGCTGTCTTCACCAAGGGTCCAGCCAACTACTTGCTTTACCTTCCAGAAATACTTACTATTAGATGGAATAGGTCCACCAGAAGAGGTTGGATAAATCCTGTCCCAAAACAGGGAGCCGTCCAGTGACAAAGCACTGCCTCCAAAGACAGATGGTGGAGGGCCACATCTTCTCACAGAAACAGGAGTGTCAAAGGCCACTGTTCCTACATTTATCTCATGATTACAAATAACTAGAGTCAAATGCCATAGCATGCCAGTACCAAAGCCATTCCTCATAAGGTCAGAGAAGCAGGCTGTCCCAGAGGCTGTGCTGTCTCCACCCTAAGAGTTTCCAACACCGGATTGCAAAAAACCCAGCTGCAGCTTCCAAATGACCATTGTAATGAAATATTATATTTTCAAACGTGTATTTTATAGAAGCAGGAAATGCTTTTCACCTTCGTTCTTTCCACTAGCTCAGGAACATGTTTTTCCCCTCTTAACAAAAGCTTTTAGCAGTTAAGATGTATAATCCGCGTGGAGGAGTTTATGGCTACACACGGCATAATGCCTGGATGTCAACTGAGACTCAAAAAGCAACGTCTTTTCAGCTGCACTAGAAGATGTACTGGATACAGGCATTGAACATACTTAACGCAGACAGAAAATTATACTGTGGGAGACCATGAGAAGCAAGCCCCTTACGCTGTTGCCCTTGGACAATCAACCTACGCTGTTCTTAGTATGTGTGCGTCTTTCTTTAGAAAAGCCTTGTCTGGTGTAGGTTACAAAATCTGCCTTGGCATTTTTTTTACTTCAGGATGCCAAATGACAAAGATATTATCACACATCATGATGGTTTGGCTCTGAGGTTTGATACGTGTCTTGTTCTTAGTCTGTTTTTTTCTTCTTTGTCACACTTGTGCTATCCAACTGGAGACTGTTCCCCAGCCTCAATAGACATGTCTACATGCTGACTCACTAAGTCACATATATTTGGAAATGTACGAGCTGGCAGCTAAGGAGTTTTTCATTTAAGCACTGAATCTCTTGATCACTAGGAGCTGAACATTCTCCTAGCGGGAGATAATTAGCATGGACAAGTAGGGGCAGGCTATCAGCTACAGACACTGAAATGCTTATTACTTGTTGAAGCATGAGTTACTCTTGCTCTTGGATTGCATTATCTCATACATTCCTCTCTTGAAAGCTTTCTTTTATTAAATATATACCATGTATGCCTTAAAGCTAGCACTCCCTTTTTGGCTTGGTGCAGTTTGGAGTATGGATAAACCACTTCAGAGAAAACTTCTGGAGATGATGAGAATAGTATTGGCTAATGCCTTGTGCTCCCGACCTTCACTTCATATCCCAGTACTGGCTCAAAGTCTCTTGATCTGGTTACAGGATCACAAGCAGATGTTGCCAAAGTCTATTCTGATTTACTGAGTCAGCAACTCAAGGTGTAATAGGGTTTAAGCCTGAGTCTCCATCCCAGCTGCTGAAGGAAATGGGGGGAGAGAGAAAGAGGCCACAAAGGGGAACAACAAGAAAACAGGACTTCTCTAAAGTCATTACATTCAGAAAACCAAATGTTATCTGTGGATTCCCAACCTTCCCCCACAAAATAAATAAATACAGATAAATAAATATGCAATTAGCAAGCAAAAATTCCATGCCATGTATTCACATGGTGGTCAGGTGCTCACAGGAACAATGGACTGCCGGGCTACCCATTTGGTTTTGGTATCCTCACCTGACTGAGCTGCAATCCTAAACGAGACAGTCTCAGTCATAAGAGAATCAGATGCACTGCTATGAAAAAAACAAACAGACAAACAAATCAGTCCAAATAAACTGCATTTTCTTATCAAAATGAAATATTTTTTTCAGCTTTCATCTGCTGACCTGCCCACTCCAGCTGAGCTTTACACAAGAGAAGACTCTCCCTGGACTATGAAATCCAACAAACATCTCTCAACAGAAATACAGGCTTGTGGATCAGAAGTTACGAATTATTTCCAGTACATAATGTAAGAGGTATTAACTTGTATTGAAAGCTGAATTGAGCTTCCATTTTAAACACTGATACCCATTAGAAAGATAACAGGTCACATAATTCATTATGTCTAGAAAGACCATCAGAATGTACTGCTAAGGACAGGCTACAGGGATTACTTTCTATCAATTAGCAGCATGGGATGTGTTCTAAATGTAGCCTAGTCTAGACTTTCCTGCTTTGGGTAGATAACACAGCTGATATCACGCAAGGCTTTTTGATGAGAGTCTTTACTGAAAGAATCACTGCTGTATGAAGTAAAGAAATGACTTTCAGAAGCCGAATAACGACCAGAATGAAAATCTCAGCTCAGCGCTCAGGCTGATGTGGGTAAAATGATGCCTTCCTGAAGGCACATCTAAGTGGGGAGAATTAAAAAAGGATGGATGTGGTTCTGGGCAGCCTGGTCTGGTAGTTAGTGGCACTGCATATGGTGGGGGGTTGAAACTAGACGATCATAATAGTCCTTTTCAATCCAGGCAATTCTATGATCCTCTGAAATGCAGTGCTTCAGCAGGGGGCTTCCACACCCCACTGTGCCCATGGCACATGGGCAGGGAGCCAGTGGGCCCTGGGGTGTGGGGTGAGCGGTAAAGATCCACCAGACCAGAGCTGTCCAGCCCTGCATGGATGGGACCTGGCCAATGCCCAGCATCCCTCAGTTGGATCCAACACACAGAGATGCCCTTGGCTGCACTCTGATGAATGCTGAGGAGCTGAAGCCAGGCTGATTCAAGTTGGAAATACAGCATTTATTTACTTATAGCAGAAGCTGTGATTTTAAATAAGGCTCTAAATCTACATCAGGTATCTTTCTAAAAGATAAGCTCCTGCAAATGTGGGATAGATGCAGAAACACTGCGACCCTTAAGAGTTTATATCAAATACGAACTTCATTTCCATTGTTTCACACTGTCCAGAGATGTCAGAGATCAGTTTAATTGCACAGCCTGTCAAGACTCCCTGGGAATTATGTGTATTTTTTTTCTCTCTCTCAGACAGAATCCATCTTCACATTGAATAATTACTGCCAGAGCTGAATCAGAAACTGCCAAAGTTGCAGGAAAGAATCCAACCCTTTTCTACAAAGATTCAAAGCAAATATGAATTCCCTTCCCTTTCCATTTTCCTTTCCCTTCCCTTCCACCACAACCCCTTTCACTTCATTCCCTTTGAATAACTTACTATGAATGAATGTAGTGAGGGAATGGTACACAAGGAATCTTTGGGCAAATCCTCAGCAGTTTCAATTGGCTGCAGTAAAGCTACACTCAGTTACATCCTGAAGATGCACCACAGCGGATGTGAAAAGCTCTCTTGGAGATTATTCACCTCGTATGAATGCAACTGTTCCCATCAGCTATCTCAGCTTAAAGATTTTGGTTATTGAGTCAGGGGACAGAACAATGGTGTGGGATTGAGCCCAAGCAATTAACTCTTCCCTCAACTTTATTACTGAATCCTGAACTGGAATCCCACAGAGAACCTGTAACAATCTTATTTAGATCAAAGCTCCCACTTTTTAAATAATGAGAAGTTTGGAAAACAAAATCAAAGAGCAGCCTATGATTCACACACAGAAATTTTATGAAAACCACAAAATCAAAAGGCCCGTAATTGAGGCCTTTCAACCCAACCAAATATTCATCCCGAGATAATTACTGCCATAAAACCCTCTGCCACAGAGACACCGACTAGAAAACCTTTGAATTGCACACAGACGTTAAGGAAGGAGCTGGCTGGGATGTAACCCTGCTGAGACCTGAAATGGAGGAAAAGATCTGGGGGGAAACAAGCCTTCAGTGCAAGTCACTCCTCTGTAAAAACATGTCGCCATTGAGAAGACTCAACAACAAGAAAAGACTGGGGAAGATTTGCCAGGAGCAAACCAGGTACTCTTATAAATAAGTAAGAACCAAACAGCACTGTGCATCACATGGGTTAAATGCCATGAGTAACGTCAAATGGTATTTGAAGAACAGACGAGTCAACAGGCAGCAATGCGACTGATTAAAACCAAAATTAGGTTGTTTCTAATTCATGGTGCATGAAGTGCTACAAATAAAATGAGGGCAACTCTTGCAGCAATGCAATGCTCAGTCCCTGCCGTAGTCCTGCCTCACAAATAGTGGTTTGGTTTTATGGTTGTTGGCTAATATCTGAAATGGTAGAATTTCCAGACTGGAAGGGATCCACCAGAACTATCAAGTCCAACTCCTGTTCATTCTCAATGATTAAGAAGCTTTAGACTGTCAAATAAGTACAGTTACAAAGTTCTCCAAAGAGATTACTGATTATTATTGCTAAGGACTTTCAGATCAAATGGCTTTAAGGCAACTATTATGGAAAAATCTGTATGAAAAAGGGCTATGCTCAATAGCAACTACCTTTGTCAGTACAGATATATTTCATAATGGTTGCATGGGTAATCAAATCTCTCTACAAACAAATGCAATTGTTGAAGTTTTGAAATAAAACAATTATGGCTCTCTCTATTTTCTGATCGAGTCAACGATTTACACTGAAAGACAGATATGCAGTTAATATACAATGAGGCCTTTGTGATATTACTATCAGTATTCTGCATATTATGCTAGGTTATATGGGTAGGTACTGAACTGATGCAGCCCAGCCCTGTACCCCAGTTTTGTTGCTGGATCACAGCTGAGGCTGAGGGAAGGCAGTTCATTCCTTAGACCTTTTTATAAGATGAAAGCAAAGAAAAGACTGAATCAGTGAACCCAGGACAGCTTTAGGAAAGAGCTCCCCTGACATCACCAGTTTACATCATCTTTGTTTATGCAAGCAATTTATTATTCTCCTGGGGTGCAACTTCTGTCAGTCTGAGCTGGCTTCAGACTAGATTTGCAAGTGAGAGATTCAGCAATACTCATTGCTCAGAGCATCTCACTGCCTCCTCAAGGTCATGGGCAAACAAGTACAAAGTACAAAATGCACCACCACAGAAAGATGTGGTAAAGCAGCCTTTAGAAGCTGAGCAACCTGTTCCAGTGGTTGGGAGAGTAATTTCAACATGGGACTCACCATGGGCTTTCTCACAGCTTTCTACTATTAGCTGAAGAATTCTATCTAGCAAACGAGATGCTTTGTGTTAAGTGATTACTAGAAGGGTGGTTAGGTCCTGGAACAGGCTGCCCAGTGAGGTTGTGGATGCCCCATCCTTGGAGGTGTTCAAGACCAGGTTGGACAGGGCCCTGGGCAACCTGATCTAGTACAGGTGTATGTTTGGTGGCCCTGCTAGGCAGGGGGGTTGGAACTACATGATCCTTGAGGTCCCTTCCAACCCGGGTCATTCTGTCATTCTGTGTGATTCTGTGAAGTGCAGATTTCCCGATAGCCACCAACTACTGAAAGGTCCAAGGGGATACAAACGTGGTACAAAGAAACCATGTCCTTCACTGAGCTGGCTCTCATAAACACCACAGACTCTCATCACTAGTAATAAGTATTAGATGCTTCTAACAAAAGAATAAATCTCTTTCTCTGTTGATTTGAGCATGCAGGGGTGGATTCCTGCTGAACTGCTCTGCATTCACATCTGTCTCAGGTAGGGCTGGAGTTATCATTACCTGTCTACAGGTTGGATGAGAGGCAGCTCTGGGTGGGTTCTCTCCAAAGAGGATGGCACCATGTAGTCAGGAGACACACAGCAGGGTGCAAGAGTTAGGAAGCTATAAAAACAACAATATTCATTAATTAATTAAGCATATCTGTTATCTAAAACACATAGATACTTTGGCTGGTTGTGCTTCCAATGCTTTTGGCTTACTTAAAAATGCTCAAATCACACTGAAACTCACAGCCAGCTATTTGCTGTGCACCAGAAATGCCCATTGCAGCAGTGCTGAGGTATGTAAATCTCAAAGCTGTCAGAAAGAACTTTTCCTGTTGTAAATTTTCTGTGCTCCTTTCTTCCTCCCACACACACAGAATCAGCTTCTGTGATCCACGGTGCCTCGCAGGAGGGCTGCCAGCAGTTCGCCATAGGTTATTGGTATAAGCATCCTCTGATCTTCCAGGTCAGTGCAGAAACACTGCTTTCAACACCTGAACACTTGTGATTTCTGTGCTCAGTATATTCTAGTAAGCAAAACCCTCCCTTTATTGTAAATAATGAATGATTAAGAAACAGTTGTTCAAGACAGAAATAGAGCAAACTAGACTGGGCTACAGCCAGCCATCTAACTGTAAGAGATCTAACTGTCTGCATTTGAGGCAAGGTAATGCTTGAAACTGTACTTATTATGCATTTTCAAGCATTTACGCATCAAGCCAAAGCAGATTTCAAGCAAGGGTTAGGCTGTGCTAACCCCTAACCCCATCTCCAACTTCTTATCGCATTGTAAGAATCCTGGATGTCCTCAATATCCTCCTTCCCTCCCCGAGCAGCCTGCAGCCACTCATAAATCACACCGAAATCTGCTTCTCCTGCCTGGCTGGTTCCTTAGGGCCGCCCTGCTTCGAGGACAGAATTAGTGGGAAAATGCAGCACACCCCTTGGAACGCATTCTATTGCTGTATGCATGACTGTCCTCATTCCCTGAGCTCTGCTGCCCTCTCCTGTATGAACTGGAAACTGACGGTATGGGAAATTCTGGGAGGGTTTCAATGAAATATCGCATTCTTGTGGCTTTCAGCAGGGATTTGGTTATACCCTGAGCTGGGGACAGGAGTTGGAGGATGAGCAAAAGTAAAGTTGGGAAGAGGAAGTGATGGCGAGAGCTTCTGAATGCTGAGAGGGGAGAGTAAATATAATAGAAAATAGCTGTAAAACAGTAAAAAACATATCCAGCCACCAGTTTGTATCTGTGAGGGAGACATCCAACAAGACAATATAACTATGGGTTTGCTAATCTGCACTGCCTACTTACACCACCTCTTGTGCTGGCAGGTTGGAGGCATGCTGCCACAAAACAGCAGAATTATGGAGATAAACAAACTTGTATAAAACTTCATTGAAAATGAAAACGTGGAATCACCAAGAGAAGAAAACCCTTCGTCCCTAATTCTGTGGTGAGGAGTTTGCCTGCAGAGCAGTCAGAAAGGATAAACAGATTATTTCAGTTGGGTTCAAAGAATGTCTCTTGGCTTTTTGATGAGACGGTTGTGGCATACAATAATAATATAAAAGCTGTATGTTAGCAAAGTCCTACTGGGAGCAAAAGCTGCTACCAGAAAATATCGCATTCCGGACCGGGTGATCGCTGACAAATCGCCTTCCTGCTCTCCTGGTGTTGGAAAGCTGCTTTTTCTTGCCACGCATCTCAGCTTGGTTTTAATCAAAACCAGGCATAAGTTGGGAGAGTGGAAAAAGAAAGCAGATTGCTGAGGTAAACCGCAGAGCAGAGCTGGAAGAAACTGTCATAAAGAAAAGGCTTTGGCTTGATAAGTATTCAAGAACTACTTTTCTAAAGGGAAGGGAGAAGGAAAACACTTCTTTTTTTTCCAGTTTGAAAAAATATCTGTGCCTGCCTTCCTTCCTAATCTGTAGGGAAAGGGACACATTTTTCTGCAGTATATTTCTGCAGCTTCTATTGACAAGTTGTATAGCATAGAAACCAGCAAAAACCAGTGCTGATAACTCAGTGGAAAGTCCTCAGACTGTGGAACTAACACTTACACTTTGGGGGCGACAGGAATTTCAGCTGCACGGTCACCTGGTGGTTGTCTCTTCCCAACTCATTACAACTTCTTTTCTTCACAAGGGCTGAGGAGACAGCAAAACAACAGAAGGCACTGAAAAGGTCAGAGTTCTCTATTGGAGGAGGCTGGGAGCATTGAAACTGATAAATAATTTCACTGTGTTCCAATCTTCCATTCTGCTTCAAAACCAGAATCGATTTCAGATCTTACCTTCCTGGAAAGTCACGAATAATCCGCTGTAAAGGTCGATTAGATATTCTATTAAAAGCTCTCTATCTGTTAAAATGGCACAGGGTAAACACAAGAGAAATCCTCTCATACACGTGAAGAGCAGTCTTATTTTCACACGCTATCAGAAAGTCATAAATGGATCAATGGGAGCAATACAGCTGTCACAGTGTTACCTGAAATTGGGTTCCACACTAAATGATTCTGCTTGGATTATCAGAGCCACGAAGTATGTTTTTAAGTTTCATAGAATCATTAAGGTTGGAAAGTTCACTCAGATCAACAAGTCCAACCATGAACCCACATCTCTGACCACTCAGATCATGTGACATGTAAGGTAAGACCTCAGCACAACCAAGACAAGCTTAGTTACCTTTCTCATCTGATCTTTCAGACTCAGTACAGAAATGTTAGGTACCTGCTTTCACTGCTGCCAGTGCTGCATCAAACAGTTGATATGCCGCATTAAGCAAACTATACTGCATTCCAGCACTTCCCATACTCAGCAGTGTAGGGAAATTGCGCCTAATACATATGAAGGGTGATCACTTCCCCCTCTAAAAGCAGCCATGAGCAACATTCCATGTCCAGAAGGCAAAATAACAATTACACCATCAGCATTCAATCCAATGGCAACAGATGACATTTCTGCATTAAATACAGACACACGGATTTAGAAAGATTTTTTTCTTTTATTCCTAAGATTGCACTTCTATCTAAAGAAACTTTTACATCAATTCCACGCTGTATTTTCATCATAAAAGTTTCATTAGGGAATAGTACATGGCATTCTGCAACTTCACACTATATAGAAACATTCAGTATCAAAAGGCCTTTGCCAGAGACCCAACAATAAACCATTCTGTGTAATCACCGAAGTCTGAGTGTGCTTATATTAAGTCTCTGGTGTCCCCCTCCCACACTACTGCTATTGAAATCAAGCAGAACACAGGAGTGCTGTTGTAGCCAATGCCAGCCTGAATTTAGCCCACTGATAATGACATTTAATCTTGCTTAACTTCATTGTGCACCAGCTAATACTTAAGGCAAATTTCTTTGTATACTATTTTTCCCACGCATGTGTGTAAGCATCATACATAAGACACTGAACATCTTTAGTAACTTATATAAAATGTGGGAGAACCTATGTAAGATACATTACCTTATCTATACAAAACATTCACTTTTAGAGCAAC
This sequence comes from Coturnix japonica, assembly GCF_054131305.1. Taxonomy (NCBI): domain Eukaryota; kingdom Metazoa; phylum Chordata; class Aves; order Galliformes; family Phasianidae; genus Coturnix; species Coturnix japonica. The sequence goes on along the minus strand of NC_140670.1, from coordinate 29,159,750 downwards.
GAAACATCTTCAATTTGTATAAGAACCATCATTATGGGAAATTCAAACCTTCCATGTGTTTTCAGAAATGCTATGCTGGATTTTAATTAAAAGGTTTACAGAGCTGAAGAGAGGTAACAAAGCTACTGCTCCTATAAGAAGGAAGGCGGAATGTGCATTAACAAACCTTCAAGCAGAAGAATCAAAGACACAATTATGTTAAGCAGTAAAGTCATGAATTACATTCAGATGGGAAACTTCTTACACGATACAGTTCTTCTGACTACTGCATACTGAACTTCATCAGCTCCAACAACTCCCTTTAAATAAGTAACCTGTTAATCCAAGACTTATTTTCGCATGCCATCGTCTTCCATTTGCAAATGCAGTCTAACCTTAGATTTTGCAACTGAAGAGTGGATGCTTTCAGTCAAACAGCAATAAATAGAAAAGACACTTATAACGTGAGGAACAATAAAGAAAACAAACACATCAACACTAAAACACTGTGGGAAGCTGTTTTGATCCTGCTGAAATACTGGCACAAAAATGAAGAGATGCTGTCAGTAGCATCCTTAAGTATATGGACCACAAGGTGTGCTATCATATAAAGTACTGAAAGAAACCCAACATTTTTTGCTTCACCCAATGTTTTTTCCATGTCTTAATTCAGGACATGTTGAAATACCTTACAATACCTTACTGTGGAGAGAGGATCAGCATCCTTCTGAACATTCTGTAGGAGCCCACCTTGCCACTTTTTGAGGTAGGATAATTTTCCCATCCTTTGATCCCATTAAACAATCGAGACAAGGCAGAATTTAGTCCCTAAGGTGTGCAGGCAGTGCTCAATTAAGAATAACACCAAACACTATCTTAATCAAAACAGAAGACATCTCATGGGTTTCTGGAATGTTAGGAAGCTTTCTTAAATAAATCTGTTAAAGATTCCATTCCATCCTGGTATGAAAAAGACAATAAAGGGAACTCATGTAAAAGAACAGTAATTTTTAAGAGAAAAATTGGATTTGAGAATAACTTTCCAGGAATAATCTTTGTGTTTTGTGATCTGTATTTTTTTTTCTTTACATAAATTCATATTTTTACAGTACAGACTGAATCATTTATACATATAAACACAACAGTGGTGAAGAACTACAAAGATTTGATTTTTGGAAGTAAATGGAGTAGGCTCTTATACAGGTACAGAACACTTTCAGCATTTTGTTAAGTGTGATTTCTGCTGTAGTTGACAAAGTTGGAGATATTCATGTATAATCTTATCGTAGCCTTTTTTCCTTCTCTCTTGAAAATGAAGACATCTTTAATTTGCCTCCTCACATGTTTGATGTTATTTGCTCAAATCACACATGAGCTATTACAGTGATTAAGAGAAAACGCATTTTCATACAATGGAATATCAATCCAGTTTGACAGAAAAACTCCTCTTAGCAGTAAACATAGAATTATTACTCTTCTGTCGTTTCCCCTTTAGGCTGTTTGAGCTCAACCAATAAATCTTTACCAGCTTCTCCAGCTTTTGAGGCAAAGAAAATAGCTCCTTGCCTAAAGCCCAGGAGCTTCAAGCCTCTGGCATAATCTGCATAGACAGCATGGATCAGTTTATGTAAACGAAGCATTAAGGAAGACACACATGAAAAGCAAAATAAAAATACCAGAACCCATTTTCTAAACTCACTTGTTAGTTCTCCCCTAAGCTGAAAATGCTGAACATTGCTGCTGAATGTTCTAAACCAAAAAAACAGAAAAAAAATGCTGATTTAAAATCTACTATTAAATACATATTACCATTTATCAGGCAATACATGAAGTGCTGTAAGATAAAACAGACAAATTCCAGGTAAGCAGAAGCACATAGAGTAATATCACATCAGAACTTGTGAAAGAAACTGGTGGATCACATGGTCTCCAGTCTGATGTGTCTGACATCATTTCCCATAATGGGAAAGTGGCTTTGAGTCATCAATGATGGCAGTCAAGTGTGCATTACAGTTTACTGTATACACCTAAATAAAAGTGTTAGTGCAAATGTTCAGAGTTCACAAGCAGACCAGAAGGGCTGAAGAACACTTTAGATACCTTTTCAGATCACCCTGAATCCTGACCTTCAACTTCACTTGTTTTCACCTTCCCAGAACTGAAACCTTCACACAGGATTTCAGTCAGTAGCAGTATGGTTGTCAATACTAATTGTCAAACCCCTGACCCTACCATATAGTCTGAAGTAACAACTTCTGAGTTCTGTAAAGAACATTTTATCATCTGTCCTTCTATTTTTAACTTTGTTTCCCAGTGCCACTGACCTCACAGAGCATCAGGAAGTTTTATGTATCTATGCAAATGATTCCTTTATAGTTATTTTCTCACACTTCCTTCAAGCCCACATCCTGGAAAAGAAAAGCAGAATCTTCTGTTCCTGTGCAGGCTGGTTAACCTAACACTGACTCACACAAAACTGTAAATAAGTAACACAGATGCAAAGACAGGATTTCAGAAAAAAGGATATTTGTATCATCGTTGACTTCAAATGCCCCATACTTCAGACAAGCTTCAACAAATAAAGCCGCTCTATCAAAGTATCTCATACTGCAAAACATAGGGGTGGGGGTGGGAAAGAATTATTTGTTAGGACAGGAAAACAGAAAAATATTCAACACTGCATCAAAACAACTTGCACACATACTTTCTAAAAGCTTGCATACAGCTCTGGAGTGGCAGATCTCTTCTGCACTGACAGCTGCACTTAGCTTCTGAACATCTCTGGGGTTAAACAGCATCACCACTGAGCTGCCACCATGGCATATATTCACAATCCCACATCACACACACACCACGAAACACACACTGAGATAGAAACAAATGCCTAAAAGCAAATCCTTCCCCCCTGACTTGTGAGTTTCTGCATTCATAAAACACACATGATGCTCTTTCAGTTTTACCTGTACAACATCTCTGCAACTTTTGTAAAGCATCCAAGTGACAAGAGGACAAGAATGGCTTTGGACTTCTGGTTGATTTGTGGAGAGCAAAGGTGATCCACCCAACGCTTTAACACATCAGCACACTCCTCTGAGTTCAAGCGAACCTTCAGGAGATGGAAAAAATGATTATGGATTCTAACTACACAGAGCTTTCTTTCACTTCTTCCAGTCCTTTGGGCAGAAGGAAAAGCATCTCAAATTACCAGTTTTATTTCAAAAAGTGTCCTAATCCTTTGAGCAAATACAATAAAGCAAAAAGGAATTACACAGATATATCAGAACTTCACTCAGGTCACTCAATCTTTAAATGTGCTTAACCTTTTATATTTTTTAATTAAGACTTTAATAAAACCTCAGATATTAAGAAGTTATGAATCTTTAATCTTAACTGAAGACTGAAGGACAATTCATCTTTGATTCTTCTTCAGAGAGAGAATGATTCATTCAGAAAATCTGAACAAGTCTTTTTCCACGCTTTCTGCAGGAGAAACAGACTCACTCAAATATAACCCTCAGTGACTCGTTTCTTACACAATTTAATGTAGTCTATTAATGCTAAGTCTAGGTACTTTTACGGGTATATAATTTTATAATGTGTACATAGTGAAACTGAGGTTGGTGCTAACGTGGTGGGTGCCACTGCTAAGATCAGCTCAAATGCTACATGGAGCTCAGCACTAAATCTTTGCCTAATTACTTATCCACTTCTGGGAATGGGTTTCTGCAGTTCACAATGAATTCTCTGTTGTTGTGAGTGTACAATTTCATAAACTGAAGTTAGAAAACCTCAGTATTGCTACTACTTTTGGGGCAAATCTTGTCATTTGGATGACCAGGATAGACCTCAGTAGTCAAAATGCTGAAGGATCTGTGAGTGCTGGCTAAACAGATTGGTTTCTTATAGCTTAAAACATGGAAAGAACGGATATTATATTCAGATTTTTAGAAATCTTAATACTATCACTGTCCTTCTTACCTACGTAGGTCATTCATGTTAGGACAGTGAAAGCAGAAAAACTGCATACCTTTGCAAGCCATGCTGCACGATTCCATTCACCATAAGTCTGCAAGTAGCGACAAGCATCAGCAGCCTTATCTATCAGACACAGCAACTGAACACCCTCTGGAAAATAAGAAGTTAAAATATATAATAAGAAAAAAAAAGCGTTACTGTGCAGCTGTGAGTAGATCATTTGCCACCAGAAAAAGAGGATATCTATTAAGTACACCTCCTTCCTAGCATTCCTTCATTTTACATATGCTATAGGACTCATTCCATTCCCTGCAGCATTACAAGCACTATTAACAATCAGAATTGCTAATTTATAAGCTAACATAAAATTCAAGTCCCGTTTTACCTGAGAGCTTTCCGTTAGCTATCATGTTGGTTGCTACCAGCTTGATGGTGCTTTGAGATGGACCTGATGATGTGACAGTTGTGACCAAGCAAGCTTTGAGTGAATCGCAGTAGTAATGTGCATTCTCTGAACTTGTTTCTAACAGCAGCTGTACTGCTCTGTCAGTCTGACAAGAGGAAAACATACAGCTTTGACTTCAACTCATTCACTCTCAAACAGAAGTCTTCATATATATATATATTTACTCTTTTTAAGACATGGAACAAACACAATGAAAGCTATTTAAAAGCAGACTACAGAAATATGTAGTGGGATAGTAATGGTTATAGCTTTATTTCAGTACAGCAACCTTAGGATAGCATTCATCATTCATACAATGCTTAACCACAGCCTAAGAGTTCTAGGGACAAAAGAAATGTTTAATTGAGAACATTTATTCCCTTGAATCTTAGCAAAGTTATAAAAGGAAAAGAAGCACTTAAAATAAGCAGAGAGGAAACCCAATCATAGAGATATAGAAACCAGGAGCTGAAGGGCTGATTTAATAACTGGTATTTTGAAACAAAGGAGGAATTCATCCATTTAAATGTTAGGCGTCTCAAGTAAGTAGACAGGCATCTACTCTAGAGTTGCTGCTCAAGAGCTGAACCAGGGAGGCTCATACACCAACTATTACTAAGTCTTTTATAAGGTTCCCATGAATATGATACATGCATTATAATATACCATGCAGTTACATGGAGGCTACAGCATAATAACACATTAAGACAGCAAAAAGTACGTAATGGGATGAAACAACGTAAGATAAAACAGTCATTATATAAAACAGATGGAGAAAAAGGACACAAAATTCAAATATTACCCACAAACCTGGCCCAAGAGAAGAAGCTGGTCAGCACATTTCCTGGTATGATCATATGTTGATCTCTTCACCTCCTGGAGATTTACCCTTTCAAGCTGGAATTTCTGCATGTAGAAGAATTATTAAGAATATAAGACTAAGAGAAGAGAGAGAAGCAAGTAATTAAAAAAAAAACCAACACAAGGAAAAAGTAGAAGAATTCTAAAAACTCCCATTTAAATAAGAGGGAATGACTCAATTCAGGGTTGTGTGCTTATAATAGAAGTTAAATATACGTCTTAGGGCTTTTCCCTGCATAATCTGTTATTCCTTGGAATACCTGAAAGTAATGATTTTCACATAGTATGTCATAGCATATATCCAATGGGTTAGCCAGCTGTTCTTGAAGGATAACTGCATCTGTTGGTTTTGCAGGTTTTTCCTTGGACAAACCATGCAAATAGTGGGCAGCAATGGTCCAGAAATGAAGTTCAGACTCATCTCCATACAGTCTGAGAAAACAGAATTCAACATGAGAAACAAGAGAGTACTTTTAAAGACAGAAATAATACACATTTAACATGTCCTTTTACAAAGAAGTTGCATTATTATGGGTACAATTCTGCGTTATCAATGGGACGAACTACAAGAAAAGATTCAGAAAGATAAGTAAGTTGTTGGCCAAAAGACTTTCACAACAGCAAATAAATTCATTAAACATTCAGCTTGTAAGTGGTGGATTTTTTTAAACTATTATTTTACACTTAATCAACAACATTGTTTACAGAACAAAAGACAGTAGGCCCTCCCCCATTTACACAATCTATTCTATGTTGCAAGGTTCTCAGTTATGGCCTTGGAGTGCTGTACATGTTCAATACATTAAAGCATTATGTTCGATACATTAAAGCAGAAATGCATTTATGAAACCATCATGAAGACCAAAGGAGAATCTGCATATTCAGTAAACAATCAAAACTCCCCAAGCTATGAAACATTTTCACTTTCAGACCTGAAAACACTCTTGTAGGTGCACAGTAAAGTACTTCAGCAGCTGCACTGTGCTAACACAGAATTAGCTGGCACCTTAAATTTTATATTTATATGCACTGCATGGATAAGGATTTTATTGTGACATGTTTCATACAGTTCTCTGAAGATTTGCTACCTGGCAATCAGGAGACATCTCTGTAGAAGAGTAAACTCTGGATCAAGCAGAAGCTTCTTGATGTCACTGCAAAAGGAGAAATCCATAAGAAACCTATAAATTGCTGTGCAAGATTTTTGTTAGCATATATTACCTAACTAAATTTAAAAAAGAAAACAAAAAATATACAATTTCTTTTCTGAGGTGAAAAAATATGTATCTATCAAAGTAATTGCAACAAGCAATTAATAATATGCAATAATCACAATGAGCAACTTATTCTACCTATTTAATACCAACAGTGTGTTGGTACTTTGTTGGCAGACACTACTACTATGGTAAACATTCAGTACTGACTTCCATCAGACTTCATGTGGTCAGAACAACACATTTTGAATGTTGGGTCAGTATTTAACCAACTACTTTGAGATAGTTTGCCTGTATAAAAACAGAACTGTTTTGCCTTATGGTTTACTCTTTAATGAGAGAATACTGAATTTTTAGTTTTTATTTTTTTCCCCTTTCTCTGAACTCAGTACCTTAATAAAACATTAATGGGAAAACTCACTTTGACAGTGAATTCAGCTGCTCTTGAATCAGATTTTTGATGTTTTCATCCTCTGGATAATCACTGCATTTAAAAAAAATAAAATAAAAAAATCCATTACCAAGATGAGACATTATCAGTAAAGGAAGTGTACTACTGTTAGTAAAAAGAGCATATACATATGTATGAAACCAATCTAGTATAATTCTAAAGAAAGCCTTCCTGCAAGACTTTTGTCTAGACACTAATTTCATGACAGTCATGCAAGACTGTCTGCTCTCACTCAACCCGAGTCAGAATAACCCATCTTTCTTTTCCCTCTGTTTTTTTTTTCCCACTTGAAATTAATGAAAATGCCCACACCAAGCCCACTACTAAATTACTTTGTCTCTTACACTCCTCCCAAGGGAGGGAAGGCATAGATAAGATGTCAGAGTGAAGTTCTTCACAGAGAGAGTGGTGAGATGCTGAGGGTGCCCAGAAGGGCTGTGGATGCCCCATCCCTGTAAGCATTCAGGACCAGGGTGGAAGAAGACTTGGGCAGTACCAGATCTGCAGGTTGGCGGCCCTGACTGACAAAAACCACCTCCTTACATGTTCATAACATCCAGAGAATATTTTTCATTCCATGGCTGATGCAACAAGAATGCTTTTAAAGCTAAAGAAGCCCTTGGAACAAGTAGATAGGGACACCACGCAGGTTCTGAAACAAACAGAAATGATTTGTTGTTGAATGATAAAGTGCAGTAACATTCTGTTCAGTAAACCATTAAATGTACCACCTTGTTTGTAAGCACCAGAAGGGAATCATAAGTCATGCAGTCATATGTATACACACAGCACACATTACAAGAGATAAAAGCTTATTGTTACATTTAAGCAACAGCATTTTATAGAAGGCACAGGGTTATCAATCGTGTTCAAATGAGAATTTCAAGACATCCCATATCAAATTTATTTACAGACTTCTGGAACACGACATACTAACACTGAGCAGAGCCATACATAATAATTACTGCTGCCACAAGGGCATGCTTGAAAGTAAGTACAGCTAGATCAAATGCACCATAACATGCAGTTTACTTTCAAATTGCAATCAGAGCTCCTGCTACATAACACGTTGGGATATAGCATCCAAAGGGATGTTGTGAAGTTAAATACGTGCTTATATTTGCAGAGAAAAAAAGCACTACCTGTGTTATGCAAATATAGAGGTCAGTCTCTGTATTCAGGATAAGGTTTGGATGTTATGGAGTAAATGATACACAGTGCCTTATGGGTAAACCAAGTAGCAACCAGTTACATTATTAAATAAATATTTAGAAATTCCAGTACCCTGCATGTACTGAATGATGTAGGAATCCTGTATATATGGTTTTTATAATTAAAAGATTGTAACAACACAGAGGAAGGCAAACTTAGTCCTGGCACATCCTAATGTCAGTGTGCTTGGTTTTGAACATTAATTTTTATAGTTCAGTATTACAGAATATTCTTTTGATTAAAAAAAATGGCTGTGATAAATGATGTTTTTCCCCAAACACTCCACACAATCATTTCCCACATCGCTGTTCATTGTGTTATTTTGTTGTTGTTTTTTTTTTCTATGAGCATCATAATCAGAATCTATTGGCTTTAAGGAGATTAATGAGCCAAGGCAGGACTGACAAAAAAAAAGTATCACAACAATAGCAGTTATTTATAACAGCAGAAAAAAAGGAAAAACTCCTCATATACTTCAGAAGTTCAATAATGAGGCATTTTAATTATTTCCAGATTTGAAAGCTCTAGGGAACCTGTGCAGATGGGTCTGAGCTACAAGTGAAACAGTAAAAACACAAAGGTGAAGGTGGTTAATGAAATCTTTTACAATCTATCCTGTCTTTCTCTAAAGAGAGAGATTCTTAAGACCTCCAAGACATTATGAAATTATCCTCATAACCCCCCACCTCTTGTTCTGGGCTCAAGATCACACACATAGGCCATACCCACACTCCTTTTCTATAGGGCACTGTGAGCGTCAGGAAATAAAACCTTTCTGCACAGCTGCCTATGGAAAGAGTGGGACTTGGTTAACTATTTTATCCATGAATAGTATCAGTTTGCTATTAGTAATGTTTCACGGTAAGACCAACTTGTGGTTCAATCTCCTTTTCCTCTGAGGATGCTCCTGTGCTGTGTGACTCCCTGCAGAGCAGACTGGCCTTACCTTGAAAAAAGTCCTCAGGAGGTCATATGCACATCATTCTCCTGTGATAAGTGATCAAAACTTAGCATTCAGCTATACTTTAAGCCATACTTTATACTGGGAAACAACCTTCTCTGATAAGTCTTATTTCAAAATCCATAAGAATTTCTTTGAATGTATTTTTCTTTATTATTATTATTTTTTCCAAATAGAAAACATTCTTTGATATATAAAATTGAAGAACATCTACCTGCATTAAGCAGTCGCTGGCAGGCAGGCCATTCTAAGTCTTGCAATATATGAACTTCTGAGGATTTTGTTTTTCTAGTTACAATGAAAATAAGGCTAAATGCCTAGCTACAGTGAGATTAAAGAGAATTGATTTTTGATGTCCGAGAAACAACATGCCATTAGGCCAAATTGCTTGTTTGACAGCTGAAATACAAAGAGTTTATTTTAATCAAAGTAACCTAAATGGTTGCCAGCTTACAAAACAACACTGATCCTTTTAAGCCTCCGGGTGAAGAAACTTAATATGAAGCAAAAGAAAGCAGAATGTATTATTCACATGAAGACTCTGTGCAAATGTACTCAATCACGAATACAGCTCTGTGTTACAACTGCCAGTGTGGACTGTCATAAGGAAAACAAAGGATGTCAACTGACAGGGCTGTCAGTCCAGCAAGGTTCCTTAGTTAAAGGTTTGTCAGCACCTTACCAGTAAGGAACCATAATGTACTGAATCATGACAGGGACTTGGTTTTAATTTTCATTTGAAGTTTCCCAGATCAATAAAAGAATCGTGCACACAGAGGAATCTTTTAAGTAGTACCACTTATGTATCTTTACAAACAAAATGTGTAATTGAACCGATTACTTACCAGTTTCAATCTGATTTTTTAGATGAAAATTAACACAGATTCTAATAAAAATATTTATGAAGTACAGTAGTAATCTACAGGAAGCATTACTAATTCTGGACAGCGACTCACTGCACTCAACTGATTCCTAATTTAAAAACAGGATTCTCTAACTCAGAGTTTTCTGTGTTTGCCATTTATCTGCATGGTTTGATTCATTTTAGTTTCAACTGTGAAAAACGGTACCTAATCATCCACATACGACAATTTTATTTTCTACTAAAGCTGTTGAACATTTTCAGTGTTCTCTTTCAAAATGAAATATCTTGCAGTGAATAGCAAAATAGAAATCAACCTACCTAATAAGTCTTGTTCATCCATTCTAAAACACGCTGGTTTCATGGACATCTCCAGAACTCTAATGCACCCATCATCTGATGCCAGGATCACTTTGTCTGAAGTGCACCAGTCTACATCCAGGATTCGGTAATTCACATTTCTTCCGCTTCTTAAACTGCTCACCATCTGTACCTTGAAAAGTTGAGATATTTTTCACTTTTAGTAGGATCTCCATCATACAGCGTAAGACTCTGTCACATGCCCATGAGGCATGCCACAAGATTTGCAATAAAATGTGAAGTTGGTCGTAAATCATTTCAATCTCGGTCTCCTCTGGAGAGTTGGAAATGCTCAAATCTTTAAGTAAGGCACTTAGTTGCCCCAAAACAATATTTTTTTCCTCAACCAGTAACTAAGAAAAAATTCTCTTTGAACACAGCTGCATAACTCCCCTTTTGTTATCTTTCCCATAATAAAAATTCCATGGCAAATTGGGAAAATCCTTTGTTGACTCCAATCCTTTGCTTCTGCTTTGATGCCTTTATGCTAGATTAACTCATGCTCTTTCATGAACTTTCTCAATAAACACCAAACTTGCCTAGAAATATATTTAAGCATAATATTAATGTAGTATTATGGGAGCGTGATAATTAACTGTTCACAAAAAAACCAAAGCACCACAACACCTGAGATACATTTGTAACTTACTGACCGATGTTTTTAAGCACTGATCAGTAGTCAGACATTTCACAACCCTTCTGTAATACCACTAACGTTACAATTGCAAATATAGGGACATACGAGCAAAGCCTCCACTGCAACCAGCATTCTGCTGTTTCCCTTCATTTATTTTAGAGTCCAACATGAAGTTGTATGCCACATTGCTTTTGTCCATTCTAGAACATGAGTACTGTTACCACTGAGGGAATTAAGAAAGAAATGTAGAAATATTGGCTAATTGGTTGTAGGTAAAGGTGAAGTCTAAGGACAGGACTATAAAGCTACATTATCAGATATTCTGGAACAATTTCACCTGAAAGTGAATCCATTTTAAATGCTTTTATGTAGGAAACTCCTCTTGTCCTAAGAAATCAGGAGTAAACCTACAGGAAGAGTATTCCACTGCATCAAAACTTTTCAAATGGTCTTAAAAAGGAGATTTGAGTGTTAATTAATATTTGACTCTGCCCACATCATTCGGTTGTTGATCATATCTGCTGGCCAACTCTAATTATCAGTGAAGACTTTCCTTTTACTCAAATTCATTCTCAATTAAGAACTTGCGCTCACTACGAAGTAAATGGAAAGCAAATAAAATTCTTGTTTGGTGCCCTAAACTTACCCCAGGGGTATAAGTTAAAATGTTAAATTATGCTTCCTTCCCCATGGTAACAGTAATCCCCCACTAGACCTAAGAAGAGAACTCAAGAAGATTCCTGAACCTTATTTTGTTAGTATAGAATAGGATGAGAAGCTAGACAGTGTTAATTAACAACTGCCTGAATTTCTGGTATTCCCCAACAATTAAAGAAATTAAATCCATGCACTGAAGAATACGTATCCTTTTATATACACAGAAAGTTGGAAAGCTTTAATAATGATACTCTATTATCCAAAGGTTAAAACTTTGAAATTGAGACCTTCCTCTGAAATCTTGAAAGTCTGCCTCAAAAACATTACAAGAGAATAACAAGAACATCTCAGAGATGTTGTCAGCTTGTGAGTGAAGGGTACTTCTCAGCTGATGACAGCGTACAAAGGGTTTACAGGAACTAAAAACCCACTGAGAAAAGCCATACAATTTTAGCATACAACTGTCAGCAAGATATCACAAATAGGTAAAACTTAATCTTTGACTTTTCCTGATTTTCAGAAGCAACCTGTATTTTGCAAAGAAAGACATAACAAAACACAACCGATATTTACCTCTTTTGAATCCCAAACTTCTGCTCCATCATTGTACATAGCAATAAGTTTTTGATTTCCTTTCCCTGGGGCAAAACGTATCTTTTTCACCCAGCTTCGGTGCGTAGGAATCCCCCTAAGAACAGCATAGCACAAGAATTATCATCAATCATGCTGGAGTTAACATAATGGATAGTTAAATCCCTTCTGTGAATATTACACATCATGGTATGGTACAGATTGAGAAGGAACTGAGGAGTACAATCCATATAAATACAACAGGTACACTGGGCTATCCAAAATAACATGAAAGTAAAAAGGTAGCTGTTTGTTTCAGGCATTTAACATTACTTAACATTTTGAGAAGCCACTGCACATTTAACATGAGAATGATATGTAGCTAAATGAAATGTTTGATAAAACATTAATTCATCTGAAAACACAAAAAATATAATGTAGAGAATTGTACTGCAGTAGGCATATTTTGAAATTGCATACTGAAATACTTCTGTTTTTCCCCTCAAATACCAGAGATGACCTCCTACAGTGAAGAGCAAACATGAGGGACTAATGTCATTCTATTCTAACACTCATTATCACAAGCTTACCAGACAACATCTGCATTCATACCTGGATACTCTGGCTTTCAAATCCCAGAAGTTTAAGTTTCCATCAACATCTCCAAGAACCAGGGTATCCCCTTTCCAGGCAATACATGTAATGCTACCCATACTTCCCTGGAAATATTTCAAAAGAAGAATAAAATCTTACAGTAAGTAGAGCCAAACAGGAAAAAGCAGAAGATTTAGTATTAGTAAAATTAGTAAGATTTTAGTATTTAATTACAAATAATTACATAAAACAAATGCTACCCAGATAAAAACTGAAAGAATTCTATTCAAGATCAGTGATCCTCATGGGAAATTCTGGATTTAAAACAGTAGAAATCAGCTCTCTATTCTCTTGACACAATGAAATGCCAACGTGACTGTCCTCAATTATTAAACACAATACTAGCATATGCTAAAACAAAAAAACAAAAATAAAGCAATTTGTATTTGTAGGAATCAAAAGAAGAAATAAAAGGAAATGAAGTTTCTCCAACTTGATAGCTCTCTGCTTCATTTTATGCAGATCAGATGTAATAAATCAGTAAATACATTCATAAACTTTTCCATAGCTTTGGGATAGTATCTAAACATTACACAAGAGATTGAAACTTACATCAGGAGGAATTCTTGCACTATCTTTCACTGAGTTTCCTTCTACTGTGAGATGATAGACCTGCCCATCAGTATCTGTAAACACAAAGTGCTCCCTCGCAGAAATGTTCTGGCTCAGCTCAGACTTACTTTCAGCTTCCTGTAACAAACTTGGAAAAGAACACAATGAGGCAGAAGTCTTTGTTTCTTGAAAACAGAATAGCAACAATTAACTTATTTATACACTCCTGGAAAAGTTCAGGGGGCAAAAGAAGAACTTTAAGAATATTGCAACTAATGGTCTGCAACAGACACTAGTTCCACTTGGTACAGACTTTCTCATTCTGCAGTAAATCAGAGATCGATGCCTAAAAGTTAAGAGTGGCACAGAAAGTTGTTTTGCCTGGTATGTACAATCAACATGAAAATATGCTGTTTTTTAGAACAACAGCATACAGGGAAATTAACAACTGATAAATCAAAGCACTAAATCTGAATCAGAAATACCTGATAACAGAAGATTCAACGCTGCTAACTTCAGTATCTGATGCAACTGTCTGCCGGGCCATGGCTTCACGGGCTGCAAGCTGCTTCTTCCTCAGGCTTTTCAGGTTATGAGAAGGTGACCACTCCTGAAAAAAAAATCGTTTAATAAAAATGGAATATACATATCACAGAATTATAGAACCACTTGAGTTGGAAGGGACGTTTAAGGATCACTTGTTCCAAATCCTCTGCAATGACCGCGACACCTCCAGTTAGATGAAGGTTGCTCACACCCCCATCTAGCCCATACTCAAACATCTCCAGGGATGGGCCATCCAACACCTCCCTGGGCAGCCTGTTCCAGTGCCTCACTATCCCTACTGTCAATCATTTTTATGCTTCCTCCCAGAACTTACATTCTGTTAATTATAATGGTTTCAGTGAAGATTGCTTTCTCTGACACATTCCCTCATCACCCAAAAGTCAGACCTAGTATCTAGGAAGTATCTCCTTTTTTTCTTCCTCTATTTGGTAACAGATGGGAAAGAAAAGGAAAAATGGGGGAGAAAGCACTTGCATTTGTACTACAGATATAATAACACTCCAATGCAGAAACATTCATAGGTTTCCACACTACCAACAAATTACATTTAACAAACAGTAAGGAAGATTCTATTCCTTACCAGAGCAGTCACTGCTGGAAAGTTTTTAGACATTTCTCTGAGCAGAGTACATGTTCTGACATCCCAGATTTCCAGTGGTTTGTCTTTAAATACTACAGCTAGATACTGCCTGAAACACAAAGCAATTTACTACATCAAAATATATCATTCCACTTTAAATTTAGCATTTCACTTCATATGTTTTCCACATCCATATTCCAAGAAGTGCTGATTTGAAAAGAAAGAAACAAAAAAACTCACCACACAACTAAAACTCAAAAACTAAGACAGAGAAGGGTAAATTAATTTGGTTCAAATCCCAATCCAAAGCTTGCAATTTCCTTGAGTTACTAAGGTGCTTAAGACTCAGAACTGAAGGCCTCCTTCAAGGCTAGAAGAATTACATACTTCTGTCAGGTTGGTGGCACTGTTCAGTTACTGTACAGGAGACAAAGGAAGGAATGCAGAGAAAGCAGCAGCCCCTCTAATTTAGCCACATTCATCCCAAGATGATGACTGCACAATCTATCAGAAAGTCCAAGTCTGCAGTGTGGATAGATTTATTTCTCTGCTCCAGACACATGACACTTCCCTAATCCAGTGATAAATGAACATAAAATCCTCTTACATCAAACCACCTGTCAGTCATGTCTTCAGATCTTTCATCTGTGCAGCTCATTTAGGAAAACACTTTCAATCTTCCACTTTTCACACACTGCATGAAAATGCAGACAGGTTCTGTAGCTTTATGTACTCCTCTAAGCTTCATTAATCTCTATTCAAATAAACAACACTCAACTTTTTGTAGTCTCTTCATTTTAGCTCAACGCTGTTCTGATATTAATATATCAGCAAGACTATCATACGGCTGAATGTTTAAATTCTCTTGTGAGGATCCCCACACAATCTAGTTACTAACTTTAGAAAGGTCATAATTACTCACTTCAAATGAGACACCTTTATCATTTCAATAGCTGGTTCATCATTGCCTCTCTCCCCACGAAATGGAATGCTCCTGCCTGAAACACAACAATGATACAATGAACACAAAAATTACCATGACGAGTGGAAAGCAGAAACACTTAACCACACTGACCTAGAACATCTCCAAGTGACCTTCATAACTGACATTACTCCAGTCATTGTTATACTACATCTCAAAATCTGAATGTAAATTCTACTGTGTATCACAATCCATTACTTGCTTCTGGAGCACAACAACTGAAACTGATGCACCTCTTCTGTTTTGATTTAAACAAACTTTTTATTTAATTTTACTTGTTTTTAACCTTTCCAATCCTTTATAGAATTATCCTATGTTATCATTTAATTACTACAATACCAATTTTACATTCATACACATCTGTGTATTTTATCTGTAAGCACCAGTGTTGTACAACGCAGAAACTCAAAGACAAAAACAAGAGACTATTAAACTCAGAAGAATAACCTGTAACAATGGGTTTAGGCTCTGCCAAAACATACTTGGAAATACAAACCCTTTTTCAACAAGCTCCACCACTAACAGTCATGTTGTATGGATGCTCCTAAGACACACATGCTTTTAGTTAAAGCCACAGGAATCTCTACAAAGGTACTGTTTCAAGTCTGGCTGTAGAACACCAATTGGAACATCATGTGGTTTTCACAAGGAAGAGCAGAATCAGTTATATTCCTCTTTCTTTATTTTTTTTCTTCTGTTGTCACAACAAAATAAAGTAGTAACAAGTTTTATTTGTGACTCCTCAGCAAATCTAACAGCCTCTTGTACAGATGCTTCAGGAAACACCAACCTGTTGGCAGGTCCACCAGCTGCAGCTCGTTCCTTACCAGCCCTAAGTTGTTAGGTGTTGACGTGGCAAAGGAAATAAAACCAGACAAGCTGATCCATTCTATTCCCCTACAATCAGAAGGGAGAGCATGGAGTACATTAATCACAGTACTCAAATGGACAGAATAGACAGTACTTATTCTCATGCATATTCTTAAAGTTTGAAAACAGCACAGAGGTAATTTTCTACGTTTTATGAAATACTATATTTGAGCATAGAAAGAAGTTAAGCATTTACAACTACGATATAAATACAAAAATAAAGTTACTTGTTTAAGTTAAAAACAATGCCTTTCTTTAGGACAATGCTGGGAATAAGGCTCTTGGGTTAAACTAAAATTTCAGTCAGGAGCACAGGTAATTTTTATGGAAAAATCCCTCATGTACTCAGCACTGAAACAGATTACCAAATCATAGACTCATAGAATGGCCTGGGTTGAAAAGGACCACAATGCTCATCTGTTTTCAACCCCTACTTTGTGCAGGGTCACTAACCACCAGACCAGGCTGCCCAGACCCACATCCAGCCTGGCTTTGAATGCCTCCAGAGATGGGGCATCCACAGCCTCCTTGGTTATTCCCACTGGAACAGGTTGCCCATCAAGTAACTCAGATTTTTAAGCACAGAAAAAGGGAGAAATAATCACAGACAGGAGAGTGAGGAGACAGGTATCTTGCTATCTAAAAAATGCAAAAACAGAAGTGACAAAACAAGGGAGGCCCTGAACACATTTCATGAGTTATCAGAAATGAACTCACAGTCCAAATTATTTTATCTGCCCCTTTAGATCCTGCAAAGGCAGCCACAAACCAAAATACCTCAAGTGTCACAAGGATGTAAAGTTACAATGCATGTAACAGTATCAGAACCTTTGGGCTTGGCAAGTTCTTGAGATACCCTACAGACCACAACAAGATGGAGAGGGAGGTGGTAGTGATGCCCCTCCAGAATCCCAATGCCCCAACCCTCCCCACTGCCTACATAGCACTCTATCTATGAATTAAATCAAGAACTAATCTGAAAGAAAACAGAGTGTTCTAAAATACCTGCCCCTAAGTTAATTTCAACAGGGATTAAAGGATTTAGGTTTTCCTCAAATCCTTCCAACACTGATTACTAAAAATTATCTCCAGGAGAGCTCGGTCTTCTATTGCTTTATTTGTAACATCCACATCTGTCATAATAAATGATAAATATCTGTCTCACATGTATTCTTATCAATAAATCCAATTTACATTGCATTGAGACCAAGTTTCCTGAACACAATTTAGATCAGAAAAAGCAAAAAGTATTCCCATAAGATTTTATGCGCATAAGCTATAGCCATATTTATCTTTCTTTTCTTCCTAATTCAAACTATTTAAATAAAAAAAAAATACAAAAAGGGAAGCATTGCTTCCAAGTCTTCAAGAAAAGCTTAACAATTCAGAATCCAGTCTTTTTCCCACCAGGACTAACAAAAGTTTAACCAGAAGCTTCAATCATCATGAGAAATACACAATTATTAAGCAAAACACTACAAGAAAGACTGAACAGAAATCTATGATTGCAATAATGTTTCCCATTTCAAGTCTCCAAATAGTCCTGAATACAGGAGGTATTCTGAAATGGAAGGAACATTAATTCTGACACCTTGGCAATCTTTATCTATTATTCCACCATGCTTTTTCTGGGAAAAGCACAGAATACTCACAATGCATTGTTATTGACAACAGTTATTAACCATTCTCACTCAGAGACCTGAGTCATCTTCTGCCCCTCACTCATCTGCTCAGATTGAACACCAGAAGTCCTTTAGTTTCCTGCCAGCTGCCCATGTGTCAGTACCAATAAAGATAACAGAATCCCAGGACACCCGTCGTCAAAAACCAACCTCAGCCAAGCTAACAGCTTGCACCTGAAACAATACAAACTTTTTGTCACTGTCATAGATGTAAATTGAGAAATCTGAAGGAACTTATTCCCCAGATTGATGAAGACCGTGGTTTATGTTTAAATGAAGGAAACAACTAATGCTTTCCCTGTTGCAGTAATTCCATTTGCAAGATGTCTCCATAAGAGACAACTTCATCTCCTAGAACTACAGGTTACATTCGTCTGCAATCTGTTTCTCAGAATCAGGAGAGATTCTGGACATGCAACTTATTTCAGTTACTTCTGGTGTAAAACTTGTTCTGATGAATGGTTTCACTGCAGACAAATTATAGAGTAGACTAAAATGGATAAAGAAACAAATGACATTTTCTAGTAGAGAAAGAACTGCTTTGACCTTATGACAAGGCAGCTGTTAGTTCAATTAACTATAAAAAAAAAAAAGGAGATAGACAAATGTTTCACAGCCCACTTGTTTCTTGAACCCATTTATACTTTTTGCTTTCCACAACCTGCCATAATGATGACTCTGGAATTCAGCTCTGGATCCAGAGATTTCATTGTATTGCCCGATGAGTGTTAAGTGGCATAACAAAAACCACAGAAATAAATCTAGCACTCCAACATTTGTATGGCAGAAGTGGAAAACATTTTATTCATCTTTCTCTGTGCAGGAATTATTACTTTTTTTTCTAGAAGGGGTGAAATGTTTCCTAAAGGAGAATGAGCATAAACTCAACTGTCAAAACTTGGATGTAACTCAGCAACCCTCAAGTTCTGCCTGCAAGCCATTCTATTTACAGCCAGTGGGGCTTTTTTATGTACACACTGAGCATATATTCCTCTGCACTGATGATGTACTATCATCAGCTATCTTACCTTAGACTAAATATAAGGAAAGTGTTTTTACAGCACGGGTGGTGAGGAACTGGAACAGGTCGTCCACAGAGCTGGTAAATGCCCCATCCCTGAAGGTACACAAGAACAGACTGGACAGGCTCTGAGCACCTCACTGAGCTGTAGGTGTTCCTGTTCATTGCTGGAGAGTTGGATCAGATGGCCTTTAAGTGTCTCTTCCAACCCAAATGATTCTGAGACTCTACATCAATAACTTACAAAAAGAATTTAGATTGCTCAACTCAGAAAAAAATAAGAGTTCTAAGAATTAATATTGCTTTCGTCTTCACATTCCTTTTATCAGTAAAAAATATAACATTTCTCTGTACTGTAATGGAAGACTGAACTCACAGCTTCCTCTGCATATGCTATGATCTCTGCTGTTTTTTGCCCACTAATGCTTCTAGCTCAGCCTGTTTGACCTATCACCTCTGTGGACTCTGAAGCATTTCTGCTTCCTCCTGCCCTGTATTCCTAAAAGAAAGCAAATTAAACTCAAAATGAAAACTAGTAACCCACACAGTTCCAGAGAAATGGCAAACTAAGAGTCATGAACAGAAATAAATACATTTAAAAATTAATCTGCCCGTGCCCAAATAATCTATCTTGGAAGAAAGAAGCACTAAATCTCCACATTGTATAATAATTGCGAGCATCTAGAAAACTTACTTGCTGTTATTTTAGCACAACTGACATGTGAAGGATGGCTGCCAATACAATGATCCTAAGTTTCATTACCTTTTCTTCGCATGCCACAAGGCACTGAGTTACAATTACAGGGCATTATCAGCTACACACTAAAATGGTGCTCCCTGAAGGTGTGTTTTCAGTTAAAACTGACATGGAGGCATTATGCAAATTATCTGCATTTTAGAAGTAAAGTAAGAATTCCCACTGAAAGAAAAACTGTTACACTCCATGAATACTAATTTAACATAACCACGGTGCCTTTTTCCTATGCTGCTTAAAGTGCTCCAGGGAACTTCTGAAGATTATGTAGAAAGTCACTCTTGCCATTAAGGGCTGGATTGAGAAACTAAAATAAATATTTAAAAGATTTAATGACTGAGCTTTGAACAAAACTCACAATCACTTTGTGTTCTAAAAATACCACCTGGGTGAGGACAACTCCTAGGAAAGGCAATGCATTCTCAGAGCTTCTTAAACACTGCAGAAATTTTGCAATGTGGAAGGCACCTACTAACAATACTTCCAGTAACACGTGAAACTGACATGAACTGGAAGGAAAAGAAATATCTTCTCCAAGCTGCCTCTCCAATTTTTATTACTATTTTTTATTAATCTGTGAAGCATTCGTAGTGGTTTTAATTTTGAATTCTAGAAGCTATAGTGGAAAAAGAAACCAACCCAGCATCTCCCCAGGCTACATAACAGAATATAAAATTAAATTTTTCTAAGTATTCTTCATGGCATTAAACAAACCAAAACACCCCACCAAAAACACTCAAATGGATTAGAATAGAAAGAGGAAGTCTATTTTTGAAGTGTCTGCTAATCACACCACAAATGCAAGTATGCACGTGTGATTTTGGTGGTAGATTCTAAGCAGTTTTAGGGAATGAGCTTTCTTAGATGTAGCTATTCTCAAACACCACTACTCTTCTTCTCTTTTTGTAGAATGAACAGTAGGAAGACCTCAGCCTCTAGAAGGCTTCAACTCTGACATAAATATTTTATTATATTTTTACTTTATTAATATTGCTACTAAACTATTTTACTTCCCAAGGTTAATCCTGTCTGGCAATACACACCTGGTCAGCACCATACTGAATATTTTTGCAATTTGTTTCACAAATAGTTATTTCATTGTGTACACACAAGCACCACGTGCAACAGGTTTCAAAATGACTCCATTTCTTATTTAGGATAGCTAAATCCTGAAGACTACATCCAGGACTCAAAGCCTTTGTATGATTTTTAAAGAAAATTATTTGGACTTCAGTTAGGTCTAGGACTGTGTTAACAACAATTTCACAAGTGAGCAGAGGAAATAAATCATGATGCACAGAACAGAATTATTTCAAAGGACACAGCGTGCTAGTAAGGACTATAAATAAGACACTGAAACAGTTTCTCGTGCTAAAAAGACACCTTCGTACCAGAATGTGGTAAAGAAATGGGAAGTAGCTGACACACACACTAGATCAGAAGGAACAGGAAAAAAAAAATAAAAATCAAATATTTATAGCTCAGTGGATTTTTCACTCTAATCTCAACACTGTGTTACTGCTTATGTGAAGAAAAGATACTGTCCAGTCAGACTGCTCAACAGGCAGTTATTTGGGTGTCATTAACAACAAAACAAGACACTACACATTGCTCTGAACATATTAGATGTTTTAACTTTTGGCTCCCTGAAGGATTACACTAGGAATTAAACTCTTACTTGACTTCACAGGAATGGATGCTCAGCTCTTTGTGTAATAGCCCACTTGTAAGATGAAACACCAGGACAGAGCCGTTACTTGTACCTATAAAAATGATTTAATAAAATAAATCATGGAATATTCAGACCTGTTTTATTTTTCTATTCTATACTTGAGTGAAAATGCAGGATTTACAGGCAGGATTTACAGCTATTTCTCCTTTCTTCCACTTTTAACTACTGTTCTTTACCAAGTTTAGAAAAGGTATTTTGATTTCTAGCTCTCAAACCTTAGATCTTATACCCTCCAAGATTCTCTGCAGCAAGCAAAATCAGTCTGAGTAAAGACATTTTCCTGAAACTATCTGTAGAGCCTATGGAAAGCCTGTTGATTCTTCTTGCATTTTCACAAGGTACCTAGATGCGGGGAAACAGGAAGGTGTTTTTTTTGATTGCTTGTTTTGATGACTCAAAATGAGTAAATGTCTTAAGGAAGAATATTAACTGCTAATCATCAATAATCTCAGGAGACGATCCATGCACAGATTTTACCAAATCATTAAAATATATCTGCTTTCTCATCCCTGAAATAATGATATTTTGGTAACACATAACTGTATTTGTATTTAATCAAGAATCCATAATTTGCAGAGTAACCAATAAACCAATTGAGATACTTACCAACAGCAAGGAGTGGCTCATACTGCTTAATGTTTTTTGTTGTAAGAGGTGGGCACATGCGGATAGCAAATGGAGGCAAAGGAAGCCCTGAAAGAAGTCCAGTCAGCAGGAATTTGAGATGAACTTCCTGCAGAAAAGAACTTTTCAATTGTTCTTCCCCACCAACTGTGCCTTGCCCTGCTAAAAATTAAAGATCTTGTCAGTATTCAATTTTCATCTGAGATTACAGAAAGAAATCACACAGGAGTTTATAAAAGAAAAACAACAAATAATCGTACAAGCTACCAAAACTTATTTGAAGAGGCATTTCTTCTTGTTGAACTTGGTAAGATAAGACTAGCTAAATCCCATTTCAAATTACATTGCTTTCTTAGTGAAGTGAACTTTGAACGTTGGTCTTCAACATCATAACCTCAAAATCATTAATCTTTTCTAACAGATATGTACTATATTTCTTTTCTTTCAGAATTACTACTTAATTTACCCACAAAATAATTCTAACATGTGCAATCTTAAACTAAAATGTACAGTGATTCAAAAATCCTAGAAATCAGTATCAGTAATATTAGTGGAAAACACTCTTACCTATCATGTTGTCTAATGAGAGGTCGGGCAGTTTATTTTGGAATGCCCCTACAGGAATTCCACAGAATGAGACCGGGGAATACAAAGGTGATGCACTTGAACTGCTGTAGAAGAAATGAAAACAGACTCCTGATGCAAACTGGACCACTTGTTGACTCAGGTTCTTGGTTTTGCTTTCTCCACAGGCTGCTCTCTCACTTATTGCTTGCAGAATACGTTTACAAGATTACACCAAACGCTTACCAGCAGATGACGTAAACAGAAATATATACATCTTAAATTCATGTATCCTTTGCTCTGAAGTGTACCTAATCACTCAATGGAGGCTTTTCAGTGCATTAGAGTAACGCTAAAGGAATGCCCTTCATGTAAACAAAAGAAGCACAACCACCTTTGTATACACAAAGCTGCGACAAAATCATGGAGGAAGACTCATTAAGCACCCGTTAAAGACTCTCTGCCAACTAGAAATATGGAATATTGTTCAATATAATCACTGAGCCAGATTCCTCTAGGTTCAGTGCTTCTTATAATATTATATAACATTCGTCTGGGTTACATAGCCACGACAAATATCAATGCTTTAGAAATGAGCCTAGGAATCCAATAAATACATCCCAGCAACACAAAGATCCTATACAGCTATGCTGGTTATGCACCACAGTGAATCCATCTAATACTATTTTTGGGAATGAGAAGACAAAAATGCTGCAACAAAAGAAAATGTTAAAAATCAAGTATTTCCGACATTTAGAAGTATACTAAGTATTTTGTTTTAATGGCAATAATTTATTTATTTTATCCAATGATGTATTAAAAGTTTAATGCAACAGAATAAATTTGTTGTACTGAATTGTTGAATGTTGTACTGAATTGTCCAGGTGTGGAGCCCTCAGTACAAAAAAGATATGGAGATTTTGGAAAGGGTCCAGAGGAGGGCCACAAAGATGATCAGGGGGCTGGAGCACCTCCCCTATGAGGACAGGCTGAGGGAGTTGGGTTTGTTCAGCCTGGAGAAGAGAAGGTTGCGGGGTGACCTCATTGCAGCCTTTCAGTACCTGAAGGGAACTTACTCCCAGGAGGGGAGTAAACTCTTCGAAAGGGCTGATAATAGCAGGACTAGGGGAAATGGTTTTAAGTTGAAGGAGGGAAGATTTAGGTTGGATGTTAGGGGAAAGTTCTTTACTAGAAGAGTGGTTAGGTCCTGGAACAGGCTGCCCAGTGAGGTTGTGGATGCCCCGTCCTTGGAGGTGTTCAAGGCCAGGTTGGACAGGGCCCTGGGCAGCCTGATCTAGTAAAGGTGTATGTTTGGTGGCCCTGCTAGGCAGGGGGGTTGGAACTATATGATCCTTGAGGTCCCTTCCAACCCGGGTAATTCTGTGATTCTGTGATTCTGTGAATGTTTGAGAGGCAGCTTAGACTTGAAACTATAAAGGCTTCATATATAATATTATTAATTGTTTACACAGGCATATTCAAACCACCTACTGTGCACTCACACTGCTTTGTGTCAAACTGACAAATAGCAATTATTGAAATTAAGGGCTCCAATCCTGAGGAAAATGATACAGTCTGCAGAAAGCCCCTGAAATAATGTGAATATTCATTCCTATCTTTTGTTTCCTTATTCCAAATATCTCCCTCATCCTTTCATTCGTACACGTGTATCACATGCCACACACAGAAGCACACCATACTTTCAGAATGCAATTAAATATCACTTGAAAACATATCAGATGGAAACTCTGATAAGAAAAACAAAGCCATTACCTGTTACGTAGATTTCTGCTGGCAATACTGGATTTTAACTCCCAGATCATTACCCTGCCATCACTGACAATGAGAGCTGCAGAATTCTCATTCACTGGGCAGCACACCATACTGAATGGCCGAACTGTTTTTGTTACTCTAATTGCATCACACTGACTTCTTAAATCATAAACCAGCTCCTGAACTGGATCTGGATCTGTAACATCAACACGCCACAACAACAAGCAATTAGAGCAAAACCTACAAACATCCACAAAGCAATACAAAACAAAAAACAATTTTTGGTAGAACAGAATATAAATTTATCAAAGACAAAGAACACTATAAAAGCTGTAATTCACCACTCTGCACAAGGCACGCTGGTTGACACTGGTGCTAAAGTACTGAATAAAACACCTCGAAGTTGACTTCTGGCCATTTCTGACACATAACTTACCTGGCTCTTCATTTGGAATTCCAGTTGCAGAGCAGTTAGATCTGCGAACTCTTAAAGTTATACAACCATTTTCATGTAGGCAAAATAAGCCATCACGCTGAAAACAAGGAATTACCTACGTGAAGAGAACATATTACATTGGGTTAAGAAAATTTTGCTTTGCAAAAAATGCTTGTAATTGAACATTAAACTCAGAATGAATGTGCAAGTCACCAAAAAATTACCACTAAGTCATCATTTCAGTGGTACAGAGGATGCTTCTCCTGATGAATTAATTTCTTTTCATTCCCTAGCATTAATCAAAATGCAACAAACAGTAGGTCACGAACTCATAAATCATCTTAATAATCCATTACAATGAAAGAAACCAATCCAATTGTCATTACCTGTAGGAAAGGCACACCTGTTCTTTCAATTGCAATCACACCCACTGTCTGATTCACTTCCAAGTCAAGAATCAGAATTTCTCTGGGATAGAGTAACAACATGTAGTTTCTTTTGGAAGGCAAGTAGGATAACTGAAGGCAGTCATTGAGTGTCACTGATTCAGCACTGGAAAACATGAAAAATAAACTGAGTGACCCAGAAAATAAAAGCAACACTCTTCAAGACAGGTATATAAAATAAAATGAACTGCATGTACATGTCACGCTGAAGAAAATTATTCTTATATTGTGTTCAGTTTGGACATGTTCTTAACTGATTTAATGTCCTTTTTAAGGGTTTTCTGTTTGTTTTAATCCTATCTACCATACAATAAACCCCCATTATCAGCTTCTTGCATCTTATTCCTGTCTCAAGGACTATAAGCCACCTTGTGTTTGTAGTCATTTTCCCACTCCCCTTCTCCTAATCTAATAAAATCAATGACAGTCAGAACTTTCATCCAGAGCTCAGGGGTGTCAAGGGAGAACATCATCCAACCTTCCTTAGAGGCTGTATTTGCTTTACATGGCAATAAGTGATTTTCGAAAAGGCGTGACTAAAAAAGTAAATAAATCACACAGTCCAAATATTATGTGAAAAATATTACATTAAAAGGAAAGCTGTAACTAAAATGAGGGACCATTTTTTGAAAGGGGGAATCAACTGAATCTCAACTAAAAAAAGCAAAGCTGAATAAGCATGAATTAAAAGAAACCAGAGACTTTCCCCACAAATGCATCTTACTTGAAAGCCATGAAGACATAAAAATTATGACCAGTTTACATACCCCACAGTACATGTATTTTTTAAAATATTTAATTAGATTTAGTTAATTAAATTATATTCAATCTAGTAGTAATCTAACACTACTTACAGAACACATAGGCATTAAAAAAAAACAGTATCCACAAAGAAATCTACCTTGGCTTTTCATTGCTGATTAAGATTTTTACTTTATCAAGGGCCTTCTTGGCTCCTGTAGTAGCAGCAAGCCTATGGGAAGGACTGGAATGGGGACTGGAGATGTAAACCTTCTTCCCTGAGCTGGCAGGAGCTTTGGAAGGAGAGAAGTCTGAGATGAACACTATTCCTTCACTGGTAAGCACTGTGTGGGGAAAAAACAATTATCACCAAATGCAATCTGCAATTCCGTTATGGCATTTTACTTCAATAAGATTTTGGTGGAGATAAATGATAATAGCCTTACTAATGTATTAACATTAATGTATTAACAAGTCAGTATTAAAAACACAACCCTGCATGAATTAATGGTAGAAAATCCTTATTTGTCACTCCATATTTGTTCAGTACAGTTATTCTCTGTCATCAGCTGCTGTTTGTTAAGCTTCACAGTGCCAATAGAAAGCAGAGTTGCCCACACTGGCTGTATAATCATTTTATCTTCGCATGCAGCACACTGCTCAAAGAACCATTAACGCACGCTATTTGTGTGGCAGGATAAAGACTCAGCTAAACCGTAAAGATGTAGCTAAGATTTTACTACATGTTTATACCCCAAAGCTCTTCTTCTGTGTTGAACAGTATGACAGATAGAAAAAGAAACCTCAGCTAGAAAGCCTGGAAACTGCAATTTGTCTCTTAATATATCAGGAGTGATAAAGACAAGCTAAAAATAGTGACTCTTTATCTTAGTTTCTTTCCACTAAAACCTGAATTAGCAGACACTACAACCCCTTTATCATTTGAATTGTTTCTGAAACTGATGCTCACATTCTTCCTCTAACAAAAGCTTCTGTTGAAGATACCATCTAGTTCAGATCTGCTGTTATCTCACTGGATCCTCTCTCAGCATCCAATTATTTTATAGCCTCTTATATCAGTTCAACAGGGATCTCTACACCCAGCTTCCTCAGCTCTCTATCCACATTCAAGGTGCACTGCAACTTCTTTATGAAATCACAAAGGTTTCTTTTCAGATCTCTAACTTGTGTTTTCCACTCACGTGCACTTTTACTCTCCCAATTAGGATTTTTTTAGACAGTCTCATAGAGGCCAAAGACTCCCCTGTCTTTGTTTAGAGACTTCTTCCTGGCATTAATATCATAATCCCATCTAAACCATTACTTCAATCTCAATACCTCTACTTAGACATTTTGGTCTCATGTTTTTGCAGGTCACACCTGCCAACCTCCTTTCTACATTACATAGAGCATATCTTTTTTACCCTCCCTTATATCTCCCCACCAATTTGAACCAATGATACTATAACACAGGTATCTGCAATTCTTGACACAACCATATTGGTTTTTTGCTAGTTCCAATTAACTAAAATTACAACTGTCTTATTATTTTATACACACAAACTTACATGCTAAGTGGGATGGATCAAACGGGTCAAATGAAAAAGACAGAATATTTTCTGCATAACTTTTCTTCCAAAGTTTGGTGCCCGTGTCTGCATTCCACAGCACAATATAATTAGGTGGATGAACTGCAAGCAGCAAATCTCTAGAAGCATCTTGATTCCACAACCACTGCATGTCTGCCAAAAGAAAGAAGAGCCAGTAAACACCAAAAATTATTTTCAGAAAAATTTTCATCTATTTTAAAACAATTCATTTTCTGTAATACACTGTAAATGGCAACTTGTAACAAGATATACAGAAGTCTTCTGAGTGCACCTTTTTCTGTGGGTTTATTGGTCACACCCTTCTATATTTATTAAGTGTATTAAGACTATTAACAGTATAGAAGTTAAATAAGCCCTAAAATAAAACAGTACTTCTGGGGCTGGGGAAGCATACCTGATTCATCTCCAAATCCAGAAAAGCCTTAACTGGTCCAGTACACACTTCCCAGTACAGCCAAGCCTGGTTCTACTAGCCGAGTTAGCAAAGCTAGGAATCAGGTTTTTCTGCCTGTCTGCTGACAGACAATGATGCTTCTTCATATTGACCACAGCATCTAAGAACTGTATTTGTATATCTGATTGTGCATTAGTGAGTTTCTTTTTAGACCTGAACTCAAGAATCCTGTTAAAGATTAACTGAAGAAAACATTTGGTTTCAGGTTCAATGCTAACACCACCCCACTGTCAATCTGATACGGTGTGTGGTTCTTTTCATTATGACTAATGTGGTTCTGTACAACACAGAGTGATGTTTCAGACTGAAATACACTGGCTGAACTGAGCCGAGGAGATGGACTTGTCCGTGCTACTCTGTAAAGCAACTTCCACTCAAACATCGTGAATTATCATTACCTTGTATAGGTTTTGCATGTTCTTGTATTTCACAACGAGCTGTTCCTGTTGCCACATCCCATACAATTATTTTACCAGTGACATCAGCAGAAGCTAAACGTAAAGAATACGGAGAGCCAATATTGTGATGGTAATTTTCTTTAGCCCATTTAACCTGAAGACAGAGATGAAAAGTGGTGAAATGAGGAAAACACAAACAACAGAGAAATCAAACTTGACATTTTTCAGACTGACTGTTTTGCTACTTGCTGCTGAGAGAAAGAAGACGCTAAAGGAATAAATAATCTTAATACTATGCTAACAAGAATTTGCCTGCTACAAAACTGATGTTGCAGCTACCTTGATGTATGCTGTCCCAGTACCTGACGCAGAAAGGGTTCGGCCAAACACAACTCTTTCTGCAGATACCTTAAAGGTGATGCAGTAATACAGTTGCCACTGGGCACCATTAGCTGCAACGTGAATTAGATTTGTAACTGCACCCAGGGCACTATACTGCTACCCCCGTAGGAGCTCTGCCCAAGAAGCCTGAAGCTGCTGAACACTGGGGTCTCCCCCACGTCCTCATGCAGCCCGTGCCAATGCCACATCATTCTGATAAGAAATTGCTCCTACCACACAACATGAACCTCCCCTGGCATAAAAGAATCACAGAATTACCCGGGTTGGAAGGGACCTCAAGGATCATGTAGTTCCAACCCCCCTGCCTAGCAGGGCCACCAAACATACACCTTTACTAGATCAGGTTGCCCAGGGCCCCGTCCAATCTGGTCTTGAACACCTCCAAGGACGGGGCATCCACAACCTTCCTGGGCAGCCTGTTCCAGGGCCTAACCACTCTCCTAGTGAAGAACTTCCCCCTAACATCCAACCTAAATCTTCCCTCTTTTAACTTAAAACCATTTCCCCGTGTCCTGCAGCTAACGTGCAGCTATCCCCTGTTGTCCTGTTGCTGTTACCTGGGAGCAAAGACCAACCCCGGCCTCATCACAACCTCCTTGCAGAGATGCAGAGAGCAATAAGTTCTCCCCCGAGTCTCCTCCTTTCTCCAGGTTAAACCACCCCAGTTCCCTCAGCCGCTCCTTCAGATCCTTCACAGCTTCATGCCATTCTTTGGGCACACTCCAGAGCCTCAATGTGTTTCTCGCAGCAACAAGCCCAAAATTACATATGTTACAGTCTTATTAAACCACGTGTGTCTCACCTTGACAACATTGGCTTTGTGCCTTTCCAGAACCTGCAAGGTCTGGGCAGTATTGGCGTCCACCACCAGCACGAGGGAATGGCATCCGTATGCAATCAGCCCCTGCCAGCCCCTAGGAAAGCAAGTCCCATCACCAAACAGAGCAAGCAGCACTTCACATCAACACATAGACGGGCGTTTAGTACCGACATAAGGGATAAACACCCCCACACACCCCGGAACTCCACAGCCCAGCCCAGCCCCTCTCACCAATCCGCCGCCCCCCTGTTGGGAGCACTGAGGGCTCCCGTCAGTGTGCGTGCTGACAGCTTGATGTTCACTGTGAAGGGCTGCATGGCGATGCAGGCAGCGCCGGGTCCAGCCCCGCAGCCCGCGGCCCACCGACCGCGGCAGGAAGCGCAGCACCGCCCCGCTCCGCCCCGGCCTCCGGTCCGTCCCCGCCGGGCTCCGCCGCGCCTCGAGAACTTTAGTTCCGCCCTGTTGGAGCGTCTCTCGGCCCTCAGGCGCAGGGCGAGGTGCTGCTAACCAGCAGTTACACCATTTCTCTCTCCCTAGCCTGGAGCAAAGCCTTGCTCTTTCCTCATAGCCATCCCAGTGAGCCCTCCATCCAGCTGTCCCAACAGAAGCACACAGCTGCTACCCCGAGGTGCTGTGCCCTCCCCAAAGTAACCCCAGCCCTGCTCTGGGCCATCACTTGGTGATGGCATCTAGGCTGACCTACACCTGGGCAGGAGCAGTATTCTCCCCTTGTAAGGCCCCATCTGGAGTCCAAGCCAACTGCATAATCTTTAAGGTCACTTCCAATCCAAGTCATTCCCTGATTCTTATGATTCTACATCTATTTTCTATGCCACAGCATTAATAAGAAGGCAATAACGCTGTAGCTCCAAGCAGGTTTCTTGAGTTGTGCTTGATGTACATTGTGGTTTTTAGGGGGGTTATCCCTTTTCAAAATAGAGATCACTAATAATTGTTTCTTTGTTGTTTTTCATAATGAAAAAGATGCCACTAGATGGCCAAAGCTGGCACGATCGTAATGCCAGCTTCATGTTTTTGCAGTGCTGGATGGTCGCTTTGCCACTGAAAGTGCTATTCCTCTTCCTTTTTTTTTTTCTCCTTTCTCTTTTTAATCACAATTCAATCTG
The DNA here is from genome assembly GCF_054131305.1 of Coturnix japonica. Classification (NCBI taxonomy): domain Eukaryota; kingdom Metazoa; phylum Chordata; class Aves; order Galliformes; family Phasianidae; genus Coturnix; species Coturnix japonica. The sequence continues at coordinate 29,128,777 of NC_140670.1, read as the reverse complement.
TGCAAGCTGGAACTCAAGGAGCAACCTGCAGCTGGTGCCTTTTCCAACACTCTTCTAGAGAAACGGAAAAGTAGAATCATAGTACATCGCTGACCACCATTTTCAGATGAACTTTTATGTTTTATTTCTCAGAATCCTCTCATCCAAAAATGTCTCTGTTGGTGTTAAAGCAGATGAATCACTGTTGCTCCCAACATGTTGCTTCCCATGCAGAGGTCTTCTTTGTTTATCACAGTTTGAAGACAACATGATCTACAAATCCAATTTGAAGAATTGTTAGCAGTCATTAACCTCACTATTTTTAGTATTTTTTTCCTAGTTCTCATGATGTAGATGAGAATGAGAATCTGAGTGACTGTAAGAAAAAATAAAGCCTAATACTTCAGATAAAATAAATAACAAGACCTATGAGCTTTGGGCTCGTGTCTCCAAATAATTATGCTGTGAGTTTGAAGTAGAAGAAGCAGGATTGAGATGAAGATATATTCAGTCTCTCTCCTTTGCATTTCTCTTTTATGTAATCGTAATTACTGAAGGAATAATCCTGTGAAAACTTCTGGGACTTCTTTAATTTCCATGGCCTTAAGTTAGAGCTTCAGGTGCTCCTGGGATCCACCAGTGAACCACCATAATTCTAGATTGTGTGCTGTTGTATTTCAAAACCCCATTTGAAATTAGGATATGTAACTAATTCATATATGCTATTGGGCACAGCTATATTTGCCTTACAAATTATGTTACTATTACCTTAGCATTATCATCTCTTCTCCAGGTATTTAAAGCTTCTTATGTTCTTCCCTGGTTAAGTGTCAAGCTGTTTGCTGAGCTGGGGCTGTCAGTGAGAAATAGACAGCACTGTGCTGTTCTCAGCTCTGTCAGGGCTCATGCACAGACCAAGAGTATTGCACAGCTATGTGTATACCTCATTGTGCCATATCCACTGCCACCATCCAAGCAAGGATTTGTCCACCACATTCAGTTCAGCTCCAGTCTTTGTGGGAGATACTTGGCTACCATGAAGGACTTCACCTATCCCAGGCTGTGGTTATATATTCCAGTTCCTCAAAGTCATCAGCAGCTTTAGGTTATAGTTTATGCTAAGGCTTTAATTAACAAATATAGTTATGTGTACGTTACAGACACACACAAAAAAACCCAAATAGCTGTTGTCTGAGTACATCCCCATGCATGCAAGAGACTGTTTGGCTTCAGCCATGTGATAAGCAGACTTTCAGACCTCTGCACTATGACAATATTCCCATACTTGATTTTATTTACCTTTCAATTTCTGACTTTACTCTGTTAAGCACAGAAGACAAACAGAGGGAGGTTTAAAACAAACAAAAAGAAAACCAACCGGGCCTCCAGAGGTTGGCGTGATGTTCTTTCTAGGAGTGCTATCAGATGGAGAGCTCTCAAGCCTCAGAAGCACAATCTCTGTTCAAGTGGGAATTGCTATGAAATGCAGGGCTTAAATCTCTGAAATGTAGGACTTCTACAAGGATACACGGTGTTCCACTCATCATTAAGGTCACCTGAAGTTACTCCATCGACACTGAAAAAAATCTCAGAAAAGGTAAATTAGTGAAACACTTTTTTTTCCCCCTTATGATATCAGGAAGGATGGAGTTTGTTCAGTTCAAAGCCAGTTCTCTCAGGCAATATTAGTGTAACAGATTTAATGGTTGGTATTCATGCTGGGAGAGAAATCATAGGAATGAGTAACTTTTATTTCCAGCCATTGTTATATGTAACTAGTGAGTTTCAAGTACATGTGTGTACTAAAAGCACAGTTTCTGCTGTCACCAAAGTTCCCATCTTCAAAACCTTAGTGCAGCAGGTGTAAGCCTCAGATGGGGAGATGGAATAGCAACACACAGAATTACATTTTTCTGCATGCTGACTGTGCAAGGCTTAGTACAGTGAAGCGTTTCTCATACACTTTTGAGAATCAGAGTCTAATTCCATTATATCTCTTTGATATTAAGTACAGTAGTGGGAAAGAGAGGAAGCTTGATGGATTTGAGAAGCGCCCATCTGCAGACTGCAAATGAAAAGACACTCATATATATATATACACACATATATACATATATATTTTCCCCCCACAAATTATTATCTCTTATGAATTATTCAAGCAGTATTTGGTTTATTAAAATGGAAGGCATACATCTCAGAATGCCAGTGCTTCCTACATACAGTGGGAAGATGATCACTTTTCCCCAGTCCTAGGATGGTTATTTCTCATGTCAGCACTCCTGGGGTTTGTAGGGTGCCTAAGAAATAACTGATGCATTAGATGAGAGACAGTGGGGAAGTTCAAAAGATGAAGGACCCTGAGAATACAATTAAGCAGCACTAATGAACATGACTAATTAAGATCTCAGCTGTTACCAACCCAGAGTAAGCATAAGTCTGTCATAAACATTATTTTCACAGATTAAGTCTTCAATTCTTCTCTAAAGTCTTCCTTCACTTTGTTACACATTCTGCAGAATATTTCTTCTGACAGTAAGGGAATTTCTCCCATGAGAAGGTCTGATACTCGGTTTTTATACAAATTAATCATTTCTGCACTGACAAGATCATCAGATCTAAAACTGTGAGGCTAAAAAAAATGTTGCTTGCTTATCAGTTCCATCTTCACCCTTGTATTTTCATGTTCATTCTTTCTCTCCTTTGGCGACTTTTTGACATACTGGAGAATATAGAAGTTTTTCAAATAAAATATTCTTGGAGATGAATTTTCCAGGATAAAACAGTCCTCTAGCTCCCTATTCTTCACAGAAGGTTCTATAAAATATCCATGATTTGAAGAGGGAATCATCTGTCTGAATCACATCACAGACATGCATCCTTCAGAGCAAAGAAACATATAAAAAATGAAATATTTAGCAAGACTTATACAGTATCAAAGCCAAACGGGATTTGAAATCAGAGTGGTGATGTTTACAAAGCATTCTTGATTTTCACAATGAAAAAATGTCTGACCTATAAACAAATAATTTGTCTAACTTTTGTTTAATGCAGCTCTGAGATTTTAATGCAAACTACCCTAAACTTCAGACTTGCATTTGAACAGGTGAAAAGCCTGCTGCAAGTATATGGTTTTCTTATTTGTTAGTTTGATTTTTCTATTTATTGTATGCTGCCATCATCAGTGTCCATTATCCTCCAAAATGTTTGTACATGGCAAATATCCCATCTGGAGCTCTTCTGTCCCTAAAATCCACAGCAGTTGTTTTCTAAGTGGGTCAGAACTGAAATTTGTCAAAGAATAAACATTCATTCTTTCATTTACAAACTTAAGATTGTTTAAGTTCCTTTTAAAGGATTTTTCAGCCATTTATCTGGGTTAGGAAAAGTTGTATATTACTGCCAAAAATAAGAACCTTTCACACATGTGGTAAACGCAGTTTTACCCAATATACCCAGATGTATAACCATTTCCTATTCACCAAAATTGTTGAAGCATGAAGCCTTAAATTCCAGAAGATTATGAGTCTTCTGGTTTTCCAGGGTGCAGAACAGCTTACTGGCACACAAAATCCAACAAATAGGATACACGCAGATAATTTGCATGGCCAACAGCCACGATTCCTTTCACAATTATAAGCCAGCTCTGAAATATCATCTTCTGTTTTGTAATCCTTTCTAAGTTAATTTGAACACAAGTAATCTCAAGGGCTTAATTTTTACACGGCATTGACAAGCATTGTGCTACAATTTACTGAGAGATAATTGCTCATTTACAGAAAAAAAAAAAAACACAAAAAAACACAAAACAAAACACAGCAAACATTACAAAAATCCCTTTCGAGATTCCTTCCCCTCCAAGATGAGACGTTCCTCGTTCAATTAGAAAGCTCAATGAAAAGTACGCTCTTGCTAGACAGTAACATTTTTTACCAGTTTTTGTGTTGATTTCATCAGTTCTAAGAAGGACTGCTGGGCAAAATCATAGGATCATAGGATCACAAGGTTGGAAAGGACTCACAAGATCATCTAGTCCAACCATCCTCCCATTACTGTAGCTACAGCAAACCACTAAACCATATCTTTATAGATCCTTATCCAGACACCTCTTTAACACTGCCAGGGACAGCAACTCCACCACCTCCCTGGGCAGCCATTCCAGTGCCTGACCACTCTCTGAGAGAAAAAGTTTCTTCTAATGTCCAGTCTAAACCTCATCCGATACAACTTGTAGCCATTTTCTCAGGTCCTGTTTGTTGTCTGGGAGAAGAGGACAAGCCCCTCCTCATCACAACCTCCCTTCAGGAAATTGTAGAGTGCAATGAGGTCTCCCCTAAGCCTCCTCATCTCCAGGCTAAATAATACTTGATGGACAACCTGTTCCAGTAGGAATAACCAAGGAGGTTGTGGATGACCCATCCCTGGAGGCATTCAAGAACAGGTTGGATGTGGCTCTGGGCAGCCTGGTCTAGTGGTTGGTGACCCTGCACATAGCAGGGGAGGTGAAACTAGACGAGCATTATGGTCCTTTTCAACCCAGGCCATTCTATGAGTCTATGTTTCTATAATCACAGGAAGATGGCAAGTTTGTCTAGAGCAGCCAACAAAGTGGGGACACAAGGAAGAACATGTGAGACTCTCACATCCCAGTCTGCTGCCCTAAAACACGTTCCCTCAAATTAAAGGGTTCTCTTCAAAGGAAGCTGCTTAGCAAAAAACTCATTAACTCATGCATGGTGGCTGTTTTATCAGCTCTTCCTTGAAAATTACTATTTAGCTGTGAGTAACCCAGTTATCTCCCATAGAAGTCCTTGTAACACAGAAACCACGTGCAGCTACTGGGATACAAAGCACATCTATCAAAAGAAAATCCTCATTAATAAAGTATAAGAATTCTGGCTCTTTCATAAAGCCTTAATGTGACACAAACCCCTTCTCACCACTTGTGATAACTTTGCCTTTGAAAAGAATGAAGTTTTCTGATGCGAGCTCACATTGGTGGATTTACTGCAAGGATGAGAGCTTATTGTCTCATTCATGAGACAATAAGAAGTCAGCAGGCTCTTCCAACTTTCTTGCTTTCTTCACTTCCCATGGCAGTGGAGGCAAGGCACAGACTGGGCTATGAGCAGCCCTATGGGAACATTTGGCCAATCTCTCTCAGCACAAAGGGATGATGCCTGGAAATAGTGTTTGATTCATCTGCTGTTGGCTTACTGAAACACAGTCTACCTGTAAGCATTTGTCATATTAAGTAACCTCTGCAGCATCGCTGCTGAAGAAGCGTGACAATAAGGAAATTAATTGTTTCAGTGAGAACTTTTTGTCTTGTCAACAGTGTTTCCAAATTTCCACAACAGCAACTGCTATGAAACTTGAGGCATTTACATTTTTAATTTTCCCTTCCCAGAATTGTTTTAATGAACCAATATTACAGTGGCACTGATGGGCACAGATACATGCTGGAACTAATTACTAAGATGGCAGGAGTGAAGATTTAAAATGCGGATTTAATTTTGGAAAACAAGCACAATGTAAAAAAAAATCTGCCCTGCAGCTTTTGTAAATATAACTGACTGCACCCACAAGATGACTTTTCTCTTCCCCTCACTTGCATTTTGCCAGCATATTTGCATGCAGTTTTCTGTCGTATTTACTGTAGCCTGTCCCAAAGGCCATTGCTCATGCATTTGCAATTCCCATCCATCTCTTTGATGAAACAAATGAACCCTCTTGTAGCTTTTCTGTTTCTACATATTTTGATCCATTTGCCACTTCAGGAATGTATTTTCAAAGCTCTATGCAAAAAGTCTGCACAGACTTTGGGAGTTTTGATTGTACCACCTGGAGTCCTCAAAGGCAATAACATCTGCTAATTAACAAATAACTCAGTATATTGAAAATCTATCCCCATAAGCTTTTGGTTGAGAAAAGAAACACGTTAGTAACTAGATTTGCTTTTTGTTATGATTGCTCTCATGTCTTTACATGGTTGGTGTGTTCTAGTAGACAAAGAATAAGAGAAAAAAAGGACCAGAAATAGGAAAGAAAGCAGAAATTGAAAAAGAACAGATAAAGGACTGAAGAGTAGGATTCCAGTCACGTCTAGTATGGACAAATCAAAGGCTTCTAGAAGGAAGGGCAGTAATCTCTGTTGTCCTCTCCCTACTCTTTTACTTGCTCAATCAGCTGAAGCTGACTGTTTTTCTGTATAATCAGCATAAATCATGTGGGGAAAAGTCCTGTTCTGTGAACTGGCCATTCTGTGAACTGTTACTATTTCTCAATACCTCACAGTTTAAAAATTTGGATATCAGTCTTTTCTTTGTCAAGTTTAAATATATATTCTGCCTATATATTTTCTAACATATACTGCAAAGTATTCCTTTGTCATTCGTGATTTTTAGTTTGTTGACCATGTTCCATACATAACTTTTTTAATTAAAGTTCCTTTGAACTCAGTCTTTGAAATAATTACTTTTAAAGGAGTAGGTAGAAGATTCCCCGAATTTCTCCTGTTCCACACTCAGGTTTAAGGTCCATGAGGTTGGAGCAGATCTACTTTGTCTCATTTTCAAGCCATGGGCCTCCTTTACAAATTGTCCATTCATCTTTGTCATACCTCAGAAGAGAGGTTGAAATGTATCCAGCAAAACCTTCAGGGCATGAACTGTTTTAGAAAGTCTCATTCTAACTTTGCCCAAAGCACTAGTGGAAAAAGCTCTTTTCTGGATTAGTTTCTCTTTGATTAATTTTAATCAATTTCTCCTTAAACCACCAGGCTGCAAAATACAACATTTAGATCGACACCTTTCATTATCCCAATCAGTTTCCCAAAAGTCAGAAATTATACCAATCATTCCTAATTTCTGACAGTTATGTTTCTATTTGATATGTATGCAGAAACACCTTATTTAACAGAAAATTACAGGCTAGCCATAGAAGAAGGATGCAATCAAGGTGAAGCATGACTTTAGGCACCTTTTGGCTTAGCATGATTTCATGCATTGAGTTGCATAAAAGATGATAAGCATTTGAGCAGCTCATTTCTAATGGTATGCAATCAGGAACTCACAGTAGGTGTAGGGCAGCCATCAGGTGTCTCTGTATGAACTTCAGGGAGGGAGGAGATCCAGATCCTGGTCGATATTGCAGCAAATGTGCATCTCTTTCTTGGTGCATTCATATATACACTGCTACTGCCCCAAACTGAGATGGTATTTCTGTAATCATCAGTCTGCTTGTGAGAAGGGATTAATCAATGAGATGACACATACATCTATATTAAAACTGTGATTAAGGGTCCACAGATCAATTTTTCAGACCACAGACAAGGTGTATGATAATACACTGCGCATTCCAGAGCTTTCTGATAGTTTGGTTCTCTCACTACAATGAAAAGTATACTAAAATATGTATAAAAACTTATCAAAGTTTCAGGTTTTAGACAAAAACATAAAAACAAAGCTTTAAATGCTTTTGAATTAAAAAAAAATAGTGTGTTACATGTGAAAAATAGATACTGCCTTCGACAAGCTAAACATTATAAAGCACCTTTATTTCAGCCATACTGAAAGGGTAATATTGAGATGAATAGAATGTAACTTCATCTTTTATCTACATTTCAGTTTCAAGCAGTATCATTGTCAGGTACCTGTGTTGGGCACGACAATCCTTCATGCCCACACTGAAAAGGCAATGAGGGAATGTAAGTGAAATTCCAAAGCCGCGAACTGTGTCTTATGAAGCTGTGTTGGATGCCATGTTTCACTGCCCTCAGGATGTTTACAAGACTTTAAGTTTGCACTTAAAAGAGCGTCTTGGTTTTATGAAGATAGCTTTGCATATCAGAAAGTAGAAACAAGATAAATCACATGAAAATAGATCATTAGTAGTTACTTTGTAGTCAGTGGTTATTGGGTACTATTGTCACTAATACTGTTATATAATGCCATTTTTTTTCATTCGTTTCATTTCAGACAGCAGCTGTAATTGAAAACCATGCACAATAATTGCAAAATGAATAAAAATATGCATTGAAAGTGCTATCACATTCTACAGGGATTTTCACAACGGAAGCAAAATTTAGTTAGATGATATTGCTCTAAATAGATGGATAGAAAGTGAATTTCAGTTAAAACTTAAATTCTAAATGCACTCCAACTTGAGCTCTGTGATTGACTAAACATGTAATTTGCCCCTGAAAGCATAAACTCATCTTTGACAGCTGCGTCTTGAGCACAGAACAGGAGCACAGGGAGGTTACTGCTATCACTAACTATGGCAGCATAACACTACATAGCAACAAGATGTATGTGCACAGTAAGATGTCTCCCTTAAATCCTTGTTCCAATATTACTTACTTGTTCTGTCCACAAAGAGCTGAAGAAGTTTGATGCTTATTGAGCTGTCCTTAAAGTGAATAATTTACATCAATGACGCTTCACACAGATGCTCCACTTACCTGGGATCTGCTTAAGATCAGAACTTAGATCAACTGCTTTGATGACTGGATGACAGCCACTGAAGAACAAGGTTAGGATATGACCACCCACCTCCACCTTATTGACTATAACTGCTATGCAGACTTGTTGCTGATGCTTCAGGTAAAGTCAAAAGCTGAATCCAGACATCCCCAAACCTCAAATCAGAGATAAAAGAGAGGTTTTTTACTTTTTCTTCTAGGCTTGCAGGACTGGGAGAGACGATGCAAAGATTTTGTATGACTTGGATGGGATGACAAAGACTATTTCCAGTCTGACATTTATTCTGAGCTAGAAATCAGTCTTCTACTCCAGATATCTACAAGTGTGCTGGACCCAGTGAAAGATAAAGGGCAAACCCTATTTCCTTTAACAGGATTCAAGCAGCCAACTAAAACTTTATCAAACTGAGCCTACAGCTATTAAATCGGTAGTGGAAATGGAAGTGGTACACTCTTCTCCTCCAGACTGACAGTGGACCACACCAGCTCTGTTTCATCTTTATTTTCACTCACGCTGCCCTTTGTCTGAATTTCAGCCTCATAGATCTGTGGAGGATTTCTGTAGTGCATTTGTCTTGCAAAATTTCTTCCCTGGAAAGCTGTTCTATTCCTACAGAGAGTTACCATCTGGAACACAATACTCATTGATCCCCAGTAGGATTTCCGAATTCCACCTCTTCTCTGCTATTGGGAACTTCATTAATTGCTGAATTGATAATCATGATAACATAAAGAAGGATATATAACATCACAATATGAAGGCAAGTGCCTTAACTCTACAGACCCTAACGGGAGCAAGAAACAAATCTGGAAGAAGAAATGACTGGCATATCACTAAAACAGTCAGACAGAGAAAACAACTTGCAGCTCAGTGTAATTGTACCTTGCAGCTTGCAAGTTGGTATGACTTCTATGATAATAATATCTATAATAGATCATCTCCGGCAAAGAAAATTTGATGAACGTGGTGTAAAATGATGCTTTTCTACTGGAATGGGAGCACTATGTTGAGTCATGTTTGAGGTTCAAATTTAGCTGACTATTGCAAGAGTAGGAAAAGTTCCAAACAGTGATGTTTTAAGCAGATGGAAAGAAATTACTCAGATTCGAAAGGTGCTAAATTTAAGATTCCCACATGTATAAAAAGTGACAAGCAATTTTTACTATCCACAGCTGCTCATGCACATGGATAATGTCTCACACAAGTAAAGGACTTACTAAGTTACCACGTGTATTAAATTATTCCCTCCAATTGGAAAGGGTGCTGTCCCAGTCTCAGCCCTAATATTAATTACACCATTTTTCCCTTGAACTCTCCCATCACACTGTCACTTCAGAAAGTGGTTGCAAATGCTTCATTCTGACAGGCAAATGGCACTTCTGATGTTGGGGCTGATCTTAAGTAGTTCATAGCATTCATGGTTAGGGATCACTAGGCAGTACTATCAGGAAAAGAAGCTTAGGAAGCTCTTTTAAAACAATATATATATTGTGTTTTTTTCCTAAAAAGTAAATCCCTTCAAAGACATTTGGTCAGGAAGACATTTCCTCATGCTTCCTCTGCAGCAGAGCTCACTGTGCTAATGAGAACCTCAGCAATCCCTATGACTCCTGTTAGGTAGAATACTGAAGTTCCCACTGCTGTGAAATACAGATACAACTTTTACCATCACCTTGAATGGAATGGAATATTTCCTTTCCAACTGTTCTTAAACTGCCTTATTTGCTTAAACAAATCTCCCATGAAAGCAATCTGCATGCTCATGTTTATATTTGTCATTTCTTCACACCTGTAATGAGACATAAACTGGATTTATTTTCAGATAAACCTCATTTAACCCCTTAACTTCACTCTAAGTTACAAATTAGTTTGTTAAAATTTCCTCCCTAAGTGTGTCTGTAAATGTTTCACAATATGCTCCTATTGCAAGCACTGCCACTGTCATTATTAATGCAGCACAAAGCATTTCAACTTCCATTACAGAGCTGAAAAACATTTGTCTGGCAAATTCAGCTGAAACATCCCCTTGTGCATCCATGAACTCAGTTCTCTTCTCTGACTGCTGTGGCTGTATTACAGTGGGAAATACATTAGAGAAAGCACTAAGAACTGCCAGCAGCCAGCACCAACACCTTCCAGCCCCTGCTCTTGCAGATGATGATCTGTAAAGCCTCCAGAACAATAAATAGAAAGATTCCAACTGCAGATTGTTGCCACCTCAGAAAACTGAGTCACTGGAAGATTCATGGAGATGTTTTGTGCTGCATTTGCATTTATTACTATTCCGGATTAGTAGTTGTTCTCCCACTTGCAGTCCATCCATAAAAAATCCACTCTGTGATGTTATTGCTAAGATACAGAATTTTGTTCAAGAAACTAAGCTCATCTAAATCAAAAAATATAGCATATTAAAAACAGACTAGATACACTATAGCAAACAAAAATTCAACTATTGTGCAATGCTTTTCTGATGTGATTTTCACACAGTCAGATATAAATTTCCTAACAGCATGCCAGCTCCTAGTCCAGATAATTTGCTGAATTTAAGGTTTTTGAGGATGAAAGTTTATTCAGAACTGCTTCCTGTCCTTTCAGCCAGTCTCTTCTCTCAGAGTTTCATAATGCCATACAGCTTGGAACTTCTGCATGTACAGAAAGAGAGGAATATGGAGGTGAGGAACACTATAAAGGAAAGCCTCACTTTTGCTTAGAGCTGCCCATTTTAAGCATGGTCAATCTAAATTCTTCAAATTTCTTTATGGTGCCAATGAAAGCTGAAATTCATGGTTATATTCTTAGCACTCAACCTTACAGGAGAACAGGTAGAATGGAAGAATTTCTTACTTTCTCAGCCTAGCCTGTATTATTGAGAGTGTCTGTAGCAGGCAGGGTGTCAGGAGATATTCAAGACAGCATCTTAACAAGGATATAAGAATGAATGCAGCAGTACAGAATAATGTTTGAGTTGGAAGGGACCTTAGAGGCCATCTGGTCCAACTCCCTGCAATGCAGAGGGACACCCACAGTTCTATCAGGTGCTCAGAGCTCTGTCGCCTGACCTTGGATATCTGCAGGGATGCACACCACCACCTCTCTGGGCAGCCCTTGCAGTGCTTCACTACCTACCCTGGAGGACTCTCAGGCTGCTCTCACGACAGAGACATCTCCCTGGTTAATGGCAAAGGGCTTGTATAAACTCTAGTACAGTAAAACAAAGAGCTTTCTCAAGCCACCCCATTTAAAAACAGTGTTTTGTTTTATGAGGCATCAGCAACAGCGTGCAAACAAATCTAAGTGCCCTAGAAATGCTTCATAACCCTTCAGCAAAACAACAGCTGTACATCCTCAAGCAGCAGAGAGTGCTTTATTAATCTCTAGGTTAAGGTTTTGGGGGAAAAAAAAATAATAATAATAATAAAAAACCCAATCTATTCTTTCTCACAAATACCATATTGACAATTTTCCCTGTGACCTTGAGAGCTTCCCTGCTCTGTGCCATCCCAGCTTTGTGCTGGGAGCACTGGCAGACCAGGAAAAGCAGCCTTATGTTATTTCCTAAATAGCCATTCAGGATTCCGTGCTAAGATGGTGATAGAAAAATTCAAGATTATGAAGTTAAAAAGCTCTAATTTCATCCTTAGATGTCCACCATGGCCTAAATGTTCTTCTGGAAACATTTGCAAATGCTTTTAAAAGTCAGAATGACCCATTTATAGGATATCATCCTTTCACAAGTGCAAAATAATGAGTTTCTTTTGTAGAAAGGACAGCATCAGTAAACAGGACAACAGGTGAAATTTACATCTGAGGAGTTGTTTAAAACCCACGGGTGACACACTGATGGTTTGAACATTTAATAGAAGTCCATTATGGAAACCAAACAGTAGATTTAGAGTTCTAAAACAACAGATTCAAATAGAATTGGCAACTCTCTTGTGCATGAGGTTTTATTCTAAAAGCTAGGCAGGAATTTACTACAGCTATCATTCTGTTATATATAGAATGTTAGCAGACATAAAAAAGTGCAGCTACTATATAAGATTTTCTGGGTATGCTGTGCCAGAATTGCAATGTACTTCTAACAAGCCAAGTAAATGCTAACCAGTTCATTGGAGTTTATCCTTTCTTTAAACAATGAAATGAACTCTTCTATCTGCTGAATCAGTCCCAAAGAGCATATACCAACTGCTCTGCTTAATTAATTAATATCTTTTCCACTGTGAATCTTAACCTCCCTATAATAAAATGTGGTGAGATTAAACAACGCCTTAATTACTTGTTAAATAGTACAGCATAGATTAAAAAATGCTACATCACAGTTTTGCAGAGGTGGGAAGTATTTTCTTATACAGCTGCTGCTGAAAGAAATTTCAGTCTCAAGAAGTGAAAAGTAAATGCAGCATGATTAATTTTGCTGTAGGGGTATCATCATTTAGGTGCCTATTCTCTTTCAAACTATTTCATTTCCTCCTTTTAGTGGAATATGTTAAATACGCACCTTTAGTACTAGTGAAATCTGCCTTGTGCAGAGAGGTGAGATGGGGATGAGATCACAAGCACAATAAACCATTTATGACAGAAGTTTCCCTAGCATGATTCTAAATTAGTATTAGTAGGAAACAAACACTCGCATTGGTAACATCAAAACTGTTTTCCACCATCAAGAAAACATGCTGTTGGATTACTGGTAGATACTGATAACATTTTATTGCGAAGCTGATGTATTTGGCAGCTTTTTAATTGCATCCACTGCCTGTAAGTGTGTGCTCTAACAAATCATACATGATGACATTAAGCTAATGATAAAATAATGGCCTGTGAAGGACTAATGTTGTTATCATAATTTAATAACTCAAGCAGAGTATACTTAGGATCACTCCGTTATTTCCTTTAAGTAGTTTCTAAAACTGCTTTCTTTTATTTTTCCAAGCTATTCTGCCAAAATGCCCAGTGAAAACAAATACCATTGCAGAGTGGAGCATACTGTGCTTTGATAAACAACTGGCTGTGGTGACATCTCTGATAGTAAACCCTGTCCATCCTTCACAAGTCTGAGGCTTGAACAGACTGATGTGCTCCTGCTCCAGTTACATGTGGATTATACAAACTGTGGTAGAAATGGATATCACCACCGTTTCCTCATTCCACCCACTTACCCACGTAACAGAACAGTCTGTCCCAGTCCAAATCTTTTGGTGTATCCAAATCTGTTGCAGGCTTGGCTGGTTTCAAGGCAGAGTTGTCTATAAAATGCTCTTTTTGTAGTCCTAGATAAGGCTCCCTGCCTTAGATGTCCGGGCTTTATGCTGCTAAAATGAGATAACAGGGCAAATTGTTAGAACTAGGGACAATAAAAGAAGTAAAAATATTTTCCATGATGCAAGACATTTGTTCATATAGTCTTCAAAAGGGTCATCAGATAATGAACACAACAAATAATAGCCCTTAAAAATAGTAGCCACTTTTTTTGCTCTTAATTAGGCAGAGCACTTTGATTGCAAACACTGCTTAAAAACAGTCTTTAATGACACGGACTAATTTATATTTTAAAAAGTAACCGAATACTCCAGTTTTTAAAATTCTGGGATGGCTCAAGGAGAGAACAACTAAATGTTTAAGGCAGTGAAAGTCACTCATGCAATACAAGCCAACATTAGCTCCTGCACAGCTTCATTGACTCCATGTGGTCAGTGAGACAAATGATGCCCTTAGCTGCCACATAGAGAAGTTGCTCAACCAAATTTCCAGTAGAGAATTTCAGAAAGAAAGGCCATAGTTATCTAGAATTTGGTAGCAGATAGTTATTCCTCTTCCATAACCTGACCAAAAGGTAACTAAATTCAGCAGAAAGAATTTCCATTAGATAATAAGCTTCGTCTTTGGACTTCAGTTTGCTTATTATCTAAATGCACTGTTGGGAAAAATGATTTAGTATAGGTCAGCATTTTCTTAATCTTATGTATTTGTGGTGCGATTTAAATTGCTTCCCATACTTAAGCAAAAGGTGATGATGCAACTATCAAGTTTCCTACAGAAACATTAAAGTTTTCTTAGCACAGCCAGTAAACACTGGAAAAGGAAAGGCATCCCCTGTGCTCCAAATCACATGGGACATGGGCTATTTTACATTTCATCTGAAGAATTATAAATAATAAATGCTCTAACATAAGGTCACTGAATGTCACTATTTCTGGTTTTGCCTCTAGAAGCATGGTTAAAAAAAGAAGTCTTTTTCTTCCCTTCTCTCACACACCACATACATCAAAAATTCAGCCTAAATAATCCATATAGTTCTCCTTATTTGCCCCCCACAGATTTTTCTCCACACTTTGGTGTTGACTGAGTACATTTTTGGTGCCTTCTTCCTCAGCTCTCCTTGATAATCCCTGTAAGCTTTCTCTAGTTTTCTTTCATCGGTTACCTCCTCTTTGATCTTGGGGATTCTTTTCTTTACCAGTCTTGAAGCTTGTGAGCCATGTTTTCAGAATTAAAGCTGAAATTGTGAAGAACAGCATGAAATAAAGATATGCATATTAAATGAAATATTACATCTCAACCTAAGAAAGAAGAAAATAAATTAAGTAGCTGAAAGGTACTAATCCAAACATTAGATTCTCTGCTGTGAACCATACAAAATACAAGCTCTTGTTATCTGGAGAGGTTTTCCAAATACCACCTATTTATGTCCATCTATGACAGGAACCTTTGGCCTTAGGTCTCTCTCAACAAAAATGCCTCATAAGGATGAATTTCTCTATGGCAAATCAAAGGTGTTAGAGACTATGCTTGATTATATTTTAAAGTTTGCTGCACCTTGGCACAAGATTCAAATTCTGCCTTGGAAGCTATGGTCTTGAAGGCAGGAAATATGACTGCCACTGGAGCTGTGGTGCTGACAATGCAAAGACTCAAAGCAATTGCCTTGCTCTTGGTGAGCTGCCCTTCTGTTGATTGAGATAGATCAACGTGGAATTGGAGGATGAGTAGGGAGAGGACAACAGGAAGGAAACCTAGAAGCTGGGAAGAACACAGTCATGGCACAGCAGAGGTAAGGAAGGCTGAGGTCAGGCCTTGTCCTCCCTTCAAGGGACCACTGTGCAAATGCATGGCTCCAAACCACCCAAAATGGGCTAATTGCTCTCATTTTGACTAGTTGGGCTCTGAGAGGTGATGGTCTGAAGTTGCACCAGGGGACGCTCAGATTGGATATCAGAAAAAATTTCTTCTCCAGATCTCAACTCTCAAGACTGTTTATTGTATTAACAAGTAATTGAAAGTTAGAAGCATTTAGAATATTCAAAAATATTTTCATATTTCAAAACTGACAGGGATATTTTATGTTATCTAGGAACACACCACGTGCCCCTAGACGCAGAAATTCGTTTTATTTGCTGTCATTTTTACAGCACAGCTGTCTGTGTATCAACACTGATTTTTCTGTTCCTCTCCTAGGCCAATTCTTTAAATCTTTATCTGCTAGTACTTAATGACATTTCTTGTTAAGAACCACACTGGAAGTCAATATCTGTTGTCAGACAAATCAACATGCAATGCATTTTCCAATAAAGTTCATACCAATACTACCCTGGTGGAATTCTGTTTAACTATATATTGAAAATATATTAACTGCAGAGGTGAACACTGACCAACACGTCCATTTGCCTTCAATACTGAAATCAATTCAGTCTTCCAGCATAATCAAAACTTCAAGACATCTACATAAAGAGAACTTTGCATTTAGGATTGCTGCAGAAGAAGGACCGAACTAAAAGACAACGGAAAAGCAGCAGGAATTGTACGTTTCATTATGTAGCAGAATGGGAGAAACAGTCTATTGTAATATCTATTACCCTGATGTTTAACTTCAATAATTGGCTATGTCTTTGCATCTGTACCTTTTCACAAAAGTACTTCTATATTTGTGGGGCTATCTGTGCCAATAATACTATATCGATGAGTGCTTTAAGAGTGCTCATAAAACACAGGCTGCACTTCAGTTCGTTCACTTACCTTTAGGGCAGGTTTTTACAGTTTCAACAGCACAAGCAGGCTGACATAGGCATGTATACTTGTGCCTGCTAGCTATTAGTGTTTTTAATTAGTGATATACAAGAATGTGGGAGCCTGTACAATTATTTTTGCCCGATGTCAAGCTTTCTGGCTGTACAGACAGCAAATCCAGCCTTGTGGCTGACCTCCTACACACTGATGGACTTCTGAGTCTCAGCTGAGAGTTTAGCATGTGACGTTTTAAACAAGGATGGGGCAAGACAGCCTCACTAAGAATCAAATGCACATCCCCCAAAGACACAAGATAATAACCTACATCAAATGTTGTCTTTCGTATAATGAAGAATTCCATTGATTCCAGAGGGCTTTAGATCAGCTTGTAAGTATACACAAGAAAGCAAAGACATTTTTATTTAATAAATAGAATAATCTAATGAATAGAATAATCTGCATCTAGGAACCAAACTCCACACTGTGAAAGGTTCCTTTTTTGTTCTCAAGCCAGATCGAAATACTGTGATTATCATAATCTTTTATCATGCTACAGTTCTTTCATACAATGTTTTTCATTAACACAATTTATTCATAAACCACTTTTTTTTTTTCAATTCCTGCAAGTGCAGCTTGCTCAAAACATTGTATGCTTTCAACCTTGAAACTCTGTCTTGCTCTGTAAACTGATGTATTACCTTGTAATTTCAGCTCCACATGACCCTTACTACTATAGTTTGCTTTAATCCCTATTACTGTTATTATTTATGCAGCTCCCAGCGGTATACAAGACATTCATTAAGTATTCTCTGCTTTGAAGTAAGCACTGAATGTAAAGCAGGTCACCCATAGGAATTTATTACTTAAGCATCTTATTTCATCATATCTTTAGGAAACCCAGTAATTTTATAATGTGATTCCCTGAATTACAAATTCATGAGGGATTGATTATATGTCTGTAAAACATTACCAGATGAAAGGGGCTTATTCAGTTACTAACTCTTAAAACTCCATAACTACTGCATAAATACTCAAAGGTACCAACTCACCCAGGAGATCAGTGCTCCATGAAGACAGATTTAGGTTAGATATTAGGAATAAATGTTTTACTCTAGAGGGTGGCTAGGGCTATTCAGTCTGGAGAAGAGAAGGCTCTGAGGTGGCCTGATAGCAGCCTTTCAATATCTAAAGAGGAGCTACAGGAAAGAAGGGACAGACTCTTTTACAGGGTCTGTGGTGACAGAACCAGGGAAAGCGGCTTCCAGCTTAAAAAGGGTAGATTTAGGTTGAATATAAGGAAAAAGTCTCTTTACAGTGAGAGTGGTGAGGCACTGGAGGTTGCCCAGAGAGGGGGTTGATGCCCCATCCCTGGAGACTTTCAAGTCCAGGCTGCATCAGGCCCTGGGCAAGCTGTGCATCTCTGTTTGTTGCAGGGGAGTTGGACCAGATTGCCTTTAAAAGTCCCTTCCAACTATAAGGATTCTATGATTCTAACTTCAGTTGTAGTGTGTTATATTTTTCAGTCTTTAATCTTGCAAATACTTCGTCCCCTACATAGGCTCACTTTTTTCACGCTTTCCCTGACCTAGGAGAAATCAGCACTGATTGTATCTCTATTTTCTCCCTTTAAGAAAGAGTTGATAATTCTTGGCTAACTACAGCCTTAGCTGTCTGATCCAAAAGCCTTGACAAGCAGATACCATCCAGATATGAATATTAAAGAAGAATCTTAAGGCAATATAAAAACTACATTTTCCACCATCAACACTGAAGAATACTAAAGTACTGAAATGGCTACAGCATAGCAAAGAATACTCAAATAAGAAATTACTGTTCAGCAGAGCTTCACAGAACTGATTAGGATGGAGGACTCTCAGATCAAGGTACACAGAGAGTTCAGGGACAGAACCAGACAATTTTAAAGTTCCCATAAGTTAAATCCCCAAATAATGTGCTTGAAAGTATTTTCACTTACTTCAGTAGCAGAAAACACAATATATGAAAAAAAATTAAATGCACAATAAAACAGCTTCATGTTTACCTGCCTGTAAATGGAGTTTTATGCCAAAAATAGTCATTCCTCATTCCAACCTCATTACGTTCAATATAACAGCAACTCTCATAGTAGCTATTTTCTTACCATGAGATATCACCAAAGAAAATGCCACCTGACGTGCTTTTGGTAGAGCAATTTGTTTTGAACTTCCAGCATGAAAGCTGCCAAGATATGTGAAGACAAAAATTGTGGTGCAGGAAGCCATAAACTTAGGGGCTCATTAGGCCTTTTAAGTTTAATATCACACATGGGCTGAGCAGAGAATATCAGTGGTACCTCAACTGAACAACAAAGTAAACATGTAATAAATCCTTGATCAGACCAAACCACTGCTTTGATTTGGCAGTACAGGGTCTGCATCTGGAACTTGAGGCTCTCGTTCTCACACATTAAACCACCCTTGTTCATCAGCTCTACTGTACAACAGCCATTGGAAACCTTAATTTGGCTCTATGTTCAAGTCTCAAAGTTCCTATTACAGTTAGGGCTAACAAATTGAATGCAATAGATTTCTTCCCCAAACCTGCAACATTATGCTTCAGGCTGCTGGCTAAATGACACCTACTGGCTTCCATGTTGAAAGGAGTGAAGCATGCTTGAAATTATAAGGATAATAAGGTACCATTTAGGTAGAAAATAGTTATCATCTATCAAAATAATCTTTAAGTTACTGGATGAAATTTCCACCTAAGATGACCGTGATGCATAACAAAACATGTAGACAAAACAAAATTAATTATACAGATAAAAACATACTTAGTAGATCACAGAGAGGAAAAGGGAGAGGATAGAGTGGGAAACTAAAAATGACCATTAAAAATCTCATTAAAGAAGGAAGAAGAAATACTTGAAAGGAAATATATCTGCTAGAGAGATGAAAGTCACAAGAGAAAAGAGGGAATGAAATAACGGAATGTACTTAGGACCAGAAATAGCCCAAGGGGAAAATCAGACTGAAAAAGATGGAAACAAAAGAAGGGAAAGTGTTCAGGCTAAAGAAGAAAAAGCAAAAAACCAAAGCAGTGGGCAGAGGCAGAAAAGCGTAGTACTCTGTATTTCATTACTACTGTCAGGGTTTACTACTTCAATAGACTGCAAACACTTAAACCAAACTGGATGTAAGCAACTTCTGTACTCAGGCTGCAGCACCCTGCAGATGCTCTCAGCGCCTGATCGCACAGTCTCACAAGGATGTCATTTCTCATGTTTGTTTTTCTTTTCTTCAGATGTAGCTCCTGCCCATTATTTAAACTCAGCTCACTGAATCCCAAAGTAGTTGACTTCCTAACACCAGCTTCACAACTGCTCCTCTTCACAGCATCTGTCTTTTTTGGCAGCAGCAAAGACAGAATATGACCCAAGTAGCTTTATGTGCAAGGCATCCATTTCTCATCTCTCAGCAGCACTTACTCAGATTTCCCTTTGCTGCCTTCAGTTACATTTCTGCCCTTTAAGCAATAAAGCGTATGTGTAATTTTATTTTCTTAATTAGCATGGAATCACTCTAATTAAGCAATATAATAATAAGTAACAAGTTTTGGCCCCCATTGGTGCTAATGTAAATCAGGTGTTATTTCAATACCAGATAGCAACTGAAAGCAAAAATTGTATGTAACTGTTCTTGGCTGCTACACAACACCAAGGGCATATGAAAATAATTTGCCTTCAGGTTTATAAAGGTACTTCCTTTTGTTTTAAAGGAACGTTTTAATTAATACCTTCACTTATTTCTAATATACTTTCTCCACTCTTCTACTGTTTAAGAAAGTAAAGCAGCAACAGTGCACAGAGATATTATTCCTGAGCTGATCGAAGGGTCACAGAAGTACCAAGACAAGTAGGAAGCTTTGTTTTAATTAGCAATAATTGCTCATTAACAGTTTAACAGTTGTATCACCTGACATAAAATAGATTTGCAGTATATCTTGAACTTCAACATGTGCTTAAGTGTGAAGCCAAAGCTGACACAAGCAAGAACTGAAGTCCTCTACTGAAGGATTTTATAATCTGGTGTACATGAGATATTTAAAACCATAAATATATCATCATTTAATAACTCATTTGCATGTTAAAATTGATAGCAAAAGAATACACAAGTCGGTTTATGGCTGCAACACACAATGGATTTACTCAGTGATATAAGCCAGACTTGATGGTCAAAATTGTGTAACATCTTTAACAAGTAATTTGCCTCTCCACAGTCATCAGACACATTCACACCTCTGCAAGGAGATATTTTGGAGCACTAGATAAAAAAACAAAACAAAACAAAAAAAAAAACCTACACACTACAGATCTTCATATGCTCTTTATGAACACAGTTTCTGCTTTTCTGTTGTTATTGATTACGGATTTGAACTGAGTAAAAGAAGAAACAAAGCCAATAAATTGATGGATATAACTAAAGCATGGTTCAGAAGCATTATTTCCTCTGTGTGACAACTTCAGTTTTCAGGGAAACAGAGCAGGTTGGTAAACATCCACTCCCTGTTTCTAGAAAAACGAGATGGAGGAGAACAAATGTTGCCTCTGGCCCTTCATTCCTTTGTTGCTCCTGTTCAAATAACTTCTCCAATTTAGCTACAACTCTGTTACATGCTTTCACTCCTCTTTGTCCTTCCTAGCTCCAAACAGCTCCCAATTTCCCTCACTAAAAGCAACGCAGAAAGCTTCAATCATACCCCACCCCTGCTGTCCCCCAGTTACTTCGCGCTGGAAAGCTATAAACTCTCTAAAGTAACTTTGATATTTCATTTGCATTTGGAAGATTTCCCTTCCGATGTGCTCTCGCTATGGCAGTAAAGCCATTCCAATGCAATGGTTAATTAATGCTCGTACTTGCCCCTTCTCATCATGCAGTAAAATATGCTCTTCAGAAGAAGGCGCATGCCTGTATAGCTGAGAATCAGTGACAAAGAGCTTTAGCCCCTCTGAGCAGCAAATTTCAATGCTACATTCAAGCACTCGTAGCCACCTTGGAGATTTTCCAAACACTGTTTGATTGCTCCTCATCAGCCTTTGTGTTCCTGTGCTTCACTTTCTGCGAGATGCAGCTTTTGTTTGAAGTGAAAGCCCATCATCGCTAACAAAGTCAGAGTTTCAATTCTTAGGTACCAGCAACATCCATTGTAGCCTGCCTGTCACACACAGCGGGAGTTAAGGCTGTATAGACAAGAGTCCAAAAGCACTCACCTATCTGCCACAGACAAAAAAACCACCTGAGACCAAAAATAAAATGCTCCATCTCACTGCATCAGTCTGTTTGAATAACCATTCTCATATCCCTGCCCGAGGCTCTTGTTCTATCGTTTTGCAATCCCCTGACAAGTACCATTTGGGTTTTAAATGCCTTTCTTCCCTATGGAAACTAATTAAGCAAGATGAAACACTTTGTACTGCAAAGGTTTGGTGTTTTCTTTTCCTACTAATTATTTTGATTGAAGAGCAAACCTCCATTGCAGCTATTGGTACAGTCAGGTATTTTATAGCTCTTTTTCCATAGCTGCTCCGAACACTTCATATTTGCTGGATTAACTCCCATAGACCACAATGGCCATCATCTCTCAGGGGAAGCATTTCAGCAATGCAGAAAAGCTTTCCTGACATTCCATTGCTTTCATATAGCTCGTGGCTATCTTAGCAAATATTATTGGACAAGTTATTGTAAGGAACCTTTTAGCAAGTCAGAGAGGTCAACAAATGAAATAGAAAACAATCTTGCTGTTTAATACTTTTCATAGTTCATTTCACTTACCCATTCACCTGGTTGTTCCTAATCTATTGATACCCAAGTGTGACATCTAATCAGAGCCCTTCTGTACAGGGAACGGGTTGTTGTTTCTACCCAGCAGCCATAGAATAGCTTATTTAGCCTAACAAAACAAATGTAAAACGCTCTCCAGAAGGTACTGAAAGGAAACAATTAACAGATGAACTTCCATGACTGCTCTTGACAACATTATACATCCCACTGTTGTCATATCTTGTCTTCAGTTGACAAACAAAGATTCTCCCAGGAGTACATCTATGTCAACAAGTGGCTCTGTACTGGCAAGTTCAAATTAGTAGTTGATGTGAATTAGCATAAAACTTTGGCATCTTTCCTCTTCACTGCATGGAATTTGAGGAAAGCAAAATCAGGTGGAATTAAAGTTTATCCTTTCAGAGCTCTTGTGGTAAATGACAAAGATTTAGAAGATCAACACTGAACAGAGGGAAGAGATGATGTAGAAGAAAAAAAGGTTGGAAAAGCAGCTGAACAATCGGGATAATAAAAAAATAAAATAAAATAGAAAGACCAAATAGAAAGACCAGCACTTTAAAGATCAAGAGGAGTATAAGACACAGCAGACAAAGTACTTGGCTGAAAGATCAAGAAAGGTTTTTGGCATGGTGAAAAAGGGTGGAAGAAAGTTTTGACGTTAAAACAGAGGAGAGCAATACCGAAATTTGGCTGGAAAGAGAAAGGGAGATGCAAAGAATTTGGATAAAAATCATTTTCAGTTCAAGATGGAAAGGATTCTCTATCCCAAAAGCAGGAAATAGAGTGCTTGGAATTCTCTGTTGTAATCCTCCTGTGCCATGAGTTTTTTGTTTGCTGTTGAGCCAATCACTTAAGTCAATATTTTCAAACACAATTGTTCTGATTGGACCATGACTTTTAGGTCCATTGAGCCACTGCTATATCTACAGTGAAAGAGAGACAGTCATAGGAGGAAAAGAAAACTTATTAAATCTTGAAGGCCACTGAAGAAATCTGGTTTTTGGTGCTGTTAATTAAGAATATGAGGTGTAGAACTGTAAACAAAGTGCACCACCTTGTTGTGAACTGTTACAGTTTGTATGGACGTTAAAACCCTGAAGTTTTCCTGAATTTCTGCATGCAAATTCTGAACAAGACTTCAAAGGAAGTTCCAGTAGGATTACCCAGGCTAAATCTCATTCTTTAATACTCCTTTCTTTTTAGATATTTATAGAACACCGCCTGTTGGTGATAACTGGGCATACAGCATACAAAACTTTGGTCTACAAACAAATGAAATAAAATGTCATGCTAACACAGCACATTTAAAGTATTCTGGTCTACGTTTTCATACCCTATAACTTAGTCTGTTTAAAGTGGATAGAAAAAAATATATATATATATAAAATAAATAATATTTTATATATATATATATATATATATTTCCCCCTTTGCTTTCAGAGTAGTTTTCCATGACTAACACTGCGCAAAAGGTTTAAATCTGTTGTGAAGAGCAGTTTCTTTCCCCTAACTTGTTCAATTTTCACATGCTTTAAAGTAACTTTAAAGCTCTCCATCCAGTTACTGAGACCAGCTAGTATTTTAATCTTCCTTTTTTAATGTATTCAATCCAATCAAATCTTACTTTAATTGCAGTCAGCCAGTGTCCTCACTACAACAGGAATGCAAATGCAGAGCACCCTGGCCTCCTTCCACATGAGGTCCTCTGTACCAACCTCAGAGGTGACTGATGAGAAGAGGTAGCTGCCAGTGGTGGCCAGCTGGCAAACTGATCCATGTCTGAGACACTACTCAATGAGATCAGGTGGCCTCAGACAGGCATTGCACCCGTCTTTACTAGTATGACAGATTAGGGTTAGGTAGGCAACATTTAGAGATGACAGAGAAACAAAATGGCAGTGTCTGGTAGGACAGAACTGAAAATCATCACAAAAGAAATGGCAACAACATCTATAGAATTAATAGATGGGCTCAAGAAGAGACTAAGGGAAACAGATCTAATAGGGCTTGGAGCCTTTGGTTTCTGTATTTCATGCCAGTATTTTACCTAAGCTGGCCTACTTGCTATTACAAATATTTCAGACACTTCTGTTGTTAAAATAGCTCTGTAAGTCATGGTCAAAGCAAGCTGACTGCTGCATTGAGCTTATTTTTACCTTTGTAAAGTACGTTCTAAAAATTAAAAGGTGGAACAGTTTTGAAGTTGGACTGAAAATGTTAATGTGAGAATGTGAAAACAGAATTGGTCCTCTGGGGAGCTCAGATGTATAATTTTCCTTTAAATGGCAAATCCAGACATCATTTGCTGCTTTTTGGGTGCAGAGTTCCCCATCTCCCTTGTGGCAGTAACTATGGCCAGATCAATGACTGCAGTGTTGATCATATGCTCCTCTAACTGGTACTTGACCTTTATCAGAGGAATGCAGCTGCCCAGTCATGAGTAGTACATATAATATTAAACAGATTTCATTTTACTTTTTTTGCTTCCAATAAAATAGGTTATCCATTAAGACCAATGATGGAAGCCAGCTCTGTGTTCTCCCAGCCCACTACCTCTTGTTTTCTGTTTTGTCTGTTATCTGTGCCAGTACTTGATAACTACCAAAGCACACATATGTTTATGACTGCGTTTTCTACTATAGTTAGAGCTGCCACAGCCAGTACTCAGGACTTCCCTGTCTAAGACACTGAGCTGTACTTCAATATACATCATCTGTACCAGCCCCTGAGCCCAGAGTTTTATAAAAAGCAGGAGGTACCAAATGCAATAACAAGTAGC
The DNA here is from genome assembly GCF_054131305.1 of Coturnix japonica. Taxonomy (NCBI): domain Eukaryota; kingdom Metazoa; phylum Chordata; class Aves; order Galliformes; family Phasianidae; genus Coturnix; species Coturnix japonica. Next base: position 29,103,716 of record NC_140670.1, on the reverse strand, counting down.
AAGGCTTGGCTTGTTTGCTTTTTAAATCAAATAAGCGTTGCCTACATTCAGATGAATTGTGTGCATTTCAGTAAAATGGTTACATTTGACATTAATATTTCCCTTATTGATCATAATTTTACAAATCCAGTTTTCTGTTGTTGGTTCTGTGTATTTTCTTTGGATGGGAATTATCTCAGTGACCCCTGATGTCTGTGTTATCTCAGTGACACTCATTTGGAGGGTACACAGCCACTTGCACTGGTTAATATTTAGAAACCTGGAGTTAATTACTGTAATTTCTATTCAAACAGGCATAACAAGAAAAAGAGCAAGAGGCTGGATTTCTTGGTGCAGAGCTGTTTTTTAATTAAAGACATAAGGAACTATATTTTATTTTCCTCTTTAGACTCCCTCGGAATACTAAAGCAAGGCACAGTTGGTAGGAAAATGCAGTAACTTTTACTACACCAACTGGTACATCCAAGAGAAGCAGCCAAATGGGCGCACCGTGCTGAGCACAGCAGCTGAAGGCCAGGGATTTACCCAAGGCCAAGCAGCCTCTGCCAAGACAGCACAGATACCTTTTAAGAGACAGCAGCACTGTGTCCACCTAAGGGTAAAAAGGCGATTTGGAAAAGACCTCAGCTGTACAGCTCCACTTATGCTGTTTGCATGCAAATATCCCTTTGCATCTTTTGCCTCCAGCTTTCCTTAAGCAGCTCTGTCACATGCCAGACATTTCTGGTAATTCTTCTTATGCAGCAAAGTCCTCCCACAAGGACAAGTGTCAGTCACTCTCTACCTGCTTGTAAGAACAGCGATAAAGCTCCATTCAAACCACACACAGCCCTGGGCACGTCCATCAGGAGTCCTGTGGTGGTGTTTTCTTTCTGAACAATTCTTTAAGCTACAGAAAGCCCAGGATGTGTGATGAATGAGTTATTTATGTTGTTTCCTATGTAGTTTCTTTGCAGAGGCAAAGAAATTTCAGGAAGCATTCATTCAGAAGAGAAAGAAGAGCAACATCAACAAAACAAGGAAATGAGAAAACAACTACAGAATAGAAATTGGAATCCAATCCCCAGTAGCCCCACCAAGACACCAGGAAGACATTTAGGTCCCACAAGCAGTATTTTACTGTTCAAAATAACACTCAGAAGCCTGCTATATCCCATTGCTATCTCCCATTGCACACTGACCTAGATTGTTCAGCTTCCTGACCTTCTGTTTAACATGCAGCTGCTTTCAATAGTCTCAATATCCATCGCCAGCAAACACTGACTAAAAGACACAGCAAACAAAAGGAATCACAAAAGAAACAATCACCACAGGCAAACACAAACAGTACATGTATGAACAATAATACATTCCTTGATGTGGCACATCTCAGAAAGTATATTTGCATGTATGAAATCACAGAATAATTAAGGTTGGAAAAGATGTCTAAGACCATCTAGTCCAACTCACCTTCACCATGCCCACTGACTGTGCTGCTCAGTGCCACATCTCCACAGCTCTCAAACACCTCCAGGAACAGTAACACAACCACGTGTGTGCAGCCTGTGCCAGTGCCTCAATGCTCTGAGAAGAAATTGTTCCTAATAACCAACCTGAACCTCCTCTGGCATAACAAAAGGACCTATTATCACTGCTATGTAGAAGATATTGGACCACACCTTGCTATGACCAGCATAGACTCAGGACTGCCAAAGGGTGCTTCTTCTAATAACTTCTTCCATTTTACATCCACTACAACTTGTTTCCAGAAAGATCAGATGCATTTTAAGAGATAACACCTCTACACTACTGAAAGTTATTCTACAACCATATCATGCACTTCTAATGTTACGAGAGATTACTAGTCCCACTCTTAAGAAGAATTAAAAGTCAACACAGCACTCCTTGATTATAACTAACCTTAGACAAATCTGTCACCAGCTTGAGCCAACAAATTTCCCATATTCTCATCATGCTCTGAGTGGAAATTTGGATTTCAAGGGCACATTAGATAGTGATAGAAATACAAAGATATTACACTTGCACACAGAATAAATAAGGTTAAATTTACTCAAACCTTTGAAACCCTTGAAATGCAAAGCATTTGCTGCTAAATATTAACTATACTGCAAGGAAACCATACCTAAGGGATAAAAAAGTACACTTAACTAGGGATACTTTTCCAAGTAGAAAATAAGTTTTCCAGTGTTTTCTATTCCTGAAACCCTCAGAAAAGCTTCATTCATCATGAAGCGAGTTCACTGAATTGCTCCACAGTTTCTGACCTTATCAGCTGCAAGCACTGCAGATTTAAATCACACAGAGTACCTGCTCACACCAATGCACATCATAAGGAAACCCAATTATACAGCATAAAGCAGAATATCTTGATTGAGAGAAAACTCACTGAATGTGGGGAGGAGAGTAAAACAGTGAAAGCTTATTTATTCCCACATCTACTGAATTTATATGAAGTAAAAAAAACAAAACAAAACAAGCAAACAGATTTATCCTTACCTAAGTCAAGGATATAACATCTAAAAGTGAATTAACTTGAAACATTTCATCCCCTTTGCTCCTGCATAAGTTTTCTACACACACTTCACCTGAGCTCTTCTCTGATTTTAACAGCTGCTTTCACTAACATTCCTTATTGCTGGAGTGTTTCTCTCATTTAGTTTGTTAGGTTCAGCTCTTCAGAAGCATGTAACTGCTATAATTAAACTCAGGTGTGATTTCCTTTGCACTGCACGCCTGCCACAACTCTACATACAGTACTGACCCTACTGAAGCCAACAACAGAACTTCCTCTGAATGCAGTAATATTTCCATCTTCATAAAAAAAATCACCAGGCAGTTGTCACATGTATAACTCACATGGTTACCGCATGCGTAACTGCTCCTTTGGGGCACAGCCAGAGCCTGGAAGACCTTTGTATTTAACAAATACCTCTTCTCAGCTGCTGCTATTTGATTTCATTTTCTGCCTCTGGAACTTTTTAACTTTTCAGCCTGTGGTTTGTGTCTCTCAGCACCCTGCCCCCCATCACCAGGAGCTGCTATCCATACCTCTGTGTTCAGTCAACCTTTAGGGCTAAAGACAAGAGGCACACAGCACTCCATGACATTTCATTTAACCACCTTTGCCAGATCTTTAGATACCTAGAGTACTTGCTAATGCACATCAAGCCACCTCAGCTCATTAGGGATCTGTGATTCCTCCATAAATCAGAAAGGTTATATGCATTGAGAGCTCTGCTTTCCTCATTTCTATGTCAGCTCAGAAGAGTTTGCATCAGCTTTCTTGGCTCTCCATGAAACTCCCCCGCACTCTTCAAGTCAAATACTGTTCAGAGCCATGATCCTAGGCTAGAAGCAGGGTGCCCAGGGCCACAACCTGGTGGGACAGTGCAGGCCCATTGCCTTTTACTGCTGGCAAATCTGCCTATTCTGAAATATAGATTAGGAAAAATATGCTCAAGACTTCTACCTTTGGCTTCCAGTAATGACAGACTTTTGGCAGATACTCTGGGAGTCAAAGCGCCACAAGGAGATGTGTAAATCAAAACTGTCTGGCAAGGGTCACAGATGTGTGACACAAAGAGCAAGTTTTACAAGTACATGCATATCTTTTAAACCTGCTCCACTGTTTCTTCGCGTGCTCTCACACACGACCATTTCCATTTGTATGTTTATCCAGACCTATTCTAGCATTCCTGCTGCAAATCTCTGCAGCACCATGGCTTTCTGCATTACTCACAAGGAAGTCACATCTTCCTGTATCTGATAGAGAGAACTGAGAAACTCTACTTTTATTCTCTGAGTGTAATCAAAGATTTGGATACTATAACTTACTATAATATACATTGTCACTGGCAATGTAGGAAAAACAGTACTGTCATGATCCGCCTTGGAAAACATAAAGCCAACTCACTGAATTTTAACCCACATTTATTTCATCAGTTATTATTTTAAACCGAGGACATTTTTCTTTGGGTGACTGGGGAAGCATCCCAGCTAATCAACAAACCAGGCAGGTTGATCAGAGAGAATATCTGAGTTCCTCGTATTAAACAAGACCAGGCATTTCTGAGGCCCCAGCAGAGCACAGGCTGCACACTAGGAAAGGAGGGTTTTCTATGTGGAATTGACTTGTCAGTGATGATGAATATGTTATTGTGAAAGAAAATCGATGTGGAGAGATGGCAGCAGAGCTGAGCAGCAATCTGTTGGTAAAGGAACACCTGCCTCCTTCGTGGACTGAGCCTCAAACCTCAAAAAAAATGATATTTTCTTCTAGGAAATCATACTGTGTTTTTTCTTAATTTAAGACTAGATTTCCACAAGTGCCTACAGGTAGCAAAAGCATCCACTCACCTTTGAACAAGGAAACTCAAACTGAATGTAAAACTACCAGCCATGCATGTTATAGACAGAATGTTTAACTCTTCACAAGGTTAATAACAAAGTTGTGATGATGAATTCTTACTTTAAGGTGAGCAAAATTAAGGCAGTGTTGCCTCTTATGTTGAACTGAAGCTATTAAAAATGCCATGGTCTTTTGTAAAGTCCCACAAATTATGCATCAACCAAGAAAGCCACTTCCAAACCTCAGCAGGGAAAGCTGGTTCACAACACCCAAAGCCAAGCCTATATCCACAGTCCAACATAAAAACCTCCCTTGGCTTGTTCTATCAGTGATACCCTGCCAAGCAATAATTACCAGGGCTGCTCTTTCACTGCTCAAACATCATCATAGTCACCTGTGTATCCTCAATTCCTGACATGTCCAGTGTTGCTCTGGAAGATCATACTTAAGCTACATCACAACACAAATAACTCAAGCATCCTTGTTCACAGTGGCCTTTCATGAGACAGCTCAAAGGTATGAATGCATACATGGGGAAGATTCAGTTAAAAGCTGATGATTGCTTTGTATTGTTTATCCTTTGGGGTGGAGTGGTTATTTAACAGGCCTCCTTCTTCCCAGATGGTAAAGACTGACACTGAGGCAAAGCACAGAATATTTCACTAACTGGAAACATGCAAGATTATCTCTTGCTGCAAGACAGCACTAAAGTGATTTTCTCAAATAAACAAGATAGAGTGAAGAAAACCTTTTTTAATGCAGATAGAAAGGCAAAAATAAATAAATAAATAAATAAATTTAAAAAGGGATTTTTCCAGAGAAGAGATCCTGACAAAGTTATTTTAATCTTGTATTGAACCTACTTTTTCTATGTTAATGCCCTCATAATAATCCTTCTGGCATTGGTCCAACAGCTGTGTGAGGGAACTGCAGGCTAATTTCCAACAGATCCACCTCGTTCCTCTTTTTAATCTTCCCTTTTCAATTAGTGCAGTACCTTGTTATATCAATACATGGAACTGGAGTCACAGCAGCTTAGACAAAGCAGTGTCTACTGCATTTTGCAGCTGTGAAACAAAGGTATGGAAGTGTTAAATAAAATTCCTCTAAAGCAATTCATCCACTGGGGAACAAGATCTTCCTTGGATGAAAATGTGTGATTTTTATCATGTGTGTCTCTTTAAGACACATCTCTTCTCTACTGTGTAATGTAATTACTTTTAATAGTTATTGATGTCAGAAGTTGAAATTGATAGAAGAGACAGATCAGATTACAGGACGATGTTAACAATGTTTGCACTGTCTTCTGAAAAACTGATTTTTTATGAAGACAATCGCTCTATGTACAAAGTGCAAAACATATTCATCTACATTAAGAAATCCCATCACAGCCATGGTTGAATACCAGAGAAAAAATGAGATCAGGAATGGGATACAGCTGACTATATTTGTCCTGGAATACTGCAGAGTATTTGAAAGATTAGAAGATTTGGCAGCAGTTGACAGCAAGAGGAAGTCATTTGTAACCTGAGCTTGCTAAACCTTGTTATACCAACAAGAGAAAATAAGTTACTTGTCTAAATAACCAAACCAACTCTTCTCCCATGGTGGGGAGGAAGGAGAGGTGGAAAGGCTGCATACTTCCAAGTGAGGAACCTGTGGGGTAAGAGGGGCTGATTTGAGTGCCTGTGAGATTAGGCAGCATCTGCCTGGACAAGCAGAGCTTACATCCAGCAGAGGGCATGAAGGCATCAAAATGAAATAGAATTTTGGGGAGCAAAGAATACTTAAAAGATTTGCCTAAAACTTCTGAAGAACTTGCATGGCTTCACTCATTGAAGTATTAGTACAGGATTAAGGACTTACTCTGGGGCAGACTTAACTGGCTTTAAAATCAAATATTGGCTTTAATTGAAAATTAAAGGAGTCAATTTATGGCTGAAGGGAAAATTAAAATCAGAATTTACCCAAATATGAGAGTCTCTGTGTATTATTGCTTTATATATGGATGGAAAAGGAGCCAAAAAAAAAAAAAAAAAAAAAAAATTCCTTTCCTTTCACTTTTAAACCCTACACAATTAGATGTAAAGCTAAAAACTTAGGTTTGGGCTCCAATTATCTTAAATCATGGGCTAATTTAGAGAAAAATAAGACATCTTGTTTTATAGAAAATGATTTGAAGGAATTAGGCATATGTGTATATGTAGCATATGCAGAGCTCTTGAAATAAAGAATATTTATGTAAGCAAGTTGCATTTTTGGTCATCTTAAATACTAAGAGAGGGAGCCACAGCTGTATATTAGAAGCAGCTTTGAAACCTTGCCTTTTATATGTTTAAACAAGGATTTCAAAGTCTACATGATGTTTGAAATAACTGATGGGTAATTTTGGTTTGCATTTTAAAGAACCACCACATAAAGCTAAGCCTCTAATTCCACGCGTCCCACGATCTTTTTTATAAACATACTGGCCTGTGATGAATAATAACCTCACTATACTCCAACATTTAGATGACTGCATTTATTAGGAGAGATAAAAGTATAGTCCTCAAAGGAGTTTGTTAAAGGAGCAAAGCTACTATCATATATTAAACTTTAATACATCTTTGAGGAAAGAAAGAACCTGATGTTTGGTACTGTTATGTATATTTTCATCTTTCCCAATAACTATGGAGTTTATTTTATTGTTACAAAAGGAAAAAAAGATTATCCTTTCTTGTTTTCCTTCTGTAGTCATCAGGATTTTAACGGCATATATTTAAATATTCATTATCAGACAGATGAAGTTAGTGGCAGAATTATGTGTTTAGGAGATCATAGGATTGCTGACAAGGACCTGATACTGGCTGGGAATTCAGTGCAGTGATATCTTCCATCTGTCTTTAGAAGAGTAATTCACACCCTTCCCCTCCGAAGTCCATATTAGACTATCTTAACTTAGCCCCATGAGAAACCTTCACAACAGAGTGAAGAATGGGTTTATTCCTCTACAGGTTTCAATCTTTAAGCACATAAAGCTGGTTCTAAAAGCAATGGTGGCTCTTGTAATGGAAACAGGCAGTAAGGTAACTTACAGTTATGTAGGTACCCTGACTATGGGCTTGAGAGAGCAGTACATTGGGCTGCTAACAACAATCATCTGGAGTCATAATGTGCACCCACCAACTTAAGCAGAGAAGGTTGAAGAGCTTGTCTCTGAGTGTGGCTGAGCTAAACTGTAACTGAGTTCAACACAGTGTCTTCCAGCTGAGTCTACCTTAGAACTATTAATTATCAGATATGATCATTTTGCCATTCCAAACACAGGAAATCAGGCAGTCCCATTCAGGCTTTCATAGACGATTATTTAGTTTGTGTTATTCACCCTGACCATTATAGTAGAGGAAAATACTCCCAAAATAACCACTGTGCCTTCTTTTCTTTTACTGATCATAACTTTTGACAGTAAAGTACATTAAATCAATAATATTTTGCTCTTGCTCGGTTTCCTTTTTAACATAAGAATAAGGAGGATGAAAAAACATGGAAAATAGTCTGAAAGTAAACTAAAAAAAACCTTCATTAGAGAAGGAAGCACAAAATCTACCCAGAGAGCAAAAGGAAAATTGAAATATTTCAGGACTAGATTATTCTTCCGATCACCTCATCAGTACGAAATTAGTACAGTTCAGCTGTACTGAATTGGTTGTGCCAACACATTATGATACCTTTAAATAAAGAGGACAAATACAGATTCCCCATTTAATAACCCAAATGAAAGTTTGCAATAAAATGTTCAGTTGAAACCGTTTGAACATGTGCTCAAGCTGGCAGTGAAAGCAGAAGAGTTCTGATCTGAAATTGCATTCTGATAAAGACCATTCAATCCTCATCACCGTTAAAAAGGAAAGCTGACAGTGTACATAGACAGAAGAGCCTTTAGCCCCTGGAAGTAATAAGAAAGGATAACTTGACATTTTTCTTCATAGATTTTTTGCTGCTACAAGATGTTGGAAAATAAAATACAAAACAAGTGCAAGTACTTGGACAGACCTATTAAACTGGCTGGTTGTCAGTGAAAGCTAGATACACTTGCTGAATGGTTGTTTTCTCCTTTATTTTTGTGTGTCTTTGGAAGAGACATGTTAAAATAAGTTCCTGTTACACATAAGATTTTTATAAAAAGAGAGGGACCCAAAAAAGAGCATTACCATATTCAATTTCCCAGAAATGTCTATTATTGCAGTAAAAACAGATGGCACCAGAAACAAATGATCATCCACCATTCTTGACATCTAGTATGTCTAATTAGAACAGGTTGTTTTTGATGACAGTAATGACTTTTGAAACTTCATCAGTTTTTACACAATAAAAAGAAGCTGCAGAAACCATTTTCTGTAGCCTGCAATACCTGTACCCAAGCAGAGTTCATTTAATTGGTCTGCAAAGATGTCTGTATCTTATTTCTTTCTGAACAGACTGAGAGATAAAGGCATTTTAAACCTTTTCAGCAGCCTATAGACAACCTGTAAACTCAACCTAAGAGCTCAGCTTGGTCAGAGCCATGGATGTAACACTGAGGTGCCAAATGCTTCTTTTAACCTGTTTGCATGGCATTTGTTAGTGATCATTCAAGGAAGACACTTTGCTAAACTGAGTTACCTTCTGCCTTGGAACTACTTTATTTATTCTGAAAATGGAAAACAGGATTATAAGTGCTATGGCTGTGCGTGCAAAAATTAGCAGTGACCTGGCTTTAAAGCACATATTTGTATTCATGCGTCTCTCTCCCACCTACCTGCGTGGAGCTGAGAATTAAGGAGTCTCTTCATGTGCCAATCTGAATGGAGAAAGGGCAGGAATAAGGCCAGACCATAATGCATTACCAAACTGGTGCCTCCCATGGAAGGGCTGTAAAATGTTTCTCCTCATTAAGAAACAGAAATGGGCACTAGATAAAGTGAAGGTCAGTCCTCTGCTCCATGGCTCCAAGTAGTAACTCAGTGCATGTTATTTCTGAATGTCTACCATGAAAACAAATTTTGAATTAAATTTGTTTCTAAGACAGCATGAAATTTAAGCACAAATGTATTTAATTGTACCTCAATTATTGACATTTAAGTACAAGCCTTAAAATGCAATCCAAAAGTTTAAGAAGCTTTTTGTATGAATTAGTCTTTGTACCTCCAAAAAGTATGTAAACACTTGTTCTGATTTGAACATTTAGATGATACAAAATTAGAGCACCTGCAATCTGAGATTTTGGGTTGAGACCATTAAAGATCCATTTTCCAAGAATTGAGCACAATGATTTCATAAATACAAAATAAATAATAACAAAAAAGAAAAGAAAAAAAAAAGAATTAATCTCAGTGGAAAAACTCTTGTGCCTACGAAAGCCCTTTAACATAGAACCTGTAAAATTGTCCAATGTCATGAACTCAGCCTTGATGTTCAGGAATAAGATGTTGCTAGTATGAATAGAAAAAGAAGATAAAGAAACCTGAAAACGTGAAACTACTCAGCACTACCATGCAAGGTGAATACATGTGAATGTGCCAGTGAATTTAGTCAAGCTTAAGCAAGCATATTTCCATATCACTTGCTGGAGATGATTACCTAATATTTTAGTTAATATTCACTGTTCATTAAACAGGCAGACTGACAAGGCAGAAGTGACTCAATATCTACCTTCTATTAAGGAAACATTCACATCTGGCTAGTAAGGATTTTGCTATTTAACACCAGCATCAAGTACACTAAGTGTCGTCTCATAAAAAAGACTGATTTTTCAACTATTCAATGGTTTTCTATGAAGTTTTGTCAGTGCTGCTCCTAAATACTGCAAATTAATTCATTATATTCAATACATCTTTTCTGGGGACAAGAACATCCCTCAGGTTCACATCCAAGACAGTGAAAAGGCAGAAGCAGCTTTATGATTTAGCTATTTTGAGAACCCCAGTTTTTTGTTTTGCTTCGCTTTTGCAAAGATTTACATAAACCAGAAAATACTTTGCTGGTTCCCATGCTTACAGGAACTTGATTCTTTTGTGTTTTCTAACAGCTGCAACACTGGCAACACTGCTGAATTTAATTAACCTGACAAAATGTCTGCTGGCCCTCTCCCTACTGTACAACAGATTTTGTTCTCTGAAGACTCAGATATTAGGACAGATCTGTGAATTGTGAAGGCTGAGACTGACTTGCCTGAACCCACAAACAATGAGGCACACAGTATGCATCTGTAACCTCCCAGCATGAGAACAGGACCTAAAGACATTTAAGCTCAGGCACAGCATGGTTTCTGTGAGTAAATATGGCAGCAAACCAGAAGTCATCCAGTCTAGATACAAAGCTCTCTGCTGAGCTGGGTTGTGACATGCTTCTCTGTAGCCTGGCAGGGATCACTGAAATATGTCTATATAACACGGATGGTTAAGATTTTTTTGCTTTCAGGGAACTCAAATAGCCAATAACGCCTCCACAAAAGTGTGTAGATAGGCAGACTTTCTCATATAAATCCCAGGTCCTGCTGCTTCATTCCCACAACCTCTGGATATGCACAAGTTCTTCTCATCAAAGAAATGGGAAAGCTACCTAGATTTTACCAAAATCTGTTACTGAAAGCATACTTTTGTACTGAAAATATACTTATGTACAGACACAACTTCATCACACAGGAACAACCTGTAGGGATAGCATATAGATGAGGTCTTGCTACATGCTTTTTTCTTTGGTCCCTATAATGATGGCTTTCATCTCTGAAGGCAATGGGAACGCTAACAGAAATAGGTATGACTGAGTAAATTGGATAGGACAGTATCTTTCACAACAGGATTCCTTTGCTTATGACCTCTCCCATTCCTTTTTCTTGGCTCTTGTCTAAAAACAATCTGCAGCTGGGAGGTTCAGCATCTTTATCACCAGTTCCCACTGCCAGGTGGCTGTGCCAGCACCTGCACAAGTCATGGTCCCATTTAGAAACATCAGTAGTCTTCAGTCCTTTGGCCTCAGGCAAGGTGTCTGTTTCTTCATGTGTTGTGGTGTTGATGGTCTTTTCCTGTGCTTGCTGCCCTAGTTTTTTCCTATTTAGATGTGCTTAGCGTGAGGAGTTATTTTCCCTCGCAGAACTAATTTTGTTATGCTCAAAAGTAAAAGCTCTTGTAGGATTCCCCCATAAATCAAGATTCTAATTCCTGTTACCAATTACATCTATCTCCATTTTCCTGCCTGCATGCCTGGCTCCACACACCAAGAGCCTGCCAAAAGACATCAGGGTATACTTATATCATGGGGCACATGCAGGTTTCTTCATTGCTTGAACAGTAAAAAGCCATCCTGAGGTGTCCTTGGTAACCTAGTAATTACAAATTCAAGATGCTGAGAGCACAGACAAGTGCAGACAAGGAGAAGGATTCATGCAGCCTGGTGTCTTTGCTTCAACAGTCAAATAGCGTGGCTATTAACTCACTGTGAACCAGGCTGGTCAAAAGGCAGATTTAAGTCCTCTCCAGGACCTCCAAGTAAGTCCCTGCAAAAGGAGGACATCAGAGACCAGAAGGTGGCATAAAGTTGAGGACTAGGATGTTTACAAATTAGAAAACTAATGCGTATTCCTTAATGATCTGCAGTCTCATCCTGTAACCAAAACTTTTCCTTTCCATTCCTGTCACAATCTTACAAGCAGGGCTGAATAAGCATGAACTTCATAAGCTGATGCTGCATAAGGCATGCTTGAAAATCATGTCTTACTCCACCCAGCAGCTGTGGCAGTTCATTAGTTGCTCAGCACACCTGAGCTCCTTCCAGTCAGTGTAGGCTCTGTGCTGGTCACATCACTGCAGCCCACAGGTGCCAGCATGATGCTGGGCACCTGATATCAGCCAGCAGGCATTCCCTGCCTTCAGCTTTTCCATTTCTGGCCTCAGTGGGTTCCCCAGAATAATTACATTCCTCAGATGCATTTCAGAGTCTCTGCACTGGTACTGCCAGAGGTGAAGGCAGAGATTCATAGGTATGATTTGTTCACTTGCTTAAGAAAGGAAAAATGTCATCTATTCACCGCCCAGCATCTGAAAGACAGGAGCCTTATGTGTGCCAAAAGCTGACTGAAAACACAAGGATTCATTTCAGAGACGTCATTTCAAACCTCTTCATATTGTCATGTTCTTAAATTTCCTCCTTTAAGCTTCAAACTGAGATTATCTTAATTTGTTAAGGATACTTCTATTTCCATCTTTTTATGAAGCTATTTTCTACCCTACACTTGAATTTGCATCAAGTGCTTCTCATTCTGAGATTACACATTCTAATAATAATCTATTTAGTAAAATGAATTTTCTGCCTGTGTTTTATTGCCCGATTATCAGCTGCCTTGGCTCTTCCTGTCCCTTGTGAAAGGAGAGCTGCAAATGACTCCTCATGAGGTCACTAAGACATAAATGAACTCACACAGCAATGTGAGGAACACACTGATTGCTGGCATCTCCATGTTATCTCCTGGGCAGCCTTCCCCTGCCCAGCCTGGAATCAGGCTCTTAATTAGAGCAACAGTCTTCCTCTAGTGGATGAAATTGGGAAAGGCTGGGATACTCGATGTAACCATAAAAGCTTTCAATTTGCTTTAAAAAAAATAAAACAAATCGTGTCTGCATTACAGCTTGTTCCACAGAGTTCACTGCAGATACTTCATTTTCTATGGTGAAAAATTTAGACTACTGAGCAATTAATGCATACAGAGAAGAAACTCAAAATGTATGTCTGAATGCCAAACTAAGATGGGTTTTACTCCTAATGAAAGTCCAGTGAAGTAGTGATATTTTGAGATGAAATATACATAATTAAAACATACGGTCACTCCAAATGTGACAATAGAAAAGACCACCGTTTGTTAATGAAAACAGGGACTGCACATATAATGGAAGCTCATCAGTCAAAAGGAAGAAGGGGGATAAGCATCAGTGAACTGGATAAACTCAAGACTCCTCAAAGTGGTCTGGACTGTGCCGCAAACAGCATAGTGACAAATGTGGCTGTGACTACAGTTCCATCGCACTCGTTTTCAACACAGGACAAAAAAAGGTAACATGCAGGGAATGGCATAAAAGTCATTACAAGGTGAAGAGATGGGGAGTGATGACAGAATGACCAGAGAGTATGCTTTGCTCTGGAAAGCAGCGTTCTGTGAAGTGCTTCAGCCAGGCCTGGTGCAGCCCTGCTATTTTATGTTTAAAAGCAAATATAGATAACAGAAGACCATTGTGCACTACAAAACTCATTAACAAGCACTTCTCTGCAAAGAACTGCTCTGATTAAGAAAACTATGAACACCACAAGGAACAACGATCTTGGCCAGATTTTCCTGAGGTCAAAGTGAACATCACTTGTTTCTGTTTGTTTTTTCTTCTCCAAGTGAAAGAATCTTTTTGCATTACAGTTTCTCAACTTTACTAACATACATCCACTAGCTTATGCTTAATTTTTTTTCTTTTTTATCGCTTGCTAGAGACACTGTAACAACCACTTTGGCAGGCAAAAGCAGGGTGCAATAAATTGTTTGGCAGAAAAAAATGCTGAATTTTGTGAAGAAACCAGAGACAGGTTCCGTAAATCTCAAAGCAACAGTTCATTGTTATGCCAGGACCCACATGCTTCCCTGGGATCAGGACATGCTTTGTACCCTCAGCTATGGGTCATATCCCAGGTATTGGGCTGACCTCAAGTCACTGTCATCTGCTGAGAAGAGTCTGATATCTGGGAGTTCGTCCCCACTTTTAGCTCCTTGATACCTGCTCCAAATGACTGCAAATGCTGTGATTAAAAATCACTTTTAAATCAACACAGTGAACCTCAATGAAAAATACCACTACCTTCTAAATACTACGTGGGCTACACCAAAACAAAATTATCACCAAGAAGAGGCCCAATTTCTCCAAAAGAGATTATGTACAACATACAACTCTCCAACAAATAAATGAATAAATAAATAAATATTGCAATGGACTTCAACAGCACACAAGTCTGCATTAGCTTGGAGCTGTGGTACAGTTTTTTTTAGGTGAAACCTTTGCTTGCTTTAATATTGCACTTGCTGAGAAAGCGTTGTCACCGCTCCCTGCCTTCCTGTCTGTCTCGTAAATTATTGTGGCTGTTAAGCGCTTCTGCTTAATAGGTTCAAGTTTGAAATACACACTGCATCCCACCGAGTTCACTGATGAAGTAAACACTGAAATGTCAGTGAAAGAGTTCAGGGAGGGAGGCAAGGGATGAAGCTGTGATTAATCAGCAATGATTTACCGGCACTGCCTGCATGCTCCCAGGACGTCTCCTGAAAGCACATCAAGACTTGCTCACCGTGTGAGCAAAAGTCATCGTTAGAGCACTCGTAAGCTGCTCTCCTGGGCAATGTAGCAGCTCACAGAGCACAGTTTAAAGTTAGATTGTGTTATTTAAATAATATAGGTTCTGAACCTTTTATTTATAATAGTACCATAGCATGTTTAAAATGTTATATTCTCTAAAGAAAAGTGAAAGCACTGGCTGGGCTGCATTTTAATGTATTTTGTTTTCATCCCACTGCCAACGAGAACATTAGCTTTCCCCTCATATTTGTGAGGGAATCAGATACAGTTTGGTCTTTTCAGATTTGTTGCACAGCTGCTAAGTAAACAGGCTCTGTAATTTACAATGCATGATAAGCATGGAGCTGGGCTAAAGTGACCCAGAGGACCTATTTTGGCCTTCAGTTCCCTGATATACCAAAGGTGAGATCCAAAATGCATCGCCAGGATGGCAGGGGGGGAGAAATAGAAAGGGTAAACTGAATGAAAGCAGATTCTGTATTGTAGAGCGTTGCTCAGAGGACATAAATCAAAAACTGGCCAGGTAATTTAGATAGAAGAAGATAGGATGATAAATTGGATGACCTCGTATGATCTCCTTCTATCTACTTTTAAATGATGTGTCAGACAGGCTGGCAGCCACTTTTCATGATCACAACAGGAGTCTCTGCTTCCATCTGTGTCCTCCTTTTTGCACTCCTGTCACACACACAGATATCAAACTCTTATGTATACTGGTAAAAAACTACTCATGGAGGATGCTGTCCTTTTCTCTCAACATAAGTCATTGCATGTAAATGTGTTCATCAGCTGTGGTAGTTGTTCTATATCAAGAAAGCAAGATCAACATTCCCAAGTAACTTTCCTGAGAAAGGAATATCTGTGGCAACAGGCATCATTACTTGCTCATGTGGACTTTGCTTTCTGTCTCCTCCACGCCCCAACCTGGACCACAGAGTAGTTCCTTGTCCTGTATTGCCACAGCAACAGAACTCACCACTGAGACACCCAAGCATCACGCCCACAGTGACACCTCACTGGCTGTCCTTTAAAGTGTGGCGCCTCCTGCTCAGCTTCAGGACCACCATACTCTCTCATGTTCCAGCAGCAATGCCCAGTTCTCCTCCCTAGGGTGCCATCAGCTCAGGGTTCTTCTCTTACAGTATCATTTCCTCTTTTTTTCCCTCTTTTCCCCTACTCTTCAGCTTGCTCTGCATTCTCTCTTCCTGATCTTTCTTTCTCTCTGGACCTGGCAGCTGAATTAATTGGTATTCATACCCTGTGTCATAGATCACTGCTAGATACAGCTTTAGTGACCTGAACTCCTCAACATCTGTTTGAAGACCTATGTAAAATGAATCACTATTCTCAGCATCTAACAAAAAAGTCTACATCATTTATCACTGCCAGAAGGGTTATTTCAGGTTAACAGTTCAGACATGTCAATGAGGAAAGTACTCATTGTTCCCTTGACTCGCCTGGCATTGCACATTTCACCTATCTCTGCCATTCTTTTTCATTAAATACCATGCATAATAAGTTTGGCATTGTGAGAAGACACAAACAGAATCAAAGATACCAGCAAGTCAGACCCCTTGGGCTGCTAAGACACAGTTCTGCTTCAGTTACTAAGAGGCTGCATGCTTGTCAAGGAGGGCTGTTGTAAGAATGGATTGGAGGAGATAGATGGCAAGTCTGTATTCCTCTATTCAGACCCTACAATGTAAGAGTTATTTTTTTAAAATCCAACTTAAATAGTCTATTCCATATCAAACTGAATCTACAGGAGGAACAATCTTCCCAGTAGTTTAGCTTTTCCTCCTTTACTGTGCTCCTCTATGTAAGTTTATTGAACAGATGTAATTGCATGGAAGATTTATACAGAGCTTTGCGCTGTGCACATCTGAGTTCCCTTCTGAGCTGCTTTCTGCTTCTACTTGATAACTGTCTTTAACTTTCAAAGACGAATCTAGACATGACTACTCTGAAATCCAACACACAAAGCTGGTAGAACTGTTATGTTATCATAAATCATACCAAACTGGTATGATTACTTTAACCTCAACCGGAATATGGTTATCATATCTTGACTCATCAGAAAACTATCGAAACCTGCAGCTTTCAATGGACTGATGGAAATAAGAAGGTGCATAGTCCTTTTTTGCAGCAACATGGGATCCTGACTGTTTCAGTAACAAGGAAGACCAAGCCAGCACAGACAAGCAATGGATGTATGGACTCCAATTATTCCCAAATATACTCTTCTATATCTCCTGGGTCTGATCAAATATTATCTAGTTTTCTATGGCATCAGAACTAAAGCTGAAATGGACTGAATGATCACGGCACTAGTCTTGTGAAACTAAAGGAAATGCTCTAAAAATTGACGCAGAAAACTTTCATTGCTTCAAAAGTATATTTCATACTGCTGAAATCAGATTTATGGTGTCCTTAAGAGTTCTGAAGAAAGTAATTCAAGGGTTCCACATGAGAATTTGAACATGGTAAAATAGCCTATAAAGGTCAAAGATGCTCACATTTACAGTTCTGGGTAATTGCCCTCTGAAGTCTCTCTCCTCTGAATGAAATGGGAGGAAAGTAAAATTAATTCCATCTTGACAGTCATTATTTTTTGACCGTCAAGCTGGAATTAATTTTACTTTCCTCCCATTTCATTCAGGGAAAGAAAGAGTGGGAGTAAACATGACAGATTTTCAAATGTAGAAAACATTACAGAAAAAAGACATGACTCTCCCTAAGCACCATATAGCACAAGTCGCAGTTTTAATCTGTGACAAGAAAGTTTGAGGTGGGGTAAAAGGAAGACTGCAGTAGCAGTGGAACATGGGAACAGATTACCAGAGGTGGCTGTTGCATCTTTGTCACTGGTGGTTTCCAAGAATATGATGGTCAGATTTCTGACAGGATAGGTTTATATAATAGTCAGTTCTACCACACAAAGATCTGGGCCAGCAGCCCTCAGATGAATATTTGCTGTGACTGCAGTAAAGTTGACATGGCTCCCGTTTTAAGGGCTGAAGTCCAAATTATTTGGAGGAGATCCAGTGGTGCAAGGTGGACCAGAACCTCTGCTCACCCAAACTCCTCCTGGTTTCCCTAATCTTTGATGGTGCCGTGGTTCTGTAACATGTCCAAATCTGGCTTAAGCTTGTCTAAGATGCCCAACACAGACAATATTTGCAAAAAAGCTTCCAGTTGTGTGAGCTGAATAAGTAATGCAGCTATGTTCTATGCCACAAAGCAGCAGTATCATGGGGAATATCACCATTTATGTCATACTACAGTCACCACCAAGTAAAAAACATTATAACCCTATGTGCAAGTGTAACTATTAAAATCATAATGTTTTAACAAATTATTAAAAAATAATAATTATATCCCCCCTGTGGACTGTTCATAAATATTGAGAAACCAGATTATAGCTAATTTTACATCGCTTGTTTGTCCTTCAGTCTTTTCTCCTATCTGCAGCAAAATTGGTATTTTGGTCCTTAGCAATCAAGTAATATCCAAAGGATTATAAATTAAGAGCTAATGGTTTACTGTCATATTTTATGGAAATAAAACTGGTAGTGGTATGTCCTGACATCTTACAATAGTAAGTAAAATTGATTAAACTAGGCTCAGAATTTCTCAGAACTGATTACAGATTCTGAGTATCTCATTAGGGAAAGCACACATAGCTCTTTATGAACATCGTATTGCTTCTGGATACTTAAAAGCAAGACAAATACAAACACCGGTTACTCAGGACTTCCATCACAATGTACAAACCTATGGGGAGCAAGAGCAGCTGATCTGCAAATCCACATCTCATTTCCAAGGAATGATCTCATATAAGCCCAGTTAAACCTAGGAAGATAGGCTTTTCTCTAGCTGTTTCAAAACATGTCTGAAGATAGAGCTGGTGAAAAAGGAAGCAACACCAAGGGAGCTTTTCATACGCAGGACGAATAAAGAGAATCAGATGAATAAAACATACACTAAAATAAAATTAAATGGTAAAACATTCTGAAATTTCCAGATTTTTTCCACAATTAATTCATCATCCTATGGGAACTGCTACCCTATCAGCTGCTGGGTTAGAAGAAAAATCTGCCTTTGCAAGAAGCCCATGGATCAGATCTGGGACACAAGCAACAGAGCGTGGGCATCTGAACGTATTTATGATGTTTGCCAACCTCACATTTCTTGCAACAAAAATGTCAAATGCCTTAGGAATGCTAGTTTATGGAATACCATTTCGTAGCAACTTTAGCATATGGCATTTTAAAAAGTGATGGCTTGGAATTAAATGTGTGGCTATGGAACACAAAGAAAGTGCAAAATGATCTTAGGCAACATAGAGAAAGCACTTTGTGAAAGCGATTTTTTGAGAGCACATGTAGCATACTGTCAGTGTGACTGATTTTTAACTTCCTTTGTTGTGAGTTCATCCCTTTAAGTCCCCTCTGAACCCTGACCTCAGAGCCTGTAACATCTGGGAGAGGATTTGATTACTGGTATAGATAAAAAAACTCCCAATCAACTCTTCCAACCCAAGCCATTCTATGATTCATTCTGTGATTCTCTGATTTCACTTGCTTGCAGCTTTATAGACTATATCTCCAGAATGTTTCCAGACTAGCCCCTAAACATAGTTTTAAATTATCAGCTGACTGCTTTCATACATTTTAAAACAAGTATTATGAAATTTTGGTATCAATTCTTTGGCTTAAAGCATATTGAAATGATAGCTTGCATAAACAAAAAAGATAGTGCGGCAATTGCACCTCAGTTAAAGCAACATGCAGAATTATAGTTAGACCTTACTGATTCCAATTACTGTAAAACCTTCTTTATCTTACAAACAGTAGTTAAAATTTCAAAGTTTCAAAATGTGGCTATTTTGTTGAGATATTTAACCTCAGCTGCCCGCATTTGAAGACCAATTATTTTTCTAGATAATGCTTCCTTTGATTAATATTCTCCAGCCTTTTTAGTTAGAGTCTTTCAAGTATGTATAATTAAACTAACAGACAAATAAACAACAACAACAAAAAGAAAAAACCCTAGGTAATGCTTGGCAAATTAGAATCCTAGTGGTTTAATTCAGGTTTTCTGAGACCAGCTTTTCAGGATGAATAAAAACAGTACAGATTATTAAAACACAGCAGAAGAGTCATGAGGGAAAACAACCAACTAAAGGAAATGTGCAGCGTCCCTGAAATTTAACAACAAATATTTTGTTGATAGGCACTCATGATTAATTACATTTTATTACTCTAGCAATCCATAAGGAATAACTGCTCCGCTACTTCTTCAAACTGTCTGTGCAAAGTCTGCATAATAAGAACCCTCAAGTGATATGTGCCTCTATTCAAATGTCTGTCGGCACAGAGTTGCAGGATTTAAAAAGGAGGCAAACTAAACTGAACAAAGAAATTAAGTCCAAGACATTTTCCAGGTGTCAACAGTGCAGCTGGTGAAGCTAAACTGGCAAATGATGTCTGGGTATTTCCTAGAATCATAAAATCATTAAAGTTGTAAAAGATCTCTAAGATCCCCAAGTTCAACCACAGTGCATCCCAACCGATCACATCCCTCAGTACCACATCTCTATGGATCTCAAACATATCCAGGGACAGTGACTCCATCACCACTCCCTGGGCAGCCTATGCCAATACTTCACCATTCTTTCTGAGGAGAAATTTTGCCTAATATCCAACCTGAAAGACAAGGAAGTCAATAAAGGATATCAGATTAACAGGAACTAGAACAGAAGACCTGTCTGACAAAGTGGGATATGATCAACTTTGCCAACACTGCTGTTAAACTAATCAGCTGTCCACCTGGAGATGGTGACCAAAGCCTCAAGGGAAATGAGAGGAAACTTGTTAAGTAGAACTTTATTAGGGAGAAGGGCTGAAGACAGATCAACTGAAGTTCAGCAAAGGCAAATACAAGTTCTGCATATGGAACAGAGTAACACCACATACAACAGCAGGCTAGGGACTGGCTGGCCACAAATCACAAAAGGACCCAGCATTTCTGATGGGCAAACAAAGCATGAGCCCATGAAGGAATTAAGATACACTAGGCCATGGTATTTTACCCACTGTTAACTCTTGTGAGACTACAACTACAGAAGACTGCTACTGCAGGCTCCTCAGCAGAAGGACGCTGATATACTACAGTCACCACCACAAGGATTAGGGCTGTGTGGGAAGGCAAGTTCGTGCTTAACTGTTGTCTATGGCTCCGAAACGGAATGTTATAAATAAGCAAAGATGGAACGTCCTCAAAGATTACATTAAAATCACTGCACACATGTTGCAGCAAATGAAATGAATGCCACATTTTGAAGCAAGTGAGATTGCTTCAGGCATTGTGAAAAAGTACTTCACAGTGTGAGCAGTTTAGCTTTGGAATGGAGCCCAGAGAGGCTTTGAAATCTCCAATCTCTGAAAAACTGAAAGCTGGACAAGAATCTGAGCCACCAGATCAAGTATTGGAAGCGGATTTAGCTTCAAAGCTGGCTCTGTCCTGAGCAGGCAGGAATGGACCAGATGTTCTCTGGATGTACAATCCAGCCTAAATTTCCTAGGATTCTGTAATACAGACCTGATTTTTTTTTGCACAGCAACCAGGGGATGTGCCCCATTTTGAGTAACTCTGAACAAGGGCAATCCAATGGCAGTCACTGCTCGAGCTGCAGGGAAACGAAAACTACAGAGGAAGGAAACAGCTCAGAGATAGGCTCAGACATGGTATAGGCTGTAACATGACAACTTCTTAATGATGAACTGTGTCCTAAGCACCAGATAAATCACTAATCCAGTTGGCTTCATTGGTGGTAGAAAACTAACATATTTCAAAATGGTGGAATAAAGTTTCTATCAAAAACCTTTCTGTTCACAATTAGGATGTCTATTCTGTCTAAGAATTGATGAAAACATCTCAGAACAGCTTTGAGAAAGACTGCTAGAGCTGCAAACAATACAGCAATAATCTGGCCCTTGTCCTGGACTCAGAGAACATGATTTGGGTTTGTAGCTGGAGCTTATCTGCACCAGATGAGTGCAGTTCTCTCTGTAAATAGATAAGAAAGGAAATTTTGGATGCATTTTTACTGTCTTGTCTTCACTGCTGTTCATGACAACGGGAGGAACATCAACAAGGTTGTTGTGTGCAAATGAATGTCACTTCTGAAAATCCCACCTGACAGTGAGGAACAGAGAGGAGAAGGAGGAGAGCCCATAAGACATGCAATAAAGGTAGTACCTATATGAATTATTGCTAAGGACACCTGAAGCTTTTTCTTACTTTATATCACAGAATATTAAAGCTTCTGAATCTAACAGAGAAAGGGGTCATTTCACTTTCTTCTTTTGGGAAACTAATAGTTTTAACATTTCATCCAGTGAATTTTTGTTCAGTAAAATTAATGTAGTAGATCATTTCCAGAAATGCAATAACCAGAAGTTATGCTCATACTCAGAGATTTCTGATATTTTTAGAACCAGTGATTTGAAACAATTTATTCACCAGCCTTTGAGCTTCTTTTGAGAGTTCCATTTATACAAATACCATTTCTTCCCCACCACTGAGTCACTTCCAGGTTAGTATAAGATTACTACCAAAAAGTAAGAAGTGAATTCGCATGGAGATTGAGAAAAGTCATCAGCTACAGGTGATTTCCACATTTCCATATGGAAAACAAGTCTAGGGATGCTTCTGCTTGTACTCCAATAATCCCACCTCTGAACTGCTGCCTCTTTGGTCTTCTGATTAGATCACAATTAAGGCCTATGAGAACTTCACCTGCAAGTTCCTTTCTGAAGAGTTACTCGTTTTTACAAACAAAAGCAATAGACTCACTACACTAGAGCTTCAATCATGGCCTCATAAAATATTCTGCTGCAAAGGCTGACACAATTATCATGCATACAAATTTCTTCCTGGTTTACGATCAACTACCTATTTGCAAAACAAAGACAAAAAGCGGCATCTTTAAGAAACTTCAGAAGAAAGAAATATTAATTTTATCTATTTGCAAACCAATTTTTAGCACTTCCTAATGTGGATATGGATAACAGTTCTGTTCTTCATGACACATTTCTCTTATACCTACATTTTCACTCATTGTCATTTCTCTGTGGCTATATTACAATTTTAGCTCAATAACAGACTAAAAAGACATCAAAGAGAAATATAAATTAGTTTCATTCTTTACATCTATATTAACAAAATTTACTTCCCTGGAATCCAGCAAAGTACTGAAATTTTCCACACATACATTTCTAAAGATCTCAAAAAGACAAAATTCAAGAACAATAATTCTAGGTTTTTGGCTTTCCAGTTAATTTCTTTAAAACGTGAGAAGTGTGGAAAATTTTTCCATTTATGTGTTGTACCCTGATGGATTTGTCTCCATGGTGAGAAGGACGAAGAAGCCAGAAAGATAAGAAACCAGAATATTAAGTTCCATAAGGCTTCAGAGGGGCATTTCTCAAAATAGGCTTTTAGCAAAAGCCTAAGCTTTCAAAATCTTACATTCAAGAAACAAAGCAAAAAAAAGTTACCCAAATCTAATTAGGAGAGCTATAACCTGATTTCCGTGAAGAACAAAATGGAACAATGTCAGAAAGGAAACAACATCCAGAGATGTATTTTAAACAGCTTCTCTCAGAAATATCAAAAGGAAAAGTTAAAATTACAGCTGAATAAAATGTTCCTGGTAGGACCAAGAGGCCAAAAGAAGATGAAAAAGTGATGAAGACACACACATCTGACATGCAGTAATTTTCAGGGCCAGGTTTTATTTACTGGTATACCCTCCTCCACCATTGCTTAAAAGTGATTTTCTGCTCCGAAGTATAGCTGTGTACTACTATATACTTCTCAGATTTTCTCACTGATATCACTGAGAGTAAAATAAGTAAAATCAAAGCATTTTCTCAGCAAATCTATTTCTAGTAACTAATTTTAAGCATTTTAGCCATCTGCCTTTGTCGTAAATAAATAAAGATTGCAGACGGGTAAGAAAGGATGACAGTTCTGCTCCATCCCCTATTTTTTTTCCCACATATATAATTTTTAGAGAACCATCCCAACTTTGTATAGTTGGGCTTTTTGTTTTGTTCCACTTTGTTTTGAGCCAAAGAGCTATACTGTCACTTCCTTCCCAGAGTTTATTAATGAGCTGCTTAGGACAAATGCATTAGCACACTATACTTGTTGGTCAGTGTCTACTGGGGATGTCAAGTGCTAAGTCTGAGCTTAATTGCAGGTTCTGCTAACAGTCAGCTTCCCCAGAACTTGTTGCATTGTCACTGGGTGAGGGTACAGATCAGGCAGCCATCTGCACTCTGGGCCATCTCACCTGGGGCCAACACACAACCCCTGACTGAAATTACTTCTAAATCTCAAGGTCTGCATCAGGGAACATTCCATTTGCAATCAGCAGTGGGGCTGCAATGCAGAGCAGCCGGCCCATGCCAAATCTGTACCATGGGGAAGCTTGAGTACAAGGGTAAAAATCAAAAGTGGAAATCCTTGTGAGGACATGAAGCGTAAAATAAGGTTAGGGTTGGGATGTGCTTATTGTTGGTTGGGATATGCTTATTTTTGCTTGAAGCATTTACTGTCTAAATTATTTGGCAACAGAACTTTGCACTGCTCAGAAACATGCAGGCAAACGTTTACTACAGAGACTACGTTCTACCCGATAGATACTTAATATTTACTGGTGCATTTAGAAAACCTCAGGAAAGCCCATCAATTGCTAAACATTCTATCAAAAAATGATTCCTGGGGAAACTAAAACAAACATTTAATTTCTAAAAGAGACAAAGAGTAGCACCAACAGTGTGGAGGGAGTTAGAACAGGAAGATAACCCCAGAATGGCTCAGCCCCTGCTTCAGAGGGCACTGACGATGTTAGGCACCCTGCAGAGTCACACCTTCTGTCTGCTTATCAGACACCGCGTACATATTTTGATTCAAGTATACCAAAATTTTCCACTGCTATTTTCATTGGTTTCTGGTACCTTGGCTGTTTGTGAATATGCTTGTGTTTATGGATCTGAAATAGAGATATTCCACAGCAACCACTGCAGTGATTTCTCTTTCTTCTGTGACCTGAGGAGGGAGGCAGAAGTCCTACCATTTTTCTTGAGAAAACAGCTTTCCTCAGGCCTCCAATAATCAGTTAAAGTTGTCTTTTATGCCTCAGATTTACATTTCACCTTAGAAATGGAGGGTTTGCTTTGCATAAGCCTACAGGTAGCTTAAAGAGACTTCTGTAGCAGAGCTAAGACTGTCTGCATAGGGAATGGGCTTTATCTTATTAATGCTGCATGTTGTGTTCTGCCTGCACACAAATAAAAGATGCCTGCCTTCTTTTTTAATAGCCACCTAAGCACAAAAAAACTAATCAAAGATGTAGAAAGCAATGCTGTTTACAGCCTTCAGAAGTATTTTCATGAGCTGCATGGTGACTCACTGATCTATGATTTAAAGCTCTCTATATCCCTGTGTCAGTATTTTTAATGATTCAGAAAGTGCTCATAAATTGATATTTCTGTAATAGGTGATGCCTGCATGTAAAAGAATCCATATTTCAATGAGACATAAGGAAGAAATTTGATAAATATGCATCTCTGCACTATCAGGCACTAAAGCCAGAATCCTCCTTTTCCAATTTCAAGCTGGTTGTATTATTGCATAAGATGTAGTCTTACAGATTTCTGACACTCAGACACCCCCAGGACTTTAATTCACCTAATACCAAACTTGTTCGGAGGTATCAGGCAGATGCAACCAAGCTGCTGAGGTTTAACAGCCCCATATGCCACCCTAGCTGTGACAATTGTCCTAAATCAGATGCAGCCTGTGCCCAGTCTCTCATCACAAGCTACAGAAATTCACACCTAC
The DNA here is from genome assembly GCF_054131305.1 of Coturnix japonica. Classification (NCBI taxonomy): domain Eukaryota; kingdom Metazoa; phylum Chordata; class Aves; order Galliformes; family Phasianidae; genus Coturnix; species Coturnix japonica. The sequence goes on along the minus strand of NC_140670.1, from coordinate 29,078,108 downwards.
ACTGATAACACACTTCAGATGATGACAGTTCAGCTGCAGTAACTTGACCAATTAACTGAGTTGGTCTATGTGTTTACTTCTGGTATCAGAGTCTGTCCTGTAGTTTGTGATACCACTGGTAAGTGGTTGCTAATTTTGCAAGACTTGTTTTGAGACACCAATAAAACGATATTTTGAGTTCAGTTCACAGCACTCCAACAAAGTGTAGATGATAGGAACTGCAGAGCCAACACCTGGAGGTGAGATTCACCTCAGAATCTCACTTGTTCCTGAGATAGGAAATGGATAGATAACGCTACTGTTACAAGAACAGCTTTCCAAGGCCTGAGGTTAAAACCTCCCCAAGGACCCTTCTCAGCTGCAGCACTATCAAACTTCCTTCTTCCAGAGCATCACAGAGGCACAGACTGCACTTTCTCTCCTTGCACACCAGATTTTACAATCATTTCTTTCCAACCTAAGTTACTCATTTATTTTTTGTGAACTGTACACAGGAAGAGTCAGAGACCTATAGAATGACTCAGGCTAATGACTTACAAGTCACAGGGGATGCAAAGGTGGAAAAACGACCCCTTTGTTCTCATTCATCCACCCCCAGCTCACCTTGGGTCCTATGGCCAAGAAGCAGAACCTCTTCACTGACTCATTTCTTCCCATTTACAGGTAAATAGGAAATCTAAAATCCATTTCTGAATGTTTTTGATGGTGATTCAAGAAGACATTAATGCATCTGTTGTCGATTTATTGGGCCAAAGTATTAAATAACAAATTAATTCTGTTTAAAAAAGAAAAATCTTCTATTTGGATTAATTCATTTTTATCTGATGTTTACCTAAGAAAGATCGTGTCCTTGGAACTTTATTTTGCCATACCTTGTTATTAGCTACTTTATTAGTCAAGACAGAGAAGGTGGATTGTAGGAAATATCATTTGTTACCTAGGAGATAATACAATAGATAAACAAACCAAATTTGTCAAGATTCTCTTGTAATAAATCATGCATTTTCCCTACTTAGTTTTCATGATATTTTGTTTTCCTCCATTCCTCAGATGTTAAGATATAAATAACAATGGTGTTGTTCTCTCTAAGCCCAGAAAACTTTTACACTTTTTTTTCCCTCAAAATCTAAGAGAACACATCAGTTTTCTGTTCTGTTGTGTCTTTTTTTTTTTATATGCATGTGTCCTTTGAGGCAGTCAATAAAAGATTATTACAGTGCAGGAAAGTTCAGCCCTTATTGTCTTAAGCAAAAGTGAACAATGCTTGGAAGATCTTACAACCCAAATGGAGGAATGGCAGCTAACCATATTTACAGAGAGATGTGGAATGTAGAAGCACTTCAAGGTTCATGAGGTGTCTATAATAATCCCCAGTGCAGCTCACTCCAGGGCTCCCATTCTCTCTATCATGCCCAGGACATGCTCATTTGCCATTGCCATTTAGCCATGACAAGGAGACCCAATGCTTGCTTCCTTCTCATGTGACTTGCTTGTTTTCCCTTTCTTTTCAGATCACCTGCATACTGAGAGAGCTCTGCTCTAACCTAACAAGTTCAGCTCCCCACTGTGTTACGACCTTCCAGTTCAGAACATAGATTGCAGCAGAAGGTACATACCAAAAAAGCTTGTCCTATTCTAACCGGGGCTCCCATTGTAACAAGCATGTGCTCAGTCTTATTTCTTTTGTTCCACGCATGATTCTACTTGTAGTACAAATCAGAGCTTATACACCAAAATCAATTCACATTTATTTTTGTTAAAATCCATTGCTGTAATACTTTGTAATCAAAAGATATTTCCCTTCTCCTCCAACAGCCAACACTTCCATCCTCAGAGGGATGCTTTTTAACTTCAGGAAGCAAATGCACCTTAAATGTTGAACTGCAATAAAAATTGAGTAGACCTTCAAAGCATAACATTTTCTTAGTGGATTCAGTCAAAGCAGTAACTAAGTGCATGAACTTATCCTATGGGAGCTGACTCCTGAAAAAGGCTGCAGGAGCATATGCAAGATGAATGGATGCGCCTCTTCCTTGCACTTTTTATTCAATCACCAAAGTTTAATAAGTGAGCTTCAAGGAGTAAATTGCTTCTTACACATTTTCTTTCCTTGAACATATGGCTCATGTAGTGGCGGTGATCTGTTTTCTTATGCACAGCTTACTTTTAATGTTGTTTAATTTTAGCAACCACCAAATCCCAAAAAAGTAAGTTTAACCCAGAAACAAGTTGTGACTCACAGAAAACAAAACAAAAACACCAACAGATTTTATTGTATTTAGAACCACAGCTAGTGAAAATATCTTTGTGCCTAGTAAGATTAATGGAATATGTCTTACACCATAGATGTACCAACAATGTGTGTCAAAGGTTTGTCAAGTAGGTTTGTCTCCAAAGGGAGAGAGTGTAATAGGCTATGTGAAATTTTTCCACAACCTTAAATCCTGTAACCTTGATTTTATACCCTGAGTATTGTCACTCATCAACAGCTGATTTTGACCACTCCCCTTTATGGTACATCCTTTTGGCATGGCAGACCTCACAGGAGATGTCAATGTGGGCTACAGTTCAGATAGAAAACTTTCTATCTAAATCCAGACAGGGCTTGATTCCACCTCTGCAGGTTTTGCAGCAAGAGACTAATGCTTTTGCAAATAAAAAGGGTGTATCAGAGAGCAAACTGTGCTATAGCAGTGAGACTTTGCAAGAGTAGAGCTTTTTCAAAGCTTTTAGCTTTAACACTTACGGAGAAGGTAGGGGCTAATAAAAGAAAAATGCTGATATGTTGATTAACGTGATGGTAGGGACAGAACAGATGAAGAAAAATTAATGGACCACCATGGCAGCACAGGCAAGCAATGTTCAGAAGTCTTATTCTACTGTTCTATCTTGTTCTACTTTTAAAGTCTGTCTTTGGTTCCTCTACCCTCACCTGCAGCTGCAGATTTTTAAGTAAAGCATACAAAAATTGCAGAAACAAACAAAAATACGTAATAAAAAGGAATATTAGTTATCAGCTCTTTCTGCAACACAAAATCCCTCTGCCTCGTGAATTTCCCTCTCTTAGGATTTTGCACACGTTAATTAATGATACGATGCCATTCAGTTCCAGCCTGGGTTTCACGCTCACAGCATGAGCCACAGTAATTCCACTTGGCCTGTACAGAACTGTGGGCTCAGCAGTTTGGTAGACATAGCTTTAAAGAAAATGATGAGATTGTAGGAATGAGCGGAGGAAGACCAATCCTTTTGCTTTACTAATACATTTTCCTAGAATTAATAAGCAATGGAGAGGAATGATCAGAGTAGATCCAGTTTGCTTTTATCACGTAAATCCAAGCTTGTGCTATTTGAGAATAGCACAAATTTGGACAAACAATAATGCAATACTGTTTATTTAGGAAGAAAAGCAGGTATTTATCAGATCATTTATAATATACCATCTTTAGCATGACACAGTGCTTAGGGAACAACTGCAGTCTTCTGCATGTGAATAGGAAAGTGATCTCCAAAACCATGCAAAAAAAAAAATAAAAAAATCAGGAATTTCACCCACATTTGTCTTAATATAAAAGCCACCGGGAATAAAATGAAGTTTCATTATTCATAATTTGGGGCATAATCCAAGAAAGGATGCAGAATTGAACAAAATAAGTAGCACTGTACTGCTTCTAATAAAGAGCACAGATCTCTATAGAAATGCCTATTTCTGGTGTGCATGAATTTGGTATTGATCAGGTTATCGGCCTGTAAAACAGCTTTCTCACTCCTATTAATTTATACTCCTCTTCCTGCTCATCAAATGCTTTGTGTCTCTTCAGACAAGGTATCTCAAGTGTTTATATCCAGCTACTATGAGTAAATGCTTGGGGCAGAAAACTGTTAAAGAAAATAATTGAAATTAAAACATGGAAACACACCAGCAAAATCAGATCCTTCACAGATAACAAATCAATCAAAGTTATGCATTCTGGCTGGTGAGAATGGATTGACTCCATTTTCTGTACTGTGCAGGTTACACATTATCACTGCTAATCACTAATTAATCATAACAGTTCCCTGAGTAAACTCAGTATCAATCTTTTATGTACTTCTAGAGATTGCCAAACTTTTTATTCAATCCATACAGATGCTGCAGCATTATGAGATCATGATTAATCAGTTATACTTCCACTTACTTTTAATTTTAGCTAAGCATCATGAGTTAAACCAAAGCAGCCATTTTCCCTCTCTGAAGCCCATGTGAGCCCTCACTTTCAGCACTTTATCAGAAGAACTATGTATATTTAATAGGCCTGATAAAGGCCTGATATGATTTCTCCACTGAAACAAAGGTATCCTAAGGAAAGAGGAATATAGAAGCACAGTGCACATCTCCATCACCATAGGATGATCAGAGAAGGCAATAAGTCAGGATGTATTACAACATACATGATTGACATCAAAGTTCTAATGTTCCAGGATTTCACTGAACGGAGACACTGCGTTCAGGTTATGTAATATTTTAGTGCTGTTACAATTAAGCTCCAGTAGAAGAGAATATAGACATTTTAATGTAAATATCTATGCAAGCTTGGTCGACGGGTATGCATTGCAGGGCTATCTGGGATAACCATGTAGAGTTGAAGGCTCTCAAAACCCAAGAGCACTTCAATAATATAAAGATGAAATTTATCTGTTTATTTCCTGAAACCAGAAGAACTTGAGAAAAGCCATTCATGTTTATCCTTCATTTGGGTGGATTGCCATGTAGGAGGGAATTCGGCTCACATGCAGTGTAGTGCTCACAGCTGGTGACCAGACAGAGCTGGAAATTTGGTAACACAGTTCCAGTTTTGTTCTCTTTAAGTCTACATTTCTCTTCACCTGGACAGAGAATATAAAGGAAAGCAGCCAGCGAAGCACAGCAAGAACACACCTCTCCTGACTTATAATGGGAGCAAAACTCAATTCCTGCTTACATGGAGAAGCTGCCTTACTTTTGTCAGCTTGCTAACCTAAACTATAGCTGTAGAACTGGAAGTAGTAGCTTTATATAATGTCCAAAGCTCACAGATAAACAGATTTTAAGGAGACAATGACATACTTATGTTGAGCAGAGTTAAGAAATGAGCAATCTAGCATTGCAGAATTTTGGATGCAGCAAAACATCAATAAAGAGTGCAAAAATTATATATATATATATATATCCTGTATGGAATATGAAGTGTAAGCCTGAGTGCGGCTATTATTTCAGAAAGCACTGAAAAACATCACAGAACTCAACTCACAGAGGGCCACTGACCCCATCTTAGTGAGGAATTAAACACAGCTTAGTGTATGACAGGGTGATTTAGGTCTGCATCTCACTCCCCACTTTGGCATCCAAAAGAAACAAATCATTTTCAATCTGTGTTTATTATCTTGCAGCTGTTCTGATTCAAAATGTTCCATGTAAACAATTAAATCCTATGATATTGATCCAAGCTGAAATGGCACTCAAAGTTTTGTTATTCACTTGTCCCTTCTCTGCAGATTGCAGTTTTTCAGCAGCAGCTTCTTACCAGACAATTAGGCTGGTGGCAGCTCTGACTGCTGAGATCATGAGATGAATAATAGCGTTACTTCTGTGATAAATGTCAAGGTTTTGTGCTGAGCTGGTGGAATTAGCAAGACAAATTACAAGTGATGGACACAAACGATTCGAGGAATTCCAGCCTGGAGCACAATGCTGCCTGTGAATTCGCTGAGTGCTTCTGCCTGCAGAAATGCTTTCTAGAGATTTCAGGAAGATTGAAACCACGAAAACATGAACGTGCCTGAGAGAGGAATACAGCTGTTCCCATTTATATCTCCCACTCCTTCAGGTGGTCTTCATTATCTGAACTTTGTGACCAACTGCAGATTGAGAGCTGCAGAACCAGGGCACTGTTGCTCAAACCTGGTTTTCCCAAGTCTTCCACTTCACTGGTTGACAAAGTATAGGGCGATTAAAAACTACCATCATATGGAGTTTTCATTAAGCACCAAGTAAGCATTCATATTATAACTTCCTCACAGCTAGTTTCATACTTCACAAACTTCTTTTAATATTGTTTCTTTTCCCTTAGTCTAAAGACCAAGATAATGATAGTACATAAGCAAGCATTTTCAGAATAAAAATGCAATGCTATTATCTGAACACTTTCCATTTTCCCTTTCATTAACTTTCTGTTATACAAAACTGCCAATAAGTCACTGTGTGATTTCATGGTGAGACAGAAATGCACCCTTTTCCAATCATTTGGGAAGATGATATTCATATTCTTGGAAAGTACTAGCATTCAGATGCGCCTGAGATGTTTTCAGTTTTAGGAAGCATTACAAACATTTAGGAAGCCAAGGGATGACGTTTGCTGCTGACACTGTAATCCTGACAGAAGGACCAGACCTGGGATGTTCCCATCAGCACTGCTGGGATGCTGAAAGAGAACTTGTGTTTGGTGGGGTGTTAACCTAGTCTCCTCCTTACTTACTAGGGCTTGATAATTTTTGGTTTCAAGTAACCAAGTAAGCCCCCACTGAAGCTGGTGAAGACATCCCTTTTCCTATAGACTACAATCACAGATAACCTGCAACCTGAAGATGAAGCTGCCACTGTCAATGGACCTACCGTAAGGTTTTTAAACCATAGTATGATATTAAAATTTGTATTCCAAATCACCTGATACAAAGCTACTGTTTATTTTAAGATGACAGAAGGTAAATTTATTTTGGTCCCTAAACACAAATGCAGATCACGTCCATGTCTGCAACACAAATGTAACGTGTGTCAAAATACCAGTGTAAATTCAATTTCCAATTCAAATTTGCTGTCAGCTTCAGTAGGATTTCCAGGATTTCAATGTTCCTCATCACTTTTCTTAAGCTACATTACCTAATTCCTTTTTAAAATGGAAATGCTAAATGTGCATAACAGTGTATAATACAATTAGGATAAGGTCATAGAAGACCTGGCCATAGCAGCTGTTACAATTCTATCTACAACTAACTGCAGTAATTTGTAACACATAATGGATGACATGAAGTAGCTTTCTTTTACTCAGAATTCACTACTTAGTTTTAACTACACCAGAGCTACCACTTCCTTAGATAAATAATGATGGAAACAGAATAGAACTTAGTCTCTATGCCCTAGAGAGTAAAAGAATGACAACTGATCACACAAGTTATCACAAGGCACTTACACCTGGAGATATGAAAAACTAATGTATTGTGTAGATATGTTACCTTAAGATCAAGTTTTCAGCAGCCTTGGAATTGGACTAATCTCTTTGCCTTCTACCAAAGTTATTTGCAAGTGCAAAAGGGATAACGGATAATGATATATCTGTCAGAGTGACAAGGGGCAAAGTCACTCCATTGGTACATGCAAGCAGAGGGCACACACAAGATCTGCAGGAGCCTTTTTCAAGTTCCATTTCAAAATTGGTTTTTGGTGTTTTGTCATTTCCCAGTGTTAAAGATGTTCTTGTAGAATACTAAAGATGTTTGGTTAGAGCTAAGCATACTAGCTCAGGATACTGTTGGATATGCTGGACAAGTCACCATAGCCGATTTGGTACCACTTCTATAAGCTGTGCGGTGTTGGCTTAGGGCTGTCCACAAGACAAGTTTCCCTGTGCACACATTTCTTCATTTAATGATAGTTGGACTTGAGTAATATTGAACTGCTTCCCCTTATCAAGTGTATTTATTAAAGAATAACCATCTTTATAATTACCATTATTGGCAAAGGTAAAGGATTTGTCCTACTTAAACTAGTATGAAACTAATAATCCAATGCATTTAAACAAATTTTATTTCTATGCTCTACTTTATAAAGCTGAAAATAAGCTAATTATTTCTTGTGTTCTTGTTTCTCTGGAATCAGACATCCTTCTTGGTGCCACTTTTACATCCTGGTACTGAGAGTTCCTGTTTTCAAGTGGGTCACTACTTTATTGGTCTGTTCTGTGGCAGAACAGAACCACAGAGACACTGGAAACAGCAGCAAACCTGGCTTTTAAGGAACTCCCCCAGCACTGAACAATCAGATAATCCACTAGGAAATCCAATGCCTTCCCGTGGGCCTTCGTGACCTCTCACCCTTCCTTAGGTGTGCACAGCCCTAGTCTAAAAGATGTTGTGAATGTGGTGCAGGCTTCATGACCATCTATCAGTTCTGTGCAATTCCATGTATTTGAGTAGATGCTCTGACAACCGCAGGCAATACAATATTTTTGGAGTTAATTGTACATAATTAGATTAATGAGTTGACTCTCTTCAAACACATGATTTGCAATAAACCTTTCTGCTCATTTGTTTATTGACCAGGACAGTAATGAAATCTATTAAACTTCACTCAACCATCCAGTAACACAAACACATTCATGCAGCTGGATGCAGTCAGAAAGGCCAGGCACACTCTCTGCACTATATATTATTTCCAAGACTATTAAATCCAACCCAACGTGCTTCTCTAAAACTTCACCTTTGGACTTTTTCCATCAGTCACAGCCGCAGTGCAAGCTATAGAACTATCAGAGACTACTTCCTTTTTGTTATTTTTATTATCATCTTATATAACTAATGGATTTCTAAAGCTAAGGAGTTATTTTGCTTTAGTTTAACTACCAGGTAGCCTCAGATTTTAGAACAGCCTTACTTTTAGAAAGACATGTAGTAGACATGCTTGGAGCTCTCTACTACTCATTCATGTTCTGAGCTTTGATTTTTACCCAATTCCCACCAATAACAACCTGGTTCAGGACATTCAGCCAGGGGTTAACTACTGCCCATGACCTCATTATTATACAGAGAGCTGAACTGTTACTGTTATGCAGAGCAGAGAACTGTAAGCCACTTGCTAACTCATCCTGGAGTGGAAGAGCTAGGCTATTACAGTGATTAGTACGCCAACAGTGGTCAAAATTCATTACTAAAGATAAATGTTGGTTATTTAGCCAGCTTTCCACATAATTGATCCACATTCTTTCTTGAGTCCTTCCAGACTCATCCCTTGGTGGATTTAAAATGAAATAGATCACTTAAAATGGATAATTCACGGCAAATTAATGTAGAGGAAATAAAAGCCACTCATACATAAACTCTTAGCGAAAACTCAAAGATATATGGGAGTACCATCCAAGAAGCCTAATTTCGGAGACTGCCAGACTTCATCTAACGCTGATTGCGAGGCAGAAATCTTGCAAGCCAAGGAGTCAGCATCTGCTCTGCAATGCAGAACTGCCAAGCTATATGTTCTTTGGGGCTCCTCAGCTTTGCACAGCCTTTCTCCTCCTCTGACATCCAAATGATGATTCTTAACAATATCACCAAGGCTTTAAGTAATCATTAGAAACCTTACAGAAGCAATCTACAAAATTTGTTGCCACATTAACATAATTCTTTGAAAGTTTAGTACCATTTAAAGAGAATTTCAAATCAAATGCCAAATATGCTGATTTGAGGGACATGCAATAAGTATTTTAACGTAAACTTAGGAAGCTGGACTAACAGAACTCCTTTGGGGCATGGCTAAGACAGAGCTGAACATTCATTTTGTAATGAAATGTATTGAAATGGTTTTGTTTGTTTGTTTCTTTGTGTCCTCTGCCTAGTATTTTTAACATGCACATTTTAGGATGTTACTATAGAGTCACATCAGTGTTTCATAGGAACTTTCTTAGCACAGATGTACTCTGGCAGACTGTGCCAAAACAGGCAACAATGCAGAGCACAATGTGGACTTTGTCACCATGTCAGAATTTCCAACTATTTGAGAGGCTCTGATCTCTTGCTACAGTCACATTTCATAACAGCAGAGCACTTCACACACTGATTTTAGCATTGCCCAGCAGCTACAGATGCAAACAGAAGCCGCTTCACCATGTCCTAAAAGGCAAGCAACTGGGTGCTGGAGTCACTGGAGTACACCTGTCTAACCAAGGTCAGACAAATGAGTCCCAAATGAGTGACCCAAATTCAGACTGCAGTTTGAAGGCTTGCAAAAGTTTGCAGGGTAATTTATTAGTGTCAATGTCTGCGGCTTTCCAGATGTTCTGGCTCTGGGACATACACAAGGAAGATCTCAGATGTAATCAATAAATTGGCTTTGAGACATCTTCCCACCAGGAGGCCTGAAAAGTTCAAGATGTTCTACAGAAGAGGATGAAATTAATGACTGACTGGATTGAGGCCAGAGGCAGTGAGAAACATCACTGCAGTCCTTCCTGCTTACATCAGGGTAGAGCAGGCTAATGACCACCGCACACAGCAAATGGCATCAGCTCTGCAGTGGGAAGGAGAACCCAGCCACCATCCCAGCAGCTGCTTCTCAGCCCACTTTGTGCTGATGACACATTGTCTCACTTACAGGAAGGGTTTTATTTAGAGAATGCAGGTGGCCAATTATATCACTGCTCCCCTACACCTGTTAATGAAGGTGCACTCATTGGCCACCAGCCAATGGGATGTTACCCCAGTGAGACCCTGGCATTAATCTCTTCTGTGGGTCACCAACGCTTTTTGCACAAAGCCACATTCCTATGGATTTTGTTGGTAATTTGCAAGGCTAGATAGAGCAATTTTATACTATCTCACATTTAAAACACGGCCTAAGGGAACTGACAACACCAAATAAGTGAAAGGAGGAGGGGGGAAACATCCCAACAATAAAATGATTCACAAATCAATGCAACATGAAACTCTGTGCTATGTGTTCAAGATTTTTCGTCTGCATTATCAGTAATTAACCTACTTAAGCACCTGGAATAAAGGTTCTACTTAACACCCAACACTTCACGAAGATTACCTGGATGATTCTAAATAGAATTAGACATAAATACTTGATACTTGAGGTATTCCAAACTTACAAGCTACAAGAAACACCAGGAAAATAGTAGCAGAACTGTGTGTCTGTATTCAACAGGTGGGAAGAGATATGCGTACAGGATAAGAATTGAATGGGTTCTCAGCATGGACTATAGCAAAGAGCTGCCTCTGGATGGGGGGACCAGTGCTCTTTTAGGCTTTTGCTGTAGAATAACCAGGTTCAGCTGCACTTTAGCCTGAATGGTATTGATATAACCCCCAATGTTGAGAGTTCTGACATATTGCCATGCATCTGGTACAACACATACGCTTCCCTACAATGTAACACATGAAGGAAGCATTTTCCAGACTCATTTAACCACAAACGAATGATAAACAAACACAACAACAACAAAAGACACATTCGCTTCCTCTTTTGACACTTACAACGCTGCTTCTGTGCAAATGAAAGACAGCCCTACATGTTACAAACTATCCTTGTCAGGCTTAAGCAGCAAACAAACACAAGGAGGTAACACACATGGATTCTAAAACACTGTTTAAACCCATCAAACTGGTTTCAGCCTGTGTGTGCCCAGACACCCAAGAGTCTCATTAACAGCAGGAATATTTGATGTTAAGATCTGCTGAAGTTGAACAGAGTTTGACTGACCCACTTTTAGACTTCAGGGAGGTTTATATCATGTAAAGAAGCAATTTGAGTTAATGACCTGTTTAAGAGCGCAAGCATGCTGCAAGCTCACTTTATCACTGACAGAAAATAATGCACAGTATAATTCCAAGCTATATCTGGCCCCCACTGATTTCAGCAGTGATCAAAGGCAGCGCTATTTCAGGCCTGCCCTGGCCTGAAACAAAGTGGAAACTCACAGTGATGGAGAAGCAACAGGAAAGCTTTTAGTGGAGTACAGCTGGGAACAGGACATCTTTTTGTCCCGGTCTCTCCTAGCAAACCCATTGAAATTCACATCACAGGGTTGGTTTAAATCATTTGTACCTGTTAGCGCTGATATTTAAACAAATACTACACAAACCCAATGCGCCTGTGAATGTAAGCAGCTCTACATGTGAGGATCTAGCAGCAGCAAAGCCAGCTCACAGCCATCAGGGGTTAATTGACTACACAAAGCTCTGAGGATATCACACATACTATTCTGTGCATTACTATTAATTACAGCAGTGGCTCTTGTTGTTAAGCAGATTATCACAACATAATGAGGCAGCCTTTCTACAGTGACTTGTAAAAACCTTTTCCATAGCCACTCTTACTGCAGCATGAATACCCTACAGCCATTACCAGTACCAATAAACAGTAACTCCACAAACCAATGGGTCAGGACTACAGTTTTTTTCAGAAAGATGTTAGGTAGCACAAATTGTGACTCTCCTTATTAGTGAGAAAAACTTAATGGGGAAATATGTACTTAACAGCTCTATAGAACTCCTTAAAAATTATCATAAACGTTAAGAACATACAAGTTCAGAAAAGGAATTTTCAGCCAACAGTCCTTCCAGAAAAACCAAGAAGAGGTTAATAGCCCTGACAGGCTGCAAGACATTGCACTTTAAATTAGAAGCCAAGTTTTATTTAACAACAGACAGGAATAAAGTTAAGAATACAAATCCTGGTACTTCTCAAACTATGAAGCAGTTAAGGGAAGAAAGAAATAAAGAAATGAAAGAGCTCACTGAACAGTCAGCTCTCCCTGCTGCAGAAGCCCTCCAAAAAGAACTGCAAGGAAACAAGGCTGATACTGCTGCCCTCCTTCATACAAAAGCTGCTCTGCAATTCCACCACTCCTCTGCTTTGCAAACTTCCAGCTCTCAGCTAATTTATTTGCATTTATCTTAGGAACTCCCAAACAGAACAAAGGTTAAGTCTCTCTCTTCCTAGAGAAAATAAATCCACTTACTTGTCAGAAGCTCTTTATGCTCCACATAGGTCAATTCTCTGTCCCCTCACTGAACTTCAAGCTCTTGTATCACTCGTTGATGCTGCTTCTGTTTATGGTTGTGCTTGTTCCCAGCTGCCTTGAGCTGAATGCAAACATCAGCTGTGCTCATCTGGGGAGTTTATAGCACAGGTGGTTTCTTTTAGTATTAAAAATATAGATTAAATTAAAAGGGAGACTCCCCTGTGCTAAAAATAAAGTGGTCAAAAATGAAAATGGGAGCACTTACCCTGTGAACCAAAACCTTGTTGTACTGAAATCTGGGGGAAGGTTTCTCAGATCAGGTGAGACTATATGAGCAAACATAGTAGGAACAAATCACCCACTTGAGAACAATCTTGTTACTGTGGGTATTTGTAGGGCACGAGTGACCTGGAAGACTCAAAAGGGTAGAAATTGGCTCCACAGGCTGACAGAGGGCTCTGTAGAATGATTTGTGTGGAGACAATGCAAGCTTCTTCCCTTAAAATAGTGTTAAAACTATCAGTTTTATTAACTGATATATGGAGTTAGAACTGTTTTCTAAGCCATCACACCCTTGTGAAATGGAATTGCTGTTTTCCAAGCAAGTCATCATAAAGATATGTTTGGCCTTTTGTTCCATGATCTGTTTAAGGAAGACAGCTCCAGTCCTTCACACATTCAGTGATACAGAGGATGTTTTAAGTCACTTTTCCTTTGTTGGAGGATGCTGCAGATACTAACTGTAGCATATTCGAAATGACAGATATATACCTCTTAGATTGAAGAACAACACTGAGGCACTGCTCGGATGTTCTTTTCCGTTCCTTTGCTTTTACTGTGGCTTCAATTGGCAGAAATGGAAATTAAGATGAAATGCAGTTGTATATTCACAAATGCTCTGCAATGCTGATAAGAAACAATGTGCACAGAATTCAGACTAATACAATAGTATTATATTTTCAATCTGCCTGATAGAGAGTTACTCTAAAATCCATTAAATATCAATAAATAATTTATATACATCGTACAATCTAAAGATGAGATTCCCTTCTCCTAATTAACACTGGCAGAAGGAATTGAATACAAAGCTCAAGGAGAAGTGCGACAATAAATGACTTCAGCAAGGGGCACCAGGCAAGTCTTTGGGCTTGTAACTCAAACATTCCTTTGCTGAGATCTCTGCCAGGAATTACGAAATGGGCATCTATCTTATTAACATCTCTTCACTCTTAATTTTCTTAATGGTGTCAGAAACTCATTTTGAGAGAGATATACTAACCAGAATTGTGGCAACACTGGGACAAGACTCACAGGGCTTGGAGCTGTTGAAAAGCAGATTTATGCCAACAAACAGGATGCCAAAATAACAGCAAACCATATATAAATACCAAAATAAACAGGAGAGCCTCCTTGTGTCTAGCCACATCTAGTCCTGGAAATAAGCTTGTTTCAGACCATGTGAATTCAGTCTTTGTATCGAGTGTTAAATTCCAATAGGTCTCTAGCATTATAGGTAACAGCTGTAAAGCTGCCAGTGAAATTGAGGGTTTTCTTGGTCTGCTAACAAGAAACTCAGTCCAAAGGTTTAAGGTCTGCAGAGCTGGCTGATTTGATGCTTGACGTTCAACAATATATGTGGACTGGTTCTATGCATCACTCTATTGATTTATCAAGTCAAAGCACTGAGCAAGAACTTTCTATTTTGTGCCCCACTCATACCTTGCTACATCAATTGCATGATTCACACTACCCACTGATGCCTCTTTTTTTTTGGAGGGGGAGCTTTCTTGGAACAGTTTCTCAGAAGTGGGCAGCAAAATAATAATGGGCAGATCTTTAACATCCGTGTATACCTATTGCAGGTCAGATGCTTTTCACAGAGGTTTCTGGGTTTCATCAAGATCCAGATCTGGCCTGGATGGTCTGAACAGTCATTTTTTTGCTACCTCTGCAAGTCTCATCAGAAGTCCTCCAGCAGTCAGCCAATGGTGGCAAGTGCCAAGCATATGCAAAAGGCATCTCAGTTCATCTCGATGTACTAGGAAATATCCATCCAGCCTTGTTATTTTAATATTTAACATGTTCATTATGGGTTATCCATTGAGGCTTAATGACGTTCCAGGATGCTGCTATGGAGGCAACAAGAAAATTCAATGCAATGTTCTTCCTCTGTGGTACTCAGCTTCTACTCTGGCTTTCAGGATTGCAACCTAAGAGGAGCAGAAATTCCATTGCCTTGAGTGAATATAAGCATGGAGTAACTCTTCGATGTTGGGCCCTGCACTTGGTTCCAGCAGGCACAATGCTACAGTAGTGCACTAACATTGGTAGGCTAGTTGATAAAGAAATAATAAAGATTATCTTACATACAAGCCTTCACATATTCTGAACATCAAAAGCAAGGGAAACACGTTTCTTCCTTCTCAACATCCTAATCCTGCCATGGTCAACACTTTCCCCTTTGCATCAGGTCGGATCAATCCAACAGTTTTCTAACCCAGGAGAGGTGTATGTTACCAAAAGAAAGAGTCGTGGTCAAATGTAACAATATTTCATTATCAATCCTCCTAACAATGTAAAAATATAAACAGAGATGGTATGAGGGGGTTTTTGCCATTTATTGGATGCGATTAGTGATTCACTGAAATCAGTGGAATTTTATTACTAGCAAAATAAATAGATAAATAACTAAACACCTCCCCATCACAAACTATTTTTAGTCATTGAGGGAAAGGAAAAGGAGGGTTTCTTTTAACACTAAATGTAATTCAGGTGCTTCTTGCATGAGGAAAGTAGGGTGAAACAAGATTAAGCTGCACACAAGAAAATCTGAGAATGAATCAGCACTTGTGCTTCAGTTCTAATCACAGCACACTGTCTGAGATATGCACACAGTGCAGGGACATTCTGCTGACTGATTTGTGATCTCATACATTTGGCGTCAGGGTATTTCTGCTGTGTTCTATTAGATCTTGTTGCCTTTTCCTACTCTAACCACATTTTATTAAATGTGGCATTCTCAGTATCTTCTGAGATACAGAAGTTGACAGGTAAAAGAGACTTGTTGCAGTTTAGCTGGTTTAATGTAGGAAAATTTCAGCCTTGCAGGCTTATGCTGCAGTTGGAACTGCTGTTGTTCATAAATAACTCAGTTGCATTAGTGCTTCTTTGGCTAATACTCCACGTGGTTTGTTAATTAAACTGATTTGTTAAGAAACGGTAACACGCAGATGTACAAACCCATATTCATGTGTTGTTTTATTGGTGCATTACAACATTACATCTCCTTCACACTGAGGAAGCATGAGATTAAAATACATTGATCCACAAAAAATGCCTTCCCCACGCTGACTTTCCACTGGTAATTACAGCATCTACAGATCCCGCTGTAAGTTTCACTTCATTATGTCTTTCATAATTTTAATTACATTTTAATCAAAGCTTTCACATTGTCTGCATTATGACTTTCAACTTAATTACATTAAAAGTTATTATTCTTTCCTGCTTTGCAAAGCTCACCAATTACTCTTGCAACATAGTATCAATGCTGCATTACATTTCATATTCCAATCTTACAACAGCCACTAGTCTGCACACACACTTCCCAACCCAAAGAAAAGCACTTAACTCGTATCAAAAGCCATTAAAATACTGGGAATGTGAACAGCACAGTTAGGAGGCCCCACTCACTTTTGAGAATAAGCCAGATCTATATAAAAACATGCAAAATGCACTATGCGTCAGTATTAAACTTCTACTTTTGTCTTAAGATTCTTTTTTTTTTTTAACATTTGCATATAACCTGGAAGACTAAGGTTCCTGCTGAAAGAAAAAGCTAAGGGCAAAGCCCTATACAATGAAAAGACAACACCTTTACTGCAGGGCTTTCTTTTAGTCATCCCATATGGCGTAATAGAAAATGGTGTCTCTGTTACAGGACCCGATAGGATGGTTTAAAAACTTTATATAAAGGTTAAACCTTCACTAAACTTTGTGGATTTATACAATAAGATCTTAATTTCACCAGAGAAGTGTTTCGTCAAATCCAATGCATGTACAATGCCAGCACAGTTCTGCTTCACTTTTGCTAGCTTCATGACCCGGCACATGTACACCAGACAGTTAGGTTTGGCCAACTCTGTCTACTCCATAGCTCAGAATTCTGTAATTGTCATTAAGAAATCTTGCCTCTAACACCGTGTTTGACTATGCAGTCAAACCAGTATCAGTTTCACAAGTAGATCAGGCCTAATTTCTACAGAATCCTGCTGGGTTTATGCCTTTTAGAATTCATTCCCTCACGTCACTCCCTATTTACAATGATTTCCAAATATCACATATATTTATACACAGTATCATTGTATTCTCTTGTGCACAATAATTACAATTTTTAGATGGGAATTTAATGTATTTGTTTTCCATAAAAATTCAAGTGTTGCCGATCAGGAAGTAGCTCTTCTCAAAGCAAAAACCGACAAAGATTACCTTTGACAAAAGTAAATGACAAGTGTTACATAAAGATGTTGAGCTGTTTGAATCACAAAATGCCTACAAGGCCAATACATATTCCAACAGGAACACAAAAATTATAATTATGGCAGCAGTCTCCTCCAGTCTAAAGCACCGTAAAAAATGATTGTTGGTCAACACTACCTTGATTGCTTTACGTAGCAGCCCCTGCTAAGAAATGTTCAACTGCCTGGACACGGTCTAGAATATCTATCTCTATTTTCACAGGATATCCACAAAAAGAGATTCTGGAATCTGACAATCTGCCATCCAAAGCTATATCATTTCACAGGAATGTGATGTATACTGCATAGTGCATACGTAACAAAACTGGATCCTAATAATAATAAATTAACTAAGATTGTTTGGTCATGTTCTCTGTACCAACGTTGCTTTGAACAAAATGAGTTTTAGTTCAGGTACCAAGCCAACCTTTGCAAATACCATGCACAGAAACATGATGAGCTGAGAATGTGGAATGGTTAAAGTGGAACACCATTGCCAGCATTCCTCTTGATGTGTTACAGTGCTGGAAACCACCAAAAGCATTCATGGTTGTGCACCCAAAGTCACAAATGAGAGTCTTTGCATTTCTTCAGATCATCAATGCTGCAGTGAGTCACTACACACAAATGAACGTGGTACACTGAGAATCACAAAACCATTATGTTTCTTCATCCTCAAACTTTATTTATTTTTTTAATTTGTTTTGAAGACTTCAGCTTGTTGGAAGTCAAGAATATTCCTTACTTTCATTTTGTTTCAATGGTAATTACTGCAAGCACTCCCCAAAAATTGCTAATGATATAACACCAACTTTCTGATCCATCCTATGAACATACATGTTATTGCAAGCTGATAATTTTAACAGTGTGAAATTCCTCAAACATCAGCATCGTCCTGTAGAACTACTAATGTGACAAGGATTGGTTCTTACAAACTTGTAACCATTTGAGCTTGTCAGCTGCTTGATTAGTAGCTCAGAATGACCTTGCCGAAGCTTAATACAAAGTTCTCCTAGCATAGTTTATCATGTTAGAAGGCAACGAGATAAACAGAAGGATGATGCCCTAACTTATTAAATTACACAAAGAAACATCTGGCCAGAACAGACACTGAACACCTGATGAAAAGTGCTGTGTGTACTCATCACCCATTGAAGCGAGTGAGTGCTGAAGACAATCAGAACTTTCTAGGAGATACAAAGTACTTAAGAAAATCCGTTTCCAGATCTACTGTATCCTCAACCACATCTTCTTTAAAATTACTCTCTTGATCAGTCTCCATATGGGATTTCCTTCTAATGTCCTTTCTGCCTCCCCTGAATAATCTATCTGTTTGCAGTAGACTGAAAACAGATAATTCAGCAGTCAGTATGAACTGGAACTCAGAATTTGAAAGTATAGCAATACTATGGCATTAAAAAAGAAATGTTCAATTTGTCTTTACAACAAAGAAAGAAACCAAAGAAGAAGTACAGATCAAGCGTACGGTAAGAAACACTGTGTTAAGAGACCAGCTTGGAGAAAATGTGAGAAGGCTAAAAGTTCATTTTGTATTTCTTAGTCATACTGGACCTTCAGTTATTCCCTCTAGAGGCAGGCCAGTAGCATTATCTGCTGAAGGTCTCTCTTCTTTCTTCATTGAGTTCTGATCTAGCAGGCTGACGTAAGATTTATGACAAGCTGTATTACCCAAAGGAGGGTAGTGCTGTCTGTAGCAAATATAAGCAAAAATGAGGCCAATGATCCCTCCAACAAAAGCATCTAGGTAAGAAAAGCAACAAAATAATGTTATCACAGAATGGACAGACTGTAAGGAACACTGTAAATACAAGGCATATGATTGACCTGTGTTTAACCCCGAATTACTTTCTATGTTTTTCCTTTGCCCATAAAGGAAAAATAATATTCTTTCAATTTCAGTAGTTATCTTTTCTTTCCTTACAAGAATCTCTAAATGGAGATCACAGGGACTTTAAAAAAAATAAAAATAAAAATAAAATAGTCAGAATATTCAGGATTCATAATGAAATATTCCAATATTCACCTATTTTAACAATAAATCTTGAACACTCCATTTTCTAGCCAAACTTAATGGATTTCCTAAATCTCATAATATTAATGTTCTCAGTCTTCTCTATGGCTTTGTAATGTACATATATTCTGCTCCACCTTTCACCTACAGTATGCCGTCTTGGACATGGTCTTTGTTCACACACCACAGCACAGATAAGACAATTACAAAGCCACCACAAGCAATACAATTTGATGACACTGCTGGGCATGAAAAGCAAGGCTTGAGCTTTGGCATAGCACGCTACAGTGTGAACATGACTCCCCCCCTGAGAACACAGTTCTTCCAGCTAAGGGCACAGGCTACCTGCAGGATATTGTGTGCCAGCATGTTTCTAGCATGGGAAGAGCTATCTGAGTTTCCAGCTTGATTTTCAGAAACAAAAATGTGAGCAACTGTAATTGGATACAGACACAACCCCTTGGGTATAGTTTCCATTTATCATATATAAAATACAGCATAATAATGTGCCTCAGAGCACATGTCAGTACATAAATCCTAATCCTTACTCTTGGCAAGATGTAGTGCACAATACAAATGCACATCTAGAACAGCAGAGTACACCTGTATGCTGCTGTTCATGTTCACTTGTGTTAAACAAATTCAAACCAGCCAGGTCTCACACAGAGCATGAGAGCCCTAACAGCTTTGTGCTCTCTGATCCTATTGCACCAAGCCCTGCAACAAGGCAAGAACTCTGCAGGAGACCAAGAGACTCCTTCAAGAGCATGTCAAGGTTAATGGATTGTGATTAAGCTGCCACGGTAGAACAAGATGCTGCACAAACACAGAACCAAAGCAAAATAAAGCATGTAACAGGATGCCTTGCTTTGATATTGGGACTTCTGTATGAGATGGGAAAAAGCTAAGTGGGACCAAGTAACGCTGCACTTAATTGAAACCAAAAGATAGAAATTCAGGAGTGCCAGTCAAGGAACATGGAAAATCTGTAATAATGTGCATTGTAACTCACATGATTTCAATGAAACAAACAAACAATAAAACACAGAAATGCAAAGCTAACTATATAGATATATGAAAAGGTACCTCCATGGCTTACCTTGCCAGTGGTGTTTGTAATCACACATACGCGACAGAGCAATCATCATGGCACAGTAGAGAGGCAATATTGCTGCACAGAGCCGCCAGCTCTTCCCCCGGCCATTTTCCGTGAAGCAATGCAACTTTCCAGCTAGGTAGAACGTGGTAAAGCCAAGGCCTGAAAATGCAACTGAAAGAAAAATGCTGCATAAAGAATCCCTGATTTATTTATTTATTTATTTGTAGATTAAGTTAGACATTAAAATGAATTTATAACTCGAGTCACAAAAGCCTTTTCATGTTTAACCTTCAATACGCCTTTCCTGATTAGAGACCTGGTGTAAAAAGTTCACGCTCAAAGCTGAAAATGATTCATAAAAGGATGCAATTGTCTTACATCTGAATGATATTTTAGGTTCCATTAAGCTGTTCCTACAGCACATGCTGAACTGGTAGTAATTACAGAACACAGCAAGTTTCTGAGCTCCACTTTCTTCCTCTTCTGTTCACCTTCTGGAGTGCAAGCGGGGACAATGGGAACATCCACAACAATCATACACCAAAACAGAGCATAATCACAGAATAGCCAGTTGGAAGAGACCTCAAGGATCATGAAGCTCCAACCTCATGCTGCATTCAGGGCTGCCAACCTCCATATCCAGTACTAAACCAGGCTGCCCAGGGACCCATCCAACCTGGCCTTGAACACCTCCAGGACATCAGGGACAGAGCATAAGCACATAAATTACTGATATTTATATTTCAAAAATATTCAAAATCCTTCTTATGACTGCTTTTAAATGTTTTGCCTTTCTAATACCTACCAAGCTCTCTAAGAGGTGATAAGCTGCACTCATGATAGAAGATTCTGGGTTTCTGCCCTCAGTGCTGGGTCTGATGTGTCTTTTTTCTAATCTGCTAAGGTTTTTTAAATGCCCTTGTCCTCATGTTCCCAAACGCTAACTGTGATAAAGTAATTACTCTGTTTTGCTGATGAATCTATGGGACGGACTATTTTAGCTGACAGCACAATGGTTTTATAAGTTTATACCACACAGCTGTTTAAATGCAATTACTGAAGATTTGCATTTCATCTTCAAACATGCAAATAAATCATTTCTTTAGACTGGATATAGAGAGTCAGACAGAATGCTAATTAATTAGCAAACCAACATGCCAAATGTTTTGTTTCCTAGCAGCTTTTCCAACCACTGCTGATTCAGTATTTGTCAGAAGACAGTGGGAAGCAAAACTTAAAATATAGGAGGCTCGAGCCATTGAATAAACATAAGATTTCTTGCAGACTGGGTTACACTCTCACGTTCAGATCTCTGCAAGTGATATACATTTGCTTTGCCCTTCACACCATCTATCTGACAGGAAGAAATCATTCCTTCTGCCATTTCTCTATCATGGTATTCTTGAAATGAATATATTTTCCTAAGTCTCCGAGACGCATCCTCAGAGCAGTAGGTTTTTAAACAAAACAAAACAAAACAGGGTCTGCATTTCATTCAGACCTTCTCTCTTATCGGAACAAAATCTTACAAGATTTATGAGCTTCTCATGGGATCAGAACAGAAAAACACTGGACTGCCCTTGTATATATATTGTATAACATCTATGATATACAGAAAAAAGAAATTTCATAATGACCATCTCAATACTGTAGATAATGAAGACTGCTGAGAAATCTTTTAATTGTGCAATCAAATTGAGAAGTGCTTGTGCCTTAAATTCTTCAACCTAAACCACAGTTTCTAAAGAGAGGTTTCATAGTCATGATTCAGATAAGACAGAGCTGACCTGCAAAAGCACTACAATGACTATTGTAACACAGCAACATCCATCGAAATCAAAATGCACTGCATTGCCTTTCAGCGACCTGGAGTTTTAAGCCGAGCTCTTCCTCGATAGTTAATCACTCGTGAAAGATGAATCACAGTAGGATTCTCAGAAAGCACCTTAAGAATTTGTTCTACTGTAACACTCTCAGTAAGGCCAAGTTCCTTTTAGGCATGAGACGATTTAATTTTTTAAATATATCTTCAAATCAGACTGAAATACTTATTTTGAAACTGAGCAGGAAAATTGCACACGTCATAAAGAACATCTGCTGCAGATGGAACTGCTGAATGGAAACTGGTCTTTTATCCACAGTAATCTACACTGAAAGCACACAGTTTGCTGCAATGAATGTTTTAAAGAGGTGAAGCAGCACGTAGGAACACTCTCAGCCAAGTAGCTACACACATTTTCATGATTTCTGGACTTAAGTCTCTGTTATTTATTCGTTTATTCACCTTGAATTATACATAACTACTTTCTGATATTGGAAGATGTATGTGCATGGCAATACATAACCAAACTGCATTACAGTTTGGATTTAAGCCCTAACCAGGCATAACTAGGCATGTTCCATAAAACGGGTGTTTGACATAACAGCTCTGGCATACTAAAAGCAAGACAGCAGAGTAAAACCAATGTATTTATCTGGACAAAGCTCAGGAAGTATTCAACTTAAAATGAAAAGTCAGTGTTTCAATTCAGGAACTTTGCCTTTTTTCTTTAGGTCTGTTCCAGCCCATCCAGTGCAAAATGCAACCTCCAGAACTGCAACTGTTTTGTCCTGATGGTAGAGATCTACAAAATAAAGGACTGTTTATTCAAATAAGCCTGGGCGGCAGCAGCAGTTTTAATTAAAGAGGCTTTAGAGCAAACCTCATCATACTTAAAAATATGTTTCCAGAAAGAAGTGCTTCTGAATGAACAGAGAACATCCATAGAATATAAATTGGAAATTGACACAAAGCCAGATTTTGCCACCCATAGTTGTGTTCCTCTAAACTGAAGGTGAAAAAGACTTTAACACACTCATGCAAGGGTACTTAAGCCCAGTGTAAGATGGAAAGGTACCAAAACAACATTCTAGCTTTTAACTATGAAAATAATAATTCACAAAGCAGCTTCACAGTACAATATTATAAGACTGATTTTCCTTACCCTGGAGCATGCACATCCAGAAAGAGCTGCTTGACCCCATATTCTCAATGCTAATGTATAGTCAGCAGAGAAGAACACAGAACTGAGAGCTAAATACTTGAGGATGTGAGACTATTTATCATAACCATAACGATACATTCTGAAGCCATGGTCCCTCATCCCACATTTATCTTCTAGATCTTCTCCTGTTTCCACACAGTAGAGACCATGGAACTAATTTAATAGTCATTACTAAGAAATCTAAGAAAAGCAGTTCTTTTTTCTACTTCCGTAGGAAAGAATAAGGAAAATGTATCAATTCTGAAGATATCCATCTCAGTGAATGTCACTCATAGCAAATGCATCTGAATTCAGCAGGTTTCAATCCTAAGATCCCAACAAGAACTGCAGGTGATATTTACACCGAAGAACTCGTCAGTCAATGGAACGTACTTGAGAAGCCTCTTCTTTTTTACCCCATGCAGGCTGGACTCAATATTTCACTGTATCATAGGAAACATGCAAAAACCAGATGTCCTACTCTATTACATATGGATTTTCAAATTGTCTAATGTAATAAAAGTTATCATTCTGCACAAGAAAGATTCCAAAGATGATCCTCATCTACATCAATACTCCTACTACGTTAATTTCTTATGATCTGGAAGTAACCAATACTCTGTTTACATAAATAAAGCAAGGAGCTGCATAAAATACCAGCCAGCTCTCTCTAGAGACATTGGCACAAATGAAAATGAGAAAATCAGTCTGATTCAATTTAAAACAGCATTATCTTAAGAAATACTTAACGCAAATTCCAGACAGAAATATTTAATTAAGTGCTCAATGAGGAGAAAAAGAACAAAGGCACATTTTTTAAACTACACAATAATGGTGCTTGAAGCACATCGGAAAGAGCTCTATTTCAGCATTATCATTATTGGAATACACAGTGCTTTGTGAGAATCAACCTTTCAGATTGCCTCTGTCACCCCCTCTTAGAAAAAAAAGGCTCAGAGAAGAAGCAAAGGGAATGACAGCATCTAGGAGCACAGCAGACCCCACTCTGACATCTTATTCTCTCAGGGGATGTAGGTGGGTTTAAAAAGCCATCTGTATGGACTAAACCAATTACCAAGTTAAAAGGCATAGAGGGACAACCTGTGAGCAGGAATCTGATCCAAAGCCCCCAAATAAATTATTCATACAAAACAAATAGCTTTTAGGGGTGTTCTCTGGAATTAAAGTACCCCACGAAGACCTTCAGCACCTCACAGTGGATGCTCTGCTAAACACACAGTACATGTCTTCCTTACATGATGCAGTTTAAAAGCTGGAAAATAAATAAATAAATAAATACCCCCCAGCTCATCTTAGTGGCAACAAATTATGAAACTGCAAAACAACCACTGCAAATGGCCTGACAGAGAAAATGATCCATCTCTTTGTCTGTAATGCCTTACACTTGCAATGATTACTGCAGATCTTTCATATTCAAAGACATACTATTCTTCACTGGAATTGCACAGCAGCCTGCCGCAATTCTAGCTGGGACAACTGGTGAATGTTTTCAGTTTCACACTGTTCAAAGGCTGAAATATTTATCTTTCCTGAAGAAAATGTATGACACCAAACGGCTGCATAAATTTCAATGCTGAAACTCGATTCAAAGAGGATTTTATAGGAGTACAATTCCCAGAGTACATTTTGAGCTTATTATCACAGGCAAAATATATATCTGTTTTTCCGAGTGGGATAGTCAATCACCTTCCCTGTGGCTCAGCTTTATTAATTTATTTCCACAACAACAAAGAAATGCAGTTCAGCAGAAGCAACATGAAAAGCACATCACAAAATATAAAAGTATGCAAGGATCTGGAAAACAAAAAGGAAGTACTGGAGACAGAGACACATTAGAACAAACAGAGACTTATATCATCTGAAAGGTAAGTAAGCAGAGTATTAGCCATTAGGTTGCTTTGGCAGGACTGTTGCAAGGAATTCCCATGAAACTTCTTTGTGCATTTTTTGTCTGATTTGTTATTTACAGGAACCCTTCAAGACATCGCACTACATCTGAAATATCTAAAGTGGTCTCAAGGCACACATCACATCTGGGAAAAAAAACAACAGTGAAGTTCTTCTGAGTTGTTCTGTTAATTATTCTATTTACAGAAAGTCCCAGAGGTGAACCTGTTCCATGGACTCCTTTGCCAATTCGGATGACAAAACCTTGAACAAATCCCCTTTCTCCAAGAACAAAGACAAAAGCCCCCAAAAAAAGACAAAGCCCAAAACATCTCAGATTCTGGAATTACTTTGAAGACAAAGGGAACAGCACGCAAGCACTAAGCACAGCAGCCTTAGGATTCATGTACCCTACAACAGATCACCTGGTGAATTCAGCCTTCTTCATACAGTTGTGCCAGACTAAAACATATCTCTGCAAGGCATGGCTTTTACTCTTTACTCATAACTGAAATCTCCATGTTTTTCAGTCACACTTGGTGAAATTAAACCCAACTAATGAATTTATATTAGATTTAAATCTAGGACAGAATGCCATTTGGGCAGTGGCACTGCTCTAGCGTGGTCTCTGGATAATGCATCTATCTCCTTACAGGCATAAGGAGCACCGTGGATTGACTGAATGGTTTTGTTAGATCAGACCTGCGTCCCTCTATGAAATAAAGAAAATACACTTCTAATTTCTTGCAGATAAAAAGAATATTAAAACTGAGATAAGATTTGCTACAGTAGTTCAAACAGGTCAGCTCTAATTCACTGCCTACTACCTTGACATTTATGATAGCCAGAGGATAATTTTCTCTATCTGCTACTTGTTAGCATAAATACAGCATCCAAACACAAGCTCTAGATTATCATCTTTCAATTCTAGTACAAATTATTGTCACTGTGGGATTTACGAGGCAACTAAGTATAAATAAGGCCTGTCAAGGACAAGTTTTTCTTTACAGTTCAACATTCCTTCAAAGGAGAATATTCCAAGTCTCACACATTGAATGGGGTAATGTCTTACCTCCCATTCTGCCACACATAAGTCTTCAGTATTGTCCTTGTAAACAGATGACATACTGCTCGACTACTTGCTCTCTCACTTATCATGCCAGGTAGCTGCATCAATCTCTCTTGGACATATGGACCAGCATACAAAATACAGTCAAAACACAGTCTGAGGAGTATTTTGGTGGACAGAAAAAGATTTACAGCATAGGTTTGAAGTGTTTCCACCACACACACAGCACAGTATGGTAGGGAGCATCAAGCAGTTTGTTGTAAAGGCTGTTGCCTGTTTGTATTTTTAGTTCAAGAGGAATAAGTTGTTTGGAGACCTGTTTGAGATGCACATAACCTGAATCTCAGACTAGCAGGAGTTGACTTATTAGTAGTGCTGGAGAACTAAGCTTTGCAGAGTTTGTCTCACAAGTCCTACATGAATTCAAACAGCCTTTGAGTGCTGAGAGGTAAATATGTCAAAGAGGTAAAAACCTGAAACACAAACATTCCCAAGTATACTTACAGTTTGAATTAAGAAGCCAATAAACTCCACAGGGGACCTTTTTTTCTTGCCTAAGACATTTATCCCTTACTTCTCAAGATACATCTATAAGAGGATGAAATATTTCAAAGAGGCACTGCTATACAGTTGTTAATTAAGAGATTTATCTTGAAAATAGGGAGTAGCAGCAATTACTGCCAAAAACCTGTGGCTTGTAGCTCATCTGTTACTTAAAATGTTCACTCTCAACTGAAGGAAATATGATTATTCTCCATGAAATTGCTAGCTAAAGATAATTAACAGTTGAAATTTAAATACCCAACTATAATTACATGTACTGCAGTAATATTTGATATAAATTATCACGGCATAGCAAACAATTCTATTGAAATTCAGTAATTTCTTCACTCAGAATCAAACAAACCTTTTTTTTTCCAAATAAATGAATACCTTTTAAAGTGAAAAATATTTTATGTTCTAAAACAGACTAATTTCAGTTGCTTATTGAGAAAGTGGAAGAGAAAGTGGCTGTCTGCTGTTCACTTAAAAGACATAATACTTTCCAGCCTCTGCCTCCTCCTATTTTTGGGTTGTTTGGGCTTTTTGGGGGGGACACAGCAAGACACACCACACACACAACACAAACATACATGAATGCATTCAGCAGAACAGCTAATTTTAGAGATAAAGGAGGAATGAAATATCAAGCAATCTGCCAGTCAACATCAAAAGTGTTTTTGGGTTTTTTTTTCCTTTTTCTTTTTTTTAACAGCTATGATTTTCCACATCTAAGTTGACAGGTTTACACCAAGAAGTCTCTTACTCTGTCTATAAGAGATATTTATAACGTAAATATGTTTGAACTCCTACTTTTAGACTTCTTTCTTATTTACAGCAAGTGATAGTTCCATAATTCAAGACAGGATCTTGCTGTGTTCCTCCACACAAACTTACTAATTTCAAGGAAGTCATGAAGGAAGACAGCCAGAGCAGGCAAGACAGAGGAGCCAGGTTAATAAAATGCAGAATAAAATAACTAATAATATGACAGAGGACTTACTGCATCACTGAGCACCTTTCAACAATTCAAATTACATGCACACCTGAGTCTGCAGAATTTGCTTTGCTATCAAAAACATCTGAACCTTCTATTCCTTACTTAACTCACTCAGTACAAACCCCAATGGATTTTTTCCTCTCCCCATGCAAGAGATATTTTAAAAAACACCTCCTATGCTATTATTCAATGGCAATTTCATTTAGGTGTCCAACTTTTATGGTTTTCCAACGTGATATTGAACTTCCAACGCAATCATTTTCCAAAAGTTTCTGCTAGTTCAAACAGAATGCTTAAAATCCTAAAATCATACTTAGTTTAGACTGAAAACAAGCGAGAACTAAAAGTCTCAAGAGAAAAATCACCAGAAAAATACAGGAAATCAGTTGACTGCTACAAAGCAGTATTCACTTTAAAAATGTTTTGCATCAATATTTTATGTGTAGGGTTTGTTAGATAAAGCTGTGGCTTCATTATTTGCTCAGTTCTCTGCACAAGGGAGGAAAAGAAATATTACCTATCTGCTCACTTATCTGTAATAGCTGGTTTCTTTCTATCTAGAACTGACAGTAATAGCAAAACCCAAATGGGACTTTCTGTGGATTCTCTGCACTTCTCTAGGTTTGGCATAAATTACATTCTTGATTTCATGCCATTTATTACAGAGCATTTATCTCAAGAGATTTTTAATATTTCCTTGTTTTCAACAGACCTAAATTTACAAGTTCAGATATCTTTATTACTGAGTCTTCTATAACCTGATAAGTCAGGCAGGCACCTCTATATAAGACTGCCTCACATTTTTGCCTTTGAATTCAATTTTGAGCGTTCTGTTGATTTTTTCTTGTTTGTTTATTTAATCTTAGCATGGTCTCCAACAACATAATGCCATGTGCTGCAAGAGGGGACTTTCAAAACAGCTTCAACAGCTGATCAGAGTGAAAATGGTACCACAGATAGTCTTACCCAGAGCATCTACAGATTTAGAAATTTACCCTACCAAACATTAAGAGCTTCATACAGTCATTCCTGGACAAAATAAATCACAGAACCCCATGCAGCAGCCTCGTCTGTCTTAAGGTCTGAATTGACACATTTATTTTCAAATTTCTCTTGAGCTTTCTGACCCGTTTTGCTCTGGAGAAGAGCTGTCATCACAGTTCACAGGCTAAAACTGATATTCAGATCCTCAGTGCAACTCAGAGTGTTTTTTGCTGAACAGGTCAGTCAGAAGAACAACAGCCTTAGCTTTGCGCACAGCAGAAGTCTACAATACTGTAGCCTTTTCTTCAGGCTATGAAATCAAGCATGTACCTGAACCTTACTGAAAGCTTAAGGTTAGGCAAAAAAATGGAGAGAATTAGTCTGAAAGCTTTTTCCTCTGCACTGATGAAAGAAAATTAGGCTGCAGTGACCAAGAAAACAGCCATAATAACCAAGAAGCAGCAACAGCTGCTGCAAAAACTTGTTTTTCCAAGTCAAATTCAGAGACTCTTTCTTTCAGCTCATTTGTTTCACTTTGCTTCTCCAGCTCTTGAAGAAGAACCATGTCAGCTCTTAAGAGCCCTTCATTCTACTCCTCATTAATGACCTAGGATGCAAGATGACGATCCCTTTTTTTGTTCACACTCCTCCAAAGGAGTTTTTTGGCTTTTCCTAATTTCCCTTTATTACATGAACTAGAGATTAGGAAACACAAAATGAAACAAAAGCCTCCTAAAACCTTTTGGTTTCCTATGCAAATCACAAATTAGAGTGGACAGCAAACAGTCCACTCTCAGTCACAGTCCTGAGATCAAGAAACAGGCCTATCTGGTACAGTTTAGTTACTATTTTCTGATTTCTCATGTAGGCCTTGATAATCCTAAATCACATTCTGCTGTGAAGAACTACACTACTTCCAGGTTTTCTTCCAGAAGGTCTGGTGAATATTGCTAAATAGCAGAGAGATGTAACTTCAGTTTTTTCAGCCATCTTAACAAAAAAGGCTGTGTGCTGCTGAGAAGCAAAGACCCCTCGTACAGCATGAAAGCAAGCCTACTGCTTGCAGAGAAACTAATGGAAAGATGAAGATGCTCCCTTTCACTTTAAGATTTGGTATAGTCTCAGGCAGATAAGTGGTATTAACAAAGAACCTCATAGCTACATGACTATGACTGTTCACAAAGAAAACGACAGCTAAGTAGCCACTTTGCATTAGAGCTGCCCAGTAATTGGCAACCGAGTAATTCAACATCCAGTCTTGATAGCTTGTGGAAATTAACAGGAAACTGTTTCTGGGAAGAATGGAGGGAAAGGTATACATACTCCTAATAGGATGTGGGGGCTGATCTCACTTATGAAGACATGGAAATGCAATGAGAAAAGGCAGCTGGGACTCCTCTCTCTCCTCAGCCACAGATAGGACTTGAGTATCTCTGCAGTATAATTTTCCTTATATATTTTTTAAGCTTGTTACAACAGGCTGAGCAATTACTGCAGTCATTCATAATGGAATCTGGCTACTTAAAGTAGAAGATTACTATTCAGTACTGGTCCAAAGATATAATCTCATTTATTAGGCCAGTAAAAAATAATGATCTTCCCCCCCCATCCCAGCCCTCACCCCCCCAAAGACGCTGCTCTTTCTCTCACCAAATGGAGCACTGAAAAGCACAGATGACCTCATATCCAATACTCTTATAATGCACACAGACTATTTTTAATATAAATAGAATATACATTGTGTTACATGCTCCACTTGCAAAGTTTTCTTAAAGGCAGTAGCTATACTAAAGTGCAAGTAGGTATTAAGATCTTAATTCTTTGGTTACTGCTTCCATTAACTCTGTTTGCTGATCGTATATTTGATATAGCAATAACAAATATTAACAGAGCAGAATTCTGCAGCTAATTCAGTTCTGGCATTGATTCTGACCACTAAAATTACCCTCTACACTGCAAAAGGGCATTTTACCGTAATCGGTGATGAGTTTATACCTGAAAAGGCTCACCCTGAATAGGGAAATTCAAAAACCAATTCCCTGCAATGTTACAATTTGAAATGTGAAACTCCTCCAAATCTGGCCACAGAAAATGTTAATTATCTAAACAGTGACATTTCATCACATAGGTCATTTTCATAAGGAAAGTAGAAGTTGTTAAAAAAAACCACACAGTTTAAAAGAAACAGTACTTGTCAAAGAAGAATTTCTAATAGAAAATGGATAAAACCAAAACATACAAGTTGACCATTTATTATTCTCCTTCCTGTCTATGAAGGTTGTGAGATATTTGCAAGCTGTGGTCTGAAAGAGACACAAAAATTGACATACTTCTAGCAGTTCAGTCTTCCCAGAAAAAAATGGGACTATATGACTACCCAGTGAAGACTCAATACATGAAAGATAACTCAGGTTATGACTGTAAGAGTCTCACAATGACCTCGCTGTGCTGTTTCTCTCAACCCTCCACCATCCCAGACCCCAGCATTCATAGCCAGAAGCACACAACACCCATGATATATATTTGCAGTACATTTGTGCTTGGTATTGGTGGCATATCTTCATTTCAACAATGAATTCTGGGTCAAAGAGGCAATTAAAATATCAAGTAGCAGGACTTTCTCCTTCTGATTCAGAGCTGTGTGTGCAAAACTTGGTACCACCAACCTGAGAAGATGAGCTGGATTCATATTTTTAAACCAAAATCTTCACAGATGAAAGTATGAAAAAAATATATGAAACAGAAACAACTCACAATATTTGACAGGACCAGTTTATAGTTGTGATATTATCAGAACCATAAAGTGAGAGTTTGCTCCTTCAGTTCTCCCCCACCTTACAGACACCTGATTGGTGAGATGGCAACATCACCGCTACCTTAATGGTCACAGTCTTCTTCTCATCTGCCTCTACGTTACAACCATCACTTCTCCTATCATAACCATGGCATATCCTATTTGAAATGCCTCTTTTGTTTCAGGCAACAACATAGTTTACATCTGTCTGAAAGTCTATCACTTTACAAAGGTCTGTGCTCCATATTTTCTAATTTGTTTTATACAACCTTCTTGGCTCAGGAAGATGAAAGACAAGGGAATTTAAGTGGAAAAAAAAACCCCACAAACTACCCACCAAAAATACAACAAGATAATCCATGCTCTAATGAGGAAACTAAACTCTCCTTCAGGGCATAAGTGGGACACAGGTAGTTCACAACATTATTATTGAGTATACAAAGTCAGGTCAGGCCACCTGGGAGTGCCAGCACTGCCACTACTATGTGTAACTACTGTTACACATCCCTAAACCACATTTCTGTCATACAACAGTCACAGCAACATAGACTTCCTTGTTTAAGGCCACATTTTGCATGGCTGACGCTTTAGATCCTGATATAACAAAGCCTTTGACTGACAGCCTGTCCAAGGAACGCTGTAAGAAAAATGAGTTTCAGGATGAAAATGGCTCTCTTCTAAAGCTTCTAATCTTTCTATACAGGCAGTCTGGAAGCTTTCACTTGTAATTTACTTTCTTCAGTGTTCCAGTTAAGTAGAAAATACCAACCTACAGCTGGTTACTTTAAAATGTAATTCCAGAAGGAGTACTGGAGTTCACATCAACCCACATTCTCCCCATTAAAATATCTGCAGAGATGTGAAAACATGAAGGAAAACAAACACAAACATCAAAAACAGTAACCAAAATCATTTTTGCTGTCACTTCACAAATTCCACACCAAACAGGATGATAGAAACATGAAGAATGGAACTCCTTTGCTTTATCTTGTAGTGATCTCATGCTGCAGGAAGAAAGTAGCAAAGGGAAAAAAAGTCTTGGACTGAATTTACAGAAGGAAAGCCTTCAATTAGCAGCATCTTAAGAAGGAAGGAAGGGTTAATTTTTAAAGCATGTTATTTTACTTTTTACAAAGGCAAGGGAAACATAGTTTACATATTAAACTAAGACAAAGACTGATAATGCAGAATTACAGAAACAAATTCCGAACACAGGTGACAATATCCTGAACATCCTCATTGCTTCACGCATCCAGGAAGGCAGTGAAATGTGTTTCCCACAATAACGTTTTCCACACTTCAGTCTATCAAGAAAATAAATATTACCAAGGGTATAAATTATTCTTGATAAAATACTAATGAAAGAAACCTCCATCTAAATAATTTTGCTACACAGAAGGCGAAAGGGATGGCATCCTATGAATATCAATTTGCAATTGTTTCCTTCTCCATTAGGAGAATCAAATATGCATGGATTCAATATACACAATCTCATCAGACTTAAATATTATAACATCAGGCTCCAAATAGTTAAGTACTTCAAGCAACTTCAGAATTACCTTAATCTCACATACACTTACCAACTGATAAAAGCTATTGCATACATAACATCTCTTCATTCTTATCACCTGATAATGAAAGGCTTTGTAGCAGGAAATAAAGTCAACTCAGCCACATGCTAATCTTGTTCTAGTCAAGGAAGGGGAAAGCCACTCATAATTTCTATCTAAGTCCACTGGGACATCATTCTGTTCCTACTGAATTTTCTGTGAGCTGCAGCAACATAACTCAGTGCTGATAAAAACCAATGGCAGTTACAAATAAAACCTCAAAACATTCTGAGAGCTGCCCCACTGACATGGAGAGAACTCACTCTGCATGGAGACAAGTAGCCTTAATAAGAGAACTCTGACATGGGTCAGAACTAACCAGAGCATGTTACACACACACATGCACAGACTGTTTCCAGGCTGAGCAAACCCAAAAGCATCAACTCAGCTTAAACTTTGCAGCCTTAAGGAGTAAACTGCTACAACTGCAATAAAGTAAGCAATTATAACATTGGCTGTTTATTGCGGGGCAACCTGCAGATTCTAGGTACATCAGTGTGTACTCCTACTTATTTAAAGCCTTTGTTGTTACACAGTGAACCGAGAGAATTGCAATTAAGTGTGACAGTCAGCATCTGAAGACAGTCTAAAGATAGCAGTAAGTACCATTTGTTCTAAATGGCATAGGATATAATCTGTTACTGTCTCTCTAATGTGAATCAAAACTAATAAACAAAACTTGAGGCAGCTGAATTGGTTTACCACTTAGGACTATAAAGCTTATAAGTTTGCCACAAACATCTACTACTTTCTTAACTGTTCTGGGACTCAAACAAGAAAAAGGGAACAAGATCAGCCTAGAATTTCATTCATCTAATGAAGCAACTTGTTATGTAACTCTGTTTAGTTACACAACTGGAAGTTATGAGTTTAAAAGAAGATCAGGAAGATAAATTCCAAAGGTTTGCCTTAGTGGTACTGAACTGGCAGATCTCAGAAACAAAACAGTGCAAGAAACAAACAGTATCAGCCAAAAAAAGGATAAAAACACACACAATAAACCAAACTGGCAGTAATCAAGTTATTTTACACACCATAAGAAGTTTCATGAGACCTCCTGGCATCAAACTCTGTAGAAGTCAGTTTCATAAGACAGAGGAAGGAACCTCTGTAACATCTGAGGTAATATAACTAACTTAATCAGGTCTGAGTTATCACAAAGTCACCTAGATGTGTTCCGGTTTCCAGCACTAGCTAAGAGCAGCTGATCTATACCACAGACCATCCCATAATATCTCACATGGATAATGTGGATATTGTCAAAAGAGTAAGAAAACAGGGAATGAAAGATTCATTCATCTACCAGCAAATTATGACCACTTCCAAAGCTGTGGAGACTTCTTGAATCCATCTCATACCCAGTTTGTTACAATGAGCAGGACAGAAATCTCTCTCTGTTCCTTGCTATCCCTTTCACCTCTGAGCATGCAACTTCCCATGAAGAAAAGCATTTTAGTAATATAATATTATAAAATAAAATAAAAAAAAGAAAAAAAGATTTAGTAGATCAAGTACCTGCAAGATATTAACTCGAATTTATCAAAACTATGCCGGTCAAACACAGCCTGCCACATTTCATATTCCAGTGGAATATAACAGTATTTCCTATAAAAGCACAGGATGCACAAAGAGGCATGCATTAAGAAACAGGTATCCCTTCAGAACAGCAGTGTTCTTTAACCCTGAATTACGTATCACTCTACTGATAGTCCTGCTATGGCTCTCAGGTGGTTCTCAAGATAAGGAGAGGGAAATTTATGGCAGTGGTGACTGAAGACAGAAGCACCCCTCTAGCAAAAATCAAGCTCACCATCTAACAAATAAAGAGTAATTCCAAAACAAAGACAGTACAGCTTTTCACAAAAGAAGCACTGCAAGTGAATGAACTTACAGGAGGAGTGGATACTTGGAAAGCTTTTCCTGCCTTCAGACACCAGATCTGGATCACCTGTACAGTGCATTTCAGAGTTCATTACTCCATCTGGAAAGCAGCGGTAAAAGAAATCGGGACGCGGTCTACAAAAAACACCATGGATATTAAAAATATAAATGCTGTAGTAACAAATAAACCTCAAAGCGATTATCACATTTACTGCCTATTTCACAGTGAGTACGTTTCTTCCTGCTTTTAACAGCAGAATCATTTTGTTTTTCTGAAATAAGCAATTTAAGGCATATTGTTTGCAGCAGGCTCTGTCAGGGAGTCTTCCAGTGCAGCATACAAGTTGTAGCCCATCTCTCCCCACAGCTTGTTTAATTTCAAAGAGCACACAGATCTCAGCTCTGAACATGAGTATGTAAGGCTAAATCTCCCTACAACAATCAGTATTGCATAACACTTCCAGGGACAGAGCAAAGTAGTGTAGCAACCCCACAAAGTTTCACAGGTCTCATTGACACTTGGTTGTGAACAGGACAGCTTAGGTTACGGAACTGTCACCAGAATAACCATTTCCCATTGCCAGTCTCCACGCTGCCTCTATATGCAATGATCAAACCAAGATTATTTTGCCCTGCTCTGAGCTGAGTAGTAGCACATAGGTTTGACTGGTATCACAGTGACTGAGCTAATAAACCTTGCAGAGAAGCAAGGTGAACGACCACATTCACAGACAAGCTGACAGAGCAGCTAGCTGCCTTGGAGTGCAGGCAAAATGAGCTCACGTCTGCCTGAAAAAGATGGTGCAGACATTCTTAATTGTACTGCAAAAGCACTCCTTAAAATAAAAATGCCAAGTACTTTTCCTGTCAGGGCATCAGCCCTGTAGCAGAGAGGGTCCATCAGAGACCATGCACAAATACTTAATGTTGCAATGCACCTGAAGCTAATCGGTTAAATGGTGTACAAATTCAAGTCATTTATACACTTTTCAGGAGAATTTTTGATAAAGAGCCAAACCTACTTGAAAATTATTTTCCAGAAAATTGGTTTGCTATAATTATTTTTGGTTCCTTCATTCAAATTTACGCTGCTCTTAAAGAATGGCCAACCAAGAAATGTGCTCACTGCTCAGCTCCAAGGTCTGCTATTCTCAATATACTTCACATAAAATGCAGGCAGTGGTTTATATCAAGGCTCAGTTGATTTCTGTTTCAGCAAACTAGTGGCACTGGCATCTAAACTCCCACACACTGTGACCCTTCTGCGTTATCAATGTAATAAACTGGCATACGCTCAACATCTCTCCTTTCAGACTCCTCATTTGTCTGGATCCTCCAACTGGTCAAACAAATAAGACAACACAAGGGTACACATTCCTATCACAGTTGGATGTCACATAATGAAGTTATACAACACCTGTACTAGGGCAAGGACAGTTTTCCAGGGGCTTCTGCTAACTCAATATGCTTTGGAACAGCAGTTATCTTTTTATTGAGATGTATTGTACCTGTCACCTCTATCTTAGTTTCTTTAAAAGTTAAAGCCAACATTTATAATATGACAAGACTTACCTTCCCACTATTAATTTAATAGTATTTGTGCAGACTCCATTCAGAGCTAGAGCCAAGGAAACAGCTACAAAACAGAATGGGGAAAAAAACAAACAAACAAACAAAAACACAACAGAACAATAGCAACATAAATACCAAGCTATATACTGTAGCATTACAACATTTGATTTACAAACTGAAAACTGAAGGAGCTTTGAAGCCAACTGTATTGTTTCAGAATTACCCATATTTAGGGTATAACCCAAAGCATCACATAACTTACTTTATTCTGCTTTTATTCTTCAAAACCCGATTCTCCTATTTGCACAGACATAAACCACCAATTAGTAACAATAATTAGAGAATCAATTTCTGTGTTTATCACTTTTGTAGTTTACTAAATTAAAAACTTATGCTCTTTTGGTCAATAATTCCTGTATATACCTCTCCTGAAGTTGTGTATACGTAAATACAAACACATGGATACATGCATATGTATGACCCTAGAAACAGTCTATTTTAAAGCTAAAGAACAGCCTTTTGGCTAAAATTAGAAATGAATGATCTTTTATTTTTCTTTCAAAAGGATGTGGATGTTTTGAATAAAAATCTCAACATTTTCCCTACATTCTCTCCTAGGATTTACCAACTTTTCTAATAAAACAGGAGTAATAACCAGGAGCTCTCATGTTAGGTATGACTGGATGCTATTCTTTATTTGCACTTTCACACCAAGTCCCAAGACTTTCCAAATAACCTCATCTAAAGCCTGCAGATATCTCAGCCTTGATTTCAGTGGCACTTAGATCCACTCTATTTTAGTATATAACTAATCCAACGTTGCAGTCCTCAATGTAGCTCCCTGTTACAGGACACACATCACTGAATTTTATTCCCTCATCAGAAAAAATATAAGTAAATAAATCAGGCTAATCTTTGATTTCCAGAACAGTTGCAGTAATAGAGCTTTTGAATGTGACAGCTGCATGAGCTATTTTCCCATTGGACTGCAGCCCCAGATGCTGCACTTGAGCAGCATTCATCCTACCTCCATAAAATCATTGCCTGAGGATATTATAGATCATAAAGATGTGTGCTGAAGGATCTTTTTTTTAGATAAAAAAGAATAAAAAAGGAAGATCTCCATGAAAACAAAATAAGGGTTCTCGGACTTTCATATTTCAACAATAGCTGCCAAAGGGACAAGTAAATTCTAAACAGTGATACTGTTCTAAACAGTCTCCCACTTTCAGCACCGATGTTAACAGTGACTACTTATGCCCTTGCTCTTTTTTCCTCTCAATTGTTTTCTCTTGGATACTTATAGTAATCATATACCATAAGAAACATGCACAATTCCAAAAAATCAAATGCACATGAACAGCTTTGTTACAGCACTACATCCTCTATTTTAAATAAGGGTAAATGCAGAGGTACCTCCTTTCCAAGACATGTAGTAAAGCTTTCTCTTTTCATTAAGCCACTGTTTGTGACATGTCTGAATTAACCATAAATTAACTTCCACTGTTGTATATTGTTTACTATGGCAACCTAATTATAAGGTATCTGTGTGAAGCTGGCAAAAAAAAAATAGTAATAATTACATTTTCACTGCCCACCACAATGTGCATAACTGTGTCAAAGAGACAGGCACTTTGAGAGAAAGGATTAATGGCACCTATAGCAGGAAGCTGACTGCTGCTTAGCCTCAATGCATTGCATCACCTTTCTTATATTAAGACCTATGTGATGAGCAAAGCATTTTCCCATCCCTTTAACTACTTATTCCTAAAGAAATTCACCTTTTGAGGGATTTCTTGTTCTTTCATTATGGATGTTATGTGCTAGATCTCAGCACAAACCAGCAAGGCTATCAGTTAAAGAACCTTTACATCAGCTTACTTAAGCATAATTAAGCCACAAGGAGTTCTACATCTGTGGCACACAGGGATACCTTGCAGAACAGAATGTCAAGGTTGAGGTTTCCTTAAAGTGAGAACAGCGGGGAACATGGACCTGAGAACAGAGATTCCTCATGGGCGCTACAGAGGGAATCATAACAGAAGGCAGCAATAGCAGAAAAACCCAAAAGCCTCTTTTAAAAAGGTGAGAAAAACAGATGAAGAAATTAAGCCAAAGCTCTTTTTCTTCACACACCACAGAAGCTGAAACTCAGCACTGTTACCGTACACAATTTATTAATCAAGGTTACCACAACTCAATAGACTTGACAATAAAATATCTCTGTAAGTCATTTCAGAATTTACTGCAAATGACTGTTGGAAACCAAATCAAAACTAGGATCTTCTCACACTTGTGTTAGAGCACCTGGAGAAAGAACAAGCTGATCACATTCTGGCCTTTGCTAGCTAGACTTTTAAGAAAGGTACATTTAGAAGCACACATAAAATCAAAGACTGCAACATGGCTTGCAGCTACAGCTGTACTGAAACCTACTGTAATGGATTGCAATGGAAATAGGTTTTCTTCATGGCTCAAACTACAACTGGAATTGATCTCTGAGAACTATCACATATCTTCCATCTTGCAATATGACATACGTTACCTAAGAAAGCCTCTTTAATCTCAGTCTTGTCTGTCCGCCGGATTATTTTCACCACAAAAATGACTGCCAGTGGCGTAAGGAATGAAATTGCCTGTAAGAGGTAACAAATATGGTGTGTGAGCATCGATTACTTTTCAGTCCAACTGACTAATAATTAGTTCCAGTTAGCTCCATTTAAGCTGGAAGGCTGAATGATCTTTATCAAACTCTTGACCTCGAGCAAAGTGGGATGATTTGTCTTTGCAACCACGGGGCAACGAATACATTAAAGCTGTAATAAAATTTTGAGCTATAATTGATTTGTAATTGCCTGGAGCTACATTTTAAGGGTCAGCTTCATAAGTGAAAAAATGCAACAAATTCTCAATTCTCCTAATTCCCCTAAATTCACATTCTGATCCATAGAGAACCTGTATGTGGATCTGCACTAAGTATTGCTCCAGGAGGCAATCCAGACAGACTGTGCTCTCTGCAAGACCCTATCCAATCCAACACCACGTTTGATTTTCTGAAGAGCATCTGCATCAGCACAGAACATTGTGCACAATAGTTGATGACTGACATTAAATGTGCCTGTTAACTCTAAAGCATCCCACTCAGTGCAATGCTAATACATTACAGGCTCTCCTCCCATCCCAGCTTTCTCTGCAGATATAAATCAGTTTCTCCCAACTATAATACCAAGGAGTTTATCATTAGTAGCTTCCCATTTAAAACATGAGTTTGTTCCTAGCTGGTTCTTCCATCATCTTGTATCAGACCTTCAATCACAAAAGGCAGCCTGGAAGACAAGGTTGACCAGTTCCTGTCTGAAATCTACAAACCTCTTCACAATCACATTTCTTTAAAGGCAAATCAAGGTCCTTCAGAAGCCTTCTAGCTCATGCAGAAAAGCAAAAATGACTGTTCTTAAATAAGGTAAAAAGTAAGTTGTACATGGCACTTGGGGGGACCAAAGCCCCACTAAAATTATGCTGTCTTTACCGATACTAAAACACAACTTACTTCCCCACTGAAATAAAAGAGACTCTGATTCAGAACACGAATTATGATCAAAGGTCTGCAATTCCTTTCTTCTTTTTATGACACAGACTAATCCTAATCCTCATTTTACACTTTTCATGTTGATGCACACTTAGCACAAAAATGCACTGCATTTATTACTTTGGTACCGAATCTTGGACAAAATTCTCCTCACCTGCATCTGCAGAATATTATCTAACTGTGAGCCACGCAGATTAAAGCAGTCTGGAGTTTGCTTTACCTTATTTTTTTTACATTTAGAAAGAAAGCCAGAGATTTTTGCAAAAGAAACGTAATTTTTATGTGAAACTCACTCAGCCTGGAAACAGAAGCTTTAAGCTACAGAAAAGTTTCCTATCTACACTCAGCAATAGCTCAGTATCTACTTTCAAAGACAAGGAGTAAAATAAAAATCGTTAAAGCAAATCCTAGAATTGTTAGTTTTATTCCAAAAAGTAAGGTCTGCCTCTGGGAAAGAGAAGAAAAAAAGTTCTCCATTTCATTGTTGAAGAATGTGTTGTAATATGGGCAGGCTGACAGGCCTGTAGATGTGGCTTAATGGAGTTAGAAATCCTTGGAACAAGCAGGAGCAGCAAAAAGTCAGTGAAGAATAGAATTCAAGTAGCAACTTGTTTCAAGCCACTTCACAATCAATCTTTGGAAATCTAGTAAAACTACAGACATCCCCATATTTTACAAGCTTGTGGATCTTTTATAGAGATAAAGAACCGCTTGCTGTTCCGTACACAAAAGCAATAGCTGAAGGGTTTGGGTTTTTTTCATTCCACAACAAAACATGCACAGGAAGCTTTGACTTACCAAAAAGATTCCTTCTCCTTTATTTCTTAAAATGATTTTGTATGGCTCATATCCATAACAGGTTTAATAGCAGCCTGATGAGCAACACTAACCTCAGATACATCTCTGTAATGTTTTATTTTCTAGCAGTGAAATATTCCAACACATTTCCTTGCTTTGCTGAAACAGACAAAAAGCCTATCCGTCTCATTTGTTATTCATCCTGGCAAGCCAAAGATATGCTACAGTTACACCCCACAGAGAAGCACTCCATCTACTTTGATAAAACCCACTTCCACATACAGCATGATTTGCACATGGAACAGCAGTGGTTTCCAATACTGTTTTGCATTAGGATCTCATAGGGTTTTCTAGTGGCTGTGCCTTTGGTCAGAGCCCTCCTCAGAACAGTGTGGCAAAAGAAATCCCGCTTTCCAAGGGAATCTCGCACACCACTCTTGTACATAGAAAGTAGTGACCAAATAGCACCAGATGTGACTGCTCTCACTGACACATTTCATATTACTCCAGTTCTATCCCCCATGGCATGCAGTGCTCTGTTGTGAGCCTCCACATGAGGATCCAGTGAGTTCCATTGCCTTAGTTCTACTGCACTGTAGCAAGAAGAAAGCAGTGCACTAATATAGTGTAGTGTTTTAGAGATGGACAATGGAAATTATAAGGCACTGGCATCTTCACACTGGTCAAAGCATTAGACTTAGACCTATTTTCCCATTCAGTCCTACTGTGCATTTTCTTCTGCTGTTCTTTCCTTTCTCTTGCCAGCACTTTGCAAGCTATCTGCAAAGCCTGTATCATCAAAGGATGGGAAGGAATAGGAAGAACAAGAGGTGGGAAGCCATCCAGTTTTTTCCTCATTTTGCTGGTGACACTCTTACATATTCGCAACAGAGTCCCAGAACTGAAGCAAAGTCAGATGAAGGTGGATAAGGCAGAGGCTCCAAGCCTTGTATCTCAGGGGAGCAATGAAAACAATGCAGTCTCACTACCCCAGCACAACCTCGCATTGCAGCTTTCACTGGGTGGTAAAATCCTGCAGCATAAGTTCTAATCTTTCACCGAGATCAGATTGGCTGGAAATAGGGGGAACCAGAATTAACAGATAGACCATAAACCATTGTAACATCCATGGTGTGGTATGGTAGTACTGTGAAATCTGGCGTAAACTTGAGGTTGTGCAAATGATTGTGTTTGCTTCTTCTAGACAGTGGTGCTGCCACCTCATTTGATAAGAAGGGAAGCCATAAGCACAGAGCACCTTCCATGCTCTTGTTTAAGTTAAAGAATGGCAAGTGTATTTTTAATACAAATACAAAAGCTTCATTTTCTTCTGGCTGAAGACACTCTGAAATGGGCTCCCATATACTTCTATGCATCAAGAGTAGTTAACAGTACCGTGCACTTCACAAGACAAGGAATATCCAGTACTACAGAGACAGAACAAGGCTCAGGTCTTCAAGTCCTAATGATGTGCCTGCTACCAATGCAGAGGTCAGCTTCATCTCATTGTATCTGGATTTGGAGTATTCACAACATTTATCTCAAATGCAAAGCTCTGAGTATAGAGCTATCATATACATATATGAACTCTGCAGAAGTTCATAAATAAGATCTAAGAGATCACCTTCTGGTAAGCCATAGCAATATATTTTAATACTGGAATATAATAATAGCCGCAATAAACTCTTTACATAATGAGGGCCTGTGATCAATGTTAAAGTTGGACTTTTTCTTCTTTTTTAATTAAAGAAAGAAGTACAGACCATATAGAAAGGTCCAGATGTTTCTTGTTTTAAAGAAGGTGTTTCCTGGGATATGCTGTGGTCTGAGCCAGAAGGAAAGAACACAGATTTCAGAAGTTACTGACACAGATCCCTGGAAGTTCCAGCTGCCATAAAGTATAACAAGAGCTGGCTCCATGTGAAGTCAGTGACATGGTTAAGTGCTACACTTATATCTCAGAATTATGCCTCCCAATGGATACTGCTTAGCATACAGAGGAAAGACTAATGATCATTCCAACCAGTTTCAAAAATAGTTTTGTCGTCAAAGAAAACTCCTATACAATGATTCACTATTGGTCGTTAGACCCTTTAGTTATAAACAGAGATCAGATAAACTTAGCAGCAAGGTAACACTCAGCCTAAGAGAAAATAGCAAAACTAATCTTTATTTTCATAGAATGATTTCATGTTTCATTTTGGTTGCTGTTTGCCGTGCCCCTTCCTGACAAATGTCCACATGGAGCTTCTCCAGATAGACCTGTTTGTTTTAATAACCCAAACTATATCCTCTAATTTCCTAGCATTTATTTACTGGTCTATCTCACTACTCTCTTATTCATGTAGACTATTTGATAGTTAATCATTACTGCTAGTTAAACTTACCAAACCCATGAATTTTGATAACCAGACCAATAGTCAAAATCAGACAGTCTGCATGTCAGCATGAGTTACGACGGGGAGAACCAGAAGAACATTGGCAGCAAAGCTTCTCTACTGTGCATTTAATGCACTCCCAATACCTCAGGACTGCTGGCAAAAGCCAAAACAAAGGTTTTTTTCTACAGTATTTGGAGACAAATATCTCAGTGCCTTCTATGCCTAACACAAATCGGATTTCAAAATTTAAGCACTTAACCTAATAAGAGCACTTAACCTAATAACAAGGTTTAGTGAGGTCACACAACCAGCTAATTCTAAAAGCTTGGCTAATTGTATCTCTAGCATCTCTCTACTTAGCACTAGTTTTATTCTTAATCTTAGGAATCAGCATTCCTAAATTCAATATGGTATTAGTGGTTTTTAGACGGTCTCCACAATTCATCACTTTTAACTAGTTTGGACACCCCTGTTTTGGAAAATAATGGTCATTAGAATTAAAGGAACAAGCTGTTCTTGTGAAAGGTTTCTTATTACTTGTCAAATGGTAGTGGACTTAAGTTTACAGCTATCAAATGATCATGAAATACAGTACTTACAAACATAAGACGAGTAGGGATGTTGTCTGATTGCACCAAAGGATTTTTATACAACCAGATCTCTTCTGGCTGGATAACCCGCTGGAATGGATCCAAAAATTCTGTAAAACTGAAAATAACAATTGAAGATAATTTTTTAAATTTATTTATGTATTTAGGAATGATAAAAACAAACATCAAACTCATGACTATTTAAAAATTTCCCTCACATTAATTACA
Source organism: Coturnix japonica (assembly GCF_054131305.1). Taxonomy (NCBI): domain Eukaryota; kingdom Metazoa; phylum Chordata; class Aves; order Galliformes; family Phasianidae; genus Coturnix; species Coturnix japonica. The sequence goes on along the minus strand of NC_140670.1, from coordinate 29,033,747 downwards.
GTATAGTGTGCATTAATTACCTTTATGATACACTCCTATCCTACACCAGTGCATTATAAAACCTTCATTAATATGGGAAAATGGTTTTTAAAAGCCTATATTCTACAACTTTAAAGAAGTTCCATTGTCCCATTATACTTTTGTGGGGAAAGTGTGCAAAATATTGTGGTAGTAGAAAAATCACATGCCATAGATGCTTTACACTGAAGAAACTAAGTACCAGTTATCAAACACAAAGGGCATTTCAAACAGTGACAGAGACAGCACTGGTGGACAAGGAAAGAGCTCTGGAAGATCCTTAGTGCAGTCCCACACAATAATCTTGTCTCTGAGTTGCAGATGGAAATAAATAGGTTGGTTGGAAGCCATATTCTAAGAGCTATGGTCAACAGTTTGATATCGTGGTAGAGACCAGTGATGAGTGATGTCCCTTCAAACGAAGGAGAATTTGTTTTTTGGCATTCCAATACTTAAACTGGGCCTATAAGAAAGATGGAGAGACATTCTTCACCAGGGTGTGAAGTGATAGACAAGAAAATGTTTTTAAACAAAAAGAAGATGTATTTAGAATAGAGATAAGAAAATTCCTTTACTAGGAGGATGGTGAGGCAGTGGCACAGGCTGCCCAGAGAAGCTGTGGATGCCCCATCCCTGGAAGTACTCGTGGTCAGACTGTACAAGGCTTTAACCAATCTGATCTATGGAATATGTCCCTGCCCATGGCAAGGACACTAGAACCAGACAACTTTTAAAGTCCTTTCCAACCCAAACTATGATTCTACAATCTTATGACTACATCTTTCAGATTGTTGCATCTTTTCAGACATACTCTCCAAGCTATCTGCTGGCTTGATGACTGTTTTGAAGCAGATCTCAGAGCACTGGGGGTGATGGACATACCACTGAAAGCCTTGAAGCAGAAAAGCATCCTTTGACGTATCTAGGCCTCAAAGCATTTCTTCAGAATGTGAAGAATAAACAATATACAAACATTTATGCTTCAAGGTGATCTCAGTATTTCCAAAAACCAGTGCACTTTTAGAAGTTGTGTCACATTAGAACAGAGATTTAATTATTTTGACATGATGACACTTGACATTATGAGCAGATGTTAAGTCAGTTAAAGATGTGTTTCTTTCCTCTTTGTCCTTTCTTCTTTACTCCTAATTATGTAAGAAAGTTGGAAATCAAGTAAATTGATTATTTTTTGTTTCTCTGATTTCATCATTCTCGGGAATCATAATGACCTTGAAAATATGTACTATCCTACAGCTGAATTACTTTAAATGCACGTGCTAAAACGATGAAATTGTAAAAAAACAGCATTTAATTCCAAATGGTTTTCTGATTATTATATATTATCTTTGTAATCTTCTGAAGAAAGATTAACGTCAACAAATCTATCAGTGTCAGCAATAGTTATTACAATTACCATCTTATTTAGTAGTAGCATTTTTTTGTCCATCGCCTACTAAATCTGATTATGTATCCATTTTTAACTCTTACCTGTGTTATTGTCTTCCAAGAAAACTGGTAGAATATTACACAGCAACATGCAAACAAACAAACAAAAATGCTTAAGCTGTGTCAAAAACAGTTCAAGTCACCAGTGAAGGTGAAAAATATGGATATAGAATATGGTGGCATATTATGTCTGTGTGAGTAAAACAGAAATTAAAAGTAAACAGTCAAAGGAAAGTGACTACATCAAAAGAAATCACTTTTTCCATCCTCAGAAAGAGCTCAGCTGCTAATTAAATTTTTATAACCGAAATTCATATGAGAACAATTCTCCTCTTTATTTGAAGCATCACGGATGGGCAACTGGGTAGAAGATTTCACTAGCTTGAAGGCAATTCCCTTTGTACTCTATTAAACAATCATGAGGACATAGTAGTTTCTAAGCTGCCTGACACTTAGTGATTTATGTTCCTTCAGTGTAACCAAAAATTCAGTCTATTACTATTCATAAGCTAACACAAGCTTGTTTAAATGATTAGATGTTGTTAGAAAAGGATGTGGACTTTGGATAAAGAAAGCTAGTTTCTAGACATTTTCTGTTATGGCTGAACATAGAAACTCAATGACATAATACTCACGGGTAGCAGGTGAGTATTCCTTCATAAAAGTATATAAAAATACACTATTAGCTTCTTTGACTTTACATTTGCTGCACATTTACAAATTTACTCAGCATTTTTAACAGTTTATTAAACATGGTTTTGACTAGGTCAGTCTGATAGCATATACTAAAGGCATAAAGAATTTCCATTAACTTCAAGAGCCTTTTAACGTCACTTTCAAGGGAAAGTAAGAGAAACCAGTTGTAATAAGATGAAAACCTCAGTGACGAACAAGTATCCAAGTGCCTGAAGTTGCTTTGGGCATCCCAGCTTACTGCCTAAAAGACTACACTAAATAAAAATTGCCTTATTTTCTAAGGACACAAGCACTTCCAAGTTGCATTACCTAGATTTTCATTTAACAACACTCTGCCCTCTAAGATAATTTCTGTGCAAGTACCACAACACAGACTGATCAAGGTGAAGTTCAGTGATAACAAATGAATCAAACACTGAATGACCTGTGTGAATTAAACCCTATGACCTGTGCTTCTACCATGTTCTTCATCTCCTATAATGGCAAAATATTGCTTAGCATCTTACCTTAGCACTTCAAATGCTGTAATAAAACCCAGTAATAAAAGCTTTTATCATGTACATGCCAGGTTAAATCATGCAATTGGTTGCCCTAAAGTTAAAGCTGCACAGCTGCGAGTAGCATCAGCAAGACAGAAGCTGGGAGGGCTCTGTACAGCTTCTCCTAATTACAGCAGTATATATACAATACATAACTCAGTGAAACATCCTCACACAACTGATCTGCAGCCCCAAAGTAATTAAAGAAGCACCACGAAGTAAAGCACAGCATAGGGCACAACAGCTGTGAAGGAATTTCCCTTAGGAATTACAGGCACATGACCAAGGTTGAACAGAAAGCTGTCACTGTTTGCAACAGTTGGGTGTATCACTCCAAATGCTGCTTTTGCACATTGTCTGCTCACATCAGAACCTATTTTACCTGACCTGCTCCTACCTGCTAGAAGAGCATATTAAAGGAAATTTAGAACTTCTTAGCAGACTCTTCCAAAGAAAGAGAAAATAAAAGCTTGACAGTCTGTGGCTGGAGTGCAGAATCAAATACAGCAGCTTACATACATGAGTCTATTATTTGGGGAAAAAAAATAATGTTTTTATTGGTTCTTCATAAACTTCAATGGAAACCTGTTATTTTACCCATCATATTGACTTCACTGAGTCAGTTTAAGCAATTTACACTTGCACTGAGAAGCGATAAAGAAGCAGCTCTAACAATAAAAAGTAAGTTTTACATCTACCTTTTTGAGCTCTAGAAAGCTGTGTTGTATTTCCCAATACAAGGCCATGCACTATATGCACCTGTCACTTTTGATTAATAATCTGTAATCCTAATATGGAGCTTTACTGGGTTTGAATGTTCTGCAGGATACAGGATAACATGCACCAGAAATGCCTTAAAAAGATAATTCAGTGGCAGTTTTTGTTGCTACAGAAATGGGAGGATCTGTTGCATCCCTATACTTGCAGAAACCCTCTGTTTGTTTGTAAGCAAGCATTCACAAAGACTGTGTATTGTCAGAAAGGGAATATAGCTAGTGTAACACAGAAACAGAATCCTTAGGGTTGGAAGGGACCTTTAAAGGTCATCTGTTCCAGCTTCCCTGCAATGAACCCACAGCTCCATCAGGTGCTCACAGCCACATCCAGCCTGACCTTGTGTCTCCAAACACTGCATACCTTATATCCCTTATTTTAGCAGCTTAATTTGTAGATTAGAGTAGATGCTATGAAGGTTAGCAAATGTCTCCTCCTGTGGCATGAATGGGTGATCTTTTCCTACCCCTGAGAAATTGCCTTTATTATTCTACTCCTAGCAAACAATGATCTGCAGTCCTAATATTCTTGCAGATATCCCAAATGAAGAACAGTGTCAGTCTAATAATGTTCCTAAAACAGTATGTCTCAAGTAAGGCATTTGAAAGCTCTGTTTCATTAAAAAGACAAAACAACCCTAGCAAGACTTGCCCAAAATTAACAGAAATCAGCAGAATTATTACATTAGAAAGCACATAAGAACAGAACTGAAGGAATAAGGAGGAAAATGGGCAGACATTAATCCAGTAAAATTAAGTGTAAGGAAATATAAGAAAAAAAATATCTGTGATAATCTAAAAAGCATTTTACATTTAGTTTTTATTTAACAACAATAGCAAGTAGAGGATGTTTTCTCCAGGGTAGGTTTGGCTTTGGATGAGTCACTATCACCTGATGGAAAAGACTTCTGAATATTTTAAATTAGCAATTGCAATGTTGTGTTTAATTAGCACATATGCCCACATCAGCCCTCTAGATATGAGAAATCATTCTGAGTAAAGGATTTAAAATAAATCCTGATGCAGATTAATATAATAAATATAGATGCATAAAATCATGGTCCTATTTTCCAGATGTGATGACAAAAGAGTTTCCAGCATCCTTTTTTAATCGTACTAGCATAGCACAGTGCCCAGATTTCCTTCTGTTCTCCTTGCAGCTCGCATGACACCCCAGCCACTGGACCCTTCTCTGATGTGCTATTTGGGGCAGTATTTACTCAAGCTTCACCAGCTGTGCCTGGGATTAGGCCCAAGTCTGCATGACATGCTGCAGCATGACTTGAGCTACATGTACCCAAACTGAATATAAGGAAGAAGTGGATTAAAACCAGACCCACCACTTCTGCTCAATTTTTCCCTTCCAAGCTTAGCCCAAATTCAAGAAATAACATGACTTAAATGACAGGAGTTTTGCTGTTTATGAGACGATATACAAATGATATGTAAATGCTCTTAGAAAATACTAAATAGTGAGCCAACGATTCTTTCACAACACTGAAAAGAGAATAGCCTGGAGTACAAGAATTTAATGTGAATTTCCTTAGTACCTAAATTATATCTCAATTATATCTCTACTGTTTTCTCTACCACAGCATTTCAACTACCTCTGGACATTTCCCTCATGACATTACCTCAGGCACACTAAACCTACAAGGAAAGAGAAAGGATTACCCAAACAGCACAAGCCATCAACAAAGCCAAACAGTTGAGCTGTGAGAACTTCCAGCCTCTACAATCTCCTTGTTCGTGTGCTGCCTGCACATTTAGCCTTAAACACAGCTGAGATTCACTACTGCCAGAATGAAGAAATGAAGCCTGGAAGACTTCCATGCATGGGGAAGTTGGGCATCTGGGAGTTAAAATACTTAACCAGCTTAGATTCAACCTTTTTGCCATCATTTCTTCCCTAGAGAAGTGAAACATTTGGAAATGAGCACAGCAAAAGAAACTGGGAATAGTTGGTCATGCTGCATTGCAGCTTTGAACCGAAGAGACAAGTGGTTATATTGAAACAGGAAGAAAGCACTGTAAAACCAGGCACATTGTCACATTAAGGCTGTTTTTATGTTTTTAAATCTTCTTTCACATAACATGGAAAGAGATCTTTGCCTCTTTTCTCTCCTGCTCAGCAGAATGCTACTAACAAAATTAGTATTTATCAGTTATTGTGATCCCTGCTCACACATCAACAGAGATGTAGATCAAGCACAAGGCAGGCAAGCTAGAGATGCTTCTTATTGCCAGTGTACTATACTTAAGTCAATGCAGTGGAGCTGCAGTACTGCAACTTGCAATGGAAGCAACCAAAAGTGATACAGTCTTACAGTGGTATAGACACCAGCAAAGTGCAAACCACTGCATACTCTTTTCTTTGCATACCTATCATTTTTGTTAATGGACTCGCAATTTATGGTATCCATTGTTCCCTCTGTAGAATATTTTTATTAAGTATTTCCTATTACAAAAGCCATCTCACAGAAGTCGTGTGTTTGTGTGTGTTTTTGGGGAGATGGGAAGAGAAAAAGAAAACCTTTAGTAGCTCAAACACTGACAAAGCCAGCAGAAGTTTCAAAGCCTGCAGTGGTACACAGCTGTAAATAATAGAAGAGTAGAATTCATATTACAGGTTAAAATCACCCAAGCAAGTATCTGAATAATGAAACAAAATACACTGCAGACGGTCAACATTTTGTTTTCCATGCATTTTAATGATTGATTTTATCACCTTAAATGCTTTTTAGCCAAACAAACAGCTCTCAGCAGTTCCTCGCACAATTATCCTAATGTTATAGCAATTCTTGGTCAAGCAGGAACATATCATTTTAACCACAACAGCTTTTTTTGTTTGGGAATCTGTCAAATTCCATTCATCTTACTTTTAAAAATGCAGGTTATAAAATGAAACAATTCAGTACAATTCAAGAGTCAGTTTCCGGGCCGAGATCTTCACTACATTTAATATGAATTTACAAATCATTTTGTTCCCATTCTTCCTTTCAAGTTGTTTTAAGCAATGACTTCATTATTGTCAGAGGGAAAAAAAAAAAAAAAAAAGACCTGCCTAACTATATTCAAAATCAAAATTAAATCCGACTATTATAAACTCACTCCAAAAACACTTGTGTGAATAATTACATGTTCCAGAGACTAGCATTAATGATGTTTATATATATTTTATATATATATATAAACAGGGAATGTGAACATGACTTTTAGCATTTTATGATAATTACTGAAGTCCAATAGTCCAATGGCAAGAGCTACTCTCCTATAAAGCACCTTGGACACAAGAGGAATAAAATCATTAATTGCTTCTGTGTTGGCCATGAGAATACAGTCAGGCTTTTAGAACTCTTCTCCCATTAGGGAAAATGAGCAGCTAATGAAGATATAATGCTTTATATCAAATGATGTTTGACATGCTGTTTTCAATTTGTAAGGTTTCACAATACTTGGTACAGTGCCACACAGCTGACATATTTCTGAGCTGACAGTTACACCTTCGTTATCAATTCTGAGGTCAGCAGTAAAACATCTTACTCAAAATACAGTAAAATGTTGAAATACATGATTGCATGGTTAAATATTTCATGTAATCCATGATTTCATTTTCCTCACAGTCTTATCAGTACAGAGTCTTTAGAATAAGGTATCTGGTGTGGCAATGCCCTCCAGCCATAAGAGATCATCAGCTTCTGCTCTTATCTCTGCTGAAGCATTCTCCAGGTAACTCACTATTAGTTAATACCATTCCTTTCTCTGCCCATCAGCATGAGCCAAACATAAGATGTTGCTCAACGCCTCCAACGTGCTGATATTAACACACAGGCAGAACAAGTCACAGCCTGCTAAGTCACTTCATGACAGCCTACAAGGCCACCAAGTCTATCTCCTTCCAGTAACGTAGTTTCAAATGCAATTTAACAAATAAATAAATAAAAAGAAAGAAAAAACTCCCTATGTATATTAGAATAACTTGCTCTTAAAAATTTCCAGTGGTGCAGATCCCACACATGCCTCAGGTGATCCATCCCAGCGCTCAGATGTCCTTAGAACTGGGTCATACTTTCCCACACTCCACCTATATTTCCCTTGCTTCATTCCTTCCTCTAAGTTCCCAAAGAATGTGAAAAGCAGTTTGCTCTCTTTATAATGTCTCTATAGCAGCCTCTTAAAGGAGGAAATTACTGTCACTTCTAGACTCAACAGCTCAATTATTTCCACCATTTTCCCACCTCCACACAAGAAAAATGTTCTCTGTACCCTCCTATCATCTCAGTCCTCCCTGATTCTTTCAAATTTACTTGTATGAGTTATCTTAATCAGCTCCTTATCAGAAATCACCAGTTGCAAATCTTGTTATGCTAACCTACGCTTCAAAACAAACCAAAATAACCACAAAAAAACCCCACCGCCACCAAATAAACCCAGCCAACATCGCACTTATTCAATTTTATCTCTGTGTATTTTTAATTAAAAGTCACCAGTATTTTAACTAGGGAGATATTTAGTAATAGTAAAAGCCAAAAACAATTTGTAATGCAGAAAAATAAACTAATACAGTGTACAGGGACTGCAGCAATCTAGTTTACAACTACAGAACGTTCCTGATCTGGTTTTCTTCAGAATCACATGGACTGGTCACAGAGTTTCTTGCATGGTAATGATTGAACATAATAATCTCAAATTCAAATGGAATTAATGATTTAAAATACCTTTAAAAGATCATAAATTATGAAAAGTTTATTTCAAGTGCCACACGATGACAGTTCTGCTTATTCTATGAGGACAATCCATTTGGATCATATATGAAGCTGTTATTCTCATTCAGAAAGCACTGATTCTTTCTTTAATCATTCAAGAAGTAAATCCACAATGTTCATCAGCCCATCACAACCAATACTTTAAAAAGGATGCATGTGTTGTCTTTACTTTCTTCGCATCCATCTGTCCTTGCCAATACAGATACTATACACAAAACATCTGTTCGGTATCAATAGAGTACTCACACTAGGAAGGAGAAAAAACAAAACACAGGAAATACATTAAATGTAGTCCTTAATCCACACTCAGTGTCAGTGATTCTGCCAACTGCTTCTGAGCACCAAAAGGCATCACTAGACTGGGAGACCAAAGATTTGGCATGGTAATGCCAGACTAGGCACAAGGATGTTCTCAGCAATGAGACTGCGACACATCTCTACTTCTTACAGCAAAGGCTTTCATAGGAAGTACAAATTGACTGAGCTTAGATCAAAGTATAAAATTCCATTTTTTAAAGACAACTTTCCCTTCCAGAAACCACATCAGGTTAAGCAAAATTCTAGCCATAAAAATTCCTCAATTAAAGCTAAGAGCAAAATGCCAAAGCCAATGAGTACATAGGATTCAATGTGAAGACACAGTCACCAGTTTCTCCTCAGAAGTCTGGAGCAGATGCTTCGGCATTTAAGAATGACCCTTTTTCAGCATGGATTCCTCTGAGAGATCAGCTAAGGACAAAGCTGTGAACCCTGTCCTATTCACGGGAAAATTAGAATTCTTGACATTAAATCCCATTTTGTTCCCTGGAACTCAGGAAAGACAAACAAAATAAACTCACTGGTATAATCAGTCTTAAAGTATTGAGATTGTTTTGTAGATTTTTGTTTATCTTTTGTACAGATAAAAGTCTGCACACACACACACAAACCATGTTATGGGTGCAGCTTTTTTCCTGAATAACTTATTTCTTTTTAAATCAAAGTCAGTAGAATACTACTCTAGCTTCAATAAATAAAATAAGAAAGCAATGCAAACAGAAGCTTCAGCCCTGTGAGGACCAAACTGCAATTGTCTCTGTTAGCTTAGTGATATTTCATCTATATTAGGACAGGCACACAGCCATTGCATTGTGTGCTTTGTATTACATGAGGCACAACGGGAACTTACAAACTTTTGTTTTACAGTAACCTCTCAAGGAGACATAGCTGAGAGAAGCTTTAGGAAAAAAAAATAAAATCAGGTTACTTTGTGGTGTATCATTGAGTTAGAGAAGCTCCACGGCATTCTAATTCTTTCACGGCTTCAAAGGCATCCCGGACTCTGCTGAGCACAGAACAAGCCTGTTGCTTGCTGCTCAAGCTCCATATGCAGCCTCTGAAGCTCCATGTGCTACCTTTGATATATGCCCTTAGATCACAGGCACCAGAGAGGCTAAGGTCATTTTTTAAAGCCGGTCTCTCCCTTAACTGTGCATTAACCATACTCAGTGAAGGAGAGCTCAGCCTGGGCTACTGATTCCCTCATTTTTGCATGATTTCAATTATGGTTTACAATAGAGTGCCTATTTTTAAACAGGCAGTAATCAAGCGTGTGGATACTCTCACTTCCTATTATCATTACTATTTGCGAAACTAACTCTGAAAAGGCTCCAAGAAAATCTACTGCTCAGTGGGTCTGGCTACTGTCCACATGCATTTTAATAAAGAATGTATCATTTAAATGAACCAAGGGTCAGACAAAGTATGAGTCTCCCTTCACAGAAGAGATATCAAGGTACAGAGAAGTCAATGACTCGAGATCAAAAACCAGGTTCTAAACCAGGTCAAAGTTTAAGGTCAAGAAAATAGGACACAAACAGACTAACAAGCCCATGTAGCCAAATACCAATTTCTCTTTGAAATGTTCCCCTATAGATCCTAGCCTTGAAGCATCCTTTGCAGCCTTGGTCCAAGACTTTGTGTGGTTTGCCTCAACATGAGGAAACATCGTGATGTCACAGCCTGGTGCTTTGCTTCTCAATACCATTCTGCTTATGTTACCTACAGCTCTCCAAGTGCTCAGTGGAACCAGCTCACTCTATCCTCCAAAACTCAATGGATATTACATAGAAAACTCAAACTGCAGCAAAACAGGAAGGCAGAACTGCAGCAGTGTGGAATTGCCTCAGCTAATCGATTTTCTATCAGTATTAACAAGACAACACACAGTATCATTTCTGAAGGCAACTTATCCAGTTCCCCACCCATGAAAAAAAAAAGCTGCTTGAAAGTGCCTCCCAGCCTGAAACTTTTCACATACAGTCATAACTCAATTAAAACCACAATACGGTACGTTTTGAAGAGATCCTTCATACACTGTATCACTTTGGATTTCCTTAAGCCAGAGTCTGAACAAAGCACGCATGCAAAAGACATCAGCATTAGTTAACACTGTACACTCACGTGTGTGTAAATTCACATATCAGCTTGCAGATAAACACTCTGCCCCAAGGGAGACTATTAATGAAACTGTGGTGTAGGGAAGACATCCAATTACTCTGAATGACGTTTATATTTTAATCACATCACACTCACTGAATAGCTTGAGGTTTGATGAAGCAGTCCTTGGAAGACTTTTTCATCATTTAGACAGCTCATGAAACATAAAGCAATATGCTGTTGACACCAGAAGTCACTGCACTAAATACACCACAAGACACATAAATTCTTTCATCTTCCTATGAAGACAACATCGTGGTCTTGAAATGACTGAAAAAGTTTTCCTTGTTGAAGAAAACTAAAAGCGAACCACTGAAACAGAAGCAGCCTTACTGGCAATTTCAGGCTTAGTCAGAGCTACCACTCAATGTATTCCTTATTTTTAGAGAAGATGAATATCATTTTAAGGGCATCACTCCTTGTGCTGGCTCACAAATATTTTCTTCAGTCGCCTTAATAAAAACAAGTCAGTCAAAACAACTCGCTTTCCTCAGACATTTAGTGAGCGACAACGTCACCATCTGCATGGAACAGAAAAACTGATTACATTTAATGTGGTTGAGCATCAGTTAGGCATCATAAAGTGCTCAAAGTCATAGGAATAAGTACAAAATGAAGAAAACAGGGATGCAAGATCATGTATCATTCTTCAAACTCCTGTGTTTCTTTTCTTTTTTCCTATAAGCACAGTATTTGTAACAGTTGTTATATTAAATAGACTATTTCTATTTTTGATGCCTTACATGCAAAGAGTCTCTTTCAAAAATCCATTTATGTACTCTCAGATACTTCTGAACAAATAACAATCTAAAACATAAAATACGAAACCATAATTGATTAAAGCTTAACTGAAAAACATGTGAAACTGCACGAAGTAATAACTGGTCGAATTACACTGCAAGGCTTTTCTTTGTCCAGTATATAGCAGACCATCTGTGCTCATTAGGAACAGTCCAGTTCAGTCAAAAGGTGCAAGGCTGAGTATCTTGGGAACTAAATATGAATTTGCTCATCTAGAGGAGTGAGGCAAAGCTGTAGGGTGGATCAGAATTATTGCTGATCTCTCTGCAGTTTGTGACTTATGGCTGGAGAGCTGCTTTGCTGGAGGGTACTCAAAGTACATCTAGTTACTCTCCCAGCCAAGTGAGCATCAAGTCTGTCTTTGACTGCAACCAGTTGGTTTTGAATTCCACTTCTGAATCTTAGGCAGCTGTAGGTCCTCAAATAAATCTCTCGTAACTAATCTCTTCTTCAACAGTAGTAAATCCTGAGGGATAAAATGCCCTTCAGTACGGATCTCTTTTAATGCACAGAAGCTTGAGCTGCTTAATTTCAATACCTAAGCCAGTCTTTAATTGCTAAGTGAACACTTCACAATTGCTATGAACACAGTGCGTAGAACTGAGTCAGTTGTTATCATTAAAGCCTGCTGCACTCACCCATACAAATACACAGCCACCAAAAATGTGCACAACTTGTAATGCTGCACATTCTTGTGACAGAAGAGAACAGAAATGAGAAGTACTGGGTTTTCTGCCTTCAAATGACATGAACAAAGTTGGTAATCTTAGCACCTGGGGAAAGAAAAAAGTCACCAGCCTCGAGGATAGAAAATATGGCTATATACAGCTGCCTTTCCCAATTGCTGTAAAATACATTCAAACTGGCAATGCATTCAATTTCAGAAATCAGCATAAGTTCTGACACCTCCATTTTAAAGAAATTTATCACCAAATAAAGCTGTAACACATAACATGCACCTTTCCCTTTTTACAGTACAAAATATGCCAGTGTATCATTTTGAGTTGCATTAGTCAGTAGGTTGAAACTAGAGACATCTGGGAAGCACAGATGGCTTACATGTCCACCCCATAACTGTGGAACCAGTCTCTTCTCGCTCAGACTTCCAGCACTGGTTTGCAGTGACCAACGTGATCAACATCTTCTCAGGATGAACTAATTCCCTTCAGCCCAATTCCTGGTCAACAATATCAATGCCACTGTTGACATCTTAGACCCAGCCTCAACTCACTGATGCTAATGGCACTCCTTTCCAAGGGAGGACAGAACCACACAGCCTTTTCATTCCTAGAAACAGTCTCTGCAGCAAAGCTTACACTGCTGTTGCCTGGGTTCCAGTCCCAAGGCTTCCAACTTCATCTGTAATTGTTCGTTCTTGAAAAGATATTTCAATGACCTCAGAACTCCATAAAAATGCATGCTCTTGTTGTCTACAAAGCCACAAGAAAACAACAAACACAAAAAGGTTTCAAAGGATAAGTGCCTCTTTGAAAAGCTGAAATACCAAATAGCAGTAGCAATTTCAACAGCAAAAAAAACAGAAGTACTTGATGTTAATATTATGTCACTATAAAAGCCATTGGTTTTGTTTACTTAGAGTTTATATTCTTGCAATCAGCGCCAACAAATAAAGCACAGTTCCTCGTGAAACTAAATGCCAACTCTGATGGGAATGTTTAGATGTCAATTAATGCTCCTAATGACCTATTACAACATCTAAATTATTCTGCAGAATTCCAAGCAGGCAGGAGCTGAGCCATAAGAAAACATGACAGTTGCTTCCACGGGCATCAGCCATTTGGCACTGCAGTGACTCCACCAAAAGCATTTCCTTCAGCCACCCATTCAGTTAATATTAAAACAACTGCATAAAGAACAGCAAAAATCATAGAGTATTTTAGAGGGGAAACAAGGACTGAAGGGAACCACAAGAAAGAAAGTATTATTACAGAGGGGCATGATTTAATAATCTACATTAATAAATGTCATACTGGATGGTATGTGGCATTGGATCCTGAGGTCTGCTCTCATCCTGTAATCACATGCATTCTAGATTAGAGTTCTGCTGAAAGAAGCAGGACTACTTTTAAGGTAAAGAGAATCAAAAGGTATCAAAGGTATCAAGGTTATTGAAAGAAAGCCTTTCCTAGAAGGAAGAGGACAGCACTAATTAGACACACTGTTAATATACCAACGCAAGTGACCATCAGATAGAAATGAGCAGTGAGGGAAAATTCAACTACCAGTGAATTGGGCGAGTTATTCATTAACCATGAGACTCAGAAAGGAGTCAGATCAAAGCACACCAGCATCACAGCTGTAAGACAGTGACACGCTTTAATAGGTGCCCCACTATTGCCACAAACACCTGTGACAATCTGAATCCACTGCTAGGCAGGCAAACAGGCAAGAGCAGAACCTGATCCAGCTTCTATGATACTTTAGAGAGACCACAAAGATTCGGGATATGCATCTTTCAACGTCAAGCCAGCTTAAATGAAGAACTGAACTTCTCATTGATCCAATGCATGGAGAGCCATCAGAAAAAGAAAGAAACGGGTACAGCTCCGAAAGGGAAGGGAGCAAAATAACACGGAACTGCTTTCTGCTCTTTCAACAAGCAGACTGTCATGACTTGCCTTCCCACGTAGCACTGTGCGGCAGCGCCTTTCCAGCCCCGCTACGCGCACGCCTCGCTCAGCTCCAGGCGGCGGCTCTCCACGACAGGAGCTGCCCCGGGGCAACCAGAGCTCTCCCACCGCCCAGACGCGATTGCAACAATAATTGTCAAAGCAAAAACAGCAGCAGGTCTGAGGGTTTGGGTTTGTTTGTTGGTTGGTTCATTTTTGCACACTTCTCCCACAAAGCTTTAGGAACATCAGTCAGAAAGATTTCTGAGTCTGCATTCACATCAGCAGCGCATCATGCCGGGTTAGAAGTGTTCCCACACCTCTCGGGACCAACAGCCACCCCCAATTCCCCCCAGACACAGCGCTCCCCCTCGCTTCATACACGGGAACAGCAGCATCTCCCCTCGCCCAGAGCTCCCGAGAGTGCGGGGGCAGATCTCCAACAGCGGCTGCGGGGCGGCTGACGGCTGTTTCAAGCGCTAAGGGGCTGCCGACCCCTCGCCCCCTCCCTCCCCGTTGCGAGGAAGGAAAGTTGAGGCACTACCAGAGATGCCCGCTGGTACCGTTATCCCCCTCCCGCTGCCCGGCCGCTACTCACACAAAGACCCCGAAGAGCAGCACCCTTATGCCGATCTCGATCGCCAGCTCCCGCATGGTGCGTCCCGGCGGACTCCGGCAGCCCCGCGCCGCAGCCGCCTCTCATTCCCCGCACGGGGCGGGGGGAGCACCCGGGGCGGCTCGGCAGCCTCACGCCGCCATCCGGCAGTTCCCCCCTTCGGTCCGAGGGAACGTAGCCGCCTCTCGGAGCCCCTCGAGGTGCGGTCCGCGTCCCTCCATCCTCACGGCCGGGCTGCGCGGGCAGCGAGGAACGATGCTGCCGCCAGCTGACAGCGCCGACGCCGCGATAGAGGCAGCGCGGGGGGAGGGTCCCGGTGACTCACTCGGTGTCTCCCCACGCGGGGGCCGGGGGGTTCCTGGGGATTTCCCGGGATCGCTGCCCCGCCTCAAGGAGAGACGACCCGGGGCTGTTGGGAGGGCTGGAAAAGACGTGGGGAGCGCTGCCTCTGCTTCTCTTACTGCAGTCCTCCGCTTCAAGCATCAGCTGAAAGAAATTAACTCATTGCCCGCTGCGAAATTCAACCCCCCGGGTACAGTACAGCTCACATGAGGTGCCGTAGTGTTACTCTGGATGGACCCCCCGGAATGGTGGGGTGCGGGTAGCAGCTGCCGTTCCCAATAGCTGCTGCTAGTTTGTGCGACGGGCAGCTCCATCCCAGACCTCCCATGTCGGTACAGAGCTTGGCGTGTTTACATAATCTTTGTGTAAAGGATTTGCAGTGTTTGAACGCTTCCTGCAGGGTTTGCGTAACTGGAGTTCCACACGTTTAGGTATCAGTGTTGTTTTAAACCCTACTGCCTGTTGCTAATGCAAATAACCCAGGGTGGCATTCTGCTTCACCTGGTCAGGCTCTACACTGTAGGTGAGCCTGGTCCTCAGAGCCAGTCCAGCTCAACGAGCAGGCAGAACAGTGGCTACGTGGGACTGCAGATTGCTGGCATAGAACACAGGTGGCAAAACAACCATGGCTGCTGTGACATCTCCACCCCATCGCCATGGCAAGCTCTGAGCCACCTGGTCCTGAAACCAAGAGGTTGTGGATGCCCCCTGGAGGCATTCAAGGTCAGGTTGGATGTGGCTCTGCTGGTCGGCAACATTGCACGTAGCAGAAGGGTTGAAACTAGATGATCGTTGTGATCCTTTTCAACCCAGTCCATTCTCTGATCTTTGTCAGAGTCATATCAGCAGAGCTAATAAATAACAGTAATTCTAAATTAGAAATGAAACAAAAGTTGTCCTGCTGCAGCTATCTAGTTGCAGTGTTCTGATTCTCTAATATGCATTAGCTGGTGGTGATTTATGAAGCTTAAATACTTCTGATTTATTTTCTGAAGTTACATTAAGCTTATATCTTGTATCTGACTTTTCAAGCAAATAGGAGACAGAGGGATAACTGGCAGGGAATAGAGTTCAGGCTACATTGTGGCATTAAGCTACAACCTGCAGCAGGAGCAGTGTGGAGTCACTGTGCTGCAGCAGTGGATTCTCACAGCAAATCACAGTGGGAACAACTCAGCTTGCTATTTGTCCCATCCCTACCATAGGCAGAGCAGGTGAGCTTAGTGCCATTGTCTTAGTTGTTACTGTGAAGGAGAGAGCGCTGACCCCACTCCTGCAGAAGCAGCTATCCAGCCTTCCAGGTGGCTGGCTGGGATTGCCAGGAGTTTTGCTCACCAGTGTTAGTATTAAAGGTGGAGGCTGGCAGCCCCACTTGCAGCAGGAGGGTTGGAGCTTGATGATCCATAGGGTCCCTTCCGACCCAAGCCATTGTATGATTCAGGGTTAAATTCTTTGTACTGACTCCAATTTGGGAGCAGAAAGTAGAAAGCAGCTTCATCCTTTCCTCAGCTGTACACTAGCAGGAAAGGCTGAGCCACCTGCAGCCTGCAGTCCACTGAGACATGTTTAGTGGTGCAAGCAGCTGTATGGCTCATCCTGTGTTTCTGGAGGGTACAGCTCTCAGTGCAGCACAGTGTGCATCTGTAACTCACCTGCCTTGGTGCCACACCTTGCAGCCCTCACTAAATTCAGCCTCAAAAAGACTGGCTTTGCACCAAAGTAGGTAAATTTTACCCAACCAGAAACCTGTGGGAAATAATACACTTGCAGCAAAAGAGTCGTGACAAAACCAAAAGTGGTGGTTACAACTGAAACTGTAGGGTTTTGTTTTCTGTTTCCTGAGAGCTTGTGACTCCTCTGGGATCTTAAGCACAAAAGAAAATCAAGCTTGAAATAATGCTCTCTGGCTCATTCTTTCTGGGTTTTGATGGGTTGGTTTTGTTTTGTTTTCAGTTGGAGACGCTTCTAAGTCCATAAAGCCTCATGGGCTGATGGTCACAGGGCTTTGCTTCTGTATGAAGGATTCTTAAAGGGTTTGAGATTTCATTTTTCCAATCAAAATATAGAAGAATGGAAGTCATGGTTAAAATCATACAATTGTATCAATGAAAGTCCTGTTTAAAGCCCATGTTTCCACTGGATCAGGGTATTAAGATGTCATTAATAAATGACAGGTTGCAAATCTGACATAATTACCAACATGAAGCTCGTTAATTAATGCAAACAGGTGCAACAAATGAGCCCCTTTTTTTCCCCTGAACTTCTCCTAAAAGTCAGTCATTCCATTGCCTTCTTTTCTCTGTCAGTTGCTATTTTCTGTTACCTAAACACAAATGACAAGGAATGAAAAGAATAAGAAATGTGGAACATGTATAAGCACATCATTTATTTCCAAGAAAAATCTCTATGTATATGTATGAGCACCTCATGGGAAACTCTTAAATCTGCATAAGTCATTTCTTAATTACGAGGGCTTATTCTGGAAACAACTGGCCTACTTATTTATTTATTTGTGTTCATCTCTGTGGTAAAAAGCACATCTACAGAATGCCTCAGTTGGTGGTTTAGGGCAAGGTTATGTGACCAGTTTGTACTGTACTGGTGGGTCAGGTCTATGCAGCCACATCAGGACCATGTTACTCAGCAGGGGAAAGCGGCCATCCCTTTTTGTACATCTATAGTTACTGCTAATCAGATTTTGGTGTAGATCTTAAAGATTAAAACATAGAATTTTAAGATATAACACATTTTTTCTCTTGAATGCCTGAACCAACTGTACTGTTTATGGACAAAACACTCTCTTACTATTTATAACTTTATTGAGTTCTTTTTATGGAGCAAATACCTCACTGCTGATGTCAGTAAATCACTGGTTGTTATTACCTTATATATAAAAGGGAGTATATGAGAGCAGATAACTTTCTTTCATGATGGCCCCATCAAGAAAATAGGCAACAAGTGTACTTTCAGAAAGTAAGAGTTATGCCTCCACCATGTAATAATCTAGGGCTAAGCAGCAATCTTTCCTTAATATGGGACAAGTGTCTTAAGGTGTCAAGGGTTCAGAAGTCAGTATGTCAATGAACAGACAGGCTTTGTTCTACTTCTAGAAGAACCATCGCCACCTCTCAAGGAGAGGAGATGGCAGATGGAAGTTCCCCAAATCAGTGGGCTTGTCTGCTCTGCCAAATATGCTGCCAACTATTTCTTTCCTAAGTTGGTCTTATTCTGATGGTCAAAATAAACTTCAGAGAACAAAGCTCAGAGGAATCATAAATTTCAGACAGCACGATGTAGTTGTGCTCATTTTAATTGCACTGCATATTGTATTTAAACATTTATAAAAGCAAATTGGTAGTGTTTCTGTTTAGTTACTACACAAGTGCCTACCATTGGCTTACAATTGTGCCTAATTAAACGGTTCTTCTAAACACTGAATTATGAGCACATTTCTGTAGCTGCCATTTAATGAAACTGTGTCAAGTACATTGTCTGAGAATTTATTAGGCTTGAATATATGTGCTTAGGGCCATCTTGTGGTCCAGAACTACACTGCAATGAATGCACTGCTGCCTGGTCAGGGGCATGGGGAAAATCTGCATCCCGTGCAACCCACCCCAACAAGGCAGTGAGCCCCACACACCCAACTTAGCTGTTTTCAGTGGGCTTTGTCTCCTGAACCCTGGCTTAGGTGGTTCAAAACGAGTCCTTTAGAACTGTGCTTGGCTGTGGCAGACAGAAATGCAGTCAACACACTATTGCACTGATCAAGCTGCCTGTAGGTGAAATTTGGTAAGACTAAGTAATGACATTTGTGTACACATGAAACGTATATGTATTATTTATGAGACAGTCAACCTTTTAATTACTGAAGCTTTAATACTCAATATACTGTTTATATTGTTGAGAGGTTACCACTGTAAAAGTATTAATACTTCCATAGTAAATCTGTGGTAAATTGAAGTTTGTAACATTTACATTAAGCAGTATTCTTGTGCTATATTTAATAGGAGACTGTGACTTAAAGCTGACATTTGCTGTTTTTAATCACAAGTAATACTTCATGCCAAGAATGGCCTTACTGACTTCAGTGAAACAGTGATGTATTTTTTTAGCTTCCAAATGTTGTAGAAACTTGTCAACAGATGCCATAGTCGTGTTCAAATACCTCTTGACTCAAAAGCGAACACAACAAAACAGAACAATTAAATGCAAGAGGGAAAAAGAAGAATCACAGAATCTTTTCAGTTGGAAAGGAATACTTAAAGGTCATCCAGTCCAGCTCCCCTGCAGTGAGCAGGGACACTTACAGCTGGATCAAGTTGCTCACAGCCTGGTTCAGCCTAACCTTGAATGTCTCCAGGGTGGAGCATCCACCACATCTCTGCACAACCTGTTCCAGTGCCCCACCACATTTATTGTGAAAAACTTCTTTCTTATATCCAGTCTAAACATCTGCTCTTTTAGTTTGAAACCATTTCCCCTCATCACAACATACCCTGCTAAAGAGTCTGTTCCCTTCCTCCTTAAAGCCTCCCCTTAGATACTGAAAGGCCGTTCTCAGGTCTCTCCAGAGCCTTCTCTTCCCCACACTGCACAACCCCAGCTCTCTGTCTATCATTGTACGGAAGCATTCCATCCCTTGGATCATTTCTGTGACCTTCTCCTGGATGCACTCCAACAGGTCTGTGTCTCTCCTGCACTGACAGCTCCACATTTGGATGCAGTACTTCAGGTGAGGTCTCACCAGTGCAGAGCAGAGGGGCAGGATCACCTCCCTCAACCTCCTGGCCATGCTTCTTTTGATGCAGCCCGGGATATGGGCTATGAGAACATCTATTCACAGTGGGTGAATCCCAGCTCACAACACAAAGCAGTCTTTGTTCCAAGCCAGTCTGATCAATGTTCCCTAGCAGGGAAAGTAAGCACCATCAACAGAATAAACCTATAGTCCCAGACATCAACAACTGTGCGATGTGGCAAATCGAAGTGCATTGACCAAGGTGAGACAGAGAGTGACTGTCGTGCATAAGTTGAAAACACTAACACTGGTTGATAAAGATGGTATAAAATAATGTTAGCTGCCCCTCAGCTAGGTGCCATCCCAGGCTGCAGCAAGGTGGATGCTGGCTGCTCTTGGTTCACAATCAACGTTTAGCATTCATTTTCTCATTCACATCTGTTTCCTCTTAGAATCAGAAATCAGCAGTTCAGTTCCTGTGCAGTTCTTTTCCCTAGGAAAGCCTAAGGCAAATCTGAAAGATTTATTTGCTTTTTAAAGCATACTATGAAATTTTACATATTGATTTGTAAATTACGATAATTGAGCAAACTGGAGCTAAATCGGTTCTTACATATTTGATTTTCTACAACTGCAGACAAATTTTAATCAACCAGTTTTAAAGGATTTGCGCTTACACCATGTGATGGCAGAGAGAAAGCTTTAACATTAAGCTATACAATACTGCTGTATGGAAACATTGTACTGTAGAACTGGTAGAAAGATCTGTTTCTTTGGTAGAAAGATCTATTTCTCCTGAGCAAATGCTCACGAAAGGATCCCATTGTGGATTCAAGCACGAATTACTGTTTATATCAATTAAACCTAAATGAAATTGTGGGATTCCTACAGAATTCCATATTCATTGCAATTAGATCCATGTATTTATCACAACTGGTGCTGTACAAGAGTGGCAATGATCAGTTACTTGTTACGATGCTTTAGGAAAGGACCTAATAGTGCTCTGATTGTTTCGTCTCTGCAAACCAAAAAGCACAGAGCATCTTTGTTAGCAATTCAGCCCACACATATAACAGGCTTTCTGTTTAAGTTTCCAAGGCTTTTAGAAGAAGGCTTGACACGTTTGGTGCTCTAATTTGTTCTAAAGGGAAAAATTGCTCCAAATGCACTGGAAGTGGGGTATCAGAATGCAGTAGGTACTTACCAGGGTTAGCTGAGAGGCTTTTTCACTGGGCTGCTCTGCAACGTCGCAAAGATATACGTTATCTATAATGCATTAAAATAGCAATGCATTTAACTCAGCACACTGGGAAATTCCTCTGTATGCAGTAAAGCTCTTTTTTTCTCCCCTTAGATTGACTTCGCTGATTATTGTAAAACAGACTTTTTTCCTTCTCATTTTTTTTTCTTTGAAAGAATAGTAAAAAAAAAAAAAAAAAAGAAAGAGAACTGCTACTTTTAGAGGAAGATATGAAACAAATTATGTCCTCAAGTGTCTGCACTGGTTTTACATGAATAATTCATCCTTCTTTAGTCCTCAGTGTTGTTAATGATAATGTGATAACTAATCAGTTATGCTACATTTGTGTTGAATATAGCAAAAAAAAAAAAAAAGAACACAAAAACATCAAACTCCCTTCTAATGACTAAAAGTCTTAAAAGAGTTTCCCTTTATCAGCCTCCTCAATCTTCTCATTTGGTCTGATTAATCATTTCTGATTATCTTTTTCCACGTCTGATTCTTCCAATTTTTAATTTGTTTCTTTTTCTCCTTGAAAGAGCCATGCCTCCATCCTGCCCCAATCCAGAGAATCAAAAATACTTTTACTGGACTACAGTACAGGCCTTGATGGAAAAAGGGGATCAATTAACAGCTAGTGTTTTAGTGCTGGTGTTAACAGAGTATAAACAGAGAGAACTTTTCAATGCTCCAGAACTGGAATCGAGAGCTGTTTAGATTTCTAGTGTTACAAAAATACCGAAGCATTCTCACACCACTATAAGCCAGAAATAGCCTTGAATTCTCATTACTTTTGAAGCATCTCTGATTTGTCCTCCTTTGTAATTCCCTGCAATAATAAAGAGCCGTTGAAAAGCTGCACCTCTGATTCCTGCTAGAAACAGTGAAAAAGAAATTTTTCACAACAGCAAAGAAAGAGCTCAGCAGTGTAGTGCAGGAAGCCCCTTTTAACCAAGGGAATCAAGCCATGATTTCTTTCAGTGCTATTTGCAGTCCACACATGGAGCTGAAAATTCACATCATTCCCTCTCAGTACTAGGTGCTCTACATCCTAGACCCAAAAACATTGCTTTGGTTTATCGTTTAACTGCTTTTAAACAAATCAAGTGGATATAATAAGAAGTTAATACTGCATGGAAATTTAAGGCATCATCTCAGTTTACCATAATCTAGGAAGAGACAGTAACAGAAAGGCATCGTAAATACTGTAGAACAAACAAGCATTTTATGGACAAGGATTTTTTTCATCTACTACTACTTGCAGCATGAACGCAGGATATCAGCCCACAGTTTTCCTTTCAGTGGATGGAAGCACAGCAGTTTTCTGAAACTACGAGCTCCACAGACCTGGCAGAAGGACAAATGTGTAGCTTTGGTCTACAGAGGTGAACTGAGGGGAAAGCACTGAGGTGCATTTCATCTTTTAGCAGCAGAGACTGTGTTGCCTGCTGTCTAATTAGACACTGCAGTAATGGTAATCCAAATTAGCTCAGTTTCAATCTGTATCCGAAGCACCTTCAGAAATCACACAGAGCATAGTTTATGAAAGACAGGAAGAGTTCACTGGTCTCAAGCACTGAAGGTGTCAGTGGGGGATCTCAGTCCTCCCTTTATCCTCCAGCAGTAGTTCACACAGCAGGCATGAGTCTTTGCATCATGCATGATGGAGAAGAGTCCATAGCACAGGTTTCTACAAGGGAGAAATCCATGTTTCCTAATTGTGGCACAGAGTCACAGGTCCTTTTACATTTCCCATGCCTTTCAAACCCTCCACAAAGTGAGATGCTAAACTGCAGTCAGAAGAGTGGAAGAGTGAAGCTAAAGTTGTTTTTGAGTCTTCTTCTTGATAATAATCACATTAAAGGAACTTACTTTGTATCCAGAGACAAAAAATACAGCTCAGAAAAGGTATAAGCAGCCAGTCTGGATGTTGAAAGTGTCTGACTCGCTCTCTGAAATGTAAAATGTCTTGAAAAAAGATATCAAATAACTGAAGCATCAAAAATCAGGTATTTCTTCAAAACGTTATTGCTCCACACAGATAATAATGTTAAACACAGATAAAAATGAGGGGGTGAGAAAGAAAAAAGACTTAAGTTCAGCACCTGAGATGCAGTTTTCTATTGCCATTATGCTTTTGAGTCATCCAACCCTCATCTATAAAACTGATTCCAGAACAGCCTGAAAGTTCTGATGTTTAAGAGACTTGACATAAACAAAAGCACCATCCTGTGTACAGTGGGCACTTGTTTTATGCAGATGTCATGCAGTATTTATCATAACATTGTAAAATTTTGAACACTCTCTTTGCTCAAACTTGAGTTCATTCCAAAATGCAGCTCCTGGCTGAAAGAGAAGGAAAAACACTTAAAGCACTTCCTTTTGCTTTGAAGATTGTAGTGATTTGAACAGTTTCAAAGACACACAAAGCCATTGCCGTCTAAATTGAGATAAAGCTTCTAGTTGCTCACCATAGCCTTTAGAGTTCTTAGCCTTGTAAGATGTGCTTGTAATCCTTAAAAAAACTGCATAAATATTTCAGAACATACTTGATACTGTAGTCTGCATCATATACAGTGTTTTATTTATCGTGAAAATAATAGCTTAAACTGTTGAATGAATTAAATCTTGCCATGCCACATGGGAAGGCTATCTCTTATTTCATCCACTTCTATTTACTGTGCAATTTTATATATATATTACTTGCAATGTATGTGTGGTAAAAGCTTGGATGTTTTATTGCCATTGTTAGGACAAAGGCAGCAATGACATTTAGTGTTATCAGTTGTTATGATTAAAAACCACATTTATGGTTTCTTTGTTCTCTTCCATTATTCCCAAAGAACTGGGTTTTTTGCCAAGTAACTTACATGTCTTCAGGCAACTCCATTACTTTTAGAGTAAGCCAAGAAACTCCAAGGTAATGCTAAATTCTAGGTGACTTTCTTCAGCTAGGAGTAAGAAATGCACAGCATAAACACAAATACATGCATAATTCCAGGGAATTTACATGTGCTAAGCAATCTCAGTGCTTGTGTCACAAGTTGACATCATTCTGAATAAAATATAGGAATATAGGGTATGCTATTTGTCATTTCTAGAACTTTAAAACATCATTGCAGTAATCAGTGTTGGTTTTGTTTTGATTTTTAATTCCTCTTTGTTTCAAAAAGTAGCTGAAGCAATAGCAGGTGGAAAAGTCTTCATCAAAACTGGAAAATGCAGCCTTAGTTTAAATTAATTTATTCGTTGAATGGCTCTAATTTCTGGCAAATCTATTTCTCCTGCAACATCCACAGTGTAAACATTTTGCTTTTCAGAAGATCATAGAAGTGACTTTATGAACTACCTGCTTCTTCCTCAGTTGGCCCATATTGACATTCATGCAGAGAACAGGGACAGTTTTGCTGCTTGTTCAGCAAGTGGCCTCACATCTAACAGAAAGGACAAAACATGTAACCATTATGCTTTCCTTTCCTGTTTCATCCCCCCCACCTTTCCTTCTATAGTAAACTGACTTCAGCTGCCAACAGCAAAGCAGATGGGAGCCTGACCCTGCAGCAAACGTATTTTAAGTCATGGGGTAGTGATAGAAGCTCTGAAGCCTATCATCAAAGCAACAGAATAATGTCCCACAGAGAGATGGAGTTGCACAGCCCACATTTTATCTCAGCAAGACTGCGTAGCTAAGTGTAGGGATTGCTCTGAAAATGAAAAGGGGCTGGGAATTTGATGAGATGCTGATATGATTTTATATTTCATTTCCTATAACATTTCTTGAGCAAAAGGAAAGGAGAAGCTCAGAAACTCTCCAACTATTCATTTCAAAATTGGGCAGAATTGGAGAATGTTGAGGATAAGGTGCTGTGCTTTCAGATGTGATAATGTCAGTGGAGCCTTTGGAAAAGAAAAACAAGTTATGTGGTAAATAAAGGGGATCCCAGCAGAGCAAAATCTTGCTGCAACATCTGTGTTTATCTTTCAGCTGTGCTACTGGAGGTTTTTTTGTGAGTAATTCCCAAGGGAATGTCTGGAAAACAGGGCAGTATTCTAGTCCTTACTAGTATTGGTTGCATGTGCATATAGGTTGACAGGTAGCACAGCATCCTAGGAGTGGACTGAAAGAGCTGGTGCTGAGCACTTGATGTCTGTTATGTGTGCTTAGGTGATTGCTCCAGAATGCATCTAGGCTGGTCCTGAGCTGAATTCCCATGAGGGACTGGAGAACATTTGCTGAGTTTTCTGCTCAGTTCCAGATTAGGTGGATCTTCCAGTTCAGTTTAATCCAAATAAAACTCAGTTCCTATGCTCTGAGACACACCATGGCAATGCTCAATGGCAACACTCAGCGTAGACACTCAAAAAGCACACTTCTGGTGCTAATACACTAATAAAGACACATCTTCAAATACCAATTGGAATAGCAACACCAATAAAAGCTTATGTATAGATTCAGATTTCTCAGGTTCCCAAACCTCAGAAATGATTCTTCACTCCCATCACTTCAGATTCTTTTACTTCAGCACAATCCTCTGCTGACTCTATCAACTCTTTCACAAAAAGCATGTAGTCATAGTCTAACAGAGCTGAGTCTAACAGTCACCAGGCTGGCAGCTGTCATTCATTCACATTGTGCTTCCCAGAATCCCTCTTCCTGTATTTACTGATTAAATGAGAGTATGAATACTGAAGTAGATGTCTGAGACAGCTGGAATGACTATTTGAAGATTATAAAATGTTCTGTTATTATAGTGAAGAATATCTTTACTAGTGAAGAAGAGCCAATGGGAATGCTCCAGTGCTATGTGTTCATTAATTCCTATTTTCCATCTAACCTCAAGCAAATATCTTGGTTGCTATGTAGTATTTTAAATGTAATAGAAACTGAAAAGATTAAAAGAGAGAAATGTTCACAAGGATTTATTTAGAGCTCCTATTGACCAATACATTTCGATCCTACTTAGAATTCAGTAACAGCAGGACATATATGATAAAAAGACCCCCAGACATACAAAACAAAATGCCTCTGGCTGAGATGAACTTGCACACTCAATGGGAATTTGCAGCATGCACACTAGCAATGATACATTGAGTTAAAGGGAAACTGACCTGGATGGTCCTTCAGCAAGTAACTGTCCATCCAGCGCTGAGACTACAAACCATCAGGTCCAGAGTCCAGAAGAGAAGTACTTTATGCAACTGCTTTATGCAACCGATTACAAAAACTAAAATTGATTTAGGGACTTAAAAAACAAAAATCTCTACCATGAAAAACTAAACAATTAAACAAGGACAGACTTCACCATCTCATTTACTGCCCACTTTTATGAACTGTTATTGGCAGCATTCTCAACCAAACTCATTACAAACCTCCTGCAGGTTGTGAGATCCCAAAGTAGCTGAAGTTTTTTTATCACCTAGCAAGCAAAAAAATCCCACAGAATTTTGTTCAATGTTACACATAAACCTGTGATTTGGGGTCCTGATCCCCAAGAGAAGGGAAGAAATATTGCTCTAAAGAGTTTTAATGCCTGGTCATAGAATCACAGAATCATTTAGGTTGGAAAAGAATTTCAAGATCAATTCCCACCATCAACCAGACCTATTGAGTCCTGTCACTAAACCATATCTCTTAGTGCCACATCCACACGTCAGGGATGGGGACTCCACAATTTCCTTGAGCAGCCCAATCCAGCATTTGAAAGAGAATTAGATTATATAGAGTTCAGAAATTAAAAACAGTGTCTTGAAAGTATATATATGGAAGGTGCAGGCAACACCTGGGGTTTTTCAATTACAGGCATTCGAACCATGGATGACAAATGCATCCTTATTACTTCTTTTTATGAGATCCACCTCTGGTACCTTATGCTTAATGAACAGTGCAATATTAAACGTCAGTCACTGCTACAAAATGCAGCACAGAGAAGCCATGTTTCAGGTGAGTTTTTCCTTATAGATAACCTTTTGAACATCTGTTATCATCTTTGTATCATTCCACCTTACACATGATGATACTGATTTCAGTTACAGAAAGGGTGAGTCTGAAAATCATTTATCATTTAAGTCCTGTTGACTTTCATAAAAATTGGGATCATAAAAAACCTTACCTCTGAATGCTTACCCAAGAATCTGGATTTATCATGGTATTCCTGTCTCCTCACTTTGTCATCTCTTATGTAATTTAATACGGCCATTTAAACTTACTTTATAGTCAATGCAGAGAGAGCAGCATCTTCAGAGAAGAAGTCATCCTGTTCATTTTTTGTCCTGATTTTGTGACAAGATAAATTGCTTTATGAGATTCTTTTAAAGGTACTTTGACAACATTGGTTAGTAAGGTTTAAAAATACTCCCATGGTGGAATATGTTTAAAATTATGCATGGAGTTTATTCAGTGAAGTAATTTAAACCATAAGCTCATTAAACTCTAATCACAGATTTATATATACAAGATATTCTAAGCTACTTAGGCTCATGAACTTGACACTAAGAGGGACATTGTATTTGGAAGAGGTATTTCATGCTGACTTACAACCTCTTGAGAGCGAATACAGTCAAGCCTTGAGACTTCTGATGCAGCACGCATTTCAGCAGAGGCCAGGCACTATCAGCTAGTATACAGAGGTCAGTTCACAAGTTAAGGGTCAGTGTAATAATTAAAGGTCACTGTGAAAGGATATAGGATTTTAAATGAGAGCTAAAACCTTTTCAAGACTGCACATTTTGACAGTGGCCGTTCTTCCCTGGCAGGAGCACCATTTCAGTTTTAGATCTTTGGCCATCAGAGATGGTTGCCATGTTCACAGCACGCTTTTCTCTCCAGGAACTCCAGCTTGCATCAAATGAACATAGGCATCTATTTAGTATCTCCTTCTTTCAGAATCAATACAACACGAATTTGCAGAGGCACTAGGCAGGCTTTTGCAAACAACCTGGCGTTTTTACTCACGTGGACAATGTTCTTTTAAGAACTCCAAATTGGAAGAAAAACAAAGGGTAAAAATGTATCTCAATGTGACTCTGCCTATCTCCTTGTCCCTTTTCTCCTAAAATTTCAGCTTCCCCTCTGCAATATATGCATAGTTTCCTGACACGTTATTTCTTTCATTCTGAGTTTCAGTCATGCTGTTTTCAGAGGTTCTGTTCTCCTTGGCTGCCAAAAGCTAAAAATATGTCTGGTCACTTTTCTTCTACCAGTGCATCCGAGGTTATCCTATTCATATGCTGATGGTCCTTGAAAAGCCCTTCATTCCAACCTGGCAATAGCTACAGGTTACCTAATTCCTCTCATTCTGCTTTTCTGGAATTGAATTTTCCTTTAGTCCTGATGGCATCAAACTAAATGGGTAAAATGAGTCAATGTAGCAACTGACAGTATAAAAGATGAATGGGTAAAATGAACCACATCCATCTTTCACGAGAGAAATGCCAAAATTCAGCACCCATCTCGCTACCATCAAAAAAAAAGATGCCACCTATTTAAAAATAATGAAAATTTTAACTTAGCTGCTTGGATTCTTCTGTTATCACATGGCAGGCATTCTTGCTTACAAACAAGTTATAGACTCCATCCTTGAGCGGTGTAGTCAAGTATGGTTCTCTTGGGGCATAGTGAGGAACTGGAATGTTGTACAAAGGCAAGAGAAAAGAAAATTACCTTGATACTGGAATATAACTGAACCCTAATTCTCAGTATTTAGCTTTCAAGAGAAGAGAAAAACTCCTGGTGAAATGTGAGATGTCCCTGGGCACATCCTCCCCTTCTCCAGAGCTTTGGGACAGCCCCACTGAGCCACAGGTACAGCACCCTCTGCACCACAGCCACCCACACCATGCCCCAACTTGAGCACAAAGCAAAACAGCTCAGCTCCCAAAGGGAAAAAAATATAGTATAAAAGTACCATTAAGAATATAGCTCTGAGGAAAAATAGCCATAGTAGACCCATTACTAACTGCAGACTCTTAGCTCTCATAAATTATTACAGAAGTGGAATGAAAAGAGTCCATAGTATTACCAGAATTACATACTGAGCTGTCTAAGAGATCTAGATGGTTTCCTCCTATAGCACTCACTCCTCAGCCCCCCATGTATCAGCTTCCCTGCTGGCAGCTCCTGTCTGCAATGCTACAAAAATCAGTAATCTTCCACATGTGAGCTTCTGTTCCATTCATCCTTCCTGTGCCAGGGAACGCAACGGTGTCAGAAAACATTGGAATCCTACAAAAATGAACACAAGCCATGAATTATTGAAGACCAGTATTAATGTCTATAGAATGAATAATATATGTTGAGGCAAGTCTCATTATTTTTCAGACTTCTTTTGTGACATGACTCATTGCTCTTTGCATGTGAAAATACACCCATATCATCTACACTGCAACCGAATAATACTATTTTTGCAAAACCAAATGTTAACTCACTTCTTTTGATACTTCATCTTAGCTCTACAGAACATAGCAGGAAATAGCAGGAGTCGTTATTTTTACTGGTGGGCCAGAGATGGGTTTTCATCATCCCTAAAGTTTCAGACAGAGGAGATTTGAAAAACATTACAATTGGATCATTTAAATTTGAAAGGTGGAAAGAAATGAAAGATTAGACATGGAACTATGACAGTCTGTCTGAATTCGCTTATGGTGTGCGCTAAGTGCTATTGTAGTGATAGGCGCCCAGAGACAGCAAGAAGATGAAAGGAAGTTAGAAAGAGTCATAGGATGTCAGGAGGTGATAAGGTTGAGTGATAGTACATTTGTTAATAGTGACATTAAAGCGTTTGGATTTGTCACACACAGTGCTAGAAGCACGACATGCTGTGTGACAGTTTCTCAGTGTGTCCTTTTTGACTCTTCTTGGAGAAATAATCCTCTCCAAAAAAACCACCATGGCTCTGGCAAAAGAGAAATTTCAGTAAGGGACTACATATGTCGGTCATTCATCAGCAGATATCAAATCAAATTTTTAGAACGATATGCCTGAAGAGCAGAGCAGAGAAGTTACAAATAGACATTTGTGTAACAACGATCTTCGAATGATGTTATGGCCTCTATTTTCAAGAATGCGTCCTACATTTTGTCGTGTAAATATAGTTTTCTAGAAGGTGGAAAACAGACCATGTACAAATTATTCCATACGTAATATCTCCTAGAACATAAAAGTAATCTGGTTGAAGAAGGGTCTGAGATGCCAGAGGCTATTTCACAGAATTGTTTGATTTGGAAGGGACCCTTGAAAGCCATTTGATCTAACCCTCCTGCAAGGAACAGTCACCCACAGCTCCATCAGATGCTCAGAGCCCAGTCTAGCCTGACCTTGGGTGTCTCCAAGGATGGGATATCCATCACCTCTTTGGGAAAAAGTTCCAGTGCTTCACCACTCTTATCTTAAAAACCTTTACCTTATACACAGTCTAAATCTTTCCTCTTTCAGCTTGAAACCATTTCCCCTTGTCCTACCACACCTTCTTCTTCAGAGACTTCTCAGAGAGCACATAACAGAGGCAAGTTCCATTGAAACAGGCTTTTCCTGGAATATAATAAACTATAAATAGGAGAAGAATAATTATGTTTCCATCAAAAATAGAAACTTGTTTTGTTTGTTTCAAGGAATTGTTAAAAAAAAAAATAATAATAAATCAGAATTAACAGAGGATTTTCATACACTCTGCTTTTAAAATGAAAATTCTTAACTACAGTTTAAATTTTCATGCTCCATTTTGAGACATCTGAAGAGTGCAGATTTGTACTTGATATGTAGGATTAGACTAGGTGCCCAAAGACATACACTGTTTAAGTTCATGCCCTTTGAAACCTCTAGAAATTCTATATTTCTTTCACACACTTGAGTCCAAAGAAGTCTACATAATGTGACCACCACAGACCTGTGAACCACAAGTCCACACATCTAAAGAAATCAGCATTCAAAGGCTGTCTCAAAACTGTCTCAGTGGACAATGACAAGCCAACCTAAGACTGCTCTGTTACCAAAAGGTAACCTCCCCATCTTTCCTCTTGATCCTGGTTCCATGTAATTACCCTTAATTTATTGCTAATGTTACGTGGCCCACAGGGTAAATTCAGTCATTTCATTGCTCAAATGAAAATGAACCATTTAAATTTTGGAGGTTACATTTTCAGTCCAACGATTCACTGCAGGAACTGCATGAATATTAATGCTTGCTTACAGAAACAGGGGGGGAACTCACAGCTGGAAGAGGTGAAGAAGTCAGACAATCCCTTGAGACAGAGAGTCCAGTTATGAAAATTCATCTTCATATTCACAAAAAGTCCTCTAGTCTTCATAGTAAAGCTTTGAAGCGTTATACAAAAGGAATAACAAGTTCATATCCACAGAAAATGTCAAATAAATAATTTCTAAATACCGAGAGATTTTAACATGGACTCAGTCATAACATCCTTCATTAAAGCAGTGGTAAGACATTTGAGCCAGCCATAAAACATATACTTGCGTGTTCCAATTCAGAAAGCATTACAATTTTTATTTAGCTGCATTACTGTTAGAAAATATTATGAAAATTAATTGTGTTTGATTGACACACTTGGTGATCATGTTTGCACAATGACTGTGTAGATTACCCTTAGGCTGAACTAAAAAAGCAGAGTTAAAAAGTAAAAACAATATTTAAATATCTTTGCCTTCCCCCCATAACTTTCTTGTGGGTAAATAAAAACAGGGGAGTTGCTCCAGCAAGCTCAATATTTTCATGCTATGAAACAGCTTTGAAATATAAATTCTCTACTAACAAAAAAAATATTTAATATAACTTTTCTTTGTAGTTTATTTATTGTAAGCACAAAATGCTTTCCCCTCTGTTTTTAATTACAAACTAATCTTCCTTCTGTCTTATATCTTTTCTTAATCATCCCTATATTATGAAATGATGAAGTTATTAACTTGCTTGCATGCTGGGTTTAATGGTGCATCAAAAAAAAAGCAAAAACAACACCATGGTATGTTAGGCTACTCCACTTTGTGGCTGCTTAAATGAAAGTACATGAATTTATTTATCCAACATAGCCCTCAGCCCCCTGTTTTGTTCCCATAAAAATGAAATTACTTTTTGAGTTACTCGATTTCAGTGCTCTTCAAATCTAGGCAGTTATCTCTGTAATAACAACTAATGTGGATTAAGTAGTATGAATAAAAGCTAAAATGTGTATACCTCACTTTGACACTGAGACATAAAATCTGCTTTATAGAAGTAGTGAAATGAGAAGTGCACCCAGCAGCCAAAGTTCACTGGTTAAATTGAAGAAGTGTATTCAGTATTCTGTGCATGAAGCTGCCAAAATGCATAAGACTAGAACCACACATAATTTAATTCAATTATTCAGATTAATATAGTTTCAAAGCCAATGGTATTACATAAATTAATACATGTTGAGAATGCAGATCTAATCTGTTGCAATCCTTGTCAAGTGATCAGACTGTAAAAAACATACAAAGTGAGACCTAACATAGGATAGGACAAGATTTTATTAAACCAAATCAAAAGCAAACTGCAAGAAATTTGGCTATAGCTTCTCTGTATTGTCAGACTATAACACGTATAGCATCAGCAAAAAAGTTATTTCAAAAGGTAAACCCCTCTTCATATGGGAACTCAATACAGCGTTTTGAAAATGGTAGCAAAGTGTCCTAGCATTGTTTAGAGTTCAGTCAACTCCTTGAAATCTGTGACCTATGAAAATTGCCTTGGCTTTTGACTGTTCCCATTTTGAAAAATGTGTCTATATTTTCTAATGTTTCTTCTTTAGTTAAAATTAATGATCTAGCCCTGCAATGATTTTCTTGTAGCACACACTGATACTGAGATATGGATCCCCTTGAATCAAGATGAATGTTTTAAAGACTTGTTTTATAATTCACAGACTGTTTTGAGAAGCTGTATGAATCTAGGACTTTTTAGTGGCTAAGCAGACTGGGCAGATCCCTAGTCAATGAAATCAGATGTTGTTTGCGGTAAAAAAGGCGTAAGAACAAATAGCATATTGAAGAGCTACTTCTATCTTTGCAATATACAGTATGTTACTCACATTTGAGTTATACAAGGGGTGCCTCAAATTGCTAAATTTGACTCACATTGGTTTGTTTGCTGTTTGGATTAATAGAATGGTTGGAACTCAAGTTGGACTCCCAGGGATAGACAGTGATATATCTGTGTGCAGAGGAAATCAAACCTCTGCCCCTTAACTACTTTGCATTCTCAGATCTACATATTCAAAGAGTAACAGATCTGAAGCAAGTAGGAAAGAAGGGGCGAACACACAGATATGCACATCAGCTAGGAATTTTGCACCATACCAATGAGCAGAGCTGGTTCTACTTCTCAGGTCACTTATTTCCTCAGACTCCCCTGGCAACTCCCTCAGCTCTGCAGTTCATTGTGCCTAACACCCTTCCCTGCTTTCAGTTCCCTCTGGCTCAGTAATGATTGATTAGCCAGGAAAATTTTAACTTAGTACCTTTCAGAACATATCAATTACTCTAAAAGCTCTCAAGTCATTGTTTATGTGCCCGTATCACCTTTCTATCTTAGCCTCCATTAACCTGGTAACACCTCTTGATGTAGCCTTTGCCAGTTCTTGTGCTTTCTCATTTCAAAGTCTTGAACTTATTCGCCATGGTAGTTTTTGGTGGTGGCTTTTTGTTGTTTTGTACATAGCTTTATTTTGGCATAGTCCTTTCTGGACTATGTATGATTTTAAGGATCTGAATATACTGCGGACTGTTTCATCTTCTACTGTAGCGCCTTCAAGTTGACCCTTATCCACTGAAAGAATCCATGTATAAATAACTTAATGCACTTTGACACCTTGGAGTAAACTTGTCAGGTGTTTGTTTTTTTTTTTGTTGGGATTTCTTTTTTTCTTTTGTGCTTCTCTCTTACCAAACTAACCTGTCAGTTCCACCACACAGGCTGTCAGGAACTACATGAAGTAAATGCATTTTGTGAATTAGTATTTATAAAGACAGGCAGTGGGATGTGATTTTCATGCTAGAGGAGGTTTCATGCTAAATACAAACTACTTACATGTTAAATTTCCCATCAATAAAAGAACTAATGCATGAAAGAATGACCTTTACTTATCCATCTACGCCATCAGTCTTAATTAAGATACCCTACAATATCATTTAATAGGATAGTTATGTCGTTAACCTGGCACATAAATCTTCAGTGTAAAAATTAGGCATATGGACTGAGTGATATTTCAGCTCTCAGGTTCAATTCTATAACACTTTGTTAGGCTAACAAGAAGAAACAAAGCATTTGCTTGTAAATTCTGGGCTGTCACCCTCAGTCCTTGCTTGAATTAAAAAAATCTGTGAGAGAAATACCTTATTTTGCTTGCTTACCTTTGCACAAAGCTGAATATCAGACCTGAGATGGCTCATAAGTTCTGGTTATTTTCAAGCTATAGAGAGCTCGGGATTGAGGTGTCATGGCAGAGCAATCTCAGATCCCAACTCCCTATGAACATTCTGGGATACAAGGATTTACCACTGATGAAAGACTTACACTTGCCAATGGAAATGCACTTTCCTGAAAAGAAAAAGAAAACAAACAAACAAACCTAGTATAGAAGCAGATAGATCTTCTTACAAGAGTGAATAAACGCTGAAGTTTGGGATTATATGTCTCTGTCCTGTAATGAGGAAGAGCTCTTTTCTCGTAGGGTGCCTCCTGAAGGCATTACTGCTTCTCCATGTGCAGTCCACTAAGGGCATTGTGAATGAGCTGCACACTCAGGCAGTCACTGCTTGGATAAATGCTGCCAGCTCTCAAACTATGACTCACCAATGTTTTATTTGGGGTTATGTCAGTAGAACAGAAGTTCCTTAGTAGAAGTCAAGGTGCTGTCCTATACTATCATGGTTTACATGAAAATATGCAAAAACAGCTTTAAACGCTTACTTATTTTCTACCCTTAAAACCAATCAGGAAAAATGGGGGTGGTTTTTGGAGTTGCTAGTTAAAATCCATTAAAATAAGTTTAAAACTCTCCAGCTCTCTCTTTCTGCTTTCCCTAGTAGAATGTAAGACGTTTAGTCTTAAATTATGAATTCTTAATGATGTAGTTAAGGAGCACTGGATAAATTCTAACTACAGAATGACTCTGGTGTCTAGTGTAATTGCATGTTGCAGTAGAAATGCTATATTTTGTTCATTTCACAAACAGAGAAGCATCCTTCCTTCTCTAGCTAAACAAGTAAAATTGATATGATAGCAGTTCCACTGATTATCATGCTCTTCTGATTATGAAAGACTGTATTCTGTGGAACATCAGAAGAACATGATAATCAGTGCAAAGGACTCCCCAGGCACTTAGACTAATTCACTGTTTTTCTGTAAGTAAACAAAAAAACACACACATACCATTCGTCTCATTCACTGTAAGTTCAATTACATTCCACAGAGAGTTTGAGCTCCATCTGCAAATGCAGCTGACTGTGCTATGCTCATCGAGATCCAGTGCTTACTTGCAGGCAGCAGACTTCATCAAGCAGAAGAAATTACTTAGGAATTAGCTTCAGAGGAAAAGCTGGCTCAAGTATTGATCAAATTTACTGTTTCAGAAAGTTCATAAGTGCATCATTTTTCCACAGTTGACACAGCCCACAGAGATATTGAATGCAATGGAGCGGGTTAAATTATTAATAGCTTTATAGAGTGGGGAATCTTATCACTATATGAAATCAGTAAAATAGGTGAGCTATGGAGTCTACAGATGGTCATTCATCATGATGTACCAAGTAGCCTTCACATACATTCCCAAGTGTCTTTGATTAAGGGTTTTTCATACATAATTTGTTATAAATATGGGGGTATTCATATCCATAAGCTTGTTACTGAAGACAGAAAACATATACCAGAACAGGAACGGAACACTAGATAGCAAAACCAGTAATCAGAAAAAAATACATTTTTCGATGGAGAGAAGAGAGACTTAGTTGTATCAGTGCCACTGTAAGAGAATTGTAAAAGCTGTGATGGAAAAAGGTACATTTATTCTAAGACTACTAAATTAACCAAAGGATGTAACAGGAGACTGGCTTTAATTGATGTAGTCTGGGGATTTCCAGCAGCCCATAAAATAAACAGGGACCTGATCTGTTAAGAAACTGCAACTAGGACTTTTCTTCTCTCTGATTTTGTGTAGTTCAGTGTCTGTAGTATTAATTAATGCAAGAACACATTTGTCAAAGATTCACAGAATTTTAAAGAGGACCCCGTAGGCATATTTGGAAATGTTCCACAAACTGCTGAGTTCTCTTTTTACTCTAAAAATAGTGGTTAACCTGAGCACTGACAATCACTGCATTTGGAAACTTGATTTAGCAAAACAAATCAGAACAGGGAGTGAAAGAGATTGAGGTCAATCACGGGACCTGAAATGATGCTAAAAAACATCCCCAAGGCTTACATTCCATTCCTCTGTTCAAATGTCTCTACGATTCTATGTGTTGTTTTGTTGTGTGTTTGGGGTTATTTACAGAAAAGAGCTAGGGAATTAACAGTGTTATAAACAGGCATAATCTGCAAATTGATGCTTTAGAAGCAGTCAGAAGAACCAGCTATTAACTGTTTTTCCTTCTCTTGTTTATAACATATAAGTTCTCAGACAGCCTGACATCTGAAAGCATAGCATGGTGTAGGTGATCGATTCCCATATGCCCCAATGAAGCGGTCGTGGCACCAAGCCTGCTGGACTTCAAGAAGCATTTGGCCTCCATTTGACATGGAGGTTGAATTTTGGGTGGTCCTAAGAACCCAATCATCTGTGTGGGCCCATTCCAACTACGATTCTTTGATGATTCAGAAGTAATCTTCAAACGTTTAACTAACATGAATATTTTACAATGCAATTAAATTTATTCTTTAGGAGAACTTACAGATAATACAGAGTTCCAAAAAAATACAAATATAAGGGAGATTTACTGACTAGTAGCTTTAAAATCATCAGCTCTACTTCTTCAGTTTGGCTTATGTTCTAGTCAAAGGTGTAGTAAAACAGCAGCTATTTGTACCTTGAGGTTAATATCATCCCAATCAGCTCTGGCAAGCTGAAATAATTAATTGAGGTCATTTGGTAATTGTGCACCTTCCAAAAATTCAGAACAGTTCTTTTCCTCATTAAAACATGTAATTTTTTCTTTATTGGCAGAACTTCCATGCTATCTTTTCAGCTCTTATCTTCCTCATCAGTCCCTCTTGAAGCAGAACAGTTGTTGGGGTATTTTACATCTAGAATCAGTGTTTCTCTCCCAGCACTGCAAAGCATATTACTGCTATCCCACAGCTACGTTTGGTTTGACAGCTCTCTTCTCCTGCGTCTTCCAAATATCAGAGACCAGATTGCACATAACACTCATCTCAAAGTCAGAAGGGACTTGCTCTGTTGAAGTCTCATGCAGAGCCTAATGACAGCAATTGGAAGACTTTTGACAGGTGCTGCATTGCAGAGCTTACCTATCTGTAGAGACATCTTGTTTTCCTTCTCTGACAGATGGGGACTTAAGAAACAGCTTCAGCATTACCACTCCTGAATCATAGATTGGCCTGGGCTGAAAAGGACCACAATACTTATCTAGTTTCAACCCCCCTGCTATGTGCAGGGTCACCAACCAGTAGACCAGGATGCTCAGAGCCACATCCAGCCTGGCCTTGAATGCCTGCAGGGATGGGGCATCCACAGCCTCCTTGGGCAACCTGTTCCAGTGCATCACCACCCTCTAAGTAAAAACTGTCCTAATAAATACGAAGGAAGCTTCCTTCCACAGGAGTTCCACTATTTTGGAGTTATTCTTTCAAAATAAATTCTTGATGGACTTCCTAGTACCAATTCTTTTATTTCCAACTCATTATATATTTGCTGTTTGGAAGGTAACACTTAAATCTTTTCATTCCATCCATTCCTAACTGTTCAGTCATGTTTATTTGCCATAAGCTTGATTTAATTTCTTAGCAAGGACCACAGGGAAATCGAATTGCCCTTCATTAGACTCTTGTAATTATGCTTTTAACTCTGCTTTCTAAAGCAGCTCTCAGATGCCTTCAGCTCTGGGGCTGTTTTGAATCATATCACTGCCTCATTACCTGACATTTTTAGAAAACTGCTGAAACAGATGAACTAACTTGACACGGAGACTGCTGCAGTATGTGTCCCAGTATCTTCAGATAGAAAAGTCTCGAGGATGTGCATTCAGTGGCTTATCAGTACCAGGCTGGATTTGACTACTTTGAACTTTGATATTCTTGCTCATGGATGATAACCTATGCAGATTCAAAAATTCTAACTCTGATTAACTCCACTGCAGCCATCACAAGAACAGTACAGCCTTGATTACGTAGGTAGCATTAAGGTATAAATCTGCTAGTATCTGATAAAGCTAATAAGCCCCTTAAAATGACTAATTGGCTATTTTCGCACTACTTGATCTAGTCTGAGGGAAACTGAACTATTTATTTATTTCTAAATTGGAATAAATTGCCAGCTGATGGAGCAGAGCACTCTTTAACTTCCACCCCTCTGTCTTCCTCTTCTGAGTGTCCCTTGGAAGACAATTCTGTTGCCCCTTGATGAACAAACCTCACTTAAGAGAATGCATCAATGCAGTAATTGCTGAAAACCACATGACTGCCCAGAGAAACTCAGGCTACAAAAAGGGACAAGAAAACAACCCTCAACACAAAACAAATATGACCTCTTGAATTTCTTTCCCCTGAATTGATGGATAGCCCTCTTGGTCAGAAATGCAACTCCATTTGGACATAACAGACGTTACCATCACTAAAATCTTTTCCATTCACAGATGAACGATCTTTGCTTCCTAGTGTGACTCTGAATGTGAGAGAAGTGGTCAGACTTAATATTTTTCTTGAGCCAGTGATTACCATTATTTGTCACTCTTTGTGATTCCTGTAATGGTAAATTTCCTACCACCAGGAACTGAACAGAGAATTTTATTGCCTTGAGCTTAATTCAACAGACTAATAGCACATACAAGAGGCAGAAGCTCCTTAATGTGATAACTCCAGGCTTTAAACAAAATCCAACTTTACAAGCAAATCCAAGTCTTAACACACAGTAGTATACAATTAGTGTATAGTACATCAGTGGGCTAGTATCTGCTAGGATTTTCAGACTTTTTCTCAGCTTCTGCTTTAACAATTTATGAGTAAAATTGTTTGGTTTATGTTTTCTCCTCTATCTCCTCTGTTATCACAAATTGTGAGTTAAAGCATGGAGTGACTTAGCTCTATCCTTGTCTTTTCTGCTGGAGCTGTTCTGTAGCAAATCAGATTCAACATTCCCTGCATCTCAGACTCTAATCTCTGCAATGCCCTGAGAGCACTCTAACCCATAGACTCTAGGCTCAATTGTGAATATCTTTATTTTTTTCCAAGCCAGCAGATACTTAACTTTATCAAACCCTACAGCTAGAGCAGATTAAGCCCTGTACAAGAATTACCCATAGACTTCTGAGAGGTCTTCCTGGGAGTCAAGGAACACACCTTCACAGTGCTTTATGATCAAACTATATAGAAAACATGACTTAAGTTCATGATCATAAACACTTAAGTGAGAGAGACTAAAAGCAGAGATGCCCTGTTAGTTATTGTCTCTACCAACTAGATATTGGCAGCTCCCAGTTCAGCTTACTTTCTATTAAGCACTACCAGGCACTGCCAAGGAAACCAAGTTACCCTAAGAGTCGATCATTTATGTATTTCCCAACCTGGTTACCAGTAGAAAACTCCCTAATGACCAGCTCATTTGTTTTCATCCAACACAGAATAAAAATTCATACTTCTCATAGAAATAAATATGTTTTGAAATCTGGGCATGGAAGTGGAATTTTTGTAGCAGGATCTCCTGAGTGCGTTCTGACATCTTACAATCTGCAGCTAATCTGATTTTCCTTAACTAGAGACAAATGTAGATGTTCTCAATGCTCTGAAAATTCTGATTATAGTTCAATCTGGATATGATTTGTGTCTCTCTCAGGTAAACTTGGCCTTTTCAGCTTTTACTTAGTGATGCATGGTTTATGTGCTGTTACAGCCATCTCTGGCTTTGGCTCAGAAGATTGTGTTAGGAGGTGATTGAATTTATATTCATCACAGGAAGCAATTAAGTAAAAGCAAATCATGATTAAGAACAAAGAGCAAAACACTGGGAGGGAAGCAGCAGAGACAGAAAGAATATGAATACCCAGGTCAGTCCCTCAGGTCCTCTGGATAACAGCTATACCTCATCCCCTTTTTCCCCAGAAACTCTACTTTGTCTCCTATTCTTGGCAAAACCTGTGCTCATGATTTCATCCTGATCTTACCGTACTAGAATTGAATACCAACAACAGTAGAGTGTGATAAGATGTTGTGATATTGCTATTTACACTCAAATGAATGAACTGCAATAAACATTGCAAAGAACGAAACACCAAATTAATTAGAAGTCCTAGAAAACATAAAACAACATTTGGGTTTTTCCCTTTTCCCTGAATTAGTAAGCTGATTTCATTTTTCGCATAGTGCATTGCAGTCTTTCTATACCAGTCTATTCCTAGATTTAGAGTATTGTTATTATCACAGCAAGGAAAATAACAAGACTTGTTGCATTGCTCTCTCTAGATTTTTGTTTTTTTGCATTTTAATTCAGTCTGAGAAAATCAGAAAGAGTTATACTATAGCATCAATTCTGTCATAGTGCTACACCAACTAATGAAAGTCATTAATCAGCACTCCTTGCTTTGGGGAACAAGAAGGAAGAATATGCTGACTTTTTGAGAACAGTTAACATTCTCTTTAATATTATATATATTTATCCAAAAAGTAATTAAACTATTTTTCAAATTATAAAAATAGAATAGGAGCGCTCAGGTAATAAGCATTATATGTTTCTGGGAATCAACTGACTCCATAAGATTTAGCAAATTGTGGATCAAAGTTCTGGATTTCTCTCAGTGTGAAAGCACTGACAGGCCTATCATTTGTGCCTATAAAACATCAAAATGGGAACAGTAGCCTCTAAATCTCACTTCATAGTTACACTACACTACACTTCCATTTCTCAGATTATGTCTAAACAGTTTGTCACATTAGAATCATCATAAAATCACCAAAATTGGAAAATAATCTAGTCCAACCATCCACCTACAACCAACATCTTCCCACTAAACCACATCCCACAGTACAACATCTAAACACTTCTTCAACACCTCCAGGGTTGATGGTGACTCAATCACCTCCCCAGGCAGTCTCTTCCAGCATCCGAACTGGCACTCTTTCAGAATAGAAATTTTTCCTAATATCTACCGTACACCTCCCTTGGCGCAACTTGAGTCCATTCCCACTAGTCTTAACTCCAGCTATGCGGGAGAAGAGGCAAACCCCTACC
This sequence comes from Coturnix japonica, assembly GCF_054131305.1. Classification (NCBI taxonomy): domain Eukaryota; kingdom Metazoa; phylum Chordata; class Aves; order Galliformes; family Phasianidae; genus Coturnix; species Coturnix japonica. Next base: position 28,992,237 of record NC_140670.1, on the reverse strand, counting down.
TCATCACAACCTCATTTTTAGTAGTTGTGGAGAGCTATAAGGTCTCCCCTGAGCCTCTTTTCCAGACGAAACAATTACAGTTCTCTCAGCCACTTCTCATAAGACTTTGTGCACCAGACCCATTCCGTAAACTCTACTGTTCCTATTTCTATAGTGCAAGCTAAAAACTTAGATCATATTTTGCTATGATTTCAGCCAGAAATACATTCTCAAGTATTTGCTGTGCCTGAATATGACTTAAAATTTTGAAGAGGAGAGATACTCCAAAATGAAAATCTATCAAAGTTCTTTTGAGAAAACAGGGCAGGACCTGTTGGCTCCCATAGTCAGGGAATCAGAACTGTATGAACTCACATGTGTCTATAAATAAAACCAAATCAAATGGTGTCAAACTACAGACAGAGCCCCTAAGTACTTCTTAGTGTCAGGAGAAAAGCTTACCTGAATAGAATTTAGTAGTTGGAAGAAGAGGAAAGGACTCCATGCAAGAACAGTTGATTGCAGATGATATGAAACCAAACTAGATTTTTGAGTTATTGCTTGGAATGTTTGCCACTGAGCTATTAAGAAAAAAAATTGAGCTTTTGATATTTTGTTAAACAGAAGAACCAGGAAGAAAACATGCAGAAAGTTTATATATATTAATGTATAAAATAAAACATTCATTAACACACATAAATTAAGATATCATCTAATTAATCTGCTTAACCACTAGATGACTAATTAATCTCATTAATATAGACAATGTTTGCTGATATGCAACAGAAATTAACAGCAGTATTTCCTCTTCCATATTTAGGAACAGCTGTGAAATCATAGCAAACATTGACAGACTTTTCCCCATGTTTGTAAATGAGTATTTCTAAGGCATCTTCCTGAAGAGCAGCAGTTGCCTGGAAGGACAGGAAATGAGCCTAGGTGAAGGGCAACATGAATGTAGGAAGTTGCATTTTAGTCAGTATTGCATTTTCATAAGTATTAATTACCTTGTTGTTTTGAAGGTCTGAAGCTAAATCTATGGCTTAGTTATTATAAAAATAATTTTATTTTCAAATTTTCCTACTTCTGTATATGTAACAATGGTTCTTTATCTATTTTTATGCCTATACTTCAGGTCTGGTGTGTTTCTGAATGATTGAAGTCCACAATCTTTCAATAGAATCCAGTTCAGAAAGAGACAGGAGTCAGAATTTAATACCCCTAATTGCAGTGTGGACTAGAAACAGCAGACCACAACTCAGCTTAATGAGTTTCCATTAACGTGCATTCCTTCTAATGACCTAGTGATTACCTTCTTCCAGTATTAACTCTGGCTGTATTGCAAACTCATATATTTCAAGAGGAACTGTTTAATCAAGGATGACTGAAAACCAAATTCAGTATGTAACTTTAAATCAATTCTTACATGCTGACAGCTTCAAAAAAAAAAAAATATATATATATATATATATATATATATATATATATATATATAAGTGTTCCATTTTTCCGTTCACTGAGTCATAGGAAAAGGACCACTTCAATCATGAAACATAAAACTAAAGCATTTTTACAATTTTTCAACATCTTTTTCTCATCAAAAAGGCTGATCTGGCAAAATAGAAGGGAGATGGAAAATCTCACAATTCCAAATATGTTGTAGTTATCCCTAAAACTTGTTGGTTTTCACTGAATGCTTTCAAATAACTCTCCGCAAAGTTTGAATAGGATTTTGTTCTAGGGAGCATACAAAGAAACAGAATCTGCTTAGATGATCCAAAATTAGATTAAATCAAAAATTAAAGGCAAAAATTGATCTAATTTACTGTGATTTAACACATCCAGCCATTTCATTATCCCCAGTGGTGTCAGTAATGCCTTACTTTGCTCTAGCTGGAATTAATTCTCACACAGCCTGGGATTTTTGAATACACTACGCCAGATGCAGAAGGAAAAAAGATTGTTGTCATGCCCCAAAAGAACGAGAAGATAGGGAAATATTCATCATCCATCAAAATGGTTTTGTTCTGGTACAAAAAAACCCCAACAAAACAGTTGCTTCAAGATTAAGCTCTTGATAAATCCTCCCTTTCAATGCAAGCAGGTAATTCAAGCAAGTAATTCATATTGCTGACTTCAGTGGAATTGTTAGCACATAGCGTGCTTGCATGCTTTTGGGGAGCAAAGCCATAGAGATTTTAACATACTCTATTCAAAGAAAAACCAGATTTGTTCATGTACCCATGCTCTATTTGAAATGTACCCATTAAGACATTTAAATTAAACATGATCAGTCAGCTCCATTTTAAACCTCAGCTTTTGAAGAGTTTTAACTGCAGTACACTATAGGAAGCCCATATAGGTTTTGTTAAAGATGCAGTTTTCATTGGCTGTGTCAAAAACTTTGGAAAAATACTTCTTGCATAACCAAACCAGGAATTTAAAACAGTAACTTGACTTAAACAAATCAAATTGTGCCATTATTGATCTCTCTCACACAGCAGAAAATCTCGTACTAATAAATCTGTTCTGCTTTTTCCAGTAGCAGAGGATTACACATATCTCTAAAATTGCACCTGCTTTAAAGATGAAATTCAGGCAGCTATAGCAAGACCTAATGAATCAGAGTGGAAAAATACTGCTCAGAAACCTGTTATCAGTCGAGACAAGGACTTGTGCTTTGTGAAACTACGATCATCTGTTGCATAGTTCCAACTGCTACAAGTAAAACTTTCATCTGGAAAGTACAACTTTCATCTGGGAAGCGATTACTAATGCAACATGGTCTGCCATTTAACAGCAGTAATGCACTGAGCATTTATGGGAAACAGACTCATTTCTTAAGTCACTCGTTACCTAGCAGTTATGGCAAGGAAACCTAAATATACATCACAAAGAAATTAGATCTATTATTACTAATGGAAGCAAAAGAAGCAGAAACAGGCATTGAGTGAACATCAATAGTACCCCAAGATACAGTGAAAACTCATTAAGCGGGAATGCTGCTTCCTGATGCCAAGGCATCGTTCTCAGCAGGAAAACGCCTTAAGGTAGTGGACAAAATGGGCTGTCAAGTTGGCCATAGCTGTAGATAAGTCTCCTAAACTATGACATACAATGCATTCGTTTTCTGTTGTCCTGTCTTAAATCCAGGCTTGGAATGAGATTTGAAAGGAATTTAATAAAACTTGTAGAAATTACTGATTAGAGTGACTTATGCAACTTCCTAAAAGCAGGGAATTCACGAATACCTAATTTCATTGGCTTATAGTGAGGAAACAGAGCTGAACTATCCAATCTATGCATCAATGACCACACAAATACAGAATTCTTAGCACAACAGGTCCAGACCATGCACTACTAGAACTTAATGGCAGTGATGGATTTTTCCATCATGGAGTCAGAGAGGTTATCAAATATAATCTTCTAGACCCATCTAAAGTGCCATTAATTCTGTTACCCACATACCAGAAAGCATCAGAGACATACTTGTTTGATATATGCTAAATCCTTCAGGCACTGTCTTCTAGTTCTCAAATAAGCTTGTCAAGTCAGCAAAGCTAATTAAACCAAAAGAACATAGCTCATATTGTGAAAATATGTTGAAAAAAACCCATACATTAGGTTAAACACTAATAAATGCTATTCAACACTAAAGTATCTGATTGTATATAAAAGGAAACTTATCCTGCCAGATTCCAAACCAACAGCTCTTCCAACATCTTTTATCATTATATATTATAGAACTCCACTGACTAATTTACCTTCAGGTTCTGCTGAAAAATGGAGTCTTTTCAATCCCTCATCGGAGAACAGCTCTGATGTGGTTTTATTTCTTCAGTTGGAGTAGGTGGAAGAAATCCTGGTTGGATCTATTTCACTTCTGCCAGCAGATACAAAATACATATATGTATATATATTCTCTGATTACTCTGGCAAGCTTTTATTGCACTTGCTTTAAAGGGTCTGTTACTTCAGAGTGCTGTTAACAAAACAGCAGAACAAAATATAGCTCTTCTACCCTATTTGTTGTTGTTTAACAGTGCAAATAAACCACCAAAATTTAGCAAACTTATTTCAGTGAAGAAATGCTTTCCAAAGGGATTCCATTGTCATTAAAGAAACCAGAAGAAGCATTTATCACAAGACATTCCAGCTGTGTCCCATAGCTTCACAATGCTCTGTAGCAGGTGGTAGCTTACCCCTGCCAGGGGAGCCAAATCTTGAAAATGGAGTTGTGGTGTTATCAGAGAGCAGAACCCATGGTTCTGTCCTTAGTGGGATTTTTTACTCTTAGAACACAATGTGAGTATTAAAAAGTATTAAATTATTAAAAAATAGTTTAAAACAAAATATAATTATGATGAGAAAGGGGTGTAATTGAACCACATCTACAACAGAAGTAGAGCTATCAAGCTGATTATGAATTTTGAAGAGTGGCTATATAATAAAGCACTAATGTTAATCAGTGCTTTACCAATTAAATCACATACAGGCTACTAAGATCATTCCTCCTTGTTTACCATCATGCAGAAATGTATAGAAAATATCCTTTTTCCAATTATGATCTAAATATGTTGTAATACATGGCTTTGAGTGGGCAGTGCCTTGCATATTAATCACTCTTGTCATGATTATGGAGGGCATTGTCCTGCGGTCAGAAACTGAATCATATCCACTAAGATGATCACAGCTTAGTCAAGATTCCCTCTCAGAATCTGGCCCACAGGCAAAATAAACATTAAATCCAAGAAACAACAGCACTGAGTGACAGTTTTAGAACAGTTTTTGGTTTGAATTTTTCATTTAAAAGGCAGACTGTGCAAAATCATAAGTGGAACTAAAAGTTCCAGGGAATTCTTTCATTTTTCATGAATAATTCACATAATTCATTCAAGGTATAACAAACTCTTAAAAAGGCTTCCATTTCAGTATCTTCTAGACTAAGCCCCAGCCCTCACAGACATCTCAGATTTGTACCTCCCTACAGGTTCTACCTGTTGCCACAAAATTGCCTGTTTAGGCACCAAATAAATCTCACCCCACTACTAGACAGCATTGTAACAGCCTCATTTTCCATAATGAAGGGGTAGTCAAGCTCGAAGTGAAGTTTATCCCACAAATAAGATAAAACAAGACAGATCCAGTCCTAAAGAGTAACAATCAAGATTACTTTAATGGAGTAACTCCAATAAACATTCAGTGGTGCTGTTTTATTGAACTCTGAGGATTTTTCTACATTTGGATGTTTACCAAAATTGCTAGTCAAGGGTAATTACCACACTAAGCTCTTTAATTCAGCTTTAAAATGCCTTTTTCCTATTTAGTATAACCTATGCTGGAACTATGCCTGAAGAGCTATTTTTGGAGGACTTTTAATGTAGGCATGGCTTTATAATTATGAAAGAGACACACAGTACAATAAACAAGGACCAGGCAATGAATATCCAGTCCAGAAAATCTCTTATTTGCTTATGTATGCTTCAAATAGACAATCGAATACAACTAATTTACACACAATAAGCTGTGAGCTAAAAGAACAGTTGAGAAAAGGCATCTCACCTACCTTGAGCTTCTCAAGAATTTCTTAATGATTCTAAGCATTGTTTTAAGTACAGGACTTCATTAATTCCTGTCATCTCCTTTCATTCACATTGGCTACTGAAGTTCATTTCTTAATTTAAACACCTTCAAGGAGTTTATACTGAAAATCTGTAGCTTGGTATTTATAAACCATTCTTACATAATTGAGGTAGTAATATAACAGTGAAAATAAGGTTTATGAAGAACCCAAGCCACACTGTCTTCTGAAGAGAGAATGGCAGGAAACATTACTGGCTTGTATTCAGGTGGAAACCTTAACATAAATTGTCCTACATTTACCTACAGTGACTAAGAGCTGTTGTCTCTTCTTTTGGGATTCACATGCATCACAGTTCAAACAGGGCACAGAAAAAATACAGTCAAGGCTGATTAAGAAAAAACTCAGAGTGAGTGAACATCTGTGGAGATCTTGGAAGTATAGCTCTTCTACATTGATTTCTAACTTTGGATCAAAGGAATAAGAATACCTGAGTAAACGCAAGAACAGGACTCCTTGAAGAATAATGCTCAATAGCGAAAGAATACTTATCATCAGTAAAGCAAAAGAAAGGAACAGTTCTAGAGCATTTTAGTATTGATTTTGTCTTGATACCTTGTAAAAATATGCCGCTTTCTTCTAACAGGCCAAAGAAGCTGTGACATAAGTGACTAATTTCCTTATTATTCTACGTATGTTCTCTTTTCCTTGGGAAAGCCACACTCTGTCAACTGTCCAGAATGAGAAGTGGAAACGTGCTGGGAACTATGGTACTATTTTGCAGTAGTGGGATCATCATTTGCTAAAATCCCTAGCCCCAGAATGCTATCCTATCTGTAAACTGAACATAAGCTGCAGTCCATTCCAAAACGCACTGCACCATCTTTAACACAACTATAAACGAGCCCTAGTTGCTACTGCTTGTCTTTGCAGAGCTACCACAATAAAACTATGCAGCAACAATCCTGGTTAACTATTCTCAGCTGGTATAAATCAGAGTTATTTCACAGAAGACAATGAAGTGAAGCTAGTTTATAGCTCCTGGAGATGTGGATCAAAATTCTATCAGCATAAAAACTACTACATGGAGCTACTTAGAATTACTTGTGAAGCACCAAATCCCCAGAATCTTCTTTTCTGGTTATTAATCACACTATGCTTGTTATCCCCACCTGCTAATAGAACAGTTAGGAAAAGATTGCATTCCTATACAAAATTCTGCCTCATCTTTTCATACTGTATATTGTTTTACTATTTTGCCTGAGAGTAAAACAAAACAACTTGTCCTTCAAATCCCACATGAATTCAGGCAAGCCCCACTTAAAATTATATCAATACAGAAGGCTACTTTTTGAGTTCCTGTGACCCACTGATGTTCTAATCAAGAGTTCTTTGTATACTGAATGAAGCGTGACTACAGATGTTTGGCTCATCATCCCCACTTTTAAACACTACATCCTTCACTCACAAGGAAGCTCCAGTTCTTCAGTTCTCTCTTTCTGAAAAATCTAGGTCAATTTGGGAATGATATCAGAAACCTCTTACCGTTCTTGAAGCTATTCTTGTTCATGAAATGCCAGATCACCATAAGCTGTAATGAAGATTATGAGATCTATTGGAAAATAATTGACAGACACCATTTTGCAGACTATGCATTTGATAGAACTCTCTAAGGCAAGTGCTGAGAGAAGTGTAACCATCATATTTCTGTGTCATCATGAGAAACCGTACTTTGTATGCCTGCCTACTGACAATAATCACCATCAAGCAGATACGTTCTCAAGTGCTGGAAAAGGGACATTTGTTCCCTGCTTGCTGAAGTGAAGAAATTGGCTTACAAAGTGCAAATATCTTTTGGCTTTCTCAGTTATTATGTTGCAGTTGGGTTTTTGGAAAATTTCTTCCCTCTAAATATGTGGCTGCTTTTGTACCTGTATGAGGTACCTGTCTGAGGGTCCTAGCATAAGTGTGAAGGTAAACAAGGTGTTCTTTCCAGGTCCTGCAATCAGATTCTTAACTAACTTGAAAATAATACTAAATAAACAGAAGCTATTGTCTTAAATGTTGCTTTTCTTGTTAATAACTTTTCCTTTCCCAACATGTCTTCACTTCACAGCTGATACAAAAGTGTATATTAAATATCTCCTTTAATTTCTGTGTGATACCAGTTATTCAGAGAATTTTAGTAGGTCAAGAACTATTGCAGGAGAACAGTCTTTGCCTGTCTGCAAAGGCTTCAGCTGAAATCATAAGATGTAATAGAATGTAAATTAATCATTATGATGAGTAATATTTTACACCAATATGTTAATTAATATGTACACATTGTCCATAAAACTCATACCTGCATTTGGGACTCAGTCCCAAATGAGTGAAACATTACAATCCATGACCTTGCTAAACAGTGAGGTGGATTCAACTGCTACAATTGCTCTTGTCTTTTCTACTATATATTTTACTGTTTCATAAATATCTCAAGTCGTTCTTGCCTCTCATGAGAGAAGAAAAGCTAATTGCAAGTATGTGAAAAGCAAGAAAAAAAATAGTAAACTCAAACTCTGAGATGAATTATTGACACATGTTAATTTTCTCCAGAGGTATTTCTTCACCACCATATATGTTTGTAATATACAGTAAGAACTCTCTTTCGGCACTCAAATTAGGATTACAGAAATTACCTCCCAGCTTGTTCATCTTGCCAGCAGTCTTATGAAGAAGTGTGTCAATGGATGTCAAAGAGTAAACCATAATTTAATATAGATTCTAATTACTGCATTGTGTACAAAAGCAGCAGGATTTTTACTCACTGAACAGCACTCGTGTCACTTGCTGAGGCACTATCTCAGTTTCCAATAGGGCACAGAGACAGAGTAGCTAGCAAATTGTTTAAAGACAATGGTGCATGTCAGTGGTGAAACAGGGATTTGAAAGAAGGGAATAGCTGTATTCATTCCAGACTCAATTCACGTACAGGTGCTGCCTCTAAATGAATTTTGCAAGTCTCGTTACAAAACAAAAGTTTTCCACCTGACAAATATATTGCAAATACAGGAGTCCAATAAGTGGCAAAGAGCCTCAAAAATTAGATTGTAGCCTGATAAGCAAGCAAAAGAAAGCTGTACTATATTCACTTTGGAATTATAAGTTTCTTGAGTTTGAATAGATTGATGTGACACATAGAACATAAACAGTATATGAGCACAGGAGTGTAATGACATCATCTAAAATTTCAGGGCTTAAAGCTAGGATCAGAAGGAACTTTGTACATTTGCTTCTTGCTGTTTTAAGATGCTGCCCTCTAAGTAGCATAAGCCAAAGCACATTTCTAATTCCATTTTGCAAAAGATTTCAATCTATTACATTAGATTGGTCAGGACAAAAGGTTTTGAAGAACAAAAGGTTTTCTGGCAACTGGTTTATTCTTCTTTCTGTAACCCAAGGCATTTCTGTGTGTTCCTCAAGATCTTTTACGTCGATATAACGACAACATCAAAAAACAAAACTCATATTTGCAATTGTCTCTCCATGATACCCTGAGTCCCCATTTTCTTACATAGTAAAACATTTGGTTACGTTGAAGCTATGTCACACATTTGCACAATAATAGAAACCCATTTATTCAGGTTTTACTGGCCACAGAATACTAGGGAAATGCTGAGGATAAGATGAACATCTTATTTTGATTAAGTTGTGACTGTCTTCAACAAGTAGATTTCATATTTTCTGAGGGTTTAGAAATGGTATTCTGGCTGCTCGGCTAATCTCCTAAAGGATGCATGTGCAAAGCAGCTTTCTTACAGCATTGAGCTTCCTGGCTGACAGTTTCATCTGGAACAGTCCTGTGCCAGAATGGGCTATTTTTCATTTTGACAAGCAGAAAGGGAAAAGAATACAGCAAATGGAAAACCTTCATCTAGCACAAATTTTAAAGGCAGTCACACAATCACAGAAACGTGTGGTTGACAGAGCCCTTAAGAGGTCCCTGAGCCCATGCCCCTGCACCAACACAGGATCAATTACACCTGTCATAAATAATAAATGTCTCTCTAAATGAGCAGCACCGACAACACTGTACCTTGACCATATAGTCTGTTCCAAAGCTGCCATATCCTCACCTTTAGTAAAGGGCTTTTTCTTAATATCAAACTTCAGTCATTCTAGAATTTTGATCCCGCTCACCATGCAGAGGGAAAACTGAGCTTTATAATGATCAACCTCCTCACTTTTCAGTGGACTTTCTTTATATTTGATGCATTGGCCAAAACTGGATCACCAACACTGACAAGGGTTACGAGCTTTGCTGGAAAATCCTGGTAACTTTCACACAACAGGTCACATCTTAAAGAAAGTGGTTCTGTGTGTGTGCAAAATAAATACACTAATTGTATTAAGGTAAAACATGCATGTGAATAACTCACCTCATAGCTTCAAGGATTCAGTTTTAATTACTAATCTTTTCATGCATGCCAAGAGACATGATAAAAAAATACAGGTACTAACTGCATTCATGGGACGCTAGAGGAATCTACTGCAGAATATTTTCATCACTTTTACACTTTCTTGGCAAAGTGATTAAAGCTGAGAACAAGAGAAGCACTACTGGAAAAGTATATTTCCCAACCTTTTCCATACTGCCTGACGAAAGGTTTTTGGCCAGACTGCAGTGATTGTCATTCAGGTTTGGCTGTACAGCCAAAGGGGACTCCATATGAGGTCAAAACTTTGACTTCAGCACCGCAGTCTGAAAGAAGTAATAATAAAAATGCTATCTGCTGATCACCTCGACCCCTTTCCATTGCAGTTTCTAATTATCTGTAGTGCTTGTTGTCTTCATCCTGTTTGTGCATGCAGCTAACATGCCTGACATTGGAATATACTCTCTTGGAAACAGAATCTATTTAGTACTGCCCTCCTTGACACCAGCCCGGAGCAGTAACTTACAGAATATAACCCAGGGAAAGCAGAGACTCAATTCACTGCCCAGAAACACAGCAGGGAATCTGTGAAAGAAGCCCAACAACCACCATTTTGTTTTGCCTGAAATACATGAGACAGCTTCCACCATCCCCAGTGCTACTGCTCAAACTCAAGCACAAAGCTAAGCAGTGCTTTGCTATTTCCCAGTATCTCAACAGCATGAATTTGGCTCGGTGCTGCTTTGCTTGAGGGGCTCTGTTCCCATGGGCATTCACAAAACTCACCAAAAAGTCACGAAATTCCACAAGCTGAAAGGCAGCATGGTAAATAGTTCTCAGTGTGTACATATTACAAAGGAGAAAGTGCATTCAATTCCATGCACTCACCTTCAGCTGTATAAACGTACCATTCTTCCCATCATGTTTAAAGCAACATCCAATAAACCTATGCATAGGAAGAACTGGATAATGACCCAATTCTGGTATTGACTGAAGCTTTAAAGCTGTTGGATTGCTGGTTATTCGTGAGGTTCTGTTTGATGTTGTTGGCTTATTTGTGAGGTTTCGTTTGATGTGGCTGAGTTAAAGCATGTTGTAAGAAAATTCTGTTGGATGGCACAATCTGCCCTAGAAATATCAATAATGTAATAGCTGCAGTGGAAAACAGCACATAATTTTTTTCATACTTGTGAAGTAGACAAATCATTTTTATATGCTGTAGTTGAATATAAATTATAGATAAAAATGTTTCTTATTTAGAGAAACATTTACAAGAACAGACCGCACACCCAGAATGGGAAATGTTTTGGCCACTTCTCTTCCACATTATTAACAGTGCATTTGCTCTTGATTTGCCCAGCCTGCAACTTGGTACCTCTGGTTTCTTTTTAGAGACTAATAGGATTTTCTAGTGAGAAATCTCTAATGAGAGGCAGTCAGATTCTCCCTCTCTCCAATTTATGTGATAAGACTTTGATCTAAAGTGAAAACTGCAGTGCTTCAAGTTGTCCAGCACTCTCCCATTCAGCACACCATTAAACTTCTCCTATGAAATTAAATCTTAGCAAGTAATCTGACAAAGCACATATGCAAAAATCATGGCAAGGCTTTTGTGTGAATGCTTCCCTGATGAAATACATTGCTTGGAGAATATTGTTTTTTGGAATGGAAAATCCAACAGTTAGTGTTATCAAATTTAAGCATTTCTTTATTCTAATGGTCACTTTTTACTTGGCACTATGTATGTACACAGCAAGACATTGCCCTCACCACAAATGAGATTACTGATCATTTTCAATAAAACTCGGGAGTTCCAGCTACAGTGCAAAGACCATAAAGGCTCCCAGGTAATGCTGTAAAGACAAGACAAAGAGTGGAATGAATGAGCAAGACACTGAAATCCTGGATGCTGGAATAAAGTAAAATTACCTCCAAGTCAGACCTCATCCAGTTCAGAAAACAAAGAAAATCAAGTTGCTGACTATTACAGACTCTGCTCCCTGCACTTTCCTGATACACAGACATAACATATGACCCTCAGAGGCTCATGGAGCAACCCACTGAGATGCTACCATCTGATTCTTCCCACATGACTTGGTTTAAGTTGTGTGTTCAAGGGAGCAGTTCACCTCCGGAGTTGATGTTTCCAAATTGCTGCTCCAATACCTGAAACCAAGTGTGGCCAGACCTGTTGGAACCAAGCCACATGGTCACCCAGCACAGCTCCTTCCAGTCCTATGGCTATGAGTTAGAAACTATGCTTCCAATCCCTTAAATTAATAGGGAGATGCTGCCCTCAGGCCAAGACTTCAGGAGTTGCCATAGCACTGTTGAGCTGCTGTAATTTAGGGTATGTCAAAGAGAAGCTACACCAAACAACAGTAGGAAGAAGAGAGAAACCCCCGCAGACAGAGATGATGAGGCTGTTTGGATGGAAGCTGTTGGCCACCTGACAATACCAGCCTGACCCTGGGGAAGCACAATGTGCTGATTATCTGTGGCTGGCCAAGCTTGCACAAGAAAAGCTTCTCCAGTGATGGCTGTCAGGATCTTATCTTCCAGTCCGACCGCTAAAACTGAATTTAAGATCACAGTGAGATAATCTCTAATCAAGATAATATTGTGGAAAGGGAGATACAACCAGAGAGCCAAGATTTAGCTGCACATCCCACAGAGGTATTCACCACTGCTAATGGTAACATTAGCTCTGGAATTATACTAATTGCCAGCCTTGTTATGCTAAATAATCACTTTGTTTTGGTAATGCTGGTGTAATTCTAGATTAATTAGCTCTGCCTTAATCGGACCTAGGGGAAAGATAAACTGAGAACACGCTGAGAAAAAAGCACAGTTTAATTGGGGGTTTTCTTTTCAGAATTTTCTGAACAATATATACTGACTCCTCCTTATGTCACTGGTGCTTTCACATTTGAAAAATCAATTTATTTCCATTTCTTTTGGCTTCCTGGGCTTAAGTTTCTGAGAGGGAGGGTAAGAACATGAAGAAACCTCTAAAAGCAAGAAATTTTTGTGAATTATTGCGTTTGGTTCAGGTCTAAAGTGAAGGCCTCTCTTTGAATCTGAACCCCAGAGACTCCTGCTTGGGAAGTTTTACTTTACCCACAGGCAGGGTCCAATTTCTATCTCCACTCTGCACACTGAAGTTTGATACATGTCCATTTTTCTCACTGCCCAATTGCCCTGAGCCTTCTACCTCATGAAGCCTCTGTTACTAAGTGGTTCAGCAGTCAGAAGGATTTAATCCCTGATCAGTCTTCACTATCAGATCACGCAGCTGCTGAAGGCTGAGCTTTAATTCACTACCTTTTATCCTGCTATATGTCTGCAGCACCAGACACAATGCGCAAGGAAGGAAACAATGCTCCATTTGGGACTCCTTGCAGTTCACCTTGGCTGTTGTTTCATGTAATAACCAAGCTCTTCTTCCCTTCTGCTCTTCCCACTGAGTTTTTCAGAGTTGCTCTAATTAAACTTAGATTTCATGTGATTTTATATTTCCTTAGTGCCCAAACAAAGGCAGCATATTAATACTATTTTTTTTCCAGCCAGAAAAAGCATTACACTTCTATTTACAAAACTCTGATCTGTTTTTAGGACTTTTCCTTCTGTTTTCTATATTGTTCATTCCTTATATTACCTGCCTTGTTCATCACTTGCCAATTAGCTTTGTCATCTCTCCCATGTTTATATCATTCTGACTACTTCAGAACTTAGCTATGGGTTTCTCCACTTCAATAAAGCTAGTAGGAAAACATATAAGCCAAGAAAATATGCTTTACTCAGGCAGAAACATGCATCAGTGCTTTGTTTCCAGGTCTTTATATTCCTTGCAACTCACTTGCCCTGGTTCTTTTCCTCTCTTGACACTCCATCTTACTCTTGAACTCCTTACTCTTTATTTCACACACAGATAGAGCACACTGTTTGAATGCACAAACAAATCTGAAGCAAACGTGCAGCTCCAGCCAATGGAAGCTGCATGGCTATTTACTATGTTTGATTAGTTCTGACTTCCTTAGAGGAAGATTAATGAATAAGAATTATTAGAGCTCAGTGAAATGAACTATTAAGATTTAATGCAAAAAAAAAAAAAAAAGTGTTTCTGGCTTATATGAAAAATAATAATAATAAATTGAAAAGAAAAACACACCTTGAAATTACAGCTGAATATGCGAAGAAGCTGCATTGTACCTGAGATGTGCGAACTGTCCTTACATCAAAGAGCTGAAGTTGCTGCTCTTTCAAGGCAGGCTGCATTCTGATGTGGGTGTGATGCTGTTAAAGGACCTAAGCACAAAATAGCTGAAAGCACAATAAATAATAATTTAATCTATGCCTATAATATGATTTCATTGAAAACAGTCACGATGATCAACAGTTCAAATGTTGAAGGACAGTTGGTCAATTTGCATGTAATACCTTCAAGATTAATGGAGAAGCCAACCATGCAGGCTCTAAGTGCCATTGCCTTGCATTACAGCTTGGCAGTATCTAACCCAGTGCCCTGTGCTGTGATGTGAATAGCAATGTCCAGGCAGGTACCTATGGCCTCGCTGAGCTCTGAAATGAATTAGGCAGAAGTAACAGCTTCTCTGCCATCCTGACATGAGCAAAAAGTGCTTCTGTCCCCAGATGGTGACAGCCATAATTTATTCCTCAGAATCTGGGGGAAGAGTGTCACAGAACATGAATCTTTCTCTCAGGAGTCATGGCACGGCCAACTAAGCAACAAGCCTCAGATATCCAGCTCCCCATTTCGGATGCTACTTTCTGAAAAAGGAGAAAAGATGGTGTTTAAATCCAGAGCACTGAAAAACTTGCTTTGAAATCATGGCTTATTATAGCAAGTGCAGAAAAGTGGCAGCTGTGTTTGGGATCCTAATGCTTAGGTACCATAAACTGCAGTGTGACTCCTGCCTAATGAGCTGGAAATATCAAGAGCATTCAGAAGCACTCAAAGTAGTTTGGCACAAAACTATATTTGTGTTAAGGTTGAAGCTGAGTTCAGCCTTATCAGCCTTTGGCTGATGCTGAAGCACTCTGCATCTTTTTTTTTTCCTCACTTGGACAGATCACAAACTCAGAGTTTAAAGATTTTCCAAACCTTCCCCTCCAACTGCTTGTGGATGGATCATTTTCTTTTAGCTTCCTCTCTCTGCATTTACTTTGTTAATCTTATGAAGCTTCATACTTGGAATCGCTAAAAGGGAACAAGATTAGTTCTGCAAGAATAAACAGCAAGGTGGGAAAAAAGGTGGGCTGCATGAGGAGAATATGGACTCATGAAAACCTGAGAAATGAGTCACTGATCACGAAACTGAGTGAGCATAAAGGAGAGAGAGCAAATGAGGAAGGAAAAGGTGGTTGAGAATGTTAGTACATTACTTGAGACCTGTTGGAAAGCACTGCTTGAAAATGAACCATTTAACAATGCCTCCAAGCTAAAATTATGTGGCAGCATAACTTCTAAGAATTTTCCCCACACCAAATAGTTTATCGGTGTTCACATACTGGCAAGAAAATTGCCACCAACAAAATTCCCAAAGGATCAAGTCATTGTTCTTGTGTTGTTTCTTTTTAAATAGAGAGGAACTTCAGGAACACACATGGAAAATGCAATCCTCCCTACTTTTCTCTGCAAGAGCAGATTCTGCTGGGAACAGACACACTGCAGAATCACCCTGAAATGAGCAATGAAAAATCTGATGTTGTGAATGCAAGCGGAAAACATTCAGGGGGGGAAACAAACTTCCTGCAAATAATCCTGGAAATGGTCAAATGTAGTGGCCATTGGATTTGGGTTTTGTTTGTTCTTTCTTTAAGAGCTGGAATCAGTTTTTCAGTGTTTCAAACCTTCCAGAAAATTGCACTGAGAAATTTACTTGTTAGCTCAAAGCTTTTCTCTAAGCAAGATGTGACCGTGGTGCCACCAGGGATGTCATGGAGTGCATATTTGATAACACGTTCCTCTGTGTAAACGTTGCCAATGGGCATTTACAAGCAATTTTAAAGCAAATTTCAATAACTGTTAACAAAAAAACAATTTTAAAAATGTCTCACTTCCATTTTTTCCATCACTGGAACCTTGGTAGACTCACTGTCCTCATCTTTGCTACCACGTCAGACTTTGTCCCCATGCCTCTGGCTGAAGCTGCAGCCATTCAAGCAACATCAAGTTGGCTGAGACTAGAGACAGCCTGGCCTTTGCCAGCAGCTTGCCTGCCTGGAAGCAGCTTGTGTTCTCCACAGGGAAAAAGCCACTTTTCCACCAGCATCACTAGATCTGTGCTCAGTCCTTGCTGCAAAGTTTTATAACCTTGGAATTTGGCCTCGCTGTTGTGTTTGTTTGTTCCAACTTCTTGAAGCCTACACTGCTGCACACTGCCTTCTACCACTAATACTTTCAAATGCCATTCCTCTTTCAGATGTTCGTGGTTCAATAACTGTTCCCTCTATGATACTCATTCTGAATAGACAAGAAAGATGCTGCAGCTCGGCTAATAAAGGAATAAGGGTGTTAAAGACAATCTTTCTTTTTCCTTTGTGCTGGTGGAGAACAGAGGTTTCAGTGGTCTGATCCCTACCAGGATGAGGGCAACATGCTCCTCATCCACAGCACTGTTGTGCCAAGAGCAAGTGCTTATAATTCGCTTTGATCTTTCCAGCTCGTTGGCATTCAAGTGTTGAGGATCATAGAAATAAGACGTTTCTGTTTCAGCTGATCTATGTGAGCCCAAGATAAAGCACTAAGGCCCTGCAGCTCTCCAGAGAGGTAAATGGTGAGTGGAAGGCAAGAACAGGGCAGTTATATTCATTGGACACCTGCACACCAAGCATGTGGATTATGCAGATGTACAAATTTCCCCCATCAATGGACTGAAATCCACAGAAGGGTAGGGGTCCTAGGACAGTTTTGCCTGAAGTCTTACCAAGTCTACAGTTTTCTTTAGAGTTAACAGAATCTTTAGTTTCCTTTAGATTTGTGACTTGAAAAATGTAACCCTTCTGTTTTAAAAGTATAGGGAAATCCCAGAAAATGGCACCACTAGCAGGACACAAACTATGCTTCAGAACAAGAACAAGACAGGACTTTTATCCCCCCAACTCTGTATTGGGAACTTTTCTTCCCAAAATGAAGGTCATTTCTAACACAGTAGGTGAAAGCCAAGTGGGGATGGACTGGGTGATTTGTCTCACTACAAGCAATAGAGACAAGGAGAAATCAAATCTCTCTCCACTGAGACAAAGGTAAGAAATTGGCTGCACATAAGGATTAAGACTGCAGACAAAAGAAACAAGCTTGAGCAGATTTAGTTGCCTGACCGCTTAGGGTTACCTTGTGCAAATTGAAATCTCCATCAGAGCCAGCCCAAGGAAGTGTTCAGGGATGCTCTGCTCCATAGACAACCCCAGGCTGTGCCAGTGGCCGTTGTTGGTGTAGAATGCATAGATGCAGCTCAGCATCTATGTTTCTTCTGTTTGCTCAGAGGCTGCTCATCCCAGCAGACTATTGTAGTACTTGAAACACAAACTCAGGAAAGAAATGATACGGCTCTGATTTCTGACTTAATACCCATTTCTACTAGCAGTTACTGTGTCAGCATCCCTGTGGACATGCACAGTGCCTGTCTTCACAACATGCATGCGTCCAACCCATAGCAGTTACAGTAGGTCATGCTCATTAATCCTGGATTATACATTCACATCCTGAAGTCTAAGAATATTTTTCCAGCACTTTGCTCAATATCCCGTCCTGCCTTGCAGCCTGTTTCTTCTTGTAACACAGTCATAGACTCGCTGTATCCATAGGTGCATCACAGCTAATGCACAGGAGATCTTGCTTACCCCTGCATTTTCAATTACCAGTAGTTACTGCAGCATACCACGACAGCCCTACGTCTATTTCCCAATGTATAACTTGAAGCTAAATTCAGAAAGCCCCTCCACTAAATCCAATTGCCTGTTTAAAAGGCACGTACTGTATTTTTCAATGACATAATAGACCAAAGAGTTTTCTTATATTTACTGGCACTGGTGATAACAGTCACCAGATTTCTCAGACATATTTCAGCATCTCCTATGTTTAGTAAAGCCTGATTTCTTCCATCAAACAAACAAAAAACTTGATCCCTTATTATCCTGAAACAAAAACAAACAAAAATCACAGTTCCAGTTGCAAATCTCATATGTTTTACTGGAGAATAATTTAAGAGATAAAAAAACACTGCAGGTAGCACCAAAAACAGCTAATGGTAATTATAAGAGTATATAATTGGCTATACACTGATAGCCATGGCCATAAGCAAAGTCCATTTCTGCTGCAGAGAACAGTGCAAAGAAATAGGGGGAGAAAACTGAAGTCCTATAGTTGTCTCAAATTCATCAGAACATATAATGAGACTGTTTGATGTACACTGACTCCCTCATGCTTACCACGAGCTGTTCCAAATAAGGCACCTGGGATAGCTTTCCAGGCACTTTCTGCACACAGGTGTTATACAGATTTATGTACTCACACAGCACACTGAGCTAATTTGAACTCAACTGTGTTATTTCTTTCTTCAGAAATAAATCTCACAGCAACTCCAATTTCAAGGCATTTTATCTGTTATTCAAATATTTTACTATTTGGTTAAAAAGACACCTGTCCCAAATAAATGATGTTACCCTGTGATGAATAATGAACAGAACAGCATTAACCGTAATGAACCATCCAGGTCCGTAAGCTGATTGTTGCTGACATGAATTATCTTCTAATTCATAAATCAAAGCCTAATAGGTTTCCAAATACAGCATGTTTAACAGATTATAGCACACATTAATGATATTTAAGTACAAGGGCAAGTTCTGCTGCAATGGCTTTTCCATCTGTCAATTTCTGCTGAAGGCTAAAACATTAATGACAAACCAGCCTCAAAACTTACCCTAGAACACACAGCCTGAGAAGGTCATTATCAAGATGTGGGTATAGAGTTGTCAAGACTGCACAGAGTGTTCCCTAAGCACTGTATCTTATTTCCCCCACTGATGCTTGAGAGCAACTTCAGTTTCTCAGCCCTGGTAATGACCTGGTGTTAGTATACATTTCCATTCAGCATTGGCAGTGTTTCATTGGTGCTGCCACTAATAGGCTTTTAAAGTCAGATCCTGACAGCTAACTCAGCCAGCAGCCTGCCCCATACCCTAGTTTTGCAGCAAAGTACACCATGCCATATTAATATTTTATATATGTATATATTATTTTATATATTTTATATATATACACACACAGAGACATGAAGAGGAAGAGAAAGAATATCCAGCTCTACAAGCAAAAGATACACCAACCCTTGCTGCATGCTGAGGGTCTGAGTCATGAAGTTCATCAGTGGTCTGATCAAAGGACAGGGACCAGCATCTTCTCCAAAGGTCCCATTTCAAGCTCACCCTAGATATCAAATGCTGAAATCTCTTCATAAGAAAACACTTGTTTAAACATCTCAGAAATTCTCTGATCTCTCTCTTTGCCCCAAGTTCATATTTTGTTTTCTTAAGCAGGGGGGTAACCGTTCTTTTTACCCCAAGGAACTGAGCACAGTAACTTTCACTTTTTATCCATAACTTCCTAAAGCTGTTGTTAGTGAGGATGTCTGCAAAATAGCTGCTTCTACTTGAAAACCCAGCAAAACTCAGTTTGTCATGTGCTTTGACATTAATCTCATTCGAATGCAAAAGGGGAAAAAAAAGGGGGAGAAAGGAAAAGAAACAAAACCCATTTCAACTCTCCAAAAATTCTTTTCATGCAGTAAATATGCAGAGCTTGGTGATACTTTCTTCCTTACAAGACTGAGCCCTAAATTCCTAATGAAACAGAGAAAGAGCTTGAGCCTTCCTTATTCCTTTCCGAAAACTTTTCCCTCACCTCAGCTGATTTAGCAAGGTGAGTCAGCAGCAAAAGCTGAATTTCCTTGGTGATTTCTTTTGCCTGCAGAAGCTGTGCCTGTCCACATGCAGCTTATGTAAGGCTGAGTGACTACTGCCCAATTAGTGCTGTTACCTAACCCTCTTCCTTAGCACAGATAAATGATTAAGCGCTTCCATAATGAACTAACTATGCTGTCCTCTGACATTTTCATCACCATTTCCACACCTGATGCACACCACGCCCCAGCACTCAATGGGAGAAAACATGTTTATTCTGAGTGTGGACAGGCTGGGCAGCAATACCTGCTGCTGAAACTTACTCATCTGCCATCTCATAGTACACCAATCTGCTTGCCAGCTTTTCGTGCTATTTTTTTCTTCAAGTTCTCAGATATGATTTAGCCAAGTTTTAGAGGACTTGCTAAAATGAATGCTGACTCCCATTTTAGGCCACCCCTCCACAAATCGGTTTGAGTCGTACTGCTGCCACCATATCAGAAATCGACTCTGCTCTTAGTTTGCAGTTGCAGAGAGCGATAATCCAGATGTTAACAGAATCTCTGTTGTTAACATACATGTTTTCACTTTGCTAGGCACAAAAGCTCTGCAGACCTGACGTGTTGCCTTGGTTATTGATTTCTATCTGCAGCATTTGCCTGGATTTCTCACAGGAGCTGAGCTTTCTGAAAGGCACACAATCTGATGCTACAAAGAATACAGTCTAGAGCAGCTCCAAACCTGCTCAAAATCCAAGCCTGTGAAAAAACCTACACAAAATCGTGCCTCTGTATAAAAAAATAGAGAAAACTGAGAGTTCCACACACCTATTCGTTTTTAATAAGCATTCCCATACATACTTAAATTTGCAGGATTCTTTGAAGAGTGAATATGATGGAATGCTGCAAAGAGATCAGCTTAATTCTGCTGTCTTGTTTTAGACCAGGAACAACACTACTGACTTCAGTTGATTTGTTTTTAAGGAAGAAAGAAGTAGGCCATGTGCAGGTATGTTTTATTAAAGCCTCTGAGGCACACAGCAGTACTAACAGCAATATAAAACAATATGTGAGATTGATTTGCATAAGAAATTCAGATAAAATATATGGTTGACATACAATCAAGGTTAACAGTCCATAGAGAGCCAACAGCCATAATTTTCAGGTTGAAAAAGATAGGAAGGATACTTTAAGACCTTCTGTGTTAGGAACAAAACTACATAGCACCATAAATATCAAAGAGACTACACACTATTACTGTATTCCCCATATTCATCAAGCCTACTAATAGCACCAAATTACAAGGCTACAAGTAAGGTAACAGACATAGGAAAACACACAAGACCCCTACATTTCAGTAACAGCATTATTAGGGTAAAAACCAATGCTCCTGAGAGGCAAAGGAAATAAAAAAGCCAAGTGCTAAGTTGCTTGGAGGAACACAAATACATGATATAAAACAGTCGTTCAAGCAACACTCACAGTACTCTGTCCATGAAAAACACTGGTAAATGCACATATAGGAACAGATACAAGAGCACACAATCTAAACATATTCACCAATACTTGTGAAGTCTTTCTGTTGTTAAAAATGCCTCTGTTCCTAATTTCAAAGTGACGATCATTGTATCAGTCCTAGAGAAAAGGCCGAAGAAACCAACTAATGAGCATACTGGCCATAGAGAATAAAGAAAAAGGCAAATTGGTACGGTGTTATACTGAATACTGCTGTCACAAAGTCATTGATTTTCTGCCTTCAAAAAGCATGGGTAATGATTTCATTTTCATGTTATTCTTAGCTCATTATAACAAATACCTACAGGTTGTATCACCATATTGAATGGATTTGAAAATGAAAACATCTCTAAATTTCTAGATAATGCATGCCCTTATTTTATAGTAAAGGTACTTAAATATGACTGCTTACATCCAAATTTATTCTAGGCTTTGTTATCACAAAGAACTTCAATAAATCACAGATACTAAAAGTTACTTTAAAGTAAAGTTCTTTGGTCTGCAAAGTCAGCTCTCAAATAATATCAACTTTTCTTTGAAACCACTGAGTTCTTTCTTTATCATATGTGACAGGATATTAGGAGGGAAATAGTACATATCACAAATATAGATCAGATGTAGTTGTTGTAGCAGTACATAAATGTGTAAGACAGTAATGTAAACATTGATAAGTAAGAAAAAACTGTATAAATACAGTAGGAATTGCACGTTATGAGTCACATAGACTAATGTGTTGGCAAAATGCATTCAAACAGGATGAAAAAGATGTCTGTTTTCACAAACAGAAATGCAGATACACTGGCCACAATTATAAGTTGATGAATCTGTTCTGAATACAATGAAGTTTTTAATCACTAGAATAGAATGTATTTCCACAAGTCTCTTCAAAGTAGTCAGTGCTGAAAAAGTAATACATTATAAGCTGATTCCTGATGCATTTCTGAAGGCACAGATAGTCCCTGCAATAATGCTGAGTCCATAATGGAGATCTCCTCCCACCAAAGACCTGTGATCCTAGATTTCTCCACCCTGCACTTGTTTATGCTCTTTCATGTTAGCTGACTTTCTTCATATACTCTGGAAAAACATGCAAGTTGGTCAGCAAAATGATAGCAAAAAGGAAAAGAAGCAGAGTTTCAACTCTGAAAGGCCTCACTGCCTAAATATCTTTTGATCTTGAGCACTAATTGTTAATAACCATTAAACATACAAAATCATTAACAATATCTCAGCAGCAAGTTAATGAGAAATGAGAAAAACAAATGTAATTAACCACAGAAAGCATCCACTGAGGCAAATTATTTATAACAAAAATGCAAACCGAGACTTAGATGCTGGCACTCAGCAGACTGACCTAAGAGAGCTCCATCTCTCAACTGAACACAAAGCCCTCAATGGACTTTTTATGGTGTTAGGCCCTGTATGCCACCATGCAGAAAACACATAATCAAAACCACCTCTTCCAAGACTTCCCACATGATGTCTACTCAGCCTTGCTTTCCTGCTCTGGTGCCCACTTATGTTTCCTTTAGCTTTTTCCACATATGTTCTTCCAGGCTGATGTTCAGATGGCAGCTACTTTATGTACCTACTCTCCCTGGTATGGCCATGCTCAGAAGACACGATTGCTTTATAATCCATGCACCATTTATTCTTTGGATTGTACTTTCCCCTGATAACATAATTAATAGGTAACATTCCCTGCCAAAGATGTCCTACGAATATTCATAGGAAATACTGTGTCAGACCCTTTTCATTTTCTCTGAATTGAGGACACAGAGGCCATTTACCTCTTCTAAACAAGGTGAAATGATAGCAAAAAACCAACAGTACATGCACTTGAAGAATGGCACAATATAGGTTCAGTTGTGTGATTGAGGCAACTTCATTCCCTCTTTCATCAACCCAAGGATTCCCTCAAAACTCACTTGTTATTTCTTATGGCCAAATCCCAGATGCCACCCAGGACAAATTCGGAGGATTCTAGGAAACACTATAAAGAGCCCTTTTTAGATGCTGTGAAGCAAAACTGGGCTAAACTTCCTATTTGTGACACTGCCTCTGCTTTGACTGCCCCTGATAAGCCTCCAGAGCTCTTTCAGTGACTGAAAAGCATTTGAGTAATTATGATCGTAAAACTGTCATAAACAAATTAAAGTAACAGCCACTTATGTTGGCAGACTTCTTCACTGCCAGTGTGCCACTGGTCACAAGGATGAGTGCTTTGCACTGCGGACATAGCAAAACATCACTTTCAGGGAGTAGAAGCCCATCATTCTCTGCCTCTTTGCAGAGCACTGCTAGTCCTACACTCTTGCCTTTCATTGCAAATTAAACAAGGAGATTGTTCATGAATAGTAAGGCAACAGTTTAATTAACATACTGCATGAGGGTTGCAAGTAGATTTTATGCCTGATGAAAATCAAATCCATTCTCAGCTTCCTCCTGCTCATTTATTCATGAGTATAATAGACAGAAAAGCAGCAACATATTGTGGTAAGCAACAAAGCATAATCCCCTCAGTCAAGACTGATTAGAAGGCAGACCAACAGCAAGGCTCTGCCTCTGCTGCAATGTGTGGAGCCATCAAGGGAAAAGCAAATTAAGAGCTTGACTGCTCTGCTTCCTAAGGCATTCCCTGCAGCTGAGAAGAACAAAAGGGAAAATATTACTTGACACTAGATAGAATATTATTTAAAAAGAAAAGAACATTATCTTGTTCTTCACCTTATCCCTTCTAAGCAGTTCTGACTATCTTGCACATTAGTTACAATGGACTGCAGCTCACACTTGCATCCTCCATCCTCCCTCCCTTGCACGCGGCAGCAGCACTACAGTTCTAATGCCATATAGTCAACAGGAGAAGCCAAAACAGAATGAAAACCTCTGCTTTAGGCAACAGCTCTGAGTCATAATGTAGTACATGCCTGAAGGGGAGCCTGGAGTGAGACTTCAGAGAGCTCAGACTTACAGGTTAGAGGTTCCAGCAGTCATGAGCAGCATGAGCCACATCCTCCTTGTCCATGAAATATTATCAAGTCCCAGTAGAAAATTCTACTGCTTCTAGATTTGGTTTTGTTTTCGGACAGAATACTCCTGAAATTAAAATTAAACAGGGCCCTGGTGTGCTAGTAATTTCAAATTAGAAATCTGAAGTAGGACATAGCTCCCTTTACACAAATGGCCTTTTACCATCACAATCACTAAGAGCAGATACAGTGATTTGTTTCAGGCAATGCATCTATTGCTATTCTGGAAGACCTGTTTCCAAATAATTATGTGTCCCTATTATAAGTTCAGCTCAATGTGTTTACTCTGCAGTATAACACCTACCTGCACATTCTGTGGGTGAGGCCTGGAACAAACATTTTTAGAGATGAAAAGAATATCAACAGAATGACAAACTCGCAGCCACCTACACAAAGTATTATGTGAATCTAGTAATGAGACCGGAAACACACGAGCAGAAAATATCTCAGGGCTAAGGAAACAAACTCTCAGAGCACTAGAAATATCAGATAATCATCTTGGACAAGAGACTGAGAAGTACATAACTGATTCAAAGAATAACACACTCAGAAGCCCGGAGCTAAAGAATTATGAAAATTCATAGGACGAACTTTACCAGGCTTCTTTATGCAATAGAATAGGTACATCACACAGGGAAGGGATTTTCAATGACAGAATGTTCACAGCTGCTGTACAGGATCCTAAGAGGTTATTTTTAAACACATAGCAAGGCTGGTTTATTTCAACACAGCGTGATTTTTTAAGCTCTGATTGATTTGTAAAATATCAGCTGCATGCTATACATTTGATGCAGCACAAAGGCCCTTTAAGTTAAGAGGAAGATTAACAACAGACTTTTTAACTAGGACAAAATAGGCACTACTGCAAACACCTATAAAACCAAATAAACTGGAGAAGTACTTTTAAGTATAGCACACATTACCATAGGAGGTACAACTCTGAGGAGAACTTCAAAGCATGAGGAAGAAAACTGCTAAGTGAGCAAGTGCAGATGGAATATCAGGGATGATATATGTGATATATATATGATGTATATGTAATACATCAGTACAGCCTTGGGTAAGCCAACTGAGCTTCCTACAAACAGGTAGGGTTCAGACCAATTAATTCATTCCTACTCTTAAAAGGAGGAAGCAGTGGTAGAAAGGTGGCATAATGAATAGATTTATTTTTCTTTTAGATATTCCAGGCTGACAATGAATTTAGTTAGTTTGGTTATTTCACCTCCCAAACCCCGTAATATCCCACAGTGCCAAATCACAGTGAACTCCATGGGGAAGACTTTAAAGCTTTAACTATGTAACATCACACGTATCCATAGATTCCCTCCACATAAGTAGGATCTCCTATTATCCAGAGTTAACACTGCTTATGATCATCCACATTACATCACATTTTGTCCTGTATAGGACATCACTTCTCATTGGCTGTGATGGGGAACTGGAGGTTGAGGGATCAGAAACAGCTACATTGAACCCATTAGGAATATTGCATTTATTTGACTGGGTTCTGCAGCCTGATTTCACGCTCTCCACAAGGAAGACCAAAAATATCTGTTCCTTCTCTCAAAGCAGTTGACATGAGCAAAGTCTCAGAAGAATCTGCCCTTGCACTTGTTCCAGCTCTTATCAAACACCATGCAGATATGTGAGGAGCTGCAAACTCTGGTGTCTGCCTGTTTATATTGGAGCTACAAAGCACTATAATACCAATTAACAGATATACTCTTACTAATTAGTCCTAGAAGTTAACTACCTGCTTTTTGGTATCCAGAAACATCAGTGAAGAGTGCTCAAGGCAAGATAACATTTACTAGAACATTATCAGACTACCACAGAACCACTCAATAGTACCTACATGATGCAAAAGGCAGAGCAAAGAAAAAAGAGCTTCTAAGACATTATGGCATTTTCCCAAAAGAAATAAGGGTAAATCAGCAATAATCTCTACATTATCATGATTAATTTCTGTGTATAAAACTGACCCATAAAAACTGAAGGCAGAGCAAAGAACAGAAGAAAGAACCACTGCACACAGTGCAAACTAATATGGTGGTTCATCTATTATTATTTGCAGCCTTTTCCCATTTATCTTTGTAGTATCTAAAGTGATCACCTGTTTTCATAAATCCTAAGTAAAAAGTAGGTCCCTCTTCATGGAAAGCATTACAGCTTCCTGTTTACAGATCAAGCAATAGAATTAGTACCCAACAATCAGTTTTCCAAAAATAAAAGGCTTTCTGTATAATGCTATTCAGCTGCAGCTTTTGGGAAACATATTTATCTATGCTTTCCAAAACGCCTGGATATGAGGGAACAACGAGGAGGAGTGTCTGCAGCTCTTAAATTATCCATACAATAAGCATACAAAGATTAATAAAACCAAGTTCCCTGACTATAAAAGTTGCCTTTTTCTGCCAAAGTAAGAACATGCTTAGAGATGATCCTAGGAAGTAAACATATAAATAAGTGATAGTTAAAGAATGAGCGTTCCTCTTGCAAACAGGCAGCTTCGAAAAGATTTTCTCCTGTCTGAAGAAATGAAAAATAACACATGCAACAGTCACACCAGGAAGGCTCCTGACCCTCACTTAAATATCTACAGGGAATTGAAGTACAAGGCAAATGAAACAAACTCCTTTCATTTTTAACACCATCTGTTAATAATTCAGATTTATATTTAACACAGTATATATAGAAAGGCCTCCTCTTTAGGAGATAATGGCTCGACTAAAACATTAATCCAAGACAACATTTTTTCTTTATTTTTATAAAGCTGTTTGTTTTTCTATCGCAGAACTAGGAATTTCACACCAGGAGACATATTTTATCTCGAGTGCTTAGTTGAGTTACAAGCAATCTGTGCAAGTTGACTCTGTTTGGAAAATATTTTGTTAGAGCAAACGGTATTTATTTAATCCCTCTCTCTGTTTACTTAAGATCTATGAATACGTGCATTTATTCTGCACGAGAACACAGGAGACCCATGAAACAAAGGCTACTTTTCTTGTTTGCAATTCCAAACACGCTTCTCTTCCAACAGTTTTCTGAAAGGAAATTTCTTCTGTTGGCTTTCTCCTAAGGTCACAATAATAATTGAGTTTATAATTTCCTGCTTGTTTTCCATTTGAATTTTTGCTTCTCTGCTCTTTCTCCTACTTACCACTGAAACCTAAAAGATTTCAGATTACAAATCCCAGCCCCAACTTGTATATAACAAACCCTCAACTTTTTTAATCCAGTAGTGATTTCTGTGCATGTCAGTCTGAAGTATTCAGTGTCACTGGATCATGAGCATTGTTGAGACAGAAAGATTTCACAAATGCACACCTGGCAATGAAACTGCTATTTAGGAACAGAATGTTAATGTATGTATAACAAAGAATAAGTTTCTGGACATAAAAGAAATTAAAGCATTGTTGATCTTATTGTTAGGCACATATCATTCCTTCTTAACCTTTACAATACAGAAGTGCTTAGAAATTTTTGAGTAGATAGGAACATCATGCCCTAAGTTAAACAGGAATTAAGAGATTTTGGCTTATTGTTATTCCTACAACCACAGTAGATGGGAAACTTGATCCCTAACTTCTGCAGTCTAACCAAATGGCATGTGGCAAAGCTAACAGTGCAGTAACACATGGGGAAATTATAGGGAAACAATGGAAAAGGTGGAAATCTGAAAGTGGTGCAGGGGCCCAGATTCAGCACACAAGGAACCAAGTGCTATTCTGTTTTTCGCACAACCTTCTGATTGATGTCCTTCACTTTTAACAAAGGGTCTTCTCCATTTGATATCTCACTGCAGACAAAAGAGACTCAATTCACTTTGAATAAAGAGAAGAATAGCTCCTTTCTATTAAATATAGTCCTGAAACAGGAGTAGGTGCTAAGGAGGAGAACACTGTGACATTGTGACATTCAATAGCACGACACTGAATTGAGGCAGCATAATGAGACACAGCCAATGTACTCTGGTCATTGCTGCTTTCAGAAATAATTGTAGAAAAAGATTTCTAAGATGTATTTTCATCTCCCATACTCAGTAGAGAACAGTGGCCATAACACCCACAGGACTGATACAGTGCAGGCAACAACACAAATGGAAGACAAATACTGTTATATCAAGAAAATAGAATTAATGTTGAAAATGTCATGATCAGAAACAATGATACACTGATTTCTTTATTGACATGAAACCATGCCTCCACATAAATCAAATTAAAAGTGCTACCATGGGGATCATTTATAGCCATAGAAGCTACTAATGTTTTTTTCCTCAGAACAACGAAAAGCATTTTTAAGGAAAATATATCAAAGATTTAGATATGCTTTGCAATAGATTTTCCTTCACTGATCTCACCTGCCAGCAGCACACAAGCAAGAAAGAGCTGCAATATTGCAGAAGTCATCTGTACGATCACATAGCAGCTTGCATGCATTATACCCTTGGCAGCTCAGTTTGCTATGTAGGTCAAATGAAGGCATTGCCCTTTTTCACTCTGTAACAACTTGCTTATAAGCAGTTATCAGGCAGCTTTGTTGCTATCAGGTAGGTTATCAGGGCCTGAAGAATGCATCTGAACCAGGCCCCCAGAGCTTGAAAACAGGGCTGGGATTTTAAAAACAGAGCCGAGATTTACAGTTTCTACAATGTTAAAAACAAATCAGGTTTTGATTCCTGTGCAGTTGCTTCATTATCTCTTTACAAAACTTAAGTCCCAGTTCTCTGTGGTAGGCATTTCAGAAATAGATTAAATCGAGGCTCAGTATAAGGCTTTAGGTACTTTTAAAGACACTTAGGGTAGAGTAATAAGCTCCTCTGTCTGAGGCATTTGCTCTGGCTAGACTGCAAGTGATCTGTGAACACAAACACCTTAATGTTCTCCCCAAATGCATTCACAAGTTCATCTTTTTCTTTTTTGGATGCGTCGCCCAAAACCCAGGAAGAAAACCCTCTAACTCCCATATGGAGTTAGAAAGTAGCATTCCTTTATTCCGCATGATGTGCACGGGTCAAGTTGAGAGGAAAACACTCCCTCTTAGAGTTTGGGTTCTATATTTATACAGTTAAGGAAAAACAAGACTGTTCACCCACTAAAGCTCAAATTGTAAGTTGTAGAACTATCACTTATGGATTCCTTTCACTAAACTAATCTATTGGTTTATAAACTAATGAACTAATCCCTATCGCTGGGCAAACCAACCTGTATCAGATGTATATTCTGGTATATTCTGGTAACTCACCCTAATAAAAAACTGAGGCAACTTTTAGCTATATCAAAGAGCTGACACAAACATTAGAAATATTTTCATTCAATACAGAAAATAGATGTCCCTTTTTCCCTTTGAAGCATGCTTGAATAAAATAAACTCTAATCTCAGTCTAATGAAGTCAACAGAATAGCTTTATTCACTTAGACAGCCTAGGGATGGGACCTTTAGCTAATCACAAAAGATTTGATACAACCTTACAATGTTAGTACAGTCCATACTTCAAGGCTTTTGCAGATCTAATACTACCAGAAAAACAAAACAAAAAACAAAAAAAGAAAACTTATTTCCAACATGAGGGAAGAAAAAGCTCTTGGTATCTCATTTTCTTTGAGAGCAATACAACATAATTTGTAACAGAAGCAAGTGTTTTATGCCAGAGGCAAGTAATCATGGAAGCACTTGCAATAGTGTATTTGATTTTGCTCCTCTTGACCAAGATTCATATTTGCAAGGCAGATACTTAAGGGACTGCTCGTGTTTACAAGCTATTAAATATCTGGTTTGTAGCAAGCAGCCATCTTCCTTAAGGATTCTCATAGCTCTTCAGCACTATTCCTTATCATTAACTTAGGGCAAATCTTTACATCTAGCTGTTGGCACTATAGGAGTAATTCCACTACACTGTTCTAAGAGGGTGCCTTCCCATTAGGGAGGTATTTACTCTTGCTACTACACGCAATCACTCTGTCATTTATGTAAACCTTCCCTTCCAAAACTAGTACTTAGGTTCAGCATCTCTCAATCTGTTACTGTTGTCACCATGAAAATTAAAACATAAAAGCATTCTCTTATTCAGATATGGGGAATGATGTCAGAAGTGTAAGAGTTTGGGGGAGACTGATAGTAAAACCGTTTCCAAAAAGGATAGGTCAAAAGGTCCCACACTTACGCTCTATGGGAAAAGGAAGAAATGAAGGATGCCTCTAAGAGGGCAGTGTGCTCTGAAATTGTTCATGTGCCACCTAAGATACTGAAAGCAGAGGCATGCTCACCCACTTCTGTGATCTCTCAAACAACTCTTATTGACTTAAGAAGAAAGAAGGATTTCTTTGTCCTCAATCTAAAAGATATACAAATACAAGAAGCAGTGCAGATGCAGAAATTCCACCTACAGAAGTTCAAAGGCAGCTGAAATAAAGAAGTCCATACTTTTGTCCCAAACAATACTTTCGACATGGCTTCTAAATACAATATAATTTACAGCCCATAGATGTGTTTTTTGTTATATCCGGTTAAGAATGATATTCAAATGTAAACATCTACAAGCTGTTAAGCATTCTCAGCAAAACCCTCAGTGAGCTCAACTCCCACCAGCTACAGATGGAGCGGAGTGGGCTGAAGTACATCACGAGAGTCATTCCTGAGTACATTTAAATTTAGTTTGGTTTTGATAGGTGTTATGGTTTGGGTCCACAAGACTGCACTACATATTTAGAAGGCTGACTTCTGCAGCAGCTGACAGTTACACTTCAGTCTCTCTCTATGATCTGAGTTACTCAACTGCTTTAATGATGTGGCCAGGTAAGAAGATCCAGAGCATAAAATCCATCACAAAAGCCGTAAAACCAAGAGACCATAGTATAAAGCTTATTTTCTTCCTGTAGATTTTGAATTGAAAGCACAGCAGAAAAAGTGTAAACACTTCCAACTTTTGGAAAGCTGTCTTGCATCAAGGGGATGGTTTCTAGGTAGATAATGCAGATCTAGGGAAAGCATAGGTTATTTCTCATCACAAGTCATTGCTTGAGATTTTTGTCATCTGAATAACTGTAGTCACACCCCAGACATAACCACATGAATTTGTTTCCAAAAATCTCAAGTACATGCAAACAGATGGCATTAACCATCTTGAAGGGTCATGCTTCAAGGCAACACTTGGCAAAGAATACCTCAGCAAACTTCCACCAATTCAATACCATCCTTTCTGTTAGAATTACATTAGAGCCCTCAAACTGCAGCCAAGATTAAAACCATATTATTCTATTTATTATAACAAACACACATTGGTCCAGAGGGTTGAAAACGTATGTAGAGATAGCACAGAAAGGGGGAAAAAAGATAAAAACCGAGTAATACACATTCATTTTAATTATGTGAGTATTCTAAACCATCAGGTATTAAAATAACTTTCCTCATTTGTGGTTTGAAAGAGGCAAGGCACTAAAAATTCACAAAAGGTTATAAGAGTTTTTTCTGGAACTCTAATGGATGGCATCACAATTAGGTAAAAATTCAGTTTTTGAAATAAAATTTCATTATGAGTAGGATGGCAAAAAGGGATTGGAAAATAAACTTCCAGCTCCAGCACATGGCTCATTAAATCTTAGGCTGAGCTCAAATTATTTTTCAAATAAAATGTCCATTACAGCACTGCTTGTTAATTTAGCCACCGAAGTGATATATTAAGAGCTACAATAACAGCTCTGGGCAGAATGACAGTAATTGCCTGTACTGCAATAAAAGCACAGAAGTAACCGCAGCATAACACATTACAGAAATCTTACAAACAGTGAATCAGAGTTATTTTGATTTTTGCACGTTTTACTTCTTTAGAAGTTGAACTGCTTAGCAATTTTTCTCCACAGAGAATCAGGTAAAAACAAATCACATCGTGAAAAGAACAGCGATGATTTGTGACCAGCTCTCCAGCACTTCCGTACCCTATGTTCACATTGCACATTAGCCTTTATTAAATAAGTAAACAATGGCCCAGATTGCTGTGTAAACAAAAGGAGCTATTTTTCTTTTAGAGTATTCAGGTGGTTGACACAAGTGAATATTTATTATTAAATAGACATTTATCAACATCTCAGTTGTATGTAGAACAATTCACCTGGGGGAGAATACCACAGCCATAATAAGCTTTCAGAGAAGGCAAATATCTGGCACTATTATAAGAAAAGTATTTAATTTGCAGGAGATATTTTGACATCAATAAAGAACGGTGATACCAGAAGCAGCAAAACCTCATTAGTCAAGGGAAGTTTTTCCCAAAAAGACAAAACCTTCATAGGACAGCAGGACTTCCTGGTGAAATAAAAGTGGCTCTGGGTCTGTCATCATTCAGGTTGTACCCTCAACCATATGGTCAAAAATGATCAGCTTCTGCACTGACTCCTTATTAAGAGAAGGGCAGGGAGACCTATCTGGCAGTGCACAGAACAGGACTTTTGTGCTCCCTATCTAGATACCTCCTTACAAAAAGAAGGGTTTTAGTATCTTAGTTTATTTGGAACAACGGTTTGATTCTTATAATTTTCATACAAATCCTGGTACGTACAATATTACATCTGAATTTTCTGAATTAGTCTTACAAGTACCAAGGAAGTAGAAGAGAATTTTGGGGGTTCATTTATTGTAATAACTGCCAACACTTAGAAGCTGGTAAGCAGTTTGATAAAAGAAAAAAAAAAAAAAAAGATTTAGGGAGACTTTAAAGAGATTTAAAAGACCATTTAATTGATTATAGAGTTGGGAAGATCAATTTTTTTAAAGGTCATGAAAACACAAAGAAAGGTAGTTATTGTGGCTGGTGAGATTGCCCATGGTCTGTAATGCATTTATCTCTAACAGGACAACAGGGAAGAGAGATTCAAACTCAGGCTTTCATGAAACGCATACAGAAGAGATGTGCATTCATCTGAAAAGCAAAAGCAGGAAAAAAGACACCATCCTACTAGTACTAATAACCACAGAAAAAGACCACAGATAATTCTTGGCTACTTTTCCCTTTTCCATGTGATCTAGATTATAACATGCAATAATTCTAACCTCCCCCATCCTAAGATAGGGGCAGCAGATACTATTTGCTCTGCACTTCTACCCTCGCTCCCAAGATGCCACTTTGTCCATCAGAAAAGGGTCATTTTTCCTCAGTTTTCACACTGCAATGACAAGCACAGGAATACTGACCTCTTAAAATATAAACGATACTCCACCTTCCTGAGTTATAACATCCCAGAGTTAGCCCCAGATGATCAAAGTATCCTTAGATCCCATGCACTCTCCTCTTCAAATCAGAGAAGACAGCTGAACACCCTCATTCCACTTTCTTTCATCTACTCAAGGAGACAGAGTTCACCCTTCTTCCAAACTGATTAAGACCCTTAAGAAAACAGTTTGATCAACTGCTTCCAACAGAGGAGGTCAAGTCAGACATATCTGCAGCTAGAAACCCTCCCTCTCTTCACCTTTGACAATGGCAATAGTCTGAATACAAAAGCTAATGATCAAAAATCCAATTGTATTCCAGAGAGAAATGAGAACAGGTGCACCAATTATGGAATAGATTTTAAAAACAAAAATGTACCAAATAAAATGCTATGCATAATCAACCCAATTTCCAACAGTCTGTTTTCCCCTCACAATACAAATGTGTTCTAACCCATCCCTTGTTACAAGAGTTGTAGCCTATTTAAAATACAACACAATTACTGCAACTAAAATTGTTCTGTTAGATGATTCTGTTCAATGGAAGTTTCTCATATTTGTTATTTATAAATCTAATATTACACTCAGGAAATTGGAGCAATATATTCCCAATCTGTATTTGTATGTTTTCATGTTAACAGTGGAGAAACAATTCCAAACTTGCATGGGATGAAAGAAATAAAAGCCATTAGTGCTATTGCCCTCAAATACATGGAAATTCTTTTTTAATGATTCTTATATAATCAACTTTTATAATCTGATAGAAATATATAATCGCCAAGCCAAATGTATTAACAAAATACTGCCCTTGTCTTCATAACTGAAATTCTTCCTTGTGATCTGGAATATGACTGAGCAGAGCCCACACATTTCTGTTTTTAGCACTTATGATTCCTGCAAGTATCTTCAAAGTTAAACTTCTAGTTACATTCTGTTCTGAAAGTGTAACAATTGTTAAATCCCAGAGAAAAACTGTTAAGACAGAAAAGAGGCAGTTAAAGCAAAGGCTACCTTCTAATCCCCTTGTAAAGAATTAAGTCCTCCTTTGCAGCAGTGGTCAACATCACGCTACATTGTACCTGTGATTCTCAGAACATATTGTCCCTGCCCATCTTCCACGTCCCTTGTTCTATTGCAGTGGTCTCCTAGTCAGTCATGCAAGCCAAGCCTCCAAGCCTAACCTGCAGTGCTAAGCCTGACAGTCCTTCCAGATCAAGTGGCAGAATTTAGATGCCTAGCAACGTATTGCTGCACACTACCAGAATGCCAAACTGTATTTAAGGTATGTGTGATACTTAATCAAGAGTGACTGTAAACATTGATTTGTTTGTCTACAGTGCACCACTATCAATCATTGCTGCATTTTACAGAATTCATTCTCTCAAGAACTTCTCATTTTGGCATCTCACTGTTCTCACATGGATGTCAGGGGAGCTTTCAAAAGGTCTGAAATGCTTCTCTGCAAACCTTGACTCTCACTTATATGTGCAGATGGTCATCTACTGAATCCAATGAGCAGTGGAGTTTCCAAACCTTTCCATGTTGGCTATTCAATGGAAAAAACAAAGATTTCTTAGCATTTATCAGATCCCCAAATTACATGCAACTTCCAAAAAAACCAAACTCAATCTTCTCTATATATTTTCTTAATTATTAGCCTTTGAAATACAGCTGATAATTGTGAGGTAGCTAGAGGGAGTTGAACATTTTCAGCTCAGCAGAGGAAACAAGAAGCTGCTGAAAAAGACCATATGACCAGACTTCTTCCAAGCTAACACAGAAGATACTGAGAAGAGCTAACCTAGAAATGTATGTACTTTTTAAAAAAAGACACCAATATCCTCACCAAGCCCACAAGCAGTAATTCAAAACACTTTCAAACTTGATAAAAGTACATTAGAGACACTAAAGAAAGTAATAGGAAATTTAAAATTGGAAACTGGTGTCATGAATCAGCATTAGAAAACAAAGCACTCTGGTAATAACACTCAGTGTTCTGTCATCTGAAAAGGTAAATTCTATTTAATAGACACTGCATTCCTATTTACTGAGATTAGGAGGAATTAAGACACTGTTATCAAATGTTCCAGCCTAAGTAATATCTTCCACTGCAGTCTCCATACTGAAGTTCCCTGTGGAAGGAGGACCCACTTTCCAGCAACAGGAGATGAGTTAAGTGAGAGAAGAAACCTTACCTACAACTTGCTGGCATAGCCCCCCACCATATCTCTATAGACTCCTTATCCAAAATATATAAAGCATACAACTGGGTTCATGCCAGTTTCATTTCATTATGTTCTTACATCCTCTGCTCCAGAAGCAAACCCATCAGAAGATATTGAAAGGATTATTCAGATGCTTTTATTGCTCCAGCTGAAACCCCAACTTTCTAATTCATGGTAACATTTGACAGCTGCATTAATGTATGTTTTCAGAGAACTGAAGCAAAGTGTCATAATTTGTTTGAAATTCAGTATTTAACCTAAAGATTAAAAATATATTTTTTCAATCTAAATGTTTTGTGACAGTTTCCTCTTAGTTTATAATGTATGACAAGAAAACAGAATAAATGTCAAAAGACAAGCAGCACTGAAAATGAAAAATGAGAGCAATATTTTCCCTTTTTTTCAGTACTGTGATTTATTAATGCCACTCCAGAGACTGCAGAGTTGAATAAATTGGCTCTTCCTAATAGGAAAGAAAATGATTGTTAAAAACAAAACTTACAAGCACAAATTAATTTTTAAAAACAATTGCAAAAATGTGCAAATAAATTATTTAGTTTCCCTACCAGAACTTGGCACTGTCTCACAGATATGGGACGTGACACAGATATGAGCGCTGCTCCAACAAAACACTCCTAAATATTTCTTTCCACGTGCTTAAAGGCTTTATTGAATTACACCTCTATCATTTTAAATAAAAGCTTAACAGTGAGATTCCCCCCAAGGAATAAAAGTTCAGTAACACAACTGTATTTTGATTTTCCTTTGGGTCTGCTTAACTGGCAACTCAATCCAATACAAATGTCAAATACTATACTAACACCCCATCTTCTCCCACCATCAAAACAGTAGGAGATTCTTTTTTTAATCATTATTTTATGTTAGGTTGGCACTGGGCCTACATATTAAAATAGAAACTGTTTTGTGATGCATACAGACGCTTCTCCCTGCTCAGCTGTGAGTCACCTTTTTTCACCTACTGAACTATAGAACGTCTGATGGTTCAATACAAGAGCCTTAACATTTAAAAGAAGCACAAACAAAAGTAAAACCCTTGCATGACAGTAGATGTGCTGCAGCATATAGCAGACAAAAGATCATTGGCCAGAACTGCAAGGAACTCTCAAGGTTTTTTCTTGGACTCATCATAAAGGACAGCTTTTGATTAACAAGTTTAATTCAAGATGACAATATTTCATTTCCACAGTAGTTTGCTGCAGGAAAATGCACATTGTATATGCACAGGTTTGCAAACCAGACATATGGTGTGTATTCTTTTTTTGTTATTAACTGCCTTGCAGTAATTAATAACAATCCATCTCAGGCTGCTGACTTGCATTTCTCGTTAACAATGACATTGTTAAACGAGGTCAAAACTTCAAAAATTAGGGAGGTGACATGCTGCCTCACTGCATGCACGAAGTTCTACCACCTTTGAAAAGCTATTACTGCTCCTAAGGCTTGGAAAGAAAACACCTGTGAAGATCTGCTACTATATAAACTGAATATTTTAAGGCTGATAGTAAGCATCAAGAAATCTCAAGAAAGAGGTTCAATGCGGGTTTAACTGCTGTCTTGTTTGCACACAGAACTCATTACCAGTCAGTATAAGGCAGAGTAATATGCTCCAAATATGAAAAGCCCCTGAAAATGCAACTGTATTTCATCACTCTGATTACTCATTTCTATTACTTATTTGCCCCCTCCAAAAATCTAACCCAAAGCATAAGCTTAGCTTCTCCATGTTGTGTTCAGAAATCTCAACCTCTCTCCCAACAGAATTCTTAGGAGTTGTCACAGAAAGCAATGAGAAAAGTGTCAGGCAAGGGAAATAACTCTACCTTGTAGAAAAGAAAATGTTTATGACAAAAATAGATGAGTGTTTCTAAGCACGAACACCAGATTAGAAGTGACAGCAGCCAGTAAACGTGAAATGGAGAAATATAAAAATTGATAGCACTCTGAAATCTTTAAAGGACAACAGAGGAAGAAGGACAAAAGCAGTAATATTTAAAATGAGATGTCTGGTAGAAGGCAATAATCAATCACATTTCATAGTTGGGGGCCTGAGAAGATGACATTGTCATGTGTTGCTGTGTGAGATGAAAAATGAAGGATCAGAAAAAGCATACAAAAAAAGAACCATGCTGAAAAATGTGAAAACAAGACAGATTCTTACTAAAAGGTTAAGTACCATTTGGGAGCTGAAGACAGTAAAGAAAAAACATTTTCGTTCAGTGTCTACATTCATATGTATTACTCTGTCCATCATATCCTCCCTCACCCAAAGACAAATAACCCCATGAAGCACTGCAAACTTCAAAAAGCAGTTTGGAAAACAGCTCTGCAGAAGGAACCTGAGAGGCCCTGATGGGCAACTTGAACGAGTCTGCAAAGTGCTCTCTGAATTACCAGAAGTTCCACATGAAATTAAAAGCTCACGCTTTCACTATGATGGTGGTAAATGTTCTGATCCCTTCTGTTTTGGAGTTTGAACTCAGAAAGTCCATTCAGACTCTGAACATCATGATTTTAGCTTGTTCTGAGATTTTATACCTCAGAAGCATTCCATAGAATTCACTGGGACCAAAAACAGGAGTGAATCCATTACCAAACTAAATGATTTTGTTGAGAGGATGTGGGCTGCAGATAGTCACAGAAGTGAAAAGTTGGCCATAAATAGCATATAAAGTTCCTCCCTGTTATGGTAGTACACCTCCCAGTTCATGCACATAAACTCTCCTTTGCTTCTGTCCTTAGCCTCACAGAAATTTCCTTAACAATAAAATAAAACATGTATTTATATAATTTGGCAGAAGTAAATCTTATTTTCTTACTTACATTTAGGAGCCTGAATTTTTACACTAAATACCAATTCAGTCTGATTAAAGAGGATCCATTACACTAATCCAAGAAATGAGAAGCTTTCCAGGAACATCTTATTCTCAGTCATTGCCATAAGCTCAACAGTATTCTAAAGTACTTAATTTCCATGGGTCATGCTATCCAAGGCATTTCATGTTGTGATCTGTTGTTTCATTAATTTCTTAGGATTATTTTTCTTGCTCAAGCAGCTTTTCTATGAAAACCCAATGTTTGTATCTCTTTCCTGAAATGGATGAATTGTCTGGAATGTCAGAACCTTAATTTCTATTCCTGAATACTCATCTTTACAGACTAGAAATAGAACATGCTTTTATATCCTAACTGTTCCCCCATAAAATTTCTATTAGTTATGCTAAGCAGTAGATGCTTATAAGCTAATGGAATTGGGTGATTTAATTACAGAAGCTTTTTCTATAATCATCTACATCTGTGCATCACAACATAAAGTATCACCACAGCTTGCATCATTGTAATATCAAACACCAATATCATTCACTTAAAGTATTGTGTTGGGAACTCAAGTTAATTTCAGCTATAGAACCAACTAAAATCTTTTGGCTTTCCACAAGGCAATCACTGTGCTCTGCAGACACCCTGCCAGACAAGTGTGCTCTAAGAGGGAAAGAGATGACTGCCCGACAGGCAGACCCCAGGGGCACAACCGGGACCATGCTCATAAGGTGCACCCAAGATGTTGATGGACATCAGAGGAATGGTTTTCTTCTTGAGGTTTTTACCTGTTGATAAAAAAAACACAAACTTCGGAGTGAAAAAGGGTAGTCTGCAGCTTTATCAGACCCATTTCCCAACACATGAGCTCTGGGGGCTTTTAAGAAGTGAATGCACAAAGTTCTCTGAATTCCTTCAAAACCAGTACAGTTTTCTATTTACAAAGATGTAATTTCACTCATCCATATTTCTCTTCAGAAAACAGATACAGCCACCACATCTTAGAACATCTTTGCTAGAACAGGGACCCCAGCAAGAAAACAGGAGAAATTTCTCACTAAACCTTTATGAAAAGTTATGAGAAAAGCTTCAATTTCTGTTCCTAAAGGCATTCATCTCCTTGAACGACACATTTAACATTTACCACAGGGTTTATAGAAGATGACAAAATTTTACTCATTCAATCATGTGCATTAAACATTGACCTTTCTCAAGAGGGGAATAAGTCTGGCAGAAGGCTGTAGCCATTGGCTGAGATTTCCCACATCCACAATGACTGAATGATACTAGGGATTCTTTCCATCCCCAACACACATCATCCCAAAAAAGATTAATATTCAGGTGATGCTACCAACTCACCTGCAAAAAACAGATGCTGATAGAATGGGTGCAGGGACTGACTGAGGTTAAGTCTATTCTAGATGACCTTTAAAAGTCCTTTCCATCACAAATGATTCTATACCAACAGATGTATGCAAGTGTATGTTTGAATCCATATGGCTTACAGATTGGAACCAAATGCCCCTTCACAAACAAAACACATTCAGAAAAGTCTGTACCAACCCATATTAACATTCTACCCATAGACTAAAACTGGACATTGTTTCTCAAAGTTTATTTAAATTCTAGAGATATGCTCCCTAATGATCACTATGGAGGGTAACATTGTACAGCTCAAGGAACTGCTTTCAATGCAGCCTAATCTCTCTGCAACAAGTTGATTTTCATGCATCTGGAATGCACTAAACATAATTGTCAGCTAATTTTCTTAAGTTAAAAAAATGAATTTAACTTACTGAAGCACAACAAAATGCCTTCAGCAAATAGCCTGTCTAAAGCCTATTCTACCGTATCTGCAAAGTAGAAATATTTTGATCAAATTATGCCCTAAATAACAATGATACATTTACAGAAATGTTTTTATAAATGTTAAGTATAAACATTAAAAGAAAGAAATGGCTTTGCATGCTTTTGAACCCTGCTTAATTCATCTTTCATTCCAACATAATTCGAGTTCACATGGATAAGCACCTCCTTTTAGAATTTGTTGTGCAGACTTCAGTCTGTCCTTGTCTCTGTCTTTATTAACATGAATGACTCCAAAGGCCATGAAACTGTGAACAGGATTACACCATAGTTTAAATGTGGTGTATATGATAGTAAGTCTGTAGCACACAATCATTAAAATTATACACAAATAAACTTTATACCATGTCAGTCATACAGCAAATTGAAAGCAACCGCTGCAATTAAGGCTTAAAATAAAAACAATCAAAACACCTGCAGCTTTTCACTGCAAGAGCTCATATATATACTGACCCCAAATACATTTCAGAGAGAAAAGTAAGCAGGATAATTGATCCAACAGTGACATGGCTCCATCATGCTAAGTAGTCAGGAAAACATCCCAGCTCACATCAGATCCACAAGAAAAATGATAAACTTCAAACAGGATTGATCTGCTACTGACCATTTTGTAATGAAGCTTGGAGTCTACAAGACACAGCACAATGTTAGACATAAATCTATTAACTGTATCCTAATTACACCTGATTTACCATAGTGAATATGACAGAAGGACTTGAGTCTACTGATCTACAGAATAAAGCATCCTTTGGTTTGTAGAAACAGTCACTTCATTTGCTTTATATGTACTTTCCAAAGCAAGAACAATTTAATAAATCTGCTTAGAATTTCAAACATATGTATGTTTATAGGATTAGCTTTAATAACTAGAAATTTAACATATTTATGCCTTTTAGTTGTTTATAGAACCTGTTTGCATCTTGTTACTTCCAAACTGCTTACTCCTGGAGCATTAGTATGTAATTGCATTGAAAATTAATTAACAAAATCAAAATCTACTCTGAAAATGAGTTTCTTTGCATTCAGTCTTCAAGAACATGTCAAGGGAATTTAGTACTTAAGGATACTGCAAACATAACAGCTAAATGGATGGCTTATGCTATCATATAGTGAAATCTGCATCTATTGGGAGATGCACCCAATACATGCCTAGAGAAAAGATAGCAAAATCGTTCTGCAAAATAGAACCACAAAAGAAAATGATTTAGTCTTCTGATATTGATCTTCCAGCCCTTGAGCCCTCTATCAGATGCAGCAATGAATTCCAGAAGTAAGAAAAAACTATTAGAGGTGTCACATCAAACTTCCAGGTTGGAAAACCAAGCTTTCATCCCTCCCAAATCCCATCCTTAGGACTGATCTTCAGGGACACAGTCCACACAGAGTTCATTCTCTTCAGTGCTGTGGGCAGCAGTACACATTCAGCATCAATTAA
The DNA here is from genome assembly GCF_054131305.1 of Coturnix japonica. Lineage (NCBI taxonomy): Eukaryota > Metazoa > Chordata > Aves > Galliformes > Phasianidae > Coturnix > Coturnix japonica. The sequence goes on along the minus strand of NC_140670.1, from coordinate 28,950,230 downwards.
CACAACACAAAAGTGAAGCCATCCCAGAAAATTAAAGTAGGAATTAAATAGTCAGTTTTGGAGTTGAAGAAAAAAATCCCTTGGTTTTTGAACATCAAGAAAATTTGCTTATCTTCTTCATGATTTGAAACAAGAACTTGTTTCGTAACAATAAAAAGCCACTAAATTAAATACATGGACATGCCATGTTTTGTCTTTCCTCCCTTCTGCCTCCTGCACAGCAACACTTATAAGCAATGCCCCATTTACAGGGCTTAGTCCCCATTTCTTTAGGTTTCAAAGCTTTTAGATCTCTGCTCGAGTTTTCAGTCATTGCTGTTTGATTTAGGGTTTTTGTTTTGCATTATTTGGTTTGGGGTTTGCTTTTGTATGCATTAATAACACATTTATTTTTAAACATTCAATGGACGTCCTTCAGAACTTCTTATTTCGATTAGTCTCAGCTGCTAACTCATTCTTTTAAAGTAATCCATTAGGTTTGGTTAACTACTTTTTCTGGGATGTGAATACCTGCCTTTATACTGAAAAATGCATTTTTAAGTGAATTTTCAATTACCATTGTGTTTTCTGGTTTACAAAGTGATTGCTTCTGGCAGCCTCAAGAGACCTAGCAGGGAGAAAAAAAGCGGTTAAACAGAAATGTGGGGCTTCTACACTTGATAATCTAACATTACTGACTCCCTAAAACAGCATCTTTTATCATCATAAAAGTCTTTTAGTTGAAGTTGAGTTATCTAAATCCTCACTTTCTATTTCTCAGACTTTAAAGCACAGCTTTGCCTGCTGCTTCCTCTGATGTGTCCAAAGAAAATGTGACATGAAGAATTAAAAATAAAAAGAAATGTCATGCTGCTGCACTTTGATGCTTGGTTCATTTCTTCCCTAGGAAATTTAAGTCTTCTCTTAAATAACATTCAGAAGCAAATGTAGTTTCTTGTTTTCTCATAATCAACTTTTAATTTGCTGAACGGAATGGAGTTGACAAGAAGATGTTCAAAATCACCACAGAACTACTTTTTTTCCCCTTTTTTCTAATGTGACTGCATTGGCTTTAACCTTTTGATATCTTGTACCATTCATCTCAGCCCATTGTATTTCTTCACTGGATTAAGATCAAACTTGTGAATTATAATTACTCACATTTCCTAATTAGTTACTAGTAATTATCATACATTCTCACCTCAATCAATAGGATACAAGTTACTTCATAGGAGACTATGAAACAGTCCAAAAGCTGTCACAGAAGGCAAATAAAAGTTGCCCTGTGAGAAAACCAAAGCACCGCTCAGCTCTTGGACTGGAGCTCCTACGCATTAAAAGAGAGACAAACAGGTTCTTAAGTCATTTCTCCTCCAGCATTTTCTTCCTACAGTCTAGGCCCTTTTCTCCAAATCCCATATCAGTTCCTGTTATTAGCGCAATAGTCACTGGTTCTGTGACTCTTTCTCCCCTCCCTAGCACAGCTACTGCTTCTTAACCTCCACTTTCTTCGGTGGCAAGACTTCACTCTCCTTCTTATAGGTTTTTTTGTTTTTTTTAAACAGCCCTATCTTTAAAACACATTCATTGCTAAACTATGAAGATATTGTTCAAGATGAAGATATAGCTTTCAGATATCCTGTTAATCTGCAGGTCACCACTTGAAAATGGCAATATCTTCCATGAAGAGATGAAAAGACTAAGGGAGAGATCATGTTTCTTGAGTGTATTAAATCACGCTATAAAGAAAAACCAGAATAACTTATTGTCCGTATTCATAAAAAAGCAGAACAAGACAGAGGGCAGCACTTCTACTGTAAAGTGGGGGGGGGGGGGGGGGGGGGGTTGTTTGTTGGGTTGGTTGTAGAGTTGAATTTGTTTGTGGATGTCCTTGTCACAAAACATGCCTACTCCATCACTAAAGTAAATAACTTTCTTCAAAACACTGATTATATCTGTTGATCATACAAAGCTATCAATAGGGGAGGGAGGGTCAGACTCCATAGGCAATCTAGAAGAAGAAGGATTGATCCAAACCCAGATTCTTTTTCAATTTATTTTTCCTTCCATGTGAGCACACATTCACTTGACACACAAGAGGGATTTTTCTGCAGAACACATTAAACAGAGGTTTGTAAGGAATTTAAGGACATGACATCAAACTCAATAAATTCAGGAATGAACTATGAAGGTAAAAAAAGAAAAATCAACCTGCCTCGGTGATTATGCAGGTACTCACTATAAATGAAACAGATACACTAATAATTCGTTTCAAATAATCAATTATCTTACTTTATTTACTTGTAGCTGTTCTACAGGGTCAGGGTGAACATTCATTTCTTCATATTTTGATTGATCTGATATCCCAGAAACAATCTTTCACGCTTGGTCATGATCATGATGATAGAGGTAATGCATTGACTGCTCGCAAAAAAAGGCTGATCTTAATGGAAACACCATATGGACCCACACTTATACACTCTCAACTCTCTGCATAGATTCCTTCTAGCCTCCTTGGAAAACCCTGCTATAAACTGTAAATATGCCTAAGTCTACATACTTGGAAAGCTTAACTTACAAGTCACTCTTTTCAGCACACACTCTTTTCCCTTTCCTCTTTGTTTGCTAGAATATCACTATTGAGGCTGTTTCTTAGTCAAGAGTTTGGAGATCTTAGAAATTTCCCTGTGCTTAGAAAGGACGGGGAAAATGTAGTAAGAAATCTTCAGCCTGACCACAGAGGCGATAAGCTATTACAGGGTAGCCTATAACCAATGCAGCTACCCACCCAGCACTGTTTCATGGTCCACATTGCACTCAAACAACAGAATCAGGGCTTAGAAGCTCAAAATAGCAGCATTGTCCCAGAATAAGGCACTGAGCCCAGGAAGGCAAAGTAAAATAAACAAGGGTAATAGATTTTGGTGTTTTGTTTATAAAATAAGCGTATAGCTGAGAGCATGTATTGACTTTCTTCCCTCTTCAGTTTAACAAGCTTTTTAAAGGTTGGTTAAGTTTGTAACTACGTGACAGATTCCAGCCTCATTAAAACTAAAATGGAGAAATAGAGGACACAGAAAAAAAAATAAAAATAAATAAATAAAAGAAAAGAAAAATGAAACAATTCAGTAGTGAATCATATAATAAAACACCATTTTAATCAGGTATTTTTTCCTTAAGAGAAGTTTCAAAGCATCTGAAAGTACCCAATGCAGTCATGCCTCCCCTCCTCAGCCATTCTCTTCTTCTGTTTAAGCAACCTGAAAACCACTGTATGTCTCCTAATAAAAAGTTCAGCCAGGTAGGCTGCAATAAACCACCTCTTTCATCAACTCCTTTCAAAGGAAGAGATTCAATTTTACCAGCCTGTCCCAGGATCTCAAGGGGACTTCATTTATGGAAATAATCTATCCAAGTGCTCAAGTTCACACATTCAGTGGGATTACTCATGAGCCAGTATCCACAACACTATGGCCATATGCATGCACATCAGGCACCTGCCCTCCTGGGAAGAGTCAAAAAGTCAGGCAGAGAGCAAGGGAGACAGCTGTCAGCTCTATTTGTTGGGAAATTGATAAGTTCAATTAGAGTCTTAGCACTACAACTAATGACCTTCAAGGATTAATTTACCACTGGATACATACAGTGCATGAAAAGAAAGATTAGCAAAATCTTTTTCATGCTAAGCAGTATCACAGAGTAACTCACACCTTCTATCCAAATTAGGCTTTTGGCAATCAGTCTCCACAGAATCCCCTCTAGGAATTTCCCAGTGGAGATATGAAGATGGATGAGAGAAATTCCTATTACTTCCCTGCCTCAAAGGCAGCTCTGAAGCCTGGGTCAGCACAACGCTTGCCTGAAGATGACAGACCATGTCAATACATTTTACTGGACAACCTCTTCAGTCAAATTGCTGTGGGGAAAGCAGCAGAATGAAAATAGTTCAGCACTTGGAATTTAGCTATAGAATTTATCTAGCAGCAAGTTCAAGTAAAAGTATCAAAACTGTTCATCGACCTTAATTGCTACCTCTCACTGAAGATGGAGGTGAGGGGAAGGAAATGGAGACTGAAAGACCCTCCTAAACTGGGCAGTGCACCTGCTTGTATAAAGGTGCCCTCCTGCCTGCCCAGTAACTGACTGTGGATAAGTTAAGCATCTCATTTCACTCAAGAACAGAAATCTGATAAGAAGCTGCTATTGAGCTAAGTCTTGACCTAAAGTGTTCTAACAGTGCAGTGATTCCAGGTAAAGATGCCAGATTTTCTTGAGCTTCACCCATTGGCTCAGCTCCCAGACCAGAGCCAGTATATTTTCCTTCAACCAACCCTTTTATCATCTTTGGAAGAGAAGAAAATTTGTGTGATGTCAATTATCTAAAAGGCTGGCCTGTTCCTTGAGTAGGCCCTTAACCCTGCTGCGAATATGAGCTGTAAATGCTCAAGAAACTGTCAGATGTTGTTTCTAACGCCTCAGGGAGTTAGAAATTACCATTATATAAAAGCTGATAGATGCCTCTGCAGGAGTTACCTATCACGAAGCCCGCATTAAACCCTCATTTATATCCTTAACACTAGATGCCTTGCTGATTTGAATGTCCTTAAATGAAGGATTAATTGCCTCTCCCCCCTGAATATCTGATTTTGTGCCATCAATCTGATTACATCAGATTCCCTGGTCTACAGCACAAAACTTCATTACAGCCCAAACCCCGCATGCAACTCTATTATGGTAAAAGCAGTGCCAACTGTGTTTTCTATGAAGCACCATTATTCAAGGTGATTACAGCTCTCAAACTTCATTCTTCATCTTTGCTTACCACTGAGGTTTACATTCTGGCTACAAAGTTCATGTCTGTCAGGACAGAAAATGTGAGCAGCAGGCAGCCTCACACACAATGAAGCTGAAAGCAAGTTGCTTCAAAGGGCTCTTCTTTCCTTATAGCTGGTGAATGGTCACTCACTAATTATGGAAACCGGGCTGTTCCTCAGATTGTAAGGCCAAACTACAGTGTTCTGCAACAGATGTACTATAGAGGCAGAGCAACTGCATGATCTGCTCAACTGTTTAGGAGAGAAATTGTTAAATATAGTAATTCTAGTATGTTTAGCTAGCTAGAAATTTAGGTCAGCACTATCTGGCAGAACACACAATGAACTCCTCTTTATTCTTCTATGGAAATACAGCAGTGAACAGCATGGAGTTTCAACAGTAAAACCTAGTATTATTTGCTCTGCTCAGAGAGCACAACTCTTCTCTAGGAGTAGCACTCAGATAATGTTCATTGCTAAACATTCTGCTTAAAGAGTTTTTTTGAAATCACTGGACAGTGTTAGTAAGTTCTATTATAAGCCAGAACTTGCTTTCCTCTCTTCAATCATTGCAGTGATCACAGCTGTCCTTAACACTCAGCACCATTTTCCAAGATGCTTCAGCCTAAGAACTGACCCTCATTCATTACATGTTGGTACTGCAGGAGAGTAACACAGAACTTTTCCTGCCTTTTTAACTTGCCTAATTAATTTTCATATTCATATTTCTACAGCAGAATATAAACAATCTTTTGTAGGAGATGTGAAGGGAAGAGGATGAAGGAAAAAAAAAGTTTAAAATCTCACTTCAGATGCACAAATCATACAAATCTAAAGCAAATGCCCTGGCCCCACAATTCAATATAAGCAGAGTGCAGTGAAAGGACCTGATCAGCAGCAGAGTGAGCTCAGCCCAGCTGAAAGCAGCTTCTCCCCACAGCAGTGCCTCACTCCACCCCAGGCAGCTCGCTGCTCAATCACTGCTCAGGCTCCCTGTGGGCACTATCAAGAAGAATAGTGGGAACAATTGCTATGAACTGAATAGAGAGTGGCCGAAAGTATAGTGCTGCTGCTCCTTCCCAGGCTGTAAGGGTCAGCCAGTACAGTGAGGAGTGAGACACAAATGAAATATTCCCCTTCAATCACATCTTTCAGCCTCTTCTGTCTCCTGAGATAAAGTGCCTGGGTCAGTCCAGGCATTCAAAGGCTGATTGCAATTATTTTCAGTTCTTTACTAAAGATAAACAAAAGCCCATCAAAACACTGCAATGAGTGGAGGCTGCTTTTAAGAATTCAAGTTCCTTCTTCATCAGAGCAACAAAAACATTGAAGAGACAAGTTCTATAATTTGCAGGGTTTTTTTCCCCACTTTTCTTTAATGGAAATGCATTTCAAAAATGAAAGTGAGCTGATATCAGCAGTTTTAAGAACAACTGAGACTACATTTAACGCACACACCCCTTACCCACATCTTCATTGAATATCATTGAAAATACTTAGTATTTAAGAAAAGCATTCTGTTTTTCCAGGCATTTTCAGAAACGTGCCCTCAGGTTCCAACACTGGTTTGTCTCTATTTTAGTAAATACAGGGTTACAAAGCATTCTGCATTTACACCACTAATGCAAATCCTAATGAACAGTCATCCACCAAAAACAGCCAGATGAAAAGTGCCCATTAGGTCCCTGAAATAACAACATGCCATGTTGTCACATGGAGACAAAAATATCCTGCCTTGAAATGAGTTGTTGCTTACAAGAGCATTACAGGAGCTGCATACATAAGAGGCTGATGAGCACCTGTGAGTGTCACTTGCAGCTGGAGTTCCTAAGCATGAGAAGAATTCTTCTCTTTCCAAGAAAGGTAATCTCAAAGATGACGATGCCTTTTTTTCATGGCCCTATTACAAGTCAACTGTTACACCTGTATGAAATACAAGGAAGGAAATGCATGGAAAGGCTTCTGTACAAGGAACAGCCAGGGAGGCCAGGGCTCTTCAGCCTGAAGCAGAAATGCTTAGAGGAGGTATTGCAAAATGATGCAAAATCTGGTGTTTCGTGGAGACAGAAAACAGGATTTGTTTGCATACAACCTCTCCAGTATAAGAACTGGGGCATGAGGTGATGCTGGCAGCTTCCAAACAAATTAAAAGGTAGTTCTTAATTTTAAAAAATTGCATCTTTTCTAGCCATTGCCATGCTTCAGGAGCTTGTACATGTTACAGGTTGCATGTTGACTCAAGGGAAAGCTGGACACATCCACGGGAGCACATCAGCTGAGGATGACTAAACATGCAGAAAATTGTCTGCCCTGGGGGGCCCTCAGCTGCCAAGTCCTAAAACTCAGAGCCAGTTGGAGCACTGCATACATGCCCTGCTCTCCTCAGGGCACGCTTATGCAGCAGATGCACAGCCATCATGCCTAATAGCCCACTCGAATACTTCTATTTTCTCTCCCGGATACCTGCGGAGATGATTAATGCTACTAGACTGCATATCCTACCTATTTTCCTGCAGCTTGGCAGCTGAGCTTTTTAAGCATCCAAGTTTCTGGACTTCCACCAGTTTTCAGGCTTTTGCATTACTGCATTAGCACTAAAATACAGCAGGAACATGAGTTCAAGTATTTCTGAAGACCACATCCTGCCAAATCCTGACAAGAAGCAATCTTAATGGCTGTTGTCATGTTTTTAATCACAGTACTTGATCTATAGAACTTTTAAAAGTAATTAGCTTTAAGCTATTGCTTACAGTCACCACTGTAAGTTATGACTTAGATAACTGTATGGGATAATACTTCCTCTCAATACATCTGTCTTTCCCAAAACCATTTATCTTCCTCCCTTAGGGAACCTGAAATGATTTGAAATGGCTTTATTTTTATAAATACAGGTAGCTAGACATTATGTAACAGAAGACCTACACTTTCTCCTGACTGACTAATCAATATTTTCATTTATCATCTCATTTAAGTTTTCTCTGATTCAGAGAAGTCTTGGAGAATTGCTGCCCTTAGGCACACTAGATCTGCACAGCTATGAAAACAGACACAGAGAGCCATGATACTCAACAAAAACAAAACAAAATCTTAAGCCCAAGTTCAAAGCAAAAAAAGAACATTCAACCACCTCCACCATCAACCACCTTCCCAGCTGCAGTAGCACAGTAGCCCTGGACTTCAAACTATGGCCATCCTTAGTCCAGGCAATAATTCTGTCATCCAGAGAGCTAATCACCTATACTGAGCTTAGAGATTTAATGCTGAAAAAAAAAGCTATCTTATTGGGTCTTCCCCTCCCTCCACCCTCCCGCCCACAGTATAAGCCCCAAAGCTAACTACCATAAGATGTTATTAAAAAGCATAAATAACCGTTTCATTTTTTAATCTACCTACAAGATCTCTGTAGCCGCACACAACAAGCAATCACCTGTTTACTAACACTTGAAATTTCATCATGCTACTTCATAGGCAATAAAGGGAAGGAGAGATTTGAAGGGAGATCTTAAACAGCACAGCAAGCTAAGTGAGCATTCTTACAAGGACTCTGAAAAATGATGAAGCCCAGGAAATGCGTATAAAGATGTTTTGCCTGAGCCTGTGTGGTATAAATAATTAAGGATGAAATTACATACCAGTTTAAAAAAAATCTTGTGACACTCATGGAAAGTCTGTTTAAAATGATTTAAGCAAGATAAGCACTATAAGTCACAGCAGCTGAGTCCTCACCTACTGAAATTATTTTAAATAACTTGGTCATTACTACCATAGATGCACATTAAAATATTTTTACTATATATCATTCACTACATTAAATAAGTGAAATTGATCTACTTTGCAGCACAAATATGAAGAGCAACACCCTAAGAAGCCAGCAAGAATTATCACAGCTCAGCTGACCACCGGCCCAGGTTCATGGTAGTACATTACCTCAGTTTAATGCTTGTCACTGGCTTCTTCATGACTGCAAGCTTTGGAAAACATTAACAATTGTCAAAAATTAATACACTATATGAAAAACTGTATAATATTAATGCACACTTCTGCATCAAACCATCTTGTTCTCTGTATTTCCTCTTCACATACAAAAAGAGCTTCCTTCTGAAAAGCTACACTAACATGTTTTGTTATTAAATCAGTTTCATGCATTCCTGGAAGTGACACCAAGAAAAACTGAGGAACTACTATACAAGTCATAGAAAAAAGTGGTGATTATACTTGTTTGACTCCATCTGTAGAACATTTTTCTTCCTCTGATCCCAAAAAAGATTCTCTTTGTGGATATATTTACTTCATTGTAGAATATTACTACCACAGTTCTTTGCAAAGTCAGAAGCCATGAGCAGACAGGTTGAATCATGAATCCTGATAGCCATCCTTGTGTGCTTCTCTGTATATTTTATAAGCATACACAACCAACTTGGCAGAACTCAATCACATCCAATAAACCAGATACAAGTATCGCCAGGGAGTTCAAGTTCAATATAGCATTAGAAATTGACAAATTCAAGCTTGGTCTTGCCAATACTCTTCTACATCTAGCAACTGAGGATGCAAAGTGCAGCACTTCCTTTTAGTCTCTGACAGGAGATAACTGCTTCATTAATTAATTTATTTTTTACACCACACATAATGGGATCACTCTCATCATCAGCCTTTAAATACTGGAATGCTAAGCAGAACTAGTAATGAATAAAACCAGCAATCTCTCCATGTACATGGTGGGCTTACAGTTGTGGAACAGCTTTCTCTTCATTAATAATTAAGGCTTGTTCAGCCAAGCTTAGACTATTGAGATGTTCGACATTCAAGCTCCATGAACACTACTGCAACAAGAGCTGCTGTACTTATTATAATGTACATTACAACACTGGGGCATCAGCCTGTGGAAAACAATGTGGGATATCTATCATCTACAGATACCTACCTATATTCCAGCAGGAATATCTGAAAGCATCTCTTTAGTTTTACTGGATTTTTTCAGTTCTGACTTGAGTAGATGTGCTGCTTACTTGATTAGTACAATATCAAGCACTCACACTTCCTCTTCATAAAGAAAAAGGAAACAGAAGGTGTGGACAGAAATATTTTGCCCAAGAGATTTTTAACAAAGCCTTTGATTCCAGGTCAAAAAAAGAGAAAAAAAACAAGTTGAAAACAATTTCCACATACAAAAAGCCACAAAAACACTCTTTTCATGCAGTCTACATCAGTTGGAAAAGCCAACAGAATTCCCATGGAGTTTAGGAGTCTATTCAAATAGTACTAAACTTTGTTTTATCTTTTTCTCAAGTGATCACAAAAGATCCTTTGCATAACTGTGTCCTTTTCTCCCCTAGGAAATCGGTAGGAGATTCAGAAGGGGATGCAGAACAGTTAACATGCTCTCCCTGTGCTTATTCTCTCAATTCTTTTTGCAAAGAACAATGATTATATATATATGATGAATATATCCTGCTTCATCTTCCCCAGATCTGGTACACGGTTCTTAGACCTTCAAGACAGCAAGACTTCAAAACAAACACAGAAAGGATGTGCTTAACAGTCTGATAAGAGTAATTAAGTGACTCTTTTTCCTTTTTAAATCTGGCATTTTATCAGCTGAGTCAATTAATACCATATTAAGGGGAAAAAAAAGATCTAGAAGTTCCCTGCTGTTAAATTCCTACTCTGCAGACTCACTGCATTCAAAAGGAGTAGCGTTACCAGGAACAAAGCTCCACATTACAGAGGACCCAATTTCACAGAAACATTATCCTCAGAAGTTATTAGAGACATCTCATGGGAGCTGAGTGAATAAGAGCTCTTGCTGCACATGTTCTGATACCTCTGGTTAAGAGTTATAAAGCAGTTACGTTGAAGGGTAAAGCCTAATGGGACAATAAAGCAAAACAAATCCATTACCATCAGAAAGAAGCCTCTAACTTCTCCCAGGTTTTCCTTCAATTCTGAAAAATAGCAGGTAAACAAGAAAACATCTGAACTGTTATTGTCCTTGAGAACCATGGGATTTACACAGTCATTTTCATCCTCAAAGCACTTCATGCACATTAAAGCAGTTAATCTTCACAGATCTCTTGTGAGCAGAGATCATTACAGTCATACACTTCTCCCCCTAAGAGTGTAAGGAGGGTTTTTTTTCAGGTCTACATGCAGACTGACTCTGTGCTGACCTCATCTACAGCTACAGAGGTGCAACACAACAGTGTGACAGTGTCACACCACAGCCATGCAACAAACTACCTTCATTAGGATGACACATGGATCTAACCGCCCAGGAAAGATGTTACTGCCACTTGAGCTGGCTGAGCCACCCCAGTGTAAAAGTTTGAGTTAAAGATTTGTATTTGTAAGACAGTCAACAAGTTGACTTCTATAACAACAACAAGTTGGTCTTCTATAATCTCACATATGGTTATGCATTCATTACATATTTTAAATGTGAAAGAGTCAGTGGGCTGCAGTGGATCTTCTGAATCCAGTCTTATTTTCATGCTTGATGGGCAGGAAAAGTTTTGCAGGAGACAACATGCCAGGTGGGTATCATCCTTTCCTGAAGTTACACACGCCTGTAGCTTTATTGCCTTTCAGTGGCACAAATAAAGCCATGAAATGCCAACATCAAATTCTGTATATGCTGATTGAAACTGAATGTGTTTGAGTGACAGTATGATAAAGGGTGTGTAAGATATGATACAAGAGGAAAAAATTGATATTGGTTATGTTAACAGCTTTCTTCTCAGATTTCTGTTTCACACTTTTGCTGGATACAGGTTCACAGGGGAATTAGATCTTTAATAACACATCAGTGAAGGAAGGCTTTTCTCATTAAACTGGCAATAAGCATTTCTGTTGTCCACCGACTTTCCACATGTCCTATATTTTGTCAGTAACTCCAAGGTCTTATCTGTGACACCAAAGCTGCCTGTTCAAGGCTGATAAGAAATTTACCATAGGAGAAAGAATTTAAAAAGGAAAGAGATAAAACTTGTAGTTTTCTATTTTTCCCTCCAATTGGAGAGTATTAAATTATGAAGAAAAAAAAGCCTTTTATCAACATCAGCAATTGCCTTAAAACATACCTTCCTGCTAAAGTCCAACAAAAAAGCATGCAAAATATTTGTTCTCATTTCTTAACCACTTCAACAGAGCAACACCAAACTACTGCTCTAATTCCTCACCCACCATTAAACCTGCTTTTACCCTTTCCTTGTTTAACTCTCCCACTTCAGGCTTGGATCATTTTCTTGGGGTGTACTTCAAGAACCTACTGGGGAAAGGGATATTGTGATCAAAATCTTACCAGCAGCTCCATCTCTGTCAAGTGGTTGATACAGCCATCACACCTTGCCCCATTTTAGGCACTGCAGTAATTGCAGCAAAGCAGTAGGGAAATCTACATGCCAGACTTATTACAAGTACAGCACATGTCAGGAAGCTGAAGATATTAAAACAAGATGAGAGGGAAAAAAAAAAACACTTTTCCTTCATAAAAAAATCCAATTCACTTCTTTACTATTAGAAAAAATCTGCTCGAGAACCCTATTTGATTCATATGTACCAAAAAGAAATCAGCGTTAGTAGGAACTACTAACAAAGAACTTGCTGCAAACTTAATGAGCTTCCTACACATACATAGACCATCCTTTCCAGTATTCTGGAAATCAGTGGTATATCTGACGTAAGGACTTACTAATAAAGAAGGCATACACCAAAAAGGAAAGCAGTTTATTTTGGTTTGGACTGTAATACCTGCAATGATTAATGCCTTACTGCGCTTGTTCAGACTTACACTGTGAAACCAACAGAGCTAAACTTGTAATTATACATAGCTTTATCTAAAATAAAACTCCCCCTCCGGTCTCCCCATACTACCCAATTTGTTTCCCTTGCAGCTTTTGTTTCCTGCCGAAATATCCATATTAATCATTTTCCTTCAAATAAATTCAAAAATACTACGAACGCCACAAAGCAAAGCCTGAGAAATGTTCCTGCTGGCATCTCATTCTCAAGATGGATTTAACAAATCTCAACATAAAATAGTGAATCTATTTTGCTAAGCTTCGCGTAACAGACTGTAGAAAATATAAAGCAAAACAGAATAACTGCAAATACTTACAAATATATTACTCATGAAAATAGAGCATAGCTCTCAGTCTTATCTACATTCATTAAGGTCTCCCAATTGATGTCAACTGGAGAAACTAAACTAGCATGAGCTTAAAAATGAAATCAGCTGTGTCTATGGCCCTTTATGACATACAAGGAAGAGTTATTCCAGCAAGCATATCCTTAAGAATATTCTTTTGTTGGAAAGATTTTATTAAGGTGAAGTATCTGTCTTAAATTAGTATGGATTTTTGCCTTCCAACCACATCTGCTTACAACAGAATGAAATTATGAAATTAATCTCGTTACTTACCAATAAAAGCACTATTAATAGAAAAACAAGCAGGCAGAGGGGCATGTGCATTATTTTTAACCATGCATAACTGAAAAGGAAGCTTTTTTTCCCCCCTTATTGGGTCATTTGCTTTCAAAAGCCCAAGCAGTCATGACTGTACTCAGCCCTCTAGAAAACATAGGTCTCCAAGGATGGATAACAATGAGTATCTAAGCACACATATTGAGCAGTAGCATTATCCACATGTTACAAGGAATGAACTGAAGGGATATCAAAATTAGCTTCTTACCTATGGGTCAGGTTAGGGCACTTTGAGAGCCCAATCTGGCAAGTAAACACTGTTACTGATCAGTGGAGAGACAGAGACTTCCTGGCTCCCATGCAGCCCATCTGGCATTTTCCACAAGCATCTAATTCACTTATCCAACACAAACAAGTGAATAAGCCCAGTGTGTTTAATACTTCACAGAATTTCATTTTAAAGGGAACAGAAAAAATAGGAAGGAAGGAATCAGTCTATTTAGATAACAGACTGTGCACTGTTCTTGGCTAGGGCTAATTTCAAGTGCTGATATTATTTGAAAGCTTGCTGATTGGCAGTGGAGGAGACAGTAACTTACACTAATTGAAACTACATGAATTAATATGAGTATTTTATCTTCATAAAATAGAAAAGAAGCATAGTGGTTTCTTCAAATGAACACTTATGCTGGCAGTTACAACTCAGTGCTGAAGTACTATCACCTATGAAGAAATGCATGTGCATCTTGGTCATCAAGCAAAAATTCCTTCAAAAAAGGAAGAAAAACTAGATTATTTTCACTTTTCCTTGTGCAGTAAGCAAATGAAGTGTGAATTGAGCCCCAGAAAAAACATCCTGCAAATGTATGCCATCTAGTTTGATATCTTCAGTTGTAAGCATACAACCACTCCAGATTGTGGTTTTGATTCCCTTTCTTATTGAGTGTTACAGAGAGATAATGGGTCATTAAAGGTCTGTTTACAGAGGCCATGATAGCTGTATTTCAAGATAAAGGAACAAAATATTTCAAGTCCCAATTTAAACCAGATTGCTGTGTAAGAAGTCTACTCTCTTTAAAGAATGAGAAATTCAGCCTTGTGGCTTTAACAAAAGCTTGCAAATATGATTCCTAGGGTCTGCAGAGCAGAGTAAAATAAGTATAAGATCTTATGTATAAAAAAAAAAAATCACAATTTAAATCATGACATACTTAAATGTAGGAAGTTATCATAATCTCTGCAGGTGGCCTTAACTGCAGTTATAGAAGCAAAGCAAAGGAGAGCCTTTCCAGCCACCAGACATTCAGCAGGATGAGCTCATATCTGCAATTATGTCTTGAGAGCATGCTAGTTTATTGAGAGCACAGCAGAGCTCACACATTTGCTCACCTTTGGTGAAACAAGGCAAGCAGTTCATAGCTAAAGACATCCATCACTTGGCCTTAGTGGAGAGCTTGTGGGTCCCTCCAGGATCAGGTCATCTTTCAGAATGATAGATCCTTCAGCAAACATACCATAAGCACTCCAGAGCCTCTCAGCAGGACGCAGAGCTAAGAGATACATAATGTAAAGCCATATATTTCTAAAGTCTAGTAATCTTTCTCTACATCAAAACTTGTGCTGTTTTACCAGGAAGATGCTCCACACTGTTTTGCACAAAGTGCTTATTAATAGCTGAGGAAAATAACCTTATTCCAATTATCTGTGATATTCCACCTAGTCAAACAACATAATGAAAGAGTGGGTAAAATCAAATTATTTTACTCTTAAAAGTGCAATCAAAAGTTGCAGTCTGGTCATGCAGGAAAAAAAAATTAGAAATATGAAAGCCACAAAATAAAACAAAATGCCACAAAACCAGCAGACATAAGCAAAAAAAAAGTATATACTGAGCTTCTGCAGAAATGACTGTTTTGGCTCACATTAGCAATATCTTTACCATCCACTGTGCAACTGTCAGTTTAATTGCTGTAGCTTGCAAGTCTGAGGCAGTTTCATAGGCACCAGAATACATTCCCTCAGCTTCATTACTGAAATAGTGCTTTAAAGCTTATTTATCTGTACCACTACATCATTTCCCTATGTGATTTAATCCTCATGGTGTTAAAATCATCATTATTAGGTGTTAAATTGCCAATGAAATGTATTTGGAATCTTACCTCTCCTCACTGTATGTTATTTACAACACAGCACACAGTCAGTTGAATTTCAGTCACTTCTCTTTAACAAGTATGTTGTTGACTAACAGTTTAAAAAAGGAAAAAGCTATAATTGAATTCAAGGTCAACAAAAATCAGATTAGTGTTTCTGATCACCTCAAGGCTCCATCTTCCATTCCAGGCTGCTCTCTTTATACAAGTTTTCCTTTTGCAAGCTGGCAGACTACAGCCTTGCCCTCCTGACATCCAAGGCCTAAGAGAATACATGCTGAACACACTCCAGGTGTTATTTGCACAGCAGGTTTTATAAGGTTGATAGCTCAGAGCTGAGCAGATGACACGTTAAAGCACAAGGCACTGACAGCCCTCCTGCTTTGCTGATAACCACAGCCAGGTCATGGCTGAGTCCCAGCAATCCCACAGCCTGTGGCAAGAGGCCAGGCAGGTTGACAGGGTCAGATTTGCACCCCATATGTCAGGCCACCTGTGAAATTGACTCTTAGCACAAATATTTTCTCTTTTCCTTTTAGATTCTGACTTCCAAAAGAGCTTTAAGGAGCTGCAGCTCTAAAGCTCTATCAGATGCCACAGCCTGTTGGGCAGCCCTGCCTGTTACAACCCCCTAGAAATCCCAGGCTGCACTTCATTTTACTTTGTCTCTATGTCTCCACTTTGTTCAGCAGAACTGGACCATCCTCTGCTGGGCTCTGACCTCACACAACCTCCTGCATGGGGCTGGTGGAAAGGCATGGTGGAAACAGCCCAACATGAAATGTGGGGTCTGCAGCTGTGGATGCACAGCAGGGCTTGGAATGCACTCATACACAGAGCAATGCATGGAAATGCCTAGTCTGCGCCACATGCTTCCCTTTAAATAAGACTCAAAGAGTAATAAGGGACCACACAAGACAATACTGCTCATCACTCTGTCACTGGCACATCCCAGCCCCTCTAAAGTTGTTTTCCACCCCCTCACACACACAGCCTAAAGTACAGTTTAGCTGTCACGACTCTAAATCTAAAGTCCTTTGGGGCAGATATTTTTCTTAATGCCCATTTGCACTGGCAGAGATCTCAGCCAAGTCCTCCAGGGCCATAACTTATAACTCCAACTGCATTTTTTTTTCCTGCTTGAAGCATTGTATTTTCTTCTCAGACAAAAAAAAAAAAATGTTCCAGAACATGAGTCTGGAAATCTACATATTACTTTCTTACAAATACATTTGTGCTTCCATTCCTTCCTCTTGCAGTAGTTGTATAAGAAAAAAAAACACAAATAATCTTTCATAATAAAATTTGATGTAGACACGCCAAGGGTATGAAATTGAAAGGACTCAGCTAAGGGAAAAGCTGTCATCAATCACAGCAAGCTGCTCCCCTGACAGCCGTCACAAAGAGGTAGAAAGATTCAGTAATGCAATCACACTGAAAAACCAGGAAAACATTATGATTCCAGTCACTACATGCTTAGTGTTATAACACACCTGCATATCAAATTTGAGTGACACATACAGAAGGAAATTACACTGAAGTCAAGAGTCTGCAGATGCTTACCTTAAAGAGCTCTTGCTCTTGGTTCTGTGCATCTGAAGACAGTCATCTATGCCCTTTCTCAACTCACCTTCCTCCCATAACCTCCCCTTAATGATACCAAAACACTTTCTCTCTAAGAAGGGATCTGCTTTTAGCAGAAGCCAAGCCAAAAAAAAAAAAAAGTTATAGGAAATTCTGCTTAATGGAGAATTTGCATTTTATGGCTGTTTATTATATGTATCACAAATATACGTTATGACCTTCTGAAGTAATAAAATTTGTGTTTTCATTTCATCATAAACTATTTAGCATGCTGCAGTTTGCTAAGGCAGGCCATCACTCTGAACTGAAGTAATAAACATTGGACTTATTTCCCTGAAGCATGCTGACTTCTGGCTGGCACTTTGAATAGCACAAACTAATTGCAATCACTCTCCAAACAAGACTTATGCAAGGGCAAATTACACCAAAGCATTCTGTTATTCTTGACAGAAGTATATCATTTTCCTTTAGCTGCCTTTAAATGAAATCAGTTGAGTTTCAACTCATTACTCAAGTACAACCTTTACAATAACATATTTCTGTTTCAAAGAATACAAATTAGAATTACGACTGCTTTGTAATTCCACATGAGCTGATCCAAAGTCAGAAAACCCCAAACTGAGGATGTAGTGACCAGGAACAAGTGCCCAACTCTGAGATAAAGTAACTACTGGATGCTCTCTGTAACTTTTCAATCATGGGACTTGAGTTTATGCTATTATAGTACATCAATTCTTTCTTGGAAAATCATTTGCAACAGGATGAGTACACAAAACCTAGAGAGACCCTCACAAGGGTCATTGCCTCTCTGGCAATTATAGGTGTCATTTAATAAAGAACCAATCACTTCATTTCTCAAAGTTCCATTTAGCTTCAATATAACATATACTTTCGGTTCAGATAGGACTGCCACCACCAAAAATAGTGAGCAATGACTTCCTGGCATCACGAAGGAATCAGAAACTGGATTCAGAACACTTGTCCATAAAGGAACCCACCACATACAGTGTACTATTGAGTCACCAACTGCACAAACATAGGCACCTAATCGCACCACTGGTTAACTGGAGTGCACAGTATCAATCTTATGCTAATTCCTATTGGTTTCATGCCCACTGACAAAAGCTTCTGACATGGTATAAAGCCTTCCTGCTGCAAATCTAATCCATGAATGCTTCTTTAAGCAACATTTCAGCCTTCATAGAGATTCTCTCCTATCAAAGCTTTGCGCCATACAGTCACAGCATTCTTGATCCTCCATCACTGAGCCAAAAGCCAGGTTTATCGTATCATCAAACCATCACTCAACCTGCTGCTAAGCCTTCCCTCTGTACAGTCATCTGAAGAAAACATGGTTTGAGTTCCAATTTCTGCCTCTCTGATCCCTGTTTTGTCTAGAAATCAATTTTCAGCAGTAAAAATGCTCTCATCTCAGAGGTGAGCTGCTTAAATAAGGCAGTACGTAAACCTATAATACTTTTCAGACCTTTTGTTGTATTTTTTCCCCCAAAACTGGGAACACACAATTGTAAAATAGGGATTGAAAGCAATGCTGATTGTTTTGGTTCGGGACTTGCTTATACATATGAATATCCCAGAGCTCTGATGGATTAGAGCAGGTGACAAGAGGAGACTGAGTAGTTCTATTCCTGTAACCCGCATTCACTCTTTAGTTAAATTTATACATTCCCCAGTCTTTTCACTAATACTGGAAAAAGAATTTCTCCGTGGTCCAGACTCTGTGTACTACAACTCTTGCTTTATTTAGAGAAGTAGATATACATAGTTATGCTGTAAGGATTTCAGTTCACTGAACTGGACAGCTTTCTAATCCAATCAGTCATCACACCTTTGCTGCCTCCCACCCTTGAATACTTATCCCTTCCCAATGCAGCTGGACCAAAATCTTGTGTTTCTCAGTGCATGCAGGGCTCTGTGAATCCCAGGCTGCACTGCTTAGGCTCTTTTCCCATAACTTTGGGCTCAATTGCATCTGTAACATAATTGAATTTCTTACTCAGTCTGATGAAGCTATCCAGTAAAATACTGACTTTCTTAGTACTCAATACAATCAAATCAGAGTGAGTAAAGACCAGAAACGTGCCCACATCTCACATGCGAAAAAAATAACAGCAGACAGAGCTAATTAAATTACTAGTACAGAGTCATACCTCCTAGCCTACCTGCTTAATTATCTTTTAAAAACTCAATCATCACAACACTTCCAACGCTGAAGATCTCTCAATTGCTATGACTTACAGGCTGACCTTCTCTCACCAGGCATGCTTTTCAGGTCACTGTAGTGTTCCTCCAAGGCTGCAGCTGGAAGTTTGATAAATGACTATGTCTAAATGCCATGTCACTACACATGGAACAAATAAATGGTGTGCAATACTATGTCACAGCGCAAGGAACAAATGAGGCAACAATACAAGTAAACACATTAAGAGTCTATAAATGCCTCTGAAGCACACCTACAAAAAAATCACCTGACTGAATTTACAGAATTCCTTTGTTTCTCTGAGAAGGTATTTTAGACTTGTACAAATTTTAGTAAACCATTTATAGCTGCAGGAAAAAAGAAAGATCAGTCATCTGCTAGCAGCTATTCAGCATACCTCTGTGTGTGGATGTCCTAAACTCAGACAGCACCTTGAATGGTGAGAGCCAGTCTGTGGTACAAAAAAAAAGTCCGTCATACTTAGCAGAGAGATGAGTCCATTGCAACTATGATGGTATTTGGTTGCTGTTTTAAGTCAGTTGGAAGAGGATGATTGAAGTTTTGAATATCATATGGACAAGTTAACAACCATGCCTGGTGGACTATCCCAGCAAGAGGATGAGGACAAAATGAGGATCAGAAAAATATCATGAATAAAGCCACACTGTGGCAGCCACAAGAGATCAGAAGCACTGATACATGGGAACTCCCTCTCTTCTACAGATGTTTGAGTTACAGTCCCAAGCTATAGCTCTTCCTTTGCTCCAAGATGGGAGCAGCAGTACAGAGCTTCTTCTCCTGCAGAAAACAAGAACCTATTCCTGCCATCTGAAAGCAGAGAAGATGCAGTGAAGCATGTTAATTGCATCATTCCCCACTTTGTTTTACTCAGAACCTATACTGCACAATCTAGTAAATCTTGCAAGATCTTCATTTAAATTAAACCTTTGGAAGGGTCACATTGCCAACTAAGCACCTGTATAGACAAAGGAAGTCACTTAAACAACTATACATATATGCCATGGAGATTAGAGCAGTGTGTTTCTACTTGTATGTATTTCAAAGATGTTTTGAAGCAAGGATCTACAGGGCAGCACAAATGCATTGCACACTAAAGACAGCTCAAAACTGTCAGCAATTATTTTTCTTCAATAGACATTATAATTTTCTGTGACACTAAAACCCTGTGAATATTATGTCTCCTAGCAGAGTGTAGTACATCTCATCTGTGAATTCCCCAAAGCATCAGCATAAATCTCTGTGCATGGTATTGCAATTACAATGAGAAATAGTCTGGATGTGCAAGTCTACCTTCAACCATCTGGATACCTTTATTAAATTTGTTTCCAATGTTTATGTATTCTCCTGGTAATTAATTTAAGAGAAAGCTCATTTGTTTCATGTTCAGAAGCTTGTCATTCATCCACTTAATGACAATTTGAAAGATTAAAGGCAAAGTAATATCTAACAATACCCAGTGTACTAATACATAAAAATGCCAAGTTGGCAGCATAATAAAGGAGGAAAAGCTTTTTGATCAGTGAACTTGATACAGAGAAAGGAGACAAAGTACTTTTCCCCTCCTTAACGAGGAGTTCCAAATCAGATTTCAGAACCCAACAAGGTCACCCAGGTGGCAAAACTGCCATGCCACTGAACTTTGTTGTGCAGGTACAGTGAATACACTATCACAAAGGCAACACAAGCATCTCCTACATGCATTGCCAGAAACACAAATGTACATAAGTCCTTGAAATCCACTTCACTCATTTACAGCAAACATTTTAAAGGCTGCAATTACCAATACCCCCCAAACAAAGCATAGAGAAACCACACAGACCTACTAATTGTCCCATAGTCTATGGTTTGGTTATGAATGGCAGAGCATGGCTTGAATATTCTGTAAGCCAGATACAGGTGTGGGTTTTCTTGTTGGTTGTGGTTTGAGGATCTTTTGTTTATTTAATACATAAGTTTTCATTGCATCTAACCAAAGAAAGGATAATTATACCATAATATGGATGTGCTAAAGTAATTTCTCCTTTTAATTTCAGTCAGTGATTTGAAACATTAATAGCCTTCATAGGGTATTTTTCTTCCCAGCTAATGTAAGCACAGATGGTAGTCTTATTTGCATAAGTATCTCTTTCCACCATTCTTTTCCAGGGACCAAGTCCCCTGAACTCATCAGGCTGTGCAGCAGAACTGATCAGTATGTAAGCAAGAGCAATCATTTGGAATATAATCAAACCCAAGCCTCAACAATCAAATCCTGCCTGAACCAGGGCCATGACTGGTAAAGATGGTCATTTGGATAGTTGGCACTCTCATGAAGGATGAGATTCTTTGGAAGTGGTTTTCAGTTCTCCAGGAGCCATTCACAAGCAGCAAAGAAACCCTGAAGTGCAGTTAATTGGCAGCAGTTATCCATCAGCCGCCATAAAAACCTATGATCACAGGGACTAGGTTCATTATGACCTCATTTCATACACAAATCACCCCACATTTTCTACAGAACTTAGGTTATGTATTTTGCCATTACATAATAATTTCCTCTTCTTTTAAGAATACTCACTGATTACAACAAGCATCCCAAAATCTGGTTCTTTTTAACAGTAATATAGTTTGTGGAAAGCAACTTGATAGCAAGTTGTCTCATCTTTCACTAGGAACTCACAAACACCAAATAAACATGGCTAAACAGATTTCAATAGGTCTTTAAAAAAAATAAATCTAATCTCAGAATATATATAGACATAATTATAACAATCTACTAATTCCACAGTTCTTCTTGTAATGTGTCCCCTAGGAAGACAGAACAGCTGTAAGAAGCATATTTGCTTTGCTTTCCAACACTGGAGACAGCAGGGAATTATTTGGAAATGCTTTTAGAATTCCAAAGCTGAATTCTCCCTAAACCCACATATACACTACCTTGCAAAGGCAGAACATCCACTAAGGTCAGAAGAAGGGTGGTTGGAGGCTCTCTTTTTTTGTTTCCAGATTTGATTAAAGTGAAAAAGTTCATCCCCAACCCTGAAGTTCCTTCTTATGTCCAGTCTAAACCTCTTCTGGAAGAACTTGCATCCATTTTCTCAGGTCCTGTTTGTTGCCTAGGAGAAGAGGCCAAACCCCTCCCCATCACAGCCTCCCTCCGGGAAGTTGTTGTCATTATGCTCTTTTTATCTGTTGCAGTTTCCATGAAAATAAAAAGGAGGCATCACTTTCAGAGCAACCTACCTACGTGCAGCCTAAGACATTTGCTCTTCACTCAATGCCACCCATGCCTTAAATGGATGCCTAAATAAATATTACAGAACGAACATATTACAGCCCTCAACTCTTACTATTTGGGACTATGTAGATCATGTATGCTATTTATAGTCTTTTTTAATGGGTCTGTGTCTATTTTGATGTAATACACTGAGACTAAAATAGCACCCCAACTGGTTTCATTTGAATTTAACATTATGAAATATGCCTTAATACACATTGATTTTGTTAACTCTGTGTCAAACATGGCAGCTAAAAATAACAATAATAAACAGGAAGCCATCCAAGCATTCCTACATGACCAGAATACAATCTAAGGAACATCCCTGAAAATTATTTTCATGTAGGGCTGAATCACAGGCAAGATTTATAATAACTCCAGAAGTTATTAAGTGTTAAACCTCTGTGAATTCTGCCTTGCCAAAGACATATTCTAAACCTCTAACTTGAAAGAGCAAAACATCACACACACACACTGAGAAGATGAGGGAATTCATTCTTTCAGAGTTTTTCCATGACTAGAGGTTTCTTAAGAAGTAGATGGTAAATTCATAACAAAAACACATTAAATGGTGAATAAAGTATGAAATGTGTGAAATTAAAGTGTTGATGCCACTGCCATGGCTTTACTAAGCTATGAACAATGAAAGTCTTCTGCAGCATAAAATTGCTTATGAAGCTGATAACAAACTCTCTGAACTCCAGCAGGCAATTAGTGCTGGAATACAAACAGACTTACAGCCAAGGAGGACCATCAGACCCACACACTCTGTACTTTCTAAGAACTTTGAACTCTGTTTAAGGCCAACTTTGACTAAAACCCTATTTCTTCTGTTGTCCTCAGCACCCAACTGTAATTAACTGCTGAATACCTACAAGCTTAACCAGCAGAAATAGCCACCCACACCTCAAGTGGCATTCACAACCAAATATATTTCTAATTTAAATCCACTGATCATCAAGCCATAAGTATTTATTTCCAGTGTACTCTGGAACCATTCATTGCCCAAAACATTGATGCACACACATTACAAGCTGGCCAGGTTTAGGGTCTTCCACTGCAGAAACAACTTTGAATCTCCTCATGCATCTGAATGCAGATAAAGCTGTAGGACCACACTTCCTCATGGGAGCATTTTTGTGTGCCAGTGCACTCACACAAAGAGAGCAAGTACAGACCCACTGAGCCCCATTTTACAAGCCAGTCAGCATCTGTGGAATATCCCCATTTTATCAGCTGCTGTGGATTCATGTGAACTTGAACAAGGCTCAAACAGCATTAAACACTGTTACAGACAACACAATAAGAATTTACTCTATTTTCTCCCACAAGCATGAGCCCAGAGCTCACCTCCCTGTGCTGCTCCTCCAGGGATGAAGCTGTGGAACAGCTGTGGTCCAGATGTGCCTGCAAAGAGCTTGCAGGAGCCAGGCTGCTTTCTGCCATGCTGTAATCCCCATAGCAGAGTTACAGCTGCTTTCTGCCATGCACCAATAGCTTTAGCTGGCCCAGAAAAGGGATAAAGGAAGCGATTGCAGACACTTCCCAATTAGATACTAATATACTTAGGGAAACAAGAAAATAAAGCAAAGACAGTATACAGCTCCCCAGAAGGAGTCTCAGAACATAGGTTTAATAATCTGTGAATGACAGCTTGGACTAACTTAATTCTCTTTCTTTCAGTATTCTTATTTTATAGTGCCTATACACTACACCAAGGAGTACCCATTGCACTAAAACTTCTCAGAATTCTATTACTCCAGTTGTACGAAAGCAAGGAGCTCTGTTTTGGTTTTGTGCTAGATCCTCCTATTCAGATAATGAAAAGCTTCCTTCCCAATTGCTGACATACAGCCCAGAAATCTGCCCTACTCCTACCACAAACAGTAGCTTATCTTTCAAAAGGAGACAGCGCACACCTCAACAAGGTTATAAGCACTATATTAGTACAATCAGCATTAGAAACACTTCTTCTCTATTCTTTTCTTTACCCCTAAGTTAACACATTATGGCAAATACCAGAGCCCATTCATTCCCATTTTCATTAGTCTAATGTCCTGACTGCCCTCTGCATCTCTATTGCAACACCCCAGGGGCTACAGCATCATCCAGCCAGCTAAATTTCTCCTGTGAGCACAAATACAGCAGAACAAGATGCACTTGTGATCCTTTGTAACAGCAGCAGGCTGCAGAGATTGATATCGATCTGACTGCTCTTTCTACGTGAATGTCTGGAGCACAGCACCCTGCCTTTTAACCAACCACATCCAGCTGCACCTTCCAGAGGACAGAGCAGTTACTCAAAAGCTTCAGAATAGAAAGGAGCCCATCTGCAAGTATTATGCCTCTCTTCGTATCATAACATACTATAAAGCTACCTTATTTTCATTCACTACGTGTGTGTAGTATCTGCACTTGCTCTTGGCCCAGCAGTGATCCACAGCCTAATCCATCCTCTACCCATGCCTTGAGTGCAGCCAATAGACATAACATACAGAGCAACCAACCCAGCAGGGAACAGAAGTCTCCACTCCAGAGGGTAGCAAGCACCACACCAACTTACAAGCAACATCAGAGCTTTTCTTCCTCACGAACAAAGTGCAGATACAAGCAAGTAAAATCACCACTAACCTCTTTCAAACACAGCACAGAGATCTTCCTGCTCCTTTCAGACACCCACATGCTTCTCTGGCTTCTTAAATGATCTTTGTACCAGGTGTTGAGGATTAGGACTAACTACCCATTCCCAGCTTCCACCTTAGCAGCAATCAAGCTGCCACCTGGGTGCAGAATGGGCCCACCTGTCCCACTGCAGCAACACACTGAGGCTTTGGTTTTTGCACACACTCCAAACAAGTCTTTTAAGGAAAAAAGAAAATGAATCAGGTCTAAAAAGAGGTTGAGCTTTCACGAATAGAAACACATCACAAAGGTAGTATTTAGCTTTCGGTTCTTTTGTCACACAACCGGGATTGCTACAAACGATTTCTTGCTTTAGTTTCTTTCCTCAAAATCTAACACTGTTCTGGGGGCTGAAAAGGGAAACTAGGGACGTTTTGTAGGCTTCATCTTTTAAAAATGCATCTTTTTCATGTCATTGAAAGTGAACTCCGACCAATCGTGTCTGTAGTTCTGGTTTCAATTAGTTTCTCCAGAAGAAGATATGGCGAGCAGAGCATTTTCTTGGCCACAACAGAGTGCCTGGCAAAATCCAAGCCCATTAGAATCAAAGACAAGCTTCCCAACCCTTTTTAGATCTCTAGATTTGTCATTCAGACTACCTTGCTTTCAGCATTGGATAAAGTAGCAAAGAATGCAAGGCATAAAGGTTTCCAAGAAACTGCAGTAATGATTGTGTGCAGTGCTGCGGTGAATACATAAAGGCAAACCAAATGAATTTAGTGGAATAACGTTCCTGAAAGTGTTTCATGTGTCATATTGCATTTAAATTGATGGAAGGTGCCGTGGAAAACACAGCTTGCTTTGTAATTGCATACTGATCGTTAAATTAGAAAATACTGTTACTGAGCATATTACATTTGGCCTATTTTAAGCAAGCAGTTACATTTATGTTTGTTAGATATTTTTAAGTGATTACTTTTTAAAACCACGTAACTCATTTTTGACTTTTGCCTTGATTGCGTAAATCAACAGCCTTTTTAATTTAAGGGGAAAAGATTCTGACTTCAGACAAAGAGGGCAACGTTTCTGGAGGCTGAACCATCTCAAATGGAACCTTAAAAGCTGTGTATTATTCACCCTGTCATTTCTCTTTACTTCAACAGAGAAAGTTTTTTGCTCTTTAATCCCATTAGCCCCGCTGAAGTCACAGGCTGGAGCCTGCACCATCTGGAGCCAGCCAGAGCTAAATGAGCACCTCCGCTGTGCAGGCAGCTCGGCTGTGCAGCACTTTGGATGCGCTGCTGTGCAATTTAAGCAATGTTGATCTTTAATTACACACACAGAAAACAGGGAGAGACGACAGAAGCAGATTCCACCTTCTTCCCCCTCATTTGCAAACCCTGTTCTTGGGACAGGCTGCTATGATGAAAATCTTTCCCCATCGAAGGTGTTTGCAATACCAGGATGAGCTGTATGCTGAGTATGAGCTGCAAACCCCAGCAAATCCAGCAGTAAATCCATGACTAACTCCTTGGGGACAGTAGCTTTGCTTTGGTTGTAGCCAACTAAGCCCAGAGCAGGGCTGGGTGCCTGCAGGCAGCAGGATTGCCCTAAGCATAAATTGGAGCTGGGAGCAGAGATAAGTGCAGGTCTGGGGGAGGAAGATGTGTGTGTGGTTTTGGAGGAGGTGTCATGGCACATGAACGAGACATTCCAGACAACAGCAACAACAAAATGCTTTTTACTCTCTACTCTTCAAAGACTTTCAAGTGAGGTATAAAGACAATTCTGTCTGGTTTGCAAAATTATTTTTCTTCCTCCCGCCTCCCCTAGTTTTGTCTTCTAACCTACCAGGGTCTCTCAATGCAGTGTTAATAAATCTTGTTTCTTTCCTTTTCTAGTTTTCTTTCATTTCTTCCAATTTCCATCAGGAACAATGTATGAAGCTTCGCTTTACTGACTTTTCTCTTTACAGTGTTTCTAGATTTTCTTTTTGAATGATGGATAAAAGTAAAGAAGAAGGAATAAAATGAGTGTTTCCAACTTTCCAATGCTTGTATAGAAATGAAGTATGTCCTTTCCACTCTATGCGGTACGGTGCTACAAGGCCATGGTGGAACAATGGCACAGATACTCTCTGCATAAGGATGCTCCTCATGGCCAGACCACCTCTTTGGCCATGTCCAAAAGCAACCAGGCAGCTGGTGCTGAGCTGTTGGCAGGTGCTCTCCTGGTTTATGCCATCAACAGCCATCAACCAGTAGCAGCTTTATTGTTAAGATTACCGCCAGCTATCCCAGAGGAATTCCATTTGGCACACATGTCCTCTTTTACGATCTCTATTCCTCGTCTGCTTCTTGCCAAGGGAAAATTATATCAGATAAACAAAAGGGAGATGATTTTTCAAGAAAGAGGTATTGCTTTCAGAATAAGTGCTTTGGGAAATATATATTTAAAAAAAAATAATAAATAAATGAAGAGGCTTAAGAGCAAAAGGATGGTAAATGTCAAGATGGGAGAAGTAAATACTGCATGAAATATAGATGCTTTCAATTTTGTTATTGTCATGAGAGGATAGGCACTTGTTTATACACCATTAGTATTTCCTTTCTCTTTTAGCAGCACTTTCCGGCTGTGAAATGTTTGCTTTGGACTGCAGGGGAATCTGCTCAGTAAAGATGTGTGAGGAGGCAGCGTGTAATGGATTACTGCCTACGCACACCCAGACAGGGCTCTGCCCTGTGCAGAGAAGGCTCAGAAAGCCCTGAAGCTCAAAGGCCTACTCTGCAAACAAACACAAAACCGCTCCCTAGCAGAAGATTGTGTCTGAATCTTTGAGTAACCTACTTGTAGACCAGCAGTTGATTTATTTCAAATGCAAACCTTTTCTCCTGTGACAATTGATCTATGTGACACCATAGGCACCAACAGCCATCACATAGTAAGCAGTGGATGACTCCATGCCTACTGCCCAAATTCCAGTTTGGGCCAACATATTCAGTCAAAGTGATGCTGTAAATCTGCTCAGCTGCAGAGGAGCCTAGAGAGAAAACTCAGAGACGCTAAAAGGTTTGGCCAATTAGTGTTTAAACAAGCTTTCACGAAACAGAGTTGGGCTAGATGTTAATTTGAAGCAGTTTTGATCTATATGCGTATGTATTTCTGACAGGAGGAGGGGAGCAGAGAACTATTGGAAAGGAAAACAGTACTGAGTTGATCAGTGGGAAAGGAAACAAGGGTAAAAATGGCTTTAATGCAGTAAGATCTATCATGCAGAGTTGAAAAGTCTGGCTGTGAAAAGCCAATTAGTGCACTGAATTTGAAAAGCACTGGAGTTGAATACAGGGAAGATCATCAAAGAGAGCCGAAATATGCAGGCATAAAAGAGTTGCAGTCAAATATATGAGATTTATTTTTAAAGAAATGAAATGCAACAAGAATTAAATAAAAACAAGCTCCTGTCCTATAATAAAGGGAAGGGAGTTCTGCAAATCGTTACTGAAATGTAGCACCAAATTTATCTTAAGTTTTTCCAGGAGTAAGAGAGAGAATGCAGCAGCAGGTTAATAGGCACAGGATAGATTGTGGAAAGAAAGAATAAAAGCCATGTATCGGTGTAGTATCAAACATCAAGACGGCTTAAGGTTGAGTTTACAAGGTCTTGTGCCACAAACACCACAAATAAAAAGCACAGCATTGAGAAACCAGCTTTCTATTTTAACCTCTTTTTGTTCTTGAAGCGTTAATGAGCAAACAGTTGAATTCTATTAGGTCCCATACTGTGAGAACAAAAGTAAGGTTCAATATTCATCTTTTTAACGATTAAAAAATGTTCTGAAAATGGTGTCTCCTGTTAAGGAACTTGGGTGTTTATTGTGACTGAGCACACTGAGAACTGCTTTAAAATAAATATTGAATTTATGAGGGATTATTCTGTGTTTAAAGTGTTCACCTGCTGACATTTATTCATGGAAGTCAAACAAGTGCACTGATCTCTTACAGAAACAAAACGTTGCTTGAGTTTCTAAGAGCAATTCACAAAGTTATGCTTAAAGTCTCAATATATCATGAGAAAACACGTTGGCAGATATTTGCACTGAGGTATAAGAGCCCCCAATTCAGAGTCAGGGAGGTTTTGCATCCACAAGCCATACAGCGTAGGCGACCATGAGCTGTGTCAGTCTGTTGGGTAAACTGTGCTCTAACAGCCTTCCAGGAGGTGGTCATAGAGATCTCTGGATGAACAGAATGGACAAAAACCATTGTGTGTGAATCTGCCATTAGTGCTTTGATCTTACCTATTACTCTGCTGAAATCTTCGTGGAACAATTATGATGAGCTTGTAGTAAATAACTAAGCTACTAAGGAGACCTTTTTTCCACCCCTCCATTGGTCTATTTTACACGTCAGTGGCTCAGAAAGTTTTTAGTGTAATCTATGTTGGTAATGTATTTTTCTAGCCTTGGGGAAATTATTTCTGTGTTTTGAATAGTTCAGTGCTGCAATTTGAGATCCATGCTTAATATGCAAGAAGGAAGTACTTGAGCATTCTAATGCAATTCTTATTTTCAAATTCTTTCTCGCTCTTCTCAATATCAGCCTAAAAATATTTGCCCACATTTAAAAAATAAGTCACTTGGCACAAGTACTTTATATTTCTTGAGGCAGTCAATACCCCAAGCTAATGTCAACATCCAGCAGTTCCTGTCAAGCCTAAATTCATCTTTTAGTTTAGCCCTGCAGTGGATGTGAAAATGTGAGTTGTCTGTCCTTCAGATGAGGATTTGTTCTCCCAGATAACAACATTTTTACATTTAGAGGCTAACTTGGCAGTGCCCACTCACAGTCCTGTGAATACTAAATAGGTAAGAAACCCAAGCACTCATCTTAATCTTTGGGATTTTTTCTTTTTGAGTGCTTGATCTCAGTGTATCTAACTGCTATCAGAAAGGTTTTGCTCTAACTTTTAGGTTGAGACTGATTTATGTGGCTTAAAGAAACTATATGCAACATCTTCCTCCCAAACTATTACTCTTGTTTATAATTCATTGTGTATCATATCTATACTGGAAATAATAATAATAATAAATAATAATTTGGAAGCAGTAGCTGTCCTTTAACTTCCAACTTGAATACAATAGAAGTAAAACCAGCTTTAGTACTACCTGAAATTTTAAGACCATTTATGCTATTTTCTTGAACCATGTGTTCATTCATTGGCTTTTTCCAAACCAAGGCACACCCTCAAAATATCACTAAATCTGATAGTGCTATTTCTAATATGGATCTGACCTAAAGGAGGCAAGTACAACCACAGACAGACACAGACCCAGATAACCAAGAGCCAGTTCCAGTGCAGATCTCCATTTCACACACATTTCTGCTGATTGACAATGACTGACTTCTCAGAGTCTCTCCAGCGATCCAACCCCGCTCTGCCATGTGATCACCCCACCAGCCATCCCTGTCCCAGCACTTTCTAGGGAGCAGAAATCACATAGGACACCACTAATCAGAGCAGTTATATTTCTCACTCATCCATCCTCGCTCTGATTCCCCAGAAATTGTATTTAAATCCTGGCTTGGAGCTAAAATTGCATCATGAAATATAGAAGAGCTGGCAAACTGCAGTTTGTTGTTCAGCACAACCAACTGGGAAATCATAACTCACTGGATGTTTCACTTCCAAATGAAAGCAGTTCCATGAAGATCCCTTGGACTAATTCTAGCTTTGAGCTAACAATGATGGAATGGCAGGTCAATGAAGTCCTGAATGGTCTTCATTGCTGACTGTGTTGTTCTGGCTGAGAACTGCACCCTGGCCATAGCTGAAACCTCAAAAGTTTTGTTCTGCAACTTCTCAAGTGTTCTTCTCAAGCTGCTGATTGAAGATTGTGTTTAATTCCTCACCTGTATATCTTTTAAACTGTTCTATGCATAAAACTTTTACATTTCAGAAGTTTCCTGTTTTTCTGTGACTGGCTTTTTAACCATTAAAGCCTAACATTGCTAATCACACTATTGAGGTCTGTGTTAGTTTTCTAAAGAATTTACATACACGTGTGCATATTAGTGTACAAGTTTGTGTATCTCTGGGATGAAAGAAATTCACTCTCTCCTGGAAGTCTGTTTTCCTGACTGAATTTCCAGGCAGCACTATTTATTCTAAACTCAGTACTAAACTCACTGTATTTTACAGAGCAAATAAAAACCCTACCAGATGGCTGGCCAAGGCTATTACAGACTGCCATTACTTTCCACACCCACCTGTCCCTCCAGATTAGGAAATATGACTGAAGAGTTGGTTTTCCTCATATGCTTTCATTGCAGTGCTGCCAGCGAGCAGATGATGCCTTGCAGTTATCTCCAGCTCCCCCAGAGCACTCTGCTGCCACTCAGTACGCTTGCCTTGCTCTACTTTCTCTTTCCTCAGAGAAGGAAAAAGTGAATTATAAAGCAATATGCCTGCTCAGAGCAAAATAGGATCCAACTGAGAGTGTAATATTTCACCACGTGACTAGAATTTGGATATGGAAGAACTTGTGGGGAAAAATAATAGGTTTGAGTCCAAAAATAGCTGTGTGCCAGAGTCATCACACTTCTGCAGTCAACTGAAGGTTCCATGTGATCTGAGCTGTGCTGCACTGTGTTCGTTTACAAAACAGACACAGAAGCAGTTGTAACTGAAGTCTCAGTAACTTTGCTCAGCTTCTCACAGACCAGACACTGCCATTCTCATTACCAGTTCCTGCCCTTTCTCTACCTGCTGCTTTGCAGATCTTTGATGCACAGCAGCACATCTCTTCCAGAACTTGAAGAAAAGCCACCAGCATTCTACAGATGCTCTCCATGCACATTGTTAATGCTTGGGACATTCCAAGCCACGATTAAGGCTGGAAAAGCCCTCTCAGATCCCCAAGCCCAACCCCAGCCCACCCCACCATGCCCACATCCCTCAGTGCCACATCCCCATAGCTCTGCAACACCTCCAGAGGCAGTGACCCTACCACTCCCTGGGTATCCTCTGCCACTACATCACTGCTGTTTCTGAAAAGAAATTTTTCCTGATGTCCAACCTGAACCTCCCCCAGCTCAACTTAAGGCCATCTCACTTGTCTCCTCATCTTATCACCTAAGATGATCAGCAAATTAATCTGCATCCAGCCCTTAGTTCAGCTAGTTGCTATTAATATGGAGTGCGTGCTATTACCCTAAAGCAAATGGCAGCTGATGCGAGTTAACGTGTGTTGGTCTTCAATAAAAAGAGATCCATTTCAAATCATGTCATATTTGCTAGAGCTACGTTCCTGGGCAGTTAGTACAGATGTTGTCACCTTCTAAATCATCTTTTTATGAGAGTTTAGAGGGCGGCTTCATCTGTCTTATTTTCCCTTTCTGCACAGATGTCTACATGAAACATAATTTTGCCTTTCTTTTACAAAGTACTCTAAATGCTATTCATTAATCTCAGTGTGCACAGCTGGATTGTAAGCCCTGTGAGTTTTACAACTGTTTTACCTTAAATCTTGCTCCACAGAGCACACAAATGCAGTCGAGTGCTACCAAGCAGCAAACATCAATTTGGCAGTTTTTGAGGAAGAATCTGGAGGAATTTGTGTACAGATGTGGTTTAATTTCTATCATGAGGATTCATTGACCTTCTGGACAGGATGGGGCTTCTTGTGCTGCCTGGGGAGTCCTGGAGTGGTTTCTGAGCTGTGGAGAACATGGATGATGGTTAGCAGGCCCAGTGATTTAGTGCTTTGCTTGCAGGTAATAGCTGCTGAATGCCTTTCAGTTTCTCTCTCCTCCCTGTATTTGTCTATTTAATCTTAAATTCAGACAGTCAGTTCTAAGTTACTGCATTGCTGTGTAGTGCTGGTGAAGGACAGGGCCCTTAAATTTTCTGAATGAATTATTTTATTACATAATTTGAGCAGCCCTGAAGTGACCCCAAAAGCTGCTGTGGTCACATGGGACTGTTTCACTTAGTGGAAAGGCAAAAACAGCTGCCAGGACAAAAAGATGCTTTAGAGGGCTCAGATGTGCAAATGGGTGATGGATAATTAAAGTTATCTCAGATATTTGTTATGTCTTGGTTTATATCCCAACAATTCTCTAGCTGCTGAGCTGGTGTAATTGGATGATTAATTACCTTAAACAGACTCAAAAGGAGAAAAGTACAAAAGTACAAATGTACTCAAAAGTACATTGCAAACTATGGGTATACCTTTAAATCAGGGCTAAAATGGGTACCTTTCATTTCTTTTCTGACCTTTACCATGTTCACTGGTGATGGGTCCTAAGCAGTGAAGAATGTGGCTTGTCACTTGTGCTGTCTGTAAGACAAGAGGTAAGACAAAAGGAGTTGGTTGATGTCATGAATTGAGTGGTTTCATCTGTGAAAATGACAGTAATATATAAATATGCTATTTCACACTGTCAGTCTTAGAGTGACTTTTCAGAAGATAACACCGTATTTAGATTGAAAGTATCTCTGCCAAGTAATAAATATTAAACAGTGTAATTTTACTTAGTTAATTTGCTTTTGTTTATTATGTCTAGCTCCCTTAGAAAGTGCTGAGGAGCCAACAGCCTGCTCTGGCATTCACTGAAGCCGTGGGATGGATTGTCATTGATTTTAATGGGGTAAAAGGGATCCCTTGAAAGGCGTGTATTATAAAAAATTTAAATTGTGTTTTTTTAATTCCCTTTCTATAGAAAATATTTCTTTTTTTTACATGTTTCTGTGAATCCAAATGTCTTAAAAACAATTATAATGTAGTCAATGACAGCTGAATTTAGAGATGGATGCTGCATGAAAGCAATTAAAACCTTGATGTCTGAGAAAAAAATCTGACTGCCTTTCATGTTCAGAAGGTCACAAAAGTGAATTTGAAGTGAGTGTGATAGAAATGAATGGCTTCTAAGTACAAACTTGACACAGAACTAGTGGGTTTTGACAGTGAGTGTCAAATAATTTCTGTAGAGCTCAAAATACTTCTGACTGCTCCGGAAGAAAAGTATCATAAGAATAAGGAAGTGCCTCTTCAAAGTTAGATGGGGGAATAAGCTTTAATATTTGGATTAAGCTCATCCATGCAATAAATACCAAGCAGTTTTCAGTGTGAATTTCCGATCCAGCAGAAGAGGCCAACGCTATCTTTGTGTGCCAAAAAAATGTTTTTGATAATAGCAGTGTCCTTTAGAGCTCTAAGGATACTGAAAAAGATAACATCAGCTTTTAGAAACTATTTGAATTCCAAGAAATTGCTATCACACAGAACTAAGAATTGGCGTTACCAATTCCTCTATCTTGCCCAACCAGTCAATTTAAAGCTGCTGCTGCTGCTGCAGAGGGAACCTTGCTTCACAAAACCACAAAGTAATGTTCGTAGTTTCCCAGTAAGGGGGGGGGGGGGGAAGTGAAAAAAATTGCCATGGCAACAAAAAAAGCTGTAATCTATAAGGCTTTGCACAGACTACACCTAATTCTGGGCCATCATCAGCTATGAAAGGCCAGTGGCTGAAGGCTGAATCTAGTAGAGTTTTTTTCCACACTCCCTTTCTTCCTCCATTTGCCCTCTCCCAGCCTTCGTCACAGCCAGCAGTTCTCTTCACTTACCTGTGGGGTTTCTCATTTTTCTGTTACCAAAACGCAACATTCTCTTATTCCTATTAGTCCAGCAGCTGAGAAAAAGCTGATGGCAATGATAAGTCCTTTGAGGGAAGAACGCATCATAGAGCAGATAAGCAAGAAGAATTTGGTGTAACTGTGTGACTTTACAGTTAGTTATTTGGTGCTGCACTCTTTCCATTACTGGTGATACATTTAGTATGAATAAACACAAAGCAACTTAGATCCACTTAGTATAAATAAACATAACAACATATGTTGAAATGGAGTCATTAAACATTCAAATGGATGTGAATCTGTGATTTTGCCACTTCAAATATTTTTGTTCTTTTCATGTAATCTTGTACAATCCCAGTGCTTATCTTTCTTTAGAAGTAAATCTAACAGGAACAGACCATAATCTCATACCTCTCAGGCAGTGATATGCTGAATCTGCAAGGTAAGGGTTCCTACCAGTGCATTCAGAGAATTAAAGGCAATCATAAAACAACAGTAAATCATACAAAACAAGTTTATAAGTGAGCTCAAGAGACAATTTAGTCCATATCCTACTTCACATCATGGGAATTTACAGAAGTTAATCTTCTGTAAACTCAAGAAACTGGTTAAAAATAAAGTGGCCTAAACCAAATTTACTGAGAAAAAAAACCCAACAGAGGAGCAGTTGTTCATGGGAGAATATGAAGGTTAAACAGCTGTTATTCTGATTTCTTTTCTAGTACAGCAGTATGCAAAGTTGATGAAAGCCCCAAATCCATGCTTTAGACAAGAGGCTCTACACAAACTGACGTAGCTTTGATGAACTGCATCCTTCTCTAGCAATGCAAACTGTCTGTATAAGAAAGTACAACATCAACACCCATGTACCACATAAAAGAATCAGTGTCTAGATTGGAAGAAACCTGATTCTTTTCTAACAATACTAAGTGATTCCTTCACTCAGAAGCATAAAGGATTGCCTTAAACTTCTCAAAATACACTCCACTTTCAGGACACTTAAATCAATTGCTTAAAGAATGTGAGCAAACAGGAGAAGAAAAAAATGACAGCAATTACAAAAGTCCTGATTATTAAATGGCACTTTAAATGAATCAAAGCTTCTGTGAACATCACTCTTGACTTCAGAGCTTTTAATTAGATCTTGTTTAAAGTATATCAAAGAACAGATGATTGTCAACATTAATAGACAGCATGGAACCATTAAATATTAGTCATCTACTTCTGATCCGGTCTCCTTAGAAGCTCCAGCAGGGGACAGAATAAGGCTAGCTCAATGTTCCCAAATGGACATGTCTCTGGATATTGTTTTCAGTCTGCACAAATGGCATCTAGGAACATCTATAGAACTGTTTGTATGTAATTGGATCTTTGACTTTTTCCATTCTATGGGCATGTATAGCCTCCCCCTTCACCTCTTTATACCCCTCCTCCCCCAATTTCCAAATGTAGCATATCTGAAACAAATAAAAGCCAATATCAATCAATTGTATGGAACTCATTCGTTCTTTCAAAAGACAATATTAGGTAAAAGTCTTTGGAGCAAACTAGCTGAAGTAGAAAGCTTTAATTCCAGGGCAGTGTACTTAATCCATCTTCATTTGCATCAGTGGAACAGATCCTTTAACGTGCTCCATTCCTTATCCACATGACTCAAGAAATCTCTGAAGAAAAAATTATTTGAAACATTTCTCCAGAATGAGCAGTTTCTCTTTGATTCTCCTTTCCTCATTAGCTATATACTCCATTGCTGAGCTCTACTAATGATCCTGTTGGTTTAATCCCTGTATTATCTAACAACTTAGAAGGAATGTTCTGCTTAAGTTTAATCACAATTTGTATTCCCTTGGTTGAAATTTTTTACTCCTGGACTTTTTATGGGTCACTAAATTAAGCACTACATAATAACAGTATCCCAGATTTGATGGAAGATAAAGTGTCACCTTCACTGGTGTGTGGGGCTGATTCTTTCAGCTGAGGGAAAAGAATTATTCCTTTATTCCACCACAACACTGTGGAGATCCTTCCTCCTGCAGTAAGGGTCAGCTGAGCCCTCTGTGGCACTAGAAGCAGCATGACAGAGAAAGATAGGATGAAACAGGATGAAAGAACAAAGTCTGTGGGGAGTATTGTCATGATAGCTCACTGTAAGAGTCAGATGTAGAGCTGTAGATATCACTGTTACCAAATCGCAAAGAAGTAGATGGCCTTTATTTTTGTAATTGATTTTCAGCAAAGACACTAGGATTTAATGTGGCTTTATTCACTTTATTAAATACACTCGGTTCTGCTATAATGATAAAAGCAGATTGGTTTTATTTTGGTCAGTTGTCTTAATAGGGAAAATTGGAGCAGGTCTTGTTTTTGTGTTCCAAGGTCACCTCTTACCTGAGCATGTTTGGTCCATGGCAATATTTGGTACAGAGCATCCCAGTGACCCAAGCAGCCTCTGTTCTTATTTCAGTCACAGCGGGGTTGTACACAGGCTTTCTTGTTTCCTTTTTTCTTTCTTCAGCCGCTTGCTGCAGTTGTTTAGATCTGTTCATGCTGTCAGTGGCAGAGTATGAGAAATGAAGCTCAACAGGTGGCAGGATTGCTACTGGCATCCTATCTGTTATCATTAGCTGGTGGAAGAAAAACATTGCTCAAATAGTTCTGCTGAAGAATAGCAGCTGATGGGTCTCTAATCTCTGTGCATGGCATGGGTCTTAAACAAAGCCCTGTGTTAACTATATGTCAAAATTTTGCCTGAAGCAATACATCCAGAGGATGGAATACATAGCTGAAGGTTTACTGAAATTGTACTTATTTGGTATCTATTTGGAACAAAAATACATTTGTGTCAGTGTAAATCTATTCATTCATGCCAGTGTAAATCAAGAAGAATACAGTGATTCCTACTGAGTTGCACCAGAAGACCAAAACCATACAATAAACACATCAGGATTTAGCACAGCAGTGCTAAAATCAGCTCGCTTGGAATTTTGGTGATGTTTACATAAGATATTGGACTTCTTGGAAATGCAGTATCGCAACTTGAGCCCTAAACCCAACAGTGCGACTGTAACTGGCCTTTTAGGACAGAGTTTTGCATTCTGAATGAACCAATGTTTGGGCTAAAAAGTAAAGGGAAGCATAACACTAAGTGTCTTACAGATTGGTGAATATAATAAAATCTACATAACATAGTGCATTCATGAGCACTGCAACAAAATTAATTAGCTGCTGCCACCGGAGGAAATGGAAATATTGGATTTTGCTACGTGAGACACTTTGAGACAAGTGGTATCATTTACCAACAAAATTAAAGAGCAATCGGACTGCAGAAGAATAGTGAGATTATTTTATATACATATATATATGTTACTTTATTTGCCTTCTGCTCACTTCATTCCAGTGCTGGATCTGCTCTTAGATACTCACTGCAAATTACTTTCCCTTTTGATACTGTGTAGGAAATACTGACCCCAGGTTGGAGCATCCATGTGGGACAGCAACTGGACTCACGCACACAGAATTGCACCTAAATAAGTCACGGTGATGAGAAAATAGATCTATTTGAACACTAAGAAGCTGGCATGTAGTGATGTTCCTTTATTGACTTTATAGCAATAAACTGAAGACTGGTTCCAGATGAGAAGCCATCCCTGTCTGCTTTAACTGTGCTATTTGTATAATAACCCATGCAATTGCAATAAAGTGAGCGGTAGCAGGAAACAAATCAAAACTATTTTGGGAGTGAGCCATTACTCTGTAATTTTCAAACTGAATCCCAAACCCTCCATGTCAAGACGCAAATTGCCAAAGTCACCTATGAATCCAGGCTGGCAGAGCAGCAGGCTGCTAATTCAGTTCTGCTTCCCTTGCTAAGACCACTGCAGCTGCAAATCTACCCCTGAAAACTTCTCTCCGCTCCCGGATTCATTAGTATGCTGCTCTGGTTTAAATGTCAGCAGCAGAACACGTAATATATGATGAGTTTAGAGAGAATTTTAGAGTAAAGTAAAATGAGCCATCGCGGGTGGCGTGTGCATTGCTCCGAGTGTGACAAACATTCATTATAGCAAATCACCAGATCCCTAAATACCTCCCCCTCCAACTTTAATGACACGTGGGTACATCGTCATAATCATCCAGGATATTTTGCTATAATTGCTTCATTTTAGGCTCATCTTGTAGCATATTGCCTGAATTTGTGGTGGCTTCATACTTGTTCATGTCTGGGGGCTAGAGAATGCCTTCTCAATATGGACAATTTGACCCATGAAATATTATAACACCCAAACCAAACATAGATTATGCACTAGAATAGGGATTTTTTGTGTTTTCTTGCAAGTTATAGATCACTGAACTCAGGGTGGCAGTTAGAGGGACACATGTGGCTCTTACGTGCAGTGATAGCATCCTGACACACAGTGATCAATGGAGGAGCATGATAGTTACGTGAGCTCTGATTGTCCTTGGGATTCATAGAGCCATAGTCTGTAAAGCCAGAAAGGATCATCATGGCTTTGGTGTAAGCTGTAGGACTTCTCCAGTTTTAACAACACCTTTCCTCTACAGAGAACAC
This sequence comes from Coturnix japonica, assembly GCF_054131305.1. Taxonomy (NCBI): domain Eukaryota; kingdom Metazoa; phylum Chordata; class Aves; order Galliformes; family Phasianidae; genus Coturnix; species Coturnix japonica. The sequence goes on along the minus strand of NC_140670.1, from coordinate 28,910,960 downwards.
CTGATCTGGATTTTCAGGCTGAGCTCAGTGAAAAATCTCCATCAATATTTAAAATATCATTCCAGTGTTCAAAAACAACATGATAATACCATGCCTCTGACTTCAGCCTGGCTTTGACTCCAGCAGGCCAAATATTCTCATCCTCCTTCATCATCAAGCTTTGCAATACAGTGCTGGATTCTGTTCACATCTATCCTATACAGAGAACATGCAGAAACAAACTTGTCTTTAGGTAGATTCTTGCAAATCAGAGACTTGGTTCTTCTTAGGAGTGGTGTTGAATTAGACCCATGTTCTGCAAGAGCTTCTTCCTTCATGACCAGGGAACTCTTAAACCTCACCTGCTGTGAGAAGAAAAAGGTGCAAGGAACAGGACTTCAATTTTCTGCCTCACTGTGGAAATAGGAAAAAATATCAGTAGATTCTAAGAATCAGTTACGGCCTTTATTGCTGCTCATAAAGGCGAGTTCTCAGTGGCCACATGCTCTCAATAGTTGTGTCTTTAACAACCCTTCAGTATCCAGACACCAGTGGGTGTCTTTCTAATACAGCCATAAACATGCTTATGTTCTGTGGGTCTCTCCATGTATTGATTTCCCCTGACCCACCAAGATATTCTCTGACAGTGGAATTCTTGCTCCTATTTAACCAACATGACTGAAAAATAAACTTTGGCTAAACTTCTCAGAGCTCCATTTCTAGAGGAGCTCGATGACAGCATAAAGTTATCTAATTCTTTCTTGCATACAAAGACTGGATTTCAAAAGATTAGATTGTCAGTTCTGTCACAGCCTTTATGAGCTTTATGATTCAGCTGTGCTGGGGAGACAATAAGCTGTGCTGAGTGGTAATAGTAGAAACTGTGCTTTACTCATCAATGTTAATGTATTTCAGTCACAATTTTTTCAAGATGGTTTGAGAATTTCATCCTAATGTGTTAGTTATGCTCTAATGAGGTATTCTGAATGAAGTTCAGCTTTAATGTGCTTTAAGCTTGCTATCTTAATTAGACCAATTGCATTAATTTCATATAAAAGCTTTGGATTTAACTTCATACTTTTTTTCAAGAATACATTCTAACTACTACATCCCAAGTCTCATTAAATAACAGAAACGCCACAATTTCATGTTCTGCATCAGGTATAAATAGAGCTGTCATGTAATACTCCATTTCTGACCAAAAAGAAGCCCAACATACAAAAGAACAGACCAAGAAGAAAGAAAACAATGCAAAGAACCCAAAGTGGTTAAAGTTATATAAGATCTTTATTATTTTCCCCATCAGCTTCAATTTGAAATGAATTTGGTGAACATCGTATTTCTGACATCTTGGCAGGCTGAAGCATTGGATCTTTCATGCTTCTCCTTGGGGCTCTGGCTGATGTAACTCCATCGTCATATCACAGATGTATGACATAATTCATTGCCATACACACATATACAGGCTCAACGAACTGAACATATAAGCATAGACTCATTGAATTTATGCTGGTTTTGAAACACATTTGTCCTTCCTACCAACATTCAAAGCTTCACAGTTGGCCAAGCACATTCCTGCAGCGTTGTTAGCCTACAGATTATTTTAACTTGTACTTAGCTGAGCCATAATTGCTTTACCCTCATTGCTTCCACTACAGCATCTGATATGATTAGCTACGCCATTAATTATCTTGTACTTTAACTATGAGCCTCCTGCTGAAAACCAAGGAAAGGTCAATGCACATATAAAGAAAATGCTGTCCAACAAGATGCATTTATCAGCAAATTAAGCACGTTATGCGCTCAGCACATACATACAGTATATGCAAGGGGCTTTTTGGTACGTACCCCATTCAACGCTGATGCTTCTCAAGTGATGCTTGGATTTGCTGATGCATTGATTTGGTTTCTCACCCTTCCATTAGATGCGTCCTGGGGTCCCCTCACTTTAAGGAAGTTTAAGAAACAATTTCATGCTGTGTCTCATAAGTAGTTTCATAAGTTTCATTTGGTTCATTTCAATTTAAACTGTCACCACCACTATTTATTTCCATATGTATTTTGTACAAGCTGACACAACTTCCTACTGCTCTGCCAACATCTGCATCATTTCAAACATGAGTAGCGTGGCTGGAGGTGTGATAACTGCTGTGAGTTTTCCCATGTAGATGCCACAGACTGAGAACACCTCACACTCTCTATCCATATCATCAAAAGAGGACAAAGTGTTTTCTCAGTGCTGGGTGTACACAGACAGATACTGCATGCTTTGATAAGTGTTGATAAAGAAGATGGAAAAGCTATTCTGTGTGAATGAATTTATCTGACCTGGCTTGTACAATTCATCATGACTGGTTTACCTGTACCATGAAGTCGTGGTTTACCTGGGGATACTACATCTTTTGTGCATATAATCTTACAAAGCTCAATAAACACACACTGCAAAGGACTGAATCTTTTTCCATATCTTGGTGTATTACTTAGAGAATAATAAAGAAAAAAAACATACTATGGTTGCCTGATGCCTACAGGAGCTCAAGTGCTGTTCTATCCTTTAATCTCAGTATTAAACCTAGATCTAGACTAATGGGTAGTTAGGGTGCAGCGTAGAACTGGCTCTAATTTTCTTATAGAACAATAACATATAAATGGCACAGGTACACACATACATGTGTTTCTATACACACATCATACATAAGTATCTATACATGCATCTGTACCTGTTAGTTCATACAGTCTCTGTCACTGTTCAGCCACTGGTTTCTGTTCACAGCTTTCTCTTTGCACTGCTCTCTAAGCAGGTTATCTCCTTAGAGAATTGCCCAAATCATTCATTAGATGCCATTATATTTCAATCAGTACTGAAACCTGCACTGCGATCCCATTAGCAAAGGATCTTCCAGCGGCTTAAACCACATAAACACGTACAAAGGATGGTCTGAAACTCATTATTGACAGGGTGCAATACTTAAAAACACCAAAGTCCCTTAAGAAATCATTTAGCCAAAACACCTTCCAGACAGTGCCAGCCTCATTAAGGATTACTTTAAGTTATTTTCTTTTAGGCTATGGCTGTGACTTTAGCTTTGCACTCAGCAGAACCATCATTACTTTCTCCACACGTTGCTCCACAGAGATGCTAAGGGGGAAAAAAAAAGAAGAGAGAAAGTATTTGTCATGATGTGACTGTGCTCCCTTTTCCCTGAGGCTGCAGAAATCCGAGATCTGTTTCTCCCTTAATTCCCTTCTACAACCTGCAACCCATCTCACTGGTGAGAACATCTCTGGAGGCTTACGGGAAATTCAAGGCTGTATTCTTAGCCCTTCACGAAGATGGAAGAGGTGGGGAAAGGACAAACATATCCAAACACAAGCAGAGAAAAGAGATGAATAACCAAATGTTTTGCTATGCCCAGAACAAGCCTTAGCTCAGGAAATGCGACTACTGGCAAACAGGCTCCTGATGGAGAAGCTCACAACCAGTATCTGAATCAACCCTTTCCCTACTCATGCACTCAGAGCAGTTCTGGGGCAAAATTACTGCTCTGCTTGTATTGATGAGGCCATTTTAACAAGATGAAATTCCAAATTATTTGAATACTTTTGTGGCAAAAGGAGAAATACAAGGTCAACTGCTTTTTATTCCCCTTCTTTCAGATCTTTGTTCTGTTATCATCCTTAAACAGATACACTTCACATTTGATTGCCTGAATCTGAAGCTATTTTATTGACATACGAAAGATGCTGCTTTTATAGCCTTCATATATCAAAGAAGCCTGGAGGGCTCCAAGTTTTGAAAGTCATCAGGCAGAAAGCAGCATTCCTCATGCATGCAGAGAGCTGCACTTTAGCTTCAAAGTGCATTATATGGGGCTCTCACACCCCACACACAGCTTAGCTGAAGTGATGCTGCAAGCAGAATTGTACTGATGAACACCTCAGTGCAGGTTATTGAACATTCTCACAGCTTTGGGCTTTGCAACAAAGGAAATAGAAGTTTATACTTTCCTGTGCACGGGTTGCTTTTAAAGTTACAAACTGTGAAAAGAAACATGTGATATAAGACTGGGAGTTACTGACAGTCAGAGGGATTCTTGGGTTTCACTGCAGCTTACAATGCAGCGAGAGCACAGTGCTCACATAATTCCAGACTTACTGGTCATAACCCTGTGCACAGGGTCAGGGATGGTCTAAACAGCTCCTGGGTTTGATCCAACAGATCCCAAGGAGCATTAGGATGCTCAGCTCTTCAGCCTCATTCCCTGCTCCAGCTGGGAGGCAACCAGGAGCTCAGTGGTACCCACAGCCCAGATCCTGCTTTTATTCCTCTCCTTCCTTTCACCACAGCGAACTGAGAGCAGCTCTTTGTCCTTTCTTTAAAGCAGACTGCTAGCAATCAAAGCAAACAAAACCCTCCCTACCTCTGCAGAAATGAAGAGCCTCAGCAGGTGTGTGTGCAGTTTTATTTACACTGGAGTGGATCCACCAGCCTTTAGGAAGCTAATCCTGATTTACAGTTAGGAAAAATCAGATAGCAATCTAGAGCCAAGCATGTATTTTATGCTAACAGTTGCTGTTACAAGAGTCAGGAAACAACCAGCAGGCTGCTCTCACTACATCAAAGCAAACTGTCAATAATCTTACATGATTTCAATTAAAAGCAGATACGCCAAGAACATGTTGAGCACTGAAATCAGACCGCACAGCTGGAGCAATATTTCTCATTATTCATCAAGAATCCATGGAATACCCCAACCCTTTATGTTTAACATTTGGGGAACACACCCTAATTCAAAGTGCTGATAAAAAACATAAATGCAATCTAAGAACACTTGCTTGGTCAGAGCAATGCAGCACTCCAAAGGGTGGCTCCTGAGTGCTTGCTCCTGTTAGGTTTGAACCCCAGCTCTCCATAGATTAACACTGCGTCACTGGCACCAACTGCTGAGACTTATTAAGGAAAAATGAAATGCAAGATTTTATTATTCATGACAAGAAACAAGATGACATACAGAGGAACTGGGGAAAACACTGTTAGGAAAGTAGCATTGTAGACAGAATTTGGTAGCACGTTTGTCACACTGCAGACATAAAGTTATAAATATTAATTTAACATCCACTGGAAAAAGGAAAGAAAAACCAAGATCAGGACAACTTCAGAAGCAGAGACTGAATAAATTCAATACTACACAAAATGTCACGTGGCACAAGCACAATCTGACTACACTGCTTTTACAAACAGAAGTGCTGGGAGAGGTTTCCAGAGGGAGGAAACTCACCAGCAAAGACAGCAGCTCGTGAAGCAGAGGGGCAGAAATCAGCCCTCTTTGCTCGAGTTAGGCAGAAGTATTTTCCAAATAACTCTGTTTTTAGATGGCAATCTGTTGGAAAAGCAGTGGATTTCAGAGAGGCTCTGATTATTTTTCTCCCCCTTAGGCTTCATTTATAAACATTTGCACCTGAAAAATCAATCAAGCTGCAATCCTTTAGGAGACAGTATATATTTTTTTCTACTTTTTGGTTATTTATCTCAACTTATTCTTCACACTATGTACTACCTTTTGGTTTTTCATTTGTTGGCTTGCTGTAGTTTTGTGCTTTTAAAATATATATTGGATTTACAGCACACTGCATGAAAGGAAATGTCTAGAAGGAAGTGTTCAGCCAAAAGGAAAATCCCATTGTTGTCCTCAACTATCTTGTAAAAGGGTGCAAAGAGGACAGGGACAGACTGTACTTGGAGAGGACAAAAAGCATCACATCAGACAAGCTCTGCCTGGGAAATGACAATAATATATTAGAAAAAAATCTTAGTAATAGTAGTCAAACCTTAAGAATAGAGCCCAGACAGGTGATGGATCATCATCATCATCCTTCAATAAGACCCTAAGCCACATAATTTAAGCTGACCCTGCTTGGAGCAGGGGAGTTGCACTAAACCTCTCCAACCTACTCTGTGATGAAATACAGATTTTTGCTGTAAAGACCCATAGGAAGTATTTATAATAATTAAAGTATATACACAAGAATGTGTATTTTACATCTACTTAGAAAAAAAAAAAAGTACTGCATTTCAAAATGCATTTACTGCAATAGCTGAAGCAAACAATCAGTAGTAAAGTTCTTAAGCCACAACTTGCATGTAAGTTGAAGCTAGGAGAAAGCTACAGAAGCTCAGTATTCACAGACCCAAATTTATGATTGCATGCAACCCTACTTATCTCAACCTCATTAAGAGATACACAGACTGGGCTGCTGACCTGGACCAAGATTATTATCTAATGCCCACGTGCTTCAGATTCCTATATTTCCATTAAGTATTTTGAGAGATTAAACTGCAATGTCAAGGTAAGTATTTCAGTTCTCACACATACAGCCTAGTTTCACTAAACTGCATCAATCCTTTGACCAAAAGGTTTTAAACTGCTCTTTTCAAGAGATGCGAACACTGAACGAACTGTAACCAACTTCTAACTTCTGTGAAATCAAAGTCACATTTCTATTAATAAAAAAACCCACAACAAAATAACCCAAACTCATAGCAGAAACTTAAAAAGATCTTTATAAAATCTCCATCACACTTACAATAGTAAGGAAAATTATTTTTGTTGCTAGTTTTTTTTGTAAATAGGAACAGCTTCATGTAATCTGTATTAAAGGTGGTTATAGCTGCAGTTTACACTTTATTACTAAAAGGGGGACCAATGAACACATCAAGAAATGCAGGTTATTGCTGTTTCTCAACAAGTCCTTCTTAAACAAGGATGTGCTGCCTTAGTAGACAAAGCATGTTGGACAGTCAGCTGAGTTAGGAGAGGGAGAAGTAATGACTTGCACGCCAGAGAACTTCCTCAGCGATCACTTTATATTTGGCAACTGTACAATTTAACTGATTTATAAAGACCAAAATCGTGTCATTCCATTCATCTCTTGAATGACGGGGCTGATCTTTTCAGAACTAAGTTTGCTTGAAGCGACACAGGAAGGCAGAATCCAAGAGAGCTCCGGACTGCAGGAAAAGTCTGATACTTATCCTGTCAGCTCTAACTATGCAAATAAGAGGTGTTCTTTGAAGCAGCTTTCACCAGGTCTGTCAGAACAGGGATGGCTGTGCAGAGAAAGCAGAACATGTATATAAGGGAAATGTGAAATAGATCAAGTTTGGCATTCCTGAAGAAGTACAAAGAAAATGAGATATGCCAACATCCAATTCCAAGAGGACTCAAAAAGATCTATAAAAATCCATCCTCCTGTCTGACCAGTTTCTAATCACAACCTCTTGAAAGGTAGTTGTTTTGAAGGCATACAGGCAATTACAAAGAAAAAGCTTGCAACTGCTCATAACATGTATAATATATGACATCCTAATTAGCTACTAGATCCTTATGCTTATAAGTTACCTACTGTATTCAGAGATACTAGAAGACACTTCGTTTGTATCTGAGCTTTTAGTATGTTAATGCATTCCCCCAAAAGTGGGTTCTCCAGAAGGAGTTATTTCTTACTAAAAAGGAAAAGAGCACGGTGACTTGAATCTTCCAAATTACACAGTGAAAGATACTCCCCTGAACAGAAGAATAAACTTCTAGTTGTATCTATACTTTACTAAAGGACAGCGTTCTCAATTGCAAGAGAACTTTAAAAGCATCTCAGCATTTTCAACCAAGTAACCAAAACAGATATAGGAAATGAAAACACTTCCACAGAAAATGCCTTCAGGTCACACATTAGAGTTATATCAAGCATTTATTTACAATTCTTATATGAAGCCTTTTATTACTGTTACATGAAGAACAGCTTAAAGATGACCTAGAAGTAAATCAAGTCACTCATACAAAAGAACAGATTTTTTTAATACTATTAGTATTATTTCATCAGTGAGTAGAAGCAAACAAATCCTAGTAGCTACTCACTAATTGCTAGTGCAATTGATTCTTCTTGTATGTGATTTTAGCTCAGACAGTTATCACTACTGATATGGTAAATAGTATGTTACCAACAAAAACATCATCAGAACACTACACAATACATACTGTACAGCACTGCACTGTAGATGGAACATCATATCCAATATCACCAAGTTTTCCAATGCTTTACTAAACCATTCACTGAACAGCTAGACTATGAAGATATAATAGAGACCACATTTCAGAGTTCTGCTGGCAATTACCACCTCATATCAAGAACTCTGACATAAAATATCTTTTCAGAAGGGAAAACAGAGCACTTAAATATTTCCTCTGCATTTAAACATCTAGAAATTGTTTTTTCAGATCAAAAATGACACTTTGCAGCTACCTCCTTCATAATTTAAACTTCAGAAGGAAAAGAGAAAGTAAAGAGATCTAAACTGCAGCTGAGTTTGTTATGAATGTGTTATGCTTGAGTAAACTTACAAATCATGTATCTATGCATCAATGTTGCGGCTGCTCGGGGTTGATATTCATAGTCCTGTATATTTCTTTGAGAAACAGCAAGGCAGTGTCTTCCGATTCCCTATGAAGTATTGGAGAAAAAAGTTAATTAGGCATGGATCACATTCTAACCCATCTCAGTTTATGCAGACTGTTTAGAGAGTTATCACCCTAATCTCTATCTTTTGGGAATGTGGTCTTTCTTCTATCAAGCTCCTTGAGTCACAACTCTGCATTTGTTTTTCATTCCCTCTGCAATAAGCCCTGGCCAACGTGCTTACCTTTTACTATGACATTTTCCTTTCTGTGTTCTCCCTAACTCTTACTATTCTGCAGTTTGAAATCCCCTTCTCCACCCACTTCTTTGATGTTATTCATTTGGCTTAAATCTTCTCAAATAGCCTATCACTTTCTGTCTGATGTGGGCTCCTGAATATATTCCACTAGCTTTCCTACTGTACTTAGTCCACCGCATCTATTACCCAGACATCAGAACAAAGCCTTCCTAGTACTGTCAACAATATTTTATCTTGCTTGCTAATTGGTTCGTGCTTTCTTGTTGATAGGTTGTAACAATAATCCATGGCCATCTGTTGCATAGAAATTAAATAATGTGAAAAATACTTTCAGGACTAATAGAATTCAAGTGTTATGTTTCAAAGTTGTTTTATCGGCTCTTCTTATAATGAAAGCTTCAGGCAATCTTAATTTAAATTAAGGAAAAAGAAGTGTTTAATGTTACATCTGTAAAGTGTTATATAAGCACAAAACCTGATACCAATGCAAGAGAGTAACAACCACAGTAAAATAAAAAACAACACTGTTCACCAGGTGTTAAGCAAACTTAAATGAAGTTCTAAAGCTGCAGGAATAGTTAAATAATGACAACACTCCATGCTTTCAAAGAACTTATACATGGAGGTAGCAAAGATAACTTAGACTGTCAGAACGGCAACCATCTAAATGAGAACTCCTTTACATAATACCTGTGCAGTGCTAAACACGCACAAGGATCTGTCTGATCTACAGACATTTTCAGCAGTCTAGTATGGAGATGGCAACCATATTTCTCCGTGTTCTCTGCTATTGAACAAGCAAGCAAACAAGCAAGCAGAGGGATCAGCATGGAAGCTCTGCTCCATGGAACACAAACTGTTTTTTAAGGGATTTCCTCACCACCTCCCAAGGAAGAAACAAAAAACCTCACAAATTTGGGTCATTAATGACCAAAAACCCAGACAGGGGGAGATATGTTTTTAAAATTCGGCAATGACTGGCTGCCACCTTGTGGAATAAAGCTCCTTTCCTTCAGCTCTACCTGCAAAACAGCAGTGCCACCGCTGGGTCACTGACTGCCTGGGAGCTCTGTCGGAGCAAACCAGAGCTTGGCTGCACTGCAGCTTTGATAAACCTTTCCACAGGCAGTTACTGATCTCTCCTTATGCAAGTGACATCAGCTTTCCTAAGATCCTGCAAGTAATGCTTCCACATTCTGTACTTCACCCTCTGAAAAAATGCCTACTTCTAAAACTTATTAGACATCAATAATAAAATCTTTAAAGAGGAAAACACAAGAACATAGAGAAGTGCTTGCTCCATTCCTGCTGAACTCAGAAAGAGAGACAAGTATTTTGGTTACTCAAAGAGAAAAGTCACACCCCTCACCCAACAGCATTTTGTATAAGTCAGCAACTGATAACCCAGCTTGTTTGTTACCTATGAAGTTGTTGTAGCACCACCAGATACAGCTTACATACCCTCTGTTCTAGCATTCCACAATCTGTGAATTCTCACATGTGCTTAATTATTGTGTCCCCCTTTTGAAACACTATTACTTAAAGAATGCTGACACGGCAACAGCATAGGCAGGTCTATATGATGCCAAAATATTTTCTAGTAGCTGTTCTGCATATGAGCAACCACTGTCTACATGTGGTAAATCACAAACATCCAAGTGTACAGGAAAAGTCTGCCATGCCTTTTTCTTCCTTTCCTTTGTTGAGCTTTAGCAGCACAGCATCAATATCTTTCACTTCAACACAAAGAGGTAATTAAGTTTAACCATATATTGAAGTCTAATACAGTCTCTTCACAGATAGTTCTGTTTGAAAAGCTACAGATGGCAAAATGCTCATTAAGCTCTCCTTTTAAAAATAGATGGTACTAAAGGTATGTGCTTTGACTTTCTGAGTTCAATAGACCAATACACAACATCCTGAGGGCAAACAGGACTATAGATTTGTTTACACTGTGCAAACGCACACTGCTTTGAAATGAAACTACCTAACAGGGAAATCTAAGTCAGGCATCCTAAGAATGAAATTCCTGAGTAATCATATATACTGTCCGCCTTCACATTTGACTTGTCTCAACTACTTCACCATCTAGAATATAATAGATTTAACTTTGCAGTATAGCCTGAGTGGGAAGAAAACACCTTTCCAAATGGGAGACCATTTCAGAATTTAGCCATGACAAACTCTTACCAGTAGCACAAATGACTCTGTAAAGCAAAAAGGTATTCGTTGAAGCTTTCTATTGGTTTTTCTTGTAGAACGTAATCAATACGTCGTCCTCCATTCAGCATTCCAACCTTCACTGTAAAATCCTCATCTTTTGGAAGCTCTGGACTTTCGGTGATCTTTTCAGCTACAATTAAAGATTTTAAGATTTTATATAATTTCAAGCTATATACTATAATTAAGTATTATTACTCAATTTCCCTGCTACAATTACAAAGTACTTGCAGTTAGACAATTATAGCAGTATCAACTGACTAGGATGGCATTGCATAAACCAGAAAATCAATAGCAAGTGCTCAGATACTCAAGTTTCTATGAACTTGAGATCAATAAATAATAAAACGACAAAAAAAAAATGTGTCCACGTACCTTCTACCACTTGCTTTTCCTCTTCCTCTTTAATTTGGTTAGCAACTTTCTCCAGTTCTGCTTGTAGCTGAGTTGAAGATGTATGAGCACGTGCAAATTCGTTAAGCGTCTGCCATGCACTCTTCAAAGAGCTGATAAAACCCTGTTTCAGATCAGATCCCATTCGAGACAGAGAGTCTTTCAACTCTAGAAAGAACACCACAGCAAAAAGTTTAAAATGTAGCTAAAACCAGACCACAGCAAACATAGTTAAAATGGAGCTAAAACCAGAATTAAGCTCTATTCAACAAATGTCCCAGCTGTTAGGAGGAACAGGTCTGTAATGTCATAAACATGCATTTCCTGCATCTCTATTTAAAAAGATTAAATGAAAAATAATTAATGCACAATATTTCTCACTGCATGGGTTAATGAGCTAACTCAGCAAATGTGTTAAAAGCAACTAAGTTGCTATTCAGTACTGGGGGCAAACACTGGACAAAAGAGGGCTCTCCCTAAAAGCTCCTCTAATGTTTGATGGCTTAATGGTTAGATTCACATTGCTCTGTTACATCAAGAATCAGAGTTTTCCATGAAACATTCATCTAGATCTAAGAAAAATCAGTTTTGTAAACAGATACAGACGATATTTTTTTTTATTACATACACTTTAAGAGTTGCAACCTAAAACATTCCTAAGCAAGTACCTTGTCTAGCCCAGGAAAACAGACTGATTCTAACATACCATTGTAAAGCACAGATGCTACTGAATTTCTTTATCCAAGACTCTGAATGAAGACGGACTTTCAAAAGGGCCCTGAACTGTTACACTGACAACTAAACAGTAAAACTGACAATCTTTATTGATGTACACAAAATTTAAGCCACCTTAGTCCAATTTGTACTCCTAAGCAATAAAATTCCAACCCATGCATTGGGGAAAAAAATATTTGCAATTTTTTCCTGAACATTTTCCATACTGAAAAGACTGATTAAAAAAAAAAATCTAATGGAGGTCATCTGGGACAAGGTAAAAAATAAAATAAAAACTATCTAACAACACAAGACTGGTATTTGGACACATGGTCTCCTCAAACTGTGTGATATTCTACTGCATCAAACAAGTAAGTTCGGAGTTAGATCCATAATTTACATAAGTTTTCTTTATACCTAGATGAAGTCTTTTTCTGCCTTTGTGGTGTGGAATAAGAACTGGTTTTAAATTCAAGTCTTCAATGATCATTGGCTCTATCCTGTAAGCTACTGGATCAAGCTGTTAAGAAAAAACAAGTCAAACACTTTGGTTAAGCTCTAAAAATGAACATGACAAATATTATCAAGCAATATACAGGCATGGAACCTGTAAGGCCAACTCTTTTTTTTTTTTTTTTGAGTAAATATCACAGGTATCTGGAATATATATCCTAGATGGGTTATTTTGTTTTATGAAAGTGTACTTAAAGGGAAAGGAGGTGCAATGCTCTGAGGTTAAAACTTAGTAACTTAGTATTCTGCATAGAGGTTTGCATCAGCTAAAATAAAAACCCAGAAGTACTGGTTACTCACTGGATGGTAGATGTTGAAGAAACCCTTGCAAGTAGGAAGTCTGTAGTTTTCATCAATCTTTTCCAGTCCTCGTACAGTTAGGAACACACCAATAGGAGAACCAAGAGCAAAGAATGTATCCGGTTCAAAGTCCAATGCACTGTAAACTACTGAAACCTATCAGACAAAAGTTAGAAAAATAAACCCTCAGCACTGCCAGCTAATTAATATAATGCTTAACTAAGAAGAAAAAAACAAGACACGTCAGTATGTATTAAACACAAGTACCTCCAAGACATCTCAGCTGCAGCGTTCCATTCCATACTAATTCTGTAGTACTGTATATTATATACACACGCTATTACAACGTAATATTATTTTTAAAACTTCACACTACAGATAGATTCAGAAAAATTAGAAGTTGATATTCATTTATTTGAACAGGAAGCACTCAAGGTGTGGTTCAAGTTAAGGCTGAGGTACAACTTAAATGTAACAGCACATATGGGCCAATTTAGGCCATTCAGTACCACCGCATTCTTACCATTCTGATTTTGGAACAGAACACTTTTTATAACTCACTCGTTAGTGAAAGTAAAAAAAAAGCTAATTGTCCTGGTATCCTCATAATAATAGTGTTTTTCAGTAATCTGATCCCACTCTCCCAGCACTCTCAAACCAAAAGGTGAAGCTTTCCATAAGCATCTGCACAGATGTAGATCAAAGTCAATGTTGAATGAATGAAATCACACACAGAAACAAGCAAAAGGATAGAGTAGTTCCAGATGGTTTGATTAAATTTATGTGGTCTCACCTGACCAGTTCCAACTTCAAAATACTCATAGTCAACATTCACAGAAGAAACAGATGCACCAACTGGAAGCTTCCTCTTTGAGTGCTGCTGACCAGACTCTGAAGGTGAGACAGAAGTAACCGTTTCTTTTGCTTTCTGGGAAACTTCTTGTGTTTGGAGCATGGCAGCCAGTGCTGCTTTCTTCTCTGCTGCTGCTTTCTTTTGTTCCTTTTGAGACAGGTTTCAAGACCAGAAATAAAATAAATATTTTTTCCACATCTATCAGAATTCTTCTAATACATTCACGTTGTTAACAAGTGTGTTTAAGAACAGAAGTTACTCAACAGCAAGGAAGTCAGTTACACTTGCTTAACAACTCTTTCTCACTCCTGAAAAATGTATTTACCTGCTTGGCTGCTCTGTCTTTTACAAAATTGGCTATTTTCTTTCTTGGTCCAAGGGGTATCCCCATTTCCTTCAGGTCATCAATTGTACACATCAGCTTTAAAACAAAACCACAAATATACACAAAGTACGCTTAATAACTTCTCAAGGAGCATATATCATTTCTTTTGGGAAATGAAATAGTTAAAAGACATTCTACAAAGCTACTGAAATTACAAAGAAATAAGAATACATAACACATAGTGAGATAACTGAAAAAAACAAGTCATATAACTTCATGTCATAGTCTTCATGTCAAGCACTAATTATGTTACTTTTATGACTACTTTCATGCCTGACAGTATACTGAAGCAAAGGAAGAAAACAGACAACAACAAAAATCCAACACCTATACCCTGGTATAACCCCCATGAGCCAACTGAACATTACTGTACCAGAGATTCCATGTCAATTCGCTCCTTTTCAAATGTGTTTGCATACTCTGATAAACTCAGCATCTCCAGAGTCTTCTGCAAAGTAGGAACATCATCATCTACTTCAGGCTCACAAAGGTCATCACCAGAAGTAGTAATTGAGGAGCCCAAGGAACTGGTATCTTCAGTCATCTTAAAAGGACAGCACAGAAAGAGAGTCACATCAGTCAGTAAGAAGTGCATATATAGCAAATAGCTTTCAAACACTTAAAAATGTATTTCCATTAACAATCAAACAGCTGGACACTGCATCAAGCTTGACAACAAATTCATTCTTTCCCTCTTAAAAATCTCCCTATCACTCAGATTCCGCAAAGGCAAGTTATGTGTCCACAAGGCCAAAAATAATGCACATGACTAAATACCAGGACAGCTCTACTTGGATCTTCAGAGAAAGGGATATAGTTTGTACAGAGATTTGATAATGTTTACAAAATGACACATTACCATTAACACGTCAAACATGCTATGAGAATGTGCAACACTGTTTCAGTCAGTAAACTCTGTCTACTAGAGAAGTTGTTGAAATTATCAGATCTACTTGTTTGGGAAGATTAGTATGCAAGTTACCTGTTTATCTTGAACAGACATATCCTTTTCAGTCCCATTAACGCCAGAGAAAGGTTCAGTACTTACTGATGAAGCCAAGTCTTTCTGGTTAGATAATATATCAAACAGAATTAAAGAACCTGGAAACAGAATTTAAAGTTGCTTTAAGAAAAGTTTTAGATATTCCTGTCCCAAAGTGATAAGCAATAATTAGATACAGTGGTTATAGCAACATATAAATTGATTAAAAAACAAAACAAAACACTGAACTTAAACACACGTATCAACACATTCAATCTCAGTAAAAAGCAAAACAGTATCTTTTTAGTCTTTTTCTATTCAAGGGGAATGCAGTTGCCAATATTAAACTACATTTTAACCATCTTAGTCTGCTTCCCAAAGTAGGAAAAAGCCCAGCCCAAACCAATATAAGTTCTATAAAGTTGTATGTCGTGTTTCAAAAAATGATATCAGTTTCACTAAATGAATTACCTGCCTAAGATGACACTAATAACAAACTAACTTTTAAACTCAAGTTAGACATTAAGTCTTCATGAAGAAAATTAAGACAGGTCACACATGCATGTATCCCGGACTTACAAACTTTCTTGCAAGGCTTTATGAATGCAGCCACTGAGAAGGGCTTTATGATAGAACAGAGCCTATCATCTAAGCTCAGCCTTCTGCTTCATAAAGGTTAAACTTTCCTTCATGTACAAATGCTGGTTTTACTTTAAATCAGTGCCCTAAATAATTACCTAAACTGTGTCCAGCCACAGAGACTCCTCCTTTGAAGTCTGGATTGCGACTCATGAAAAGCGCATACAAACGGTTCATTTCCATCCCCACTTTATCCACAATCGTCTGACAGTAGGTGGGGCTGTTGTAAAACAGGATGTCAAGGAGGGTTTCATTGGTGAAGTGGCGCAGGCGTCCAATCGATGGCAAAGTGATTTTTTTGATGTTCCTGGTCAGAACAGAGAATCGTTAGTAGTAGTAGTAGACAAGTTTCTGAACTTGTGAAACAACAGGTGGCAGAACTGAAGTGGGATAGGGATACTATGGATAGGGTCTTTAGAGACATTGAAAAGCACACAGTTTTCTGGCCTTGTTGTATATTCATACAATTAGCACTCAAGGAATGGACAAAGGGCTTAATGCCTTCCTCAAAGAGGACATTGATATCTCCTAGAGTAAGACTTAAGACTGCAGGAAGGCACAGGAGAGACGACTATCCACTGTGAATGAAACACACCTGTTGCTGTACTGCACTCCCACTCTCCTAAGTGTTTCACGTATCAATTGCATTAGCCACTTCCATAAAAATGCTGTACCAAATGTACAGCATGTATGTATAGATACAAGTCATGTTATTCAGTCATGAAAAATAACAGAAAACATTCCACGTCTTTCCAACTTTCCTTACACTGTACAACAAAGTGACAACTATAAAAAAATAGCAGCAGTTTTTGTTGCACACTGAGTCATTCGTATAGCCTAAGAAGCATATTAATTTCTCTAGTTGTTTCTACAGAATAAGATGAACAGTGTACTCACCTGTCTACACCTGTTGCATCTCCATGCAGAGAACTATGCCAGTGAACTGGAAGGAACTCCACCCTGCTCACTTTACCTTCCTCTAAAGATTTCTTAAAGTGAGTCTGCAGCAACTTCAGAGAAACGGATCTAAAATCATCAACTGTAGAGAAGCAGAGTAATGAAAATCTGATAGTAAAGGTATTCAAGTAGCACACAGTTACAAATATTCTTTTTTCCCCTCAGTTACAACAGGCATAAACAAATACAAACTAAGGAAACTGCAAAGTGAAAAAAAACCTTTTCAAGAATTACTCAAATGGGCTGCTTTTGTTTGTTTTTTAAGCGCCTTTTTGTACCCTTCCTCTTTATCTCCCAACAGTGCATTTTTACTCTAAGAGCAGACCACACACAGCCTTCTTAACTCACTCAACTGTCTTAAATAAATAAACCCAAAGAAAATCACACACCCCAAAACCCACAAAAAAAAAGGTTTTTAACAACACACTTACCTAAAAGATAAGCTATCTACACTTAACAGTTAAAAATAAAACTGCAATTAAACAAGGAAAAACTTACCACATTCAACAATGCTTCTAAATCTCAAGTCACATACAGGACCGATGCCATGAACCATAAACACCAAATGGTCAACCTGGGACATTTCTCCTGTAGAAAAAGGAAAAATTCAGAGTACCAGTATTTACTACACTAGTGAAATATAGAGTTAAGCAATCTTAGTTGCTTCATATAGCTTATTACATACCATGGTTCAAGATATCACACAGTCACAAGACTGCTTTTGATTAGAAAGCAACACCAAAGAACTGCAACTTAGATTACAGAGCAACTTTAATCTTTAGACTCTAAACACAAACAACGTTCTGCAGCTCCACTCACTATCATCCAACTTTTGCACTGAACCAAACCTACCGCTCAAGATGCAGGCCCACATACACTAATCACATACCAGCAGGTATTTCATCATGATCATCATCGATTCCACGTTTTACTACCCTTGGTCTTGCTTGACCATCTTGAGAGGTGCCCCATTCGTCTGATGGGGCAGAAGGCTGGAACTGAACTATAACCTGAAAAAGAATACATTTACCAATTGCAAACACAAACAAAAAACCTTTTAAAACCCTATAAGCTTCTCCACAGTTTTCCTTAAATTAGACTCTGATTAATCCCTCAGATAAGCATTATTCAAGTGCCTTTCTCCTGGACCTCAGCGCCCACTCTCTCTTATCAGCCAGCTATTTTTTTGTGAATAAAATGACTGTTTCCCCTATTTACAATTATTCTAATTTAAGGCAAAAAAAAATTATCAGTGCTCATCAGAGAAGGAAAACATTTGAAGGAGCATAGAAACCTTAAAAAAACAATTAATTCACTAGCATGGCTGTTCACAGTCACTAGCACAATAGTGTTATGTCATATTTAGGACACTAAGAGTTTTATGTGCCTCTTCTCTAGGGTTTTTCCTGGATAAAAGTTCTTAACCTACATTAGCATGTGGTTAAAGGAGGATATTTTTATATATATATATATAAATAATGCATTACTGCATCTGTGATAAGAGAACAGTTAACAACACCGATCAGTAAGTCTGAAGTCCACAGTTAAGTCACAAGACACTGCTAGCAAAGCATTTACAGTACAAAAAAAGATGTGGCTATTCTACTTCTTCTGGCCTAGAAATAGTTGCAGTGGAAGACTTAAATATGGCTTAAATAGTCAAGCTAATTTCCTTACAGTTTGATTAATGCTCTTCTTCACATGAAAGCTTAGTTTAAATTACCTTCCAGCTGGTAGAGACTGACTGAGGTTAATTAAAATTGCCTCCTGTTTGCTGCCAGTTACACTTGGCAAATATTTCAGCCATCTAAACCCTTATTCTTTCTAAGTACCAGGATGCCCTGTATTTTAGGTGACAGCACATTGAGATGAGTTTAGTTTCTATAAGCATTATCATCTTAAATGCACACACACCCAAAACAATTAATAAGTCAGTTTCAAGCAAAACTAACCCTGCATTATTTTTATACTCTTTCACCCCATTGAGTTCTGCAAGAACCGGTTGCCAAAATCTGTTACCTTTGGATTATGCATAACAATTGTCTCCCCATTTGGGAATTCAAGTCGACGATGCCATTGATTTGTAGTTACAGCTCTTTTATATTCTGCCTGAAACAGCAAACAAGTTAAATTGAGGGGGTATTCTTATTTCAAGTCTTTTTTGGCCATGTAGATTATCTGTAATGTTAAGGTTAGAAGTTATAAAGTTTTATCTATGCTATGAATGACATGGCTCAGTACACACAGTGGGGATGGTTTGAAGGTTGACTAGATGTTATTAGTGGTCTCTTCCAACCTTAGCGATTCTGTGATTCTAAAAGCAACACAGATGAAGCACTACACAAGTTGATTTAAGACCACAGCAGTGTAGGCTCACTGCATGAGCAATTAACTATTCTGGCCATTCCACTTTCCAGAACTTGCTTACTTATTGTTCCAGAAATTACTACTGAGAATCATTTTAAATGAAACGAAAGTAATTCTACAATCATAAATAAAAAGTACAAGTTATTCATGAAACTTATGTAAGAAGCAATACATACCTCTAGCTTATCACTAAAATCCTCAGTGTAAGGAATAAAGCGGCTATCCTTCTCTCCCTTATAGAACCACATACATCGTCTCACTTCTGAAGGCTCTTCTTCCCAGTAAACAGCCTTCCTCATTCTGTCATACAGGTACACGTCATAGCGACCACCATCAGTGCTCAGAACCACACTCTCAGGATCAGGCTGGACTGTGACATAAAAGTTACCCTCAATTACAATACAAACATATGCATTCTTTTTTCCTGTCTCATTCCAAGGCCCCAGTCACTACTGTGATTGACACTAAGCCAATTAAGACAGATAATATTTGTATCATGGAAGTTTAATACCTTCCATCTAGTTTCTTCTGCTCATCTCTGAAGAAGATATGATTAAAATCTTTATAACTTACCAGAATTATAGACTTCCTCTAGTTTTGCAGAATCCAGAATGCTGAACGGCATCCATATTTGCTTGTCCTCCACCACCTTACAGTAGAACCAGTGCGGCTGAACTGGCTCATATTGGTTCTGCAGCAGAACAGGAGGTGCTTGGACCAGTGGACCTGCAGGCCTGGGAGCTCGGAGCTGTGACTGAGACGGAGG
Organism: Coturnix japonica; assembly: GCF_054131305.1. Classification (NCBI taxonomy): domain Eukaryota; kingdom Metazoa; phylum Chordata; class Aves; order Galliformes; family Phasianidae; genus Coturnix; species Coturnix japonica. The sequence goes on along the minus strand of NC_140670.1, from coordinate 28,891,182 downwards.
AAACTGAAAATAAATATAATTCTGAGCTTTTATTTCTGTTTTCCATGGACATTCTCTTTCAATCATAAAATAGTATAGACAAGTTGCCCATTGCTTATGTTTTTGAAAACTTGCAGGTTTCCAATTACAAGATAGATCTTCAAGGTAAAATATACAATTCAAAAAGGAAGAGAGTCTTAAATTGTTAAATTCTGATAGCACCACATCAGGAACAACTTAATTACCTGTGTCAATGGCCCTGGAGGTGTCTGATACATCTGGACAGGTGGAACAGAGGATGGTTGGTGAACAGGTGGGGTTGGTGCCTGACTCTGCTGCAGTTGTGGTGGAGTAAGGTAGGGGTTGGCTCTGCTGCTCAGGGTGGTGTGGCGATAAGGGTTATAGCCCTGCTGAGATGGAAGAGCAGAAGCATTTGCAGGTGGGGGACAGCTCTGCTGAGGAGTCTGATAACCTGCAATTCCCATCTGTGAAGTAGGTGGAGGACCAGAAGTGGACTGTGACTTGGGAAGCTGTGGAGAAAAGGCATTCTGCCCATCCTGTGACCCAGCCACAAGTGGAAGTGAATTTGGAGGCCTGGAGAAAGCTGCTGCTCCAACAGGTGGTGCAGAAGATGTTAAGGGCGGCTGCCCAATGCTTCCAAATGGATCGCTGCTACTGGGCACTTGAGAGAAATAGTTGAAAGTCTGTGGAGGATTAGGGCTGGCAGAAGTCTGACCCAAGAAGCTGTCCTCTTCTCCAACATCTGCAGAATCATCTGCAAAGACAAACAAAGGGATGTCCTCAGAGGTTCAAACAAATCAGCATATGTAGACAAAACTTTCTGTAATGTTATGAGCTATTTCCAAAACTCCATTGGACTCACTCTATGGGACGAAAGCATTATAAATCTTACATATCCTTGAAGATTAAACATGCCATAAACAAAGGACACCAAGCCTTCAAGAACATCTAAAGCAGACCACAAAACTCATTCAGTGTGCATAGATGAAGCAACAAAAACTGAAAGTGTAAGGATGAAACCACCACTACTGCTTCTCTGCTCCTCAGTCCCCAGGGAAAGAGAGACCAAACACCCCTGCAGCTCCAAATGGCTGATAACAAACATCTTTACACCTTTATCTGTAGCCAACATCACAGGAATACAGCATATCAAGGGAGCACTGGGGAATACATAGAGAGATGCCCCCAAGGAAGCTGCTGTTCTAATTAATTAATCAAACTACTTCAAGTATATTTGGGAAGCTCAGTCTATCTGTGTGTCTCCTAAAAGAACAGACGGACAGACTTTTATCTATCCATACGTGCATGTAGTTTGCAGACACAATTCCTACGTTATCTCTTTTCTAATTTGAACAAACTCCATTGAAACACTTGCACAGACTGGCAGGAAATGAAGCACTTTGTACAGTATTCCTCTCACACACAATGACTGTGTGACAGCCTCCTGTGCATCCCTCACAGATAATACCTGGTCACTTACAGAATGACACCTGACAAGAGTCCTCATTGGGAACACTCTACCTACAGTAACAGTGTTATTTATTTCATCTGAACCAGAGAACACATCACCTTCAAACCACAAGGCACAAAACTCTTACTCTTCAAAGCAATTAATTTCACTCCAGCTGCAAAACTATGAACCTTCATCCTATCTAAAATTAAGTGAAAAGAAGAGCACACAACTAATCACACCTTATCACTGAAATCCCATCAACAGATTTCCCCCCTAGCCAGGAAGCTGCCACATGAGCCACATACACAAGACTACTTTCCAGACCTGCACTTAAAAACCGTAAGGATTACACAAACTCAAGTCAGTAAATACTTCAGTTATGTATCTTAGATAAGTAAGGATGATACTGTAATGCTCTTATTCCCTCTCTCCCCCTGAAAACACCTAAATAACATCCTGAAGTCGCACTATGCAAGCACGCCTTTAAGCCCACAGATACACTGCGTTTATTTCCCTAGCTAAAACATGTCAGCACTGAAATCAAGCTTTCATTTTGAACTGAGAACTGAGTTAAGCCCCCATATGGCTCCCACACGCCATAGCCCCCATCAGAGCCCCTCACGGCACCCCGTACCCGCAGTGAGCAGAGCAGGGCTCGGTGTAGCAGCCGGCTCCTGGCTGACCGGGATGAAGGGCACGGTGAAGTTGAATTCGGTGGCGGAGGAAGCGAACAGAAGGTTGGTGCCCCCACCCGGCTTCCCCGCCGCCATGGCTGCGGCCCGTCCACGTCCCTTCCCCGTGGCTGCCCAGCCCCTTCCGCCCTCATCCCGCCCGCCTTTAACATGGCGGCCCCGCGGCCGGGAGCGATGAGGGGAGGAGAAGGGAGGGGCGGGAGGAAAAGGCGGGTCCGGATCGAGCCGCCATTGCTGAGAGGAAGAGGAGGAGGAGGAGAAGGTGGAGGGCGGAAGTCCGCGGCCCCAGTGCTGGGCTGGAGAGCGGGAGTTGGCGGCTGTAGGGCGCTGGGGTGGCTGCGGTGGTGGTGGTAGAGCAGCATTAGCCGCCTTCGCCATGCCGTGTGTGGCCGACTGGCTCAACAGCCCCTTCAGCATCGTGCAGGGCATCTTCGGTGAGCGTGGGGCCGGGCGGGGCCGGCAGCGGGCGGCGGGAGGGCCGAGGGGCGATGCGGGGCCATGCGGGGCGATGGCTCCTGCCCTTGCCGGGCTGCGGGGCTGTGCCGGGCTGTGCAGGGCCGTCCCAGCTGGGCGATCCGCTTCTGAACTTCGATAGGACGAACCCTTTAGCAGGGCTAGGGGAAGTTAGCAGGACATGGGGAAATGGTTTTAAGTTAAAAGAGGGAAGGTGTAGGTTGGATGTTAGGGGGAAGTTCTTCACTAGGAGAGTGGTCAGGCCCTGGAACAGGCTGCCCAGGGAGGTTGTGGATGCCCCGTCCTTGGAGGTGTTCAAGGCCAGGTTGGACGGGGCCCTGGGCAACCTGATCTAGTAAAGGTGTATGTTTGGTGGCCCTGCCAGGCAGGGGGTTGGAACTACATGATCCTTGAGGTCCCTTCCATCCCAGGTCATTCTGTGATTCTGTGAACCCACGTATATTTGTCGGGCTGGCGGTGCTGCTGCCGTCGGTCCGCTGGCAGTAAGTACAGGAGGTGGCAGCCGAGCCGCGAGCACATGTGTTTGGAGCTGGAGGCAGCCCGTAGAACTAGGGCTCTTCTTATAGCCTTGCTGCTCGCTGTACCCTATGGACGCTGCTGGTGCTATAGCTGAGGCTCAGTGCTAGGCTTGATGTGAGCTGAAAGCTCACCGAAATAAAGAACGCTTCCTCAGGGAAGCAGAAAGCGGTGCCTCCTACCCGAGGGTGCTGCTGTGTTTCAGAGCCCTTCTGCGCTGCCCAGCTGGTCTGTTGTTGTCTCATTTCGCCTGTGGGGCGTGGGATGGGAACCCGGCACAATGTGACATTCATAAAGTCGTCCAGGACTCCGCTGTTTGCCCAGAATAGGGATAAACGTTTGAATTGCTTACTGTGTTAGCGTGGTGCTGAATGGGAGGCTGTTATGTGATGCAAATGTTCATGGAAACCTGCCTTGTTTTGTAGCCCAAAATACTCCAAATTCCGACTGGGAGAAGAAAGTAACTGACTACTTCAGAGAGAAATTAAAGGAAAACAACGCTACTAATTGGGTAAGGCTGTTATTCTCTTAGAGTTTCGCAATTCTTAGGTTACATTCTTGTACCTCCTAATCATTGCAGCGATTCCCTTTTAAGAAGCTCTTCCCATTTGTTGATATGCGCTTCTGAACGTTAGGCCTTTGTGGTGTACATTTACATTTCAGTTGCTCTAATCTGTATGTAAAACCAAGATGCAAATTCCTCACTGATACTGCAGCAGCTCCTGTCCTTGGATTCAATGTGCTGGTTTGCTTTGGGCCCCACCTGCTGAGCGCTGCCTGCTGGTGCTGGGATCCAGTAGGTGGCAGGAGCTGACAAACACTGTCATATCTGGAGGCCAGCCCTGTCTGTCTGCAATAAATACACACAGCAAGTGTTCAGACTGTTCTTCTTTCACATCCTTCTATCGTAATGCTGCGAAATTCAGCTGGATTGTAGAAATAGCTGCTTGGATGTTTGTATTTGAGGGAAAAATAGCCTCTGCTAAAACTTCTGGAAGTTCAGCAAGGAAAAAACATGCTTTAGATTTAAAAATAAAGCATCCACACCTGAGTTCAAATGGTGCCTTAGCCTAAAAGGCTGGCAACGATGGCATCGTGGAGCACTGTTATTTGGATTAAAAGCAACAGTGCTGCAGGGTTGGAGCCAAGCGAGTTAGCAGTAGGATATACAGGATGATAAGAGAAGGGCGGTGGCAGCTGTTTGCAATGTGGTTTGTTGGTTTCTTTTTTTTGCTGACTTCATGGTGGTACTTAATGCTTGTATGGCAGCTGGTGAGGAAGAGCTTTCTGTTACAGGTCCCATCGCTGAATGATGTCCCTGTACATTACCTGAAGCCCAACAGTTTGGTGAAATTTCGCTGTATGGTTCAAGATATGTTTGATCCTGAGTTTTATATGGGTGTCTATGAAACAGTTGACCCAAACACAAATGCACGTGTAAGTGAAATACTGACATTACTTCTGTAAATGCTTAGTGGTTTCTTCTCCCTAGCTGTCACGTTTCTCACATTGCAGAGCTAAAGCTATGGGGTCTGGGCACTGTCTGGTGGTAGTTTATTATATAGCACCAGTAATATAACAGTATTTATAATTCTCTTGGGGAATTTAGGGAATCGATATTGCTTTAAAAATATATATCTTTGAATAATTCAATACTAATTCAAATGTAAATCATTAATGTTCAGGCTGCTGGCACACAATGATTGCATTGTTTTCTCCTTCTTGACAGGTTTTGCATTTTGGTAAATATAGAGATGTGGCTGAATGTGGGGTAAGTTCCACAAGTTATGTGCATTTGGCAATGAAGTATTAATTGGAGGGATAAGATTTATAAGTGCAGAGTAATTTGGTGCTCACAGTGGGCTCCTGGAGATAAGTTTCTTAAAACTGAGAGTTAATCTCAGATTGGGACAGCAGAGTATTCCTAATTGCTCGTCTGCTTTTGAAGTTCAGTAGAGTTGAAGCCAATTCTGTTTTAATTAACATTTGTTTCATTGGGTGGGGTGGGAGAGAAAGCACTCTAAACTGTGTAGATTCACTGTTTCATAATACGTAATCCGGCCTGTTTGTTTTGAGTTCTGGCTACATAACTGAATATGTGAATATTTGGTTTTATACAGCAAAGACACTAATCAGGTTTTTAACGCTGTTATGTCTATCGGTATTCTAGCCACAGCAGGAAATTGATATGAACTCCTCACAAACAGTCACCTTGGAAAGACAGACGTTCTACTGCGTTCCAGTGCCTGGTGAATCAGCATGGGTGAAAGAAATATCTTTTTTTCTCTGAGCTGCTGCTGTGCTATGCAAACATTAATCTCCAATTAATTTGGTAGATGCCAGGAGACAAATGTATGTAATGTTTCTTAGTTTTGGGGTTGTTAGTTCAGTTTTCTATTTAAGCGAATTGGGGTAGGTAATGATTGGAAGGCTCCTGAAAACTCCCAGTAGTTCATATTTGTGCATCTTTAGAGAATGGGAGACTTAATTTGAGCTCTAGGTTGGCACGGAATGCCAATACCACATATGGTGGTTTTTTGGTGAATAAATGTTTGTTAGGAATTAATTTGTGGGAATGCTCGTATCAAAATCTTGCAGCGGTGGAAATTTCTGGTGAACCTGACTAGTGTGAAAATGCACTGAAAGTCATGTCAACATTTGTACATCACGCTAACGAAAACACCAGTTTATTAGATGTTGCAAAATTCATTTATTTCTGTAGCACAGCTGGTATCTTACAGGTATGTCAGCATTTTCTATGTATTTCTTTTCTAAGTAGTCCTAATAATTGTATCGGGAAGCTTTGACAACTGGCAGGTGGCCTAAAGAAACTTGTAATGCTTTGTTCAAAATAGAATTAGCAGAGCTCACTTTCCCTGCATTTTTCCCAGCTGAGTGTGTTGTTGTCCTTAATCCTCAATTTCACGCATATATCAGTGCCAGCCAAGCTCGAGTTAGTCCTTCAACATCCTACACACCAAGTCGCCACAAGAGGAGCTATGAGGAAGATGAGGATATGGAACAACATCCATCTAAACAGAAAGAGCAGCACATGGGTAATGGTCATTACTGATGACTAGATGTTGTGGCATTTTGTCAGGCTTTGCAGAAGTTCAGCTTCAGAAACCAAAGTATTTGTTTGAATCAGCAATGTTAATGCAGCCTCTCAGTAGTTAACCAAGTTAAGTTGGTTAACTTGGAGTTTTTGTAGGTGTCATCCGTGGCTTAAGAAGTGGGGGGGAGCTTATGCTGATGTGCACTGTATATTCTATGACTTGTTGGTTTTATGTTCTAGAGTTAATAACTCCTATAATAAATATTTTGTTCGGCAGCACTTGTATGCTGCCTTTTCTAGGTGTTCTCATTTAATTTCTAACTGTAAAGCATGTTTCATGGTAATCTGGAGGAAACTGTCTAGTTTCTTTTCTCTCTTGCTCTGAATGTTACTGTTTGAATTGAGGCCAAACTGCATCATAATTGGGTGCTGCTTTGCTACAAAGAATATTGTATTTATAAAGAATACCCTCTAGCCTCACCTTTTTCTTTTGTGAGACTAATTCAGTTTCATATAAGGCAGATTAACACCAGTTGCTTTGTAGCATCAAGGAGAAGGCTGCTGGACCTTATCAGAAGATGCTGTTTTCAAAACAATCCGTGTCACTGCAAAGCATTGCTTACTGATTTTTTGTGGACAACTTGTGAACTGTTTGTTCTGCTGCTGTTTTGTGGAGACAACACATAAACTGGCTTAGGGGTTTTATGAAGATTTTGACACATTGTCTTTTGGACAAGAGAAAATGGTTGGATCAAAATGATGAATCCCATTACAAGATAAATGAAGAAGCTACTTTTGGTGTTACATGTTCATGAGGTTCACTTGCTGAGGTTTTAAGTTATTGTGTTTAAAGAGATGAATTGCAGAGTAGGTTCTCATCATGTTTCTTTACTGCTGAAAATCTATAGGTGATTAATGCCACCTGCTTTGTTGATGTCTATTCTCACCTCTGTGATGATCTGCTTTTTAAACTTGATATGCAGAAATATATTGCCTTTGCAGACCTGTACAATCTAGAAGCATTTAGCTGATGAGGTTGAAGACCCACATGTTGAAAATGAGATGGTTTGGTCATGTTTAGAGTTTTTAAGACACAGATTTTACCCACTCTCCTGTTTATCTTGGTAATGTAAAATGTGTTTGTGATACTTTGCTATTTTGAGTCAGAATATCCTTTGACAAGTATACTTTTTTTTGCTTGGCTTCTTGTTAAATCAGTATAAATCTATTTTGCTTGATGCAATGAGTTGTTTACTTTGTATTTCTATTAAGAAGTGTATGAATCCTTTGCTTTCAGGCAGTGGAAGCAATAATCATGGATGTGGGGAGCCAAAAAGATTAGAAACTGAAGCTTCTGCAGGTCACCATCTTATTTCTCCCAACTGTTCCCCTCCTCTCGACTTAAATTTTCCATTGCCAGGGGAGAAAGGACCAGCATGCCTTGTGAAGGTAAGAAAAGCAGAGGTGATGAGCATGGTTATGAGGCAGACAATCTGAAGTGGCAGGGGGAAAAGTATGTTACTAACTACTCAGATGTCTAGCAGATACTGGCTTCTGGGTACTTGCTTCTAGGATTTGCCCTCTATAAGTGAAAATTTGTGATGGAAAAAGAAAAGCAATACAGCAGATATCTCTGTATTGTGCTTGAGATGGTCTTTGATTCTGTAGTGTGCTATGCTGTCTGTGAAACTTTTAACACTACTTCCATCTCTCGGACAGGTATATGAGAACTGGGATACCTTCAAAGTCAATGATGTTCTGGAGGTGTATGGTATTTTGTCTGTGGATCCAGTGCTGAGTATAGTGAACAATGAAGAGAGGTAAGGCTTGGGTGGTATGTGGTTCAGAAGGGAAGGACATTCATCTTCATATGCAGTTTCTGGTTTCACCTTCTGTTTGGTGATAACTTGCTTGAAAAAATAGAGTTTTAAATCAATTTAAAAAATAGTTTTAGTGACTGATCTAACCCAAATACTACTTATGCCTTGAGCAGTTGTGCTTCAAATAAATTATTTGTGTTAGTGACTTTGTTTATCCTTTTAATAAGTCCAATATGAAGAGTGCAGTATGAGTGCTTTATAGTGCCAGCTTCTTAAAAGTAACTCAGCCTGCTCAGCTGCTTTTGGCTATCATCTGTCTGACAGAAAGCTAATCCTGCGCTGACGGATCAGTTGGTGTCATACAGTTATTTATTTGTTTTCTGCATGTCATTCTATCACAAATAAACAACGTGGTGGCATTTAGCAACATCTTGAATGCAAAGAGTCCAAACAAAAGGGATTTTTGATAAAAAAGAGACAGTAATACAGAGGAGAGGCCTTGAAGAAGTGTAAGTATCCATTATCCTCCAGACAATAATAGAATCCAACTTCCTTTATCAAGCATGCTTTGGTATTTCTATGTCATTGGTTATAAACTGTGATTTTTGTATTTGTTTATAACAACCCTAAAGGCAGTTCCTGTGGTTTGAATGCAAAAGCTACCAAGTGTTGGGAATAGATGTTGGGAACAGCCACGCTGTGTTCATGCCGTGATTCTAATGGCATGTGCTCAGGTGGAGAGAAATGTTGGGAGTATATTCAAGTCTGCTTATGCCTTTTCTTAGGGATAGCTCAACCCTTGATCCTATGGAGTGCATGGACACAGCAGAAGAACAGAGAGTTCACAGTCCTCCATCCTCGTTAGTCCCCAGAATCCATGTGATTTTAGCACATAAATTGCAACACCTTAATCCATTACTGCCTGCTTGCCTTAGTGAAGAAGAGAGTAAAACCTGTGAGTATACTTCACTCTACACATAAATGCACAGTTTGCTAGTACACGTGAACAAGTATTTCTTTGCTCAGAGACAAATGCATCAGTACAAGACTTGTATTTAAGTTTTGCTAGAGGAGCCATTCAATGCTACACAGTTATCAAAACATTAGTTTGTATTTATGTGATGCCTATGTATTGCTTTTTCTTAAGTAAATGTGAGTTACATGAAACATATTTAGCATCTACAAGCTCAAAGACTTTACTAAGCTGTTCAGCTGTAAGATTTCATTTGTATTTGCTTTCAAATGCAGCAGTGAATTGCTGGATAACTGTATTTCCAAATTAATTGTAAGTAAACATATGTGCAACATAAGGGAATCAGAGTGCTACGAGGATAAGAATGAACAGTTCTGGTTTTTAAGCAACTGTGTCATTCTTTGTGGCTGACCTAACTGTTAGTTTTCTTCTTGTTAATTACTGCACATCAACGTCTAATTGATATACTTGAGCTGTGCTTTATGTAAGGGGACTTTTTCCTGTTTCTCATTTGGTGAATGTTTATTTTTCTGCCTTGGAGTAACCACTTTTCTCCATCTGATTGTAATGGAATTACAATCTTTATGTAAAGAATAGGGGGGTGAAGAACTGCCTGTTCTCTGACATTGTTGTCTTCTGCTCTTCTACCAGTTGTTTCTAACTTCATGTCTGAGCTGTCACCAGTTAGAGCAGAGTTGCTTGGGTTCCTCACACATGCCCTCTTGGGGGACAGCTTGGCTGCCGAGTACCTTATATTGCATCTCATCTCTACAGTGTAAGTATTCAGATGTTTGTAAAGAATTTACGTGTTTCTCTTTTTAAAGACATTTCTTTTTGGGGTTTCTTTACCATTCTGTAAACAAACAGAAGAAACAGTACTTACTCCAGCAGTACTTAGTCCAGACAGTCGTCCTGTCATAGTAGATGCTATTAGCAGATTTAATTCTCTGGAATACCAAAAAGTTTTGTTCAAAGGCCAGATTCATCTTTCCAGTATTGCTTTGAGAGCTGGAAAAAAAAAATCTCCCAGATAAAAGTTTAAACAGAGGTACAATATCAGTACATTTGTATGTACACACTGTTCTTTCTGGCTGCGAATGCTCCGACGCTTGGACTAGAATGTGTTTTTTTTTCCTCTTATAATAAAATTGAAATTTGTCAAGAGCTGGCAGATGATGTAGAGTAAGAAAAGGAAGCGGGAGGCTGAGGGCAGGTAAAGGAAATGAACAAGCATAATAAGTAGGGAAATTGAGAAATAAGAAAGAGAAAGCAATAAGAAAGAGAAGTCTCTTTCTCTATCTGCTGTAGAGAAGGAGAACAGAACATATCACAAGTACTGTAAATGTGCTGCTTTTGTGTGACACTACAAAGCCTTCCAAAGCAGAGTTCAGCCTAATTTAGCTCCATGGACACTGGAGAAGGAACAAAAACGAGACTATTGCTTATGTATATTGTAGTACTAAAATCCTGCTAGCTATCAGAGATTGATCACAGGTATCACTCAAATTGAGCGATCTCTCTTATCAAACTTAGTGATATCTCTGATCACTTTATTAATCAGACACTTCCCTAACCATGTTTCTTGCATTTAGTTATGCAAGACGAGATGTGCTTCCTCTGGGAAAATTCACAGTCAACTTGAGCGGATGTCCAAGGAACAGCATCTTCACAGAGCACATATACCGCATCATCCAGCAGCTCGTCCCAGCAGTAAGGATAACATTACAGCATTGCAGTGTTTTTAGCTGTAAATGTTGGGGTAATTGGCCAAACAAAATAGGCTGTAGTTTGATTAAATAAAGTTGCTGATCTCCATCTAAGGGGCAGGTAAAAGTGGAGATATGGCTGTCTTCCAGTTGAAGCCTGTGTTATCCTAGTTGTGTAAGATGAATACAGAAAGAAGCCCTATCCACATTAAACTGACAGATGCATCTATCTTTTTTACATTTAAGCATTTAGTATTTGGATGTTTGGAATAAAATGTGTTCTATATTGTGGCAGCAAGATTTATTTTACTTCCTGTGGAGGTTCACAGTTGCAGCTCCTGGTAAAGAGAAGATGACTTGGTAGAGAAGTGAAAGGAGAGGAAATGTGCCATGAGTTTCTTTTCTCATTGCAGTCCTATCGCCTACAAATGACGATTGAAAACATGAACCATTCACGATTCATCCCACGCAAAGACTACACTGCTAATCGCTTAGTCAGTGGAATACTGCAGCTTGCCAGCAACACTTCCCTTGTAATAGATGAGACTCAGCTTGAGCAAGGACAGCTTGACACAAAAGGTAACTTTTTTTTTCTATATGTATTTAAAGACAGTGGTGCTAATTGCATCCCAGTGACAAATTTTCTATATGTATTTAAAGACAGTGGTGCTAATTGCATCCCAGTGACAAATTTTGTGTTACTTTCTAGAAGCTCAGTAACTGGAGGATATATAGCATGGCTATATATGATGCTTCAGTGGAAGACTGATGTCACTGTTAGTTACTATTTTAAAAGAACAGTGCTACCTTTAGGAGTCTGAACTGTGTGATGCTGCAAGACTGCCGGGCCTCCATTATGAGTGGCTGGTGCTCTGTCCCATTGCAGCTCAAAGATTGGCAGAATTAGCCAGGCTGAGATTTCGGGTAGATACTACTGAAAAACAGAACTTCTTTTCAGATTATTACTACTGAAAGTTATTTATTTGCTTCAGAGCCTTCACTTGTATTTTTTGGGGGGTGGAGGGGCTGTTAATCTGGCTTTACTCAAGCGACAAAACTGAAGTGAAGAAAACATTTAATAGAACTCTTTTCCTTATTAGTTTCCATATGAAATCAAAACAATAAACTATGGCATCTAATAATTAAATGCTGCTCATTTAAAGACGCTGGGGGAAAAGATCAGTTTGAAAAGACGGTCGAAGTCAAAGCTGCCAGAATTTTTCTTGCTTTTCTAGGTGTGCACAATGTGAAAGCGTTGGGTAATCTGATAACTTGGCAGAAAGTGGATTATGACTTCAGTTACCACCAGATGGAATTCCCATGCAATATTAACGTTCTTATCACCTCAGAGGGCCGATCACTCCTACCGGTATGGCAACATCTCTTTGAATTTGGGGAATAATTACTGTTAGTAACTACTTAAAAACACTGAGCACACTGTTCCAGGGACAAGCGAAGATACAAGCAAAGACAGGAAGACTGTCCTGTGAGCAGTGGTGTGTATAAAGAGTCACCTTTCTTGCTTCTTGGTTGAATACTGATGGCAAGATAGTGACTGAAGTTATCAGTGGGTTTCACAATAATGGGTAGAATCTGCATACAGACTGCTGTTCTCAAAGCTTTATTGTAAAACAGCTTCAAGAGGGGTTGGGTGTATGGATAAAGAGCAATAGGTCTGGCATTGCCCCTGGAAAAACAGTAGCCTGATGTTGTTACGTGTCTCTGACCACTTGCATTCCAGCTTTATAAACTGAGAAGCTGCACTTGTCTCAAAGGGAAACTGACTTATTGAATAAAAACTTCATGCTGGATTTCACAATAGGAATTGTTAAGTATTTAAAGAAGGAATTGTCTTACCTGAATTTTGAGACTTTTGCCTCGGAGGCTAAATCTTGGAATAGAAAAACATATGAAAAAGGATGATGTGTCGTTTTATTTTTCAGTCAGATTGCCAAGTCCAGTTACAGCCACAGATAATTCCACCAAACATGGAGGAATACATGAACAGCCTCCTAACTGCAGTGCTCCCTTCTGTGCTGAACAAGTTCCGAATTTACCTGAGCATACTGAGACTGCTGGATTACAGCATATCTGATGAAGTGACGAAGGTATGGAAGGTTTCACCAACCGATTCTCAGCTCCATCTTCAGATAGAGAGCACCTTAACGTGTTACTGTAGTTGCTTATTTCTCTCCCAGGCAGTGATTGCTGGAAGTTCTTTAAAAATTAAAAAGAAGCATTTTATTGTCATGGATGTGTGTGCATTCATGAGTTTGTACTCCCGAGTGCTTCAGTGTATAATTTGTACACATCCTGCTTGCTAAAACTCATTTTGAAAATCATTATATTCAAAGATGAGCTGGCCTGTTTTTATTCAAGCTGACTTCCTGACAGCGTTCCTCCTGTAATCGAAGGATAGTTGTGGTGTTTGAAGGCTTATACTGAAGCTCCTTTGTTGCCACTCAGTTGTTTGCTGTGCTGTTTGTAGGCTGTTGAAGAAGACTTTGTAGAAATGCGCAAGAATGACCCTGAGAGCATCACTGCTGACGATCTGCACAGGACGCTGCTTGTAGCAAGGTGGGTTGTGCTGTCAGTTTGAACTGAAGACTTTGTAGCAAGTTGGAGCAAAACTCATTTAATGCTGACACAAAGGCAGGTGTCTGAGGAATCTTTTAACCTGTGTTTCTGTCAGTTTCTTAACCACTTTATTCTCTGCTTTCCCATCTCTAAGATACTGAAAATTGTTTTTAAGCTGTATTAGTTTACCGAGTGTAAAACCATCAGCATGTTCTTCCTTAACTGCTGTTTCTGCTCATCCAGGTTCCTGTCTCTGAGCGCGGGGCAGACAACACTGTCAAGAGAGAGGTGGCTGAGAGCAAAACAACTGGAGGCATTGCGTAAAGCCAGACTTCAGCAGCAGAAATGTGTTAATGGAAATGAACTTTAATGTTTTGTGGATGTCATGATAAAAATTTGTCTAATCCTAGATGGAACCCATACTAAGATTGGGATATTGTTTATACCAGTTTTTTTGTAGATAATTTATACCAAGATATTATGGATATTTACCCTTGCAATCTGAACAAACTATCTCTGTTCAGCCAGCTAAACATATTTTATGGAATTTTTTTGGAGCCTGTTTTGTAATTGAGAATTGGTAACACTGAGCAAATGATTTGATATTAAAGTTTAATACTGAATTTGTGTAAACTCATTTCCTTTAACAATAGGAAAATGTAACCCATTGTAGCAGGGGTGTAGGGTCTGCTTGGGAGTAAGCATGGTGTAATTCTTGAGTTGTGTAGGTTGGAGGACCAGAGGCTGCTGTTGAGCAGCTTCTGTAGGTTTAACTTGGGCTTTAGGCAGCCAGGGCTCTGCAAGGTGTGTTGTTACCCTCTGAATAACTTAAATTATATGAATCAGGTCTAGAGTTAATTCGAGGTAAGACTAAATATTCAGTTATTTTGTGAACTTTTCATTAAGCCTAAGCCAACCTTACTTTTTGAGCGAGACTGTTAACAGGAAGCTGCTAGTTTATTGCATTTTCTGTTCCAAGCACAATGGTAGCTGCACAGCAGAAGCAACTTGAAATTGTTTTTATTTTGTCTGCAACTTAATGGTTCTCAGTTATAAAAGTCTTTTAATACGCTTTTGACTTCAGCCCGCATTGGATTTTTTTTTTATTTTTTTTTTAAGCTTAAAGATGTGTTTATCTAAAACCCCTGGCTCCATCCTGGGGAAAATACAAAATTGCAGCCTGTTAATGATGATTTTGTTCTGTTACTGTCTCTTCAAGAAAATAAGACAGCTTATAGAAAGAACTGAGCTCCAGTGTGCAGTGTCTCACAGCTGCTTCCTGTATTTTCTGAAGCTGCTTAGATAACCTTGACAACAGTAACAAGTGCTAATGAAGTTTTAAGGCCATGTGTGTGGTATGTACACCAAAGGGAGTGCTGCTCACTCTGTAGTTTGACAAAGATTTGAAGGAAACATGGAGAAAAACCCTGTTTTGGCTCCATGCTTTGCAGTGACATGTTTCATAGCTTCCTGTTCCTGTCTACAAAGCATTTAGATGAGCCAAGATATGGTTAGTCAAAGCAGCCTCCCCCCTACTTGGAAACTTAAAATTCCAGACTTCTATAGCAGCATATACCTTGATAACATGCCAGAAAGCATTTTTTCTTCTATTTTTTTATTAAAATATCTCATATATATATATATTGCTTACATTAAAATACAGCAGTAGTTTAATTTTAAATAGAGCCACAAGTATAGACACTCAAAAAATCCCAAACCCACATCACTTCAGTAAAATAAATAAATAAGGTTTCAGACTATCAGGATTAGATGAAGATTAGACAATGATTTCAGATAAACAAGTCCTAAGACACTGTACTTGCCTACCCATGACACTACTTTTAAAAACACCACGTGCAGCCTATCTACAGTACATGTACTAGAACAGAGGCACTGGCTCTATAACAGTGGTTAGAGTAAGTAGAGTTAGAGTAGGTAGAGTTACAAACCACAGCGTAGCAACATCTGCTTTTGGATAATGTCCTACACTAGAATGGCAGTGCAAGGCATTTCTGGAAGAGAATCATCTTTTGACACCACATACATGTGCTGTTTGTTTGGTTTTTTAAACCTGGTTCCCAGCATGAGTGTAAGGTTAGCCTTATTCTGCAAGTACGCAAAGCTTGAGCTGGTAATGGATTTGGTTTTGATCAGATAAAGACAGCTATGCTCTGATGTCAACACTGACTTTATGAAATGCTACACTTGCCTTCTGTTTTACAAGCTAGTTAGATCTTTGCATCTGGGCAGTTAGGATATACTAGGAAAGTGACAGCACGAGAGGGGGGGTGGTCACAATGCTTGAAGGTCAGGTATCTGGCTGGTCTTGTGTTACACTAGCTCAAAATTTGAGCATATTGCCACCGTTTAGAAGGGCACAGAACAGCTTCAGTCTAGAGAAAAAAAAATATTAGAGCATTCACACCTCATTTCCCTTCACCTCAAATCTACAAGATAAATTTGCACTGCAGGATTGTGGGTATTTCATATTGTATCGGGATATCATATCTTTACTGAAAGTGGCCCAGGTAGTGTGGAAAGAAAAGAACAGCAAGAAGTCTTAATTTCTGGTTAACGTAATTAAATACCAAAAGAAAGCACATCAATTCCCATTGTAGAGGCACAATTCATAGAAAATTGCATCTAAAACTTCAATGGAAACAAGTAAAAATACTAGTCCAAAAATAAATAACATGTAATCTACTATTAAGAAGTTATTTTGCTGGTGCAGTGCAAGGTAAGTAAGGTCACAGAAGTGCAGTATAATAACCATTTAAGTATAAATATTCTCTACTTAAGTCAGAAGAGCTACAAAATTAATCCCAAAAAAACACCTGTGCAACAAATTTAAGATAAACAGCATGCTCACTAAGTCCCAGTGTCTAACCTACCTGTTCAAACATGATTTACACTTCTTTTGTCTCAGCTGCCCAAGGGAATTCTGAAGCCAGAACCAAATTCATTTACATCTCTCGCACTTACTGTAAACAAGTAATCCATATTTTTGATCCCATTATTCATTAGCAGTTAATGCTACAGTGAACTCAAATAGAGGGTTCTTTTAAGGTTCTTTTTGTTGTCGTTGAAGTATTGGTATATTAAAAGCCACAATAAGAAAAACACTCCATTAACAACTAAATTTGAATTATCCGTGTCTGGCACTGTGTAAACATTTCTTTCAGTTCTTTTTGTTTGATTTCATTTAGAGCTTCTGATTCTGCAGGGCTCTTCTGGACCTTTGCCACAGCAAAATTAATCCCTTGAGTCAATCCTGCTTGTGTGATGTTAGCAACCTGGACCATGGAACTGCGGATTTTAGCAAAAGGAGATACAGCTCTGCTGCTGCTACTGTCAGCTGGGGAAGGAGTTGTGTGGAGTCCCGTCTCAAGGATACCAGAAGCAGATCCTGGGCTTCTGTGAGATTTAGTAAAGTCAGTCCCATCAACAGCTAAGAGCTGAGGATTTGGCTCCGAAGATTGTACGTCCAGCTTGGATGGCCTGGAAGGAATGCCTCTGATAGCTTCAGTCTTGTTTTCTGCTTTTTTACACATGTTATTGCTGGTTTCATTTATTGTATGATGTGGCTCCTCAGAGCAAGTCTCTGCCTCCAAAGCATCTGACATTTTATTCTGAGCATCCTGTACAAACCTCTGGCAGTACACATCGATAGGTTTAGCAAATTCCATCTCCGCATTGTCAGCAGAAGGTACAGGTACGTCTTCACAGTCAGACTGGTTAGCCTGAGTGACGTGAATCTCAGACGGAACATGAATGCTGATGTTCATATCAGTGCTGCTTATAGATTGAGACCGACTGCCCAGCCGTGGAGCTGAGGCAATGATACCACAACTAGGCAGCACATAATCTATCTGCCCTATGTTCTCTAGAGAGTCAGTTAACTGGTTGTCCTCATCAGATTTAGAATTAGTCAGAAAATCATCTGAGTGGAAAGAATCATTATCTGACATTTCTGTATCAGATTCAGCATGGACTTTAGTATCTACTGCTGGATTCTCTAAAGTTTCAAGGCTACTGTCTGATTTCCAAAGATTAACTTTCAAATTAGGTTTTAAAAAATTAACTTTCACTTCAGGCTTGGCGAAGCTGCCTAATTTGCGAAGATTGCTGATGTTTACGTTGGATTTGGTTTGTTTCACTTTTTGATTGAGAGATGAAAACTTGCTGAGTAAGTAATTCTTGCCTTGTGCCAAGGACCCTCTGTTCTGAGTGCGAATGCCAATGATGTCTTCGTGAGGTTTGCTGCTCTTCCTGGAAGAAAAATCAATCTCTAATGTCCAACAAAGAGAATTTCATCTATAAACACCAAGTATTCACTGTTTTCCAGTCTATTTCCATAGAGATCTGCACATAAACCATACCCATATAAGTTCATCAAATTAAAAACAACCAAAACAAAGAAAGGTGTGACAGAATGGCATCCATAACAAATTAATTTCTAGCACAGTTGCCAGAAACAGGATTGTTTCTTTTAGGTATCGCGCATTACCGTGTACTGCTACCAACTGAGAAGACAGCAAATCTGGAACAAAGATTTGCATGATTAAAGCACTCACCTCTCTAGCTTTTTCTCAATAATAGGCACATCTAATCCCATTGCTTGCTTCGTGATGCGCAGCATTTCTGCAATGCACTGAAGAGTGTCTGAAATCCAATTAGCAGCCTGTCAGACTTAAAAACTTGACATCTCAACATCCCGACATCTAAAATTGGACTTTTTTTTTTGGTAACTTAATTAAGGTTGGTTTTTTTTCCCCCTATTCTTTAGAGTAGTTACACTCAAGTGGCAACTGATTTAAAGCTTATAAATAAGCTTAAGGAAACAACAGACACTCCTTAAGCCCTGGATACTGGGTGGCGGGTGTAAGTGAATCACTGCCATGATACATTTGCAGAAGGAACACCTACAATTACATTTATTCTAAAACCTTCTTGATTAAACTTAGTGCTCCAGGTAAAGAGTGATGGCTTTCCCTATTAGTGTTTTTTTATTCAGTTAAACAAGAAGCAAGAACATTTCTAGATGTTGCTTTCACTAACTAAACCAATTTCTTATCTCATTAGGAGCCAATATGAAGTCTGTTCTATCTTCATGTCTACACCGTCATTACTCCAAAATTGGATGTCTTCATTCTAGACGGAAGTATTGCTTTAAAACCATATCTGAAGCTTATTTTTCTCTGTTAGAACAGTGAAAGTTCAGTGTACACACAGGATATATAGGTTTCTACCCCAACCCCGCAGCAGAAGAGTTAGTTATATTAAAAGTTATACACTATAAGAGATTGTAACAGCTACGGAAAAGGTTTTCTAGAGGAAAGCTGGTATAACTAATATGCTTTCATATATAAAGCTTTTATACAAGAAACAAACCTTTTCCATCCTCATCTGGGTTGCGTACCACAGCTCGAAGGGTGTGAAAATATCCACTCATGTCCTTGTACTTGTAGTGTAGCCTCATGCATGAGAACTTGGGTTTGCCAAAGAGAGTAGGCTCAGGCCCTGAGAAGAAACATGGAATAATGAAAAAGATATTGTGGAGACTATACCTAAACAAGTAAGAAAACAGCTTTGTAATGTCTTTAAATAATATAGGCATTTTAAATGAAAGGTTTTCCACAATAACTAAGTTACCAATTACTTTCGAAGAGCAACTGGACATATGCACACATAATCCAGCCTGACTGTTCATTATAGACTATCCTCTCAGATAAGAGAAAAAAATCTATTACATCCTGTGTCCTAGGAAATGTTTCTGAGAAGATTAAAGAGAGGAAGTTATGTATTCACCAGTAATATAAGTTTCATGATTTAAACCAAGTACTTCAACTTTTCAATGCACTTCAAAGTTATCTATATCACTGAACAGCTGGAGTTATTATGCGTTTTTAGTAAGGTATTAGATCCTGCTGATTCAACTTTAATTGGTAAATCAAGGTGTTTCCTGTATTGTGGAAAACCACAATTGAGGCAGACTTTTTTCTTTAGGAACTGTAAATGCATAGTTAGAGTTACAGCAAGGAGGTGATAAAATCATGAGGCATTCTGCAATGTATTATTTAACTTAATTAACAGAGGAAGGGGCAACAATAGAAGTTAATCAACATAAAACAATTCCAAAATAGCATATTCTTTATCAGACCTTACTAAAGAAGAACAAACTTTAAAAAGCTACGAAACAGATCTAAAACACAACTGAGAAACAACTGCTGTATTTGGATGAAATAAAGAGGTCCGCCAAATACACATACCTGTAACTGATTACAGAATTTGATTAATCTGTTACTGACATTTGAGGAGAGATTCATTTTGATTTGATGAATTGATGGTTTTGGTGCTTTGGTATTTTTGGAAGAGTTTGAGAATGCAGTTTTGTTGTTGCTTTGGAGCCCTTCCAGTGATCAAAGCTTCCATTTCAAGCAGGACCAGAAGACAAGATTGTGAAAGAACTCTGGTGTCTTATCAGCAAGACAGCAATTGTCTAGGACACACTACAGAGGATGCAACATGTGAAGGCTTGCTGTTTCTATTCAGAGCAGACTACAGATGCATTCACTGGGCAAGCTATTGTTAAAAGCATTCAAGAAATATGTGCATTATTGTATTCTTACCTATTTCTATTTTTTCCAGTGCTTCAAGGCTTAGTCTTTGGTACTGATTCACCTTGTCAATTTCATCATCATAACTAGAAAAAAGAATCAGAGTTAAAAACTTAATAATCTGAAATAAAGCTAGTAAAAGTAAGCTACACAAAGTAAGAGAAGCTGGTAACTTACTAGGCCACGTAGTAGGCAGAATTAGAAAGTAACAGCAAAACATCCACATCTTTATGAGTAGCATCAATGAGACTGAGGAAGGAGAAAAAGAAAAAGCAATCATTTTCTTCTCACAGCTGTAACAAATCTACAGCATTTTTCAGGGACCTTCTTTGACAATGACCCCTTATACCTGGAAGTATATAGTAGCTCAAATAGGTCAGTACCAGGTCCAAAAAATAAACTCTCACAAGCTCCTAAAATGCTAACAGATTAAGAGAAAAAGAATTCAGACAATCCAAGTGATGAGTCTATGTGCATCTTTGCTATTTCAGATGTTACTGTTTAGTTTGCAGAAGATCTAACCATTGTTTATCTATTATATATTAGCATACTCTGACCTTGATAAGGAGACTAATCAATGAAATTAGAATTTATGCTCACTATCACCATGAAGAGCCACCTAGGCTTTCCTACTACCCACTCATTACACAAGAATTTAACTTGATCCAATATGGCTTTGAAGTCAAGTTCCTCTACAAAACAATAAGGAAATACATATCAAAGAGCCCCTTCTGGAACTAAGGGTGAACCCACCATTTTTATGGCACCTGAGATAAAACACAACGTTTGTAAGACCTTTACAATTCCAGCTACTCAACCATAGTTCACAGCTGAACACCTGTATTTGTTTAACATACTAGCTATCAAAGTTATACAACTTGTCAGAAGTAATTAACAGAAGATGTAATAGCAGCTGGTCAGTTACGACTGGTCAGTTTATTCAACAAACCTTGGGTCACAATCAATAAGTGCCCATCCTCCATGGAATTTTTCATCATCTGGTAAAAGCATTTTCATGTAGCTCTGCAACAGCTGACTAATCAATTCCTGATGGCTTCTCAGATTCTCTTTGTGTAGGGCTTCATGCTCTTTCTCTTTTGTAAATATGGAGTAGAGATCCTCTGTTACAGGGATACCCTGCATCAAGTCTAGATTTAACGACACAAGATATCGATAAGAAGGTGCCAACAGTTAAGTGATGCACAACAGTAGTCTGTGAAATGCTTTGTCAGTTCCTCAAGTGGTTCTTAAAATAGCGAACTGTAACCTTTTTTGCTGACAGAAGACAAAATTATACCTATAGTGTTCTCAATTCTGGCAACATTCTGTTCAGAAAGATTAACTAACCATTTTTCAAGTATCTATAACTATGAAAGCTTTCCTACATAAACATGAACCTTCCTTTGTCTAAGAGATGTCACAAGAGAATTAATGCTAAATTTAAGTTAGGAACAAACTCTGTAGTGATTTATCCTATATATAATTCCACTGAACTGAGTTGTGTTTAATGTCCAAATGCTTATTTCATTTGGTGTCCACTGCACAGAAATGAGTGAGATAATATACACACACACCAGAGGTACATAGAAAAAGCAGACAAAGATAAAGCCAAGGTAATTCTGAACAGTCTTAAGCACAATAATTTAGCTTAACTGAAGAAGTTTTATCCTTACCTATGACTGCTTGCCTATAAGCATCCCTGAAACGATTCAAGTAATATCTGTTTGCAGAATTTACTCCATCCTTCATTACTCCTGCCAGCTTTCTTTCACCAGTCCTTGTGAAGTCACCCTTCAAGTTACAAGAACATGCAAGTCATGCACACACACAGCTTGGAAGCAGCAGTCTTAGCAGAAAAGCTTTATGAACAAATGACAGCTCAGAAGTAATGTTCAAATCACTATTTCTACATACAAGTTGAAAACAAATGTTCTTAGAAAAGCAAAATATTTCTCGTGGATTTGACTCTTCAGAGAGCCTTACACTTTCAACAAATATAATTCTGTGTATAATCATAATGAAAAACTAATCAGAAAAGCTAAAAATTTATGTATACAAATCAAGTTCTGTGTTCCAGAGTTAAAGCCAAACACTATTAATAAGACAAGTGTGTTGGGTTGTTTTTGATTGCAGTTAAAAGACTGGTGTAAATCAGAGTTTAGTAGAGAGATTTAAAAACCAATTATTAAGCTTAAAGCACTCCTCCTGAATAGATCTTCTCCAGAATCAGATACCAGGAACTGTTCCACCAGAACACACAGGAAGTAGCTTCAGTCCTATGTCTATGTTTTTTTCAAAGACCACTAAAAGCAGAAGGAGTGGACAGGAAGGGACTTCATGCCCAATTCTCATCTTGTTAGGTTGTACTGCAGCTAATTAAGTAAACCTGTGAAACAATAACTAAATTAGTATTACCCTGCTATCTACTTAGCCCAGTATTAAGTCCTTCAGAGTGTTTTTGAAGTACCTCAGCTGAGCTTAAACATACTCTATCTCTGCTTACATAGAAGCATTATTATAATAATAATAATACTTCTCACCTAAGAGCAATGCACCAAGGGATGAAACTAATAGAACACAGTTAACTAGAGCCAGCAGTTCCACAAGACATCTAGACACTCAAGGCCTCCTCAGTTTTAGTACAAAGTGTCCTTCTGTTAAAAGGCCACAGTCTCCACCAGGAAAACAGAGTAGGTGGCTAATTCACCTTCCATAAGACAGTTTTCCATTGGAGGTAAAATCTACAACGTAGCACACTGCTCAATAACAAAATAGGTAACACTTGACCCTTTACCTTCAAGGCTGCTGTGCCAGCATACTGCCGGCTTATGGCATCTCCATTGTTTGCCCATATTATCTGGTAGATTCTATTGCATTTCACTGGCAAAGGCTGTTCTGGTGGCATCACACCCAGTTTTTTGAGCTGGAATTTAACATACTTGTTAATATAAGGCTCTAGATTAACTCATTCACAGTATAAGAGCTTGAATAAAGAAAGAAAACACTTAAGCATTTTAATACTAAATTTTATATGGTTTGAATAAGAAGCCCAGTCTGCTGATTTCTCAGATTAATCCCCTGTTCATGAAGAAAGACAAGAAGATTACTCAGGATACAGAGAAATTCTTATGGAAAATATCGAGAGTACGTGACCTGTTACCCACATTAAAGTTCTAACAGGCTAAACAAGCTAATTACTTTTATTGCAAAGGTACTCATAATGTCAAAGGTCTGGAAATAAAGTAGAATCTCTTTCCAGTTGCAAGAAAAGAAGCATGCCATGAAGATTGGATCTTTTTCTCATAGACACTAAAGCCAGTGTAGTCACCCCATCTTCAGTCTCACTCCTTCCCCAGAAGAGAACTTTAATAGCAACTTGGTATGTTGTGTTTATAATAAAGGCTTGTGCATTCTGGACTGTTAGTGCTCAACACTGATACTGAAGGCCTGACATATTCCTCTTCAGAATGCCCAGTACTTACAGGTTTTCCCAGATAAGTCTCAGCTATAATAAAAACTGAAGTGTTTTTCTCCACATATTAAATTGGTAAAGCTGTAGAGTTTTCTATTCTGAAAATAATATTATATGTAACTGCAGCAGACAATGAATTTTAGGTTATCACTGTAGTAATAACCTGTCAAACCTCTATTTACAAGTTGTAATTAAAAATGCTCAAGTATGTTTGCAGCTTAGGCGAAAACTAATACAAGGTTATTCTTTTACTTTGCAAACCCTATTAAGTTCCCAGTTGACATAAAGCTAATCCTACAGTTCCTAGAAAATGTAAAGGAAAGACGTGTGTAATTCTAAATATTCTACTTCATGTCAATCAACTCCCAGTGTTTTGAATTAATTGGAAAGTGCTTTGGCTGTAATTTGAGAAGGACAGAGCACATCATAGTTAATGTTATAATAATTATTAAAAAGAAAAAGATCTCTGCATTCCGTGAAATCCTCTATTTAGAAAGACATCCTTTGAATTTGCACTGGTAATGTACACAGAAACCTGTTTATGACCCGCAAACAGCAACTGCCAGACAAAAGGGTTAAAGCCATTCAATCTTCAATCCTTATGAAAGGCTCACCACACCTTCTATCCCTCGCTTCAAGTATAGCCGGATTTGTTCATTTTAGGTTGGGGAAATAATGGAAGCTTCTATGTTCCAAGTATTATTGCATCCTGGAGAGAGCAGAGAATCAAACTGCCTGGGACACTAACATCATGAACTAGCTGTTCTTCTACACAGAAGAGAAGAGGCATGTCCTTGCATGCTATACCATACTACATTTCATGGTGGCTAATATTAGCATCCAACCTCTACTTGAGTTCTAGTCCTTAAACATCTCATTTAGGAGACTGTTTTTTAACAAAAACAACTTTATGTTACTGCACATTTGAAACTGAAATGACTAAATCCAAACAAAAGAATCATCAAGATGTGGTCAGTCCCTTTCTCTCTGAAGAAAATGTTTGCATTACTGTTTTCAAACAATTTTGAGTTATGTTAGCAGCTTCATGGCTCTCTAAGCAGTTTGCAAAAACCCTTTCCAGCAGATGTTAATTTAGCATTATTCAGTAACAAAGACTTCACAGAACTGGAGGGGTTGGAAGGGACCTCAAGAGATCAAGTCCAAGCCCCCTGCTAAAGCAAGCACCCTACAATAGGTCACATAAGTAGGCGTGATTTCCCTGTGAATAGTAGTAAAACTTCGAAGAACTCAATACTTTAACAATGACATTACTTATACATGCCTGCTGTTCCATGACCACTCTGGCAATAGCAGCCTGCACTACATTGGTACGATCCAGACAGTCCATGCAGTTAACTCGAAAAATTCCTTCCTGTTTACAAATCACACCAGCTTGATCAACCCTTTCGAGATAAAAAAAAAAAATAAAAATCGAGTGAAAGCAGTGTAGTTTATCAGCCCCTACAGACACAGAACATTTTACACATGGAATACGGTTTGATTTCACTCATCATCACACCATGTGATGCTCAGTATTAACTACCATTGTTCTCACTTACTTGAGAAGACATTGTTTACAATAGTAGAGCTGTAGCTCTAGGATTAATGGGTCAAATATAGAGTGTTTTCCCACAAATGTAAGCAACCTTAAAAACATTTAAGGCAGTAAACCTCGAGGAGAAAACAGTACCTGAGAATTTTTGCTCTTAGGTGCATAGAAAAGTAATGCTTCTGAACACTGAATACAGACCAATGCACAAATTTGGCACCACAAAACATACAGTTACAACAAATTCAAGGCACTTTTTTTTTTCCCCTGGAAGTACTTAATATGAGCCTGAAAACAGTTAAGTACCTACCAGCACCACTTCATGTCAAGAATAATGTCATGAATGGCATCGGTCAGTGTTTGAACATTTTCAAACTTCATTCCTCGGCTAAAATACAGAATTTTATAGCAGTTAATTCAAACTGAAGTAGTGATTTTGTTTGGCATTGCAAGTAACAGAAAATAAATGATGTTAAGGATTTAGCTAAGTGGGAGAGTTAGGCAATCTGACAAACTAAACAGTAAACCTAATTCAGAACACTTTGAACAGTTCAATATCAAAAACCAAAGCAAGACATTGATATTTACATTCTAAAGAATCAACATTCAGGAACGCTGAATCTATAAGGAAAAACAAGTGTGCAGCTATTCTGTCATGGGTGCCATTCTGTAATATTTATGGCAGAGTCAACAAAAAAGGATTTGAAGTTGGGATAGCCTGTACTGCTTTTCCAGCCATCCTATAACAGTCACACCTGCAGACACACCCTCTGACAACCTTTGCCAAGAATTGTGTTTTCAGTACTGTACCCTATTCACTTATGCCATGGGAAAAACAGTACTCATTACTACAGTTCTTGGAAGAAAAGTGAGCAAACAGAAATGAAAGCTCATTGCTAAGTATCAGTTCAGGATGTTCTACAGATAAAAATGTTACCTTAAAGACCTTAAGTACTTGGAGGGCTTTCCCTTTTCCTGACATTCAGATAATATCTTGTAGTGTCATACTAGGTCAATAATGATTTTCCAGGCCAAATCCATCCCTTATAGTATCTAAGAAAACTTCACCACTGCAGCCTGCTTAAGGAAAGCAGGGAAAATACATGTTTGTGTGCCAGTTCACATGCCTGGGCATGCCACAGACCATGCCAACATCAGAGTAGAATCATGAAAACAGCAGCTATTTATACCGCATTAAAGTAAAATTTGATGTATTTTATTATGGAACATCATTAGAATTCTATAAACACGCAGTGGGTTCCTCTGGAAGAAAAATACTTAATAGCAATGAATCACATGCAGAATGCTCAACTGTTAGAAAAGCAGGTCAGCCACCAACTCACAGCATGTAAAGAAACCTTTGCTTAATAAAGCATAACAACGTTAATAATAACAACAGTGCATATTTAACAAAGATCAGAGACAAAAATCTACGGAAAGTAATGCTTGTTCATCCCACCTTCAACTTTTTATATCGCTTTACAAAAGATATTCTTCCTATTCAAAAGGAGGTGCTTCACACAGAAGACAAATAATGGTTTTTCTCCTCCTTTTTGTTCTTTGTTACATAAAAAAACATGCAAAGCAATCTTTTAAACATATTTCTTACCAGTGCTCATGGAAGTCAAATGAAACATAGGTCAAGTTTGCATTATTGTACATAAGAACTTGTTTAAGGTAAGCATCTCCAATAATCTTCTCTCTGCCTGTCTGATCCACCAAATTAATAATGACCTGTTCAGAAATATAGATTTAACACTTATTACCCTCTGCAATGTGACTGATATCATGTATTAAGTAGTATTTGAGTCAAAAAAAAATTTGCAGGTTACCTTTTTATAAGGTATTGTCTTTGATAAGCTGTATTTGAGATCAAATAAGTTCTAGATGTTTGCTGAATAAAGAGCTATAAAATGCTAAGGACATGCATACAAAAGTAGGGTTTAAACATCTTTGCAAGTTACTACATTTCTCAGGTGACACTAAACTGAGATATGATTATATGTAGCATCATCCCAATAATCACAAAAAAGCATGCAAAAAAATTTCTGAGCTATTTCACCACATAGCACCTACCTGCTTTTTGTAATTTTTCAGCTGTTCTTCAAAATGTGCACGAAAACAGGACACTGTTTCACTTTCACCTACAAGGCAGAGCAGTGTTAGACAAGAACAGTCTGTTCAGCAGTAAGTTCTGCTTGAAGTATTCGTACTCAAATCTATGCTCAAAGATACCCTTGCTTAAAAACAGCACAATACATTCTACAAACTTACTTTTACAGTCCGTCATGAGCTCTATCAGCTCCAACATTGCTGTTCTACTACTATATTTCATTTGAAAAAAATCATTCTTCATGTTTGTTTTCTTTTACATTGAGTTAAGAGCAGGGTGGTGTGGAAAAAATTCTGATCTTGAATTATTCCACTTAAAAACTCACTCTTGTCCAAGCGGGGCCGTGGGTTATATCTATATCCAACCTGGCTCCAGAAAACAGGCACAGAACCTCTTGTTTGTACAAATGAAAGAGTATGGTTATGAACATGAATCAGTTGCTCTGTCTCAACATAGTTTGCCACATTTCCGTTTTTATCAACACCTCGTCGCTTATATCGCATTCCTAGGAAGAACAAGAATAACAATCAATTCACATCTTAAGCATTAAAATGGTTAAATCCTACATTACTGATTGGTTTTTTTCCTTCCCAAACTCTAAAGATAAAAAATAAAGGAACCGCAGGCAAAACAAATGATCAATGGTAAGAGTTTCTCTTGTAAGTTCCAAATTTAAGCATTCTTTATCGAGATGGAAATTCTTCTCAAAACTATCACTCTCAAGAACACATTTGATGCATAAGAGCAGACTTCTGAAGCTTAGATTTAGTAACTGCTCTCCTATAATGGTACATTTCTTTACCAGCTCTGTGCCGACTCCGTCGTGAAATAAGTACCACCAGGAACGTTGGATGAATGTCATCTACACAAGTTGATTCCTGAGGAGGCGTTTCAGGACTGCTCTTCTCATCATCAGAAGACTCACTGTAGTTGACAACAAGTTCTTCAATTTGCACAAATCCTTGTATGATGGGCATAATCCAGAAGTCCACTTCAGAATTCTGAAGGTTACAACAACAAAAAAAAAACAGCCATTACATTCCTGATGGTTTTACATTGTCATCTCCATTATTTCTCCCATTTCTCATTTATAAACAGCTGCTTCACATTGCTTTCAAGTTTTAAAGTAGCTTTTGCAATACCCTTGTCTTATTTCTGTAAAAGGTATCAGCATTTTTCCCTGTTAGTTGGATGGCTTTTAAATTAGGAATTAGATACAGAAAGCAACTTAAAGAGTTTTTTTCCTCCTGTGGAAATTATGCAAGATAGAAAAAGGCAAAGCAGAAATTCATTAACAGATACAAGACACAAAGTACAGTGTCTGCCATCATCTTTAAAAGAACCTATTACTTGGCCTAACCTCAAATGTACATAGTAGTTACAGTTCACTAACTTATCAAGGAGATCACATGCTGAAGAAAAAGAAATAAGTATAGAATCTCAGAATCACAAGGTTGGAAAGGACCTACAAGATCATCTAGTCCAACTGTAAGTAGTTACTGTATGTTTCTTCGATTCTGTTCATTAGCCAGGAAGCCTCATTAGCTTTATCTGCTCTGAAAAGAAGTTCAAAATAACTTGTTCCACACTACTCTTATGCTGATCAGCTATTCTGTTCAAGGAGAAAAGCAGTATTCTCCACTCCAGAAGACAAAAATCATTCCATCATTTAAATAAGAAAAACTTTAGAATAGATCTGAAGTTTACTTCCACAAATCAGCATAAACTGGCATATCACTGGTTATTCTGCATAGCTTTATTAAAATAAGCCACCTAAGGTGAGTTTATTTTTTTAACTAGCAGTGAACATGGGCTAACTGAAAGTTTGGCTGGGTGAAAAAGGGAGCATCAGCTGCCTTGTAAGTCAGCTGCAGAAGGTGCAGCCCCGATCATGACCTGTCAAAGCATGTTTTTAAGTCAACTACTACGTGGCCTTAAATAAAAATTGCAACTGAAATTATTTTTAAAACTAGTACTTATAAAACACAGCTTTTGCTAGAAATAACTCACATCAGTGATGATAAGATCTTCGATCATGTGTTTGTTCCAAAAGAATCTGTCATCAACCTGTTTAAAACAAAGAGGCATTTTTTGCAACAGAAGTATTCAGAAATACTCCTAGCAAAGACACCAATGTTACTGACTACAACTGCACAGACAAGTTCAGCATTTGCTACTTTTGAATGTAACAGCTCAATTCAAAGCATGCTGCTGGAAACTCATACTTCATTCTCATGCATTGAACCCAGTAACAGGGCAAGATCTTCAGTTACTGCAGACTATACTACCAGATGGAGTGAGGAGTCAAGTTTTGATAAGCAAGAACACTTACTTTTCGCCAGAGTGGCAAGTCGGTTTTCTCACATGCGCTCTGTCTCTGCACAGAATTTGTTAGATCATAGGTAAGGCTGTAGTAAAACGAATCTGAATCCATGAACATTTTGAATAATTCCTCCAATAACCTCTTCTCCAACCTTTCTTTCTCTTTGCTTTCTTTAATCTGAAAGGAAAGTAATGGCTGTATGTCTTATCAAAAAAAGATCCTAGCCACACTTGCAAGACACCATTTCTGAACTTGTAAAACATTTTATCATTGACAAATGGGATCTTAAAACTCCTAGCAGAGATCAGCACAAGCATAGGACTCTTCAGAAATATAATGCATCATAGAAGCACTTTCTTATCAAGGACATCTAGAGCAATCAGGCTCAAAAATATTGAGCTGACATTAAAGCAATCATTTCCCACCTGAAGAGTTTCTAAACTAAACCAATGACTGCATCTACCTGTTCTAATCCTAAAATTCTGTAGATTTTACAAATCCAAACCTCAGTGTCAGAAGTGTTTCATTTGTTGTGTCTTTTCTTTTTCTTCAAGATAGTACGAGATTCTCTGAGAAACTGCATGCCAAAGTTTGTCCAGCTCTATGATAGTAGATATTCACGCAGCGCAACTTGCAAAAGCTGCAAACCCACTAGAAACAAGTCTTGG
Organism: Coturnix japonica; assembly: GCF_054131305.1. NCBI lineage: Eukaryota > Metazoa > Chordata > Aves > Galliformes > Phasianidae > Coturnix > Coturnix japonica. The sequence continues at coordinate 28,861,174 of NC_140670.1, read as the reverse complement.
CAAGACAACATTTCATTAGGAAATGCTCAGCAACTGCATGCTTACAAAATATAAAAATAGAAGAGCAAAAGTGAAGCAATAAAAAATGAAGTCAAACTCAAGACAGGGTAGGTATACATCCTAGTCCTACTGGTTCTCTTTCCAGGTCTTACTACTACTTACTACTTGATTATCCATCCATCATAACCTCTGAGTAACCAAATAAACATTTTGGAAGGAAAAATAATAATACTAAAATAAATCAGTAAAAAGCCTTACCTTCTTTTTATTTGGAGCAGATACATTTGATTTAATTTGTGTAAGAGTCTTCAGCAGAAATTTTGAGTCATCTGGGGATTGCGTAATCTTCTCTGGCTTGTTTATTCCAAAATGGTGCTTTTTACAAAGCTAAGCAATAATGGTATTGAATTAAAATCAATATAAAAATACTCACAATAAAATCCAAAGGAATTTTAATTAAAATTCAGAAAAGCAAAACAAAACATCTTCTCCTTGCAAAAGGCACACACATGAAAACCTATGGATATTCAGATGATCTGAGGAGTAACTGAGTTGAAGGCACTGGAGCAGGCACTGCAAATCTAAATGTTTATACAGGTTTCTACATACAGAAACATCTAGTAGATGCACGGTCACAGTCAGTGTGCATCACTGTAAAGCGATGGGCTTTACTGAAAATCCTGGCACCTTCATTCTTAAAACATGGTCAGAAGAAAAAAATGTCATAGTTTATTGAAGATATTCATACCTCCAATTCCAGATCCTGAGGTTCTGTTTCAGAAAGCGGAATCACTGCAACCTTTGTTATTTTGTACACCTCGTGGTCTCCTGGAAGTTTGCCAATCAACGCTTTCTGACGAATTAAAAGTAACCACCACGGTAAATCTGGAGAAAGATTAGTAAAGGCTTATTGTAAAGTCATTTACTTCAACTAATCTGTCAGATTTTTCCTCGTAGTAGTAAAACTGCCTGCCAGGAGTTATTTGACCAGAAGAATCCAGTGAATGATGATTTGCTGCTGCCACGTTTTGCTACTACACATGACAAGAACAAATCACCACCTGGAAAAGATTATTTATTCTACCAAAGAGGTAGCATGGTTGCTATCAATGAATCAGAGAAACTTTTTCCATAGACATCAATCAAAGGTAAAATTACCTCTAGGATGATGGGCATCCCCAACATCCCAAGTAGCAGCACAACTAGAAATGAACAGTTGGATCTCACCAGGCAGCAAGCTACAGTTTTCCCTTCATACCTTCTCTTATGCAGAAACACAGAAGACAGACTACTACTCCCACCTGAGCTTAAGCAGAGAGGTCCTATGCAAGCATTAAAAGCCTGCTGCCATAGACCAATATGCTTCCACAACTGACAGTTCATGGTACTATGCTTTGAAATATATCCATGTTCCATATACATTGTATCACCCATATTCCATATACACTGTGTCACCCACGTTCCATATACACTGTGTCAAGTCTACTTTCATTGTACAGTAAATTCTACATCCAATTTAAGCCTCTGAGTTCTTAAAAAAGAAAATCCAGGAAAATGTGTTAAGTTACAGTAAACTCAGAGTTCTCGATGTACTTTCAGCTTAGAATCAAAGCTTCAAAGTTAAAAGCATCTTTCGAATAACAGCATTTCAATCTTTAATGTCTCTGCCCAAAGCAGATGATGTGTTTCAGCAACAGTTTGTTCATCTGAAGAAAATAATTGTGCATTATGACAACCCACTGTTTCAATTGTGTATCATTATCTTTGGAATAATACCAGTCTGTAATGCAAGGAGCACTATGCTTTTATAAATTACAGTTTCCCAAAAGTACAGATGTGCTATGACAACTGAGGAAGGAGGATATGAAGTCATGCACCAATTGTTCAGTTATGCCGACTTCCAAGCAGAGCATTTCTGCACTGCTTCCTGAACACAGAACCAAAACCATAACCTCTGGAGGATCGCAGAGGTGGTTCAGGATGTCACCCTGCTCTAACAGGGGATGCTATGAGATTAGACCATGTTTTTTCACACTGGCACACAAGCACAGCCCCCTAAAAAATGAGTTAACTGCACTATTGATGGTCAATGGATAAAAGATAAGGATGTGAGAATGAGAGTAGATGCCAGCAAGAAAGTTATCCTATTCAGCAGGTGCTGAAAGAGCTGTTTAGTGCACATACAAGCAACATGGCTGACAGCAACCACCCCTGCATCCAGCTTGACGCCACATAACCACGGAATAAGGTGAAAGTAATAAATAGAAGTTTATTATAGTTTTATCTGTAAAGTAGCTCTAGGTTTTTTAGATTGTTTTCTAGTAGGCAGAACAATCAGGTTTCTGCAAATCCAGTTCAGTCCAAGTTTAACACAAGGGTAGAAACAGCATCCGGACATTCTCACTGAACGCCGTACTCTCATTTATTCCCTGTTATGGAAGTTTAACCACACAATTCAAACCTATGGATAGATCAGTATGTCAGGAAACAAAAGATTTTTAAAGAAAGGAAACCATCTATATCTCAAGCAAAATAGTCAGAAAGACACCATTACAAACAAGATAAAATAAACTAAAGGAAAAGGTATTTCATATTGCCTTAAAAGCAGCAAACAAGAATTCAACACAGCCCAGTGAGTTCTGCTACCTTTGAGTGCATTTTTTAAGAAGGACGTGGTTATCCTGGCATTCATTTCAAAGCTCCATTTGTATTACAGCCACAGCCAAAGTACGTTAAAAAAGAAAAACAACAGGAGTTCCCTGGCAGGCCAAAAGAAATCAGTCAAGAACCAAGGTATGTGCTTAAAAAATGCCCCCGAGTAAAAGCTTCAGCAACAACCACAGAAACTCAGTGTAATTGCCAATAACGCCCAGATAAGAGTAGTGCTTCTACAGTATGGAAAGGTAGTTCTGTAGAACTTCTCATTTAATAAGAGGGCTTACAATATGTCCCATGTCAGACATACCATACGCACAGAAGAATGCTTTGGCTACATGTCCTTCCATAAGCTGAATTTGTTAGGTCATCCACCAAGATCCCATGGTTTGTTTTTGTTGTCTTTCTGTTTAAACCATATTACAAACTATGGCAGAGCTGGCAGCAACAACTGATGTAAGGCACTGTATCTAATGTAGGCTGTCACCTCTCATTCCTCACTGAAACGGGAATTGAGCTCTGCTTTTGCTTTACTGCCAGCACACCATGCTGTTTAACTTACTAACGTTTCCCAGACAGCCTAGCATTTAGTTTCCCCAAGTGCCTTTTAGCAGTAATTAGTCTTAAACTGTGCATAATTTTACTACAAATGGCACTTCTTGCAAGTACTTTGATTCTAACAACAAAAAATACTATGGTATCGCTTTCTATCTGATTGTTGAAGATTAGATGAAAGCCAAGAAAACATTTTAAGTTGTTGATTGGATTAAATTGGAGACTGCAGCACTGAAGACATTTCTGATGCTAAACCACAGGTCTCAGTGGCATGGCAACAAAAGGGCTTTCCATTCCTGGTTATAGGAAGGAAAGTATTTCACTTCCTTTTTGCTTACAGTGTCTTAAGGAAAGTTGAGTGTAACGTTTTACTCAGGTCTTAATCGACCCACATAAGAAAAACAAACTGATACGTGTGCATACATTAAACTGCATTTTAACTATGAGATAGAGAAATGTGTGATTGCAAGGTGGAGTTAAGTGGAATTTGTCTGGCACTAAGACGTCTAGCACTGGTTATAGTTCAATATACGCCATTAATTCTGAGCATATTCTAATCAATGTTTGATTAACTGGTCTCTAATCAAAACTGATTACAACACTTACATAGGAGCATCCACCACTAAAAGAAAGAAAAGAAATACTCCTCTGCTAACATACAGTAGTACTTGTAGTAACTTCAGTAATCAGAAGCCAAAAGTTATACTAACAAAGTGAAGGAAATCAAAATTGCTAAAGCAGATCAGTGAATCTCAACTACAAATTTGATTCCAGGCTACAATTACCACTTCAGTGCTGGAAGCAGCATCTACTTTCACCACTGACAAGAAATAAGTTCTAGTCACGTATTGGAATTTCTGCCAAAGGAATCTGAATGGTTATTTAGTACATACATAAATTATTTGGATGACAAAACATTACCAATATTCTATAAATATATATAAATATAAATTCTTCAAAGAATTAAAAAGGACAATATGAGTTGGTTTCTCACAGGATTGCTTCCCTGCAAATTCTCCTGTGTTAGGTCAGAAATAACAGCAGAAAGATTTAGAGTAAATTAAATCCCATCCCTTGTCACAGCAACTTGGCGGTTTCCAATGCTAAATTAACAACATCCCTGTAGTCAGTTTCAGGTTATTTCAAGGTCATTTTAGACTACTCCAGCATTCTTGCACTAAGTAGATCTTGCAATACACATAAGGATCTATGTCCAAGACCAAGTGAATATGGGTTTTGGGCTTACTGACAGCTTAATAGCAGACTGGCAACAACTTTAACTCTTAAGAAAGTATTTGAAGTTTACAGTATTAGTCAATAAGATGCTGAACAGGACAATCCTATAAAGGAATCTAATTATCCAGGAGTTCAAAATAAATTTTCTGATCTTTCTTGTCCAGGTGGCAGAGATAGGGAAAGGAAAAAGGGAAGAAATCAGAGCAACAAGTCCTCCTGATCTTGCTGACACAAATGAGGTTTGGAAGAAAAGCATTTCATCCAGCCTGCACTGCCCAATTCTCCTACTGAGTATGGAGATAATGGTCCAGCACTTAAATATTTATACAATTGTTACTGATAAAGTTTCAAAGTGACAAAGATTGATACACGAATTAGTAATGAAGACAGTTACTGTTACAGTGTTAGATGACTCAGCTGGAGGACTACACAGAACTATACCTGAATGTAATCAAATGATAGTTCATTAACAATAACTGGCTTAAAAAGACCTTCTTAGGCCATTTCAGTCAGCTCTTTGATTCTGACTGCAGCCCAACGAGGACTCTCTCTCTTACTGTCTGTCCACAAGACAGCTGCATCATTAAATGTCTCAACATGCACAAGAAGAACAGTCCATAAGCACTTTATGTATTCTTTTAAAAAAGGCAAAGAAACAAAATGTTAGCAGTTGCCTAAGCAGCAACTGGATGGAGTGCCTGGATGAGCGTAATCTATACGGAAGCTATAAAAAACGTGTGGAAAGAAAACTAGATATCAGACTTATTACCTGACAACCTTAATTTACCTGACAACAGTAAGCTGGCACGTTAACAAATGTCACATGCTGGGAAAAGTTTCAATGCAGCTTTCATAAGCAGAAGTGCCTCACAGTAAGCAAGCATGCAAGAATATTCAGTTGCCATGATACAGGAGAACTTCTAGAAAGCATCTATCAAGGTTTCTCCCTTGAAAGGCTTTTATGCAGGAATCCCTAAAGAGAAGGAGGAAGGTCTTTGTGTACAAGAATGGTTTATTAACAAACAAAACCATGTCAAAAACAAGCATGAAGCATTTTCCCACAGCAGGAAGAAAAGGTCATCACTGGAGTTCACTCATCCATTTATTATGGAAAGCACGCACTGAACAGCACAGACTGCCTGTATGAGAAGAGTGTGTCAGAGAAAAAGGCAGAGTGTGAACCAACTAATATCACCAAATCAGAAAGAACTGTTGAGCAGATCTGCAGAAGGAGGACAGAAAAATATCAGGTGAAATTCCAAGCAGATCAAGCGATGCAACTGGAAAGAGGAAATGGCCAAAAGCCTTATGAAAAGAGCTAGGCTCTGAACTGCTCTCTCAGAACCCAGACCTAATGGTTACAGTAACTATGGAGCCAGCCACTTCCCAGAACTTAATCCACCATACCCTCGCAGCCCATTTTCTTTCTTCCTCAATTTCTAGTGTGCCTCTGCTATCTTGATTCAGCTGTTTCTGTGTGACAAACAAGCGTATCTCACAGGGAGTCTCAGAAGGAACTTCAGGTACTGACTTTATTCTTTGTGGATGCAGTCCCCTATTTTTACAAGACAATAAAAAAAAAATACATGCACTGGACAGAGGAATTTGCATACCACAGCTACAGTATAAACACTTCGACACGTTCATACAGTTGGGAAGTACTACACCATTGTAGAGAATATATTATATTTACATAACCCATTTGAGTTGCACAGTTCTACTGGTCATATCAGTGCCTTTAAACCAAACTGAATTAGCAGCACAAAATAAAATGCCACATACCTGTATGAAGCTGGACTTTACCAATGACTCCTTCCACCAGGCCCAGGCAAATGGGATTCCATGCCAAAAGAAGATCAGTAGCTGAAAAAAATAATAACAATTAATATTTTGTAATAAAATCAGCAGGACAATCAATCCAGCACAAGTCATTCTTTCTGTTTTCCCCTCTCAGATGACAGAAAACATGCTATGACTCCTACAACAAGAGTAAGATACATATGCTGTTCAATTTTTGCTTGCTAATAAGTAGCTATTTTAACTAATTGACCAAATGATTCCTCCTGTTTATAGTTCTAATCCTTTCCCTTCCTGGTTATTTCAGGAAAAAAAAAAATACTATGAGAGTGTTTTCAGCTACACAATTCAGTTGAATGGATATTTAGTTTTCCTAATATATACTGGAATTCATAACTTAATTGAAACTTTACATGGTCATTGCAAAATTAAATACAGGTCATTAAGCTGCTAATGTAGCCCCAAGATGACCAGGCAGATGTTAACTCTCAGCCCCAGCTCTCTGTCATATCTACCCAGATACTATTCATTTCACAATTTTTTTCTATTTATATATACATACACAATTTCATTTTATATAAGGTTTCATGGTTTCTAAGAAACCATATGAAGAAGTGCCAATGAACCACAGAGGAAGTATAAAAGCAAACAGGAAGGCAATGCTACCAGCTCCATCATGTGCAAAAGGTACCAATCTCAACATGCACTCAAGCCATTGTTTGATGCAAGTCAGTATCAGTGTGAAAAGCATTTGATAGAAACTCTAAATGAATGGCAGCATCTTGTTACCAACAGCTGTATGATACCTGTAAAGTTCAATAATGTGGCAAAAGAAATTTCAGAATTTTCATTTAAGCCATTAAAAACAATATCCACGTGAGAAATCTGAGGGTTTCACATTCCACTAGTTTGATATTAGCTCAGAAGAGGAAAAGTTTCTCCAGTTTACATGTAGGCAAGTTACATAGATTAGATCCCAGGGTAAATATGTAAACATTTTCAAGAGCATCCTGACATAACGTCCCAAGATAAAGAGAACAATCATCCACCCACACCTTGCTCACGAGAACTGAGTTCCTCCTTTAAAGTCTAAAATCTGCAGACAACAACCAATGGTATTTTATTATTTTTAAACACAGTTTTTTTAAACACTACATTCTCCTTGAAACTTATTCACAACTCAGGCTGCTCTTGTTCCAAGAATACAGATTTATTCCTAGCTTTCAGTTTAACACACTTCATAATAAACCAGCCTGCATTTAGTTGTGAAATACAAGCATTTACATGAGACACAGAAGTCAGCATAGATCTAAACTGAACTCACTTAAAAGGAGTTTACCGTGCTGTGCTTTCACACAGAAAAGCAGGAACTAAGTGCACTGGGGATCAAGATTTCAAGGTGTTTGCAGGAGGCAGTACAGAGCTATGGTTAATACGTGTAACCAGGCTGTACCATTTAATGGCAGATACCTGACTGTTCCTGTTTTACTGTGAGAGCACTAGAGAAAGTTACTTGGTACAGGAGCCAATATAAGAAAAATGAATCATGCCATAATTTAAGCTCCTAAGAAGACTGAAATAGATGAGCACAAGAAATTATGCAGTAGTGTGATCAGTGATTTATGCTCAAGCCTCTCTGAAGTACTTCAAACTCATCATGTTCCTGTGTACTGAATATCTTTTGCTTATACAATACGTATTCAAGTACCGCCTGAGTTCTTGATCTCAGCATTTCAGTTCAAATAATGCACAGGAGCACTTCTGTGCTGAGCAGATGTGAGCACCAAGCTTACAGGATCGAGTCACGCAAGAAGCCTTCCCCGCTCTCAAGTCTTTCACCACCTTCCCCAGCTCACCAACACATCCTGAGTCTCACCTTCACCTCAAGAATCCTGTAGTGCTCTATTTCAAACTTAATCTACTTTTTGCTACCTTGGACACTTGAAATTTACTTCATTCATGTGCCAATGAGAGATAAAAAACAGACACAAGCCAGGCACATAGAGGAATACTGGTAGCGGTTTAAAGGCTTCAAACCACTTCATATTTGCCATAGCTACTACAAAAATAATAATCTGAATACTATCCAGGTCTCTTGAAGCCATCTGCTTCCTGCTATAACAAGATAAACTAAGCACAGAATCATCCATTATGATCATCTAGTCCATCAACCTGACCTGGCCATGCCCGCTAACCACATTCCTCAGTACCATATGTTTCTTGTAAACCCTCAGGGATGGTGACTCCACCACTCCCCTGGGCAGCTGTTCCAATACCTCATTACTCCTTTCGAGCAGAATTTTTCCTAATATTCAGCCTATTAGTAGGAAAGCTCTAAATTGTGAGTTTGTTCAAATAATGTACAAAAATGGGGGAAAATGTTAAAAAAAGATTTAGTTGCAATTAAAGGCATAAGGAAATGATAGTTTGGACTGGCACACCAAGAAGAAGATGTAAAGAAACCGATACTGGGGACTGCAAAATATAAAGGTTTTTTTTTAATGGAGCCTCTACTGTTCTCATGGTTTACTCTGACATATTCAGCCCTAGACGTGGCCATAGGCAATGCCTGAAACCTCTGCAGGAGCACGTCTCCCAAGTAGGGCAGAGAATGAGAGCTGACTAAACTCCTGTGTTCACTTACAGCATAGCAAAGCTTTGGAAAACCAGGAGTTATTTGGAGTCAGATATACATCACAGTAAGATCTCAAAAGGCAGCAAATATGGATCCACAAGATAGGAAGCAATGACTCTTGAAATAAATGTGATTATCAAACTACCATCAGTGAAGGCAAGAAAGCCAACCTATAAGGAAGCTGTGACATGGTGGGAGGAAAAGCCACATATTTAGCAACACTTGAGGAGACTGACGCGTTCCTCCCAGCATCCAGCAAAGTTTAGCTATAAACAACTCTTATAGAAGCAGTGTCTGCAGGCTATGGAAAAAATATCAATGTCTGTTTTGACATTCTGACTAGAACATATTTACCAGTTAGAGCTCCAGATCCCACATGATGGTCCCTGCTGGACTCAGAGCCAACAGCCAGCCATGTTGAATAAATATAACTAAAATAATAATAATCACCAGTATGAGCTTATTGCTTTAGAGAAGTACACCCCTGCGTACCTACATAAGGTAGATGAACCAAATTATTGCACAGTTCTCCTACCTCACCCTCCAAAAAAAAAAGAATACAGGCTTTCATATTGAATACGGTCCTGCTTACTCAGCTTCAGACAAAGCAGCTCTCGAGCTTATGTTTAATACTGTAAGATCATCTAAGACTGACTACTGTAATTTAACCTCCTGCCCAGCAGTTCTGGCAGCTGTTATTCCTTTAGCCATCGACGTGAATTCTTAAAATTAAAGCAGAAGTTCCACGGTTATGAAAGACTTTTAAATATACAGAGACCAAAAAAAGTTAAATGTAGGCCTATAAGATTAGTTTAACTACAAAATGCATTAAAATGTAAGAGGCAACATAAGTTGGTAGATAGCGACACGTTACAGAAGATGTTCAGGTCTTTATATAGCCAAAAGGAAGCAGACATACAAAAAAAAGCAAATTCTCAGATAAAGTTCCCTGTTCAGATGTTTTCAGACATCTGAAAATATTTGAATACTAAAGCCACTCAACAGCAAGTGTGAATTCATTTTCATGTTTTAAAAAAATCCATCTATCAGTAAGCACTATCTACCATAGTGCTCTATCAAGCAAAGCACTGGAATAGTCTCTATACTCAAATATCAAAGTAGCCACTGTCTACCAAAATAAAAGCTAACTGTACACGAAGTTCAGAACAGCAATGAGCTAATCCAGGTGGAACATCATTTGCTCAGGGAGCTTGTGGAGCCCTCATTCAGCTTCAATTTAAAGACCTGCCAAGTTTGATAAGCATTAGCACACGCACTTAATACTTTGGGACAGAAACCTGGTAGACAAATACATACCTTTATTTATAGAATTTCATATTCTTTTTTCCTTACCACACCAAATAAATCCAAGCTATTAGGAAAAAAATTGGCTCTTTTTGCCAATTGCTGTCTGAGATTAGTGATCACCAAACATACATTTACTCTGCACCGTGACTGCATCAGCATTGTAATCACAGCACAATAGGACTTCCACCACAAACACAGAACAAAACCAGCTCTGATGTGATTATTTCCACACCAGCTCTCTGAACATCGCTGCTGGGAAGTAAAGGCAAAAACATCAGATAAAGCTTCTTGAACTGTTTGTGTTTATACAAACATAATCCTGGGAAAGGCAGTATAAAAGCAACTTGGAAGACTGTCAAAAGCCAAAACTGCTTTCCAGCTCTTTCCCCATTCGACACCCGGCAGAGTCGATCCAAGGTCAGGCACAAGCTCTGACAAGGAAACAAACTGCTGCTTTGGGACAAGGCACTGCTCAGCACCAATGATTACTGCTCAGCCTGATGGGTTTGGGGAGGTAATCAGCCTCCCTCGGGCAGGAGGCAGGAAATTAAAAAAAAAAAAGATCTCATTTAGAATCTGTTGGATCCAGCCATTACCACTGAGCTGCTGTCAGGTTCAATCCATCAGGTAGTTACAACCATTTATCTTCCAATTTTGCTGGAAGTCAGGGGGTATAGTTCTCAAACACTGGGGAATTTCAAGGAATGGGCCTCAGCTAGGAAGTGTTCAGCCACCGTACTCAGTATGAAAACCAATTGGTACCGAACTTTAAGCTCAATTATACATATGGAGCTCCTAAAAACAAGCATGGAATCTATCTAAATAAACATATAAACACCTTCAGGAATTCTTTCTGTTGCCTGGCAGGGTAGAAATTCTCACAGCCACTTTCAACATTCAGCTTTTTCCTCCCATTTAAGTTTTGCCTTTGATCTGAAGCATCCAACAAACACTACCGGACCCTCAGGGCTTTTCAAAAGGAACTATTTTCAAGTTCCAGTTCAACTTTGAGGACTGTTCTGAAATATTAGCCAGGATTAAAAGATTACAAGTTAACTGGGAAGACTTAAGAGTATCAAGTATTTTCTAGAAAAGAAAGGCCTCAAGTAGTACTTCAGCAGGCAAACTTCAGCTAAGTTCTTACTGGCAGACTCCTAAATTCATGTTTAATGTACTTTAATTGCAGAAAGATGGAGGAGCATTAAGACATTTATTCTTATGAGTACCAACAACTAATAATTATGAAGGGTAGGTTTATTGACTTGCTTATTTCCCAGCTGAAACCTGAAACAAATTATCTCTTCAGCTAATAACTCATTGCTGTGGCACCTCAGAATAACCTGTTCATCCCCCAGTCCCTAACGTGAGATGTATCCTGTCCAAGAAAGTATTCAATGCAAGTTCCTTCCAACATGCATGGCTCAACCATAGGAGCACAGACACCGCAGAGCACACATCCATCCAGCTTTGTTTAAGAAATTAAGCAGTTCAGTATCCTTGAACATATTCTTTATGCATTTCAAAACTGGACCAGATGAACGGGAACAAATTCACATTCTGTCCAGGTTGGATAGTGATAGATTTAAAATGAGGGATGTAACAACACAATCCTTATCTAAGTGCAGCAATCATTCCTAAAAAAGAGTAAGCAGGATATTAAGCTCAAGAGAAAGTATGTCATGAAAACGAATCCTTGCTATTTGTAAGGATAAAGAACACTTCTTTGTACTCTGCTGCAGCTATAAAATTCTGAGTCACCAAGAACTGCTGAGAAACCATAAAAACATAAGGAAAAACATTCATTTGCCTAGAAAGCACACAATATTACAAGGAACTCCTAAGCTATAAGCAATAACAAACCGCCATTGTCAGTTGTTCCAGTGCCATGTTCTAAGGCATACAAAGTTGATGGGAGCTGCAATTAAATCCAGAAGTATTTTAATTGGTAATTGTAAAATAATAGGGACAAACCAAAAAGGCTTTTCTAGTTGCACATCCCTCAAATATTCACTACTCAAAAACAAAACTATTACCGAACAGTCCACTAGTCTGCCCTAAAAAGCCATTCAGCACACACACAATCCCCATGTCAGCTCATTAAATGTCAGCTTAATTTCACATTCACCGAATTCAACCAACAGTCTCCTTCCACCTTGGAAGGATTTGTTTTGTTCCTCCTCAAGTTGTTTGTGAACACAAAACACGAGAAGTATGTAGCCATCCCCATTCAATCCCAGAAAAGGTTCTGTCACTTGAAAATGCAGGTTCCCCTCCCAACCATAAAGAATTCAACACCTCAATTCATTCCTCACCTGTAAGGTCCCTTGATCCCTCAAAAAGCCCAAGGAGGAAGCAGCTTAGAATAAGATGGCAAGCTGTGCTTCAGTGGCTAAGAACCCTTTACTCTTAAAGTTGCTTCTAGCCAAAGACTTCTATTCAATCCTCTTTCCTTGATTTTCTCAGCCAGATTATTTTGCTCAGAAAGCACATTTCTGCACCAGACTATGAGCATTTCAGATAATCATGCATCTGCTAGAAAAGCTTGAATTCCTGCAAAACAGAGTGCTTCAGGAAGTTAAATAACTCTAGCAGTATATGTACTCCATAACAATTATTCAAACACCTCTTATGTTGTAGCGTAGTGGCTTGAAGTGATGTTCAACTTTATCTTCATACCTTCATTTAACAAGCCTTCATTTAACAGCTGCTCCCCCTCCTGTTTATATGCTCCCTTTAAATTCTGGAAGGCCACAATGAGCCTTCGCTTCTCCAGAAGTCATTTAATAACCCCTAATCAAATGAGGTTACTGCATCAGGATGCACAGTTGCAAGTGGGGATTTCTCAGTTATAAAAATGCACATGGATATTGTAACAAAATGCAGAGCATTCAATGAAGTCAGAAGCTTATAGCAAATTTAACGCTTAAGAAAAATGAATTGCGCTACCACATTTGTATCTTGTTCTCTCAAAACAAGTATATTAAGAAATCATGTTTTGTATAATATTAAACATCAATCATGAGAACTCCAGACACTGAGAGAAGTGTTTATCTGTACCCCAAATACAAACTCTGGGCCTGAAATCTCAATATACAGCTTTAACAGTGGGTTTGTGCAACACACTCAATATTTAATTAAGCTACACTTGAGAGCTGTTCAATATTACACTGCAAAATTTGCCTCCAAAAGGAAACTTTACACCACTATCCAAGAAGTCTCACAATGCAAGGGAACTGTTCAGTGGAAGTACATGGACACTGCAGGACTCCAGCTGTGCTTGGCATGCACTACAATTTGAAACAGATGCAAAAGAACGTTTTCGTTCTGTTGGTCTCACTCATGTCACCAGGAAATGCCCAAGTGCCCACCAGATCACTTCCTCAGGGCACCCAAAGCCTTCAGAGAAGCATCTTAAATCTCTCAATTTCCGATGATCCAGCTTCAACCACCCTTTCATAATGATAACTTCATCAGAAAATACTTTATTTTTCAACAGAAAAAGCCATGTTTTCATACTGCCCACTGACACCTGTGCCAGCAACAGCTCCCTATCTCTGCCAAGGACGGGGTAGATACTGCAGGAGTCAAAACAAAGTCTTAACACTAAATACACTCACAGTGTTGTTATACAACCTTTGCAATAACGTAACTCCAGCAGCCTGAGGTCTCTCCTGTACACTTAACAGAATCAAAGTTAAGAATTATAAAATAATAATTATAATTCAAACAAACAAACACAAAACAAGAAGAATTACTTTGAAAGAGCACAGGTAACACATTGTAACACTTGTACTCAGTGTGAAAAGCAACAATACTTGCTGGTATAGGAGCAGACCCCTCTTAAATGAAGAGATGTTTCCTAACAGTGCCTGCAGTTCTAAACATTTTCATTGCAATTAACTCTGCAATATCCTCTTTGCCATCATTTAGTTAATTCTAACCTACAGAGATCAAAGATATCTGATTTATGCTATCAAAATACAAGGCTAAAATACATCTGAATTACAGATTCATTTTTTAATGTAGCAATAAATGAATAAATAAATAACCTTCTCTCTCCCTGTAGAAGCTAACAATTGTCAGCTCACAAGAAACAACATATCAGGCTTAAAAGAGTCTTCGCTTATTTAAAACCAAAGTCATTCCAGTGAGGGCAGGAATTCCAGGATACATCTGCATTTGGTCTGGGACAGATCTAACAATTCCAGACCTCTACATATAAGGAGAGGAGATGAGAGGAACAGCCATGTTATATTCAGCTTCCCCTCAACCACTAAGATTCAAAAGGAAGCTAAATAAGCAACTTGGCGCCTCAAGATTTCTTTGTTCGCCACCAGGTTAACACATAGCAGGCATCTCTAAGTCTTAGATATAGGTTGACTACATTCCATTAAAGAAAGTCAATAAAATTGAAGTAGATCTTATCTCCGGTAGTGAAGGTCTCACCTCACAGCCAGAAGGTACAAAACTGATGTTTCATACATAAAATAAACAGAGTAGATGAAGGATACGCAGCAGCCTACAGCCTGCCCTCACCCTGCTGCCCTTTGTTAGGAGAAAGCAGCAGCAGCAAATTAACTGCTCAGTATTCAAGCACTATTTCTGCTGGGTTGTATTTAATATGTATCGGTTTGACATCTGGTTTGTCACATATGCCACAAGGTACATTGCGCTGTCAGCTAAGAGCGCTGAAAGGACGGAACGCAATGTACGCACATAAGTGAGAAACAGCCCAGTAACCACCGCAGCTAAAACAAAGTATCAAGAAAACAGCTTGAGATCCCTATGGAAGTTGTGATAAAAAACCTTCCCAAAGCTGCAGCTCCTCTATGGAATATATTCCAGAACACACAGGCCATTTCTAAGACATACCCCCTCAAGAAGCCTATTTTGCATCAAGAATCTAATTCGGAGGCACAAGCCAGCACACAGGCCATCATCCCTTTACTGTGCTCAGAAGGGCTCTGCAGCCTTCAAGCAACTAAAGCATCAACCAGCATCAGCAGCATCACTCCCTACGTGACGTCAAGCACGGCCATCCTGCTTCACTGAGGCCTCTTTGAGCATTTATAGGCACTGGACTTCATATAAAGGAATTTTTCCTCATAGCATTTGACTAGAAGAGAAGAATAGCAGAAATTCTAACTGGTAATTTTCCCATGACCTCAGTAATGCCTTTGAGGAGTAAGGTAACTACACACAGCTCCGGTGTTAGATGACATTATGATTCGTGAGTCGGTTCAGATTTCATGCTCTCAGAAATACACTTAGCCTGAAATCTCTTCCCTGATACTCAGAAAAAAATACTGTTTGCTAATAAGCTTCTCATTAGGAAAGAAATATGTTTAAGAGGCATTGCTTCAGCTGATGATTCACAACCATTTTCAACAGACGAAAAACAATACTGGAGCACTAATTTCCTGAAACACTTAATAATACATGAATGCTCATTTGCCTCTAGTTAAGCTCCAGAGGTGAGGCGCATCTTATCGCCACCTTACACTTACAAGCAGGTCATGGAATCTGAGCACACAGTGCCCGGAAGCTGGCTCTGAATAACACCACTTGAATGTCACTCCCACTGCTGGCACTTGTTTCTCTTGCAGGATAGAGAGGACAGCATCACTGCCCCAGTTTATTCAGCAACTACTTCCAGCTGTGTTCAGTCTGGCACCACCACCCATAGCATCATCAAAGCCAACACTGAAAGAGCTAGAAGTGTTCACTCACTGAGAGTCTCCCATTCCCTTTTGTGCTGATAGTGAGGAATTCGGCATCTTGCATAATTCACACCCATGACAGCAATAAAACCATGCTGTAAAATATACACTATACTGTGCTGCCAGGAGTAGCCAAGCAAAGTATAAGCAGGGTAAGCTGGAAGTAAACACCAGATCAAAACCTGAGTGCAAAGCACTTAAAGCAGGGCTGAACAACATAGTTTGTCACCATGTTGAAAAATAGTAACTGAGGACAGCAAGACACCTCACATAGACTGGGATGCCACAATGATTCAGCTTTCCTGCAGGTGACTCAATCACTACTTTCACTTCACATAAACACCACCAACAGAGATACCTTGTAAACACATGAAGACATCTTTGAACCTTGGGTCAGCTTCAGACTTGGCTCATAGCAAACATTTCTCAGTTGACGGGTGTTTCGTTGGGTTGTGCTTTTTCATGTTGGGTTTTCATTGTTTGGTTGGTTTTTGTTTTAAGTCGAGTTCTCTCCGTGACTTGAAAAGGTCAGAAATAGAGCTTTCACAATCAGCAAGTTTTGAAACGTGCCTTTATGTTTGAGGGATGAGACCATTATAAAGCTCAGCTTCAGCTCTTTAGAATTCAACCCATCCTGTAAAACAATACTCTGCAGGGTTTGCCAGCATTACCTGTTTCAATCCGTAAGTGAGCAATGATTAATTTTAACCTCCTTCTAGGGACAGAGCCAGTTTCCAAAAACTAGTAGAGACACACAGTGAGGTGACAGCCTTTTCCTGGCCTATTCAACATGCCAATGAACACAAGTTACAACTTGTTCTTTTTAATATAGCAGTGACTCATAGGACACTAATCCATTTACTCATTTCCACTCGGTGGCCCTTGATTATAAATGGTCAAATGGCCTGTTCTAAAGGGTCCCCAGCTTTGTCTTAGCATAACCAAGAGTTACTGATCCAAGAAATTCTGTTACAGAACTATTTCCTGCTCAGGTTTGCTTTCAACACACCAAGTACAGCACTTCAATTCACAGCATTAGCACATACTGAGATCAACCAGAGCCACAGCAACAACAAAACTGAAAACCCAGCCAAATAGGAAAGCATGACTAACAAGTGTCAAGCAAACCAGGAGCCTTAACTATCACATTACTCTCCATTAATTGGTGGATCACACACAATAGGGATCACATTCATAGCGACTGTAAATTTAAAGTCACACTGCAGACAGAACCCTGGTGAGCTGCACAGACTGCAGAGCACTGGCAGAGCCCCCGTGAAGCTGATGAGCTCCAGGAAATCACAGCAACAGCTGCATGACAACAAGCCTGAAAGCTTGGGTTTGTGTCAATCACAACAGCCTCCAGAATTACAGCTTTACACGCTAATGTTTGTATTACTCCGGTTAAAGCAAGAGCTTTTATGACAATACACAAGAAGAGATAAAGGCACGAAGACATAACAGTACAACAAAGCAGCACTGTTGATAAAACACACAGAAGCATCCAATCCCACTGTTAATCTAAGTCAATTCCAGCCTTGTGAAAGCTCATTAAGCTCACCGCATTCAGCCAACTGTGGCCATATATGTGCCTATGTGGCTTTTTCAGCCTAGTTGCAGAAAGCTGTAAGCAATGCCATACATCTGGTGGAACACACGTTGACTCAGGCTATTTCCAGCCTTTAAGCAGGTGACCTATGGTCTTCTATATCTCATCAGCTACATGTGCTCCTTAAACCAAGAGCACTCCTCACTTCTCACCCCGTGGTGACCACAAGGTATCACTGCCCAGCGCTGCCCCAGTATCTCAGCTGACAGAACTCTGTGCCTACAACTTCTGCACAGCCTGAGCCCGACCACGGCTGGGTTACACAGAAACGTTCGTGAGCCATTGAAAGAAGCGGCTGTACCGGTCCAGTTTCAGAACAGAAACACCGTCCAGTACAGAACACCCCTGCGAGGACTCGGCACCGTCAGGCACCACTTACATAAGGCTGACGCCAACGCAAGATGGCCATTGGGTTTAGTGATGCTCGGGGGGTGACCAGAGGTACCAAGAAGTCTCGTGTTAAACGAGCGGACCGTGGCCTGGGATCGGACACGGGAGCGGCCCCGCCGCCATTCCCAGCGCTCCCCTCAGCGACCCCCCCACCCTCCGCTGCCATCTTCCCCCGGCACCCACCGGCTCTGAGCTGCAGGCTGCCGTCCCTTCGGCTGCACCACAGCGCCCGCTCCCCGCTCTGCAGGATGTAGTGATCCTTGGCTTGGAACAGCTCCATCCTCTCCCCGACTCCGCCGCCCTCCTTTCACCGTTGCCGCGGATGAGGAGCAGTGGGAGATGCGCGCTCCCGAGCCGGGCACGCGCCGCCCCACACTCACAGCTCCGGCTCGGGGCGCTTCCTCGGGCGGCCGCGATCGCGGGTTCCGGCCGCAGCCCCGCACGTGACCGTGCCCAGCAGCGCCGCCCCGCGCTCTTAAAGCGGCAGCGCTTCTCCCGCCGCTCCCAACGCCCCTCAGCATCCAGGCTGCCGGCTTGAACTAATCCAGTCGTTATTTGGAGGTGGGATCGCAGCACAGCCTTCCTTGTGATATTGAGTGCTTTGGGGGTCCTGATGGACGAAAAACTCAACATGAGCCGCAGCGCGCTCTGGCAGCCCACAAAGCAAATGGGATCCTGGGCTCCATCAGGAGAGGGGTGGTCAGCAGGGATGGGGAGGTGATCGTCCCTCTCTACTCGGCTCTTGTGAGGCCCCATCTGTTGTACTGTGTCCAGGTGTGGAGCCCTCAGTACAAGAAAGATATGGAGATTTTGGAAAGGGTCCAGAGGAGGGACAGGAAGATGATCAGGGGGCTGGAGCACCTCCCCTATGAGGACAGGCTGAGGGAGTTGGGTTTGTTCAGCCTGGAGAAGAGAAGGTTGCGGGGTGACCTCATTGCAGCCTTTCAATACCTGAAGGGAACTTACTCCCAGGAGGGAGTAAACTCTTGGAAAGGGCTGACAATAGCAGGACACGGGGAAATGGTTTTAAGTTAAAAGAGGGAAGATTTAGGTTGGATGTTAGGGGGAAGTTCTTCACTAGGAGAGTGGTTAGGTCCTGGAACAGGCTGCCCAGGGAGGTTGTGGATGCCCCGTCCTTGGAGGTGTTCAAGACCAGGTTGGACGGGGCCCTGGGCAACCTGATCTAGTAAAGGTGTATGTTTGGTGGCCCTGCCAGGCAGGGGGGTTGGAACTACATGATCCTTAAGGTCCCTTCCAACCCGGGTCATTCTGTGATTCTGTGTTTCTGTGACCTGCACCCCCTGACACGAGGGTAACTGCGTCTCTCTCCTGTCCAGGCAGCGCTGATTGCTGTGTGGTGATGTCAGATCCCCTCAGCAGAACCCCCCAGAGTTGGGCTGTGCAGAGGCTGGAGCCCTGTGCCCCATAACAGCATTACCAGGAGCATCCCACCATGTGTGCAGCCATTTAGGAGCAGCTGGATGTGTTGAAAGACCATCTTCAAGGTGTCTTGAAAACTAATGGTGCGTGTAAGTAGTTTCACACGGTGCTAGAAAGACAATTTTCTCATCTTGTTTATCTCCATCTACCTTTCCTTCTTAAGAGACTGTTATCTTCAATGCTCCTCTGCAATTCTGTGTCCTGTCTATGATTTTTCTTATAATGTCAGATCCCTAATTTGTCTTGTTTTGCTTTTTAAGCACACTTAACTAATAGAGGAGTGGTCTGAAGGAGTCAAACTCCATTTGATTTAGTAATGGGTGCCTCTACATGTCAGTGTTCTCCCCAGGGCAGGGATGCAGAAGAACACACTCTCCTTTCTTGACTACAGATCCTAGTATTGGAAATGCTGTGTGAATGCCCTGCAGCTCCCAGTGTATCCTGTCACATTCCTGCATGTAGCAGTCAATGTCACTTGCTGAGTTATGCCAGTAATTCAGGTCACTCCTGCAGGTGCTACGCAAGAGAAGAGCTTAAATAGCTTCTCAGCATTTCAGTGTATCTGTTTTGAATTATTTTATACTCAGCGTTCCCATAAGCACAATGTCATGTACTTACAAAGGCATATCAAACACACAGAAAGGCAATAAGGGATGGATCGCTCCATAGATCGAATACTGAAAGATTTCCTTTGAGGAATTACGTTTAAAACTGTGCATTTAGGTAAGCACAGGCAATCAGAGCTTCCTCTCAGCACTGCCATACATGCCTGTATCCACAGGGACTGATTATTCAGCTTTCAAGTGCAGATTGCTGTACTGCTTTCCTCTTATTTCATTAAATTCTAGCAGCTTTGTGCAGAAAGTAGTATGTTTTAATTGCACTAGTGTAATTTTTACATGGGATTATTGTTCAGATTAATTATTCCATCAGGATTTGAAGCTTTCTGCAATAACTTTCGGATGCATACTCCCATTCCAACAACCATATAAAAATTAGATGTGTGTTTTATGACCTACAGTGAAGGCAAATGGGAATAGTCAAACTTATTACCTTGTTTCATCATTGTAGGCCATAGAAAGTTGCTGGGAGGAAAAGATGGCCTTCTTCTAAGCTCCATTGAAATAAAAAGCTGATGTCATGTTTAGTATTACTTTGTCTCCTGCATATTCATTTATAAATAAGCCAGCATTGGAAAAAGTCCTATCAAGAAGGATCACTACTGTGACACACACATTCAAGTTATGGGAGAAGGCAACAACTGATGAATAAAATCAAGCTCTTCTGATTTTCTGCAGGCAGCCTTTAGTCTGACCGATGATTCCCAGGATCTTCCTGAATGATGCAAGTGGGCAGGGCTTAGGAAACAATAATGGTTCTGTCCAACATTGCTTTAAAAATAAATACCTCCTTCAGATAGGAAAAACTGGAGTAATAACTGGAAAAAAGAATGGCTAAGTGTAGCAAAGTCTGCACTGAAGCAGAAAGAAGGCTGTAAGTATCAGCATGCCTTTGTGTTTGTTGATTAGAATTGAAATTACATCATGGAGATTAATAGGAAAAGGATGAGGAAGTGGAGGAAGGCAAGCAGACAAAAAGGTTCTTGGAAACAGCTGGATGCAGACAGCTTTCCTAGCAGAACACCACAGTGCTGTTTTGTTTTAATTGCAAATGATATACTTCGTGGTGCAGCAAAACAAAGCCTTGCCCAAGAAAAGAAGGTATTGTAACACTT
Source organism: Coturnix japonica (assembly GCF_054131305.1). Classification (NCBI taxonomy): domain Eukaryota; kingdom Metazoa; phylum Chordata; class Aves; order Galliformes; family Phasianidae; genus Coturnix; species Coturnix japonica. The sequence goes on along the minus strand of NC_140670.1, from coordinate 28,840,094 downwards.
TGAGCTGAATGAATAGATTGAAGAGCTAACTCACTCAGAGAAACAGATTATGTCCAATTGCAAAGTTCTTGATCTGTGAAGAAAGCTGCATCTTTCAGCTTTAGCTACATAAAGAGGAAAAGGTGAGGAGCTGCGGTACCCTCTGGTTTTCCAAATGCTCTGCTCATTTTTGTAGAATCCTTTTTGCAGCTTCTCCTACGTAGAAGTCACCCCATGACCTTGCAAAGAGGGACAGCAGTTCAGTAAGATAATGAGTCACGGGCAGCAGGCATCTTAGTGGCAATAGCTGCAGCGTTGCCGGCATTCTGTTTCACTGAGAAATGTGTGATGCCTTAAGGAAAGAAAAAAGATCTGAAGGCGATTTGGGGCTGAGATTCGCTCAGATGAACGATGAGGCAGATATGTTAGAATTTAACTCTCAGTAGGTAGAAGGATCTCTTTAAGCTGTCAGCTGTACACACCTGCATACCTGAAATAGGCTGTTCTTTTCTACACAGTGCAAGTAGATTTCATATTGAATTTTACAATTCCTTCCTTTCATTGTGTAAATATAAACATTTCAGTGTTACATATGCTTTGAATTAATTTTCTGGGAAACCCACGAAGACTTTTGACTGAGATGGTTAATATTGCTCTGTGAGAACAACTGACAATCAGTTTTAAAGTGACAGGAGGAAATATATCCTGCCCCCTGCTGTGGACTCCACTCCATCGGTTACAGAGCGGCTCCCCAAGCAGCTGTTTTGTTGTTTGTCACACCAAAGGAGAATGAGACTCTCCAGCTGGGGCATGGGACCAGCAGCTGAGGGCAGAGCTTTCCAGAGTGAGTCTGTTCTGTCAGTGGCAGATCCATTTCAGGAGTTTCCCTCCCCTGCTAGAGATTTCTGCTTGCCCTTTGTCATGCCAAATCATGCCTTCAGTCTGGACACACTGTAGCTTGGAGGAAAGAAGCCTCTGCTGACAGTGGGGGTGGACTACTGGGAGGTAAGCCTCTTCAGCTCACAAAAAGAGATGCCAATTTTTATTAAGCTACTAAGCATTAAACAGCATTATTTTAAAACCATGCTTTTAAGTGATTGCTTTCTCTATGACACAACATTTCTCCATTAGTATTTTACTCATGAACGTCTATTAGTTATTCTAAAAACATGAGACTAAAGGACATTCAGAACTGAGAAATTTCCTTATTAAATATCAGCATTCAAGACCCAGGCAAGTGCTTGATTTTGAAGGGCACTGAACATCCAGACTAGAAAAGCATTTAATTAATGCTTGACATTGAATGTCTAAATGAAACATTTTTCACAAAGACATCAGCAGATTTAAGGTGAGCGCTGACTTCAGAACTTCTGTACTTTAGGAACTAAACATCTCGAAGGGTTGAAAGATAACCTTTTACTTTTGCTGCCCTCTGACTAGTTTGCACTATCATTTGATACACATTTATCACTGCAGTTTACAAAAGCATCTCCATTCCGCATCCATTTTCTGAGTAGTTTGCTGTTGTAGTGCAATGCACAGAGCTGCTTTTAAAATAATTCAGAGCTCCTTGCAGAAATTCAAGGACAGATTGGCTTTGCCCTTGTTCACCATTTGGTGAGGGCATTTTTAGCCCATGGGGAGTTTTCTGTTTACATTCAGTGTGTTTTCCTGCAATTCATAGAAGGGCAGTGTTTTCATAAGCCTTGTCAGCCTCAGTTAGAAAGAATGAAAAAAAGAGAAGGAACTTTGTATTTGCATTTTTGCAGTTCACTGACAATAGCTAATGGGAAGGAAATGTGTGGGCTGGCAATTAGTTATGCACTCTCACTCTCAGTATTACCTGATTGCCCACAGTTTGGTTTCAAGTTCAAATGTTGATTAATGGGAAGTGATCTGATTTGGCAACAGTCCGTACTTGAAAGTAGAACTGACTGAATAGTTGGTATCAATGTGCAGCTCTAGAGTGTAACATGAGGATTTTTATTTGTAAATCCCCATGATTAAGAAGTGGTGGAACATTTTTGTGTTAGGAGAAACATGCTCTTGGTGGCTTTCAGGTGAGCAGCAGAGAAATCATCTTTAGCTTGCACTGTGCCAATAACAGTATTTGAAGCAGCCTGATTTACCTGTATTGTCATATCCAGTTTGTGCTTTTCTGGCTATCAGAGATACCTGGTCATAGACAAAGTTGGTGAAGTTATATAGTAAGCACATTTACTGCTTTCCTTTGGAATGACAAGTTGAGCTGTCACTTATTTAGCTATCTGACAACATAGGAAGTAATTTTTGCTACTCTATTATTTATTTAAGGTACATCCCATCTAGTTATTTACAGAACTGTCAAGTGCTGTGATAAAGTTCACTGTTAGACACATAAGCATGAAAGGCTTTAAAGCTAATTCTCAGAGAAGGCCTCAGCCTTTTCTGTGTCATCATAGGGTTACAGGCCTCTCTTAGCAGTGGATTCATTTTTTGCTTTGGTCATTTTCCTGATGCCCAAGTAGTTATAGAGGCTTTTCTTTTCTTATTTCACTTCATACTCTTTGCCATTTTTTCAACCTAATGGCATTATGTTCTTCCTACTTTCATCCTTGTGTTCCCAGGCAATGCATCTGTAGTCCACATGCATTTGGATTTTCCATATGCTCCCTTTTTGCATTAGAGGCTGGTTGCATGTTCCCCATTCAGTCCAGCTGGCCTCCTGTTACACCTGCTGATTTTCTTGCAAGATATTTGTTTGCAGACAAGACAAACTGGTTTGCCTGTGTCTTTGACATGCTCCTTTTAATAGAGGGGTATGAATAATAAATCCACATTGCTGTGCTCTTACTATCTTCAATCACATCCATGGATGAGTACTTCTGCAATATCACAGTCATATTCTTTAATCTGCCTAATCCTTAATCACACGTTGACTAAGTTGATATGGCAGCTCCCCAGCTGTGTGAGATGGTTAAGAGACTGCAATGCAAGAAGGTGACTTCCTGATTCACAAGTATTATTGAAATGGCATTTCTGTTCTTAATGGAGAGGTTTACTCCACTTTGAGATGGAACCTCCTTGGAACAAAAGTAACACAGTAGGCACTTCGGATTGGCAGCTTACAGCAGATAAAGAGAAGTTTGTGACAGCCAACAATTGGCACCAGAACACTGCAGAAGTACCTACAGATATCATCTTTGTACTAAGTATTCTGGGAAAAGAAACTTATAACAGTGGTTTTGTACTGTTCTGTCATTAAAAAAATACATATTAACTTTTTACAACAAAATGAGAATTCCTCAAAACCAGGGAAAGAAGTTTAGCATAAGAATTTTTGTTTGTATTTATGTCTAACTTTTCACAGGAATAACTTTTCCATATGGCAGTTGGAGTTGTTATCTCCAAAGGGAGGAGGATTATGGCATTTCCTGCTTCCCTGTGGAAGTGCCTTATTTACTAGTGGGAATATTTCCATTGAGCCTCACTCAGCACACAGGAAAACAATAAAATTGTCCTTTCAAAACTATGTGTATGTGATCAACATCTGCAATATATTTCATGGCTTATGGATAATACATTGATTTCCCTCTTGCACTTAGTGTTAAGATCAAATCAGTGATACTGTGTGCAAAAATAAAGGGGAATTTTTTTTTAGGGCCTATGATTACTTTCTTTTCTTTCATTCTATAATTACAAATTCCACTTGTAGTCTACCTAGTACAGTCATACATGAAAGGATTCCTTATACTGTTGTTGGTCCACCTCAGTAAGTCAAGATATTATTTATAGTATATTGAGACTATGTTTAATTCATAACTTTGTTCCGAATTAAATGACAGGGCGCTCTTTGCCACCACCATAATAAAACTCACAGCTTAATTTCAACCAATTCTGCTTGTTTTTCCTAATCTGATAACATAGATGTACTGCTTTGCTGCTAGTTTTACAAGTGTACTTAGTGGGCTATTTCAGACTCAAGAAGTGCTTTGTTAAATGGATTCTATATTTCTCTGCACGGCCCCATGTGTCTTTTCATTTCTTAAGGGCTGAGTGAGCACTAATCCCATTGTCCAGATGCATCAAGGACATCTGCACAATGCTGTCTAGACCTACGTACACCAATCCTTTGACAGGAAGAACTTTCAGTGTAGGTGTTTCTTCAGATGCTTCCTCACAACAATATGGGTTTTTATTAAGGTGCTGTGGCTTCTGTGGAAGGGTTTCAGAGACAGTATTGTCCTGATCACACTTCTATTTGTGAAACAGCATTCAACTCAGTGTCTTGGAAGAAGGGTAAAATAAGTTTACTAAAGTGCAGGATGGAAGTCTACAGGCACTTTGTTGAAGAGATATTCAGTAAAATTAAAGTTTTAAAGTATTCTGAAAGCAAATTAGGAGGTTTTCTGCCTTTTGGAAGAGATTGCTTCATTGTCATTTTTCAATGTGGGCTGCTTTTTCAAAAGCAAAATAGTTCATGTTTTTAGAAGTTTTACAGGACTTGGCTTCTCTCAAGGACAAAAAGCAAAGCTACAGGACAAATGGAGCTCCTGTCTTTTAATAAGAAAAATGAGAGACTAGGAAAAAGTCCAGAAGAACTTCTCAAAGTTTTGACACATTGTGACATTCACCAACAACAGTGCTAAAGACAGCTTAAATAATCATTTCCTCCTTCCCAGCTGTATGTTTCTATTCCTGTACCAGGCCTGCATTGTATAGCCACAAGCATTTGTGCAGCATACTGTGAACTGAAATCAGGGAACTAATGCAGCTGCTGAATAATCTACTGAAGTATTTCTTATGAAACCAGGCTCCAAGTGACCCTAACCAGTGTTCTCCAATGGAACCCATGTTTACAGAACCTTGATCTCTACGTAGAGATGCATTTATATTGCAGGGATGCCCATCTGTATGTAAGAATGGAACAGGGATGTGTAAAGTGCTAAGAATGACACTGAATCCTTTTCCTGTGAGAGCAGAATCTCTTGCTGCTAGGCAGTAATTTAGGTCAAAAATGCCATCAACTTTTCCTTCATCTGTGGCTTGTGGATATAAAAACGCACATATGGAATTTGCAAAGCTCAAGCACTTGCTGTACAGTAAAGCACCATATTGGTAATTACAATTCTTATGACTCTCAATGGGCTACACCAGAAGATTAAAATAACTTTATTTTCCTGAGAGATTAAATGTTCTATACTTAAATAACTAGGATAGTTGATCATTGCTGTAAAGAAGCTGATAGTGTTTATTGCTGGCTTTGCATTTCCTGTGCAATGATATGTAGGTCATTGTAAAACCTAGGGAAGATAGACATGAGACTAAAACAGAGGGCTGAAAGTCATAAAATCTGAATCCTTGCCTAGTCTTGGATAAAAATCTTCCCTTCCTTTTACATACATAACTAAAGATAATATTTCTACAATGTACTATGGTGCTATATACATCTATTCTGATATGTGTATGTATTGTTTAATATGTTAGTGTGGAAGAAATTAGTCATACTAATATGCATATAGATGAAAGCTCTCTGTTTTATGGAAATAATAAGGGGGGAAAAAGATGTAAGACTGTACCTTAGACGAACGTGGGAAGTCGTGTATTGCCATTGCTGTCAGCTGAGTTTTGCATTTTTGAAGGGAAATGGTAATGAGAAGCCAAGATGAAATCAGAGCCTCATGTAACACCTGGCAATTACTACTATATTTTTCACTTTGTTTGACATTTTAGTTATGTTTTGACATATGTATTTGTGCAATATATATATACTGTGTATCTATAATAGCTTTACCCTCTAATTCTGTGACTCCATGTGATAAATCAGAGAGCTGTGGTGCTGTGATTGATATGTAGCTACACAGATGACTCAGCTTTACAAGAAGATATTTCTGAGGAAAGTCCAAAGCCATTCCTGAAAACTGTTCTATGTCCTAGAAGCTAATTATAAATAATGAACTATGTCTTTGGGGGGGGGGGGGAGGGGGGGGGGAAGAGATGCAAATAATTGCAAGGCATCCTTTCATTTATGAAGGCACCATAAGCCTGCCATACTCACTGTAGGAAGAAACAGAACTATTTCTGAGCTATTACTGAAGGGAAAATTTACAGTGTGTGTTGTAATTGCAGGAGTCTACATTATATCATCAGTCTGGTAGGATCGGGTGGAGACATGACGGCCTTGGAATGGTAAGTACTGACCTTTGGACACTGACAGAGGATGAACAAGGCTCCATAAAGCAGGGAATGTATTTGGGCTTCTAAATTACCATGATTGTCCAATATTTGAAAGATCGATGGAAGGTTATAACTGTATGGATAATGATGAATCTGCACCACCTTAAGTCTTTAAAAAAGGGCAAAGAAGACTTTGAGAATTTTAGATCAAATTGCCTCATTCCTTAAATTAAATAAATAAATAAATAAATAAATAGAAGGAAAATAAAATATCTACTTTCAGATACTTGCAAGATAATGAAGTGTTATGGAACTGTTAACATAACAATGTTGAATCAATACCCGTCTGACAGTCTAGCAGTCCTGGGCAGATAGAGTAAATCTTGGCTTAATATGACCTGTGATCTTGCCTCTCGTGCTCTTCCCATAGTTATCCAGGGAAATGCAGTCCAGTCAGGACACCACCACAGCCCCAAATAGTTGGGAAGTTTCTCCTGTTGAGTGGTTCCTAAGGGCTGACTGTCACCTGATACTACAGAGCACAGACATCCTTGGCAGAATGAGAACTGGCCACAGGGTTGTGGTTATAATTAGAGACTTGTTATTATAAATTTAGTAATCAACACAGCTTGTAATCTACAATTTCTAGGGCCTAACATAGCTTACAGTTGCACAGAATTTCTAGAATTTCCAGTTATGTGCACTTTCCAGTTACCTAAACCCTCTGTAGATCCAGTCAAATTCTTAACAACCAGCACATAATACAGTAATCACAAGCTAGACTCAGGCTTTAAGTAGAAGATCACATGTCAAAGGCTCGCTTAGTCCTCAGAATACTGCAACAGAGAAGGTGTTGCTGGCCACTGGAAGATCTCAAGTCTTGCTGTCCAGCAGCAGCACTGATCAAAGTCTCACTCAGAGTTTGCTGCTATTTTATAGTACATTTTATAGAGTGCTCACTGTACTTTCCTGTTCCACAATGGATGTCACCATGTTCTGGCAGCTCAGCACCTGGGGCTTGATAATGCTGGTGGCCTTCTCATCCCGTTAAAGGGTGTCCCTCCATGCTAGTGCCAGAGAGGAGAGAGAAGGGCAGAAGGTAATACACAGCCAGCCTCCTTATGGATGTTCACCTTATTGTTATTTGTGCTGGCTGTTATCAAGAGGTACTAGTACTAAACTCACAAGCTTGGTACTATTTTGTATCTTTATTTATGGCCCAAATAATGAAATAGCCAGTATGTTTAGTGGATATCAGGCTAGAATGACTCAAAAGCCCACTAGGTATCAGGATTCCTTTATGATATTATTGTGCCAAACTGAAGAAATGTTCTCAAACTCATGAAATGGCAGGCAAAAGAAAATGTTTCTGGCTATAAATACAAGCTGAAGAACAGCTGGTTAATCAGGAGTTTTGGGGTAATCCTAGATCACAAACTGATGAACCAACCAGTAGGAAAAGGGAAAAAAATCCAGTTATGCTAAGATGAATACACAGGAGCATTACACATAAGACCTATGCAGTAATCCTTTTGCTCCACTGCTAGAAAGGCCTCAGTGAGAATACTATCTTTTTGATGCTATCATTTCAATAATTATATGAATTCACTGAAAATAGGCCAAAGGATAATCTGAATTTTAGCAGATGTGATTCGTGATTTGAAGAATTGCAGTTCTTTAGAGATGTATGGGAAAGAGGAAAACAGTCTTGAAATATACAAACAGTGCTGGAAAGATAACGAGAAGAGCTGTCTTCATTGTCCTCTGTCACTGAATCATATAAAGCCTGAGGCCTGGTTTTGTTTCTGTGATTTTTTTTTACTTTGAGGTTAAACAATCCCATCTTTTATCCCCGATAAGAAATAATGAGTAGAATTGCAGGAAAAAATGAGTGAGATTAGACAGAAAGTGAGAGTCTGGCTAGGTCGGTATGGGAATAGACTGCTCACTGCAATAAGCTGTGCTTGCACACGCCACTACTGGATTTTAAGAACAGCTAAAACAGGTTGAAATATGAGATTTCTGAGCCCAACTGGTGCATTATGCATGCAGCTGTTCTGTTGGCTGGTTTGATTCGCCTCGAGCCTCTATGTTAATTACAATGACAAAGATAAAACTTGCCAGCAATCTTAAAAATAGATGCTACTACCTTTAATCAAACACAGCATCCACAGGCAAATGCCATTTAACAGCACCAGCTGTGGGCAAAGGTTCAGTTCTTAGCTGGAGCAGCCATTTATCCTTTGGTTTTGTTCGATCTGGTTGGATTCAGCTCAGGGAAGATAAAATAGAAAGCAGGCATTCCTGTTGTAAAAGGCTTCTGAAAGGACTGGGATGAAAAAGCAAATGGGATCCTGGGCTCCATCAGGAGAGGGGTGGTCAGCAGGGATAGGGAGGTGATCGTCCCTCTCTACTCGGCTCTTGTGAGGCCCCATCTGTTGTACTGTGTCCAGGTGTGGAGCCCTCAGTACAAAAAAGACATGGAGATTTTGTTAAGGGTCCAGAGGAGGGACAGGAAGATGATCAGGGGGCTGGAGCACCTCCCCTATGAGGACAGGCTGAGGGAGTTGGGTTTGTTCAGCCTGGAGAAGAGAAGGTTGCGGGGTGACCTCATTGCAGCCTTTCAATACCTGAAGGGAACTTACACCCAGGAGGGGAGTAAACTCTTGGAAAGGGCTGATAATAGCAGGACATGGGGAAATGGTTTTAAGTTAAAAGAGGGAAGATTTAGGTTGGATGTTAGGGGGAAGTTCTTCACTAGGAGAGTGGTGAGGCCCTGGAACAGGCTGCCCAGGGAGGTTGTGGATGCCCCGTCCTTGGAGGTGTTCAAGACCAGGTTGGACGGGGCCCTGGGCAACCTGATCTAGTAAAGGTGTATGTTTGGTGGCCCTGCCAGGCAGGGGGTTGGAACTACATGATCCTTGAGGTTTCTTCCAACCCGGGTCATTCTGTGATTCTGCGTGATTCTGTGGGCTCGCCCGCGGCTCCCAATTGCCCCCTACCGGCCGCCGCCTGCCGCTCGCTTCCCGGAGCGGCGTGAAGGTTCGGTGGCGTCACGCATAGAACTACAGCGGCAGTCGGCTGGAGCGAGCAAAGTCCGTGTTTTCCAAGTGCAGTAATGCAGCTGGTTCAGCTGCTCCTGAGGAACGTAATTCTGCGACGCTGTAAAATCGCGTTAATAGTGCCGCAATAGCGCATTTTCTTGATGCGATTCTTGGCTGTATGATGAGAGTTAAAGTATCATCACAAGTTTCTTCCACTGGCTGGATTTTGCTGGGAATAAGGTTGGTGGGAAGCTTATTTCTTGATTCAAGCCTAAGTGACTTCAGCTTTTAAATCTGGAAGTTTCTTAGAGCCTGGATTCGTTGAGTGCCTGCTGCACGTAGCCCACCCCTGTCCTGTGCTGTGTGAGCAGATGAGCTCACACAGAAGTTGGACCATTCTTCCTCTTATCATTTACACAAATACTTTCACTTCTGTTGCAACTCCTCACAACTTCGGCCGTGCAGTCCTTCAGACAGAAAGTACAACGAGGAAAATCCTAAGCACAAAAAACTCCTTGGCTTTCCTGCCCACGAGGGAGAGGAACATTACAGAAGAATCATGCATCAGGAGTGGACAACTAGCAAATGAGGCTTGGATCCCACCTGAAAGCAGCTATCGGTATCATATGGAGCTTGAAATGAGCCTTGTGCAAGTAGGGTTCTAAAAGCCTCATTTGGAACCCAAATCTGAAAGCATCCTGCTTTGTTTTGTTATTTTAATGTTGAATGTTTCTAAGTTGTGTGTTTTAACTGGAACTGCAGGAACCCAAGGCTTCCAATCGCATGCAAACCTGCCCTAATCTGACACCTATTATGAGCTTAAAAAAATATCGGAGGAATGTAGGCTTCTACCAGAGCCTGCCACCAAAGTGTGGAAACATCCTGCCAACGTGTTTGCTCACTGCTGTAATGAACACATGCAAGATTAGAAAGTTTGTTTAGGTATTACTGGGAACCTTTTTCCATCACAATCCTTTCAACTGTTTCACAAGGACTGAGCAGGAAATTCGGCCTTTGGGCTCATGCGTAAGGTACGTGTAATGGTGAGGGAAGACAGCAGCGCCAGGCTGTAACCCAAGGAGCTGCTTAGTGAGTACACTGTGGGTCACTACCAGACTAAGGTACAGGAACTTGCAACGACATGAACAACAGAGGGGAAATAAGAGTCACGGCCTAAATTGGCTCTTTTGTCAGTGTCATGTAATGTGCTTGGGATAGTTTGTATGGCACAACTGCAATATAATTGCAATCAAGAAATGAGTATGTAGATTTTAGGTGGGTTGGGATTGCTGTAACATAAATCTGAGGCAGGGGAGGAGCTGCAGCCCAGTGATGCAGAGAGTCAATTTCTCTGCTCTGTAAAATACATCCTGTGATTTCCTGCTCATGTATTGCTTCTTAGTGTAGTCAAGCACAAACTATTTAAGGCAGGGATTCACTGTGCGTGCAATTGTATGTAATGTAATAATAACGATGAGTCTAATTGCTATTGTTAAAAAAAAAAAGAAAAAAAGAATAATAATAATAATAATAGCTGTGATTTCTGCCTTCCAAAGTATTTTCTTTGAAGTAATCAGGGACTTGTTGCTAGGCAGTTAATATTTCAGGTACCTTAAATATTTTAATGCGTCTGTGCCTGCTGTTTCTAGGCACCAATATTTGTTTATGTTATCGTTATACAACCCTTTCTACCTTATATCCTTTGTTCAGTCTAAGCTAATGGATCCATACAGTGAGATTTCAATCACACAGGTGTTTTTTTTTCACAGGTTTACTACTGAGAATGACAAAATTCCTCTGATGCAGATTTGTTCTTTATCAGGATGTTTTGCACTAATAGCATTTACTCTTTCTTTGTGCAGTCCCCCTCCCAGGTGTGTTCTGTCTTTATGAGAGCTTGGTATGTAGGCATGTAGTAATTTTAATAAAGCTTTGAATTTAATGGTTGAGAATCAAGATTGAAGATCTCCTTTAATTGTGGATGTAAACTAGGAGTTGAAATACTGACTTTTTTGACCAAGCTCTAAATTTTTAAGGGAAGTCTTCACATGTAATCTCTGATAAGATAATAGGCCAAGAGAAACAATAAGATTTCATGGTAGCTGGATGGCAATTGAAGAAGGTAGGGGTGAGGTATAAGATCTCATCAGAAATTACAGCTTTGAGGGAAGGTTCTGGGGACCAATAAGCACTAACAACTACTGAAATATGTAAACAGGGGAATGTGCTGCCACTACTTCAGTCCTTTGGAAGAATCATAGAATCACAAGGTTAGAAAGGACCTACAAGTTCATCTAGTCCAACCATCCTCCCATTGCTACCACAGCTACTAAACCAGATCTTGTAGCTCCTCCTCCTCCAGACAGAAGTAAAACCCTCAAATCTTTCTGGCAGCTCAGCAACACTGCTTTAGATTTTCTTTGGTTTCATCTCAATTTTATTCAAATAAAATAGAAAAATTCCTGCTGAGTTAAGTGTTCTGACATTCTGAACTTAAGCTCCGAGCTGTGCACTTGGAGAGCCATGAGACACTGTTGGCTCTTTGTATTCTTTGCCTCAGATCCATATGGGCTGCAGAAAATATCCACTATCTGCTTGCCAGCTCTGTGGGAAATACACCAGAGTTGCTCATTTCTGCAAAGGAGCTGAGCTTTCCTGAAAGAATAGAAACAGATGAGAACTCAAAGTTCACCAGATGATGAGAGGTGATAAATCAGGGCCTAAAGTAATTCATGTGATGATTTTGCAGGCACAGTCTGTTCATTACCAGGTATCACAGAAAGTTCCTTACCACTTTGTTGCTAAATTCAGCATATTTCTTCCACTGTTTTAAAACTAAGACACCCCCCACACACACACTCCTTTAAGTGCAATGGATTTAAAATTTGTGAATGCAGCTGAACAGCCCTGCAGACAGATCCTCTGTGCACTGAATGTGTGTAATTAAAGTAATAGCACATCAAAGTTCATTACATTTTCTTGCCAGCTTACCTCATTTCTTAAAAAATAAAAAATACCATTTCTCCATAGGAGAAACCACTTATTATGTCTCTTCAACCTTAAGCTTTTTTTTTTTTTATCAATTAGTGCAAATTCTAACAGTGATTTCTGAGTTTGCTGTGGAACACGCATTGCACATACTGTACAGTCCTTGTACAGATGTCTGATGTAAGGGACCACAGATGATGACCTCCTTATTCCATGTTTAATTCTGGAAAGCAAAGGATGTCTTTACAGACAGGTGCCCTTTGGCATCCTTTCCAACAACATGCATGCCAGATGCACCTTTCTTTTTTTGGTAAACTGAAGTTTAATGTGAAAGTTTCTACTTCTGGTTGGTTGCTGCAGGGATGCTGAAGGCTGAACCTCTTCCATCTTTTTGAGCAGATTCTCAGCTTCCAGAGCAGCAGTGGAAATTCTAGTGGGCAATAACTGAAATACCCTCTAATTCCTACCCCTTTTTTAAAAAGTTGCCTATTTATAAATTCTGGAAGCATATTTGACAGAGAGTTGGTACATGTTCCTCTTTGTAACCAGGTTCTTGTCCATCTTAAAATAACTCTTGCTTTGGAATCCACTGGCTGGCGTACATTTGTATCTAGTATTACAAAGGGCGGACAGACCATTACACAGTGCTTCATGGAACTGCAGGCCAATCCCATCCCCAGTGCTATCCATGTGGTTTTTGTACACAGCTAGGAAATCCAGATTATCCAGGTCGTTCTTTGTGCAGCAAGGCTGATGTGTCTTAGTGTCACCCAATTATCTTTAAGCAAATTATTTGCTATGAGTAAAATAAACAGACAAGTTCGTTTGGATCTCCTACAGCACTGTGAGATGCTTCTCATAAAAGTAAAAGGCAGAAGTGCCAATAAAATCGTTGTATTGATACTAAAATTATTCTATTCATGATGACATCATGATGACTTCATGATGACAGTATTATGTGTATTATGTGTCTGAAGAAACATTTGGATTTTAAATCCTAATGCTTATGTTAAATATAGGAAACCATATTTTTAAGAATGAACACATTGCTTCTATCTGTATTCTATCTGTATTCTACAGCCTGCACGACTGAGCCCAGATTAGCTTTATCCAAGTCTTTTCACCCAAGTGGCCCAAACTGCTGTTGACCAATACTAGCTGCTGTAACAGACCCAAATATTGATCCAATATTCAATATCTACAGCCAGTAATTTGAAATTTAGTTTCATTAGGTACCTGTATTTTGTTACTAGGGCTAAACAGGACCAAAAAGCACAGAAGTTACATCTTAGACTGACCTTTGTCTTATTCAGTAGATCCATGCCGGCTACCAGAAGCTTTTTATTGTTTCAACTATAATTTTAAAAGAACGTCCTGACCCCAACACGATATCCTCACTAAGGATACTGAGCCAGCCTTCCTAGGCTGGTTTACATTGCTGCTAGAGCACAGGGGAATGACCTGCCTCTATAAACTGTGCCGTGTTGCCTCCCCACCACGTGGGTTAGTGTTTTGCTTGTACACTTTTCCTTCCTCAACTCATCTGCAAACAGAGCTGACCTAACCTGAAGTTGGAAGTAAAACATATCCCAGATAAGGGACCCGCACCCCCTGCCAAAGGAAAGGAATTTGGCACCAAACAAGTACCACGCTTCAACTCTTGGGGGCTTCTTCCTCAGTGTATGCTATGATTTGGTCGTGTGTAAACAGTTAAAACACTATTTTTATAGGAAACACAATGCCTTCTGCTGTGATAGTTTAAATATAGAGAACAGACCACTACTGGCATTTGAAATATCACTGGATAAGATAATGCAATCAGAAAATAGCCTAAGCTTTTACTGTGATTCTGTGTACAGGCTTCTCATATCCCCGCTACTTTTAAGTGAGCTGAAGCAGTGTCTTTCACTGGCTACGGGATTATTTGCATACAGAATAAATAGCTTCATTTTTTGGTATTGAAAATCTTTGGGTTATTTTCATTTCTGAAATGGCTATCACAAATGCAGTATGTGCCTTTGAAAACCACATTTCACAGCACACTTTTTTGTCACACTTGAAATGCTACGTCATGCAATGTAATTCAATCATTAGCACTAAAACCTTAATTGCTCTCTGCTTAGGTTTCAAAGCCAAGTTTCCACAGCGCAGGGCAGCTCATACACCAGGTAGTACCCTGGTGCAGAAATGCAAATTTACAAAGGATTCTTTTCTTCTCTGCTAGCTAATCACCTCATTGGCACCAATGCAAGGATGCAAGCAAGCTGTGCAAAAACAGAGCAGGTCAGAAACTTACAGGGACCAGGTGGGAGTCTTCACTTTACCAGTTCCCTCTATATTCCCTCATCCCAGCCTGCATGCAAAATGTGCACACTGATGTGTCAAGACAGACATGCTGGGCTGCCTGTAGTTTACTCTTAAGCAACAGAGGAAACAAAGAAAGGCTATGACTCAGAGCAACAGTCTTCCAACTAGGCGGCTCCAGGGCAGCCAGATGTACTTTCCCTTATTAGGACAGATCATGAAACCTTTCTTCATTTTGAGTGGTACCTAATTCTGCAGTAGTATTGCTGACTATAGGAATCATCTCTTATAGAGCTGCTAGCAGAAAGCAGCTGTAGCTCTAGCTTTGCTTCTTAAATAAAGTTTTATTTAAATTTGACTCCACCTACTCTGACCAACTTGAATAGTTTAATATGAATCAGGCTCCATTAGCAGCAGATAACGTGTTTTCAAAGGACAGCACCTGTTCAACTTCCTGTAAATAGCATGTTTTTATGACTGTAATCTAAATTTCCACGTTCCCATCTCATCTAATGAGGTGGTTTTGATCTGAACTACTTTAGTGAGCTACTAAGGAAAACCAGGAAGAGAAGCAGCCTTTTGCCTCCCACAGACTTTGCTTGTATCTTGACAGTAAAAACCATAACTGATTTTCTTGGATTTAGGTATTTTTGTTGTATGATGTCAGAGACATGTGTCCTCAGCTGAAATGCAATCCTGCAGGAGGAATGTGTCACTGAAGTGAGTTCATACAAGAATTATGCAGGCAGATGAACTTTCACACCTCTTCTGCTGGAATGCCTGCAGTGCTGCTGCAAAAGTCAGAGCAGCCAAATGGTTACAAGACATTGTGTATTTTTACATGGTGTTGACTATCAAAATGAAACTAAAAGAAGCATCAGTGTTCTACCTACAACTAAGCAGGCACCTCGCAGTCCATCTGTTATTCAAGAACACTTATGGTTCTGTTAAAATAAGAAGCAGCAGTTTTAGATGACCTGTCCAAACCTATCCCTTAAAGTCAGGTGTTCAAATGGGTTTAAAACTAATTTCCAATTGAACTCCATGATTCAGACTATAATTGCTTTAAGCATCTCTATAATTTTCTTCATATGCTGTTAACATAAGCTGTCATGTAAAACGATATTTGATTCATTTAACAAATGAAAGCCAAATGTAATTTCTGGAGTTTGGTTCAGGCTCCTTCCTCACTTGCAATCATTCTGCTTTCGTTTTTCATTGATGAAACCTGAATCACGTTTTATGTTCCTCGATTAAATGCATGTTGCTAATCAATTAAACCAACCACTGAGTTCTGCTTCAAATGTTTATGAAATGAGAAGGCTGCCTCTCAATTATGCTATGAATACATAGTGTCTTTAGCTGGAAATGAATACCAAGCAAATGTGTTTGTCTGGAAATTCAGAAGTAGTGCTAATAAAAGGCTAATAGCTTTACAGAACAAGTTAAACTACTCTGAAGTAAGTTACTGTAAGATACCAACAAATTACTTTTAACTCCCAGGAAAAAGGGAGAGCAGGAGATTTTTAAAAAGCCAAATTCTTTGCTCACTCAATCCACATACACAAGAGAACAGAGAAATCTTAAAGGAAAAAACTGAATGGAGAAAGGCACATCTTGTGAGAAAGCAGCTCTCAGACTTCAGCTATAATGGTGTACAAACAGAAATCTGTCTGCTTAGAAGAGTGCATTTGAAACCGATTGCAGCTCTTACATCTCCAGCTCATAAAATCACAAGACTAAATTAGGCTTCTATATTATTTTATTTCCCTCTTAAAATATAGCATTGAAGTCCTGCACACATATAAATATCCCTACAGTTTCTTACACACTTTCTACCCACCACTGCTTAAAGTGCCCAACTGTGAACATTAAAAATAAAAACATTGCTGTTACATGAGTGGCTACACTTAAAGAAGGACCAGCATTCCAACAATGCAGGCCTTTGATTGTACAAAAATCACCTGCAGAAGAATACATCCCAAACAACACACATCAACGTTAACCCCAAAGTTGTTCCTTTTCTTTTTATTTTATTTTTTTTCCACTCAGAAGATCTAAAAGAGATTAATGTACAGAGTTTGTTTTTGAGAACATGTCTTTACATAGTGTAAGAATAAAGGATAAATGCATTACTTTCTTTCTAACTCCCTCCTTCCCCACAAGTGTTTACTGCGTCCCAAGCTGCTATGTTGATTAAAAACCAGTTGAAAAGAGCTCTGGAAATGCATGCAACTTAAAATTCACTTAAACACACTTTAAGTTACGAAGTCTGAGAGATTTTAATTTCAGCACATAGCTATGGCTCGGTTGGGTTATTAGATGTGTTTGTGGTGGTGGTCAGATTGGTAAACACTTCTTCCTTAGTCTCAGGCTGATGTCTTTCCATTTTGCTTTCCTCTTTAGCATCTTTATTACTGGTATCTCCCTTGCTCTTGACTACCACAGGTTCAATCTCCATGATTTCCTGTGGTGGCTTAGGCTCTGCCAAGGTTGGCTGAAGTCCATCGACTTGAACTGGTTCTGGGACATCTTCTGCTTTCTGTTCAAGTCTTTCCAAAATGTTCTGGACCTTCCTTACACCATCCCTCCTGGCCTGACGCACATCCGCACGACCCTCGGGGTCCACCGAGTCTAGGGCTAGCAATTCTTTGGTCAAATACTCTTCAATCATCAAGTACTTTTTGTCAGTTTTCTTGCCTTCAAAGGAGTCGACTGCCTGCTCAAGCATTTGTACATTCTCCAGAATTGCCTCCACTTTCAAAACACCAGGATGCTTTTGAGGTTCTGCTGTTTCTGTTGTCTTCGATGTCACAGTTTCTTCAGGAGCAGGCCTTTCCTGCGGAGGAACAGCCTTAGCTGAACAGGGAACCCTTTTATCTGCTTTCTCTGCCATGGCTGGAGGCTTCTGAGGTGGTGGTTTAGAATCTGGTTCTCGGTAGGTGACCGAAATTGGAATATATGTTGCAGGCACCTCAGTTTCAGGCGGTGGGATTGTCTTGGTTTCAGTTTTGATTTCAGGTGGTGGAGATGGTCTTGGTGGCTCTGGAGGAGGGACTTGTTGCTGAGAAACCTGGTGAGGAAGACAAGTTTATGTTGAAACACAGTCAACAATGTTCCTTATTTCTTTTTAAAAACAGGTAATAAAATCATAAAAATCAAAAGCTTAGCCCAAGATAATTATTATTATTTGCTTTTAGGAAAGGATCCCAACTGCAGGTACTCAAACTGAAATCTAGAAAAACACCCTGATTTTCAGGAGGTGTCAGCATCTTTTCTTCTGAAATCCAGACCATTAAGCTATCTCAAATTGGAGTAAGCATAAAAGCCAGCAGATGCTCTTAAAAATCAAGGACTTAACGCTGAAGCATAGGAAGTACATTAGAGTTTGTTGCCAGGCATTTGGCAAAAGTACCCCCAAAGGTACACTTCTCTGTTGCCTTAGAGTGGTCCAGTAAGAGCAAGAGTGAGAAAGCTAAAAACAGGAATGAAAGCAGATGGAATAGGGATGGGATAGTTTCCCCATTCTCCTTTTTCTGGCAAAACCTCTAGTTTTGCCCATCCAACTTTCAGCTGTGGCAGATGTAGGCAAGCTGTGAGCCTCCCTTTTTGCTCCCTAAAGCACCATCCACATCACAAGGACTTAAGCAGAGCTACAAAGCCTTCAAGCCCAACAGGGGTCTTGTTTCACACTGCTCTTGTTATCCTAATTAGCTATGAATTTTCATTACATACACTTTTCCCTGTGTAGTGCTGAACTTGAGGTTTCTAAACCACAAAGCTCTGTGCTCAAGAGATGATAGGTACTGCTTTTAAACTACTGTAATGAGTACCAGCACCAATCAGTTCTCAGATACTAAACTACAACTGACTAAACTTTGCTCATGCCTGCTAAGATCAGCCCTACAAGCAGTTTTATAAGGTAGGATCTTCCAGCAAAGCTCTAGCCTGTCTTAAATAAGATTTCAGCATGTGTCTTCAGCATCATCAACATTCCATTCTTAGAGTGTCAGCAACAAAGAGCTACTATTTCTTGAAAAGCTATCAGTACTTTGCTGGGCTTTAATCTCATCTGGGGCTATTCTCATTTCATTTTCCTACTTTCAAGGTAATGTTTTTGTTAGTGCTTATTTTTAGTGATTCTATATTCTCAGTTTTACATGCAGAGGTTACTATGTCAATCTTATTATGCCAGAGTTACTGGAGACAATCAGAATGATTGCTAGAGATGTAACAGTCATCAAGTCAGAAAATTCTTAAAACTGATAGGAGTGATGAAATCCTATTGGAAAAACTGAATTCTTGAGACTTGTACTTTCCTTGTTTTGCCACCTCCTTCACTTACCCACTGTGTTTGTACATGGTTTTTGGAAAGGAGGTAGGTTTGGCTCTCATTAACACACCCACATTTATATTTATGCTATATATACTGGCCTGCACTGACACTGTTTTAACCATTAAATATTAGATTTGTTTAGGGAGCTCAAATTCTCACCTTCTAAAGGTAAACTAACACTATAAACTATATGTCAGTCTTTACTCTTTTGTCCTACATAACACCTGGTTTTCCTGTCATTCTCAGCATGGAATCTCTGAAGAGAAGGAATCCAGGGTTGTTTTTATACATCACTCCTTCCCCTCCCATAGTGGGGAATTCCTAGTAGAAGACAACTCAAATAATGTTGAAGAATTCTTGACTCAAAGGACTTCTAACTGTAGCTTGAGTAAGAATATTTTGTTTAATGTGAAAAAAAGTATATGCTAAAAAGGGCAGCAACCAGCATCAAGTATTATTCCAGAAGAGGTAGATTCACAACTCACACTTCTCAGAAGTTTTTTTTAATTACAATTTCAATCAAGACTGAGTCCTCCCTGCTGCTATGGAGTCTATTTACTAGTAGCATATTGCTGGAAGAGGAAGGGTGTGTAGTTTCAGTCTTCTTTTCCTGTTTTTTTTTTCCTTTTTGCTCTGGTTATAAAGTATTCTCAGATTAAATTGTGCCAGTTCTCTTTCACCATAACTGAAATTACTCTGTGCAGTTGCTGCTCTCCTGAGTGGTTCTGAGACAACAGCGAGGTATATTTACAGATACCACAAATCCCATGGACTTGATTGGCTTCTCAGTACCATAATGCAATATCACTGACCTCAGAGTAATTGCATTAAATTATACTCTGAGAGGAAAGATCACATCATGTACTAGAAATGATTTGCTTAATGTATTTCGACAATCCAAAGACTTCAGAATTCTGATAGGTGGAAAGATGAATTGATGGAAGCTTATCTCAGGATCTCAGCAAGTATAAGAAATGCTTTATGTGCTTTCATGTACCTGTGGGTATGAGCCACTGTTTCAGCTCTAGCCCAGCATGGCTAGCAGAGATAAGTGGAAGGTAATAACCCTCCCCGCTCTACATACCTGAGGTCTGTCTACGACCGTCTGTACTGTGATGGGAGTCGAGGGCTGTACCTGCTGGGTGATAATTCTGGCAGGTGAACTCTCACGACTTGATGCCCCTCTCTGAGCGGCTCTGAATGGAGACTGTGCTCGTGCTGTCTTAGGCTCCCTGTCATCTGGTTGAATTCTGGGAAATACAGGTTGGTGGGCTTGGAATTCACTCTGCTGGGCAGGGTAGTGTGTCTTCTGGGCCTGATGGTAGCCTTGTGGTGGTTGCCTTTGGATATTTTCATGGATCACAGGAATTGAAATATAGCCACGGGGAAGCTGATGGCTTCCTGAATTGGATCTGCCAGATGACTGAGGTGGAACCGTTTGAGAATCAGAAGCTCCAGGAGACTGAGGCTGCCATGAAAACAAAATCCATTATTAAATCAGCTGTTTCAGCTCATAGCACTTTTCATTTTCAAAGAGAAATGGAAACTGAATTTGTGTTCCCACATACAAAAGATCTATGTCCTTGGTTTGGGTTTGTGTTGGTTTGTGTTCTATTTTTTTTTGCCTTGCTAGACAAACCACAGAAGTTGTGAGAGAGCATCATTATAACAAGTAATAACCTGAGCTACAGCATTCCCAGCCCTCAAGTAAGCAGGGAGTGGATGCTCACTCAGAATGTTTTCTGTTTTTACATGGCTACTCCTGTCTAAACCTGTTAAATGTGAGGCAAACTAAAGTTAAGCAAACAAATTATGTATTGCAGACAAAAAACAAACTACTCAGAGGCACACAAAGTTCAGACTTCTGATCCCACTCATGCTAACAGATTTATTTACTTCTTTAAGCATGTAATTTAGTGCACTGTCGAAGCCTGCTATGTGTGGCTAATGCCCCTTGACCCCTCACGAGATCTTCCAGCACATCAGCCCTGTTGGCACCAGGAGTGATAGCTGCTCTAGTGTAGATTTGCTGTAAGCAGGAGCAA
Source organism: Coturnix japonica (assembly GCF_054131305.1). NCBI lineage: Eukaryota > Metazoa > Chordata > Aves > Galliformes > Phasianidae > Coturnix > Coturnix japonica. Next base: position 28,819,242 of record NC_140670.1, on the reverse strand, counting down.
GTGCTGGGGATACACCACGATTCAGCTTCTGGTATTTCAGGTTATGGTTCTGCACCATCTGGGGAAAGGCAGTTTATTTGCTCACAGCTCACTCCTTCTCTACTCCTGCTGTGCCAGTCCATCAACTCACCTACTATGGACTATTCTCTATACTTTAACCCATGAAGGAGAGGAAAAATTATTTCCTGACAGGTTTATTGATATCTCAGTGACAAGCCAGGTAAGACTGGAGTTAGCACAGGAGGGAGAGCAGGACAATGTAGCTGGAAGCAACAAGTAGGCAGGCAAGGTGAGAAAGGATAGGGAACAAGATGCCTTTTGTGCTAGTCAATGCTCACCTCTGCAGCTCAGCAGCTATAAATAAATGCTGCTTTTTCTTATTGTACATATCACCAGCACTGCTGTGTCAGTGCCCTGGTCAGTTAGTGCCCATGCCACCTAAGTTTGTGATGGCAGCTTCTCCGGTCCTCAGCAGTTATCTCAGAGCACATGAGATGGAGAAGACTTTTCTGAAGCAATTCTGCATGTAATACAAAAGTATATTCCCAGCTGCATTAAGTTGAAAGAAGGAAGAACTAAGCCTCCCATCCTTGCACTGCATGGATAAAGCAGCAACAACTGAGGAGAACTGCAAACAGGATTTTAATTGTCTTGTTTAGACACAAAAACAGGTTTTAGAGAAATATCTGCCACTTCTGACATGAAAAATTCCCCATGTGTTTTCACACTGATAGAGGCTCGATTTCCTGCTTATTTTACTTGGAACAGAAGTGAGATTAGTGCTTCAGCCTATTACAAGAATACTGCTCCTGTTAATTCTGAGGAGATAACAGACAAACCAAAATCCTGCCTTTTGAAAAGCAAAGCAAGGAGGGTGACACTTTTTAAAGCAGTTCATGTATTTTAGCATACTACAAAATAACAACAAAAATATTTCAGAATTCACTTCTAAATCTGTGTATGCAGGTCTATACAATTAATAAAACCAGAGTATTAAACTGGAAAGCAGAATAGCCCTGTTTCTGAAACAGCCTAAGCTGTCAGCTAATGGGACACTTGTATTTTGTGTCTCTCCCCTTGCTCACTTGTTTCCCACATAGGGAATGCAAGAGATCTGCCTGCATTCCCAGCTTGCAGAGTAACCACTCTAAACCCTACAACAGCCCTCACCTGCCGCAGGAGCACCTGCACCATTCACAGGCTTTTTTATAGAGAAAATTTTCACAGGCTTGTTTCTGTGCAAATCAGTTGATAACAAAAGCTGGCAATGCCGGAAAAATGTGAAACACTTCTGCTGAAGTGACTGAGCACTTTCGTATTTCAACACTGTGGAAGTATTGGGAAAATGTAATCCTGTGGCAGGTTTGGCTTTCCAAAGGATAAAGTACTCGTGTGACAGTTAGGTCATACATGGCCTCAGAGACCAAGGCACACACACCCCAGCAGTACTGACGAGTTACCTCAGGTCCGTGTGTCGCTGGAGCTGGGGCTGCTGCAGCTGCTGTTGTCTGTCCACATTGTTTATCTGCCTGGGAAGCCTCAGCCGGCCCCCTATGAGGGGACTCAGGGCTGGCATAGGCCCCCCTCAGTGGTGGCTGTGCCTGTGCTGTGGTGGGCACGGCTTCTGCTTTGTACCGCTGTACGCCGGGCTGTGGAGCAGCAAAGTATGGGTGCTGTCTGCTGTCGATGCCCTCGTGGATGACTGGGATGGGGATGTAGCCAGCCCGGAGCTTGGGGTACACCACGTTTCCTTCCCGTGCCGGCATCTGCCTGGGACTATCTTGAGATGGGCCATTTGCTGACGACTGGCCATCCTAGAAATTAAAAACATCACAGAGCATTTGTTGGTAGCTCAGCTCAACATACCACGTAAGAAAGCAGCCATAAAGGTCTGTCTAAAAGCAGCGTCAGCCAGGCATGAGAAGCTCAGCTCCTCAGGTCTGTGCAAGGTCAGCAGGCAGGAGAAAGGAAGCTGAACACCAATTAGGTATGAGCCTTTCACCCTCAGTGCTGATAAATGCTAACTGAGGCACTAAAATACCACATTACAACAGGGATTTTCTGTAGCGCTCACTACCTGCATACAGCCATGAGTCCAGCTGCCTCACCTGGTACCATGCTAATTAAACGAGAGCTTCAGGGACCACATATGTTTCCTTAACACCCCTTCAAATCCACCCAGCGTTATAGATAACAGCAGAAAAGAAACTTAGAAGATTTATCTCATCATAGAGCAGTATTTGTTGGTATTGTGCTTCCTACTGCCTATCTAGAGTTACTGCTGCTTCATTCTGAAGAAGATACTCACAGCCAAGAGAGGATCCACTTCAGCAGATTCCAACAGGATAACATAATGAAGAGGAAAATGCTGGAAGGTTAGATAATATTAATTCCTGTGCTGGCCAACTGCGCTCACTGGACAATGTCAAAGCTCTGGCAAGGGGGAAAGTGCTTTGTACCAAGATCCCTCCCAAGTCCTCTATTAAGTTCTTCCTGCATCGGTCATTCTATTTTGAGGCCCAGCTAGGGCCAAGTTCCAGATGTATCTCTAAGTCAGATCATGTAACAAGCACCTCTGTCATTCAGAGGGTAATGTCATTATTCAGTAAGAGGAGAATTTAATAAGGGGACATATGGTACAAGTGCTAGAAACCCTATTTTTAAAGGGGTGTTTGAGGGGCAAAAGTATTTTGTTTATGTAGCTTCTGCCTATTTTAATGAATCAGTATAGTAACAATTAATTATTTTACTAGCAAGACGGAATATTCCCCCTCTTTTACAGTATCTCTTTAGAACCAGTTTCTGAGAAAACTGCAGTGAATGAATACTATTATTTAGGTACATTTAAAGAATAAAGATAAGTATAGAAAGGAAGGAATTTGCAGTCAGAAGCTCTTGCTTTTGCTGATTAGAAATCCCCCACGAGCAAAGGAAACATTCTGAGGGAGGTACACAGGAGAGGCCTAGAAAGTTCGCAGAGAAGGAACGCGGCTGGCTTTTCCAGTTACAGCCCAAGGATGATCTCATGCCCAGCTCTGCACCAGGAGCCACCATGGCCAGATGAGTCATTTTCAATTCACTCCCCCAGGAAGCTGCTCACTGGAGGCTGCTGCACTGAACACAGACTGCTCCGGTGCCTCGGGACATCAAGGACTGAGGATTATCTTCCCATTCTACCTCATCAGTGATGCCCCCAACACAGCCCTGAACACACTGTGCTGCCAGCACACTCCCTGCATCTGCAGGGACACGTGGCTATGTCAGAAAGTAAGTTTGAGAGACACTCAGCAAGTAGAAACACAGAGCCGTATCAGGGCTACACCTCCACTGAACACAGAGCTACACAAGCTGCCTTGCAGTGAGGGAAACTGATGATTCGACAGGCGGAAGAAGCACCTTGCTGCCTGGTGCTGACAATGCATTCTGCACCCGCTCACACCAGCTGCTCAGCACAGGCTCCATAGTGGTGGGAGCGAGTTGGGGTGTAACCAGAGAGCTGCAGCCCACCTATAGGCACAGCTCCCACAGCTATAAAAAGAAGCTGCACTCGCACGGAGCATTGTCAGGCACCCTGCAGGAAGGGTCAATGCTGGGAGGAGAGGTAGAGGGGTTGGGTGGACCCAGCAACATGTACCATTCCCCAGCAAGAATAGGGTATGCAGTGTTCTGAGCTGCTGCATCTGGTGACAATCCCATCAATCTTGTAAAGCCATACTAAGTAATAAATAATCACCAACTCTTCAATATTCAGTGTCCCACTCCTCCTGCTGTCACAAAGCCCTTCTTAGGAGCCTGGCTACCTCCTCTTTATCTGCCCTCATTCTGAGCTATCTCAGCACCCTGACAGGTCTGCTTCTGTAAGCTCAGCACAAACAAGCAGCCCAAAACCAAAGAAAAGAGATCAAGCTGAACTACTTTTACAACATTTCAGTTTATGTCCAAAGTGAACTTCTTGCAAGTTCAGCACTTTCCTCCCCCCTCCCACCCCCCAAATGGAAGCACATGCTTCTCTTTAAGAGACACAGCATAAGCCGTGCTTTTGTAATTCATCATTTATTCTTACAGCTTCAGACAGCCTATGCTTCTTCCTGTGGAAAATTGCTTTTAGTTGCTTTTAGAGCTTGATCTTTGTTCCAGGTTTTTTTCCCCTGTAGTCAGGAGGTTTGGGGTTTCTCTGTTGTTGTTGCTGAACAGTACAGCCATAAGGAGCAGTCTTCAGCTAAGGAAGAAATACCATTTTTCCCCTTTCTTCCACCACCAGTAGCTCCGAGGCTGCCAGATCACAGCTTTGGGAGAGGTGTTTTCATCACAATTGTTCTTCCAGCCCCACACTGCTCCCCTCAACACATAATAAAGATTGAACTCCATCTACAGCTGTTGACATTGGCCAGTTTGTATCACCACATTCTCAGCATTCCTCCTTTTCTGTTCCCTCTCACCTCACAGTTTCACAGGTCAATGGACGTGCAAAATTAGTGTTGTGAAACACCCCACGCTGAGGAATGCCACAGTAACACAATGTCTGATGACTAAAAAGGCTCTTGGTTCGGTCAGATGGCTGCCAGAGGTTCAGGCCCATTTTTAAGCCAAGATCCAGCAGAACATCTCATGCACAGTGATCTCCATATGCCCCAAAGCGAGGCTTTCAGCAAAAGAAAGAAATTCTATTTCGTGCAAGGGAAATGAGCCTTTCTAGCCCTGACAAACTGGTTCTATAAGACTGCAGGAGAAACTGGGGTGTGTCTGGGGATAGTGTGACAAAGGGGAGTGGAACCAGGCTCTGCAAATCTCTCCAGGTAACACCAAGAGAATGGATGCGTGAGTTCTCAATGCTTTAATTCAGAAATTCCACAGCACAGCCAGGTCAGGGGGGTAAAAAATGCCCATTTTTGATCTCTATTTGCCCTCTAACAAATATGGCTTTTGCTTAGTAGGCTAACAAGTGTGTTATCTATACAAGTCCAGAGTTAATGCTGAATTTATTGGTCACATTTTTATTTGCATTAAAAGCCTTAGTTGTAGGTGAAGTTAAAAAAAATACATATAGGAATATAACTCCTATTACTGCATGAAAAGCTGGAGTAATTCCTCCTCTCCTCACTCAAGGGGATGAGAAGCATTTTTATGCTGAAACTGAGAATAATTCTAAGCAGAAGAATTAAGTCCCCAGAACTGGCGGTCAACCTTACAGAAGTTCAGGCTGTGGTCATACACCGTATTTAAGGGCAGAATCCCCCAAAATAAGGAAGTATAAAAATATCACAGTTCCCCCCAGGAAATCCAGAGGTGCAAACAGTCCTGGCAGGTCGCTTGCAACAACACCAGGAACTCAGATGCAATCCACTATTTCAGGCATCAATGCCAAAACCAACAGGGCTGCTCAGGGGAGAGCAGGTGCTCGCATTGCTCTCTGCACACACAAGTGTGGGGCTACTGGAAGACCACAGTGATTACACCTCCTGGGAAGGGGACACGTGCTTCTGCTGTGAGGTCATCACCACGATAAATAAAGGTGCAGCCAGCACGAGTTGTGCAACTGGAAAAAACACTTCATACCCCACATCTTACTCTTGGCTTCCCATAGGAAGGGCATGGCCAGCAACACTAAAATCCTCTAACTTGGGCACAGACTGTAAGCTCCAGCACTGTGTGCCACTGGGGAAAAATACAAAGGGATTGAGACAACTTGCAAGAAAATTTCCTGTACCATCTGTCCAGAATGGACAATGACCTACCTGTGTCTGTATGTCAATGACTGTACAAGTGTCATTCCTGAAACAAAAAAACCTGCAAGTTCATTCAATGCTTAAGCTAGCAAATGCCATGGAAGGCATCTGGATGGCTGTACCAGCACAACAAAACTAGTTACAATTCTACATGCAAATGAGACTACCAGAAAACCTGGAACAAATATGAAGCCTCCCTTTTGAAGCTGCCTGTTAAATATGCTTTTCATTCCTCAAACACTACAACGTGCTACAGAAAAGGTTCAGAAACAAGCTCCCATCAATTACACACTAGCACTTCTTAAACTACACAGACACTACTCATAACAGAGTAAATCCAGTTCTCCAAAGCACGTTGTACACACAGCACCTTCACAGCTGTTACAGAGCAAAAGTACAAACATTTAAGTCTTACTTGTTCTGTAAATATTACCTAGCAAAGAAACTGAAGTGCTGCAAACATCACCAAGAGATGGAATGTGTCTCTTTCTGTATGCAAGCAGAAAGTCTAATGGCTACAGTAAAATCAGAAATGGCCACTGAATACACACTGTTTCTTATATTCAAATCTAAGAGTGGTGTGCCAGGTTTATTTACAATTATAAGGGTTTTGTGGAGAGGCAAATCATTCACTATTACAACTGGATTCCCTATCCACTTGTGTTTCACTTTTAGCCACACCATTTCCCTCCCTTTTCTTTTGTACTAATGAGATAAAACCAAAATTACACTACCCTTGCAAGCTCATTTATTTGTTGTAATCTGATCTCAGTACTAAAGAGTGCTTCATACTTGATACAACATTATCAGGAAGTGCTTTTAACTAATACTTCTTAGGGCATTAGACACACAGCATTGTAGAGTCATTGGCTCACGTAACTGACCTGTAGCTTCCCAATGCCATTTCAGGCACTGAAGGTTTTTATATCCATATACTGCTGAGCAAAAACTGTGCTCAAATCATAGAATCACTGAGGTTGGAAAAGACCCCTAAGATCACTTAGTCCAACTGCCCACCTATCACCAACACTGCCCACTAAACCACGCTCATCAGTAGAGCATCTACACATTTCCTGAACACTTTCAGAGGTGGTGACTCCACCACCTCCCTAAGCAGCCCATTCCAGTGCCTGACCACTCTTTCAGAAAAGAATTTCTACCTAATATCCAGCCTGAATATAGATACACTGAGCACATGAGTATTTGAGCAAGATATCATTAGCTGATGACTGAAGGAAACCATGAATAAGCTGAGCCTCATGAGCTGTCCCAGTAGACCTTCGTGTCAGTCGCAACATGTAACCTATTTATACAGTGAGCTGCTTTTGATGTTGTATTTGCTGAATGCTGCCTTTTATTTCATAACATACACATGTGTAGGCAAATAGGCCTTTTGTTCTCTCTCGTATAATACAAGATGATTGTATGATAATTACAGGTATTACATTAATGCATGCTTTGACTGGCGGAGTACAATGATGTCATTAGAAACAAATAATCACTATTAAAAATTGAAGAGGACTTCTAAACATAAGCTTTTCAGAACTGAGAGCCTTACTGGGGCAAACATGTTGGCCATCTACCATCCAAGACTATCTACCTTATTACGGGAATTGAAACTGCTCTTTTCTGATCACTAAAGCCAATTCCTTCTTGGGCTAAGATGTCATTTTGGCATGACGTGATGACACTCGCCCTTTACGCCCAAGAGTGGAAACTGCCCACTCACAGGAAGCCTTGGGTGGCCCCAACTGAGCACATCCCAAGAAAGCAAAGGCTGATGCATGGAGCAAAGAGTTCTGAGAAAGGGAGCTGGTACCACCCATCCTGCTGGCTTCTATACGCTGGTTTCAAAGAAAGCCCATTAAAGCACTAGAAATTTCCTCATCAAGGACCATTCACCTATGTTTGCTGCCTGCTTACCTAAGAAGCACTGGCTACCCTGCACCCATCTATCAATTATAAGACTTGCCATCAGCCATGAAAACATGTTTTTGTGCTACCTGACCTAGTGGGTGAGTGACATCACACAAGTTGCTTCACCATCCTATGGCTCATTTTCCTGCCTATTAAAAAAACCCAACAAAAACAACAAACCAACCAAACCAAACAAATATTAAAAACAGTTTCTGCAAGGTATTTGAAGATACTTGAAGAAACAGAATGTATCATACCTGCAATTAAACAATGTAATTTATGTGAGCAAGCCATTTCTTCTATTTTATATTTAGCCTGGCATAACTGAGAAGGCACAGCTGCCAGAGGAAAAAGACGAAGCTTACCTAGAGAGAGAGATGTTGTCTGTATACCACAGAGCGTATCAGATTGTTATCTGCTTCATCATGGTTCCAGTGTGAACAATTCTATTTTTGGTACATGGGTACAGAAAAGCCACGGCTGCGTATAGGTTAAGTGTTAAAAATATGATTCCCAGCTAAGAACACTGGCACAAGTACTCTTCCTCTTTAGAAGAAAGGTATGATGTACTTGAATTTGAGCAGAACCAGGAAATTAACATCCTTCTTAACTTCTTCTGGCCCATGACTGCCCAGGCACATTACTTGGAGCTAAATTATCTTTGATCCATCCCTCATTCTCAAATGAATTGGTGTCTCTGTATGTTATTTCCCTGTTTACCATGTTCTACTGAGTCGGGCTCTAAATGACTATATAAAGCAGCTCCATGGAACTTGGAAGGTTGTGTACTGGCTTAGTCCAGAAATCCCCTACTGACTGCCTTGCAGCTTCTACATATACAGTATATAGTAAGCACAATATCTCAAATCTAATGACTAATTTATTAAGAAACAGGCAAACTGCAAGCCTGACTATGACAGAATATTTATCAGCCTAAGTAATGTAAAAAGCACTGCAGGTAAAAGATCCCAAGTGTAACATGTTGTTGTATTCTTCCACTGACATGAACCACTGCAAGACACTGATGTTCAGAGAGGTGCTTTCAGTGCAAGTCCTAATTCGGTCTACCAAACCTTCCAGTCAGCACTCAAAAATAAGTTTAATCCTAAAGAGATGGGAACTGAGTGACTTATGTCTTATCTGGGGAAGCAACCAGAGAAGAGTCATGAATTACCCACAGGGTGCGGATAGATACAATTAGCCATTCCTCTAATAAGGCAGAATCCATCAGTATCAGATTCAGATTGCTTTCCCTCCCCTTTGGTTTAGGCCTGTGCATTATTGCAACCAATAAATGCACCATTTTTATAACTGCTCTCAGCCTTGAAAGCTGTGCTGGCCAGTCTCGGACCGGAGGCATTAGTGCGCTATCGATCTCCACAACGTGAGCTCAGTGAAGCTCAGCACAGTCAATTCCTTTGGTCTATTTTTAGTGGCAGCATTTCCCATTGGGTTTACTGCACGTAGAAACAACATATGGGAAGGGGCATCAGTAAATACTTACACAAGCTTCGCTACTGCTTTTTTTTCTCTAAACATTATCTATTTTTATCAACACTTTGGGGAATACCAAGTCAACAATTTAACATATGACAACCTTGCAAAAAGTATGCTGGGCTAACAACAGCTCGAGTTAACACAAGGAAACAGATAAGCATACAAAATCAGTGATCCTAACAAAGAAATATGAAGAACAGTAAAACTTTCTTGGTAAAATCATGCATATTGATGTTGATTGGACTTTTTTTCCCCCAAGTGACTCGCTATTAACTAAACAAACACTTAAAATCATTAGTTTACCAGGAGGCTTTGATGCTTCTGTTAGTAAATATTTCTCAGCCATCTGCAAAGTTGCAGCTTGTTTCTTACTGGATCTAATGAGAGGTTTTCTGTTCCTTCTCAGCACTGTCCCCCTATCCCAGCCTGATTTCACAGTGACTCCATACAAATAACTGGAGTTCCATGTGCAAAGGAAGGACATGCTATTTTGTGCAAATTAAAACAGGCCAATCTGAATAAGAAAAAGCTACCTGAATCAGCGAATACATTTTAACAAACTCTCATGGATTCACACTTTACGGGAGCCGTTTCTCTTTCTGCCTGATTATACAGGTACAGTTGATGCAGTCAGCATAGTTACACTGCTGGCAAATCTAGAGCAGGAAGACCAAGATCAGCTGTTGGGGAAATGCAGCACCTTGCCATGCCACAGCCTGTTTGATCAGCTAAAAGAAGTCAGTCAGCTTTGGACCTGCGCTCTGCTCTCTGAGCAACAGCTCATGTTCTACCTATATCTCTGTGAAGAGGGAATATTTGAAGAGAGAGCAAGGATTTATAGAGAGAATAAGGATTTATAGAGACTAACATAAAAGGGATCAACAAAATCACTGATTTCATCAGTACAGTCAGTACAATTTTGCTTGTGTTTTCATCCTTAATGAGACATGGTCCGACACAAGGTTGGCTTCTGCAGTTCTCTGACCACTCTCACTGAAGGCAGACTAAGAAGGAGGGAACTGAGAAATCAACCTTCCAATACTATCCCTGGAAGCATTTCTCTGTGACCAGTCCCAAAGCTGTTCCTGCTTGTAGTGAGCAGTGACAGGTGTTTCTGTTTGGAAAACAAGTGAATTCCACAAAAAGAGCTGAAAAGAGGCACAGCTCTTTCTGCCTGTAGTAACACTCCCAAGTTGGCAGGAGAGGAGGCACTTTTTATTACCACAGATTTAACATCAGATAGGGATGAAAACTTGTTTTGTTTCGGTCACCCACTCAAAACCAGCACTGATCCATTAGAGCACTTCAAAACCTGTTTTTTATACAATTATCAAATGCAGCTTAAATGTGATTTCTCCCTTAAACGAGTTACTTTCAAGTGCTATTTCCATAACAAAAGCCTTGAATAAATGCATGCTTTTCGACTTGACTATGCTTTATGGCTCTAAAAAGCATATTTTATTGCCATAACAGCCCATGTTAGTAGGTGTCTCATTACCACTAGGAAGCCAGTAGCCAAAAATGAGTTAAAGCACTTTTCCCTATTGTACTCTCAACATTCACATCACCAAACTACATCAAACAAGATCTACCATTACTGCCAGAACTATATACTCAATAATTGAGTGGAAAAAGGGGGTGAAAGGCTATGTTGTAACTGGCACAATGCATTTCTTCCATTCCAAACAGCACTTTGTATCTGTGAATGCAACTGCACAACATCACTTGGCTGGAGCAGTGGGGAGAAGAAGCACAGCCCCTTTGCTTCTGTGTGAGCTTCGTCTGCTTTCACACTGAGCTGATCTGCGCTCATAAAATGGGCAATTCAATGTAAGAACTTAATGTTTCTCAAAATGCTCTTTTGCACTTTAAGACTCCTTGGGCGAGGAGGGGAATAAAAACTGTATCAGTTACATCGAAGATACATTTTGGAGTTACTGAGTATCTTCCACTGGCTCCATGTGAGCCACGTGCCACACCAGAGGCTGCTTTTCCCAGGGAAGGGGCTCTGCCTAAGATGGCAGCCCCGATTCCTCCCTGCACTGCCGGCTCTCCCCGACAGGACGGGGCGAAGCAATGGCCACAGTCAGCGCTCGCTGGGCCGCGTCACCGTGATCAAAGCACTTGGAGGCTGCCAGCTCCACGCGCACCACGTCCAGGGAGCAGCTGGGCTGTTCCAGCTGACTTGCAGCAGGACGGAGCCGGGCCTGGCAGCTGAGAGCCGGCGCTGGGCTCGGGGCCAGCCGTGGCTCCGCACAGTCCAAGCGATCCCTTCCAGCACCGCTCCGAGCAGCGGCGGCCAGGGTCCAGCACGGAGCGATCCTGGGCCTCGTCCTAACGGCGGCAACGGGCGACATTTTAGGTCGCAAGGACGGACAGAAATCCTCCACAGGCGCCGCGATATTATGCTTCATCATTGCCCATTTTATGGGGTTGCAGAACTAAAGGCGAGGCCGCGAGGTTGGCCGTACCCGGGCTGAAAGAAAGCAGCGTTGCTTGCAGAGAAATGCAAGAAAACCCCCCAGGATTTGTTTTTCCAGCACTCTGGCAACTCGCGGTGCAGCTCAAGTTTCCAGCACTTTCTTTTCAGTCACCGCGTTAATGCTAAGGCGGGTCACACGGCGCAACTTCTGAAGGCTCAGAGCTGGGCTCCGAAAAGCCACTTTGCGGGTCCCACCGGCTCCCAGCCGCTGCCCGCAGCCATGGACATATTAGGACTGAGATGCAGCTTTTCTCTGAGCGCACTTACAGACACAACACAACGAAGTGACGGAGTATGGAACGAGACCAAGACAACAAAAAACCCTAAAACTCTTGACAAGTCTGAGCCGCGTCACTTTGAAGCTCTGTACGTCGCTTCGGCTCATTTGCAGCCGAAAAAAACCCATCCCAACCTTCCCCGGGCCGGCCGGGTTCACTTCACCAACTTTAAATAAACACCCCGGAGCCGAGGTATCGGATGATTTAATGCACAAAAAAGGGACTGCAGTGCGTCAGAGACAAAAGGCAGCTCCTGGCCTCACTGCATTGCCACGCGCTGAGCCGCAGCCTGGCCCCGGCAGCCCCCAGCCCAGCGCCGGGCCCCCACCTCCCTCCAACCCACCCACCCACCCCCTGCCCCATAGCGCAGCCCCGCACCCCCCGCCCCGCCGTACTTTGGCCGCGTCGCCCCGCAGACGCGGGTCGCTCCAGGTGGTGGTTCGGCTGTTGTGGTCCACGAAGAAAGGCCAGCCCGTCTGCGGGTCCACCTTGATCTCCCAGCCGGGCGGCAGCGGCTCGGAGCCGCTCTCCGTTTGGAGCAGCGGGGAGTGCGTGGCAGCGCTCATGCCGGATCCGGGCCATGCGCCGAGTGCGGGGCGGGGAGGCCGGGCCCGGCCGCTTTATCCGCCGCGGGGAGCGGGGGGGCGGAGGCGCGGGGCTGGAAGTGTCTGGAAATCGGCGCCGGCCGGCGGAGGAGGGGAAAGGGGAGGGACGGGGAGGAGGGAGGCGGCCGAGCCCGGCCCGGCTGGAAACTTCTGGTGGCCTCCAGTGCGGTGCGGGGTTACGGGCGGGGAGACCCGGCTGGGACAGACGAGCTGGGTGCGGGCTGGGGGAGCAGCGCCGAGTGCCTGAATGTCCCCGTTGTTACCGCTCTGACAGCGCTCTGACAGCTCCTGCTCCGAGCCGGTGATTCTGCGATTCTGGTCCAACGGAACGAGAAGCCAGGAACGTCGTCCTTTCTGATGGGTTAAGGTTATGTGTGTCCAGCCCTGGCAAACAGCACAAATAATGTCTGTTTCAGAGTTGCAGTGTGGACAGGCACTGTACTTCAGAATCGACTCTTTGATCGTGTCTCAGCCTTTGGATTCACTGATGCTGGCGAACATCTGAATGTAGAGTGTCTGTGTGAGCACCAGCCTGTCCCCCATCTCCGAGTGCTGGCAGTGGGTTACACCACTTGGCAGCGACCACCTGCAGCCATCTGACAGATCCACTTGGCCCCAGGCGCCTACTGACAGTTATTTACCCTGCAGAGTCAAAGCCGAGCCCCTGAAGAGCAGACATTATCTGCTGCAAAGCTGCTTGCTCCGAAGAGGTTGAGGTGTGCATTCGTTCATTACCCACGTGCCTCATTTCAGAGGAGCTGCCTGTGCACACCCTGGGGATGGTCAGAACCTTGTCAGCTCAGGGCAGGGTCACAGATTGGGCTGACGCTGATTGACACTGACACTCATCCATCCTCTGACTGTTTATCCGTCTGTTTATCGTGACAATTGCTCAGCCTTGTTCCTTCCTTAGAGCCATAGAATATCCCAATTTGGAAGTACTCGATGTGAGGACACAGCATTGCAATGCAGAGCAGGAGAACCCCTTTCCTTGCCCGGCCAGCAGTGCTGGGCCTGATAAACCCCAGGTACAGCTGCCCTTCCCACAGCCCTCCCATCTTTGCCTTTGCAATATTTGTCTCAAGGATCTCTTTGTTTGAAAAGCTTTGTTTTGCTGTAGCTGATAGCCACATACTTAGCAGAGTTAATAAAAAAGCTGGAAATAGAAGGAAAATTCAGGGTAGTAGCTAAGAGACATAAGCTAAATGTGGCTGTGAGTTTGTGCCTTGCTGAGAAACAGGTCAGGAAATCTCACCTAAATGATCATGGGCTGATAGGTCAGAATCTGCCCGAGCTTCTTCTGCCGGAGCAAATCCTGTGGCTGCAGTATCATGCAGAGATGAGCATGGACTGAAAAGGGAAGGCATCCGAGTGATTGATTTTATTTGGCTGGATATTGTGCTTTTCCTCTTAATTAAATTCTTGTCCGTGCTAGGTAGACTTTAGCCTCTTGTAGCTGTACGGATTGCTGGGTAGGTGGGTTATTCGGCACAGCAGTCCTTGGATTCAGGTGTTGTTGCTACAGAGTGCCGTGCCATGGCTGCAACCCTGAGGCAGTACAGCTCATAACTTATATTTTTCTTAGCCATGTTTCAGACCAGAGTGGTTTGTGGAAATGTTCATATAAGGAATACAGCTCAGCACAAATCTCAATAAGCTCTACAGGGTCTTTGCTCACTTCTTTGTCTTCCAAACTGGCCGATTCTAGACCAAACAGAAGATCATTGGGTGGATCAGCAAATGCTGGTGGAGGTTATCTGCTTTGCCTGCTCTTCTCATGAGGACGCTGGTAACAGCTCTGTCCAACATTACAGAATCATAGAATATCCTGAGTTGGAAGGGACCCAGCAGGATCATGGAGTCCAACAGGTGATGGAGCAGTGTGCTCATGTCCCCAGCCTGCTGAGCTGCCTCCTTGCCTTGCTGCAGGGTTAGTTGGGGTTATTTGAAGCAGCACCGCTGTAGGGATGTCATTGTACTCACTGTATAAACAAGTGGATATCTCTGATATATCAGGAAACAACATGTCTTGTGGTAAGCTGCAAACTGGCTTTCCAATTTATTTTCTGAGCAACCTTCACAATTTAGCAGATCTGAACAGACCTGAACAGAAAAGATTTATGAGCTGAAATGTTTGTTCTGGATGAGGTATTCCAGAAAGCTGTTACTAATGAACCTGTGGATAGCAGTGTGTATGGCACATGTCTGTAGCTGTATTTCTAAGCAGGAGTCAGTCCAAGTTCTTTGCTGGAGTCATTTCAGATTGAGTCATAAGAAATCTCTGTCAATAAGTGCAGCAAGCAGGCACATGGAGTCCCTCAGTGTTCCAATCTGAGACAGACTATGACTGGTCTACCCCCATGACTTCCATAGTATGATATTACACCCCAGAGCAGAATACTGGGACTGAACAGCCTGGAAACTCCCTGTCTGAATGTCCTGTTCCAGGTGCACAAAAGAAAACCAAAAATGCAAAGCCTTTAAGAAAGCATCACATATCAGTGCACAAACAGTCTGATCTCATGCTGACAGCTACATTGGTGCAGGAATTGTATGGTGTGTATAGCTCAGCTAATCCTGCCTTATGTCAGGGAGCAATTCTGGCTGTGATCACACCAAAACCACTTTGATGTCTGTGATCTGTATGAAGAGAAAAGGAAAATTCAAGATAGAACAAAGGCAACAGAAAAGATCTGGGATTTTTAGAACTAAGCACTTCCTTAGTATATTTTGAATGGGTCAGCTAAATGATGATGTACAAAGTGGGCTGTTTTGGTTGAGCATTCCCTCTTGTTCCTGAGCCAGTTAGGCAGAGCTCTTAAGCAGAGAGATCTCTGATGGAAGATCTACCTCACTCTGTCCACTGAGCAACAGATCCCTGCCATACTTCATTAGGAATCAGGAGAATGAATTACAGTCTATCTCAGCTTTTTTGTTTTTAATTGCTGCAGTGGTCATCATTCATTAGTATCTACAGGCCTCCACCTAGTGGATGAACTCGAGCAAGTACTCGAGGCTGCAATACCCTGAATGCCTCGAAATCTGGTTTACTGTGCAAGCTTTGCTAGCAAATCTCGGTCAAGAAATAAAAAAAGAAAGAAGAAAAGCACTGCCAGGATGGGGTGTTGGAGCAGCATCTACAGGGAGTGTGAGGCGGCTCCAATAGCGAGAGCAAGGGCAGCGTTAGAAGTGCTGGCATTTTTTAGCCATACAAAGAGCTCCCTGGGACTGTGCCAGGAATGCATTCCCCCCACTTCAAGAGTGTAGCTGGCTGCTCAAGGCCAGCTTGATGATAAGAGCAGTTGCAAAGGGAGAACTGGAAGGAGTGAATCTGTCATTCAGGATTTCCGTTGCAAGGCTGTTGGTTGCACTGGCAGGATGGGCAGATGTGGGATGGTGAGTTTTGGAGAGTGTTAATAGTTTCATCCTCTATCTGTTCAACGCACGTATTTGCACAATGCTTCAGGGAAATATCCCATCTGTAGCAGCAGCTCTGACTCACGTTCACATGTGAATTTGGATAGGACAGCTGAAGTGATGCTGCTCATACCTCTCAGCTTGGCCTCCTGTAGCATCCTGCCGCCGCTCCAGGGATACAGAGTGAAACATCTCCGCTACACTGCAGACCTCAGCCTGCTGGCTGATGAACTAATTTCCTTTTAAAAGAACAGAGGATTGCTATCTGTAACTTGATTAGATATTATCTCCTTCAGCCATCCTGCTGTTGGATCAATAATGCCTGACAAGGCAGAGAGGAAACCTGGGGCTTCTGCTCAATGGGCTGAGTCAGAGCCGCGTCTCCAATGCTTCTGAACAAGACTGAACTCCGTATAATGCATAAAATCTGTTGTTCACGCAGCACTGGGGCAATAATTCCTTCCTAAACTAATCAGTTTTCTGAAACACAAGATGAGGTTACACTTCTCTGAGCTCACAGAACTTCTGTTCATCTAATGGTGGTAGCAGTCTAATCTCCCCCTAAATCCTGGACTCCAGTAGCTAAAAAGATCATTTTGAACCTTTAACTTGCTTTAACTACAAGACTGTTTACTTTTCCCACTGTTTATGTTTAACTAGATTTTTGTCTCTACACATTTTCTCATCTCCTGCTGTATTATCGTATTTCATTTTATTTTAGGCTGATCATCTGTTCTCTATATTTTAGCAGTTTAAATGTCACATCTACTAAACAAATTACAGACAGCAAAAAACAGAAATCCAATGGATCTGATTTTTGGAGGGTTATGCTGGCATGGAAAGATCCTCACTAAGCCTTCAGACAGTTTTGCCCAGTGAAGATGTGAACAGCAGTTTGGGAGAGATTAGAAATGATCACACAATCTTCTCATATTAAGAAGCACGTGAGAAGCACAGGTATATTGTAACGTTAATGATGTTTATGAGGGTTAGGTTTTATGGTAAGGTAAGCACACCCTGTGTGTATATTTGATGAGTTTATTTTCAGGACATCAAAACACATTGATGAATATATGTGCAAAAGGCTTGCTCCAAATTTGTTTACTTAACTCTGTCCTGAATTGGATACAAATTTTTCCTTTTGCAAATTACATATGAAGCCTTTGCCCTCCAGTACTTTAATCAGTGGGAGCAGAAAGTTGTGCAGCTGAAGTCCTACATAGTCCTACACTTTCTAGCTCCACGTCTTTACTGGGAGTGATGCCAGCTCCAAACATCCACGAGGAACTTACAAGAGAGGGAACTGAGCGCCCAGGGTTGGCAGTCATGCCCAGCAGGCAGTGAGACCTGATACAGCACAGCACTGAGCATTTCAGATCCCAGCACAGCAACAAACAGCTCAAAAATCTGTTCTGGCCTGACTGAGCCCTGCTGGGCCCAGGCTCCCCAGTGCTGAGCACACGGTGTGGGATGCTGTAAGCTAATGGTGAATAGCCAAGTGGATGTTGTGTGATTTTCTTTCTTATCTGACATGAAAGCAGCTGGATTTCCCAGAGAAAATAGATTTGGAGAATTTCAGGTTGCAGGATTACGTGCACCTGCTCCTTAAAGACTATCCAGGCGAATTTTAAACAGAATCCCTCTTATGCTTTGATAACACACAGTTGCCTATGCATGCGGCTCCTCCTTTTGCCTGTTCCAGGACTGAAGTCAGAAATAAAACCTGTTTAAGAGCTCTTGATGCAAAGTTGATGAGAGCCCCCTGTTGTACCTTCAGTTCTGTTTTAACCGCATGACCAATGAGAGCACAGAGCAGACACGGGAACCTAATTCAGTATCTTGTTCATCATCAGTTACAATGATTAACCAAAATGTTGAATGGTTATGAAATATGCATGGTGGAAAAATACATTTTAAAAATCAGTCAGTTCTTATGTCAGCGGTTTGAAATAACTTGTCTTTTGGTTCTGAATGGGCAAATAAAGGCCTATCTTATACATCTTTGTGTTGTGTGATTGGTGCAATACTCTCTTGAACTGCAAGAAAAGCTTAGGGTGATTTTGCTAAGCAGATTCAAGAAAATCATTATGTAGCCCAGGAAATCTTCAGCAGGCTGAAGTTACAGCAGCTGTGTGTTTTATGGTTTGCTTTGCAAATATAATGTCACAGTTGTAAGTATGTCTACAAGAATCTGTTGGAATCTGAGTTCTGTGACCTCACGTTCAGAGCATCCAGTGCTAAAACATGCACTGGAACTGACTCATCTTCTTAAGATTCCCATAACTGCACAGGACTGAAAGGGATGTTGGGATCTCGTCCGTCTCTCATTCATGCACATCAGGCAGATGACTTGTGGGGAGGTGGCCTGGAGATTGTATGCTCTCAGTTTTTGCTCAGTGTAACACCAGGACCCTGGTGATGGATCATGGGGATTGGAAGCAGCTCCAATTAAGACAAAGCTACAGTCTTCAAAGTTCCTTTTTGTTAGCTTCAGGAAGGCAGAACTACATTAGTCTATTTATGTGTTTAGCTCACTGATTTTGTCAGATCACATTTTGCTCCTGTTAGCCCTGTGGGATCACATCCAATGTTTTTTTGGGGGTTAGACTATGATCAAACAGGAACAGCGTGGCATGACAGAAGGTTTTATTTTATTTTAGGATATGTGTGTGTTTTCTTGTTGCAAACTAAGAGTTGACAAATAGATGACAAATTCTGGTTGGCATTTGAACTAGACTTCCATTAAGCTGGCAGCATCTTTATGTTTATTTTTGGTGGAATGACCTTTAGGTGTGTAAAAGCTCTGGATGCTTCCTGATTAAGTTATATGTACACATAAGAAACACTTTCAGCTCTGAGGACTGATGTGGGAATGTTTGATTAAGGCATTTTCTGCCTTCTCACAGCCTCCTGCTCAGCCCATGAGATCATGGACTAGGGATAGAGGGCAGCATTTATATAAAGCATAAGACTGAAATGCAGTTGGCTTTCTCTAACTCGCCGCTCCTAGTTCTGGCTGTCACTGCAACCAGGTGTTGCAGAGCAGCACATTGGGCCAATGCATTACAAGACAAGCAAGGTTGGTTCTTCTGGTTTTGGCCTATAGGTAAGGCTTCTTCCTCCAGGAAAAAAGGTAGCTGGTCTAAAATTAAAAGTGCATTTCAATGCAGCTAAATAAAAGAAGTGCATTCCAATGCAGCAAACTGAGCCCTCTTTGTGTTTTCTTTGTTTTCTTTTTCTTCAAATCATTTAACTGTCCCCTTTCCATGTACTTATGCACCACTGTTAATCAGCTGCATTATGCAGCTCCCACCCTGACTTGACTCTCATCTCCCGCTGTGATGTGCTTCTGTGTTCACCTATACATGAATGCCCATCAGCTGCAAAATTCACACACCTCCAACTGTTAGCCTTGTATCCTTGTAGATACAAGCTCTCGACCTCTAAGCTAAGTCAGATAAAACCTAAATACATTTCATTTGCGTTTCATTCAAGCAGCATTAGGATTTTGGGTGAAGAAAAAGAGAAACCAGGAGTGAAGAAGAGGCAAGTCCAAGACAAATCCTTGCTCGAGTCTATAGTTAGTAAAAATGGTTTGCAGGGAATGTTCTTGTACCATCAGCTGTGCACTGGAACAAGCAGAGATAAGAGATAATTGAGTGACCACACATTAAAAATGCTGCCTTGATTTCTCATTTGGCTCTGTTATGATTTGATGCTTTTTCATTTCATTCCAATCAATTTAAGCCTTTTTCTCATTGTAGGTTTGCTGAAATAGAGGAGTGCTGGCTTGGAGCATCCTCAAGATGTTGTGTGTGAGCGGTTTGAGGTAAGAATTGCTACATCTTGTTTGAAAATACCACAATGGATTGTATAACATTAGGCCCATCAGCCAGCTGTAAATAAATTAGCAAGAAGGCCAGTTAGGATCCAGTGCCTGAGAACTATGGAAACTGAGTCAATCTCTAGACCTTATTTCATTATTTAATATGAAATTATTAAATATTATTTAATGAACTTATTTAATTTGGTCAGTAAAAATAGCTCCAGAGGTAAAAGGGGACGTTGTACTTAATTAATTATTGTCTTTACACAACACTCAATGATATTCTACTTAGTAAATTAGAGCTATGTAAAGGCATCAAGGTACATATCTAACCGATGAAGATAGGCTCATTAACTAACTCAAAAAGTAATTGTTAATGGGAAAATATCATTAAATAATGGGGTTTCCACAAAAGTGCTCTTGGACTAAGTGCTGTCCAGTGTTTCAAATACTGTGTCACTCTCCACACCTTCTAGAAGAACTTGATTTTCCATATGTACTTTGAGAATACAACTAAGCCAGCTCCTAACTGCCCTATAAAGTGCTTCTGTCCTTGAATGCAGATGGAATTAAGTCTCATGCCATACCCACAGGATGGTATTACCGATGCACATGTATGTAAAGTGGCCAAACACTGATGGAAAGGTAAAGGCAAACTTGGGGAGTCATTTCTTCCAGATTAAAATGTTTGATCTGGCACAAACATATCACTCAGCTTCAGTTCAGCTTGGTGTCTTTTGATGTGCCTCATATTACCTCTGAATAAATCTCACATCCTACACAGAGCAGTATTCAGATACTCCCTGTTCTGAGGCCTCTGCCAGCCCCGTATGAACTTGGAGCTGAGATTCAGGAAATAATTTTCTTGATTTTTAAGTAAATTCCTGATTTTTCTTGCTGCACTGAGCAGTGATGTCTGTGCTGTCAGGGCCTCGGCAGCCGTGATGGCGATGCACATTATTGATGCTGGTTGCAGTGGGCAATCCAAAGCCATTGCTGTGTCTTGCAGCAGCTCATCCATCCTGCTGCATTGTTCCATGTAGCAATAAACACTGCAAACTCCCATAATGTTCAGAGAACACCAACAATTTATGGCTTATAGCCCAAAAACTAAATGCAGAAATGAATCATTGCACTCGTCAGTCTGGATAGACGTATATAACTCTATGTATTGCCTGTGTACCCAGACCTGCAGAACTCCAGCTGTGACCTTTCTTGTGTTGCACTTGATCACAGAATGACAGAATGACCCGGGTTGGAAGGGACCTCAAGGATCATGTAGTTCCAACCCCCTGCCTGGCAGGGCCACCAAACATACACCTTTACTAGATCAGGTTGCCCAGGGCCCCGTCCAACCTGGCCTTGAACACCTCCAAGGACGGTCTTGAAGGAACTCGATGATCCTGAAGGTCTTTTCACAGAATCACAGAATTATCAAGGTTGTTAAAGCCCTACAAGATCATCCAGTCCAACCATTCCCAATACTTCCCGGCTAAATCATACTCCTCAACACCACATCCAAACGTTTCTTGAGCACTCCCATGGTCGGTGACTCCACCACCTCCCTGTGCAGTGCATTGCAATGCCTCAGTATTCAGGGATCCCTTTCTGACGACCCTTTTCTTTCGCACCCCAATGGACGCACTGTATCTGCTCACACCCCTATTGCACACAGTCTCCACTCTGCGCGCTCCCGCGGCGCTGGCGGGAGTCAGGAGCGCGCACTCCCGCCCCTTCCCGTGCAGCACAGCGGATGATCGCGCAGCGTCCTGCCCGCGGTGCATGCTGGGAGATGTAGTTCCCTCCCTACTCTCCCCTTTCACTTCGCACCGCCAAATGACTACAACTCCCACAAGCCCTCGGCTGCGTTCCCGCCGTCCCGCGGCGCTCGCTCGGTCAGTGCCTACGATCCCCAGAGCGCAGCGCGGCGCGGCGGCCGGACCGGGCAGGATCAGCCGGGCCGGCAGGGAGCGGAACGGCGGGACGCGGCTGCGCGGAGCGAGGCTTCCTGAGCGGCTGGTGGCGGCGGCCATTTTGTGCTGCTGCTTCCCTCTCCCGTTCGGCCTGAGGTGTCGGGACCTGGACAGGGGGCGAGACGGAGCGGGGGCAGCCGGGGCCCTCACCCTCACGTTCCCTTCGCCTCCCCGTAAGGCGGAGCCCCCCCCTCCCCCCCCTTCCGGCGCTGCCCCCGGCTGCGAGCGGAGCTCACGAACCAGTATGGAAGACGACGGGCAGCCACGGACACTGTGAGTGGGGAAACGGGAATGCGGGGCCGGGAGCGGGCAGGGAGAGGGCATAGAGCGGGTATAGAGCGGGTATAGAGCGGGCATAGAGCGGGCGGGGTGTGAGGGAGGGACGGCGAGCGGGAACCGTGTGGGGAGGGAGGGAAGGAGGGAAGGAAGGAAAGAGGGAGGCTCCGGCGGGCGGGATCTGACGGAACGCGGCGGTGCTGAGGGCCACGGCACCCACAACTTCTTTGTTCGGCCCTGACGGGACGGGCAGCTGTGCTGTACTGTGCTGTACTGTGCTGTACTGTGCTGTACCCTGCTGTGCTCCGTCGGGCCTGGCAGCAGGAGTAACAGTGCTGCCAGTGTCTCTCCACGCAGTCTGATAACCCGGTGGCTTCTCCTCTGTCTGCTTTCTGTCCAGAAATTAAACGCTGAGGTTTGGCTGTTGAGTTCTATACAACTCGGCAGGTTTGGCTTTTATGGTGTGAGTGCTGTTGTCTTACTCTGTGTGTAACGTGAGGCAATGCGGAGCAGATCGTTCTCTTCTCGCTTTGCTGGTGGATGTGATGCAGTGCGGGCTGTCCCGGCACAGCACAGCGCCCATGGGACCTTTGTGTGTGCAGGGATGGGATGGGAGCGCTCCGAAAGGCTGCAGGGCGCTTTGGATCGGAGGCCGCTCCAACAGGAACGGCTGAAACACAGCAAAATCTCTGGTTTGTTTCTAGTCCCAAAATGATGACTTGGCATTTAAGGCTTTTCGAGGCAATTTGCGGTGCGTTGTTTTGTTGGTTTTTTTTCCCCCACTCTTTCTGACGTCTGCCAAAGTTCTCTTAACTTACTGGCAGCGTCATGTGATACCTGCTTAGTCCTTGGGTTAGATAGAATAAATCTATCGCTAATGCTTTCTATGTTGACATCCCGAGTGTCCGGCTGTGCTTGGCCCTAACGGTGGGAGTAGTTTCCAAAGAGCTGCTTTAGAATGAGCAGAGGGAAAAGGGCAAAGGTGCACTGTGTGTTTTACTCCAGGTCTGTTTCCTTTGCTGATTGGTTCCTCCTCTTTTATTTTCCTCCCCTTTCTTTGTAAATAAATACTATACCCAGCCAAAGTTTGAACATCTTTCACTCCTAATTACCAGCACTCGATGCGAGCTCTTCTCACTGCACCCAGCTGTGACTGAAGTTGGCCCGTAGTCACTTGTGAAGGGAAAATGATTTTTATGCTAAAGTGTCTGAAATGCCGTCGCTGCAGCTGCCAGAGGTGTGGGATGGCACCAATGTGACTCTGCTCGACTCGTCAAAGTAATGAACAGCACATATGTGCATTTCCTAGTCTCTGTTTAGTGTTCAGGCACATTGGGTTACTTTGTTCTTATCCTTTTAGGGCACTTTGCATCAAGTTCGTTTTTGCTTCTTTCTGAAATGTCTTCAGATTTATAACTGCACGTTCTTATTGTCAGACTGTTCTGCTGGGTGATGCTGCTCATACATAGAGCACTTGTGGTCTTGTATACATGTATAAGGCTCACTGCCTCCCAGGAACAACTCATAATGTCATTTGAGCTCTTTAGTTTGTTTTTAATGGGAGAAAGCCTAATGAAGAATAAGTTGTTCTTGTAGCTATTTGACCAGAAGTGCTTGGCTGGTAAATTAATGGCAGCTTTATAGATGTCTTTTGTATTTTGTTTATTCCTTCAGTGAGGAGAAACCATAAGGGTTTGCTTTGTTGTTTTCAATCATGATCAGTTGTGAACCTCAAAGAATTCAAGATCTGAGGCTTACTATAGAAGTTAGATGCCACTTACATTTTTGTCCTCTTTATTAACAGCCTTAGAAAAACTATTCAGAACACTTATTATATGCACAAGTTGTTGCCTTGCTGTGTTGTATAGTAAGTACTGCAGACTTCAGGTGGGCTGCAGAAGCACAGCTCTACAGCTGTGGATGCTGAGTTGGGTTTGCTCATGTTTTGTGCCTTGTTCTTCTTCTGTCCTCATACACAGTAAGATTCCTGTGGCACAGCCCACCATGTAGAGTTTTCATGTCATTTCCTATAGCTCGCTGGCACCATTACAGAGATGCTGCTGAGGTTCCTGGACACTTTGCACTCCATCAGTTACTTTACTTATATGCTGTGCAATAGCTGTTTGGAAGCTGTATGTTTTCTTTGGGTGTGTTCCTGCACGTTTTGGCTTCATAAAGCAGAATAGGAAGCTCTGTGTTCTATCATGTGTAAGCTGAGGTTAAGGAGCAGTGCCCCAGTTGTCTGGCAGTGTGTCATTAGCATCAGCTGGGAAGCTTTGCCTTTCCAGAGAGGTAACGTGAGTGTTTCCTTAGTGATACGGGGTTCATAGAGTTATAGTGTATCCTGACCTGGAAGGGCCTCGAGGCTCATGGAGCCCAACAAGCACTCGGTCATATGATGCTGAAGCTGCTTGTACAGTGCATCTTTTCCCAGGTCATCTTTTAGCTGTATGAATGTACTTAAAGCTACAAGCAACCATCCAGCCCTAATCTTTAGTCAACTGTTTCAAACTCGTAGCGGTTTGTATTCACTTATTTTACAAGCACTTGCAGAGATGTGGGTCTGTGTGTGGGCTGTTACATGCTCCTCTCCTTGTGAAGCAGTCTCAGGGTGTGTATTCAAGTTGGAGTGCGTTAAAGCTTGTGAAAGGTATTAATGGGTTCTGATTGCAGTAATGTTTGACATCAAAGCAGCATTTATCATAAACAGAGAATTGATGGAGCAGGAGGAGCTCGCAGCCCTCCTGAATGTATCCATCAGCCCCAAATTACTCTGCTGATATAGTATTTTTTGAAGCAGCCTGTCTCATGGCTGAAGTTTACGATGTCACGTTCTCAAAGGACACATAGTGGTATTGAAAACCAGCTGGTAATTCTTCTGAAAGTTGGCCTGACTGACCTTAACTGGACAGATGCTGAAGGAACAGATCTCCTGGGGTTTGGTCAAACCAAAGTAATTCTTCCAACTGCTTTTCAGAGTTGTTGCGTTTCTGAAATAAACATTAATATTATGCAGAAGATACTGAGACTTTGGCTGTAGGACTGAAGTTGAAAGGACTTCACCGTATTTTCTTTCATGTCAGCGCTACAGAACAGGTGCTCACTTCTGTGTGCTGTTAGTTAATACAGCTCGAGAGATAGAAGAACAAGGACTGGTAATAAGCTCCTGTCAGCACAGATGTTCTATGTGGGAACTCTTACTAGGAATCATATTTTCCACTGAATTTTAGTAATATCTGCTGTGTATATGAAGTATTCCCACTTCAAACTGCCAAGTTTTAACTTGGTGAATGATTAACAAATGGAGTTAAGGTTTCAGATACAAGACCTGAATGTTTTCCTGCTGAATTTTTGGGGTAGGGCATTGAAAGTCAGTGAGATGGACCCTGTTATAAGGCAAATTACCTTCTTAATCTTGTCAGGTTTTTACTCTCCGCAATACAGGATGTGAGTGCAGCTTCCATTGGTGTTGTCTGCTAATTCCTATATATTTGGTTAGGAAGTACAGAGTGTGTGAATACTTGTAATGGATGTTCCTGTGTCTGGGTGCTACCACATGAGAGAGTCGCTCTGGATCTTGTGGTAGCATTTACCTCTGAGCACAGAGCTCTTGTGTAGTATTGAAAGAGTATCAGCATAAAGGAAAACATTTCTTTGTGTGGGGTTCAGATAAAAACAAGCAGTGTCAGTTCTGATCTTGCTCCATCCAAATGAAGGTCCAGCTGTCCAACACAGTCGGCTCTTACAAGTTTTATTTGGATGTGAGAGAATTGCAGCTCTGACAAGAGCTTGTGCATCGACTAACTGCGTGTTCATCTCACTGAGGTGTATCAACAACTTGGACGGATGTGTTTGGTGTAGTGTGAAAATCTGTAGTAGATTAGAGTATAATGACTAAAATACACATTTTTTTCAACAGCTAAATTGCAGATTTGTATTTGTGCACCTTAACTTTGGACAGAATTGTTTTTAGGAGTGATGGACGCAACTCTGCTAGTGATTCTGAGTGCTGTTGGTCTGAGGAGCCCTTCTCTTGACTGGTCACTTGGATGATAAATACAGTGTGATTCCAGTTTGGTCATACTCTTGTTCTTTTAAGCATTCAGTGTGTGTTGGACTTTTTCTCAGCCACCTCTGTGACCTGGCTTTAATTTTTCAGTGTTACGCTCTAATGGACTATTTAGGAATGTTTTCTGAACTGCTGTTGGACTTTGTGGGTAATTTTAGGGCTATCCAAACTTCATAAAAATAGTTCCAAGTTGTACAGTTTCCATGGCTTTACAGGTAAAGTCTGTAAACATGGGTGATATTAAAGCTTTCAGATTAAGATGCCTGGGATTTTAAATCGTTATTAAAGGTTTTAAAAATAATTGCATTATAAAAGATGAAAAATTCTATTCTAATGTCTTTTTTTGTTGTTATTTCCTTGTGTAGCTATGTAGGAAACCTCTCCAGAGATGTGACTGAAGTCCTTATACTTCAGTTATTCAGCCAGATTGGACCATGCAAAAGCTGTAAAATGATAACAGAGGTAAGGACTTCCACTTCCAGAGGAGTAGCAGATACAGTTGTTTCCTAAATATCCAAACTAAGTGGAGTTGGGGCATCTTTTGACGTTACTGGTAATGCTTTGGGAGGGTTGGTTTTTGTCTGTATTTTTGGGTAACTCTTTGCAGAAGAGGCCTTTTGTTGAGAGCAGCCCTGTGCTCTTTGGTGGCCCTGCCACCTCTGTTTTATCAGCTGATGATGAGATTCCACTTTAATGTAATGGACTGCTGCCCCTCTTTCTTCAGAACCGTATTGTTCTGATGATCAAAAACTTTGTTGTTCCGATGTTATTCATGGCTCATTTTCTGCTTTTGACTTTACTTACATGTGAGTCTCAGTAATTCTTTTCCCTGTTCTTCACTATGGACATACAGTCAAAAATCTTTCCAAATACGCTTTGCTATTCCTGAGCCTTTTATTTTGTCAGTCAAGTAGTTCTTGTCTGTTCTTACTTTATTTTTTCTTGGAATAAAGCAACAACTTCCATAGTATTCCCAGTAAGGTTTTTTAGCACTATGTGTTGGTAAGTACTAATGCTATCTCCTTTCACTTGTAGACCCTCTGATACATGTAGTGTTGGTGGCCATTTCTGTAATCTTTCTGACACATCTCAGGCAATCCCTTGCTGCCTTACGGTCTTTCTCCTTTCTTCATTTATAACTGATGATCTTCTGGCAGGCAGGGACTAATTAGAACTTACACTTGGTTTTATTTTTGGTTCTAAAATAGTGTTTTCCTTTCTTCTTTTCTTACTACTTCTGGTGTTTCCTACTAACTTGTTACAGATTTCCTTAGTGCAGTCACCTTACTGCTGTTATCAGGATCATTAATGAAATATTAAATAATCCTGATCACAAGACTCATCATTTTAGGAATGCTGCTTGTAACTCCGCTGTGATCTCCTTTTCCTTTCATAATGACACGTTGTCTTGCTCTTATTTTGTATTGTTTTGGCTGCACAATAACTACCTGATGCTTGTTTAATCCTTCTCATCTTGTGGCACTGTTATTAGAACTTTCTAGTGCAAGTAAAAGGAGTTCTGCCGTGTTGTCTGCGAGGTTATTGGAGAAGGATGAGCAGAACAAAATGGAATGTGTTACAGAGCACAGCTGTCGGGTTTTTCTCTCAAGAAATAGTGGTTGTCATGCTCTTCAGAATTGGCTGATTGAGAGGTGGCAGCGTCAGTTTGATTCCCTAAAAACCAGATAAGAAATCCCACTGCTTCATTTATTTTAATATGACCACAGAAATAACAAGCGAGACGTCTTTATGAAATAAGTATGTAAACAAAGCTACTTGCGGCTATATTCAGGCATATGGAAGTGAATGTACTCGGCTGACCTTAGCACCTGTCACCAAGCAGTCTATCGTGAGGGAAGCTTTGTGATGTCCCACTGCCCATTTACTCCTGTTGCTGTCCACCTTGGCTGCCCCAAAGTCATCTGGCAGGTTCACAAAGAAGGGGCAGGGGGGAGGGATCTTAATGAGAAGGGAATTAATATTTAAGATGAAGGGCAGTAGCTTTCACCTTTGGAGTACCTGGGACGGGTGTTCTGTTACACCCTTTCAGGTATATGTGTGCATTCGAGATGTACTGCAGGTTATGTATTAATATGGAAGAATTCACCAAAGTTACTTTTCACTTCAAAGAGTTAATTTAGGGAGAAAGAAGGAAGGACAGCATCGGGTTTTTTTTGAGGTAAAATTGCAAACCTGCTACAGTAACAGTCTGTAACACTGTTACACAACTGCAAACAGTGTGCACTGCAGGTGTTAGCAGTGCCTTTACCTGTGTATTTTGCAGGTTCTTAACATTTCTATATAATGTGTAAGTGGTTCAGTAATTCAAACTAAAAACCCTAAAACAAAACCAAATCCTGAAAGGTCATAAAGAAATAATGTGCTTATACCTCCATATTAAGTACCCAATTAACTTCAAGGGGTTGGATTCTACGCTGGAATTGGCTTGCAGCTACCGTGCTTTTAATGGCCAAAGTATTTGTGGTATTGACCATCTTTCCAGATGCTGTGCTGCAGACTTTTCACAGCCACTGTGTTATGTTTAAGTAGTTCTTATCTGCCCGCTGTTGTTATGTCTGTCAGTCAAGTTTATACCTGAATATTATCCATTTATGTTTGGTTTTTTTTTATTTTTTAATTATTAGGCAGTTTGCAGGAGGTGTGGCATGGCCATATTAAGTGGCTACAGATGTCAAGTGGTTATTCTGGGAGCATGTAATACTCAGAGGAGTGCTGTAGGTGCCATTTACAGGTATCTTGAACACCTGAAGGGCTGGACATCTACAAAAGAGGCTGCTCTTCCTGTTCAGACTGATTCTGAGTGCAAAAGAAGACCTCACAGTATGAAAGTAACATATCATATGCTTCAGTTGAGGTGTAAACTGTGCTAAATCTGTTAAGGCCTTAAGTGGGTTTCGCAGATCTTGTTTTCAGTGCAGCAGGAATGTCAAATGGAGGAAGGGGTGAATTAAGGCTTGCTGTTTCAGTGCATCCAAGGCAATCGTGCTTTCAGAGCCCTCCATGGCTCTTGTGACTTAAACTCTTTGCTATAACCTCAGATTTGTCGTCTCACCGTCTGTTAATTTGCATGGTAGGAACACCTTGTTCTGGGAGTATTTAGATGGAAGGTTCAGGCTGCTTTATCATTTGAGATGTGTAAAGGCCTTGTGATGAGTTTGGCTGTCAGATCTTCATCGCTTCCATTGTTTAGATTTAGACAGAACTGTATTTGAAAATGAACAATTGAGTTTTATAGGGTTGAATTAGGACTTCTTTATTCATATATGCTTGAATGAACATGCAGAAGTTAAACACTAAAACCAATAAAGGCTTATTCTTAATTTCAGTTAGTGCTGTGCTTTTCCTGACAATGGCAAAAGTTAATGTGGAAGAGTATTGATGTCAAAGCAGTTTTTAGATCCTTCCCGCACCGTGTAAGAAATAATTTTAGTTTCTTTTTATACCTGTTGTCTTTTGGTCCGTGGACAGGTGGCATAGGTAACAAAGATATTTTAGTGTGAGGCTGTAGCTTTTGTATTTGTGACATTTGTTAGGGAAATAAAATCTAGTATTGAAGTTAGGATTCTCATAATGGTTTCTCCTTGATCAGCTTTCCTGAAGACTTTTATGTTTGTTGCATTTCCTACTCTGGTACATTTAATACCTTAGGAGCTTTGTTTTTAAGTCAGCATATGAAAAGAGGCGTTTCCCAAGATAAGAGAGTAGTGATCAGTTGATTAGTATCCTCTTACTTCTTCAACTATTTTCAGACCTTTTAAGGGGCATTTCCCAGGTACTAGGTGTAACATTTTCCATTGGAGGCCAAGAGTAAGCAGTCAGTAGGTTGCTATCTGGGAATGGTTTTCAGGCGAATGAAACGAGGCATTTTAAGCAGCAGGAGTGAGAAAATTGAAAAAGAATGTGGGAAACCGACCTTTCAAGCTTTGAGTATCTGCTAGAGGCAGAAAACTGTCCTGGTTCCTTCTGCTCCTCCTGTTTTTCCCTCCTTTCCATCAGGTCTTCAGATCACTTTTCTGGTAGTTGAATTATTTTTAGTTCAGTAGAAATACTGAGACCTCATAAAAAGTAAACTGTGCTTCAGAAATTGCTAGACCTGTCATGAAAAGTCCATCTTAAAAATTCTTACATTTAAGTGTAATTTCAAAGGCTATTTCATGAATCTAATGCAAGTAATTCTTAAAGTTTCTAGCTATAAGTAATATATTTTCCTGGATTTTCTTCTCAGCAACCCGATAGCAGAAGGGTCAACTCTTCTGTTGGATTTTCTGTTTTGCAGCATACAAGCAATGACCCTTATTGCTTTGTGGAATTTTATGAACACAGAGATGCAGCTGCTGCATTAGCTGCTATGAATGGGAGAAAAATTTTGGGAAAGGTAAGTTGTTTCTGTTGTAATTTTAGTCTTAAGGATGCTGTCTTTGTAAACAGTACATACATGTATTAGTCAGAGTTGATTGTTAGAGATGTTATTAAAGCTCAGTGGAAAATAAAAGCGGTATTTAGAAAACATTCTTTGTGATTATTTTTTTAAGCGCTGTAGTCCAGTATATTGAAGGATGATTTGGTAATATTATTGACAATTGTGACCAGCCCTTGAATGACCTTATAACATGTAAGAATGTGATGAATTTATACTAAATCTTGTACTTATTTTCAGGAGGTCAAAGTAAACTGGGCAACAACACCAAGTAGCCAGAAAAAAGATACATCCAGTAAGTAAAGTAATGGCACAGTATTACTTATACACAAATACTTCATTGCACGTGGTAGTAATTGCCATAAATACATTCAAACATAACTTTTCTCCTTCCCATCTCGTGTTTAATAGAATTTTGCAGACTAATTCTTCTGTTTCTGTCTTGCAACTGGGGAAACTGGAGCGAACAGACTTAATTGCTGCTGCTCATCAAGCGGAATCCTGGCTGTTCCTGGTTCCCAGTGCTGTGCAGAGAGCATCACTTTTTCAGGAGTTAAAGCTTTGGATAGCAGTTAAATATTTGATTAGCACATTATTTGTTTTCAGATCACTTCCATGTGTTCGTTGGGGATTTAAGTCCAGAAATAACAACAGAAGATATCAAGTCAGCGTTTGCTCCTTTTGGTAAAATATCGTAAGTATCACAATAAACATTGCCAATATCAGTTAGAAAGTATGACAGTAAAAATTTGGTGCTGATTTGAAATGTTATTTCTTATCTTCTAAATGATTTTTCTAATGTCTTTCTTTGCTGGGTGGGCAGTGAAGAGGGATTATTATTATTTCATGTTGTATCTGTATCTGTTATCATGTTTGTAAATCCAGTAATGTAATTGTGCTCCAGTTTTGCTGAAAGCAGGATGATTTTAAGTTATACCCTAATATGTTTCAGCTTCTTAGTAACATTTGATGACTGTTTTTAAGTGTGACTTTTTATTGTTCAGAATGTGTACAGAATAGTGACTTTACAATGACAGACCTTGTATCTTTGGTGTATTTTGTTCATACTGCATTTTGTAGGCAGTATAGAAAGCCGCTCAATTATAATACAAATTTATGAAGCAACCACTTGTACGGCTTATGAAAATGTTCAAAAAGATAATATTTATTAGAAAAAATGACTTACAGGTAACGGCTCAGATTGCAGTAAATCAGACATTGGTTTCCAAATTATATGCGCACACTTGGGTTAGTTAAGAGAGACTTTAAATTTCTCTCAGAAAATCCTGGTGATAACAAATGATCTTATGTTTGAATTGGACATATTTGACATTACAAGAGCGCTTGTAAGCTCTAAAGTATGTCTGTAAAATACTGCTACAGGAAAGGTCTGTTAACTGTTATTGGCTTATCTCTATAGAAATCCTTTAAAGTTACATGGTTTTGTACTGCCTCATGGGAATGTATTCCTAAGAACAAAATCCTTATTTTTCTCTTGTTCTGTACGCATGTTTTTAATTGAATCATAAATCTTATTTCTTACCTCTGCTGTTTTGTGTACTTTTTGTCTCTTAATGTGGTAAGTAGTAGTGTTTGAAAATGGGTATAAGAGAATAATTCAGGTTTCTGTTTCTCGATCTATATTTATACCTGAGACCTGCAGTTTTTCTAAAGTCCAAGTCACAATTAAAAGTAATAGCATTCTGGTTATTTTGCAGAATTGCTCATAAGAATGGACAGGATCTTGAAGGCTAACTGCAAGGAACTGTGCACACTGGAACTCAGTTGTAGATTTTTTCTCATTTCTATTTATTCTTATTATACATTATTTATTATATACATATTTTAGTATTTACATTTTAACATTCTATATTCAGTGCAGTTCTATATTTCCAATCATTTTAACTTACTCACTAAAATTTCTGTGTAAATTTGTTGTTTTCGTACTGGTGTGCTTAGCATTGTTGTTAGTTTTATTCTCCTTTCTTAAATTTCTGAAAATGTCAATTTTTCAAAATTTACAGCTGCCCAAACTCCAAAATGATGGTAGAGAATTGACCAAGAAAAATAAAGAAATCTGTTAACAGGCCATGTATGCCTTTTAATTCCTATTTTTTCCTCTTTTTCGATTTTTTAATATTTCATATATTTTGTATCACTAGGCAGAAGACTTTTAACTATTTAGAAAATGCATGGTAACTTAGATAGAATTGTTACAGTAATTTATAGAACAGTAAAATTTAGCGGACCCTAGCCAATAGAATTTTAGAAAAGGCAATTTTGTTTCTCTTATAGTTCAAATCTGACCATTCTAGTTGTAGCCAGTATAGGTTATGTGGATAGGTTGCATGTCTATTACATGTTATTTTTATTTATTTTTTTTGTCCTACTGCTTTTTTCTAACAGGTAAAGAAGCGATAGGGAGAGTTCAGGAATGATTAGTTTTAGGGCTAACTGAATTTATAAGACAAATTATGCTCACAATACAGTGTGTGTGGTTCCTTTTAGTTTTTATTTTGCAAGTTATTAATTCTACCCTCATATAGCTGTGCTTCTTTCCGCAGGGATGCACGGGTAGTTAAAGATATGGCAACTGGAAAATCAAAAGGCTATGGTTTTGTATCTTTTTATAACAAACTGGTAAGTAATAACAGTTGATTTAAATCAATTGCAGATTCTCATTCGTTGATTTTCTTCTGTTTCTGTATTCACTGCGTATCAGGCTTTCCCAAGTGAATCTAGAAGACAAAGTTAACGCAGTAAAAAATGTCTGTTATGTTTAGAA
Source organism: Coturnix japonica (assembly GCF_054131305.1). Taxonomy (NCBI): domain Eukaryota; kingdom Metazoa; phylum Chordata; class Aves; order Galliformes; family Phasianidae; genus Coturnix; species Coturnix japonica. The sequence goes on along the minus strand of NC_140670.1, from coordinate 28,785,953 downwards.
AGGATTGAAACAATGCAGATGATTGCGGTGCTGCAAGAACTTCGTGTTGTTTATCTTTGTCCGTTGAGCCGCCTCTTCTGCAGCGTGTGCAGTGATCAGAGCTTTGGAATGCTGCGCTCTGGGTCTGTTAGCTGAGGAGCTGTCGGGTGTGGGTTTGTGTGTGAAGATAGAAGCTCCCACAGAATGAAGGCCTGGAGCCCTCATACCTAAAGACTGGGGGTGTGGCCAGCAGCAGTTGGGATGGTTGTTGGACAGGTTTAGGTTCATGCTGAAGCTCAGTCTTCCTGAGGACCTAACGCTGCCTGCTCTTTGTATTTTGTGTTAAGTTTTCCTTAAACATTTTAGGGTGTTAACACACACTGCAGTGATAAGAAAAGCAAATTGTTGTGTTGAGCTGGAACAGTTGTGGCAGCATGGGCTCAGTTCCATTTTTGTCAGCTATGATCATCAAAACCAGCAGCGAGGATCATTTGAGCGAGTTTGTTTTCCTAGTCAGTTTGTAATTTATCTTAAGGAGCACAGGTGGAAGGTTTTCAGTTGTTTGTTTATTTTCCTTATTGGTCCTCTCTCATAAAATCTTTATTGTGTATATCTGTTGTCCTCAGAATGACCAGCGTGTGTAATTAAACAAATCACAGTCCTGAGTCATTTGTGTCTGAGATGAGTGTTCTCCTATCTGGAGCTCTGTGTTGTGCAGCAGGAAGATGCCAGCACTCACCTTAGAATTGTCCGTGTGCTCCCTTTCTCTTGTGCTTTACGTTTGCTTTCTTAAACTTGCTGCCCCTGGAGGAACATTTCAAACATACCAACTATTTGCTCTGTCTCTCTTATTTCAGAGGAGCTGGCAGGGGGAACAAATTGCTTCTTGCAGAATTAGCAAACTTTTCCTTTGCTTACAGTGTGAACATAGAGGTTGTCTTTTAGTTTATGTTTGAGATAAGATGTTAAGCTGTGTGGGCCATGACTGTTTGGCTTTGTGTGTATATACGTACATACATACATCTTTAATGTTTATGTTCAGACATTAATTACATTCTTCCAAAAGGCAGAAAAGAGGATGAGGTGGGGGTGGAGGGGTGGATAGCAGGAAGCTGCATCCTTTATGTATTTTAATCTTGGCATTAGAGGATTTTTATTAGCTTGCATTCAGTCCTCCAGAACTTGAAGATTTTCTACCTAAACGTGGTCTGTTATGTTGGGTACATACTGAGATTATAGAAGGCTGCATTTGAATCTTTTATGTAACATCTTTTGTAACACATACTGCGTGGTATAAACTTGAGTTGGATTACAGCTAAGAAATTGGCCAGTCGGGGATTTTGAGATGATTAAGAAGTCTTTCCTCACCTGTCTTATGTTACTATCAATTATGTTCTTGTATATTATGTATTTTATACAGTCAGTTGGCAAAATGCTTTGATTTTCTGCAATTACAATTGTTTCATTTCAATAATCACTTCTGGCATCTCTGTGACTTTTGTACTGTTTTGGGCAGCCATCAAATACTGTGATACAGATAGACTACCTTGACAAAATGAGTATGTATGACTGTGTATGCAGGGAGGGGGAGGGCTTTACCTAATCACTTGTGAGGGCCGCATTTGTGACAGATTGTCTTAATGGTAGTTGATTTTGGCTGTTTGCTATGTGGCTTTACTGAATTTCATGTGCTGTTAAAGCAGTTATCTGTTCTGTCCATGGAATGACCTGACAATTAAATCTTGTAGCCTTGTACACGCTTTTGTTTGCATGTCTTAGCAGTCTTTATTTTCATCTCTCTAGGATGCAGAAAATGCTATTGTACACATGGGAGGCCAGTGGCTAGGAGGCCGTCAGATCAGAACCAACTGGGCAACGCGGAAACCACCAGCCCCCAAAAGTACACAAGAAAGTAAGGCCTTGTAAAGCTGTGTTGTTTGATCCCTGACATGGCACTGCTAAGGGGAGAGGACTAACAGTGTTGCCAAAGTCTTATCACTTCTCAGTTGAATATCTAGCTTAACTTAAAAAATAGTTGTTGGTTTTTTTTCTGGCATGTTATGTTAACATAGTGGTGGCACTACTGGGTGTTGGATGTTTGTTAATATTAAATATTGGATGTTTGTTAAACCTATAATTCCTGTATCTGTATGAGGTACATATCTGGGATTGCTGCTAGCCTGATGCTTAAAACTGGTCTCTTCTCTTTCTAGATAATACAAAACAATTAAGATTTGAAGATGTAGTAAATCAGTCAAGTCCAAAAAATTGTACTGTGTACTGTGGAGGAATTGCTTCTGGGCTGACGGGTATGATTGGTTTGATTGATCCTTTTATTACCAGAACTGTCTGGGCATCAAGATGGCTACTAATTCAGACATGTTGTGTGTTGTAGATCAGCTTATGAGACAGACTTTTTCCCCGTTTGGACAGATAATGGAAATAAGAGTGTTTCCAGAAAAAGGCTACTCGTTTGTCAGGTATGGATGAAGGAGAAGAAAATCTGTGACTGTCACTATGCTGGTGTTTGATCTTACATGGATTTCACTTGAATGAACTTCCACTGATGTCTTAAATCTTTTACAACTGTTACTTGTCAAGATGATCTACGAAAGCAGATCTTTTTGCTGGATTTTCTTGTATGTGTATAGTCACTATATTTTAACCATCAGTTGGAAATGCTCTAAAGAGTGACATTAGTTTGTTTTCACATTCTTTAGATTTTCAACTCATGAAAGCGCGGCACACGCTATTGTTTCAGTGAACGGAACCACAATTGAAGGACATGTTGTTAAGTGTTATTGGGGTAAAGAATCTCCTGATATGACTAAAAACTTCCAGCAGGTAACTGTGCTTTATCCTTTTCCTTCTGTGTTCTTGCATTTGTTTCAACAAAAGCAACCAATTATCCACCTGCAATGCCATTTATAATACCTCCCATTTATAATAGCTAAATGGAGTAGTGTTCTTATGAAATCCCATGTTCTGTCTCAGTTATGTTCCAGTTGTTCATCAAATTGGGCTAGTGATTTTGGTGGAATATCTGTCTTCTGGATATGATTCAAGATAGGGAGAAACTTGGAGGTAATTTTGATTCTTGCTAGCATTCTTATTGCAGACTAGCTGACTGTCCTTCCAAATATCCCTTGGTATTTAAAGCGTGTGCACACACTTTCAGTACAAGGATCTAATTAGGTTGCGGTGCTGTCTCACTTATTATTCCGATTTCACTATGGCTCAATAGTTGTAGACAGTGCAACTGAAAAGAGTCAAAAATGTTACCTTTAGCACCTTAGAAGGAACATAATTCACTTCTAGAACCTGAAGCATTAAGAATTATTCTCTCCTTAGGTGGATTACAGTCAGTGGGGTCAATGGAGCCAAGTATATGGAAATCCACAACAGTATGGGCAATATATGGCTAATGGATGGCAAGTACCATCATATGGAATGTATGGCCAAGCATGGAATCAACAGGGTTTTGGAGTAGAGTGAGTAATTTTACTTAATCTTAAATATTTCAGGAATGTTGTGTCTGGGCTTCAGGCTTATTTAACTGAAGGATTGCACAAGGTTTCAAGCCTTGTAATGTGCTAAAGCTTATGTTTAATGATTACCATGGACCAAATAGTGGGGTGAGTCACTCTGGCATGTTCATGATAAGATGTTTTGTGCATCTGGGTATCTGGAGACTCAAGGTAAACAAAAACTGCTTTGGTGTTGGTTTGAGATGGTGGTTATGTCCAATAGCTAAAAAGTCATGATCTCTTCTTGTGAATACTGGAGAAGTCTGGACCCAGGAGCCCCAGTGTTTACCTAAAAGGGTTTTTAACTGTGGAGAAAATAAACTACATAATTGCCTTAAATTTTGCAGTCTCAGAGTTTGGCTGGACTTTTAATACTTGGTATCTTCCTGAGGTATTCGCTACATTTGTTTTTAAACAAAAATAGCTTCTTTGCTTTCTTAATTACTCATTACCTCTTGCCAGTTAAGCATACTAAGCTCTGGTAAAAACGTATCAGTGGTATTCATGCCAATTAAACACTGGGGACTTTCTATGTTTCTTCATCACTGGTGTTGAATTACAGACACATGCCTGTAGGACAACTGCCTCCAAAGGCACGTATGTGTAACTAGAATCCAAGGTTTGTGGGACTTTTTTTTTCTTTTTCCTAAAAAAAGCTCATGTTATTTTGAGAAGCCACATGTTGTAACATTTAACCTGGTATAAAAAGCTTCTGAATTACTCACAGAAGAATAAGTTGTTCTATTTTGGTATAAATGGTGGTGTAGGAAGTGTTTCATGTTCTTTTAGTCTGCTATCTCGTAAATAACTGACCAGCTTGCATGATTTTTTTCTCTCTTTTTTTTCCCTTTCCTGTTCCTTTTTAAGCCAATCTCCATCTGCTGCCTGGATGGGTGGATTTGGTGCTCAGCCTGCCCAGGGACAAGGTGCTCCAGTAATACCTAACCAAGCTGGATATGGTATGGCAAGCTACCAAACGCAGTGAGCTGGGACTCTGTTTAAACGTGTGTATTTCATGATAGGCTGCAGTTTCCAGTGACACTCTGAAGACTGGAATGTAGACAATGGAGAGGAAAGAAAAAAAAAAAAAAAAAGAAAATATTTATTTTAAAAATGGAAATGTTTGGAACCTTTAGCACAGCTTTGCTTTGGTGAAGGACACAAATGTCTTCTAGTTCTGCCTTTTTAAGTTTTTGTTCATGATGGATATGAACATGTTTTTCTTTGTGTACAAAACTTAAAAATAAAGTCAATAAAGACAATTCTGACTACAAATTTTGATATAGTAGCAGAAATGGCTGATGAATTTGATCCTTAGGTTACCATTCCATTTCTTTTTTTGTTCTGTCTTCAGTGTTTTATATCACTGTGCTTTTTAAGAGAAATGACACTGAGAAACAGCGAGTTGCTTTTAGTTGAACACACACCCTGAAATAAACTGTGGACCAATGATTACAACCTGCTAGACAGTATTGGTTTTTCAGGAAGCCGAAGGACATCGCTCTGAAAGCACACGTAGGTCTTGGAATCCTTTTTTCTTAAGAAAATACTTAATTTTTCTACGTGCTTAAAGAAAACAGTATGACACAAAGAATAGTGTGAAATGAAAAACAGTACTGTCTGAGTTACTTCATTTTACTGTCCACATTCAGGCACATACTATAACTTCAGAGCTGGTTTGCTCATTAAGACCGTAGAGATTTGCATTTAATTTTGAGGAGTAAAAAATGTTTTTGCAAGTATGTTGTTTGTATTCAAATCGAACAGTCATACTTGTGCTTTTACATAAGGTTTGAAGGCTACACACTGTAAATATTTCATAATGACAGTGTTTCAAAAGCATGCTCAAACATAGAAGTAGCAATGTAATTATTCAGAGTAATACTTAATATACTCTACTGCTTTAAATGCAGTAGATTGACAAGAATGTGCAAGACTGACATTTCCAAAGTTGGCTATTATGTAAAGTTACATAAAGAACTATAACAAAGAGCCTTAATTTTAATTTCATAAATCTTTAATGCATCACCTTTTTGTCATTAGAAATACGGATTTTTTGCTTTACGTTATTTGGTATGTAAATACCTTGGTTAACAACCTTGTAAACCTATTTCAAGGTTATTATAAGTTGTATAGTATCTTGAGTGTTTTGAAAAAATCTTGATGTTTTTTAAGTCTAGAAATATTTTGCCCAAGAATTTTTTAACAAGATTGTTAAAAACATCTTATTTTAGAGACTATTCAATGTGCCATTTGGTAAATGGAGATGCAGTTGAAACAGTACACTGAGTTGTGACTTATTTTTAATTAAAGTTTCTGTCTTTATGGGTGGTTTGCATGTGATGAACCTGTACAGAGGCTGGGTTGTTTGTGTACTGAGTGTGTAAATGGATAAATCACACAGATGTTTCAATGGTATACTTGGGTTATTTCTGAACAATTTTATGGATACATTGATATAAACTGCCTCAATAAATTTGAAGTTTCAAATGAATGTAAGGTAGATATAAGTACTGTGTCTTACCTATGACAGCTAGGGGGTGCAAATGTTTCAGCTGTATACAGAAATACACTGAAGCAGCACAGTTAAGCGTAGGATTTGCGGTGATAGTCCAGTGAAACAAGCTTGAGTTTTCAAAGAAACAGCAGAATATTTTAGCTCGAAATGAGCATACGAGAAGTTGTGTGTTTTCTGTTTCTAACTGTGCAGGCATTGCAAGTTAGAGTTTGAAAAGGGGAACTTGCAGTGTTGTTGAACCCAGCCAGGTTGTGCAATTAACACTTAATGCTGTAGCAAATCACGTGAGTTTTCTCTTCCTCCTCCATGTGACGTACTTAGTAGTACCTTGAATTTTAGATAAGGCCGAAAGTGAGATATTCTGGAAGAACAGTTGAGGCTCAGAGGTACTTGCAACTTCCAATGCATGCAATAATGACTGAAGTTAGTGTGGAACCGTAAGTGCTTGTGATGACAGAACTGGCTATTTCTCTCCATTTCTCCTTTATCGGATGCGTAGTGTTCTTTTGCTCAAGTTAGGAATCTCGTCTACAGGTCTCATTTTTCTATAAATGTTGTATATATGTGTATATCTACGCGAGGATCGGCCTATACGTTGTAGTTTGGAGGGAAAACTCACAAGTAAGTCTGCGTTTTTATTACACTCACATGGTTTCAGAAACAACACGTGAGTAGATCTCTGACTTTGCAAGTTATTGTAGGATTTCTTAGACTTCATTTGAAATCCGGGCTTTCTACAGAACTCACTCAAGGTATTTGACTTACGACTGTGTTCTGAGCACATGCTGGTGTGCGAGCGGTGTGTTCTTTAGGCACTAATGAAGATTTAGATGTTAGAAGTACATTGCCACGTAAATGCCCATATTAGTGGGTGTAACTTTAAGGCAATGATCCGTCAGCTCTCACTGTGTAGCTCACTTCAAATCTGATTCAATAACATGCAGAGCGGGGCGTTACCTGACCCGTGTATCAGGAGGAGGGATAGGATGTACTTTCTCATTTAAGCCTTTTCTCACTGGTTTTTATACAGCTTTTCTTTAATGGTGATGTTTCTTCACAGACTACTCGAGATAGAGGAGTCTCCAGTGTCCCTTAATGTTTCTATAGCGCTGCGAGGAGGAGTTGTAACTTGGATTGCTTTCTACTCAGTACCGTTCATAATGCGTAACTGACAGTTTTTTGGCACCAAAGAGCCTCTTGCACCGTCCTGCTTTTCTGAATGACTGTTACACTGTTGTAATTTCTCTTAACTGCAGAAATTGACCTCTACCTAACAGGATTTGGATTTCAACACGTACTGATTTATCATGGCTTAACTTGACGCGTGCAATCTGAAACAAGGTTTTTAAGCTGCGTTTGCAGAAAATGTTCAATAAAAGTGAAATGTGATGAAGGGCTTATCCTCTGTTGTCATCTGTCACAACGTTTTCCCTCTTTGCTGTAAAGCTGGCAACAGGTACACGACTCTGAATATGTAAACTATGCACTCGACATTGTGTAAAAGATGTCTTATTTGCCATTTTTCACACAAAGCCGGTTTGTACTTTGTGGAGTTGTAGTAGGACGGCTGTGAATCTAAGGGCTCCTGGAGGTTTTCATCAGTCCTGCCTCCTTGTGTGTATTTGTTCTGGGTATATTCTTCCTGCAGGTAACCTCAGCAGCCAGCTGCTCTCTGTGTCAGAACTTCTGTTGTTGTGCTCACCAAAAACTCAGCAAATGAGGCTGGATTTTGAAGAAAATCAGTGATTTGTTCTCTTGTTTCACAGAAGCAGCCTTAAACTGTATGGACATAAGTAGTTTGATATCCGACTGCTTTTGAACAAGGGCACAAGCCTGTTTTAATCACATGGAATTTTTCCTGGTCAGCAATAAAAGCTTTTGTTACACTGTTCATCTGCTGAAGAACAGGCAATCTTTTATTCGGTGTGATTTAAAAAGAAAGAGTGGAAAGTACTGCCTTGTTGCAACTTGAATCTGCACTCATATGGATAGAGTGGGGCACCTGGAGTTATTGTGGATGACTGGTTTAACAGCAGGAAGGGGTTCTGAAGCTGAGCGAGCATTTTATTCTGGTCTTATATGCTTGTCAAACATTGTCAGGCTTAGGGGGTTCACTGTGTAACTGTATTTCTGTTCTTAAATGGCAGCGGTGAGGCAGTAGCTGCTGGGAAGGTCTTTGCCATGTCTGATTGCAGGTAACTTGAGATTCCAGTTGGTTTTTTTAAGGAAGAAGGAATTAAAAATATTGTGTTTTTTGCTATGTATCACATAGAAATTATTGTTTTTTTTTCCCCTTCTCCCATTGTACCATTGTTTCCAATCAAAGAAAATGCAGCAATGTTTCCTGAATGTTAAAGAGTAGCACTGTGTGATGATGGGTGAATGCTGTTTGTCATCTCTGTGGGGATATATACAGCTCTAGATGGTGTGTATGAGTGACGTGCTCTGCTCACCAATATCTAAAGAGTCTTGTTTCAGAAGTTGATATTACTAATGTTTATTTGAATGAGTTATTCTTGCTTAAATACACAACATCTCGTGCTCTAATTAAACCTGATCTGAACAGTTTTGGTGATTAAAGTGTTTCCGATATGCTGTAAGAAGGAGCGGTGCTGTACCTTGTTTCCTAACATACAGGCTGTCAGTAGGGTGCCAAAGCTGCAGTCTTGTTTTATTTAGAGGAAATAGACTTAGTGGACTTGTGTCAAGGAATTGAGTGTACTCTGCCTATTTTGTGTTGAGCAATAACATTGGAATTGTTGCAGCTCTTTGAAAGCAAGATGTCCGCGGGCTTTTGGGGGACCAAAGGCTCTTTACACTGTAGCCCCTCATCTTAAAGTGCCTCGTCTTAATTTCCTTGTGTTTCTCCTAGAGACACTGCAGGAGACATCAGACGTACAGAAGCTTCTGCTGGGAGTTCTTCACCTGAGGTGGGGTGTTGTTTCTCTGCTCACAGTGCTGGTCATTTTCCTTTGCACCAACCCAGATTCTCGCTGATCCCAGCAACTTGGCGGCTGTTTTTTCCAGCTGCTGAAAAGGAAGGGGGCAGAGGAGGGTGGAAACTTGTCTTCTGGGGGGAGAAGTGGTGAAATGGGATGATACACGGGCAAGATGAGTGTTGTACGTGATACAGTGGCAAGTCCTGTCATCAAACACAAATCATGACTGCCTTCTGCAGATAGCACAGCGGTGTGGGAAGGGTTTTGTGCATGTTCAGTGTCTTTAAAGTCTCATTTCTGGAGCAGAGATGGGTAGGAATTAAGAATCACAGGCTCCACCACATGAAACACTGAATAATGCTTACATTTCTGAGATGAAAGTTGACTTACGAGAGCCAACTTGCAGTTGAAATATCATGGCTTATAATGAGAAGCTGCCATCCTCTATTTGAGGAGCTGGATCTTTGACCCCAGTAAGCAGGCAGGCAGAGGTACTGTTCCATGATAAATGCTCTTTGCATTGCCCATTCAATGAAGGAGATACTTCATTCCACAAATGAGTTATGTCCTTTAATGATGGATCATTGAACGTGATGAGAAAGAGCAGCTGACACAACTTATTGCTTCATTCAAGTCCTCTGGTTTGGATTTGGGTCATGACAGGGTGGGGACTAACTACGTAGTTATTGAAATGACCTTTCAGGTTTGCAGTGTGCCTCTAAAGAACCTTTTCTATTTGAATGTTTCTTGAACCTGGAAGCACAAGGATGCTTCATGTTTTAGGTCTGGAAGAAAGAATTGTCCTCTTGGAACTACTATATTCCATGGCTACCACAAGGGATCACTGTTGTGCAGCCCTGCTGGAAACATTAGAGCGTGACTGTTGGCTTTAAGTGCAAAACTTGTGTTCTGTGGAGTATAAAGCTGACCTGTACATACGTGAATATACATCCACCACCATCCTTAAGTTGTACTTAAGTTGTGAGCTGTGATTCAGTTACTGCTAAAGCTGCGTGTCTCATTTTCATGCTCAGTCTTTGCTGTGTTTTTAATTAGATGTGCTTCTAGTGGACAGAGGTGTGTTCACCTTCCGTGCTGCGCTGCCACCTGGTTCTTAGCAGGTAATCACTTTCAGTGTCCCTTATATCTGTGCAAGATGATGGTGGTCCCCCTGTGTTGTGAGTCTTTTGGTTTCTTATTCCTATACTTGTTCTGATATTTGCAGAGTGATTTTAAAAACGTGTTAATTCTCCTTTGTGGTTTTTTTTCTTCCTTTCAGTCTCCAGGTTTGGACTGGATAAAACTCACCACATCTCAGTGTCTTTATCCCTCCCCGCTATCAGCCCTAATTATATTTTAAAAAGCAGCACCAACAGGGCAGTGAATCGGCATTTTTCCAAGGTCGAGATGAGTGATGCTGGATAAACAAATTCCCCTTTTTGCTCCTGATTCATGTGGCCATGTCTGAAGCATTTTCCACTGTCTTCACTTCAGGCCTGTTCTATGCTGCTTCCCTCACAAGAAGGATGTGCTTGTTTTCACTGTGTGGGCTTTACGTTCAGTTTTAAGTGAACTTTCCTATGTGAACGTGGTGTTGAAAGCAGAAATAAAAGCTGAACATAAACTATAATCACACGGCATGTTTTCATTGATTTAAACGTACTTAAATTGTGCATCCCGCGCTGGCACAGCCGCGTTTGATGCGCTGAGGTGGAGCTGTGTGGTGACCCGCTCCGGGCCCTCAGCGCGGGAGGCGGGAGGCGGCTCCGTCATGAGGCGGCGGTCGGGGCGGGGCAGGCGGGGCCGCCCCCTGAGCTCCGTGCAGCGCGGGGCCGCCCGGCCGCCACGAGAGATGTTCAACCGAGCAGTGAGCCGGCTCAGCAGGAAGCGGCCGCCGTCAGGTAATGAGCGGGGAGAGCGCGAGGAGCCGCGCGGGGCTGATCCGAACCGGCACTGACAGGCGGAAAGAGAGAGAGGGAGGGCGGGGCCGGAGCTTCCCGCCGGTGGGTGCTGTGAGGAACGGGAGGGAGGGAACGGGCTCATGGTTCTGTTGGAGCCCGGTGAGGGAGCGCCACGGCTCCGGGAGGGCTCGGATGCTCCGCCTGTAGAACGCTCCGAGCCCGTGAGCAGGGCGGGCTGTGAGCTGCCGAGCTGCGGGGGTGGAAGCCACCAAGGGAAGATCCCGCCGGGGAACGTCGCCGCCGTGTCGCTAAGAAAAGCCGAACGCGACAGGAGAGCGAGCACAGAGATGCTCCAGGAGCAGAACGTCCCCCCAGCTTCCTTCCTTAGAGTTATAAGTAGAATCCGGCGGCACAAAGAGGACGTTGGGCCTCGCCGTGCCGTGCTGTAGGACCCGTCCGGCTCGGAGCAGCTCGGCTCTGCCGCGGGCTTTCCCGTTTCATAACCCGGCGTTATTAACTCCAGGCTGCCGGCTGCAGCTCCCAGTGCTGCCCTGACCGCAGGACGAGACGCGGTGCTGGGAGATTGTAATTAACAACGAAATTCGCAGCTTTGTGAAGCATCCAGGCGAACGGGGAGGAGCACGTGTGGTGCGTACAGTTCTATGAGACTATTCAACACCTCGAAACCTCTTGCTGCCGTATGAGCTGCTGTGAGCCCCGCTCGGCGCCCATTGCAGCTGCAGGTGGGAGCTGTCACAGCGCACGGTCCTTATGCAGGGCAGTGCCCAGCTCCATCTGCTGTATCTCTATCAATCTCCATCAGGTTGGGTTTGCACGTGTTTGGTTGCTGAGTGCCAGAGCGGTGAGTTCTGCTCGTTGTGTATTTTCAATGCCTGCGTTTGCTGGGTGCAGCTGTTGGCCGTTTGGGATGCTGTGTTCCAGCTGCCCGTTGCAGTGTTGTTGGCACTGCGCTTGGCGTTACATCTGCCCCTTACAATGAGCCTTTATCCGCAGCTCAGTGTGGCAATATTGTTGTGTGACAGGGTAAAGCTGCTGGCAGATTCTCCCCCGGTGCAGCTGTGCAGCTCAGTGCCCGCTGGCTGGCTCAGCATGGGCTGCTGCTTAAACAGAAGAGGTTAAGAGAAGCACGTTATCACTTGCTGTGCTGGTACAGCCGCTGGCTGCTGTGCAGGGCAGATTATCAGCAGGTGATGGTAACTGAAGGTTATCTGTATAACTGCCCTTCAGAGGAGGTATTTAAGGGAATTTAGTCTTAAGAACATGGGGGTTACTGTGGGGAAAACCTGCCTCTAAATAATAATAGAAATTAGGCATTACATTTGCTAAATGAAACTCATCCATGGAGTAACAATCCCAATTGGGCTGTGCTGCTGTATTAGGGCTCCATTTGATGGGGTGTAATCAAACCTCCAGGTTGTGCTGTATGGGCTGGGGGTGAAATTGTTGGTGGTTGGAGGGGAATAGAGTTGCCTTGGTCAGATGAGAACAGAGGGAGAGCAGCCAGAGGAAAGCTCTCATCTGGAATCCTATCAAGTGTAAATGGGAGGTTTTCCTTCACTGCAGACAGTCCTTCTCACTGTTGGGAGGAGATTGTCCAGCTCTCTGTGCTGCACTGCTGGTATTTTGTAGGGTTTTAAGCACAGCTACCAGCTGAAGAGGGTATCTGATAGTATAGCACTGCAAAGATGGCTCTTGGAGATACTTGCTGAGGTTTTGATTCGGGGTGGAGGAAGAGAACATAAGCGGAAGTAACTAAGATCTTTATTTCCAGTAAGCCAGGAGGGAGAAATAAAGGGGTTATGAAAACAAATGGCAGCTGTACTGGTTACTGGAGGAGCTTTATGTGTCTGTTCAATGCGTAGGGACCCTGAATAGTGCCTGATTCCTCGTGGCCTGCACTTCTGCTGCCTTCAGCAGACACTGTAAGTGTAAGGGGAGAGAAGGCCGAGCTCTTTGTGTGTATCTTAGAGTTCTTCAGATCAGCAGTAGAATTCCTGGACTCTTCCCAAGTAATTGGTCTTCTGATGCGTAGCCAGCAAACAGCTTTTTGGCATCGCCAGCCTTGAATGTGATGTACTTTGTATCCCTGGGATGGAGCTGTGCAGAACCACATGCTGGCTGCCCTGGGTGATGCCTGGTGGGCTCAGAAGTCCTGGGCTCAGCACAACTCACTGTAAGGAAAAGAAATTTCAGGGGACTTGGAAAGAAAGAAGCAACCAGAACCCACCCAGCTGTTGTGTGCCCACGTGCAGGTTGACTCAGCTGGAACAAAGCTCTTCTGTCAGCTCTCTTTCCTCCCATTAGAGTAAGTTAATATGTTGGACTTGTTCTGCTCAACAAAGTATGGCATTTCTTTCTCATTTGGTTTCTTCCCATTCCCTTGTAATGTGTGTGACTGACCAGGATTTGATTCTAAGGCCGATGTCACTGACTGCAGAACAAAGGCACGTGATCCTTCTGCTGCCCAGGCTGTGGTCATTGTGTCCCACATACAAAAGGTGCTTGAGCTCCCATAAAGCAATGCCATAAAGCAATGCCATAAAGCAGTACAGTGCCTGCTGATGTGCTCGTGGATTATCTGGCTGCAAGACGCTTTTACCTCTTCAGATGCAAAGAAGAATTCAAATATGTGCGTGTGTTTATTTTCAGTTTTATGGTGTTTTCTTTAAAGAGAGCAGCTGTAATTCAAAGGCGCACAGGGGAACAGGGAAGAAATGCCTGTGCTATTAATCACCTCTAACAAAGATGGTGCTTTGCTCATTTTTTCCAGAGATAAATGACAGCGAGGGTCACCCAAGCAGCAGCCGCCAGAGCTCGAAAGGAACCTCAGAATGGGCTACGTCACTGGAGAACCTCCTTGAAGATCCTGAAGGAGTTAAACGCTTTAGGGTTGCTATATTACCTATGAATATTAATATAAACTAACATTAGGATTTAAAGATGAATGAGCCTCAACGTAAACGGTGCAGTTGTGGCAGTGCTGTAGGTACCCAGCTTGCAGCCTTTAATTGCGTGCCCTGAGCAGAGGCGGCAGAGTTCCAGCTGTGGCATTCTCTGAGCTGCTGATGGGGTGCATTGGTGTCTTATTCTGTGCTGCAGCAGCTGTACTGGATGAAAAAAATCTCTTTAATTTGGCTACAGACGGGCTCGAGCAGCTTGGAATGCAGGTTTGAGGTATTAATTTGGCCTTTTAGCCCAAGTCGGAGGGATTCACTGTGTGAGTAAGGACTAGTGGTCAAGTCTGGCTTTGCTGGACTGAGCACTGCTAAAAAGCCTGGGATAAAATTGTTTCCTCTCAGACTGGTTTGAAAAGCAAAGTCAGCCAGAATTACACAGCGCTGTAATGACTGTGTGATTTAGAATTCTTGTAACAATTTCTCAGTTCCAATTAGTTTTTCACATTACTTAATCTCCGTTTTCTGAATCTGAAAGGGAAAACTGAAAGTCTTGGAGCTATAAATATTTCAGTTGTTGCTTTTTATACATCAATTTAATGTGCTTTTTCTCTCTGATTCTAAAATATGCTGCGCTTTTGGGGGATGTGCTTTGTTTAAACACTGTTTAGAGCCTGCAAATACATCTGCTTTAGTTACTGCAGTAAATTTATTGCCACTGGTTTTTATATTTGGAAACTGTTGTTTGTAGAGATTTTACTCATTAGTAAATCAGGAACAGACAAAACAGGAATATTGAGTGAGCTGCTGCCCTGTTAAAATGGATCATTTACTCACCTACAAATGGATTTATACATTTTTGGGTTTCCTTTGAAGTAATAACTATAAAATTATTCATGTTATTTAAGGGAGAAGCAGGAAACCTTGTGAGTTATTGATAAGCTCTGAGACAGAGCTCTTAAATGGAGCTTGTGTTCTCCTGGAATGTGCTTTTCAAGAGCTGGATGGATTGTTTGTTTAGTAAGGTTTGATGCACTGTGCGGTGATTTTGTTACCCCACATTATGGAAAGTCGTGCCATGATCAAACCAGCCTTGGGCAGCATCTTGTTTGAATAGCTGTAAGAGGAAGAGAGAAAAACAATGGAGAAATTGGGTTCTAACATCTGCTGACTTTTCTTTTCCCTAGGAGTTCTTAAAGAAGGAATTCAGCGAAGAAAATGTTCTGTTCTGGTTAGCGTGCGAGGAATTCAAGAAAACACAGGGAAAAAAACAGGTATGATTCCTAAATAAATTCTGCTCATCAACAACAGTTCCATAGCAGAGGTGGAGCTTAACGTGCTTCTTAGGAGTGCAGATAAATGCACTGGGAGGAATGGCACTGAACTTACCCTGCTGGAATTGCTTGGAAACAAAGTCGGTTTTATTTCAGATGGAAACAAAAAGCTGAAGTTGTCGAGTTTCCCCTGTTAGGAAAACTGAACGTTTTGTTGGTTTGGAGTAGCAAGAGGTTTAATTCAGTAACACTGCATCATGTTTGAAAGCATAAAGATGTTTCATTTATGACATTGTAAAACTTAATGGCTGTTACATGAAAATACACAACGCTGCTCTTGAAACAGAAGTATGAAAACAAGGAAGAGCACAAACAAAATGTTTGACAATCCCAAAACAAAATGCTTTCTCAAATGACCAAAGCAGAAGAAGCTGAGGAACCATTTAGATTTTGTTTAAATATTTATTTGCATTGAGTTGAGCCCAGAACATGGGCTGTTTGTGTGAAAGCTGTCGTCTTCTAGTAACAAATGTTCCATTTGAAACGTTTTAACTATTGCAGTAACTTTTTTCTGCTGCGTGGATCCCCACCTCCATTTGTTCCAGCAGGAGCACAGATTCTGCTTTCAGTTCTACTTTGAAGCCTGTAGGGTCAGGCCTAACATAGGTGCCATGTTTCCTTTCTAAAAAGGTCTGGTGATTTCTTTATTTTCTTAACTTTAATCTGGCAGATTTGTGTTGGTTTTTATGTTGTGTACACACGCCATGTCCTTGCCAAGGGGTCTGAAGCTGTGGATTTTAGAACAGAAATGAAAACAGAAGATCCTCCTGTAAGGTTCCATGTTTTGCAATTGGACAGTAATAGTATTTTCCCTTGCTAAATCGTTTCCATTTTTTTAGTTATTACAGGATCATAGATGCCAGTACAGGAGATGGTAAACTGCTGTATGCAGATAGTAGCTTAGCAGATACTTGAATGGATCGCCAAACAAATGGACAGAGACTTGATTCATTTCCATTCAGCTTAATTATTCAGTACTAATCATTGCAGCGTATGGCAAATAATGATGTTTGGAGTCTAGTACTGGCAAAACTATTACAGGCAGGCATAATAAATGTGCTTTGGAATGACACAGACTGGCAATAGGTTTTTGCAGCTATTGTTTATGGGTGGCTTTGATGAGATAATTTCCATGGCTAGAAAAAGCACTGAAAGTACAAATCCTTCACTGTTTATGAGAGCAATAAGCTTGAATATGTCTTCTGAAAGCGACTCTTGCAGAGATGGCTTTGTATCTATGTAATGAGAGCGAAGTATTCTAAAAACAGCTCACTTCGTTTATAACCTGCTTCTCATTAGAAGAGGTTTACTGCAGAAGCCAGCTCTCATGAGCTCAGATTTTGGTCAGAGAAAGCAGATTTCAGTTTAACCTGGATTAAATCAGGTCTATTTTTGAAGTATAAAATCAGGATTCAGGGGAGATGTTCAGTGTGTGCAGTCAGGCAGCAAGTAGAGATAGTACTTGTCTAGGCGAGTCTTTGGGTGGACTGAATTCAGCCTGTTTTCTTGTAGCGTAGAAGCACAAACTGTTACTCCCAGCTCAGGAAATAACTCTGTAGTTCAGGGGAAAGAAAAAAAAGATATTTTCTTTGTTGTTCCCTTAAAACTGAAGTTAAAATGGAAATGTAAATTTTAGTGAAGATCAGGAAGGAGTTATGCCAAGTTTACTTGTAAATAGCAAGCTCTGCTGCCACCAATATGATCCTTATTTTAGGACACGTGTTTAATTATTGAAACAGGAGTGGTGGCAATAAGTGAATGGTGTTTAAATATTTCATTTGGGTTAGTCATGTGCTTGTTGCATTTGTGATTGTTAACCAAATAACAAACACGTCCACTGTGCTACTTTCCAAGGTTTAACGATTTCTTATCTTGCAATATTACACTTCATACAACAAAGAATCTTCTCAAATATTGCAGAAATTCACCTAAATACATCAGGGAGTTTTGTGGAGGCCATCAGAACAAATATGGATGTTGGACTTTATGATGTTGAAGGTCTTTTCCAACCGAAATGTTCCTACAATTCTATACATATTCAGCAGTTCCTTCTGCTACTGCTCTGGAATGTGGCAGCAGTTACACAGGACTGGGTCACGCTACACAGCTGCTAATGGCTGGAGTCTGTGCTGATGAGCTCTGGGACTTCCATCCACCTCATTTGGGAACCGCATGTGCCTGAGAGCTGAATTTGATCTTATGAAAGGAAGTTGGAAATAACCAAGTGGGGAACAAATATATTTGGATGGTGAAGGGGGTTTCTGTAGGCAGTACTTTGTTTTCCAGATGTGGACCTGGCACAGATGCTGGGGCAAGCACACAGGTGTGAGAACTGCCAGCAGTCCTTCCATAGCCACCTGTGAGGAAGGTGTTTAGAATTCAGAGTAGGGTCCCCTGTGCGGAGGCATTAACTTCAGGCTAATGCAGAGCAAAGAGTTCCACCCATTGAACTGGTAACATGGCTTTCTCCTCTGCTTGAACCTGGCTTTCCCCGTGTTGTCATTTGAGGAATGTATGAACCTATTGGCAGCTTTAACTGTAACTTCATTTATTTTTCTGGTTTTTGTTAAACTGCTGCTTTACCGCTGGAACACAGGTGTAGCTTAACAGTTGTTCCACATGAAGCAGAATCTGTGGAGGTCAATTTTGTGTTGCCATATTTCTGCAGTACTGTAATGTCAGCTCTCCTGCACTTCTCCAGTGACATCACCCCCCTCTGCCACAGTGCTTTCACTTCCTTTGTCAGTTCTTCCCCACACAATCCAGAAATCCACCCCATTTCACCAACCTCCCACACAGTCTCCTCGTTCCCCCCCATGTTCTCTAACTTCCTCACAGTACTTCTCTGTTCTCTCACATTTCCCTTCAAGCCTTCCTTTGCTTTCCTTTCTCCATGGTGTCCACCTAGTTAATGAGGCCACATTTCTGACAGGTTAATTGCTCATGTAGGACAAACCCGGTTTACCCACTGTCCCCTGATCTGTGAAACTGAAATGATCAAGGCCTTTTATAAAGCACTTAATTGTGAGCTGAGATAAAATAATTTATCACTGGATGAATCATCTGTTTTAAGAAGGAGTCCTTCTGGAAAATGTGTCCCTTTCAGCAGACAGAGAGTTAACTGTAGGCATTACACATTGTCAAACACATGTTGCTTTCCTTCTAATTATCACCAAATGTTGATTCTCGGCTGTAAAACATAAAAGGAATTCCATGACTTGTTCATGGGCAAGGGTTTAAGTGCTTCCTTCTTCAAGCTCATTCCCTGCCAAAGACAGTCCTTTAGTTTGTGCTGGTCTGGAGACAGTTGCACGTTACATGTGATGGGTGTTACTGACAGGTACCTACTGCTAATTGTCTTAGTGCACCTGCTGTTCATCATGCCTTGCTTTCAGCGCGGTGAGCTCGGAATGCTGTAGCAAGGCTTATTTGGCACTATTCTTCCTGCCTTTCTCTCATCTGATGGGCTTGCATTTAATTTTAAAGGATTTTGGCAACTTGTACATTGCTTTGAGCCTTAGGGATAATGACAGGTATGGTCAAAATGTTGTCACTGTTACTGACTTAGCAGAAAACCACTGAAATCAGGGCAGACTGCTTTGTGTGAGTAACGCTAACCCATATTTATCAGCTTTCAGGGCCTCTTTGGAGTCTTGTCCTTATTGTTGGCCAAAAAGTAGTTGTGTTTCTTTTGATCTTGTACACAGTGTTGCATGTGAGCAGCCCTGAGGCAAAAACACGGTTATGACAATGCGTGTAAGCTGTATTACAAGGCTGACTAGAAGCAGCATGTGTTATGGACTAGTTTGCTTAGTTGTGCCTAACAGTGAGAGTAAGTTTCCACAGTATTGTTTTTCCCTCCAAGTTTTTGCACATCCCCGATTACTTACTAATAAAAATAGTTTTTTTAAGTAACAAAGACAGGGCATTGTTGCTAATTATGTACAATCTTGCACTGCTTTACCTGGTTTTAGCCAGACTTCAACATCACAGCTGCTGCTTAACCTAAGTGCTGAATACCCCCACCTTCTGCTAATGTCAGGGCAGGAGGTGGCCTGTGGAGAAAGGTTTTTCTCCAGTACAAACAGGTATGTCCTTTTGTTTTGTTTCCTTTTCAACTCAGGCTCTTTTGTTTTTAAGATGTGAGGAGTACCCAGTAAAACTTTAACAAATATTGTGAATATTTCCAGTTTATAATCTTTAAATAAATGTGTCCTTTTGCAGATGCGAGAAAAAGCTAAAGAAATATACACGACCTTCCTGTCAAATAAAGCTTCATCGCAAGTCAATGTTGAAGGGCAGTCACGTCTGAATGAGACAATTTTGGAGACACCTCACCCTCTAATGTTTCAGAAGCTGCAGGATCAGGTAAGGGTCTCTTCTACTTGCATATGCCTTAGCTGTTGTCTGCTTTTAATGGACTTTGGTTTCTAAGCACAATCTGAAATAGGAGAGTTAGGATTCTGCCTACTGCTGCTACCAATGACATGGACTGAATTAGCAGTTTGGCTCCTAGGTTGAAACAAAAATCAGTAGGCATGAAGTTGATTCCTTTCCTCCGTAGAGTTCCTAACACAGACAGCATGTTTCTGGTACCCCAGGTCTTGTTAGGGCCGCTTGGCCAGGAGACTGAGTGCAGCCAAGTGAATTCCAGTTCAGGACTTTCCTGGCAACATGGATGAAGTTTGTTCCTGGGTTCCTCTGCTGGTAGCCTGATAGTCACCCAGTGACTAACTTGGTGCCTGCGTTTTCCTGTGTGTTCTCTTGTGCTGAGTCATTGCTGATGTTTGTTTCTGTAGTTGCCACTGGTTTTCTTGAGAGCTCAAGATTCTTCTCTTTGCTTTGTTTTGGTTTTGATGTGAATATAATGAAATTTTCTGAACAGCCTCCTCTTCTGTAACACACAAGAGTTGGCTTAGAAGAGGAGTTGGCTTCTGCTTTGAATTATCCTACAGAACTTGGGAGGTCTGGTAGAAATTAAGTGTTGTATTGCAGGTGGTAAATTTTCTTAGTTGTTAGCTTACTTTAAGTCCCAGGTAATAAAGTGAGTTGTTCTCATCTGCAGCTTTCCAGCACTTGCAGTCTGTACTGTGTTTAATTACTGTGCCATCCTCAGGACGAGCTGTGTGTTCCCTTTGGCTCTTTATGTTACTCTCTTTTTATGTGTGTGGAGATACAGTATCCGATTTGAGCCTATTTCACATTGGGCACTGACGGTGTTAGCAGGGAGATAGATCCATCAGTAGAGGTGATCGAGAGGGAGGACCAAAGTAGAAGTGAGGGAGGGCCCAAGGCTCTGCTGTTTCTTCAGGCAGATTCACAGTCGTTAGCAGTAGAAATGTCTGCAACTCAATTTTCAAGTGAAAAAGCAACATTTTTTATGGAAGAACTTCTGACTTGGGAAAAGGGAGAGAAAGTTCTCTGGCAAGTGTAAGCACTGCAGATCAGGGTAAGTGATTACATGATTATGAGTGTGGCTGGACAGGCTACCAGAGTTAGAATGTTTTCCAGCTTTACAAATGAGTGTGCATGTCAACAGCCAGGGGTTAGTCAGCTCAGAACTGAGAAACCCAGTGAGAGAAGAGCCCAATACTGTGGGAAACTTTAAAACCAGAATGCAGAACATTTGGGCTGTTACAGGTTTCCAGTGCGTGAAGCTTCTGCTTTTTGCTGTTGGTTAATAGAGTTATGTTATCCTCTTGGTTTTGATTCCTGTAGAGTTATGATGAGTGGTGTGTGTGTGTATATATACATACATACACTTAAAACATAATCTCTAAAGAACTGTGGTAACTGCTACAGACACTGTATGAAGTATAAAGTCAGAGTCCAGAAGCTCTGACTCTTCATCCAGAGCTTGTTTGTTTTCGGACATGGATGGTAGCAAGCACTTCAGTTTTCCAGCAGACCTAGTGATTTAAATGGGCGTTGCTTCTGTTTGCAGCAGGGTAGCCTTGAATGTACAGCCTGGAGGCAGTTGTTGCTGCTGAAGGGTGTTGAAGTGACTCAGAGAAATGTGTAGATGTCAAAATACTTGCAGGGTAAGTGTTGTGTGCTCTGCAGAGGTGATGAGAGCAAGGGAGGAAGTAGAGAATTCAGCTTTTGCATGCATTTATAAACTCTTATCTGTTCTGTGCATTTGGCTTACCAGCTCCAGGGGGACTCAGAGAAGATCTTGATCCTGCAGTGCTCTTGCTGACTTGAGACATTTTAATAGGCAGTGTCTTCTTCACAACTTTTTTTTTTCCTGTAAGCTGATTTGAGCAGTATAAATATATTGCATTTAGCCAGCCCTAACAATTGTAATCTGACCTCGCTTGTCTTTATTAATTTAGGTCAATATCAAGGTGCTTTGGGATTATTTTTTAAGTCTTCAAAACTCCCACAGTTTGAAATGTTCACTTAAATATTTCAATAGACAAACCAGTGATGGTTAGTAAAGTATTTTTCATCATTTATTTGGAACGTGCATGGGGCGTGTTCCAGAACTGACCAGAAAAGTCAAGTTCTGTTTGCTCGTCTTCCTGTGTCTGTTCAAGTTCCTTGAGGATGTGGGTGGAAAAATAAAAAAAGGTACTTGGATATTTATTTTACCTTGCAAGCAGCTGTACTGCCCTGTTGTACTTTCAGCTGGAAATGAGGCCTGTGAAGGTAAAGCTCCATTTATTCACGTGTGAATTATCCAAACATGCAGGCTGGAATCCAGGAATTCTTCCTGGAAATTTGGTTACTCTGGGACAATAAAACGCAGTGAGTCAGGAATGATGGCTCAGGGAGGCTTCTCCATAGACTTTACTGTTGCCTTGGTTATAGTTTTGAGGTTTTCTTTTTCTTCCTTGTTTTAAGACCAACCAAAATATAGCCGCAGTCTTAAGACTGACCAAACTCCAGCCTCGTCTCCAAAGCCTTTTTTTGTTCGTTCGTTGTTGTTGTGTTTTTTTTTTTTCCCCTAGAAAACTCCAAATGAGTTCTAGTTTTTTGTCTGAAATAGGTACAAATAGAAGAGAAAGCAGATGTGTGGGCCTGAACTTGGGCCCTGAAAGAGAAAAACCCTGTTCTCAGGCCGTGCTTCCAGGCTGAATGTATGCTGGCTCTAAAAAGACAGGAAGGCGTTCAGTTCTCTCAGTGCTCTGCATATGTAAAGCACTAATGCAGTTAGAACAGTACTTAAAGGAGAGCAGTCCTTAAAGGTACCCGTCTTTCTTCAGCTCTGCTTCATTCCTCTGGACAGGTTTTCTGTTGGCTGTCATGAAAACTGTCATCTGATTCTTAAGCTAATCTGGATGTAATTGCAAAGCAGTGACTGTGGAACCTGCAGTCTTGTTCGTTATGTGCAGCCATTGTCATGATTTTAGTAATTACAGAACTAGCGTTACTAACAGAACAACCACAAAGTAAACTCATATTCTGTCCTTTTAATTTAAAGTGGAGTTTTAATGAGGTCGTTGTTTGTATTTTTGTCTCCTCTCACCAGATATTCAATCTCATGAAATACGACAGCTACAGCCGCTTCTTAAAGTCTGACATATTCCTAAACCATAAGAAGTCTGAGGAGCAAGAGGAGAATTCATCAGAACCTCAGACTGCAGCTAAAAGAGCATCAAGAATCTACAACACATGATACAGCGGATCTCAAGAGGAGAGGCAATATAATGATGAAATTACACTCAGGAACAGTCTATGTTTATAGCAGTTACATTTAGGGCTTGAAAAGTTTAAAACCTTTTTAGGAGATACTTACCTTCTTAATTGCTTGAATGACTAATTGTTTTTGCAAGAGAGCAAGTAACCAAGCACCTATTGAAAGACTGTTTCCTAGTTAAAAGGCTGAGCTATTCCTCCATAGTATGAATTGCATTTAATATTTCATAAGTTGAGCTTTCCATTTCTTTTTCTTTCTTTTTTTTTTTTTTTTTTTTTTTTTTTTTTTTCCATGGGGCATCACGACGTAAAGAAATGGGAGACAGGATGTTTTGTCATCCATATGAGGTGTTTGTTGTTGTTTCTCAGTGTTTGCCTTTTGGTTTTTATTTGTGCCTGGCTTTTACTTTCCACGTTGTTGGGAGCAGCTGTTGAGGAGTATGTTTTCAGTTATTTTGTGCATGAATCATTCATAGGAAACTAAAATAGAAGGACAGCATCTTTCAGGGATAAGATCAATAGAATCTAATCTTGCTCCTCTCTCAGAATGTCACTTTTTCTTTCATGGTGATGGAGGTTTTGCTTTGCCTTTACTTATGAATCAAAACATTTTCCTGGTCGTGATTTTCATTTCTGTTTTTCTTCAATTTCTACGCAATGTTTTTGCTGTAGACAATCACCTCCACAGAACGGATCTTATCCTACCTTTGGAACTGAAGTTCTTAATTACATGGAATCTCTGAGGAACTCCAACAGCCATTGGGAAATCAGACAGTTGAATTCCCACTTTGGGTACGCTCAGTTCAGCACGTCCTGCAGGTCAGCTCAAGTTGTCCATCACATCAGTGTTAGGTGCCGGTACTAGAAAGCAGGCGTGTTTTCCTAAGTCACCTCAGTCCTGCAGCGTGTGGCAGCAGTCATTCTTCACAGGGCCAGCCAACAAACTCTGACTTGGTTTTAAAATCTTTCTACTAAAGTCAACTTGCCAGTGTTACTAAACTGCAGTTCCAGCTGGAAAAGCAGAAATAGCTACAAAGCTTTATTTATGAGTTTCAGCGTGTATAGACTATCTCTGTTTCACTTTCATTATTTACTCTTTCATTTTTTGCACTGCTGTTCTTGATCCTCTGTTTACATGCTGGCTATTCAGATTGCAGTTGGGTTTTGATGTAGTTTTGTCTTATTTTTTCCCAGGAAGATCATATGTGTCATACATCGCTGTCACTATCAGTGGTTTTAAAACTAGGTTTTGGCTGTAGAGTTTGAGGATACAGATTCTTTTGGTGGACTTAATTACGACTTTGCTCAACTCTGATCCATTCTCAAAGGTTATGTGTTTAAAAAAAATTGGTTTCTGTGGGTTTGTCTCCTATTTAAGAGCAGGAGTGGGACTTCCGAGTCTTCTCTCAGAGCTAAATGGCCTGTTCATTCTTGGAAATGAAGTTTTTAAACGGAAATGATAGAGCTCCCACCAAATGCACGTTTTAAAATGAAAACTCACTCATTGCATAAAAATTACCTTTTATGCTCCCAGAGGATTTAAAAGTGAAGTCATACTCTTGCTTCAGGCACTTTCAGTATTGTATGTTCTCATGCTTATCTTGTATTTGAATGTTATGCTGAATAGGAATGAAGTAATTACGTGCATGAATCCTTTTGCTTTAATGCAGCCTAGGAACTGCAAGTGTCCAGTTCCAGACTTGCCAACTATTTGTAATCTCAGGATCACCTCTTTGGAAAACTGACCACACAGTGAACTCATATCTCCTTCCACTGCAAGGGATGGAACTTCTGATACAATCAAATCCTGCAGAGTGGGCCACTTGAACACATTTAGGAGCTAAGATTTGTCTGTTCCCCAGTAATTATGGCAGAAGTCTTTGTGATGTAGAAAAATGTAGGGTTGGGGGAAGTGCAGAATGAATTCTTACCACATTCATCACAGGGATGTGCAGTAGATTCATTTTTAATCATATTGATTTTAAAAAATGCACAATTAACTGAGAAGAGTCTTTGACTACCAAGTATTAATAATAATAAATTAAACCAGAGGTTGTATGAACAATGGCAGGGCATTAAGAGAACATACTTGTTTGTAACTGCTCATAAACAACTCTTTCCTTGGCAATACGCTCCCTTTCAGGTACTGTGTTATTTGCTTGGCTACAGCAAATGCCCTGCAGGAGCAGACACAAAGGTGCTCTACTCTGCTGCCAGCCAAAAGCTACGCAGATATAAGTGAGTGAGTGTTTTTAGCAGCACTTCAATGCCTGTGATGTTTATGTCAGTGCCTCCTATGTTTTAAAGATAATAATAACTGTATTCACATAATTCTTAATCTTTATATTTCTCTTTTGCCTCAGCAGTGCAAAGTTTGTTGCCTCATTGTCTGTCTTTCCAGGATTTGCGGTGTTCCATTGTGGTATTTTTGTTTGCAAGTAGACTTGAAGCTGCAGAAATCAGATTTGTACCGATTAGATGGACTGTATTTCTCATTAAGAGAACAAATGAAGAAAAGCAGTGCAAGCAGATATCTGTAATTGCAGCATCTATGAATGTGTGTGCAGAATGTTATTGGCTTCTGATGATATCATCACCAATCCAACATTTCTCAGAGACGTGCAACAAAGTGCACAGAAAGTAATAAAAAAAAGCTTCACTATGAGTAAATCCTGTGTGTTCCAGTAATAACTGTAAACCTTGTGTTGAACCTCATGCTCCGAGTATTGATTACTGCTTTACTTAGAGGTCAAAGACGGGAAAGGTCTATTCCTTTACATAGAAGATGTAAGCACAGAAAGCAAACAAGAGAAGTTTCCTGCCTTATCACATGCCTAAAACTCTACCCTAATGTGTGTTTCTCTGCTAAAAATTAAAATACTCTACAGATACTGAATCTGTGTGCTGATCGCTGTTTTACTTTGAAACTTGCTCTGTAGTTATCCCACTGTCTGCTTTCATTCTCTGTTAACACAGTTGCTTACATTCCCTCGCAGTCAGCTGTTTTTCTTGAAAGATAAAATGGGATAAACACAGTGGGTTCTGTTCTGGGGCTCAAGTGTTTGAGCACATAGCAGAACGTCACTTAAACAGCAGAATATGCTTTACATTCACCTCCCATTTCTTTCATTATGCTTGTGTTTCAAGGAGTTAAAAAGCACCCAACGATAATGTTTTATAGATCTTGGTTCTCTCTGGATTAGTGGAAATAATAGCCAAATTTAACAGCACCCTCTCCTGGTTCCTGGGGGAATAACATGTAGGGATATGCAGCTGCAAGTAAAGGAGGCTAACAGTTCTGGGTTTTTTCATCAAATCTAATGAACACATTGACCTTTCTGTAGGCAATAAATAGAGTTAGGTTAAAATATCAAGCTAAAATGGCTCTGGTTATTAAACGCATTTAGTATTGCTTTGATCTGAGCATACCTAGAACTTGAGGGCATCACCATATATAAGAAAACTCATTAAAATTGCTTTGGAAGCTGGCTTTATAAAGCATGTAGTACTCTGCTCCCTAAGCAGACTGCACGTGAGAACTGCTACAAAACAACTAGAAAACAGCCAGCAGTTGTCCCTCCCCCCACTGTTGTTCCTTGTCTTGAGCTGTGCATTCGAGCCTGTGAATGACAGGAGATTTCCTGAAGGAAACAGTGACCAGCATGCTGAATCATGAGGGCTGAGCATGAGGAACAAGTACCATTATGCCTATGCTTCTACAGTACTTTTCTTTAGCTTTTATGGAGATAAAGTACTTGTAAGAAAGTAAAAAACACTGCTTGCTCGCATTTCTGTGTTACTCCTTCTCACATTCTACACAGCTGTACAAAGTAGAGAAAGGTTAGCTGAGAAAAGCAGCAGTGCATTGGGTCAGAACAGGGAAGGGGGGAGCATTACCCACCTTCTTGTGTCTCAGGCAGGACTCATTTCACTGCTGGCTGTGTAGTGTGGTCACAGTGAGGCCATCCCAGGGCTGCTTTGACAAGTTGATGATAACAACTTCAGCAGTACAGCTCAATGGTGCAACAGAAAAAGGCACCAAATTAGAAGTAAAATAGAACGTTCTATATTTTTTTAAAAGACAACATCTTGGATGAAAATTATAAGATGTCATGTAATGAACATAGTAGGACTCATAGAATACCACTGGCTGTTTCTCATTGCGCATCCTTGACACTGTATCTCATTAAGGACGTACTAAATTAACAGGTTTTTTTTCAGAGTGAAGCTTTCATCCTGAAGCTGAAGGAGTACGAGCAGCCTGTTTCTTCCTTTCATCCCTTCCCCTCCACCCACTTCCTGTTCTGCTGTAAAGAAATAAGTGAACTCTTTGTGATCTCTGCTTTGGGAAGGTTTCATCCCCCAAGCTGCTTAGTAGACTGTCAACCAAGCCCCCGCTAGCAGATGGCTGGAAGTGACAGCAGCACCATGAAGAATTAAGTAAATCACTTCCATCTCAGAACTGGTCTTGTTCACTACATTATGCAGCTTCTAAGCTTTTTCCATCCACTTGGATGTTTGCGTATCATTTACAGAACACGATCAAAATCTCTGTGAACCAAAATTTCCAACCTCAAGGCCACTTGTTATTTTTGGAGGCATCGTTAGGCCTTGGGCAAAGGCTTAAGGGAAGCCTTATCCTCTGTAGTTGGGCCAACAGCGCTGTGAACTTGAAGATGAACTGTCTTCTGAGCTCATGATCAGGCAACAAACCAACCTCTTACTAACCCACGAGCAGCAGACAGAAAACTACTGAGCATGGCAGTTTCTTTTTGTAATTGTTTGTGTTTGTCATTTCGACTCTTTGCTCTGGTTTGCCAAAAATTCCTTTCATGTGAAAGTGTGGAATGTTCTTCTATGAGAGGAAAGCTGCCAAGAACCAAACCGGTCTTTTTTCCTCTCCTTCCCCCACTTCCCCATTTCAGAAGGGACACAGCGAGCTGGAAATACAGGATTTGGAAGTGATGAGTTTGGTTGTTTTCTTTTTAAGGGCTCAGCATTTTCACTGAGGAATAACCGAGGACACCAACCAGTGCAACTGACCCCCAGCAGGATGGGGTGAACAAACAGGATAAGCCACACACCTGCTCTGTGCAGATGTAACCGGAGGCATTTTCTTGTGGTGTATCGCTTGTCTGTCTTTTTCCTCTCCTATTTCAAATGGAAAATGGCAGATAAATCATACCTGTAACACCAGCTACAGACAGAACAGCTATTCCCTCCAAGCGGTGCTGCACTCCCTGCTCTGAGGTACCTCAGCATTTCCCGCCCAAACACCACAGCCCAGCACGAGCTGCTCTGTGCTCCTGAGGAACCTCTGTGTCTCCTGAGCCCTTGGAGGCATTTCACACAGCAATATTTCACACAGCAATATTGCCCTGTCCAGGCTTGGTATTACCTCAGTTTCCTGAGCAACACCCAGTACCATCCCTGTACATTTCTCCCTGCCATACAGGCCTGTGTGCCCGCACAGCTGTGTCACCGAGCTCACAGACATCAGGATGAAGCCACCAGGCCCTGCACAAGGTAATGTCATTTTCCATTCTTTACCTCAGTAATTGCCTGTATTACTCTGTCAATAACTGGCACTGTTCTTTTCTGGTATGATACTGCTCCTTCATTGTGCTTTAGGTTAGTGTTTGTTCACAGCACATACATTTATTATAAGCACTTCTGCTGAGTGGCCAAAAAGCATTTGCACTTCTGTTCTTCTGGGCCATTCAGAAGGTGTGAGCCTCAGTCCTTCCCAGTAAACCAGTCTGCTGCTTTGATCATGTTGCCATGTTTCTAATTAGCTTTCAACAAGGGCAGGCACGGCAGAAGGAGGATTTCTTGACAGTCACTGAAACAAGGGCTGTCCATTTCTAGAGCAAAATCTCCTTTTTCTGTATCTTTCATCGAGTTGCAGCATGGATGTGATGCAGGTTCCACCTGCCACAGTCAAATCCAGCAGGTATTTCTCCCAGGCGCATGATCCACCAAGGCTGGAATTGCATTTACTTCCACAGATAACAGCACTAAGTTACATTTGACTTAATCAGGTGACAGTTCTTTGCATCTGCTGCAAGATTCATTAAATTAACACCACTAATTTGCATTTTGGGATCCTAAGATGAAACTATTTGAGTTGACAGAAGCCAGAAATGCAATCTTCACCACCACCTCAACCACGGCTCGGCCGGCAGGGAGCGCCATTGTGCCATATCCAAGGCTCCAAGGGGAAAGGAGCTTATAGTAGCGATGAATTTGCAGGCTGAACTCGTTCCTATCCAGGAGAGATACCTTAGAGGCTGACTCTGAGGGCTAATGGATATAGCTCAGGAATGCTGGAGCTGAAACCTCCTCAAGTCCCCGATTCTGAGCTTGTAGCTGATAGAATGAAGAAGCCAGCTGAGGTCGCAAGAGACAAGGCAACAACAGGGCAAGGAAAGCTAGGAGGGAAGCAGCACATCTTGTGTTGACTCTACCTGTGATATTTTTGATGGTGCTGCTGATAAGAGCTGGCATAATGGATGGGATTTCCATTGACCTGTAAATACCACCCTGATAACAGAGATTACTTTATTAGCTTTTATCTAAAGAGAGAAAGCTGCAAGCAGACCTGCTTTCAAAGCATGCAGCTAATTGGAACATCAGGCACTCACTGTGTATTGTATTGGCCCGTGGTCAAAGGGCATCACTTACTAGAGCATAAACCTGGTATCGCTGATGTAACACTATAATGTGATGGAAAACACAACAAACAACAGTAGGGTAGCAGATTCCCAGGCTACAGCAAGTGAGGATAAGCCCAAATGCAAAAACAAAGTGAAAGGAAAAACCCCAAGAATAAAAAGCTGCTTACCTTTAGAAGGCCTCAGATAAGAGATCTCCAACAAGGTACCCTCACCTCCACTGCCAGCCCTTAAATGAGGGCTGGGAAGGGGTGGATCCTGGCTCAAGCCCTTCCAATCACTCAGTTACATTGCATGCACCTGAGCACCCCTGGGCTGGCCCTGCCTTCCCACCAGGTGCTCAATCAGGCCGTGACTTTGCATTTCTAATACAGACAAGCATCAATACTTAATCTTTCTTGGCTCTATGCAGAGAGCCATGCTGATGCTGAGTGTTAAAGCTGTGCTCACGCACTGTTATATTCATTCTTTGCCACCATTTCTACAGGTCTCTTGGCTAATCATGGCAGAGATAGACTAGATGGAGTGATTGTCAGACCCAAAATGAATGCAAAGGGTGCTGTCACTGCAGCTCAGTGTGGTTAATCTGCTCAGTTCGTAGCTCATTGCAGTGTAGGTACTGAATACAAAAAGGAAAGCATCTGGTGCAACAATTGCCATGTTGTTTATGATTTTTGGTATGACTTCTGTTCTATTTTTACTCTTCTGGATTTTACTCAGGGGTAGATTTGCTAATTCCTCCTTCTGCTTTATAAGGCACCATGGGATAAAGGTGAGTCAATGAGGCTCTTTGTGCTCCTGAAATAAGCACATTAGTGTAATGCTTCTGGAACACCTGTCAGTGTCATCATTAAGGGTCCACCTGGAGTTAGCAGAATTAATCCCCCACAGAGGGAGGAGTCTGCTTTTATACCTTCTAAAGTGCCTTCCTAAAAGATACGGCGTGTTATAAATCAGCAGGATCAGCAGTTTGGGTAAATTCATTCTTAATACAGACTTGTATTAAGGGAGGATGCTTCATGGTGAACGCTGCTGGCCCAGATGACGACCACTTTCCCTCTGCTTTGGGTCGCTGAGGCAGGAAGCTCAGAATCATGTATTCACACAAAAACAGGAAAAGAAACAAAGACAAAAAAATCCCTGAAATCCTCATTGTAGGGAATGCTGTGGCAAAACTCACTGCTCCACAGCTGCTCTATTCCACGACACAAAGGGAACACACCTGTCTGCTCCACTTGCAGTACTCACATGGGAAAGTTTGTGCAGAAGGAAGGCAGAGCGTAAAGGGGGGGGTTTAATCACAAACACCCATAGCGGAAAAGTGTTCCCAGGTCAACACCATGTACGCTGGGAGAAGCGACTCTTCCCTTTGTGTAGCTCTGCTCTTAGGTTGCACTTCCTCTCCTAACAGTTATTGCATGTGTTATTCCTTGTCTGTCTCTTATTTGACTTTCGATTTTAATGCTCCCTGAACTATGAGCTTTCCTAATCCCTTTCCCATACTCCAATCAATTTTAAAAGAGAATCAGAAGCACTGAGGGTCATAAATGGAACAGTGTCTCAGCCTTGTCAGTGAATGTTTGCTTCAGGTTTAAAACTGGTGCTTATAACAAAAATGTAGCTCTCTGGAACAGGAGTCTCTGCTGAAATCCCATAGTAAACATGCCCAGTGAGGTGAGTGTTTGACATCTGCCAACAGGAGCCATCTGTTTCTTCTTTTAAGAGTATTGGCCATCTAATAAAGGAAAAGAGATGCACATAACTTTGCCCAAGGTCAAAACGGTGCAAGTGAGATCAGAGCTTTGATAGCCAAGTAAAATGGGTGTATAGATTCATACACAAACACACACACACAATACTAGCTTACGTGACGTGAGGAATCAATTGTGTAAGAATGCAATTATCCTTTAAAAAAAAATCTATTTAAAAGAGCATAAAGGTTGGGGTATAAGATAGGTAACTATGAAGCCTACACACTGCTGAAAGACATATTTCTTTTCACCAGAAGATCAAAGGATAATGTAAAGTTTCATGTTAAACAACAATACAAAGAGCTTTGCTGAAGACCGAAGTGCATTGGCCTCGCCGCATGCAGTAATGATACTGTAAAAGAAGGAAGGAGTGATCGTAAGGGACTCCTGGAGCTCGGATTTTACACTGTGGGAGTAGAACCTCGGATTAAAGCAGGAGCGTGGGACGTTTTTAAGGCTCCATTCATGCGGCGCATTCCGTAGCACTTGTCATACTCATTAAGCACAATGAGCAATTACCGACTGAAAGCTGCTGGGGTCTCGCTTCCACGAGGCAAATGCTTTGGAGCTGGAAGCTTAAATGGAAAGAGGGAACTCTTTACGCGTCTACAATAAACTGGTACTTTTGCAGGACCCCTGCAAAGCCTCTACACTTACAATATATCACATCTCCTAAAGCAACTGTGTTAATGGCAGTTATTTGGCACCGCTCTTATTTCTGTTAATCAGATGACAGCTTTGGGCCATGAATCTGTGAAATAATATTGCTTTCTGAAACTAATTTGACTCCTGCTGTTGCTGTGTTTTTTTCTTCCCTTTCTCTTTAAAGCATAAGACACGCTCTGGCACCAGTCAGGTTACACACCACTTGTTTCTGTGTGGTTGAAGCAGTTTAGAGTCGGTGACATGGCATGAAGACTCACAGCCAGGACTTACCTCCCCCTGGCCACAGTGACTGAGTGGTCCAGGTTTGGCTGGAACATTTCTGAAACATGGTGTTGGCTCAGGGAATATCTCATAGGTCTGGGAAGGAATAATAAATAAATACCCTTTTTTTCCCCCCTTTTTCTTTTTTTTCCCTAACTTACACCAGGAAAGACTTCTAGAATGAAATACGGCATCAGGAATCTTCATTGACGCTGTGTTAATTCCCAGGCCCTACTAGTGAGGCCATATTTTGCTTCTGCATTAAGGTACTATTCTGTATGCAGCAATGCAAGTCACCAGGGCTGCATCAGGATGACTCATCCTCCTATTACCTTGTGAGTGCTGTGACATCTCTGCAAGAAAATTGATATCACCAGCTTTGTGTTTGAGTTCCTCTGTGGCTTCTATGGAGCTGTAAACACAGATGCTGCTCTGCAGTGTGTGGGTGTGGTCACTCACATTCAGTGCTCTGAAATCTGCCCGAGAAATATTTTACTCTCAAATCAAAAATGCCAGAGCCAGAGCAGGTAAAAAAGCAGAGTTGCATCTTTGCAGGTAGATATCGAAGATCTGTGTGTAATTATTTACACCAGTTCTTTTCTTATTCCTGATCTGCTTTTGCCCAACAGTGAGGCGGACATTGCTTTGGGGAGTTCTGTTATCAGCCTGCCAAGCTCCAGCTGCAGGCAGTCCAAAGCACTGACACAAATCCAGCTGATGCTCTCATTGATAAGATCCAAAGCTCTTTACACTCATAGGATGCGAGCTGTTCAGGTCAGCTACTGTTTCTTATGTGGGCATGGTGCTGATGGGTCAGGGGTTAGACTTGGTGATCTTAGTGGTCTTTTCCAGTGTTAGTACCCCTATGATTCTATGACTCTTACTGTGGACACTTTCACAGCCCTACCTGAAAGGAGTCTTGCTCTTACCGTGGTCTCTTACCATGTCTGCTTGGATGCTGTTTATCCCTCCCCAGTTATATATAAGACACAGATACAAAAAGAGAAGGAAGTTTGGATCATCTGCTCATTTCCAGTCACACTGAGGGAGCCCTGTAGCAGAGGATTTGTTGGAAGATATGTATTTTTGTAGTTATAGCTGTCTACATTGTCTTTCTTTACCCATTGGTTGTGTTGATTTACACACCTTGTGTCTCTGAGAAAAAGCCCTTAATGTTATCAGGGAGCTCCTAGTCCTGAGGACAGCGATCTGCCTGCTCCACGGTGAGCTGTGACAACTCTTGCCTGTGGGATGTCGATCATCTTTAACTGCTGCTGCGTCAGCAGTCACATCAGCCTGCATCAGATGACAGTATAGACCTTACCGACAGAAGGCTGAGTTTTGTAATCCCTGCAAATCCCTCCCCCTCCTCCCCCCTTTCACCTGAGCCCTTTACGTTCATAGTCTGGATTTACCAGCCATCTGTGAAGAGCTTTCAGAGGATAAAAGCAGCATTAATGGTTTGACCCCAATGAAGGCATCACTTGCCCGTGATCGCTAAGAGCCCAGTTCGGCAGGAGCTCAGAGCTTAGTCTGTCTTCTGTGTTTGCTGATATTCAACATTGCAGATTGCCAAGGAACTCATTGGTGTGAGATTATCCACTAGAGGAAAACTAGAGAGGAGATTGTTCTAGAATACAGACTGCTTCTAAATGCTTCTGAGTGGTGTTGAAATGGGGGGACCAGCCTCAATGCTGTGCCTAAGAACTTGCTACATAGAAGACTGTAAACCATTCCATTTCACGGGATACCCGCCTGAGCTGCAGCAATCCCATCTCTCCAGGAACTGCTCTTACTCTCACATGACAATGAAGCAAAGGCGGTCGAACAGTGTTAGCATGTGTATCTTGCCCATCATCCCAGAGTACCCAGGCTTCCAAGACATTAAGGTCTGTATGCAAAAACTGTCTTTGAAATGTATAGCATTTCAACTGACTTCTCTAAATAAGTTGATATGTGATGTGCTAGTAAACTTTGGACTATGTTTTGATATAGAAAAGCTTAACTTTAAAGAGTTGTACTCCATTACATTATCAAGCTGAGATTATTTAAACATATATTTTTAAGGTTTGATGTGGGAAGGAAAACCTGCTTTTTAGTCAAGTTTTAGTGTTCTTCAGTTTCCTAACTTACTCCAGAATAATAATCACTCTAGACAGGATCATTAATTTTTCTGGGTCTCTTCCAGAATGTGATGGAATAGTGAGAGATCAAAAACTGGATTGCTTGGTTTACATGGCCTGTCCAACCCACTCGTACTGGTTTGTGCTTGATGTTTTCCATTCATCATTAGTAAGCAGCTTGCCAACTTGCTGATGATGGAGTGCCCTACTGAGACACTGCTGGGCTCTGAAACCAGATTTGTGGCTGAACCCTTAGCGAGTATCTAGACTTAATTAGCAATTGTGAAAAGCTGCTTGAATGATCATTTCGTGATACCAAAGGCATTGTCAGGCATAATAAACGAGTGCAAAATGTTCCATGGTCCAGCTGTGAAACATTACTGTCTACACACAGTGTAGTTTTTCTTTTTATTGATTTGAAAGAGTAATATAATGCAAAGCAGTTCTTCCATCAAGCTGAACAGCTAAGATTTTTCAAAGAAAAAGCCACGGTTGAGCTTAATTGAGTGAGCTGAAACCATCTGGTAGCTTAAGACAGACTGGGATGTCTTGGGTATTCGTGAGGAAGATGGAAATGGCAGAGCAGTAACTTCAAGAGCCCAGGGGACATTTAACTCTGGACATGGAAAGACGATCTTTTATGTGGTGAATTTCTAGCAAACAGTTTTGGCACTCATTGATTTTCCTCACAGTTAAAAGAGGCTCACAGCATGGGTGTTCCCCTGAAGTCAATGGAGAGACACCCACTGATGTCAATGGGAGTCAAATCAGGCCTTAGGCTATTCAAGTAGCTGAGGTATTAAAATGGTTGGCAGGGAGAAAGGCATCCTGTGATAGGAAAGGAGAAGAAAACTCCTCGTACGTCTATGGTATACCACAGGGTAATAACAATAAACTTCATAGTTTTAGGATGTAGAAATACATCACATGTGAAAATTGCTTTTCTGGTAATAATATACTGCAATTCACAGCAGAGTACGGGAAGGAAAAAACAAAAAAGAAGAAAAATTTCTTACAATAGGAACACATTTCTATCACAGGACACTGCAGCTACAGGCTAATGAGATTCAGAAAGGACAGACTTAAAGTTCTCTTAATAGAGACAGGTAAGAGATTCTTTGAGAAAATTAGGTCTTCAGAGTAGTTACACAAAATTGTAGCAGTACATCACAGTCAGAGCTCAGCGCTGTTTAACCTCGGACCAAAGCATTTATTTTTCAGAGAGGGATTAGAATTGGAGTCCTCAGGGAATTTATGTTAAGAACTTGAAACTTTTCCCAACAGCTGTTTACTGTGAGGAGCCTTAAGATCTTTCTCTACGTAAACCAGCACATTTTAATCCAGATTCCCTTCACCCTTCTGCCCCACTCTTGCTTCTCTCCTTCCCCTTTTAAACAGTTATCAAGAAATTATCATGAAACTCGAGCCTTGAACCGACTTTTCCAGGACTGGGAAAGAGGAAAGAGCCCTTCCTCACAGCTGAACAGTTTTCCAAACACAGCTTCATTCGCCCATTGCTTGGGGAGCTCCTCAAGAGGCCACCTGAAAGGCCAACCAGCACACAGCAGTGGCTTCCATGACAAACCCTTGCAAGAGTATTTCAACGAGAGGCTGATGGCGCTCAGGAACTATGAAAGTAAGAGGTCCAATAGGAAGACAAAGGGATTTCCTGACAAGAACCAAAGCCCCTTCTTCACTCACAGAGGATCTCGGCGCAGAAGTAGCTGTGGTGCTGTGGTAATGGTTGGGTACAAGGAGACAGAAGAATCGTGCAGCTCAGCAAATCAAGAGAACAGAAAAGTGGCAGAACACAGTAGTCAAAAGGAAATGCAGAATGTCCTGGGCCTCTACAAGGGTGACTTTCTGGACATTTTAACAATGCACATTGCTGCTCCTCTAGAGGCATTTGTGCAAAAAAAGTAATGCTGGAGCTACTGACAGCCAGTCCTGCAGTCCTCCACGTGAAGAACTGTTCCTGTTCAGTACTGTTGTGACTTCAGTAGTTCATGTGTGTTAGTTCATTCTAATGCAGAAATGTTTGTGGGACAATCCACTGGCATGGCATATCTTTGTTTTCAATTATTTTCCTCAAAGAATCAGTAAAAATGAGGGATAGTCCTGAATTACTTTACACAGAGAGTGCTGTTCTAAATGCACACATTACTTGAACTCCAAAGATGCCTTAATGAAGAGCGATTAGTTTCAGTGGAGCAGTGTGCTTTCCCATTGGTAGCACGTAGTTTCCATTAGCTAATCTGAAGAAACAATATTGTGTCCTGCCAAGTTACTTTGCTTGTTTTAAGTTTTCTTGTTTTTTTAACTTGTGGCTTTGACCCATTCAATCTATGCTACGTTTTGCATGGATGCAAAGTACTTGATAAGAAATGTTTGATTTTGTCTTGTTGCCACTTGTTATAATCACCAGGAAGATCCTTGTAACGGTGTCTGACGCTTGAAGAACACTGATGTAAGCTTCATTTTAAAACCTGATCAGCCACTGTTGTTTCATGTGCATGCTCACAAACCTTTGACTTAAAAAGCACTGCAAGGGCAAAGAGGAAGGAATGCTGCATTTAAGAGAGAATTAGGGATGTAATTATGTAGGTAGAATCTGTCCTGCTTTCCTGTGATAAATGT
The DNA here is from genome assembly GCF_054131305.1 of Coturnix japonica. Lineage (NCBI taxonomy): Eukaryota > Metazoa > Chordata > Aves > Galliformes > Phasianidae > Coturnix > Coturnix japonica. The sequence continues at coordinate 28,749,087 of NC_140670.1, read as the reverse complement.
GAGGTCAATAGAGCAAATTCTTAATGCAATCTGAGTTTCAAATTGTTTATTGTGTATAAACTGTGTTTATGGTGGTCATCTAAGTATATAACGTCAGCTGAAGCCACATTTTTCTATTACACAGAATGTCAATGTTTAGTTCTACAGAGAACTGAATATCAGGCCCAAAACTGGGCTACAACTTTAAGCTTCCAAACAGCACTGCTGCCTGTAGTATTATTAGCAATAAAGTCATCATTACAGCGCTAGTTTGAGCTGATATGTCTCTGTTTTCAGACTTTTTTCGATGTGAGTTAACAAGAGGAGCTGGAAGAAATAGGTAATTAATGTATCAATTTGCTAATTCCTACTTGCAGAATGGAGCAACAGCGGGGCAGGCAACAGCAGCTTTCAGTCAAAATGCAAGAACAAGACGCTGCTGTCAGACCCTTCAGGAAACAACCAAGAGCTTTCACCCTAGAAAGGAAAGGAAACAGATCAGATTTATTCCGCATCCCTTTCCCAGTCCTGGGATCAATAGCATCTAAATGAACTGACATGGGATACTGCAAGCTCCAGGTCCTTTGTGCATAGGAAAAAGCACTACACACTGAGCCTAAAGGATTTGTTCAGAATTCACAGGTTGTCTTACCACTGGAAATGGCTGAGTGCAGCCAATTTGGTGATTTATTTTTTTTCTCCCTAAAGTAAAATATTTTAGACTTAAATGAAAGTCTGACACACTTAAGGTATTAGCAGATGCCATAGAAGGGGTGCATCTGGTTTCCATTGTAAATCTGCCAGAGGTTAGTTTCTCTTCTGGGAGTGTATGCATCATAATAACATCTCGTTACGTGAGGGCATAATAATAACAGTGCATAGAGAGCAATATTAATGGGACATAAGCAACTCCAATTCTTGCATTTCTCGAGTGTATGGCTCTGCACCTTTCAATGTATCCTTCTAAAGTATAGTTTTACAACTCATTTCCCACCTGCAAAGTCTTTTAAAAAAGCAACCAGCCTTCCTCTCTGTTCCCAGTATTTAATCTTTGTCACACTGCAATGGCCCCAGATTAGCAGGTCTGGAGCATTCTGAGTCTCTCTGCAGACCTCTGCCATATCAGCCAACAGAGGTACTTGGAGCCCTGCACCATTAGGATGTTACTGAAGTTTGCTGGCAGTAGAGGAACATGCTTCCTTTTATTAAGAAATAATGTAACGGTGCTAAATTATATATAAACTATATATTAAGCTAATAAATATAAACTATGTAGTAAACTGCATATAGTTTTTATATATGTATAATGAAAATTTGGTAAGCATCTATAAATGGGTTACTTCAGCCTCTGCAGCAGTTTCCCTTCTCTATTCATGACAAATCCAAGCACTAATTGTTAACAGGCCTTATTTCATTTTATCTTTTACTTTTATGGTATACTGAATATGAAAAAGAATTACAAAATCCAGTAATTAAGAACTAAGACTTGGCAGAAATGTCTATTGTCTCCTCTCCCAGAAGCACCCCACACACTTCAAATTGCAGAGTCTGGTCCATTTATGGTATTTTTCATCTGTGAAAACCTCGAAGGGATTAAAAAAGACAACTTTTTTTTAATTGGATTTCTTTCCAAACAATGTAATGACTTTTCTCTGAGAAGCTGAACATCTCATGGCAGAGAAAGTAGAAAAGTCTAAGGAAGATTATATCTCTCAAGAGAGAGCATGGCTAGATGTTGCTGTACAGAAAGAACATGGGGATACAGAGAGAACAGAACACCAAGAACTGCTAGAGAAGTAATAAGACTTCATCTGACATTCCCCCAGATTTTTACAACCTGGTGAAAAATGGCTTGGGCTTGTTTGGAAAGCGATGATACGCATGACCTGAATTTATGTGGTCTATTACCTAAGGTTTTAAAGACCTAAAACCTTAAGTTTTAGTGAGTACAGCTGTTGGGTGTAGCCGCTACTTCCATGCAGATGTGCAGATCATCTGTTTTCACAATGTTCTTTTGTGAAACTTGATGCAAACACTGTTTGCCATTTGCAGGTTCATAAAAAATATTTTTTCTGCCCCTTTGAAAAATGTCCATCATTTCTCATAAAGAAAAAGCACCACTTTACCTCTAGTGATTTAGTAGCCTCTTTGTTCTTAATCCGTCATGTACAAGGTGCTGAAGAGCACATTCTGGTGGTTATTGTCGTTTTCCATCTCCAAACATTTCTTCTCATCCTAATTGAAGGTTGGACAATGTCCCTTCTAGGCCCTCATAAACCAGACAGAGCTCAGCTTCAAAAAAGAGTTTGTATCTTCTGAAGCCTCCATCCCCATTAGTGACTGTGTCATCCTTTCCCTGAACCTGTCTTTAAGGCCATACAATTGTGTTGGTGACAGCTCATATTGCAGAGGAAGGCAGGGGGTGTAAGGATGTAAGGCAGGGGGAGGAGATGTCAAGGAAAACACAGTCTTCTGCACAGTAATAAGCACTCTTAAGTTTGGTTTTCAGTTCCCTTAATGTCCATGAAGATACAGTGAGAGAAAACAAAAAGGATGGTAATAGTGAAACATATTCCACTCTCACTGAAGTCATCCTTAAGATTCCAAGGAATTATGGAAGATGATTATATGCCTCATTAAAGCAATACATATAGTTTTCAAGTATTTAAATTATTTATTTTAAAAAACAAAAACAAAAACAAACAAAATTAAAAAAAAAAAGCCAAAAAAAACAATTAAAACAGTGGTTTGATCTAGATACAGCAGCACTGTGACATTACTAGGACATTATGTACGAAGAACCCAAGCAGCCATAGAACACAGAAGCCTTTATCTTCAGTAACAATCTCAAATGAAACTAGCTTCATCAAACAATGTTAAAGATCTCCCTGGAAGGAGAAACAAAACCAAACAGCCCCTCCCCACCCCAAACCCTTTGGATACTAGGATGATTTTTTGTACAATACCAACAGCCACGAGCTCTTCTAGTTGAGAACACTTGCTTGAATTTATTACAAAAATGATCTGTTGACTCAGTTATGAAAGACAACTTTAAACATTGCTTTAGAAGTGTCTGCTCCTCTAATAGGCTACAGTATTAGAAGTGCTTAAAAACATTTAATCCTGAATATGCTCTTGAAATTCAATCAGAAGGATATTCTCTGTGTGTTTATATACCAAATATGACTTTTAGTTTTTGAAGCAGGTGATAAGACTAACCCTAGTATGAAACTGCAAATTTACAATTTAATTATTAGTCAGATATGGGCAACCACATGATAATTCATGAAATCTTTAGGTCTATCTACATTGCTCAGAAACACAAAATAAAGTTTTTACAACTTTCACCTTCATAAGGCTAAAATCTTTCAGAAGAGTGTCCAGTGTCGAAAAGAAATGCAATTAAGGGAGAACACATTCTATATGTATGAAATAACCCATCTCAGCTTGCTAATTAATGTATTTGGGATGATGAGAACGAAATACACATTTGTCATCCAGCCACTGCCTGAAATGTTCATTTTCTGGGAGTTAATCTTCTCTATAGGACCACTGATTTTCCAGACAGCATGGAGGTCCCCTTTGGAGTCCACTGATGCCAGCGATGTGGTCGCCTCTGACTCGATGTTTGCCATGCATGTATCCTTGTTACTTCACACAGCACTTCATCACATTGGCATCTACAAATTCATTTCCAGGCTTGGCCAAAACAGAGAAAGATTGTGATGTTGAGCCAGTAAGAGTTATTCTGTCCCTTTCCTCTTAACTTTGTCTTTCCATTATAAAAGTGTTCATCCGAATGCTGCAATTACTAGCTAGCACTTCATTCAGAAATGAATTCCTTAACATCTGCATTGGATTCTCATCTTCTGTTGGAGATGACTTTACAGAAGTGAAGTGCATTCTTTTTCAATATCCCTAAGGATCTAAGACAAACCAGCAATAAAAAGGAGCCCCCATTTACAAGAGTCATCTCCTATGCCATGAAAGTAAGAGCAGCCACATTAAATCCATTTCACTTAAATAATACAAAGAGTTGATACCGGTTTGTTTTGTGCACAGACTCCCTAGTGCTTTCTATTGACGCATGGAGAGCATCTCTCTGTGTTTAAAAATGGGAAAGCAAAATTGCAAAGAGGCTTCTCCGTGGCAGTGATGGAAAACATGAGCACAGTAGGAACAAAACCCACCACTTCTGGCTCCAGGTACATAAAACAAGGAGAATACTTTTGCACAAGCAGTAATATTCATTTTAGTACATAGGCAACAATCTGAAATCATTTCTTTCATCAAACCCTTTTGTCAGCATGCTACCTACGCTGATTCATCTGCAGCAGTTTGGATTTGCATTATCAGAGAGAAGTCTGAAAGAGATGAGCATATGATACTGTAGCACACTGTGAGCTTTCCTCTTTATTGGTAGATTTCCTAAAGACAAAAATAATACTGCAGCATTCCCTGGATCAGTTTCTTCCTCTTTTTCAGCTAAGGACAGAATGCTATCACCAGCCAGGATGATACAAGTAATACTATTTAGTATATCTCAAAGAGACTGTTTCCTGCACAAGAAAGTGAGAAATTGTTCTAAACTTTCATAGTCCTTCAGCTTTAGCATAAGATTGCTATGCATATTAACTCTTCCTTTAAATAATTTTGTAGTGTTTTAAATTGCAAGCCATATTTGTGGGAGGCTTGGCAGACAATTCTGGAATCGTCTGTTCTCTGTGGAGGTACTGAACGAAGCCATTGAACAGATCCTCCCAAACTCCACTGCCAAACGCACCTCCTTGAAGCCTGAGACAGAACTGGGACCATCTTCAGGCAGGAGAGCCTTTAAGTCTCTGGATCCCTTCATTCACTGCCAGATTTCTTTACTGCAGTGTCAGACAAGCAGTCCAAGTGGTGTTTATGTGAGGTTGGCACCTGTTACCTAAATATTATAAACATGACTCTGAACTTGTAGAGTTTCTGCAGGCCACTTTGTGCTTCATGCTATGCATGTGAAGGAAGATGGTCTGCATCTGAGGAACAGAGCAACCTGGCGATGTTCTACCAAGCAAAGTCCAATCTTCTCAAAGATTGCATGGGAACGCCTAGGAATGTATAACAAATTATTTCATCCACACTGAGATATTTAACAAATTGCAAATTTGAGTAACAACAACAAAAAAATGACAGCTATGGAGGAGCAACCCGTTCCATAGATATCCATGAGAAGAAGTGCTGTAAGGGTGTGTGTACAGGTGTGCATTTATTGCTCTTCCAGAGAAGTCTGCTTAGGAAACTCCTGGCTGATGCTCAGCCACATGGGAATGCAGAGCTGTGTGATGGCTGAATGTGTGCCTATTTTTCTGTTCAAACTGTTATGTCAGCCCTAGAGATGACACTGACTTTGAACCACTGGCTCAACGCTATGTTTAATATGAGTTTATGTATGCAATTTCAAGGTTACTGGAAAAACTATAACATATGATAACAAAGAAGAATGTGCTGTGATGTGTGATAGTAACAGCCATTTGACACATGCTGAAGATACACACACACAGGTGAATTTCACCCTATACTCCAGAGCTCACACCCTCTCTGTCTTGTCCTTCTCATGGTTTTATTAATATTAAAGACTCTTTTTCATGTCAGCTGAGGCATCTCTGCTGAGAAGTGGGATTTAAAATCTGAGGCTTTGACAGAGTTCTTCCTGAACAAAGTTAAGAATGAGTGTCTTAGAATCAGACACTTCACTGTGTCAGCAAAGAATGACTTCCAAACGCTGATGGCACTCTTTGCCATAGTTACTGGTGAAAGGGATAACTGCAAAACAAGATGGGATCTTATGGATACCTGGCATTGTACCTGAACTGCCAGTTAGCAGGCATCTCTAGTCATTGCAGCATGAAGTTCTGCCTTTCAATAACATTCAGTTTGACCTGCAGTAACTGGTATGATTATCTTCACACCTTTACCAGCTTCACAAGGAGGTTCTTGTTCAGAAACAGCATTCAAGTCGTATCCATTCTTGCAAAAATCTCTTTTTAGATAATCCAGGTCAAGAGTGCACATATAAGAGTTTATTATTTAGACTCATAGAATCACCAAGGTTGGAAAAGACCTTCAAGACAGCCAGTCCAACCATCTACCTACCATTATTCCCCATTACACCACACTCCTTAGCACCACATCTACATCCTTCTTGAAAACCTCCATGGACAGTGACTCAGCCACTGTTCCAGTGCCTGACCACCCTTTCAGAGAAGAAATTGTTCCTAATATCCAACCTGACCCTCCTCTGGCACAACTTAAGGCCGTTCCCTCTAGTCCTATTGCTAAAGTTGTTACTTTCTCTTCATTACTCCTTTGCTTAAAAAAGCTTTCATAAAACCACGGAATGGGAAAAATCTGTAAGGCTTAATTCTTCTACAGAGACACTGTAGAAAATGAATGTTCATCTGTATCAAAAAGTGTGCAAAGCAGTAACTGTTCATCAAACTATTTAGTGAAGATTTTAAAATAAAGAAGATGCTCGTACAATTCAGGACTAGACTGCAAAAGATTTCTAACTCTTAAAATGAGCAAAGTTTGCTCATCTGTTTACTTAAAACAAGCAGCTACACCTGAACTTCTGCATTTTTGGAAGAACCTACACTGTAACCAGAAAGATGACAGGAAGTTGATCAGTTTGGAAAGCTACTAAATAACCACTTTCTGCTCCTTTGCTATGTGCAAACCCACATCAAAACTATTCACTTTGAATCAAAGTACTTGAAACCCCCCCCAAATGCTCCCCAAGGTTAGAACATGAAATCATAATTCTGTTCTTTCAGAGCCCCTGAATACCCGTGGCTCCCACTTCCCCTAGCATCAGTGCAGAGGATGAAGCCAGCTGAGGGTGCACAATCTTATAGTATGCAATGCTACTAGAAAGTGATGCCTTAGAATGATAAAAATAGACCTGGGCTGCTCTCTAAGATCTAAGATGTGCATCTTGTCTCAGGTGCATTGATATATACATCCACAGTCTGGCTATGATATATTCCTCTACTTCTCATCTACACTTCTTCAAATTAGGTGAAATTCCACATGTATTGAAGAAAGCCTGTGAAAATCTCTTGAAACAAGTGTATTTTCATTCAGAGACTGCCAAGGTGACTTAATCTTGCTGACTTAGGTGGCTCTACATCAGTCTGTGAGAATGGAACTGGAGGTAACAGACTCCTCTGTGCACAGATGCTTTCATTTCTATAGTATTAATTCCTCTTCTGTTGAGAAGCTGAAACCATTATATATTTATCTAGATCTAGAAATAGTGATCTAGAAATAGTGAATACTGTAAGGCGAAGAACTCTCTTTTGCAGAACATGGTGGGCTACAGAGACATCATCTGCACTTGGGAGCAGTTCCTATTAAAGAGAAGGAAGCATATTTTTGATGTACCATTCTTAAGCGGACTTCTTGAGCATGATTCAGGTGCCTCAGGTATCGCTACTGATCCTGACTGATCCCATTTGTAAGTGGGAACAATGTCTTCAACAGTGGTTAAAGGAAGGGGATAAAGAAAGAGGGAAGGAAAAGTGGGAAGTCTTATTTCATAACTTACATTTTATTCAGTTAAGTTGAGGACTTATTTGAGGGGAACAAGTCATGTATATTTGATATGACAAGTGAAAGTGCAGACACAGGTTCTGCTACTGCTCTAAAGCAGCTCAGACCCCACTCTGAATCTCCACAGGTCAGCCATAGGGAGCTGACATGAATCTCATGGTGCACAAACCAGCCTACTGCATTTCTCTCTTGCTACCTGTTTGATATGAGCAGTGGTGAAAAGGCCTTGGGCTTTTGTCTGCAGCACAGAGAACACTTTGCTCTCATCATAGTGGGTGTAGGATTCAAGCCCCTGAAAAACAAAGGGTCATTTGCTTTCCCAGTCAACTCTCATTCAATTTTGTTCTTCAACAACAACAACAACAAAAAAGTGAAGAAGAAAGGTTTAAAATGGAGTACACTTTCTAACAAAGAAGTATTATGATGATCTAATAACATTAAATACAAATCTCAGCTTTGCTGGTCCATTGAGATCACAAACCTTAGGCATAGCAAGGAGTATTCTTGAATACATCAAAGCCTTGTCAGTATCTCTTCGCATTTAATGCAAGACATTACAAGTTAATGAAGAGAGAAACGTATGCAGTGTTGCTGTAAACCAAATATACAGATGTAAAATAATTAAGAATAACCTGTTCTGTAAAAATGCGTGTCAATAAAACCCAGTCTGATAAAGTGATTTATGAACAGTTTGCTAGAATTACTAAAAAGAATGATTTCTCGTTTGAGGCTCTGGAAGTCTTGAGTCACATTTTTTTTTCTTTTAAAAAATGTCTTAAAACACATGGCTTTACAGCTGCTGCTTGGAAAATATACACCTCCAAAGTCTGACTTTCATTTAAATACAAATGTACAAAATGTAAACTGAGACAATAGAGAAATTTACAAAACTTTTCTTTAAAAATAATAAAGACAAAATTCAGTTCTAGGATGATGCTATTTAAATACGTGCAAGTAGTCATGTTCATTGAATTTCTATTGCAATGTTCTAAATAGACAAATTTGATTCACACAGTCTTGAGTGCCACCTCCAGAAACAGACCTGAGTGGAAATTTCTTCTTAAAATGCGAGGCTCCACTGGAAGGAATGGGTAGAAAATCTCCATTTTGGGGAGATTCTTTCTTTTTCACTCAGTGGTGGATGCTCTCTCATCCATAGAAGCTCCATAGATTATAGTGGAAGGACGCAATGTTTGATAAAACCGAGTCAGAACTAGCTGCTTCCGGTGGAGTTTGAACTTACGTGATTTGAATTTATGTGGTGATTTAAACTGGCCTTCGAATTTGAAGAACTCTTTGAATTGTTCTGATGCTACAGAAAGATGAAAAAAACAACAATTAGCTTCTGTAAATGTGCCGAGCTTTTCATTTGATGGTGATAATGCAATGAATGTCCTGTAAGATCCTTGTGTGAAGAACTCCGGGTGTAAAATACTCTTTACTTTCTTATGTGTATTCTCTCCAGGTCAGGAGGACCATGGGAGCTCTTGAGGATGTCTCAAAGACACATGAGCTCCAGGAGTAAAGTCAACTCATTGCAAAATGTCAGTATCTGCTAAATCCGACTAATTTAGAGAGGCTACCTGCCAATGATGACACACAGCTTTTACCCTAGAGAAACACATCAGTCTAGGAATGTTACTTGGATTTGCAAATGATGCCACAGTGCCACGTCACTCTGGCACATACTGACTACAGAGAACCACTGAATCATTAAAGTCCAAAGAGACCTCTAAGATCTTTCAATCCAACCATCTTGGTTGGTCTTTGCTCTCCTTTTTAGAGTCCTGGTTTAGAGCCATGACTACCTCACTCAGCTTTTGAATGCTCTTTTTTAACACAGAAAGCAAGGGGTTTTAAGGAACTTATGAAAAACAATTTCAAAAAGCATTTCAGCGCAAGACTGAAAAACAGTTTGAAGTTTTCAGCCACTGGAAACAAAGCTGATAAAACAAACCAAACGTTCTGGTCATTAAAGAAAACATCACAAGAAATAGGCAGGAAACTTGTGATTATGCAGTATTAGTCAGGAAGCTGCCAGGTAACTGTAACAGCCAGCCCTCTCTAAGACGTACTGTCATTGTCACAGGAAAAATACCACCAGAACATGGATGTGACACTGGCCATCTAAACCAAAGTTCCTGATTTTAGTCATAAAAGATCTCACCTGTCGCTTAAATATTCTCTGTAGCAGTCCTTTCTTGGGTGGCTCCGGGGGGTAGCTTTTATTTAGGTCTGGTGAAATAGTACCATTTGGTCCAAACACATTTAGTTCTTTAAAACACTCCGTTTCTATCATCTAGAGTAATAAAATTAAGAAAGAAAGGATACATCTGCATTAAATATATTCCAGTAGCACCAGTTTGTCCAAAGTCAGGATCAGGATCACCAGCTGCCATCAACGGCTTGAGTAATATATTAGGAAAGTTAACAGTTGAACTCCTGTTAGTGGCTATGGAAGATAAATATGTGGTATGAATAAACAGAGGCTGAATCTGCTCTGCGTGTTTGCACATCAGTCTCAGGCTGCCCCACATGATTTTCTATTCTTTCTTTACTACTATGGAGAATATTAGGTAAATTCAGATATACTCACAAAATCCCCTTGGGGTGCCCGAGGGGATCTGCTGTTTGATGTAGAGCTGGATTTACAAAATCAACTGTTCATTCTGTTTTCATATCAAACTGAATCAAAGACTCAGATCTGGAAACCCTGGAACAATTCAAGATTCAGCTTGCAGATACGGCTGCAGCTGGGACCTACTGCAGGTACAAAACAATAGGTGAGATGAGGATTGCAAATGGAGGAGCTTCCCATTAGGACCTCCATCCATCCTGTGCAAGTTCCTCTGAGATGCTGTCAAAATACTTCAGCAGAAATGCAGGAGAAGGAAGTACAGTGGGTTCCTTGCCAATTTACACAAATAAGCACAGCCAACAGATACAGCCACCTGAACCTGACATCTGTGGTACATTATAGATCTTGAAAGAGACCATTTGTAACTCATGAAGTCATTAGAGTCTGGCAAGTTATCCAGTAGCTATATATTACTAGAAATATACAGCTTCTCTTAAAACATCTGTTAGCGGTTTTATTGGAGTCATCTTACTATGACACATCCTTACCTCATTTTGCCATGGAATAGACACAGATCCTGTGGAAAACTTGGAATAGAAATCATCATCTGTTTGGTCCAGGTTTACTCCTTTCACGGTGGAGAATTGCTCGATGTCTAACACATCCTTGCAGTACACTGCTCTGGGCTATTTCAGCAGAATTAGAAAACAGCAAGAGAAAGATTAATTCTGAGTCTGACCATGTGCTTTTTTCCAGTTTCAGTCAAGTGAGAATGGCTCACAACAAGTGACTATTTGCATCCTGCTTCTCTAGACTTGCTCTGCCCGCATGTTTATCATCAAAGGCTGATTTTGCTTTAAGCGTGTTAAGAGTCTCACTTTGAAGTCCTTAAAGCATCAGCGCAGCCAAAGTGGGTTTTAGTCATCCATACAGCATATGGCAAAGAGGTGAGAGGAAAAGGACAGAAAGTACAAGAAAATAAAAATCAGATCCTTCGGTATGTTCCTTTAGAGATGGAATAACAGAATATTGAGTCACATACTGGAGACAGCTCTGAAAAGGAGCCTCAAATGGAAGTGTTCTGCTCAGATAGCTGCAGGTTTTGCAGTTTGAAAATGTAAAGGAATGTATTCCAACTGCTAAAGAAAACAGAAGAGGTTTGGCATTTCTCCATTGTTTTTATTAATAGCTCAGCTGCTGGAAGCTGTCCAGAATCACCTCTATTAACTCTTTGAACTTGGCTGCATTTCTTCAAATAAATAGTCAAATGGCTTCACCTTTTAAACTACTTAATTTTCTGGGATTACAGGCAGGACACTTTGCAGTGAGGCACTTTTAGCTTATATTCCATCAGGCAGCCTCAGAAAACAGAAAAAGTCACCACTAGCTACATGATATAGCGTGGTCATTTTGTGCTTAGAGAGCTTCCATTAGCTACACAGAGCTACACTTTGATGCACAGGAATCACTGAGGGGTGGTTTGAGGGACTCGCCCAGCCCATCCAAATCAAGCACAGGTTGAACTGCACTGTCAACACGGGGTACAGATACTGCAAGAGCAGTGGGCTGACTGTGCAGTATTTTATCTAGAGCTGAGCACTGTGATCAAATAAATCAAACTAATTCCTGATTAAAGTCTTATTTGTTGGAGGCTGCATCCCTCTGCCTTTCTAATGACTGCAATCTGCAGACACAGAAGTCTAGAGGAGGATGGAGAAATATGGGTTAGATTACAACCTCTGCCATGGCTATGTAGCTTTGGGCGATTCAGCTGACTTCAGTAGAGACTTGGAAATCTATGGATGAAGTGCCAAATAATTTAAATTAGGGCCAGCTCTTGAGTTCCCAATAAATAGCCATAAAAATTTATGTGCCCCGGCTTCAGCAAATATGTCTCTAAGAGGTGCCTTCTGGGCCTTACATGCCACAGTTGAGCTTTTAATACACTCTGGCGAATCCCAAATTTCAGCCCAGAATTTTCTAATTTTCTACATCAGAAAGAAATAGTAGCTTGTCTCCTATTTCTTCCCACTAAAGCAGGTCGTAACACCATGGGCTAATTGGCAGGAATAACTAGGCCACATAGTAAAATGTAAAGCAAAACCAGAGCAGCTAAAGTAAACTTTTGTAGCTTTTAAACCACTTTGGTTTGGTTGAGTTTGCAGCAATGTGAATGAGAGCTGCCAAGATGTTACTTTTCTTAATATGTTAAAATGGCAGTGTTTACTTAGAACCATATGGGAACTTTAAGGACAGGAGGCCTAGCCAGAGAGAGAGCCCTGCAGGAGGGAAATAATCAGATAACTCTGCGCTGGGGTAGAGAGCTATACCACAAAAGGGTGGAAAAAGTTCTCTTATTGCCAATGCAACAAAGACTTTCAGTATGTGCAAGACTGGTATATAAACCTGAGTAAGGACTCAGAGTTGGGTTCTATTCCCCATGAACATTAGCAAGTTCAGAACACTATCTCAGGTCCAAGCACTCTGCCTGAGGTGACTCTTGATATCTGAACCTGCTTCAGATTTTTTGTAACAAGTATCTTTTTTTAATAAGAATCCAGTGCATTCCTCAGCTCTTTGGAGTGCTGGACTTTGTAATTCTGGTCTTACCTTTCTTGTGTATCTATCTGTATACCTATATGTATTCATATGGCTTTCACTGATGATTTTTCCTTGCACAGTCTGGTCCTGAGCACTAATAATTCTTGCACTAATACTACAGACAAGGGAACACAAAGGTTCCAAGTTTAAAGTTTGGGAACTGAGGCATGAATACTACAAGTGGTGCCTCCAGTATTATACAGGAAGACTGTAAAGTTAGTGGGAATGAAGCAATACCCAGGTTAACACCCTTCATAGAGACCCAACCATCACACATGCACCCATGTCTTTGGAGCAGCTCTCCTTCCCAGCCTCCCCCCTCCAGCCCTATTGCTTATCACATCTTCCTAGGTCTGATACCTACAGATATAGTGATGGCATTTCTAAGAAAGAGAAGTTTTAGAAACAAATCTCTTGAAATAGGCCACCTATCACACTTACGTCAGGGACAAAGGGAGGATCCAGCATTCCTGCTTCTAACCGCTTGAAATTCATGCTTTTGAAGAAAGGGTGTCTCTTCACCTCTGCTGCACCTTCCCCTTGACAGCCCAGCCGCTGCTTCACATCTTTGGCGAGGAGCTGAAACGGGCCAAGAAGATGGGCAAAAATGTTAGAATAGCAGGAGTTCCTCAATAATATTTATATCCACAGACATTTTTGAATATGCCCAGAGGGATGTGCAGAGGAGAATTGTAATTGCTGCTATTTAATGGCCAAACTTAAATGGATCAGGATACCACCGTTCCAAGTGCTGGTCCAACCCTTTGGAAATCACCTGCTGTAAAGTGTTTGCAGCCAAAACAGTGATTGCTTCTCCTGCTTACTTTCTGCAAACACTTTCTAGACGAGGTCTGGCATTCTCTCATACTATGTATATTTGTAAGCTCCATGTGCTTTTTCTCTGTTCTTTCCTTTTTTTCTTCTTAAAAGAGATGCACAACACATGCCTTAGTGCAACAGAAGATGATGTGTATACTGAAGACAGTCGTGTTTACAAAAGCTTTTAGATTAGTTCTGCTGGGGGGCCGCCGGGGGGCAGCAGAGGAAAGAGCAGCGCTGCGGAGCACGGCACCGGGCGGCGGGGGCTGGAACCCACAGACGGGTCCCCACGGGTGAACGGGCTCGGAGCGGGGCAGGGGGTTGTTGTACCTGGGTGCCCCGGGGGAAGGAAGGTTCACGTCTTGCCTCCTCCCCCGTATCCTGCTTTCCTGCTCCATCGCTAGATCTGCGCTGTAGCAGTCTAATCTCGTGCTTTCCCCAGACGGTTTGTGCAGACAGAGCTCGCTGAAATGATTAGCAGCACACCCCGGTCTTGCTTGCTCAAGGGAGACTCTGCTGCCGCGCACGTCACAGGAGTGGTTTGGGTTTCCCGAGCATCTGAGGCTGCCACGGTACCGAGCCCCTGGGAGCCCTACCAGTGCTCTTAATACTCCTTACATCTGAAAGCCAGGGCAGTCAGAGGTTTGCCTTGCAGCTCCTGGCAGGGGATCACTTAGAGAGCAAGAGACAAATGGCTCTGGGAAGGCTGAAGAGAAGCAGCAGCATTTTAGGAGATCAAGTAGAAAATCAGGCTTGCTTTCCTCCTGCTTGGAGGAGGAGCCAGGCAGCTTCCCTGCTTAAAACAAGGTTGTCCAGAGATGCTGACATCTCTCCTGAGCTCCTGGAGAGGCACAACAGAAAATAAGACACTCAGGGATTTAGGTAAGCACTGGAGGAAGCCAGCTCTAGAAATGGCAACAAATGAAACTAGATGCCTCATGTGGATGCCAGGATATGGGAGAGACTACAGTATCTTTCAGAAGGAAAACCACTTTCTTTCTCCAAAGAATAATGAGTCTCGTAACAGCTCCAGAAGAATTCTTTAATTGTAAACCTGCATGTGAGCCTGAAATGTGCATCCTGTTTGGGAACCTCTCCAGGGAAAGAAAATGGAGATGATAGTTGTATGTTTTGAGTCATCTCTACAGGTTGTTTGGTTGTTTTTTAATTCATTTTCAATTTTAGATGAAAATGTATTCAAAATGAACAGAGCAGGATAAAAGCAACTACATCAGTCTGATGATAAGCCCTCCTAGGATGGCAACGCAGTGATCCAATCAAACACGGTTTCAGTCTAATTTTACAGCCAAAGCCTTTGGAGGATTCACAATGCTGCAGATTTGAGGATGGCTTAGGTCATCCAATCATGCATTTGGAGTTGATAGTTGAAGCTGATACCAAGCGGCAGAGCTTTATAACCTGGTAATAAAGGCTCCAGATGGTACTGGATATATATAAGTAAGGATAACTCCTTCTCAGAGTTGCTATGAGCAGGTGCAAGGCCACATCCAGTGCTGGTTGTCCTCAGATTTGAAAACTCCACAGCCCATTGTGGCAACCTGTTCCAGAGTCTGACTGCCTCCACAAAGACAAAGCATTTCGTGATGTTCAGAGGGAGCCTCCTGTGTTTCAGTTTGTGCCCACTGCCTCTTGTCCTGTCACTGGGCACCACTGAGAACAGTCTGGCTCTGTTTTCCTTGCACCTTCCAGTCAGAGATCCCTTTTGTGGACTAAAGCGGAAACCGTAGGAGTAAGAAATAAGAGAAAAGCCGGTCTGCAGGAAACGTAGATGAAACAGGACATTGTAGGAGTGAGAAAGGCAGACCAATAAGGGCCATCCAGTACTGCTGGATTGAACGCGCTTCAAGTCACAACCTTGGATGCAAGACTGCACTTGTCAGGGGAAACATGCATGTGCATCAGTGAAGTACAAGTCATAACAATGACAAACAGGGAGCATTTCCTAGAAAGACTGGATTTTTTCAGAGTAAAAAAACAACAAAACAAAACATGAAGTTGTTATGTTATATGGGAACTATGGGTTGGGGAGCTTCCCGGAAAGTCAGCTGCCCCTGTTCCTAATTATTTATTATTCATCTCTGTTTCAGTCCAAAATGAGGGCTGATTTATGGGAAGTGACTTAGAAAATGAAATATGGAAATATCAGATGGATAATGATTAATGGAAGCTATGATATATGACTGCAAAAATGCAAAGGGCATAAACATCCAGGAGGGGAAGGTTGACATGGGGTGACACTAAAGGGTTTTCATGAGTGAATGAATAAAGACAATGGATTTCCTGACGGTAATGCTATCAGACCATGGAGTAAGATCTGAAGAGATGATCTGGAGACATGGTGGACATGGTGGAGACATGTTCCTCACTCTTGGCCTGAAAAGCCCACTATAAAACCTTTCATTTTGGATCTTTGTGATATCCTAAGTTAATCCTAATTAACTACAGAACAAGAAATGGCAGTATCATTTTTTTCTTCATGGCATTTTCATTTCATGCTGATACCTGGAACTGCACAAACTGCCACTCCAGCAGACTGTTCTTCACCTACTATGAGCTGAGATGCTTCTAAAGAAAAGATGGCAGCCTTTTTGAGCACATGAAATGGTCCGCGTGATCCTGTGGCTGTCTTAGATCCTTTCACTCTAACTTCACTGGAGGCGCTGAATTGTGGTTTAAGGGCAGCGTATGGCCTGAAGTATCTATCAAGAGTGATGTCAGTTAATTGCTGTCCTGGGGATTCAGCAATGTGATGGTGCACTGTGAGTTAATGACTTCCAGGCACATAATACTTGGCAATGCTACCATTATTGCTTTGCAAGGAGAATTCAGTGCCTTTTCATGAAGCCAGCCGGCCAGAATGTTGTTGATATGTTGTTTGCCTGCCTATTGCACAAGATATTGCTGCAACACTCACTACCTATTTGTTGATCTTTCTTTCCCTTCATTCTTTCTCTACCAGTTTACATAGATATGTCACTGTCTCCAAAGGAGACTTCATTCTTTAACAAACAAATCAAGAATAAGGCCACATCCCTTTCCAAGTTACAATTCAGCCTTCTAAAGATGGATGTCGACAAGACATTGATAAATTCAGACACAGCTTTGAGATTTCTCTGAGGGTTTGAGCATTTCCATTGTCAGACATGGCTATTGTGCTATGAAAATGACTCCCAGCTGAAAGGGTGAGAAAACATTTTAAAGGACAGCTCAACACTATTAAAAAAAGCTGGATGCTTTGGCACCCTGGGGAAAAGCTGCTAACAAAGTTAGTGAGATGGGGTGGGACAACATTTGAGTGTCACAATAATTTCATTGTATAATCTTTGTCCTGCTTACCCCCAGCTCCCACCAAAAACAATGGAAGCGTGGGGTTTTCAGTTCCCTGCAGAAGACACTGAAAGTCTTGCATCACCAAGTCCTTTTTATTTTTTCTGCAAAGATTATAAAACACAGAGATGCATTCTTGACTACAAACTAATGTTCAAAGTCTCGTGAGAATAGATGCCGCTCCCTTGGCCATAAAACTTCGGGGAGGACTCAAGATGACTGTGATGAATCTCATGAAGAAGAAATCCCAAATAAACACAATTTGAAGGAGTAAAGAATGCAGTCATCCCATCAAAAGATGAGCTTGATTATTGCTGGTCTCTGCAGGCCCTCTGCAGTACCACGTTACCTCTGAGACTATGTCAGAAACAGCTTCCCAACAAAGCCGCCACGCTGTGCCTTTAAGCCCCTTACCATTTTACAGATGGACTTGGCTTCCTCAGAAAACTTATGGGAATACACCTCCTCAGTCTCCAGAACTCTTCTGTCCACTTCCTCTCTCTTCACCTTCTCTTTCCTTCCACGAAATGGTGATTGCCCAGCAATCATTTCATAAATGAGACAGCCCAGTCCCCAGTAGTCAGGGCTGAGTGTATATCTCTGGTTGTTCAACACTTCTGGGGCTGTGGGGGAGAAAGATGTCTCTTATGACAATGTTTGGAATTGGTGGGAAGAGTGAACAGTAGGTAGAATGTTAAAATACCTCATGATTTCTACTGACTGCATTACAGGAAATGCAGCATGTTACATGCCATGTTCTTTTCTCAACATGTCATACCATGTGCCATGTTCACACTCTCTTCTGAGTTCTCTACCAAGCCAAACCAATTTAAAAATAAAGGGGTGGGTGGGTCAATCTTAAGAGTGCTTAAGATTAAGAGGCTTATTCATTTAGGAAAGAAATGACATACATCCTGTAAACGATGGTGACATTTATCCAAAAGCAAATTCTGTATTGCACTCAACTTATAACTTATCTCCACTTTTAAAAACAAATACGTTTCTTTTGTGTTGCAAACATCCAATGTGCCTTGGGCATACAGTCAGTTCCTTGCAGTGCTTCTGTACATAGTTACAAACAGACAGAGGCAATCTTAGTGTGTACACAGACTCACACTGAGATAACAAGACTTAGGAACGACAGCTGATACCCTTGCTTTCATTAAAGTCTTGATACGATATAACCGTGACTCATATCAGTTAGTTTCTATTCAGTCGAATAAATATACACAAATTTTATTCCACAAAGTATGATCACCCACAGAATGCATGAAAATAATTACATTCATTTTCAAAAACAGATCAAGTTCAATTAGGGAGAGCGGGGTTGTTGGTCTTTTTGTTTGTTGTTTTTTGCTTTTTGTTAAATTAATGTCAAATCTTTACCCTTCTGTTGTGTAGCTTCCCCTGTCCAAACAGCAAAACAGATGCATGAATTTACCAACTTCATCATAAACACACACATTTTAACTACTAAGCAAAGTAACGAGGAGAAAGTAACAGTTTCTTTCCTTTAAGCACGTAACACTACTTCCTCCCTCCTGATTTCCTCTCCAATATTTTTGGAGGCCTGCTGCACACAACTGGAGAGATCACACAACTGGAGGGAGCCGAGTATTTTAAAATCCTTTTTTTTAAGCCTCCAAATCCCAGGTAATGTTAGCGGTATGTCAAGAAGATGAGCTGCTGAAGACTTACCCATATACCCCACTGTTCCTACCCTTCCACGGATCGATTCACCCTCAGGGATTTTAACAGCTAGACCCAAATCCGATATTCTAATATGGCCTATAAGGGAAAAACAAAATGAAACAACACAAATGTAGATACAATAAATTAGCTCAAAACCACAACTGCTGTCATCACAATATTCTTGCAATTTACCGTTAAGGAAATGAACACACAAGAATTGGAGGAATTCCTGAGTGTGATATAACGCAGTGAAATTTTAGCAGCGAGGCTATGGACTGGACTGGATTGCATTATACACTTTAAAACAAAGCAGAAAAAGACAATGAGTGGCACACTGTGGGGAAGTATCTTGAGCTGATCACAGTGGATGGATGGGCTGACATAGTTCTGAAACTCTTTGATGGCTAAAGGGGGTACATCTGGTCTATAATTCAGCATAAGATCTGATTATCACTGCCCTCAGCAACAAATGGGTACCTGGCTTTGTGTAAAATGAGAATTGGCTCAATAAAGGATGAAAGTACTTTTGAAATGGAGTGGGGAGCACAGATTCAGAAATCACAGTGCAGTTCATGTTGTGTTGGCCTTGCAACAGTGAGGATGGGAAAACAATGGAAAAAAGGCAGGCGCCACCAGCAAAGTCACACTCTCTACAACACACCCGGTTGTACAGAATGAGTCCTGGCATTCTGCCCACCTCAGAATGCAGTATTAGTATATACTGAGCCTCTTATTTACTTCAGAGCACTATTTATCTCTGTGCAATATGTATCCTAAAACTAACTTAATCTATCTTACTGCAAAAGAATCTCTGTAAATCTCTGATACTTACCATAATCGTCTAGCAGGATATTTTCTGGCTTCAAATCTCTGAAAATGAAAGATAGCAGTTATTCAGATGAAGCTGGTTTTGATAACACAAGCGCACAACAGTGTGCGAGTGCATTTATGACTAGTAATAAACCAATTGAGTGTCAACTCAAGCAGTAAGGAACTCATGAAACCAATACAACTTTCTGCAACTCACTTCACAGAGAGACTGAAACCATATGTCTTTTTCCAGGCTGGAGATACATTTTTGCACTAAGCCAAGCTTTTAGTTTGCAATCCACTGTAATGGAGTCATCCGCCTTGATCAGTAAACCAAGCCTTATAGTCCTGTGTGGGGTTAAATCTCTGTAACAATTCCTTTTATAAAATCTTTTTGTTCAAAATTTTACAATGCTTTATTTGCTGATGAAAATGGAAATAGCAATCTGCTGGACTACATTTCCTATGCCTGGCATCTGACTCAGGCCAACTACGTGAATGTACACACACTTGTGCACAGGTATAAGAGTTTCAGCCAGTTTGGAAAATGATGGGCAGAGGGGAGAGCTGTGCCCGGATTAAAATTCTTCTTGGAAACATTTGTGAAACTCTGGTGCCTTTGTGGTTTGGAGCAGAGCCATGAAAACTGGCGAGGTGGTCACTGTGCTGTCAAAGATGGGCCTTTTACTGCTGCTGTGGAAAAAAAAATAAAAAACTCCCAAATGCAGCCAAGTTAAGAACTTCCGGAAAAAAACCACCAAAATCCTCTGTTTTCATATATGTAGCAGAGCCGTGGCAAGTCAGTCTTCCAAGGGGTTTGCCTGCATCAAGCCCATTCCAACTGGTGCTACTTCTAGACACTGTCCATGCTGGTAACGCTCCATCTCTGCTACTCCTGGTAGTAAGGGACCACTTTTGAAGTAGGAACCCAGCAGCTGCTCCCTGTGCTCTGACCCAGGCATGGAAGGGGTGAAGCACAGCTGGGAACAGGAGGAGCCTGAAGAAGGCACCAGCACGTCTGGGTAAATCACGGAGAAACATGTTGCTGCAATTCACAACTTTCTGCCCTGACTTTTACACTGAAATACGCAGATAAGAATCTGTGATTTTCTTTGACACATCACTGTGGGCTTTCCCTACCTGTCAGCAGTATTCCAGTACCAAAGCAACAGAGGGCATTTTGCAGCTACTCTCTAAAACATCTTCTGAAACCCTGCTGAGTTATTTTCTTGAAGAACTTAGACTTCATTAGTTACTTCATCTTCTGCTCCAGCCATTATTAGTCCCATCTAAAGCTGTAGCTAAATGAAAAGAATGCTGCACACTAGTTGAGAAAAGATGCTTTCTTTGACTGAGAAAATGAGAGACTCTATGAAGACTCTGAGAACAGCAGTGCAGCCTTTTCAGTCCTTTGTGATTTAGGGCAATTAAGGCTTCCTTTCCCCAAGACATCAGTTGTCATTTCTGTTTTCAGATCTCCAGTTCTCCAGGATCAAGGACAGCTTCCTTAGCGCAGCTCACTCTTGAAAGTGTCAAGGAGGAACATGATTTTTGTACTGCAGTGTCTAAAAGCTTTAAAACTCCTCTGTGGACACGGTTATGTGTAAGGATACTTCCCAATGGTACAGCTTCAGAAACCTAAGCTTGCCTTGCCTAAACATACTGGAACACAAACTGCTGGCACGGAGCCCATGCGGAAAGGCCATGGGATGTTGTTCTGCTCTGCAGGACAGCATAAACAATACAATCAATCATGGTGGACAAGGCTTTGCTGTACATTTGTGTAATGCTGGGACAATATGATCTTGATGCAGATTGGAGCTTGCAGGCACTTCCATAATACATATAGTTATATATAAATAATTCGAGGAGAACCAGAAGGTTTTCTTGTCTGCTTTCCATGAAAAGTCAACCTGTTGACCTCTACTAACATGATGCAGTTGAGAAATGTAACGTAAGCTCCTCGTTTGGCAAGGGATTCCTGATTTTTTATCTGACTCCGATCCTGAAACAGGGCCTGGTTGTTCTCTCGGGTCACATACACAACGTGCGTCACTGGTCCGGGAGATGGGGAGGTTATTTTGGAATGCTGTGATTCACTCAGAAGCATTTTGTTCACAGAAAATGAAATTAAGTCTGAGGAATAAGTGTTTTGCTATGAATTATTCACCTTGAGAAAGCTGTAGCATGTAGCTGCTAAGTTTCTTTTGACCTACATAGCACTTCTCATAGGTCCTAAAACACTTTGCGGTATTACAAATGAGGGGTCTCTGCAGATGCTTCTGAAATGCTACCAGAAAATACCACCTACAAAGATATCTACCATTAATCACCACAATGAATGCGCCATCTGAAGTGTGAACCAGCAGCTCTTTTAAGACTAATGTGAAACAACTGCTTAAGGAGGTTGGATACCATTTCTCTCAAAACCCACAGCATTTTAGTAGGCCACGTATAACTTTATTAGAAAGTGGCATTAACATGGCATTTTACCTGTCACATTATGAATGTA
Organism: Coturnix japonica; assembly: GCF_054131305.1. NCBI lineage: Eukaryota > Metazoa > Chordata > Aves > Galliformes > Phasianidae > Coturnix > Coturnix japonica. The sequence goes on along the minus strand of NC_140670.1, from coordinate 28,727,152 downwards.
TCTGTCCTTTTCATCAGTAAGATGAAATCTTACAGTATGTGATTTACATTTGAATTTTTTAATTAAGGAAAAACTATCACACTTCCTAAAATCGAAACCCATCCTATTATCTATTAATCACTGTCCTTAGATGCTCTCTAAGGGTAGAAGGGAATGCACAGTTCTTTTCTCCCTGGGAAAGTCTTCCTAAGACTACAAAAAATGCTCACCTGTACACTGTGTTTTCTCTGTGAAGATCTTCTAAACCACAGAGAATCTCTGCAGCATAAAACAAAGCTCTTTCCTCCTCAAAACCCGGGTTTCCCATGTTGTAGATGTGAAACTTCAGATCACCTCCGTTCATTATGGTCAGAACTAAACACAGTGCATCCTTTGTTTCATAGGCATAGGCTAAATTGACCTATAAAAAAACATTTGTAAGATAGCTGTGACAGTTCCTTTATCTGCTGAGAAGAAATTGCTAACTTTTCATTAACAATTTTCACTAGAAAAAGGGGGAAAATATATGAACCATATTGTAATAATAAAGACCCATTTTAAAAGTATAGAAAAATTAGCTGTTAGGATTTCATGAATTAATCTGTTGAATCCAGCCAACTCATCACCAGAAAACCCCAAGTTTAATGAGCAGATTCTTCCGGGTAGCAGAAATCTTAACAGCCAAGGGAAGCTCCAGCTCCAGCTGCACTGTTTTGCTGGAGAGCTGTCAAACAAACACAGTAAGTTCCCAGTAAGGCCCGGTCCGTGGTGGCTGAACTGACTGAGGCAGGAAGGTCTCCATCACCCCTGTGAGGCTTTGGCAGTGCCCCAGCAATGATCAAACAAGCCAAAATCTACACATCCCTTTTAAATACGTGCCATTGTCTTTGCTTCTGCCAGAGGTAAGCAAACGTGATTACCTTTCCATCTGTTGTATTCACAGTGTTTCCTAAAATAAGTAAAAAGAACACAACAGATGCTGAGACAACAGCAGTTCTTTTACCTAAGGCAACTGTTTAGACACAAGAACTGGCTGAACTCAGGAAAGCCCCAAGTCAGGCTGACCAGCTCCATGTCACCGTTTAGGTGCTGATATAAGCCAGTCTCTTCTGAGCTACTTGGGTTGAATCTCCTTCAGTCTCTTCCAAGCTCCTCTCTCCCAGACACCAGGAAATCAGGTAATCACACAGGACAAAAATAGCTCCGACTGATGCAAGTCAAGGCATCACACAGTAGAAACGCACACATCGTTTGAGGCATTTCTCACACATCACAGATAAAAGTGAGACTCTGGAAATGTGGAAGGATGGGCTCCCAACAGAAAATAGCACCTTTTCTGTACGAGGAGTTGGAAGAGGCATCAGATTCAACAAGAGACTGTGCTCAGCAGGTGAGCACCGAGCCATGCTAGAGAGAGTTCAATACTCACTACAAACTGACTATTGACTTTTTCTAAAATCTGCTTTTCATTTAGTGCCATGGATTCGCCTTTCCTCTTTTTTATTCTCTTCTTCTCTAATCTTTTGCAGGCGTACATCTTCCCTGTTGCTCGAACCTGGCAAGCGCAGACCTGAGAATTAAAGAGAACAGTTGCAGGGTAAGTAAAAGATAACACTTTTTCTGGGTTGCACTTTGCTCCTCACAGTCTGATCTGATCTGATTTAGTCCTTTTAAGGTTAGAGACAGCGGTGCAGTGAACAAGGCTGAGGCGGGGGCAGCAGGGGAACCGACTGCTGTTTCCAAACTTGCTGTGTAATACTGGTTTAATTATTTCACTTTCCTCCGCCTGCTTCCTATCCCACCTCCTTTTGTCTGTGTAGATGGTAATCTGCTCAGCAAAGGCCTGACTCGGCCTCCTTGGACTCTACTGCCTAGGCAGTGACCTCAAGCCATTAGTAAAATACAAATAAGGGTGTGACCCTAATTCTAATGTGAATGCAACAGTCAAATACAAAATAATCTCCAAGAGTGTTCTTTTGAGATCGCAGTGTCAGGAGAGGTTAACTGAAACTATCAGCAATTCATGAAAATCAGCCTCTGTTTCACGTTGAAGCAATAAACACTCTGAACAGAAACTTTCAGAACCACTCACCTCCCCAAAGCCGCCTTTCCCTAGCACCCTGTACTGCCTAAACGTGTTTTTCGTTACTGGTTGCCTGGAAGAAAAGGAAAAAAAAAGAAACAAACACACTGCATTTAATGCACTCTCTGTGATTTATTTATTTCAGGGCATACTTTTGAAAAGCAAAATAGATAAATATTATATAATCAAATTATTTCAAGGTAATTATATAATATAATATGATTTATAATTATGTAATTACATTACTTCAATGCTACGTATGGCTTGAACTTTTCAATTCCAACATATTAAGCTGTAATAAAATACAACACATTAGTGAGTCATCAGTATAATTTCAGCGAGCATCTTAGGACTGAGGAGGGTTCTGAATCTCCATTATAAAGCTTTGGCCTTTGTTAAGCAGATACGAGGCCTGAGAGCTTGCAACAACACATGAATTCCACAGATCATCTCATGGTACGTTTTTTAAAGGGTAATGCTGGGCTAACATCTAATTACTTTGCTTGTTCTTCAAGATGAGAAAACAGGATCCAAGATTCAATCCCTATGAAAATACCGATGTTTTCTGGACCGTAAGCAAAACAGGAAATCAATATGAAACAAGCAAAAAACAATCTCGGGAACTGGAGTGGAGGATTCAGATCCCATTCACAGGAGGGGTAGGAGCAGGAAGCGCGGCTGAGAGCCCTTCCGGCCCATCCGGAATTACCTGCGTCTGGGGACCACACCACTGGGCAAAAAAGGAGGAAAAGCACCTCTTTCCTTTGGGGCATGTGAAACAGATTAGCTGAGACCGTTCACCTGACACCAAAGTCTCCTGGCTCCATTTTTAAAGCAAATTATTTTTTTAAGCAATTTTTTTTTTCTCCCTCTAGCGAGTTAAATTATGTGTACATTCTGCAGCAATGTAAAGGCCAAATAAAGGGTTAAATAAGCCACATTGCCATGTAATTGTAATTGTCCAAATAGCCACCACAAGATCTTACAGGATTCCCACAGAATTCTGCTCTACCCAAAGGGCTGCAGCTCTGAATCTTACTTCCACTACATTCACTATCACCCAAGTTTTACAACGTGAAGGTGAAAGCACTCAGCATTCCGAGAGATCTGACTTTGTGTCCCCCATCCTATCACTGACATTTCAACATTACATTGGCGATCAATATGAATATTCATCAGAATTGCAGAGGAGCTTTGTTTTCCTTTGGCTGACAGCCAGCCGGCAGAGGGAGCACCGTAACCTGGCTGCTGTAGTAGCAACAGTGATAGGGTCGATGACAATGAAGAATAAACATTAAAGCCAATTGCTTCATTTATGTTTGTTATTGTTTTTCTTTATAAGTAGGTGAAGAAAAGCATGCAAATGGCCAAAACTAAAAGATGCTATTTTCAGGCTTCTAAGAAGACACTGAGAATGCTATTGGGGTTAAAAGCTACAATTAGCAGTGATAACTACGTGCTCAGCGATGTCCCTGGAGTAAATGAACTGTGTGACTCTCGGTTTGAGCCAGCAGATTCCAATGGGGCAGCAGATCACTAACGTCTCTCTGCTAATCCTAAAAAAAAACCAGTTCTCCCAGCTTCTTAAGCTGGACAGGCACGGCCAATAGCTTCTCACATTTGCTGGGATAATGGAAAAAAAAAATCCTCAAAGTATTTGAGAAAATTCCTTATCCTAAACAAGAAAATGGCTAGGAAATAGCCTGGCTAGAGATAAATCATCTGATGTTTCTCAACTGAAATGGAAGGGTAAATTCTGGATTCAGCCGATGGCATGTGGAGCACGTCTTGGCATGAAATGGCTCTCCCCTCTGCCCACCACTTCCCTTCCCTCTTGTGCAGCAGCTTTGTAGCTTTCCAGGGAGAGTTACTGGCACAGCTCCTTTAATCCCTGGGCCCTTATGCTCATACGCACCACTCGCGGGTCTGACCCCAACTGATCTGCCGTAATTAATGCCATTTGTGGAAGCTGGTGCTTATCTCAACTCAAGGTCACTGTTACCCAGCAGTGTTCATCTGCTACAGCACTCTCCAGCATGGAAGAGGCAAAGGTCCCTTCCCTGCAAATTAATACCCACTAAGGCTGCTTGGTTATTAAATGTGTCCTTAGAGGTCTAGCCAATAAAGATGGTGTGAGGACCTACATGCTGCGTTTTTGTCTGTTTTACAGTGTTTTTATAATTGTGATAACTGGTTTAGACAAATAGTCACCACATTCAGTTAAGCAGAAGGACAATAAATGTTGAATGTATTTTAAACATATCTAATGTGCCTATCATAGTTAATACCATTGAATGGCAGAACACTGTAGCATTAGCAGCCAAAACAGGCTCCCTGGTGTTCTGGGAGGGATTTCTCTTTTATTATCTGCTTCCCTAGCAAGCAGCATCTGTTTCAGTCTTGCTTGGGCACAGTGTTTGCAAATGTAAAAGCCAGAGATTGGATGTGTGGCTTACATTTAGCAGTACAGATGCATGAGGCCAGGTCATAAACAAGCGCAATGTGCCCTTTTGCTGTGCCACAAATAGCTCACTCTGACAGGGCCCACAATGAAATTGGCCACAGAGGTTTCTCAGATCACTGAGGAGGCATAGATTCCTATTTTTTATGGACCGTAAGTTTGGTCCTATTCAGCAGGCGTGCACAAGCATATTGGGCTACAAAGGTGCCCAAGCTGCTTGCAGGAGAATCACAGAATGGCTTGGGTTGGAGGGAACTTCAAGGATTAAGGAGCACTGTACATAACCCAGATGATCACATCTTGAGACACAGTTCATGTTTAAATTGAATCCAATGCCAGCATAACAATGACTTTTCTATGTGGCATCTTCCTGTGGCTAAAGCCATTACTTTGTCTTGAACCTTCTAACAATGAACAGCTGCAAGCAAATGCTAAAATTGGAAAAGCCTTCCTGGACCTTTCTGGGAGAATTTCCCTGGGGTGCAGCTCAGGGAAACGGGGAATGAGTCCTGATGAATCTTTTCAAATGACAGCAATGGAAAGAAGTAGAGAATTGCTGCACAGAGGAAGCCATAAATGGCAGATACTGGGAGGAGACACTAGTTATGCTGAAGGCCAAACTATTCACCTCGAAAGCAAAAGGAGTAAATCAGCACCACCTCAGCTGTTAGACTGAGATTCTGTTCTACAGGCTTTTCATGGAAAGTGAAATAACTATTTTGTATTCATTTTTATTAACAAAAATAAAAAGATAAAAATAGTGACACTTACCTTTCCAACCACTTCCACTGGAGAAACCTGTCAAAGTACATGCTGTTCAGGTACTCTTGGAATGGTTCCCCACTGAGGTGGTCAAGGACAGATCTATCTCAGATGAAAAGGATATATAAGCATTTTAAAATCCTCAACTTGGAGCAAAAGAGAAATGAAACAAGAGGAGAAAATCCAGACTTCTTGCTTTGGACATTTGACGTCTACTTAACTGCTACTTTATTTTACTCATAGTTTCGACCTAGGAACAAAGTGATATGCTTAGTGTGTTTTGTAACAGAAGACCTAATACCAGCTGCCTGGTAATACGGACTTGTTATGCTTGCTGAAAATTAACAAGGATTCTCCCACTGGTTTAAATGGATTTTTATGAAGGCTGTTAGACACAAGACAACAAGTATATTTGCTTTCCTTAATAAACTAAGACAATCTTAATACAACACTGACAGGAATAGAGCTCCTAAACTTTGGGAGATGTTTACTTCTGGGTTAAAAAGTTTTGGATGAAGCCCATTTTTGTTCAAAAGAGAACATCAGGGGTGTTATTTTGAGCAAAAAATAAAATCTCAACTCCTGCTATACAGAAGAACTGAAAACTGTGATTAAAGCCAGAGGGTTTTTCCTAATAGCAATGTTCCTCATAGAGTAAAGCAGAGGAAAGAGAGTCTGGATAGGGATCTGGATTTGTTCCTGGATCAGTATAAAATATGGGGGCTCACACTGTGAGAGCAAAGTCTTTATGGAAAGGACAATCTGCAAATGTTACCAATAAACGTGTTACTTGTGACAGGCAACAAGCAGCCGGAGACCAACAGACATTCCCTCAGGAAGACCAAAGGTTTAGAGCTAAGAAAACAGAGGCTGAACTGGGAGAGCTGCTGAGATGGAGGCAGTGATGCTGCTCACTGGAGATACTGACCTGGCAGTTTATGAACCACCATTCCTCTGTTTGTGGAATTTCTCAGCTATTTGAATCTCTTTTTTAATAACAATTTTTGCACTGCATTTGGAAGAGGCAAATAATTGCAAATGTTCCATATTCAAAAGTCAAATTGCCATTGTTTTTATTAGGTTTGGTTGGCCACAAATCATACAGAATGTGTCTTAAGGAGATATTTCTCTTATGAAGATTCAGGTTTACAAATAAAAACAAACAAACAAAAAAATATCACCCAGCCTTAATGAGCTTTAAGAAACCTTCAAATGCAAACTAAGGAAGGCAGGGGAAAGAAGTCAAAATACTGAAGGCTGAAACAGCACATACAGCTGTGCACACATTTCTCCTACAGACCGATCTTATCTAGAATGACCTGTCTGAAATTCATCCCCATTCCTGCTCCAACAGGACTAAAGTTTCATATTTGTGTTCATTCTTCGGTCTGGCTGTGAGCACTTCCAAAATTAACATTATTCTGTACATTTAGTAAATACCAACAGCAATTTTTTTAGACTTCCTTTCGAGCTCATTCCAGTCCACTTAAAACAATCACCATATTTATGTCCAACGTCTCGAAGCTGGCTAATTTATCAGTTTTGCTTCAGAAGAAGGGATGGCTGTCTGTGAATAAGAGCCCGAATGAAGTGGAGCTCAATGCAAGCCCATTTCATTCAGTTAATTAAAAGCTTCACGTATTTCAAGGAACAATAGCTGCCTTTCAGCACTTGTTTGCTTTTAGTTCCCCTCTTTGGCAACAACAAAGTGCATTTTACAGTAAACTGTCAGCTTTCAAATCGATTTCAGAAATGGAAACAGACATCAGGGTTTTCTATGTCAGGCACAGCTCTGCCTTTGTCATTGTGACTGGCACACACAACTGGTGCAAGTTATGCGAGCATCTCAACGTGGACACTGGGCCAATGTAAGTAAACTAGTTATGTTATAAGAGAAGGCCAGAAATAACCCACATCTCCTACCAATGCAAAGAATAACTGGAAACAGAAAAGGTCAATGAAATGAGTCAAAACAATGAATGACAGCAGAGCGAATTTTACAAATCCCCATTACATCATCCAGGGAAAACAAACTGTGCTCAGCCAGAAACCACATGGTCCAGCTTGTGATGATCCCTCCTTTTCATATTTCCATTGGTTTACGATCACTGCCATGAAAATACTCAGGTCCCTATTTGCAAATGCAGTCTGCATACCTGGAGCTTTAGAACATAATAGTGCAAATTGCCCCGCCATGACAAAACCTGATAAGCCTTTTCCCAGACAAAGGATGAAATAATGCACGTTCGTTTGAACTCCACAGACAGACAGAAAGCATAAAAAAGCCCCATTCTCCTGCTGAAGATTTTCTGGAAAAGCCACGTGGAGCAACTTTGCACATTCCTCTGTCTAAATGGACTGTATAGCCACTTAATTTTTATTCACTTTGAAACAGAGATGTTTTCTTTGGATACATTAGCATTGTAGCTCTTTTCACGCAGCATGAAATCCATGGCTGGTTCACTTGGCCAGAACGCTCTGTCAAATACCTGAAACACTAAGTGCTTGTGTTTAGTGTATATAACGGCATGGAAATATTTATTATATTTTGTTGAGATGAAATGACTTCACTGGTTGTCAGTTGTGCCTCTAAGATTATGAACGTAAGCTGAAGGTACATGCCCTGATTTCACATTGAAATTCTTCTCTTTACCCGACAGTCTTTACAGCCTGCTGACTGCAGCCGTGTGGTCTTTGGATATCAAGTTATACTTACTTTGTACAGTGAGAGAATAGCTCTTTGCAGGGACTGTTTTCGAGTTTTTCCTCTGTCTGTTGGATAAGATCTTGACTGACTTCTGGAACGTAGGCTGGAGACTGGGGGGAGAACAGAGGGGCACATTATCTCTATGACGAGGTGCAGATTCTCCTCTGTTAGCATGTAAAAGACACATTCATTATTTATTCCCTGCACTGCTTCAATTCAATTCCAGTGGTTGTGTAAAAGCAAAGGAGCTTTACGTCAAACAGCAGTAAAATAGGATACCGTGGTAACTCACTCCACATTCCACTCTATCCTCATATTGCTTTTCTGCCTTCTCCTGTACCTTCACCTCCTTGCCCAGCCTCATGAATATGCAGGACCTGCTCCTTGCCAATTCTTTGAACTGCTCCCTTGCATCCCATGAAAAATGTGCTGGCCTGAACTGTGTACAGGCCATTCTCTTAAACAAAAGAGAATTTGCCCAGTGTTTTCACTTCACTGATGATTCATTGAGCTGTCTGAAAAAAAAAAAAACAATCTTTTTTTTTTTCTTCTTTAAACTAGCAATTTCAAAGAAAAACAAGAGCAGAGCATTCGTATGTATTGATTTTTATATCAATAATATAACAAGATGTGTGCAAAAGTGCCTGGATGCTTTAATTCATCATTAGAAGGACAAAAATAATCTGTCAGTTTTAAAATAATCAGCTCCTTTTTGATATATGTCAACCAAGCACATAAACTCTTTTCATCCTCTCCTCCCCCCGGAGAGATCGTACATTCAGCTCCTTCAAAAAGCCCTTACCAAAGAGAGGTCTTTTGCAATATGCCTTGATGGTTAACCAGTTTAAGACCTTTGGGACTAATTATCTATAAAGACATTTTTTAGGCAGCCCACATTCTTACTCATTAAAAGTATACTGTAATTATATTAAAAAAGTGTAAATGCACGTACATGAGTGTGTGTGTGCAGCTATTTATAGACATTTTCACATCCACATGAAAACCCCTGTCTATAACCAACAGGATTTGGGACATTTCAATTTACCCAGGCACAGATGACAAGAAACCCCTCCTGCGGAAGATGTAAGCGCTTGGTAAGGTTCCCCATCCATGGCCATGACTACCAGATGTACTCAGTGGGTGGGTCATAGAGCAGCATCACTCATTCCTGGCCAGATGTTCTCATTAACTCACCCATAGTTAGAGATATCTTGGCAAGCACTGAAATGCATTGCAGGCAGAGTTCAAAAACACTGGGAATGAGGACAGAAGAAGGGGCAGAGGTAGAACCAGATAAAATCTCCACCATGGTGAAAGCAGAACTAAGTCTTTTATCTTTTCCATCCACTTGCTGAAATGTGAATTTGAGCCTGGCTTTGTCATGAAAAACTAAGTTTTTCCACTTAAATGTTTTTAAAGGGGCCCATTTAAACTGTGCGCATGTTGTGTAATGCAGCTCCCCTATTTAGCCTTGAAAGACAATCTGCAGAGTATGCTGGATATCACTGACCTCACTCAAAAATTTTCCCCATTTCCACCATATATTCCTCCGTTTAATAATCAAAAGAAATCCAGGGAACACCCGCTTTTAATCACAAAGTATCTTGCTAATAATTAAGGAGTCTCACAGTGTTTTGGGAAGCAGATGAGCCCCATATTCTGGGGCTGAGAACTGTAGAACAATCTCAGGACGTTGGAAAACCTACAGAAATTCCTAACCATGGGTAACCGTGACTCAATCTAAGTCCTAGTTTTAGCTCAAGGGAATAAAGAGAGATAAGAGAGTGAAGCAGTGAAAGAAGCAGGAATAAAACCCAGCCCTTCTTTTTCCAGACCTACAGCTTCTGGATTGAAGATGTGGGGAAAAAACACAGGAAAGGAGAAACAAAAACAAAGAAAAAGACTTTTTAAGGAATATTCAGACAGGAACCAAAGGCCAATGACCAGCAGCATTTCAGCTAATTTTGACTAGGAACCATGGATTAACACCCCTTATTTTATAGACTGCACAGTTAATGGGGTGTGCTGTACAGGCTCAAAGGCAACCCAGAGCCTATATGTGGCTGCACGAGCCTCTGCTCTGACACATGGTTATCCTGACCATCTCTGATTTATGGGATACAGAAACACTGCTGAGCTCCAAAGCCTTTGTGCTGCTGTGGCTCAGGAATATATTTTCTAATGTGAATCAGAAAAAATGATACTAGGATTTCTAGATGAAATTACTGCCAGTAAAATCTAGCATTTGCTGTAGATTTATAGATTAAATTGGCAACAAAAAACTATGTATTAAACCCCCTAAACAAAGCCCTAAACTAAAATAATGAGACATTTAGACCAAGTGACTTGATTCTTACAGATGTTAGTCAACTCCATTTCTCAGTGTCTTCACTGGGAAGAAACACGCCTTGGTGGTGGTGTTGAAAACCACACACAAATTTACTGCACAGTTGCTTGCTTACATTGCCATCTCCTAAAGTCCTCAGAGCTTTGAAAAACATCTTGTTTACTCTAGTCCCAAATTACAAATAAAGGTCCTTACTGCGGATAAACAGATTTGGAAATGCTGCATGCCTCTTCCCCTTTTCCATATGTCTGTGTCCTCTCTGCTGCCAAAGTTACAGCAATACAGCAATAGTTCAATCAAATTTTGTCTCAAATCAAAGAATGTTTAAAATATATATATATATATATATATATATATATATATATATATATATATGAACATAAACTAATAACTTTTTCATAAAGTTGAAATGAAATTCTTACAGAGAAAGGTGAAGAATGAATGAAAAAAAGCCCCATAAGACAATGTGGAAAGTACTTTAAAAAGGCACTAACTGTGATTCCTTTCTCTGCAAATGAGGTAATAAGTACAATTGCAGCCCTGAGCTTCAGGAGAGCCAACTTTGACCTTTTCAAGGACTTACTTGGACACATCCTGTGGGTTAAATCATTGGTGGCACAGATGAATTTGTTGACACTAAACACCACTTTTTCCAAGCTCAAGATTGGTGCATCCCAAGGAGTTAGAAATCAAGGAAAAGTGGCAGGAGATCCATATGGGTAAACAAGGATCTTGTGGAAAAACTCACATGGAAGAAGAACTTGCTTTAGCAGGGGTCTGGACTAGAGGATCTCCAGAGACCCCTTCCAGTCCCTATTGTTCTGTGATTTGTGGAGGACAGAGTCACCACTTGGTTTTTCAGAACCACCCATCATTGACCTTTGAGTCTTTGCTTCCTCTGAACAAAGCACAAGCAAGCCAGCAATATCAAGTGAAGACTTACAAATACACTGACATTTTGTGCATGGACTAGAGTATTACAGCCTAAAGCAAACACTGTACTAAATCACTTTCTCTAACAGAAAACACCTTTTTCTCAAGCTGATCATTTCCACCTACATCCATAGGGTAGCAGGAGGAATGGTGTCAGCACGCAGACCTTCATGTTTAGAACAGAGAGAGGCAGGACCCCCACACATACAGGATGAGGTACCTACCTTGTCCAACCCTGCACAGTCCTAGGGAATCTGTTTATGACCCTTTAATAAGGAATAAGGCTTTCCTTAAGACTTCACAGTTCCCACTGCTCCCATTAAATAATGATTCTCTTTGAGTACTGTGTGTATCTACAGACTTCAGATCTTAAACAAAGCCAGAAACAATTGCAAAGCCAAACACAGCTCATCAACCTACTTTTGCTCCTCTATCGAACAACTGGGCAGCACAGGTTATGAATGTAAGCAAGCATTTGGATCCCAGGAGTAAAAGCTTCCAAAGGTAACACTTCAACTACTCACAGAAGAAAAAGTTGCTACTTCCCTGGAGAGGTGCAAAAGGTTTCTGCAGTGTAATGAAATGGTTATTAACTCTCTCCCACTGCATTATAGGTACTGACTGTAAAAGCAAACTTGGCTTTCACAGGGGAACAGACGCACCTTTCTGAGCATATTAAATGTGCTGCAGCAGCTGGGAGACCCATGCACCATGATTAACTCCATTCCTTCTGAGCATGAGAGAAGGGATACTCTGCCAAAACACCTGCAGAAACCTGTTACGTTGCCTTGTATTCAAAACAAAGCACAGAGTAGTTTAACAAATACAATTCTGTATTTTCTACATGACTATACTGTTTCTGGAAAACAGGAGATGGACACGCAGTGAGTGCTGGTGACATACTGAGAAAAACAGGCATTTCTAAATAATTTTTTTCTAATTTAAAAGACAAAGGACGGCCTCCTAGCTGCTCTTCCAGCTCCAGTAATGGCTTGAGAACAGCTGAGATGTCACACACTTGTTCAAAGTTAGTTGAGGTTGTATCAACAAAACTTGGAGTCTCTTCCAAACTGGACCTGCAAGACAGTTTTACTAGGAGGTTCATTTCAGCTTCTCTCCATTCTTCTCCACTGGGATGCAATGACTGATAACAGCACGGTAGGTAAGACTGAAGCTGTGTGCCTTATCTACTACAAATACCACCCATCAATAGTTCTTGGTGGGCGCAGAGGGCACCAGCTTGACAATACAGTCTGTGTTTGCTGCACTGCCATCGTTTGTCCCTGACAGTCTGAACCATGCCACGCAGCTTTACCTGTGCTACACCTATAACCTTCCGTATCACAGCCCTCAGCACCTCACAAAAGCACCAAAAAGAAGCAAAATATGATATGAGAATCACATGAAATCTTCCAGGCTGCATAACTCGCTATTATCTGTTATTTTAAGCATCATGTTGTATCAAGCTACTTTAAAATGTAAACTCTTTTGACAGACTGTAAGTTTTGCCACAGGCAACTTCATTCAGCCCTTCAAGACACAACATTGTTGACCTTCACTGAACAGGACAGAAAACAAATAAGCCTCCTCATAAGATCATGCCTATACACTCGACATGGTACTTACAGCATTTCTCTGATGGTGTTTCCCCTGTGACTGTGGGAAAGGCACCCAGCCTTTGTCAATGGACCAGTTAAGCAAACTTGCTGTAAAACAAGCTGAAACACCACAGGAGGCATTCAGGAGATTATTGCTTTTAATTTTACTTTTTGATTAAAACAAGTAATTTGTTGTACTTTCTCCCAGACAGAACTGCTAAGTCTTTAAAATAAGTGAGACTGGTACAGAAGTTGCCCCAAGATCTGTGGAAGTGAAAACAGGGGAGCAGGTGGCAGAGATCTGCAACTAAACGAGTAACAGCATTTTCTTGATAACTCAGTCAGTTGGGGTTCTCCTTTCTGAAAGCAAGGTGGGGTGAGCAGCAGCTGTCTCCAGTGATTTCAGGTACTGTGTGGGGCACAGAACAGATGAACGGTGACACAAACGTACCCAAGCCTTTGTGGTTTTGGTTTATTGTCTGTAAAGCTCCTGTTTCTGAAGACATGTTGAAGGGTGCTTTTATGCTGAGTGCTCACCAAAAGAAACCCGCAGCTTTGGGCAAGCAACCTCTGCTTTATTATTTGATTCCTCCTTAGTAATAAGTATCTTTTTTGCAAATGAACAGCCTTGCTTCAAAGATATTCAGTCACCGCTGTCTTCTACATAAAGAAATAGCTTTCAGAGCCACGAATTTCAGGTAACCATTCAGGTCAGAAGGAGAGATGGCACTGACTTTTGTCAGACTGACTTTTCAATGAACAGAGTCTTTAGTCCAGAGAGATAATGGCGATACTTTATCCTTACGCAGTGCATGTCTTCTAAGAACCACAAAACCTTACAGCTCTTGCACGATTAAGCCCTCATCAGATTGCTGGCAATCCCACAGTATTTTGAAGAACAGGATGGTGAAGAATTCTGTTTTGCAGAAGTGTTGATGATATTCATCCATGACTGACAAAGTCCTACTGAGATAAATGAAAACCAGAGGTGCTACGAGTCCTCAAATCAGTTAGTTTGTAGCTTTTGCAATTAGTCAAAAAGGAAGAGAAATCTAAAAATATGGGTTTGTCTTCTTATAGCAACTCTTGCCACTGGATGAGTCATCATGGTATCTTGAAGCACAATTGTTCATAACAATGATGTGGACCAGAAAGACACAGCAGTTCTTAGAATGAACAGACTTCTTACAAACGTTATGATTATAACTGCTCTCCTGGCAAGTTTCAGACGTGCAGCCAAGATATTGAAATTATAGGTTACTTTAAAAGTCACTTGCACAAAACAAATAATGTGCAGCATATGTTATGTCTCAGGTTATGAAAACATTCCACAGCAAACTAACTTAAAACAATTAAAAATGTTTCATTCGATGGACAAAAGTTCAAGCCATAACTTTTCTTGAGCTGTCTTTGTTTCCAAGCACATCTGTCTTAATGATGTCTGCATTTTCAGATTCTGACAGCAATTTTCTACATATATCTATAAATCTGTGTACAGATTTGCTGCTAGTGAAGAACTCAAAGCTACGGAAGAAGCAGGCTAAAATGAACTGTACTGTGGGATGGTGACTGGTGTGATGAGAACAGTTCATTCACAAAGACCTGGAAGCAATCGTCCCATCCAGTTGTTGTGACACTGTATTTAATTTGCTGTCACACAGCTGTGGCCCAGGAGACCAACAAGAGAGAGCAACAGTTTGTGTCACGTGCACTGTCACATGCAGCACCATTTCTGCTGTTGCTCTGGCACATCACATCCTTCTACAAAGGAAGGCTCATCTAGCAGGGGGAGGCATTGAAGGGGCGGTAGCAGCAGTGTGACTATCTGCGGTGACTCTGAGGCCAACACTCATAAGGAGACATAAGGACAGTAATTAAACTGGCTGCTAGAAGAAGGGAGCATAGTTAGATGTATGTAAATCATCTTGGCAGCTGCATGGTAGATGTAAAATCTGGGAAGAGCAAATTTAAGTGCTCAAACTATACATGTTTTCAAAGGCGAATGCTCATAGAAGGCCGTAGAGCATCAGGTGCATAGAGCATAGAGCAACCTGGTGCGACAAAGGTTGCCAGCACTGTCACAGCCTCCTGACTCCTTTTGGTGTTAAGCCCAAAAATGTCGGAATGTTCTTTTTTCTTGCCCGTGTCTGATCTTGCCTGCTCAGATTTAGCAGTATTTGTTGTAAACAGCCAATTCTACATCAGGAGCAGCTGCAACATTTTAAGTAATCAACTTCTGCATTTTCTTTTTATTTTTTTGTCCTACCACAAAGTCATCTGGGTCTGTATGAGGCAAACCAGTAAAGCACAAGGCTTCATAATTCCAGGATATTTTCTTTGAGATGACAGATGTGAAATTGGCAGTGAGGTAGATGGGGAACATGGAACGCAGCTGTATTATTAACAGCAATTCATCTATTAATACAGCGTGCAGACATTACCTGAGGATCGGGGGGGACATACAGCACTGCATGCGCATCATGAGAGCTAACCCTTCCAGTGCAGACCAGTTGCACCAGCCCTGGGAACCGGACGATGTTAAATATCTCACCCAAGATTACAAAAGCGGTTCATTGACCCACTCTTATGAAAAACAGCACAGTCTTGTGCCTCTGAAACAAACAGCAGTTTCAGAAGTGAGAGCAAGATCACTTGCTGGTAGCTAAATGAAGCAAATCAGCAGTGCCTATTAACTGTGGAGTTTGTTTTGTAGCTGCAAACCAATCTGGAGCCAGGATGAATCTGTTTTCCCTCAAATTCTACTAAATTATCAAAGGATTTGTTGAATCAGAAAAAAACAACTGAAGGAAGACAATAGAGCCCTCAGCGAACAGCTGAACATGTTCTTCTGCCTGGAGGGGCTAATCCATCACAAAATGCTAACAGCCTCAGTTTATGAACTTACATATTGTAATAGACATGATCTAGCTTCAGGCTGACTTGCTTGCTCCAGACTCACTGGGCTGCTTGTCAGGCTTCAGCAAACCCGTGGGTAAGGAAAGAAGTTTCTTCTCTGGGTTTCAAGAATCTTTCCTTTCTGGCGACTGGGCACAAATTGCCGTCTATGAACTGTGTCATTCCTTGGACAACTGAGCAGCCATTGCGGTGTCTCTTCTGACTACGGCATGGGAAGCACATGAAGCATTTTTCATGCTCTCCTGTTAATCACCAGCAGGCTCTGCTATCTAACCAGACCTTATCATGTCCATTCTCAGCAGACCGTCCTGTAGTTGCAACAATTGAAATGTTCTTTTCTAGAAACCATATTTCTGCTCTTGATGGTGACAACTGCGATGCAAATAGCGTGAGTCAAAATGTTTCCCAAACAAAAACTTTCAATCCAAAGTGTGGTTTTATTGGAACGCTAAATTATTTGGTTCGGAGAAATTTCAAGGCATAACCACAACTTTAATTCCAGAGCAACAAAAGAAGGGAAAAGATTGCCTGGATCAAGGAGAAATTTCCTCCTGGCACCTAGAGGTGACCAGAGGAAATCTTTCAAAGCTCCATAAAAGTAATTTTGAAATAACAGAATGTCTCAGGGGACAAAATTTAGTTGCCTCATCAGCTTCTTTTGCAAGTCCTGTGAATCAGCTGCAGGCTTTACGCTCCTCAGATAAATAGAACCACTCACTGCAATCCCAACCAGCCATGGGGTTGCTGGTAAAGTTTAGATATACATATATAGACAAACATAAACTGGTCACCACAGAAGCTCTGCTTTTGACTTCAATTAGTGAAGAACTGGGCTCCACAACAAGTCCATAGCAAGATATTTTTCAGTATCTTTAAACTCTGTTGCTTCTCCACTCACACTGTTTCAATCAATCTTTGGAAACCTTCCTACAGAGGTTTCTTCACCTCCAAAAGAACTTTCCCTTCTTTGTGTAGACACAAAGGTTTATAGGTTTAGAGGTGCTCATAAACTAACCAGATGAAATTGTTTTGTAGACATGAAGGGGAAGGAAAGTATGTTTAACTTGTTTTTGCCTTTTCCCCCTTTGAAAGCATTTTGCAAACAGATTAAAGTGTAAAACCAGATGAAGTGCTCAGTGTCAGTAGCTGTCAGTAGGATGAGCAGTTTAAGAAAACTAATACTAACCAAAGTCAGGCTACTCACGCAATCCCTGGCAGTGACACTGGTTCAGAAGGTAAGCTTTATTTAGCAGCCCCAGCTGAACCGCTGCCATAGCGTATTTCTACAGCCAGACAGACATTTGGTCACATCTTTTGAAACACACAGCGTTCTCCACATTAGTGGCAACAAAGATACAAAGATGACAGGGCAATTTTGACAGCTTCTGTTCTCAGAAGGTTTTTTTCTCTGTCCACGTGCCCTTAATATGTTTGGACAGCATCCAGTGTCCAGCCTCGTATCAGAACCTTTCTGCCTTTTAACATCCTCCCTCATCATGGATAGCCTAAAAATTAGTAATTAAACTTATGTTGCAATAGTCTCAGCTTGGCTTCCTCTGCTGAACCGAATGTCATTTGTTCCATTAAAAAAAAAAAATAAAAAAATCTCTGAAACTATAAACATACATTTACAACATCAACATTATTGAATGGCTTTCTTGCAGGAAAACAAACAGATGCCTCTTGAATTCACTCCTCTGAAACATAAGCCTGTAAACATCAGTAACCCTTGCCTTGCAAGCCATTCTCGCACTGAAGTCCATGAGCTGTTTGCTTTGAACAAAGGTAACTCAGGCATGAAGGCCCAATCCAGGTCACGCTTAAGCCTGTTCTGCTTGATCATTTTCAGTGGGGATTTTGCAGATTGTGCCTTCATCTGTTTTTTCACACAGGAGGTCAAAATCCCAGGGAAATATCTGAATGGAGAAACTAAAATCCAACAGAGCGTTTGGGAAGGCCTTGGAAAAGATTAGAAAGTGAATAAATAAATATCAGTCAGGAAATGGCGGGGTACTCACAGAAAGGCTGGAAACAGAATCATAGGATCATAGAACTGCTCAGGTTGGAAAAGACCTCTAAGACCATCAGGCCCTGCCACAACCTGACCACACTACCCCACCTCCAACAGTCCTCTGCTAAATCACGTTCCTGAGCATGAAAGCAAGAAAAATCACTACCAAGCACTGCTGGAAACAGACCATTCCCTACTCACCTGTGTCACCCAACCCATTAACATGGTAATTGCCTTTAGCAAAGAACTGAGAGAGGAGACATTTATTGCAGGAGATGACACACTGTTTGCAGTGCATTTTCCACTCTTTCTCTGCTTTGCTTGTGGAACAAACAGCATCTGTGCTAGGATGATAATCTTGCTATATGCTGAGATTTTGACTTAGGTTTGACACAAGCTCGACAAAATAATAATAAATTAACGTACAAACTGAGGCTTAGCGTGAGTTAAATGAGTTTTCTAAGTATAGCTGTAGTACTGAAAAAAACAGCAACAACAAAATGGAATGGTTTGAAGTGCCACATTTCCACAACATGAATGTGTTGGTTACTTTACAATCCACCTGTAGTGAAAAGATTGTCTTTAATAATTATTTTCCTATTCTTTATGCTTGTATACAGATATTGTAATGAATTTAAATACATTTATGGTCTGTGAAATGTAAAACATTCCCTTTGGTAGTGCTGTAGTTCTTGATTCCAAGTTAAAATAATGGGAAATCATTAGCTTAGTGATTATTCCAATTGCATTATACCAGCCAAAGATGTCAGTCCCAGGCATCTCACTGGAATTTGCTTGGCCCATTCTTTTAACACTACTCGGTTGCTTAAGTTTGTAGCCGAAGATGTTGATTTTCCAGAATCCTAATTTCCCACTGTTAGGGAAGCAGATGAGTAAGAAGATACGTTTAACATTTTTGATCACATACTTCTTCATTCTCTTCCTTGATGAGGTCAAGTCTACAGTCGCCTGCTACCGATTCTTAGTTTAGCTCAATGAATCTTAAACCCATAGAGGGCCATGAAGATGATCAGAGGGCTGCAGCACCACTCCTACAAAGAAAGGCTGAGAGAGTCAGGCTTATATGCCTTGGAGAAGAGAAGGTTTGGGGAGACCTCATTATGGACTTCCAGTACTTGAGGGGAGCTTAGAAGCAGGAGGTAGACCAACTTTTTATATGGACTGATAGTGATAGTACAAGGGGAAATGGATTTACACTAAAAGAGGGGAGATTTAGGTAAGATGTTAGGAATAAAGTCTCTACTCAGAGGGTGGTAAGACACTGGCACAGGCTGCCCAGAGAGGTTGTGGGTGCCCCATCCCTGAAGGCATTCAAGGCCAGGCTGGATGAGGACCTGAGCAGCCTGATCTGGTGGGGGTCAACCAGCCCATGGCAGAGTGTTGGAACTGGATGATCTTTAAGATCCCTTCCAACCTAAGCCATTCTCTGATTCTATGTTAATGAGCATATTCATTAGCCAAGGGCAGACAAGAACATCTTACAAGTACACCTTTCCAGTTCTCAGATAATCCTGAGCAGACTGCTCTTTATTCACACAGCGTCCTCAGCCTTTTCAAACACCCTGGCTAGTCTCCAAGAGGAGTCACAGCAGCGTGGGGGGCTCGCCTTGCCTGAGCACACAGCTGTGAGCCAGGTTTACACGTGTGGTTGACATGAATTAGCTGAAGGAAGTTTCCATTTTCCAAAGGGTCAAGCCAGAGCACTTCCAGCAAATGCAGGGCAGCCAGAAGGCTTCTGCCCACTGAGCAAGTCATCCTAATGATTTTCCTGACCACAAACGACAAACAGATATGAAGCATCTCCTCTGCATAACAGTTGTGAACTTGGGAGTGTAGCCTCCCAAAAATGACAAGGAAGGAAAAGCTTCAAATAATAACACTGTCTGGGGTAAAAATAATATGGTTAATGGCCATCAACCAATGTGAGCAAGTACACTGTAAATGCAGCTCTCCTTAAACCAAAAGGACAGGGCATAGAGGACCTATGGCTCACGGACCTACTCTGGGGCATCACCACCGAGGTACAGCAGAATTCATGTTATTTCTGTAGGTTCTTGTGCAGTTTGGCTTCATTGCAGGAGACAGAAATGCTCAGTAAGTGTTTAGTAAACTAACATTTGTATTATAAACAGTGGGTAAAGGATGAGGAAATAGGACTTGAGCAAACCATGAGAAAATGCATTTTAGTCTGAGACCACAGCAAAGGAACTGCTCATCAAGGCAACAGTGATTTTTCAGATTCCTTTGATGCACTTTATTACTGCCTGGCTGCAGTGACAGAAGAATGCTTATTAAAATGCTTTCCAACTAGAAAGCATTAATTTGAGTAACAAGGTTGCCATACTGCTGCGCAAATATTTTCCCAGAATCAAACTTCAGAAAGATGAGCTGAGAAGGGAACTTTCCCGGATGAAGATGTAGTGATGAGCAGAGATACTGACTGTGTTATCTCTGGAACAATAACAAGAGTTATATATTGATTTACCCGGAGACTGGATTATGCATTGATTATGGTAGCTGCAAAGCAGGGGTCTAAGTGATGCTATAATCTCTGGCTAAAATGGTGCCTACAGAGTAGTGAAGTCAATAGAAGAGGGAGATGAGAAGTCCATTGAGTCATGGGGTAAAGTCCCAGGGCAATTAATTAAATGGCAAAATTCTCCTTGGCTCAAGTAAGGCCAGGATTCCTACTTTAGTATTTAGCATCGTGCAAAGTCTACTAATGGGAACCCAAAGGACACAGTGAATAACATTTGGAACAAGTAAATAATTCTAGCCCACCCTAAGTCCAAGTAACACATTGTGTTCAGACAGGCACTTCATTCATTTTGTATTTCAATTGGGCCCTTAATGAAATGCACAGGGTTTAGAAAAACTTGAGAACTAGCTCAGAAGACAGCTCTTGGACCAAGCCTTAACGGACCATCCGCAGTACTGGTGAAAAGCAATACTGTGCTGACCTTTTATCACCAAGATAACAAGCTTACAAAGGAGCAGAGATGACTTGCTGGACATAAGTGATGTAAGCTGAATACGTACCGGAAATGTAGCAGAGTAGAAAAGAGTCTCAGAAGGCTCCCTTTGGAAAATGCAAACCCTCATCTCATATTTTACTGTTCAGGTTGCTTTACAGAAGCTTAATGTATATTGTGGGCGTTTTTTACTCCCTTTGAGCTTCACTCACAGTGACGTTCAGCTTTTACTTTGGCCTCTCCTAAAACTAATCATCAAATCTTCCTAGAAGGCATTTAGTAAAACTAAACAGAGGAAGAGATCTCAACACTGGAATCTGATTCCTGGTATGACCTGCCCTTCCACAGACGGGATTCAGCCAGAACCATTAAGAAGTGATGCATGAAACTTTTCTTACAGGATATGGAAGCCTTTAGTGATCAGAGAAGATGACTCACTCAGAAGCATAAGTGCCAAAGTTTGCATTTACTTTCATGGTGAAAATAAGAAGGGAGGAAATGTCAAGGAGAGAACAACATGCAGGAAAAAATGCTTGCCATCAAGATTAAAGCAATGGTGTGCAGAAAGAAAACTCTGTGGCAAAGTGCAGAGCTAAGAATGGGTGTTTGTGAGCCTGGACTCAGCTGCATGACTTTCCCCAATAGAAAGGCTCATAAATCATTTTAATTTCATCTCACCCACATTACATAAGTATTTTCTTCTGCAAAAAGAACGGAGAACTGATAGAAGAGAAGAGCATTTTTTAACCAGCGGACAAATGGAAGGCCAGGCACTGCTGATCACACAGTTTTCCTTTCATAGGACTTTTTCCTCCCTTCCTTATCCTATAATTGTTCATACAAACAAAGACACATTTCCATTTAACAAAATACCCATTGCTCTCCATGTCTGGAATAAGCAGGTTACTGTTGCATACAGCCAACCTCTGCAGCAAAGAAAGACATTGAAAATGTGGCCTTTATTCTGTGCATTTCCTGGAGGAAAGGCAAGAGAACAGGAATTCAGATAAGAAAACGAACTGTTGCTGTTCTTCATATTCTGTGAGGTGTATTAATGAGGATAACAATACACATCAGTCATCCTATTCAGTAACAATCCATTACATTGGACCCAACAGGGTCCAAATGTAAACCAGAATGGCATATGGAGACTGTCTCAATAGCAATTTAAAATCAATTTAGTGTTATATAGTGTCTTTCAAAGTATCTCAAGGTGGTGGCTTTACAGTGAGAAAGAAAATAATGGGCTAGTGATTTAGTGGAGGAAGGTATGGTGGGTTTCAAAGAGGGCAAAAATGCTGCACTCTGATGCATAACTCTAATTTAAGAGCAGTGCAAAGGTAAATGTATCCCTTTGCTCTTGCAGTACTAGAAGAAGCCCGGTAATGAAGACACGCTGGGTTCAGCTGAACTGAACTGTTCCACGAAGCACTGAGAGCTTTTCTATTTGTAGACAGAACTGGAACCTAAATCTGAAACATTCCCACTCAACTGTTGAGATTAGGAAAAGCCAGGAAATAAATATTTGTGACCAATTCACTTTAGCAGTTTTACCATTATATTTCACAACCTCAGAAATTTTAGACTTCCTGTGGGTTGGACTTTTGCCCTACAGGATTATTAAGTCAAAACGGCAGCTTTAAGTGCCTTTTTCATGGAAACTGTTGTAGCTTCTCTTGAAGAAGCAGGACTCCAGTCAAGGAATCTCAGTGCTGTGGTGACCACAGTGCTGCTCCTGTCAAGATGACCAGTAGATGGGTGTCCCCTCAGGGCATGGGACAGAAGTGGCACACACCTCGTGGGGCACAGGACTCCTGTTGATGAGGCCATCTCACCAGTGCTCATCCTCACAGGGCCTTGAGGAGCGCCCGACTAAACTCTCCCTCCTTGGAGAAGTAAGTTAATATTCTTCAGAGCGTGTGTCAAGATGGCTGGTATCTTCACCCACCTCTTCCATGGGTTTCTGTCTCCTGCTCACCATTCAGGTCAAGCTGCCCAGGAAGCCATGGAAAAGCTTCTGTTTTGGCATTATTAGTGTGACAGTCACACACAGCTCTTACATATCCCTCCCATCAAATATTTCAGAAGGGCCTGCTCAGGGCTATGGGTGCATACCCATACCAAGAGAGAGGGTGTGCTGATGTCTTCAATATGGAAGAAGTAGGGATTTACTTCCTCTTTTTCCCAGATGAGAACCAGAGTTCCTATGTGCCATTTCACCCAGAGGCTTAAGTCACCCATTTTCCCTTCCAGGTGCTAAGGCTACGCTCAGAATTTGTCACTGCTGTTGCCTGTAAGCCAGGGAGCCATGGAAGCCTGACCCACACGTGCCATGCTTGGCCTCAGCCACAACAAAAGGCTGTTAGATGTCTTCTCAGCTGCCTCAGTGAGTGCTCAGGGGCTGCTCAGGATGTTAAAGCTGCGCTGAGACTGAATTGTGGTTATTTGAAACGGTGCCTCCCCCCTCAGCCGTCTGGATGAGCTCTGAGCTCCTTTAGTCGCCTCAGGGCTGATGCTGAACGCTCTCTATGCAGCATTCACTGCTCCCACACGCCCAAGTTCTGCTAACTGTGGTGCGGAGTTGTAACATCTCACAGTGACTGTGTGAGTCACATGAGGTTGTAAGCTCTGGTGTGATGTCTATTCATCTGGGGAAATGTTTTCTTTGCCTTTCTGCTGTACAAGTATTATATGTTTTATTAAATAAAGTGCATGTTCCCTATGCAAATGAATGCATTTTGGAATGAGGATATACTGACACATTATACGTTAAATATGCATGACATTTAACAACCCAAGAGCTAAAAATCATTTATAAATATTAAAGAGCATGAAGTCTCCTTTTTATTTTGATTTTATTTCTGATCTTGCGCTCTGGGAAAAATACTACTTACATTATAAGACTGAATTATCTGTCCAAGAGCCAAACCTATAATTTTATTCTATCAGTCAAGCTGTATGTCACACTATTTTTATATCAAGACAATGAGGTTCTTTGAAGTACAGACACACACCTATTTGAAAGAAACATTCTGCTCTGAAAGCAAAAGGCTTTGGAATCTTTGTCTCTTCTGAGGCACTGAGAGCTAAATGGAGAAATGCAGCAATGCAGCACCTAATGAAAAGATGGTTTCTTTGCTGGCCAGGGCATTTGGGTCCAGATTAACCCCTTCTGACTGCATGCATCTAACCTGGCTTTGACTCACTTACCTTTGATGGCTTAAAGTCCATCCTTTGGAGAATCCTACTTCTCTTTCTACACTGGAAGAGAGAGTAGGCCACCTCAACTCCTAATGTGAATGTCTTTGGTAGGTAGCCACAATGAAAAGAAAGAAAGCCAGACCTTGCTCAAGACGTTTAAGTATTTATTGTGGGGTATACCTATGTTAGAAGAATTATCAGTCAGCCCGTTGCTATGGCACAGACAATTGTACCTCTATGAAGTGTTCTCTCCTACCTATAGGATGGCTTAAACACTTCTCTAGGAAGAAGCAATTAAGAAAAAAAGTGTAGTGATACCAATGCTGACGTTAAAGCTCAACCAGAAGAGTTTTAGTTCACAATAGAAGGCACATAGCTTTGTGTTTGCTTCTGCCCTAAGACAACATAATTCAAAGACATTGTAAGTTTCAGAACAGACAACATCCGTTTTACACACTGAGAAATCAGGTATGCAGGGCAAATATAAAGTGTACAGCATTGCAGAGAATGGAAACTCCAGCTCTGGAGTCCCAGTAATTTGCTTTCCTGCAACACCACTATTTTTTCTTGATGAAGATGAAACTGCTCTCAGCTTGATCCTTAATGACCTCACTAAACTATTCCATGTGCTTCTGCTGCACTGTGGGGCTGCAAGGAAAGTAATAGAGATGGCAGAGTGCAATGGGACATCAATGACAAGTGGCATCTGGAACTCTGCACCAAGACCAGCTGCACTTGGCTGGAATAAACAGCACCGTCCTCCAACTTCCCTGTTCCTGATACCAGCAAAACGCCCTTCTCCATTTCCAGACTGGGATTTGAACAGTGGGAATATATTCCTTGTATATTTGCCCTTCTTTCCTCTGTTGACAGGAATTTTAAGACAGTCACCTCAATGGATGGAAAACAGTGGAACTTCATGTCCTTAATGAATGGGCAGCAAGAACTCACCCTAGCAGTGCTAAATGGCTGCATATGAAGCTAGCCAGGCTCAGGAAATGAAACCAGATCCCCAAATGCAGCCTGAGATAACTGAAAGTATGCACTGAAATTTATGGTAGGAAAATGACTGACTGGAAAATAATAATAAAAACAAGGTCTGCTCTGCCCCTGCACCTCCAAAACATACTGTACCATTTAGACACTTTAGAAAGATATCTGCGAAAAGTGCAATTCACTTTCCTGAAGGTCACATGTATTTGTCTTGTAAAAAAGATGAAGTAGCGCTTGTATGTCTTGGTTACACTCATTAAAGTAACTCAGGACAAATCCTAGGATTGTTGATGTGTTTGAATCTTGATGTTCATTGCTCACTGGCAGCGATTTTAATGCAAAGCTTAAATGTGGTTGGCAAATGACGGAGCCTCCAGCTCAAAAGGGTTAATCCTGGAATCCTGCATCCTGCCCAATACTCCTGCAGCAATCTGTACTTCTGTTAGGAGTGCCACCCTGTGGACACGGCTGCTACCATGAGCTCCTTTCCTTCGGACAGCCCAGAGGTGCAACAGTCAGGAGCTGACAGCAGCAGAAACCAGAACTGGTGTTGCCTCCACTCAGCTCCAAGACACACCACACAATTTCCATCTTGCAAACTTTTGGTTACCTTGGGACAAATTATTGTAGGAGGAATGAAAGTTTTTGTATCATCATACAACATCTGTTACCAAAACCCATCTTTGCTGGCGCTTCCTACCCAGCAGTATATGAAACACCACACATTTGAACACAGTAAGAAATAACCAATTGATGAAGTTGAGGTGTCTTGAACTACTACATGGATGCAGAGCTTTGCATGTAGACAAGAGAGCAGAGAAGCCCCTTTCTCACCCACAGATGACTTAAGCCTCTAATAAGCACAAGTCCATCCTTAAAATCCAATTTTTGGATTAAAATACAATTCTTTTTCTGTTTGTATAGGACTTGCAGGTTTATACACTGGTGATTACCATCATAAATTTTAGGGCTTTAAAATTATATTAGAAAGCCTATAACAACTTTATTTAGCAAAGGTGTGCCCTGCAGCATTCTTTCAGTAATACCACTTTGGCTGCCCCTTACCTCTGGGGTGAGGTATTTCATCATGATTTCCTTTCCCTTCTCTCCCAGCTTTTCATCTGGAGCAATTTCATACTCTGCCTGGAACAGATATAAAGAAATAGTCAATATTTGCACTCGTATTTCACCATTATAACCTCATTTTGGATGTGGTTGTAACTGAATGCTCCTTCTGAAGAATGTGGAGAATAAACACAATTTTTTGATGGAAGTAAAACCTGTACACACACACACAAACCATCCAAAAATCGTCCACAACATTTTGAACAAACCCTGGTGATGTGATTTCTGAGATTACATCTCTTAATTAACGCCAATACAATTTAATTCCTTTATATTTTACAGCCTTGCCAGAGACAGTGTTCAGAAAGTAACGACAGACAGTAACTTCCTGGGTGCTGCTTAAAGAGAAGAAGTGAATACAAAAGGTAACGCTTTTTTTCTCTCAGTAGTAGAGATAGTGATATGTTGTTAATTCTTGCCATGCTGGTATCTCAAGCACCAGGCGAACTCCTTCAGCAGGCCCTGATTGGAAGAATGGGTCTTTCCCATTTATTTACAGGCTTCCCCTGGTCTACCATCCCTTCTACAATGCCACAAGACTTGCCCATCACTTTTAGTCATCCTGGAGTCAGACTCCCTTCAAGGTGGATCTGAGATCCATTTTCTTACACCAATTTCTCAGGATGCAGATAAAACAAGAGAGAAGACAACACAAGGAGCAAAGTATTACTGGTGCATTACAAAGACATGAATCACTTTAGTTAAAGTTTTGGAATCATGGAAGGCATTCAAATTAAAAACATGCTTCATAGAGTCCCAGTTACAAAATGATAACGACAAATTCTTCTAGGCGTTCCAACTTGGCACTGCCCAGGGTACAAAGATTCAGCCTTAGGATCAAAAGATTTTCCAGGAAAAAAAAGTCAGCCCAGCAGTTTTCATGACCGCTTGTATTAGAAAAAGGTTCCCAGATAATCCTGCCAAACCAATTAAGTAACCCGGTCCAATACAAGCTGTTTGAGATGATAAATGAGGAGGAAGTCAAAAAAAAAGGTAAATCAGACTGAGCTGGCAAACACTGCGAAGTACAAACTTCAGAACTGCTGCCCACTCAAAGATGTATGTACTGCTCTGACTGTGATGCAATAAATCTGAAGGAAGGAAGGCTGCAATGGATACCCAACCAAAGCAGATCCAGGAATGACACAAAAAAACACAATGCAGTAATAATGCTACTACCCACCTATCTGTCCAGAGCTGATTTAGCTATTGTAGCTTAAATCTAAAGCTACGTACTTACACATACACATAGCAAATTGCTTGAATGGTCTAGAATTATGGTCTGATTTGGTTTGGGAAATGACAGTGATGGCAAAAAGAAATACCAGACAAAGCTGTACTGCTGATGACAAATGCACTGAAGGCTGAAATCCACAAGAGCTGTGCTTCTGTTTTAGTGGCCATTTTGTGGATGAACTGATTATGTACCCCCAAAACTTATTAGAAGGGTTTAAAAAAAAAACCAACTATCTTTCATCCATTTTCCTGTCCTTGTAGATGGTATCTAAACACAGGTTGTTTCAGCCCTGGAAGCACGGATAATCTCAAATGTTTACAGCACCTTAACAGGAGTCTTCTCCACAATTCCTTGCTACAGCATGAAGCAATGGCAAGGGTAATGTAAGGCACAGTTACTTAAAAGGTCAGAGTTGCACCTTACTTTGCCCCTTACAGTTCGTGGTTGGGTCCACACACAGACTAGGAGATTTGCATCTAAAAGAAAACTAAAGTAATGTATTTAAAGAGAAAATAATTCTACTTAAGCAAAACTTCTTGCACATTAGACTGCCAAACAAAGAACTCCTTGGAACAGCCTTGTCACCGAAGAGTCTAGGAGAATTACTGTCCTCAAATCAGTGCTACTTACAAATGAACTAATAACAGCCACTTCTTTCTCCTTGGGCTACTTTCAGATTCTGAATATTCTGCCATACTTTCCTGAACAGGTCAGAAGAAGTTGGGCTAACAGATTTCCTAAAGCATCTGTCTCCGTTATCAAACATTGGTCATCACATCAGCTTGAGACCTGCACAACGGTGATTTGGAACATCAGATATTTATGTATGCGTGGTGAGTGCCTGGCAAGTATCAGTGTCTCCCCTTGGAGCTGGATTGGTGAAATAAAGAATGATCGTGCTTTGGAAGTTAAATATTAAGACATGTAAGCCAAGATCTTAGCTTATATAAATGGAGAAATGTGAATTTCTCAAACAGGTCATAAATTTGGATACAGTATCTCATGCATTTGGTCTGTTCCAAAATAGCCACGTCCTCTTACTGATATGGGCAAAAGTGCTTCAGTAATCTCTTGACAAAATGTCTTCTTGAAGATGTTGTTTGGCCATACAACTCTCTGACAACAACAAGGGTTTATGGTTTATGGGTATACAGACTCCAGAAAAGCAGCACCTGATACAGATCACAATAAATAGTTTGCTTGGTAGTAGCAGATCCTGCTAATATATCAGTTCTCTAGTGAAGAAAAACTGATTCAAAGTCGTCCTCTGCCACCTGCAGTACATAGTAGGGTTATCAAAAACGCAGTGTCCAATCAGAACTATAGAACAGTAAGTGAACAGGGACAGAGCTGAAGGAAGAATTTTTGCAGGAATTGGATCAGTGTTTTGAAGTGCACTTCCTGATGGGATTCAACATATGCAGAACTGCAAACACACACAAACACACAGAGAATCCCAAGATAGTTGGGAAGGGATAAAAACATTTATTTATACTTGCATTTGCCATGCTCAGAAAATGCTACAGGATGGTGGCGAAGGCAGGAAGTGACAGACAAGTGAAGGTGTGAAAAGGAACTATAGCTGTGAACAGTGCTGATTTCACTGCAGCTCAAGTACTGTAACCTGCTTCATTTCGTTTCTGAGTTCATCATTATTTCTCCCCTCAGTGCCACTTCTGAGCCATTCAGCACCACAAGGCAGTGGTGCACTGTCAGCCATAGATTGCTACTGCAGCTCAAGTACAGACTTAAAGAGTCACTTCCTCGTGTTCCCTCTGTTGCATGCCTGGGAAACGGACCAACATCCTCGACTCTCAATCTTGTGCTTAAATCACAAGATACATTCCCTTCTTCCACAGCACTCAAAAGCATGGCTAAAATTTGCAAATGCCTAATTGCTAGAAATAACATTATTAGTTAAAATCCATGTGGAACAAAATATTTTCCATTATTCCTTTGATGAATCCAGGCATGTGTTTCAAGGCTCCTGCTCTGAAGTCTAATAGCTTCTCCATGCCCTAGTTAGGTCAGACAGGGCCCTATTCATAGCTCATAACTGAGGGGAGGATTTACGATCACTCTGACTACATGGGACAAGCCGCAGGGAAGGCTCTCTCTGTGGACAGGCATGGATCCTTCCGTTGAAATAGCGAGAGGATGTGGGCTCACTGCCATGTGCTGCTAACTTGTCTTTTGGCTGCTTTTTTGGAGGTAGTTTTTTAGGTGGCTCCTACTTCTAGAGAAGCAGCCCTAGCTACATATACCCATAGGTGTGCAAAGTGCCTGTCCCTCTGCAGCAGCCATCCCTGGGATGGACCACAAGAGATGGGATGGGGAAATGTGATGGTGGCCTTCTTTGTGATGAGGCCATGGCCTCAGGGATGACCAAGAAAGGGCTGGATAGAGTCTGCAACCAACAGACAAGATTAAGCATCGAGCAAAAAAGAGAACTCTGGATGAAAGCTGGCTGAGTCACCAAGACTAGTGAGGCTCACATGAGCAACCTTAATTCTGACATACTGTCTTTACTTTCATCTTAACATTCTTTGGCCTCCTGAAACTGCATGGTTTAAAACTACATGTAAAATGAAAAACAGAGCCTAAGGAATCACTCTGGATCCAGGCAGACTGTCCCTCACAGCAAGTATCTGCCTGTCCCCTGGCTGGGTACAGCACAGCTGTGGGAGTTGGTCCCTTGTACCCACCAGGAGATGGACATTGGAAGGATGCTTCTAGAAGAGCAGGTTTGGGTTTCTTAATTAAAATGAAGAGCAGTAGAGTCAAATCCTGAGCACCTACAGGAGATCCCTGTGTTCTGGTCCCAGTTTTAAGCCTTTACTTACTACCAGCACCCTCCTTTGTTATCCTCACCTTCCTAACTGCTGCAGAGCCTGCTGTCTTCCACACTGATCTCTGATTTCTGCCCTGTTATTGCTCCTGTGCTCTAACAACCATCCCTGCACTTGCCTCCACTGAGATTTAAAGACTGTGACTGAAAGTTGGAAAGCAAAAAGCAAACAGCTGGGATTCATAATAACTCACATTTCTAAATGAAAAGTTAACTTGAAACCACATTTTTTGTGTTAAAGCACAGGACAAAAAAGAGCCCTTTTGACTGTTTAAAAACACATTTTGAGTTAATGAGTTTGTTGATATCAACAAACTGGCATTTCTGATGGAAAAAGCCTTGAACAGCTTTTAAGACACACACACACAGATGGTTTATATACCATGCAAGGGACTTCACTGAATGAAATCTCTCTACCAGAGACACATCTTTTACAAATGGCACTAAATGGATGCTCGTTCATCCTGTTACCCCAGATAAGTGTAATGCGTAGTGAAGCATTCAGCTGAAAATTCCACCCCAAGTGATAGCGGCTCTCAGCCCCTGCCCCAGTGCCTGGATAACACACGCAGAAACAACACAGGGAGGCACCGGGGCTACTTGTCTCTTCATGTATTTTTATCTGACTTCAGTGCAAAAAGCAACACATAGGTTAGGGAGAAAATAACTGCAGGTTATGTTCTCCCTGATCAGAATCAGCTCTGCCCCGCTCCCAGCTCCCTCCAGTTCGTCTAAATCTGATCCACGTTAAAATGTTCAAAATCCCCCCATGAGAATGAAAAGAAGTTCAAAAATGATGAAGGGGAGAAGATGAAACAGGAAAGTGACTCAAGAGACCCGCAGTAAAGTATCATTACAACAGCACAGCACAATCAGAGAGGGAAACATCAGGATCCAGCCCCCCTTCTGAGGAGAGGACACCGGCAGGGGGTCCCTGCTGCGATGCCACCTCCATGTGCTGGAGGCTGGGAAGGAAACGTCCATCGCTAACGGGTGAGCTGCTCACTGATCCGCCTTTCAGCGCAGGAAATGTATCCCCCAGCACTTCATTTTAATGGCTGTCTTTCAACAGCTAGAAAGCTCGATGACGTTGTTAAAATATTTGTAAGCACAGCGAAGTGTGCTTTGGAGCTGTGTGTGAATTCTTTGTTAAGGGCTTATGGAGAGCTGATTTAATCATAAAACTGCTCCATGTAATGATAATAGTTTGTGTTTGAACAGTTCCTTCATCTGAATGGCTACATAAGAGATCGGTGAACTACTCATGGGAGATCTGGTTGTTTATGTGCTCAGATAAGCGTGTGATGTGTGTAATCACACATATTCAGAGGCACAAGCAGAAACCTTTGGTTCTTTTTACTAGATGTTTTATCTATTGAAGTCATGAAATCGTTTGCATGATATCCATAGTAAGAGATGGCTCTCTGTCCTTACAGTCTCTCTGTGTAGCCACTCAAACTGATCCCACAGCAGAAGTAAGAGCCTTATCGCTTTCATCTCTTAATGCTGGAGCCTACTGCCTACAATCACGTATCTTTGTAGCCTATTTTACAACTGACCGGTTGTGGCTGATAACCAGGGAACTGTTCTCAGAAGACATGCAGAAACTTTCTGTTTCTGGGCACCTCAATCTCAGTAACTAATTGAAAGTGGCCAAGGTATGAATGAGTTTTATAGGGAACTAATAGTTACACAGCCACACTCACACACAATGTAAAGACAGAAATGTTTTTTTCTTCCATCCTGATACTGCTTAACAGTACAGGAAAAACAACAACAACAAAACATTACAAAAACAGATGCTGCTCAAATTAGATTTGCAAGAGACTACATCAGAGCAGGTTAGTTATTTCCACTGACAGCTGAAATCAATGTCCAGCAGAGAGGAGATTTTTTCCCATATGCACTCGAGTCTGCACGGTCTGGTTGGTTTTGCAGCCTTGGGAGGCAAAGGGGCTGGGAGAGCTCCTGCAAAACTTGGCGGCACCTTAGTAAGGGAATGGAGAGCACAGGTGGGCTGCTGGGTGTCGGGCTCACCTGGTTTCCTCCCAGGAGCCCCAGTTTCTGCTTTCCTTGCAGTCAACTGAGATCACAATTAAACACAAAACAAAGCAAAACAAAAACAACTATTAAAAATCTGGAGGGATCAATTATGAGCTTCTGCCAGTGACTTACTGAGCAGCCTGGTAAAGTCACCCAGCTGTGCTTTTAGCTTCACCTTCTTTCTGTAAAAGACAGGTTCTCCACTGGGTGAATTTCAGAGGCCATCATCCATCTTAATGGCTGCGCTGCTAGACCTTAATTGGATAATACAGGGATTTTCACAGGCTGGGAGCAAACTTGTTTGGAATTTGAAATCAACAAAAGGAAACTGCTGTAAATTAGTTTTAGAAAGAACAAGTCTGCAGACCTGCACACAGCTCAACATTTTGTTCATGAAATCAGTGCTTCATGACGGCAGGCACCACACTAGAAGATGCTGGTTGGGTGCAATAAGCACAGCTGGGCTACCTGAGACCTAATGTCTACTGCAGGCAACACTTAGAGGCAAATCCTGCTTCAGCACTGCTGTAAGCCAGCTAAGAAAAGGTCAACTTCACAACACACTGCTACATTTCATTAGTGCGAAATCAAACTGCAGAACGAGTCTAATAAAAATGTACAGCAAGAGCATTAGGATGTTTTAAATGTTAATAGAGAAAAAAAGTTTACAAAAGTTCAAAGATGCTTTTATAAATTGGGATGGCAACTACAAGTGATTATAATAAGACTTTGCCCAAGACTTTCTGCAACGCAGGTTTGTTGTATTAATTAATGTATAGTACCAATAAAAACAGAAATTTCCTCTCCCAAACTCTTACAACAGTGCAACCTTCACATTTGCCTCTACTTCAAAATAGTTTAACCACAGTAGAAATTAAATTAATAATAAAAATTGTTCCTATTGGTATGCACAGCTTCGCTTGCAACCAGCTTGTACAGAGCAAAGGCACCTCACGATGACCAGTGGCAGCTCATCTGCCTGCATGGTGGGATTCAGCCTTTTGGCTCATCTACGCTCTGCCCTTCAGGAGGCTCCCAGCAAGGAAGCCAGTGAGTGTCTCTAAACTGTGAGCAGCTTCTGCTGGCACGATGTAGAGCCAAACGCTGCCAGATTGGGAATGAACATCAGGTCTGCCCAGGGGTCTGGGAGCACAGCTAAGGGGGCTGCGTTAGCTGGGAACTCACTGGGGTGGGAAGTGGTGATGCGTTTCCATAGCAGGCTCAACGTGTTTCTTAGCGACCTCAATCACAGTCACCTCTATACCTTGTGCATCTGTTTTCCTATTTGAAAAGCCCAGATATCAATCAGCATGTCCTTTGTAAATCACCCTGAAATCTACTGATGGAGAGGCTTGGTAAGAGTGAGGCATTATTCTATCACACTCCTCATCCCCTCTTGTCAGTCCATTCATCATCTTCCTTTTCTTTGCCTTCTAGCACTGCTGACTGCAATGATATCAGAAGACATTACTCACAGCAGCCCAGCTGCTTGTGCTGTGGCCTTAAGTTAGGCTTTGCCTGCACCAAGGAGAGCTGCCTGTCTCCCATCCCTCCTAATGGCTCATGTCCCTCGAGGCTGATCCCAGACCTGGGTGCAGCACTGTCCCTTTACCTCCAGCAGTGCTGGGGAGCTGCTAGGTTCACCCCTGACAACAGCTTGCCCAGGTATAGAAGACACAAACCCACAACCCATGAAAGCATGATTTCTTGAAGTCAGAGCACTGTGCATGTCAAGGAAGGAGCTACACAACAGCACAACATGATCGCACACATCTCTGCCAGGACAGGGTGCAGGTAGAGATGGTTGTGCCTTCAGAGCAACATTTCACTCCTCCAGCTCTGCCAGCAGCATTCCTCAGCTGGCAGCTGAGACATGGGGGTTGCAAAGCACTGCGAGATACCACAAGAAGTGACTTACCACCGAGTCAAGGAATCTAATGCAACACTCGAGCTCCGGACGGGTTTCACAGAACTGCCGAAAGAGAAGCCTTCCAATTGGCTGCTTTTCACATATGCTGCAGTAATCTCTCTCTAGAGGCAATAAAGAGAAGAGAAGCATGAAAATGAGATTTGCCTTTTGGGTTGGCTATGAGTTTAAAACACAGCGAGTGAGTGCAGAAAGATGATCCCAAATAGAAATGCCTTTTTCCCACCACGTTTCAGGTATGCAAGTACAAATGTAATTAATGGTTTAAGTCTCAAACATGACAGGCTCAGTTTTACAGGGCTGATGTAGTTAAAAGCACCACAAAGGCCATTCAGCTATTATTCATGAATAATTCCATGTTTTTCCCAAGTGGAATTGTGTGTACTTTGCAAAGGTACCACACAGACAGGCAGTATTTGTGGGAAACATCAAGTTCCTGAAGTGTGAGTCATATACTGATGATCATGATCTGGGACTGCACCAGTACAAACAAGGTGGACGTTTCTGGTGAGAGCAGCAGATCTCTCAGCCTGTTTGGAGCTGCAGCACTCGCTGGAGACACGTTATTCCTTTAGAAGCACACACATGTCAAACAACATACTGTGTTTCCTTAAGTGTTCCTCTCACCACCCTCCTCGCTGCCATATGGCAGTTGCTGTTATTATGGAAACAACCAGCTTCTAAACACATAACATCACACTGCAAACAGACATACTAAACCCACACAAGTTGTCAGTGCTTTGGTTACTTCTTTCTCAGGCCTGGAGCTGCTTGCGCAATGGCTTTTATTTCCCCTTTGCTTTGTCCCCCCACCCTCCAGCTCCCAGAAGGACAAATCCTGTGGGCACAAGTCTGTCACGGAGCACTCAGCCGAAGGGCTCGATTGGCACAGGCCGCACACAAGGATCATGCTCTGCAAAGCCAGGACATCCCTCCTCAGAGGAAAAGGGACATATTGGACTTGCTGGGCTGCATCTGGGTGGCAGTCGGGTTTCACAAGGCAGCCTGATGGCAGGAGCACCCCAAGAACAATTCTTGTAAGGAAGACCCATGCTGTGAGAAGATGAAGGAATATGTAGTCAGGGAAAGCACTAAGGCAGGCAGAGTCCATCAGAATGTCAGTTCTCAGTGTCTCAGGGACGGGCATGAAGCTGGAGCCCAGGTGAGGTGCACTGGGAGCTTGGGTGATGTGTCTACATCTACCTGATGCTGCTTTCTGCTGTCATCATCATCTCATTCTTCTGAGGGTATGAAAAAAAGCCATACCCTGATGCTAAACAAGTGTACAAACTGCACTTTGAATAACGGTACTACTGACACATCAGGAAAAGAAAACAAGAAGACAAATACTACTACAGATGTAGATAATCTAAACACAAAGATGATATGAGACGATATGCTGCACTTCAGCAGTATATGACTTGGCCAGCACATG
Organism: Coturnix japonica; assembly: GCF_054131305.1. NCBI lineage: Eukaryota > Metazoa > Chordata > Aves > Galliformes > Phasianidae > Coturnix > Coturnix japonica. The sequence goes on along the minus strand of NC_140670.1, from coordinate 28,691,553 downwards.
GGAATGGTGACCTGTTTGTAATGAGGAAAAAGGAAATACCAGAAATAATCTCCAAAAACACAAGAGCCAGAGCAGTTCCCTGGAGCCATCCACTCCTTGGTAATGTTCGTTTAAGTGCTGGATATGCCGATACAGACAATAAATACATGATGCAACTGTTTTCATTCCTTGTAGGTGACACATAGTATTTTCTTAGGCCCTGGTTTTGCACTGACCTCACCGAGTCAGCTCCAGGATCCTGCTCTCAGCTCATTCTTGGGATGCACGGGGCACAGCATGGACTGAGAAACAAAAACACCTCTCTCAGCTCTCGCAGCAAACAGAGTGGATTGCTTTATGGCACAAGGAGTGAAGCACAGCAGAGGTGTTGCTTTGAAGAGGCCCAGCTGAGGCACCCAGAGCTGTGCCAAGGAGCTGCTGCCCATAGGCAGGGGATGGACATGGATGCAAGGAGCAGCAATTGTGGATCCCTGGGGTCGAGCGCCGTGTCGTGCTCTGCCTGCCAGCAAAAATATCCCTCCAGTTTCAAAAGTTGAAAAAACAGAAAGAATGATTTCCTGAGGAAATGGAAATGTTAAACACTTGGAAGTGAAACCATATGCTTACGATGATGAAGTGTAATGAAAACAGCCCTGAGAGTGATATCTTTGGTAGCTGGACCCTCCTGTTTCAGCAGAATTCTGCTTAACACCTGCAAACTCACCCAAAATGGGAACGAAAAGCTGGGTAGCTTGAAGGCTTAGAGAAGCAGCCACTTCTCACCAGTGCCATGACTTTTTGTTTAGAAAACATAACTGGCAAATAACGCAGGCATGAAAGTGAATTATCTTCCTGACAGAGTAACTAAGCAGATTATATAAATCAAATTGTTTATGAAAAGTTTTTATATAAAAGTCATATAATAATTCTAAAGATAAACAACATTTACTCTAAATTCTAGTGACTCATTTTTGCTATGATTTATAGCTCATGTGCTAAAATACTGCTTTAAAGAGCACACAGAACATACCAAATAGTTACCTCTGTACACAGACAATGCCATCAGCATTCAAAGTCTATGGCCGTATCTGTTCCCTCACAGATATTCTGGTAATGTCCTGAAAAATTCCTAGGCACACAGCTAGGAAGAACAGTCCTATGAGTACAACTCCATACTGGTTAAAGCATGATGCTGATGAAGTGAAAAAAGTAAGATGAGGTAAGAAAGAAGGCAGTTGCCAAGAAGTAGCTGACTTTCAAGTACAAGGGGAAAAGGTAGTATTTCAATTAGATATAAACCTCTCTGTGCCTTCCGAAGACTTTTTGTCTTAATTTGCTGTTTGTGTATCTTGCTTTTTCAGACTCAAAATATCACCTTAGCAATTTCAGACAGAAACAATGGTCTGCAGAGAGATCAGGCCCCTCCTCCTCTTTCACATTTGCCATAAATGTGGCTTTTCATAGGTTTAGCATTGAACTTGAAAACTGGGTGACGGCCCTTGGCTGAAAAACAGTTTCTTGTGACATAATTTCATGTGGTGTAACCTGCAGGTGTCTAAGCTTTCCTCACACTGCTCTGGGAAGTTGTACTTCTGTTTCTGGACCGAAGCCCTGCTTCTGAAGGGCTGCTGATCCAACACCTGCTATCAGCTGGCAAGGCTTCCTCCTGCAAAGTGCCTGTGAGGTGCGATGTGCTTAGTTTAACCTCACTTCTGAAGTGTATAAAGGCCAGGAACATCTTTTCAACCTTTCGGTCATTGCCAGTGAACCTACTGATGGCACTTATGTACTATCTATCAAGTAGCATTTAACTTCCATTCTTAAAACATCGGAGTTCCAGAAGGAGATATTTCAATGAAATGCCTGGAGAATCACCAAGAAGACATGTACCACACAGATTTGTTCTTGGCTTCTGGATCTCTCCTCCCATTGGCATTAAATCAGCCTGGACTTAATGTGTGTAAGATCCAGATTCTGATGCCTAAAAACAAAAATAAAACAAACAAAAATTCCTCCCAAGAACCCAGAAATCCAGATGGGGCTGCAGTGACAACTGTCCTTTATCCTGATTGTGCTTAAGTCTCTAAAAGACCTGACACAAGAGCTCACCTGCCTTTTCCAATTCCTTTTTTCTTTAAGCTGAATAAAAATGATAATCTCCAAGTCCAATGCTCACCTGCTCATCAGTAAGTCTAACGCTTGGGCTTATAAATATGTCTTATAATTTACTTCCGCTCTTCTGCAGCTGAAATCACCACTGCCTACATATAAACTTAATAAACAGTACATAGTAGAGTGCTTCGTCTTTGAGGCTGATGAAAGTTGTTTCTTATCAAAGACTCCTTTGTGCATTCTTTAAAAGGATTTAACTTGCTTTGATTGCATTATTAACAGTGTCTGTGTTGCTCTTGTATCTCAGAATAAGCTGGAAAGCTGGAACATTAGTTCTTACATTCAACAAAAGTCAGTTTGCTATCTATAATAAATACGCTTCAATACAAAAGATAATCCTTGTGTTCAAAAGCAAGATATCAAGGCTGGCCACGGTAACACTTCTGCAAACCCAGTTATTACATTCAGATTTCTCTTTATTTTTCACTACTGGAGATCTCACAGCCAGTCAGAACTTGCTAAACTTTGCTGGAAACTCACCTATTTTCAGTGAGAAACATGTCGGGTTTCTTTCTTTGAGGAACTGAAAATTTGGGCCCATTTCTGAGGAAGAAACATGGACATTGCTCGTTGAACTGCAGCACCTGGCCAAGTACATACACAGTGACCAGTGAAGGACCTCACTGTCGGTGTGACTGCTCAGGAATGGGAGGGAGCAATGGAAATGAATGGAAACGAAGTTACTCGTCCTTTCTTGTGTGCTTTTTCCCTGTTTTCTGAGTTTTGCTGCTGTTGCTGATTTGTTCTGTTCTGCTGTGTATATGGAAACCTGTTGTTCTGATGCTGAGAACTCTCCATTTGCCCTGTCTCCAGTGATGCATTTAACAAGTGAGGCAAAGCCAGATGGTTAGAGAATACAAGACAGGAATAAAAATGCCTCATTTTGCTTCATTCAAAATTTCCCAGGAACTGTGGCAGTAAGTCATGTTATAAAAGCCGAATACAAGCAGCTAGACTCCTGTGGGAATTCAGTTACCAGTACAAATTATATTCCGCATACTGCAGACCTCAGCGGCATGCTGTATTTATAGGATGGGGCTAATAGCACTGCCCTACCTCAAAGCAGCATGGCCAGAGTAAGTGTATTACAGCGCATGAGCCCTGAGCGCTGCCGGATAGCCCTGTGGCTCTTTGCTATTTACGCGTGATGCAAACCCCCGGAGCAGAAAGTTAATCCAAGAGAACACAGCAGAGTCTTTTCATACAGTAACCACTATTACTGCTCCATAACTTCACCTGGCACTTCACAGAGATTAAAAATGATGATGCAGCCCCTGTCCTGGTGAGTGTTTGTCTTGGCAGGGTCAGCGCAGCACAGGTGCACGACAGCGATGCCGGAGCCAAGGCTGCGATGAAGCTGCTGCCTTCCTGGTGGCAAAAGTGTGCTGCCTCCAACTATAAATATTTCATCTGCTTTCTCTCTTTTTAATAAAATAAGCACATTGTCACACCTTCTGATAGGACAATGCTTTGACAGAGTCCTTGTTTTAAAGAGAGGCTCTTCCCAGTCCGTGGCTAAACCCAGTACTTCATAGCTGCAGAAACTCTAGACGTAGCCTATTAAGGCCTGGGGAAAAACACATTTCTTTGGCCTTGGCTGGTTTTTCCCCCTTGAATTTTGGATTTGTATAAGAAACTTGGAGACCCTCATCTCTGCTATCATAGAGCATGCTGCTTTGGCACCGACTACCCAAGTTTAATTAATTAAAAATACAAATGCAATCAAGCTTGTTTAAGACAATGGAATTACCCCGAACTGGTATTAAGCCCTGCCAACTTAATTTTCTCTGCTTGTAGGTCCTTTTTTAAAAATAAACAAAATTTAATCTCCTGATCATTGAACATCTAATGTAATTATTCAGATTCAGACAGTGTTTGCTTTGTATAACTCTGCTTATTTCCACTCTTTTCATGATATTAGGCTCCAGGGCTTAAGTCCACACATCACAGCAGCATTACATTGAAGATGGAAATAGTCCAAACCTTAGACTTGGACCAGTATGGAAAAAAATGTTTGAGAATATCGTAACAAATTCACAGCTAAATACACTTTGGTGATACATACGGATCTGCTCATTTGTTTTTTGAAAGCAGCTGCATTGAAACTTCGCTCACAGAACTTTATTTGAAAGTCAAATTCTGCAAACAGTTGCATAAATATGTTTGCACGAGTATCTGAACCAGAATGCCTATGTGGCTTTGTTGATTTTGGACAAAGCTCTTGGCAGGAAGGATAACAACCCACCCACCCTCTTTGCTGCAGCAGCAGGAGGGTCATAAAACACACTGTGTGCTCAGTGCAGTCACTGCACCCAAACCAGGAGTGGGGTACAGAGCCTGAGGGAGACCACAGCAGCTGGGGAGATAGCAGGTAAGCCAGCTTTGTTCCAGGAGGGAGAGCAAATGCTCTGCTCTGAGCCTAAGCAGTTCTCCAGTGGAAGACAAGCTCTCACCTTAACAGAATTCGTTCCCTCCATGCTTTTCAGGAAAACATCCCCACCGTAGGCACATCATTCCAGCCCTCCTCTGAAGGCTCTGCATCATCTAAACCATTCTCATTTAGACAACTGCTTAATTCCCACGTGGGTCACTGAACAAGCCCTGAGTTCCAAGGTAGCCTGCAGATGCTGCCGGGCCAGGAGCCTGTTTAGCTCTAGAAGATGGAGCTTGCCATTAGTACTGGAGCCATTCTAAATGACAGAAGCAAAAATTTATTTTCGCATGAAGTACTGGGTGCAGGGAAAGATAAATAATTATTACAAGTAATGAAGGTGATGCGAGGCCTGCTGAAGGGGATGGAAGGATTCCCATCAATTTCAGAGGGTCTTTCATCAAGCCTGGCTCTCCCACCTCTGCCAAACAAAGTTTAAATGAATAAAACACTCAGTATGTATCTCAGTTAACACTACAGTAGAAATGCATGCATTAATGGCCTGGAGATCTGGATTGTGAATGTGCAATGTGAGTGCTTTAACATCTTTTTTTAAACTGAAATTATTGGGTATCATGTTCTTTAACACGTGCTTTATTTTGCATTTGGCATCCAGTTAGAATAACAGTGCATAGAAAGGGAACAGAAAGAAAAAACATGGAGACCAACTGATAGACAGGCAGACAGATATCTGACTCTATCTGCTAGTATCTGCTAGTTAAAAAAACACAGATGACTAGTTAAATCTGGTTACTGTTCCCATAAGTTACACTCAAAAAGCATGTGCCCCTGGATCGATGCCTTTGATGAGGTTTGCAGAGCACACTGTCTGAACTGTTGTCTTCAGGCTGCTCACAGCGCTATTCTGGGTGCGGTGGACTTGCAAACTTCTCCGTGTGGATCACAGAAGATGCACCATCACCAGGACTTCCCAGCACTTGAATGCGGAGTTTGTTCTGCAGCCCCAGGGGAAGGGCACCTCACACCACCGCTGCGACTACTGTGCTGGCCAGAAAGAGAGTTTGTCTTTATCTTCTTAAACTACTTTCAACAATGTCTCTGCAGCAAGGCCAGAGGAATGGAAAAAATCCCTCAAAGAAATATGAAAGCTCACCTCAGAAGTGCCCTGGGAAACTTGGTGAACAAACACTCGGTTGTTCTCATTTTATTCTACTTTGGATTGGGATGACAGGGCTGGATGACTTGTCCTAAAAGAAGGCAGCTACTGAGATATTTTTTTTTATTTGAGACTTTTCTGTCCGGTCTTAAAGATTTCCACCAAAATACCTGACTTATTTTCTGTCTCCTGCTGCTATTTAGACTCCTTTCTGGTGATATTCTGAGTAATACGTGTTGAAAGAAAATTTCAGTAAAAGTTGTAATTTGAATGTTTAAGGTTATGAAATCTACAGAACTGTTGGTGTTGTACATAGCACAAAATAAACATCTCGATTCCAGGAAACTGAAGGAGACATCTTGTGAATCGCTTGCTTAAGACTAAAAGACTTCTGCAGAGCTGCTCTTCAACTCTAAACTAGCCTGGGTAGAAACTGAAGCAGCCACCAAAACGAAACCTTTATCCAGGTCAATAAAATGGTAGAATGTATACAAGCACCAGCACAGCCACTCTGCAAATGCATGTTTAAGCTGCACACCTTGCACATAATAAAGGTATTCACGGGGGTTACTAGCTGTGCATGCCATTCAATAGTTACATCTCAGCCCTTTTACTAATGATTCCTTCAATAAAATGCTCGACGTTCTTAGTTGTTACTTCATTGCTAAGCTCACTTTTTTTTCCTGTCACTTTCCCTTATGATGTTTTGAAATACCAAACTTCAGGCACAACAAAACTTCTCAAAATTGAACAAGCAAATTTCATTTGGAAGTGGCTCTCAACCTCAACCTATAAGGAAGGAAAGTTACTGCACAATAAGCTCCGCTGCTAACCTAGATAATCAAAGGGACGATATACCGAAGAAAATCAATCAGTGACCAATGACCATGCTGCTAAATTATCACTTAACTGGATCTTTGGCCTAACTACAGATGTCCTGCCTGCAATAATCCACACACTGACTCTGACTTGCTTTGTATTCCCAGCCTGAACTGTCCTCCCTGAGTGGGTGTGTGGGAGCTGAGCTGCTGAGTAAGAGTGAAATGAACAGTGGAAAAGAGATTCTGAAGTCATTTAGAAACCCCAGACACACTGAGAGGAACCTGCGCAGGGGGGGATTGCCAACGGAAATTTTTTTTCCTCCCTCTTAAGGAAGATCTTCAGTACCAGGGATCTCTTTGAACTACATTTCTCAGATGGATGGAGCCAGCATGGCACCTGGTGTCCATACCCAATAACTGTGAGCAATACTATGCAGGTCTGCAAAGAAAATGCAGTCTTAGAGCGACCTCATGATTTGTTTGTATTAACAAGATGGATTGTCACTGGGAAACTAGGTGAGCATTTCTGCAATATTAAAAGCTATTCTAATATTTGTATTTTTTCCATTTGTCTCTGTTCAGTTTTTTCTTTAACTTTTTTGTTTAGTTTCACAGTGTACTGAGAATAATGTCATATACTTATGAAATGTTCTTGGGTTATTTTCCCAAACATTTCAACATACAAACACAAAACATTCTGCAGCACAAAGTGCTGGTGTTCTCTGCAAAACAAGAAGCCAAGACTATCATCTCCAGAGCTACTGGAAGAATTTTGGTGAACAGAAGACAACGTTAGGAAGAGCTCCAAAAAGGGCCGCCCTCCTTGTACTTAGAAAATGAAAATATAGCTAGAAATTTTACTTCCCAGGTGGAAGATGATACTTCAACATCTCTCGTCCTGTAGATCTGAAGAAATACATCACTGACCGAGGTCCCAACATGTTCTCCACCACTTACACAAGTGGTATATCCTGTGGCCCATCTGCATAGTTACACTGCCACTTCAATAGTGAGCTTAGAGGAGTTCACAAAATACCGGAGTCAAGGTTGCCATGTGAAATTACACCTCTGGACTATAATGGTGAGCTATGAGAACAGTATGAGAACCATCACTCTCAGCTGACAGTTAACACCTACACTGCTAGGATTGGGGCGCACTGTCTTCTGAGACACTAAGTGAGCTCAGGAACTTTTCTGGAGACAGGGATTTCCTCTTCTGCAGCCACATTAAATGTGCTTCTATGAAAGGAAAAGGGAAAAGGGGATGGAAAAGAAGAGCCACATGGCTGATCTGAAAGGAAAGCATGTTTGCGCCGACACTGAAACATTAGAGACATTGTTCGAGTGCAGTTCATCCTTGCAAAAATATTATCCTCATTGCGATGCCAAGGCTGGTGAAAGTATGGGCTTCCTGCCATGGAAGTGCTTGGTATTTATGCTAGACTTGTCATGGGGCTTATTTACTCTCTGCGCCCAACATTTCAGACACACTCAAGTGTAGTGTTCATGCCTTGGCAAGAACTTCCCATTCATGCATTTTCTTTTGGTCCCCTTTGAGGAGTCTTCGTCTTCCAATGTTGCAGCGGTTGAAATTTCATTGCTTGCTGAGAAAACCAACACTGATTAATTTCATCCTACTTGCATGGAAGAGGTAAAGTATGCAGGTCTCTAGCCAGGGACAAGGAAATCCCTGCTGCTTACATGCCACATTGAATAAGCAGCCCATGGTTGCAGCCATAGGACTTCAACAGTCTTTATTCCAGCCGCAGGAAAAAAGCAATTAACCATAGCAACATGGGAAGCAAACAGGAAGTAACGCAACACATTCACTTTTGATTAGAGAAAATTTTTATAAGGCATAATATGCCACAATGAAGAATTCAGCTGCAGCATTGCACTGACACTCCCCAGATCATTAAAGGAACATGACTGAGGTTACAAAGTTAAGCCGCAAAACCTAGGAACAACCTAAATTAATGTGGCCCATGTAGCCTGAATGCCATTCCTTGCCGTGTATGCATTCTGGTACAGTCTTTAATTACATCACTGCTAACTTGCTTTCCCACAGGACGTTTGCCTCATTCAGCACACAGAACGGACAGTGCTTACTTAATGAGCAGCTATTCAGTATTTGGTTTGCTCCTCTGGTTCAATGTGTGGCCCTAGACTTTATTTACTGCACACTAGTCAGACCTGCTCTGGAGACAGAATGATTCATTTCCCCACGGATCTTTCTGCAGCATTCTGCACTGTAGACTTCAAATACTTTACAACTATTCACGGACCTATTTTCACATCACCTCTAGGAGATGTCATGAGTCCAATTTTACAGATAGGGAATTTAAACATCTGAAAAGTAAGGTTAGATATATTCACTGATTGCTGCAACTTGATTTTCCATGTACTTAACCTTATACACAACTCACTCTTTTGAAAGCCAATCTTCCATTTGCTTCAGCTGCAGATATTAGTATGGATATTCAGAAATCTCAAGGCAACTTGTCAGAAAATGAACTGCACACTTAAAGGCCAACTGTGAAAAACTCATTATAAATAACTTGCCTGTCATCATGTAAGACCTAATTTGACCAAAGTGCATCCATGTCCAGCTGCCCAGTGTGTCACATAACTGCTCTGCAATTCCCTGTTTAAATTTATCACATTTATTGCCTCATGCAAAGTATGAGGCAGCCATTACATCCCCCCTTATTAAACTACTCTGCATCCCCAAACTAACTCAATCTCTTGAACTGTCTGAACTAGGGCTCCTGGGGAATAAAAGTTTGGTATCATATAATGTAAGATATGCTGTATGGGCAGCCTTATTATAAAATCCATTTTAGGTGCTAACCCAGAAATCTTAATATTTTAATCCATATTTCTATGTTTTATTTCCTAAGCTTTTAAGGAACTAGAAAATTGGGAATAAAAAGTCATGGAGTAACAGAGACGCCCTTACTCTTTAGAAACAGCTCACCTAAAAAGCTGGGAATGTTTGAATTGGTCATTTTATATATATATATATTTAATCACAGCTCTTTCTGAGCTCTTTCCTAAGGTTTTTGAAATGAAACTCCATCACACTGACACCCATAATAGTACCTGCATTAGCAGAGCTGAAAGGGATATCACAGAGCCCACTTAGGCTGCTGGGAGCTGAAGGACTGATCATCCTCCGAGGGAGGTGAGTTTCACACCTCATCAGAGGCATTCATAGATACTGGCTGACTACTTATTCTCTTGTCTGCCGTTAAATTCAGAGTTTTCTAGCCATTCTCAATTTGTGTTCTTCCTACAGCATCCCCACCTGCCATTCCCAGCCTCAGCTTTCTAGGCCAAGGAACACGAGCATTCTCCAGCCAGACAAACCTCCGCTCCAACCCCACACCCAGCCTAGTCCTGCTCTTATGACCTTGGTTACCTTCTTCAGCTCCATCCTGGCTCTAACACTCTGCCTCCTGGCCTCACCAGCACCTCACACCTGCCTCTTGTGTCTGATTCCTCACTGGGATTTCCTATTGATAATGATGTATTTGCAATTCTTAACTTGTTGCTGGTACTTCCCATTTTTCTCCCTCCTCAGTGACTTTTTTCCTAGGGTCTCTCTAGATCATTATTCTCCTTTATGGGATCTTTCACTGAAATAAATAAAATAAATAAATAACAAAATCAAAAGCAACACCCCAAAATAAATCAAGTAAAAACAAAATAAACAACAACAACAAAACAATCCAAACCAAACCAAAAATCCAAAAAAACCCCAATCCATAGCACAGAAAACATCTTGCATGAAATATTTCAGCCTACATAATTCTGTCAATATCTTAATTTTATAACGTGCAATATTAGGCAACCTTTAAAATGGTCCGTGCTACCCAGCCTCCAAGTAACAGCAACCCTTACAAGTTTTGACTTTGGGAAGAACATCTTTATGATTTATTATGTGTTACAGAGCCAGTTGTGCCCTGCCTGGTGATGTTTTAGGACCTTGATCTGTGAGTAGTTCCACTGAATTCAGAAGACTTGACTGGAAAATTCAGTGATGTTATCTTTGAGGGTTATAAGGGAATCAAAATATAAACAGCTTCTTTTCCAGATAATTCTTTTTCAGACTAAACAAGCAAGTATGAAAAAGCAAAATTTGAGGAAGAAGAAAGACCTTGCAAGATTTTGGCAGTGTTTGGTACAATTTTGTGTTTTGTAATAATTAAGTATCTCTATTTATCAGAGATTAATGTTACCATACTTCCCTTGAATTCCATTTAGTCCGTACATTATGCACAATCCACATGAGCTCTCTCCTCTCTCAAAATTTCTGGCACAAATATCAGCCTCTTTGGTAAGGCCTCATACGGTTATGAATGTCTGGACAGCCTGAGTAATGAAAGGCCATTTGGGGCCGAACCATTGACCACAGATTTAACTTGCCAGGAAGGATAAAACATAAAATGCATATTAGCTACTAATAACCCATTTTCCTTCTAAATCCTCGGTACAGATATGCAGCAAGGAGTGCAGATTATGTTTGGAGAGAGATTTTGGAATAATTTGCAGTTAAAAATATTGTATGAGACATTGTGTTGTAGCCTCAGAAGAGGCTGAATTGTGAGTTGCTGCTGCTGCCCTTGAACCCACTTCAGTCAATGGAAAGTTTCATTGGCACCTGAATTTGTTGCTTTGGGTAGCTGCCTAGCTACCAGCAAAACCCAGCACATAATACTGTCATCAGGGGAAGAGGAATGTGCAGTCCAGCAAGCAAGACATGCATGGAAAAGTACGTTTCTCACAGCATGTTTTGCAATCTCCATGCTGCTCCCTCCCCATCTTCCTTTCCACTGATCTCATCTGTGGAGATGAAGTCAAGAAGAAACTGTAGGAAGTAGCACTTGCAGGGCAAAATCATTAACTGCCTGTTGAGTGCCCAACATCAGCCTTAACTTAGCTTTGATATTCTTAGTGGGCCCGTCCCATCAGCAGAAACAGATGTTCAGATTTGTTTGTCACTCAGGGGATCCAAAGGTAACTTGAGGTTGTACCCATTCACACAGTGGATCTGGTATTGAAGCTATGGTGTTGCTCTCTGTTAGTGTGCAATAGTTTCTTGGGAAACAAGACGACATGTTATTCAAATCTCAGCACAGTATTTCTGCTGTGTTGTGTTCAGAACACATAAAATACGTGTTCTTCATGCGAGAACTCCAGTCTCCAGTGACACTGTGTAAGCACACACCAGCCTTCAACTCCCCCCCCAGAAAGCCATTGTTCTTCTCTCTGCAGCCCAGCTATGAGGAAATGACAAGTTTCCCTTTTCTCAGATAGGTCCAAGACCATCTAAAAATAAAACCTGTTAAACTGGCTTCTTGAATTAATTACGTCCCACGTAAAAATAAACCTGAAGTATAAAATGGAATGGACATGCCCTTGTCCCTGATGAGATCTATAATTGCTTCTTCACGTCATGGCATGCCTCTGTTTTAAGTGAAACCCCAAATCCTGCTGCCTTTCAATATGCCTGACATGGCTGATTCACGTCACTGTTTGAAATCCAGCTCAGTAAGTTTTATCATTATTTGCACTTAGTAAATGAGATAATCAGTAATTTTGTAAATGAAATAAATACTTGTTCTCAGCCTGCAAAGAGGGAAGGTGTTAGCAAAGCAGACTGCACGGAGGAAGAACTCTTTAATTCATGAATGAGCCAAAATAACAGCTCCCCAATTCAGCCTCTTTACAAGAGGAAGTCAGTGCTACTTAGCTGCTATGGAACTTAAGGAGAACAGAGGAGTGGATCACTGCTCCATCCCTGCAGAACTGCCTTGCTGGAACAGAGATCTGCCTGACAAATCTCCCAGAGGACCGCAAAGCAGAGAAAGTGAAGCCCTGCCTATTCGTTCACTCTTCCTGTTATTAATTTGCACTATTACTACTAATAAAGATTATTTTACTGTGCTAATGCCTAATCGTGGCACGGAACCAAGAAGAGCATGGTGCTAGGCACTGAATAAACACAGAAAAACAAGGCAGTCCTGCTGCAGTGAATGGAAAGGTTTAGACAATATGAATAAATGCCCATCCCTTTTGAAAGCCTGTTGGAGCCACCTTCCAAGTAATCTCAGGTTCAACCACTATGATTGAAGCAGCAAAACAGAATCAAGATTTACTCAGATAAAGGAGGAGAGCCCCTAAAAACACACATTCTGGCAAAACAGAAACAGACAAAATAAGCCTCTTGAAGAAATAGATATTTGTGAAACTGCCCTGATTTAAAAGATATGTTTTCTGTCCTTCACCCATCACACAGACCCATGCTACGGTAACATGCTGAAGATACATCGTGATAATTCAGGGACACTCACTAACTCTGCAGAAAAATCAATGATAACACAAGAATTAGCAAATAAACCTTGAGATTGTGAAGCAAAAAAAATAAAATAATTAAAATAAAATTCCCGTTGATCTGGTCTGGTGCATGCTATTGCTATCAATGTGAGTTCATGATCCTCAGGGGAGAGCTGATGCGCCTCACCACAGAGCAGATCTTGGGGGCACATCCATTATCAGCAAAGTACGAGCCCAACAGTTGGCTCTCCTGTAATGACCCCACAGCGACATTCAGGTGAGCAACAAATAAACATTCAGGCTGGAATTTGGCCAGGGCAGTAGACTGAACATCCTACTTTTAATGAGAAATGTCATATAGGCTGCAATGTCCAAGCAGAGCAGGAATGAGCTTAATTAAAAGATCTCATCTGTAAGTTCCCTACACAGCAAGATACATAGAGCAGCATTTACCAGCCCTGGGAAACATCAATTGTCAGGTTGACTCTGAGCGCAACTGCCAAATGTGGTACAGCACTTGGAGAACATTTACTGTGGATGAAAGCAAGCGAGATTTGCCTTGGAGGGCCCCAGGTACGTCCCACAGGAAAAAAAACTGCAGAAGGTCTCTCTTCCTCCCTGCTCTGTTGGCCAGCTTCTCTTGTACGTACCATCATGCTCTCAAATGAACTCACTCATAATGTGATGACAACCTCCCCATTTTTTGGATGCCAGACTTTAAATGAAAGGAAATTAAGGTGTTTGGAAGGTTGTCCCTTTATCCTCTGCCAAAGACCTGGAGAATTTTCTTACCCTCCTCCCCCCCACCCCCTTTTTTTATAAAAGAAGCATCCAAACCACTTTTGAATCACACAGTCAACACCCTGAGTGTGGCTGATTTGCCCTAAAACAAAACTAAACACGTTGACTTCATAATTGGCTATTTCTTTTTCTCTTCCTACCCATACTCTTTTTCTGTTACTGTTATACTCACTTCACATGCCCAGGCTCTACTAGTTCTGGCCCTGTATATCTCCCTCTCCCTATCTTCACTTTTCCTGCACATTACTTTCTCCTCCTCTCTCCCAATCCAACCTAGCCTAGTCTAACCTACCTTAATCTAACCTCATCTGGTCTGATCTAATCTCTCCTCTTTCTTCCTTTGCTCTTATTTCCTTTTCATATTTCCTGTTCAAACAGAAAGTAGTTTGGCTACTTCCAACTTCAAACTTATGACTGTGTCTTACAGCAATCTCTATCAGAGAGAGATAGACTTAGAGATCCATCTATCTACAGACAAATTTATCTTAAATATCATGCAATCTCCAGCAGCTTTTCTCTGGGCAGTTATCTCTGCCCGGCTTTTCACAGCATTTCTTTTCAGTTTTCTTGGTCTAACTCCACTGAATTCAGAAGGGTTGTGATGAATGGAAAAACAAGATAATTGACCAGGCGTGAGTGCTTTTGGTTATTGTCTGTGACCTGCAGTAGTCCAGACAGAACCCCATGGGTATTTGCATGCTAGTGCAGACAAGACTTGTGGGTGCCTGCTGTTACTTATGTCACAATATTCCCATTCTGTTCTATCTATAAATTCACAAGGACTCACTGAACTGTTTATTTTCCATTTATAACTGTTGAAAGTCACTACCATGAGCTCTAATGCTATTCTAAACGCCACTATCTGAAATTAGCTGTAAATCTATTGCGCTGCTTAAGCTCAAGGAAGTTCACTGATCTTGAAGTTTGGTATCTAGACAACAATCTTCTTTAAATAGCTCGCTCAGAGATATAAGCTAAACAGAAAGGTCGTAGACTTGAAAAACCTTGAAGGAATAGCTTCAAGACACTCTCCAGGCAAGGTCAGTAACTCTGCCATAACACTGACTTTCTCAATACTTTTAATTCTCAGAGGAATATTAAAATATTAATTATCGCAACCATGGTGAGGTATTCAGCAAAAACAAGGGTTTTACTTCAGTCTACCACAGCCCATAGCAATGTCAGTAGCCAAACAGATGTAACTCCATATTGTACAAGGGAAGTTTCAATTTATCAGTGATGCTGGAATGAAAAATATTAAGAGCATCTGGAGACACTATTCCACATCTGCTGACGATAAAATATGTAATTGTATCAAGTGGGGAAACTCATAAGAAATATAGGATTGTCTCATAAACGTTAGTAATTTACATTTAAATCTGTTTAAAATTGATGAATGTAGCAGCAGCAACAAGATGTAGCCACACTGATGGATTTTTGCTCAGCATTTATCAGCCCATGCTGTCCCCCCTTTCTGGCTGATACTATGCACACTGCATTAAACTACCTGCAGTTACACCTTGTGAAGTGCCCTGGACAAATAGTTTCTGTTCTTTTCAAGGGAGCTTCCATCAGTGCAAACCCAAAGTGAACGTTACGGCGCTCGTTTTTAAATTCCTGCTTTGGGGTTTTTGATTCCATGATTGCCTTCGTGTTACACTACTCATCTCAGTCCCATACTGCCTGAGAAATTAGTCTTTATATGCACTTTGCATTGCCTTAAATTGGAGTATAATCTTCTACCATGGCAGTAGCTCTGCAGTTCTCACACTCTTTGACCCAATCTGCTTGAGTCTAGGTCTAAATATGATGCAGAGGCCACATTCCTTGTGTTGACTGATAACCTCCTCCTGGCCACAGATAACTATTTGTCCACTGAATTCATTTAGGATAGGTCTGTTCTGTTTAGTACTTCACACTGACCACATGGCCTTCCCTTTCTTCGGTGACTGAAGCTGCAGAACAATGCCAAACGAAGATTCTCTGACCCCAGGGATTTCCATGGGGGATCCACATCATTGCCAGCCCTCTTGTACATTTAGAGTTTTGATGGGACAGAAAGTTCATCAGGACAAGACAGAATGAGAGGCAAAAATGATGGCGGTTTTGTCCCTCAGGTTCAGGGCTGAGTGGGATTTGCTGAGTGGTTTTTCACTTATGATTGATGAGAAAACTGCAGGCTTCACATTTGAATACAGACTTCTCTGGTGACTCATGCTTTTGCTGGCTTTCTGCACGCTTTCTCCCCTTTCAAATGAGAGACAAAAGCGTGATGCTCTTGAATGGATTTTGCTTCCTGCATGCACTGTTCAAGACATGCTGCACGATGTCTCTGTGACTGCCATTAGTTAGCAGTTGAGTTCCAGCTCAAGTGGAAAACACGGAGCCATAATAGCCTAAATATCAGCCATCTGCTGTCTCCGTGCCCCAGGCCATGTCACTTGCAATCATTTGAAGAGCTCAGTATCAGCACAGCGACTTGGGCTGGAGAGCAGCCCAAGCTGTGGACACTCTTGGTGGAAGGATTGTCCCTTCTGGAATGCACTTCCCCACTTGAGCTCTAACAGTCTGCATTTCATGACCCCCCAGGTCACCCTGTAAGGTCCATCTGTTTTCCCAGGCTTTGAGGGGGGAGGAGAAATCTGGGAAATTATAAGGCCACTATAGGAAAAGGTGAGATGGAAGGAAGAGGTTATGACTCAGTGAATAAAGATTATACTGATACTAAGGAAATCTATCCAGAAAACAGAATGAAGAACTCTATGCTGAAGAAATAAACACTTTATGGGATACAAGAGAGAGTATATTTCTAAACTTATAAGTAAAGTTTTTCTGATTAAGGTTTTATAGTCTATAAATAAAAAAAATAAATAAAAAAGACAAAACAAATGAGTGGGAAAGGTCTGAAATGAGAGGTCTTAGAGTCTGAAAAAGAAGAGAGGAGATAATTCCATTAAGAAATAGTTCCAAGAAATCATTTTAAATATTTAGTACCGATCCCTTTGTCTTCTAGCTCCTCAGAAGAAATCACCTCTTGTATTATGCCATTCAAAATCAATTACACTTTCAATTTTCCTTGTTTCCTGTTATATTCATATTAAACTACTACATCGTGAGCAGGAAAGAATCCAGCAAAAACAACTAATCATACTGTATGCTAGGAATGGTTTTCTTCAGATGGCTTTAATTCTGAAGACAAAGGTCAGCAATTTACCACAAATAAGGAATTTAATATTTCCTCCACTTGTGAGCAGTTCACTTCCATGGCCTTCACAGTGTTCTCCTATTGCATTTCTGCTGGAAAGGAAGGCTTAGAAAACTGTCTATAAAGACAGTTGTTTTTTTTTTGTTGTTCTGTGAATCTTAAAGCTGTGAATTGTATATGAGGGAGCTACCAAATTAACTACAAAGGTCCTCTACCACACATTTAATTAACATATTTCGTGAGCATTGTGATAGAGGGCTCCTTGTAGCTGAGCATTTCTTGTTTCAACACATGACCATGTTGATGCATGAGGGCAGGGACAGCTCATGTTGAGCCTTGCATCTCCCAGCCAGCTTTGCTTTGCATACTGACTGAGCAGCCTGGAAATCAGTCTCAGAGCAATAAGGGGAATGGACAAGCTGTGCTTTGAAACTGGGAAGAAAGGGAAAGACAGCTGTAAACGTGCATTATTTAAAATGCTGTAGGATGAGAAACAGATGCTTGTGGAGCTGCAAGTTACACAGCTTATACCGTCAGTTGGCAAGCGAAACTGGTATCAAATCCACAGCTATGCAAAATCCACTACCACAACTGGCATCCAGGATGGCAGTGCTGGCCAAGACTGAGAGACTGTGGGTGTGGAAATATTCCTCTCTGCTCTGATCCCTCCCAGGGTGGAGGTGCAATGGCAAGTCAGGTAGGGGAAATCACACTGCACCTGTCTGTGAGATGAACACAGCATTTCTCTTTCAAGGGCTGGCTGTGTATGTATTACCCATCAGCAGGACTTACTTACATTCACTTAAATGAAGAGAAAAAGAGAGGAAGAAAAGCAAAGTGGTGTGTATTTGCTCTCTGATTCAAGTTCTGATGATCCATATCTCACAGCTGAAGCTTTCAGCTGAACTGCCAGTCTTTTCTGTTCTGAAATATTCAAAGGAATAAGTTTCTGATCCCTCCCCAGTGCACGTAGTAAGTGGGTGAGTTGGCAGCAAGCTGCAGTTCCTTTCCTTGTTGCTGCCTATCAAGGAGGGAAGCCCTGGAAAACTGCCAGATCCGGAGACTTGTTAGGGAAATATTATTTTGCTGATGGGACGACAAGAAAGGATGAGGCAGAATTCCACATAATTCTGCCAGCTAAAACATTGTTTTGACTTTCATCAGTAAAAATAAGCTGGCAGCTAATTCATGCACAGGATAAAGGCTTTTTGGAGGAGACATAATTCAGTATCATCACTCCCCAGCAACTACTGAGACAGAAGGTTAAGATCACTGGGGCTTAGGAAATAACCGTAATCTCTCCTTGGGCTGATGGATAAGCTTCCAGCTGGTTCCATATTGTGTGAGAAATGGTAAAGGAATATCTTATCTGCACAGTGAATTAGAGTGAATATTTATGGACCTTGCTATAGATTCCAGGCAGTCTATAGATGCTTACTAGTAGTAATTGTGAGTGATGGCTACTTTCCACACAATTCAACACTGCTATTGAGAATAAAATCCCATCCCTTTTTTTTTCTTCAACCAGGATGGCAGGACTCCATTGAGGCTCCTTTAGGATTTGGAACACAGATCAGTGCCAGAAAACTTGTGAAAACCACAGGGCTACAGGGTGGATCCATGTCTTCCTTCTCTCTGTGCCGGCCCTGTCGTAATCCCAGGCTGTATTAATGCATGAGGCCCATTACAGCACTCAGTGGGAGTAACCACAACCTTGTGTGACCTTTGCATTGGCAGCTCCTCCAGAGTTTAGAACTCTGCATTGCCGCCTTGCAGCCCTTAAGATCATACCTAAATAAGTTGATTTGTAACTCATAAGAAAGGCTCTGGCCCCCAAGAAGACTTTGAAGTAGACTCTTAAAAAATACTTTAGCCCTAGTCATAGGACGAGGGCTTGTCAATAGCAAAGAACAGTGAGGAAAGGCTGTAATTCTCCTCACAGCTCTGACCAGTGATTCATAGTCACACTACCATAGGCAATACTGGCACAGACAATATTTTTAGAAGTTTGGTTTTTTTTTTCCATGGAAGATAATGACGTTACGGTGCTCCACTGACATCCACAGTCTCCTGGGCAGGGATAAAAGCAGCCTCAGAAGGAGAGAGGCTCTACCTTGGAGGAAGAAAGCCACAGTGGAGCTAAGAATGGTCATGAGTCCACTCCCAGCACAAGGGCTGCTTAATACATGCTCTTTTCGCTTTGGCTTTTTCCTCCTCTCCCAAGCAGTAAAGCCTCAGGAATACTCCGACTATGCAAAAAGGATGTCCACTTCTTTACTGACAGGTCTCCCCTCAGCCCACACACACTCCTGACTTCCATTCTCCCTCCTTCTTGGGCCCTGGCGCCTGCACAGGCCTCCAGAAGCTCACAGTGCTACCACACATTCCTACCTCAGGGCAGTTAGCCCACATTTGTGTTCAGAGTGAATACATCATAGTTTGCTACATTAAATCCGATGCTCCTCGCTATTCAGTAGGTTCTGCACTATGGATTTCTCTCCTCTGTGCTTTACAGTCAGTGCTGTACCTCTGCAGTGTGACCTCACATAAGGCTCTGTGTGTTGAAGTTTTCATTTGGGATATATATACCAAAAGCCACAGTGCTATGAATGCAATACCCAAGTGCTGAATGTTGTTTGTTTGGACTGATCAGGGTACTTCTGAAGTGACTGACACCAAATTCTTCCAATGCTCAAAACCATTTTTCTCTACAAGCCATGTTTACAAATGCAGAAAAAAATAATTTGAACGGGGTGTTATAAAAGCCTGAAAGCAATTCAGGGCTGTTTCAACATTGCAAACACTAATGTGTAGCTGAGCCCAGTTCTGTTGCTCTTGAGGACAGCCTTACATCAATTAGTTAACACTGCTTTCTTGTAACTTGTCCAGGTGAGAGCTCAGTAAATCAATGTGATGTGAACAGACCCTCAGGGTGCCACGGCACACATATAAGACTGGTGCAGGGCAAAAGGATGGTGGATCTGACAGCTAGAAAGAAATTCACAGCTAATTACAGAGATCATATTCTTATGGATCACATGAAAACAGTGAGAGTTCTCATATGTTGAAATGAATTATTCTTCTGGAAAGGGAAGTACTTGCACATTTTTCTTGATGATTTGACTTCAATGACTTGGCCCTCAGTATATTTTTAAGGAGCACAGGCTTTCAGATTTTTTGTTTCAATTTTTGTGCTGAACTTCAACAATTCCAGAATAACAAGGAGCGTTTCAGCAAAATCAAATACCAAACCACCTTCCTCCCCAGACCCAGCAGATTTTTCAGTCTGCATGATTCCATCTTGCTCTACAGCGTCACTTCCCTTTGCTGCACTTCACTTTCACTCATCCTTGTTGTTACATCATCCAGGAGACAGTAATTTAGAGAATATTTTTATTTCACTTGCATTAGAATTTCCTGGCATTGAATTCGTATGGTAGAAATGTGAGTAAGTAAATAAACGTACGGGCATAACCAAGAACACTGTTCAGAAATGGCCTTAACTCTTGCTTTTACTCTGCTGAGCAAGAGTTCACTTTTAATATTGACATTTAGCAGAATTCTTGATCGTGCTTCAATTGCTGATCTACAGAGCACAAAGAAACAATTCCAATTATCACCTCTAATGTGTTCTCAAAGCAGCATACAGTGATTATCTGGAAAGTAAAGGGAATTTCTCAGTGAAGTGCAAGACTGCTTTTATATACCGCAGATATTCAGCAGAACATAAAATAAGTGGATTTTGATTCATTCAGAACATTCTCTATCAAAGCCTAGAATAAAACCCAGCCATAATAATCTTAGAGGCCTCTGTAACAACTAGAAGAAACAATCAAAATACTGCTTCCTCCGCCACCGACCCAAATGAGTTATTTTTCTTGGCAAACATTAGCTAAGGTTAATTGCATCCCTCCCCAAGAACCTGAATGCATCCCCAGACACAAGGATTTCAGGCTGCTCATCACATGAGCGCACTTCACAGCATCCCTATGATCTGTTAAGTCTTTTCACTCTCTCTTTCCACCCTACAGTTCTCTGCTTTCATTATAAGAGGACTCGTGTATGATTTAATCTAAGGGAAACATTCTCACTGACTTAGCAGAGCTGAACAGAGTCAACAAAACCAGAGGCGTTCTTTGCCCTGCCACCTTCTTTCCATTAATATCAGTAGCAAAGTCACAAGTGAGTTCAACAGGAAGGAGTGAGATTTTATCATAAACATAGTCCTACCACTCATTCTCCATATACAGCCAATGCTTACTTGGTTTTGAAATAAATTTCCTTAACAACCAAGTACTACTATTTAACAGGACCCATGTGCACTTCCATAGCATTTTACAATTCCAAATCACTGCATAAGTATTAATTAGCCTTAATGACTCATATTACCTAATAAGATAATGAAAAGCCCTGCAGCTCACAATATCTACTTCTATTTTCAGTAAGAGATGTAATGATCTTCTTAAAAGGATATATTCCCTTTTAATTCTTTTTTTGCAGGTCTCCGTTGTAACTTATGTTAAAAAATCGAAGTGTACTGTGGATTTTTTTCCCACATTTGTGAAAACGACTCTATCGCAGCAGCCTTTGCCACAGAAGAAAAATGCAGAGGTTTAAGGATAATATTTATACCTTAGGAAGCTTTCTGTTGAATGACTATTCATTGAGTGTGGACTCAGTGCTTGGTAAGGAGATGTGGATTTGCTGCCTGTTCTTTATGGAGAATAGGAATGTCTTTCTTGGTTACTTTCTGGGTTGCCACTGCCAAGGTAATGCTTAATGGATTAAGTCTTGTGAAATAAATTCTGTAAATAGAATGTGGGCTGAGATCATTTCAACTCATTTCCCCTGCGTCCCCTTCCCGTCCTGGAAGCTGTCAAGTACAAGCAGCCTGCAAGCAGCCTGTTCTCTCAGTGTTAGTCTTGAGTCTCACTAGATGCATAAAACAGCTTGTTTTTTGCATACTTTCTGTGATGGCATTAAAAAAAAACTGGAAAGAAAAAAAAAAGCTTTTCAATTCCACCCATTGCTATAAACTGGATACAGCTAATCTTACAAGGGCACCAAACATTGCTCTATTTGTTCATCATTCGAGCACTAGAAACCTATGTTTATGATAGAATGATAGTTGAATCTGAAGGATTTTAAAGAAAAGAACTGAACCAACTGTGGGTTTGTAAACAAACAAAATGGTTTTGACGTCAGTCACATAATTTCATGGGCTGGAACAGTATCACGCAGCCAGTTCTTGCCTCTGAAGAGTTTCTAATTTAATTTAGATGCATTTGTGATACGGGACAGCACATCAAGTCCAAGAAACTTCAGGGCACTGCTGAAGGCCAGGTCTATGCTGCAAAGGTTGTATAAGCCATGGTTTGAAAGAGCAACAGAGACCTGGCTCAAGGAGAGGGGACAGTTGTTTCTACAGAAGATGAACAGACAGAAAGACAGGCAGAAAAGTGAGAAGAGGGGAGAGAGGAAGAAAGGAAGGGAAGGAAGGAAGGCAAAGAGGACGACAAAGAGGAAGGCAGGAGGGCAGGGAAGGAAGGAAGGAAGGAAGGAAGGAAGGAAGGAAGGAAGGAAGGAAGGAAGGAAGGAAGGAAGGAAGGAAGGAAGGAAGGAAGGAAGGAAGGAAGGAAGGAAGGAAGGAAGGAAGGAAGGAAGGAAGGAAGGAAGGAAGGAAGGAAGGAAGGAAAAAATAAGAAAAGAAAGAAGATGGAACAGAAGGGAAGCATTCAGAGCAGAGACTGTCAAAGGGAAGGACTTTGTGTGTTCATTAGAAATAAATCTGTTTGAGGACTTCTTTCTGCATTGATGCTATCCAGAAAATTTGCATAACTTTTTCCAGAGCAGTACATCCTACCCATGTGTTTCAACAATTCTTCCAGTTTTGCTCTCAGTCCTCCTTGGGTTCCTCTCCCTCTGTGCGCTTTTCATAGAGAGCAACTCAAGCAGAGAGAGCTTCTGCTCCACGCCACACAAGCATGGTTAGGCTGCCCCAAGTGCAGGTGCACAAAGTGCAATTGACACAGAGCCATGCAGAGCAGCCAAGTAGCCTTGCTTTGTCCCCCAGCCACAGGCACACACATTCACCAGGAGCTTCCACCTGGATGATGCAAAAACACCAGAAGTTACCACTAACTGCTTCTGAAAGCAACTCAAATATGTCTTATGCTGCAATTAGCTGAGGGGACTGATGTGGGAAAATATGTTCCCATACAGAGACCAGTTCTGACAGCTGTAAGAAAAAAAACATCTGGTATCAACTGAATTTAAAGGGATTCCTGGTGTGGAAAAAGAAATTATTTGAGAGCACATGTGCTCATCAGCTTGGACCTTAAATGATACAGAGAAGAGTTCATAGTTTCTTGAGTTTCTCTGGAAACATATTTCAATGAATAGTTGAGCCATGATACATCATGCTGATTTTTGGTTTTATTTACTAGACTGTATTTTCTACTCCACTGATTCCAGTTCCCCTCGGGTGTGTGAGAACTTGGGGCAGCATGCACACACCACCAGCATCATCCCAACACAGCCAGCCAAATGCCTACACGTTTGGTGAGAGAATAGGAGACACCTCTCCTTTCTGCTGTTTCACTGCACAGAATCCTAACTTGTTGAACAACAAATTCCAATAAAAACGTAAGGGCTTTTTGGTGTCATTTTCTCTTTATTTTTTATTATTTTTTTTTTTTCCCCAAGGAAAGCTGATACTTCTGACAAAAGCACATTTCTCAAAAACTCAGCCTCTAGTTTTGGCCAAAAAAACATGAGCAGCCTTTGGTGCAGTATTCAGACAGATGTTATCACAGAAGTTATAACTTACTTATAGCCACTTGTGGAGTTATTTACATCAGAAGGAAAGTTTCAGTTCCTTCCCTTGATCTATTTGTGGGCTTCAGGACCTTCCAAACCCTGCTTTTTAATCACATAAACATCAGAGCTGAAGGGTTTGGTGGAGGGAAAATTGACTATTTCTTTGTGCACTGATTGGACTGGGCTTTTGATGCCACAGAACTGTGGTGCAGGGCAGAGGTGCAGAAGCTACTGTACATGAGACACCAGGGGTATAGTAGCAATCTTTCTGCCACAGGATGGAGCTCAGTGCAGGCTGCAAAGCATTTCTAGGAGGCTGGATAAATAGTCAAGCATTTCTCTGTCACTGATGGCCGCACTGCTGCTTGCTGTTTGCTATGCAAACCTATGCTGGCTACCTGGAAAAGCTCAGCTGGGCAGGTCTATACTCCCCTGCAGTGCCAGCAGCACTGATGGTCCTCAGGGAGATCAAAAGTGACTGAAAAGGATCACATTAGTGAAGGTCTCAATTGAAAAGGTTCAATACAAAAAAGAGGGGAAAAAAAGAGCCAGCTTTTGTAAGAAGTGAGCATGTGAGCTCTGTGTCTTCAATTGTGCCCCACTTAATGAGCTCACCATTTCTTCAAAGCATCTCTCACACAGAAGGGTATTTTTAACAACATTGAAAAGAACCCACCAGAAGTAGAAGCTCAAGCTCCTTTTACCCTGTATAAATAGGATACAAACATCACATAAGAGGCTAAATTACACTGGGAGGCTTTTTCTCCCCTTTTTAAATCACGTGTGGCAAATTTGGAAGTGATGTTTCTAACTGTAAAATCTTACTGAACGATTTAGCAAAAAATATCATCAAGGTTCTTCATCTAGCAGAATACAATGCATAATCAGAGCCTCCTTGAATGAAGGAGTTAAGCTTTTCTGCAATAATGCAACAAATCACTCCCTGCAACAAACAGAAGACGCATTCTAAGGCAGTTTCCCCACAAACTTTAATCTATGGGAAAAAAATCTTGATTTATTATATAGCATTTGGACAGTTATGAATGAAAATTTGCCAAAGATCAGAATAATCGAGTCTTTCAGCCAAGCAGTTCTTAAAGAAAGAAAAAAAGCACAGAATGGGTCTGAGCAAAATAAATACAAATTCCACACTTTTAACCAACAGAACCTTCTGCATCATTCAGAAATATTCACAGATATCCAGAATCTTTTATCATCAAAAAGACACTCTGGCCTTTAAAATTACAGCTTCTTGATTTTTGTTTACTGATGGCCTTTAAACTGGCGGGTATCACTAACATGTGGCATCTGGTCATGCCATGTTTGTCAAATGAAAGAATTTTTACAGCTGCACTTTGATATTTCTTCCCTTGCCTTGAAATGTCTCTTTTGCAAAGCTATGATCTGTGAATTTTAAGGGTAGCAGCTAACCATTTACTAACAGTATCCATTGATCCCGATACCAGTGAGAATCATTCCCATTGATATCTGAAAGACAGAATCACAGAATGGCAGGGCTTGGAAGGGACCTGCAGATCACTGAGTCCAACCCCCTGCTAAAGCAGGCTCTCTACAATAGGTCACACAGGTAGGAGTCCAGATGGGTCTTGAATATCTCCAGAGAAGGAGACTCCACAACCTCTCTGGGCAGCCTGTTCCAGTGCTCTGACACCTTTACCATAAAAACAAGTTCTCCTGCATGTTTGCTTGGAATTTCCTATGTTCACATTTTAGCCCTGGCTCCTTCTCCTATCACTGTGCACCACCAAGAAGAGCCTGGACTCATCCATTTGCCTCCCATCTCTTTAGGTACTTATCAACATTAATCAGATCCCCCCACAGTCTTCTCAGGCTGAACAGACCCAGGTCATCCAGCCTTTCCTCACACTGTAAATACTCCAGGCCCTTTATCATCTTTGTGGCCCTCTGCTGGACTCCTTCTAGGAGATCCCTTTCTTTTTTGAACCAGGAAGCCCACAGCTGGACACAGTTGTCTAAACGTAGCCTTACTAGGGCAGAATAGAGTGGGAGGATCACCTCCCTAGACCTGCTGTCCTCTCTGTTTTTAATGCACCCCAGGATAGCACTGGCCTTCTTGGCCACAGGGGCACACTGCTGGCTGATGGACAAACTGCTGTCCACCAGAACACAGAACAACTTTCCTTGCAAGTCTCTCCAGCAGCTCATCCCTTAACCTGCTCCGAGTCTTGATTGATTGAACGGGCTACTAACACCAAGGATATCCTGGAAAAGGTCACCTGTTTTTATGCAGTTTGCCTTTGGAGCCGGGAGGGGGGCTGCAAGCAGCGCCATCCACAGCAAATAGCTGAGCCTCTCTCAGAGGCCAGGCCAGGCATTCATGTGGCATCCCTCTGAATGCTTGCCCCGCTGCGCCCCTTGCCCATTAATTAGCACACAATGGAGGCCATAGAACTTCAGTGCAAAAGGTGTTGTGAGCTTTGGACACAAAAGAAAGTAGAAAAGCTCCTTGGCTGTATGGTATTTTCAGTAAAGATGTTTCCAGTTTTTATTTTTCAAAAGACACTGTTACTCGTGGTTGTTTTGATTTTTGTTTCTATGCACAAGAGGGGAAAAAAGGGTTTTACTAAGCGAGTCTTTCAGTAGGACACCAGATGATGGATAGTCAAACACAGAGTCTCCTGTAAACACAGAGGGAACCAAAAGGTATGAACTGACTCATAATTGTGTCAACACAGGTCGCAGACCCTTGGTTTATTTCAGCCTTCCTGTTTTTCACAGATTTCTTTTCACACCACACTATTTTTTTTAGGACACAGGCTCTTTTCAGAACATCTTAGTGGGGTGCAAAGGCACGTATGTCTTTACACCAGAATATGGGCATTTACACACACACGTAGGCTCCATTCCACAATTACAACAGCAGCGTTTTCCACCCATGGCTTAAGTCTACATTAAGTGAAGCAGAGCCTTTCTGCACAGCAGTCAATTCTAGCTCTAATCAAAAGGGAGAAAAGGTCCAGTCCATCCCATCCCCATTCTGAGCTTTTCCATGGAGGCTTTTGGGAAGGATCCAGAACAAAACCTCAGCAGTCTAATCCTCTGGTTCATGCAATGTATCTTTTTTTTACCATGTGGCAAAGTGGCAAGACTGTCTGACCAGGAGTGCTGTGAGGCTGACACACAGCAAAGAGCTCTATGGTGAGCAGAACCTACCAATATTTATCTTGATCCCTAAACACACTGAATTGAGGTTGTGTCCTTTTCCTTGTATAAAATCATTCTTCTCTGGTGGTTGCCAATTTTCTTAGAGATTGGCAAAACAAGTCTCTCTGTGGTCTCTGTTTCATCACTGAATTAGGCTGGCACTGACCAGCAGACTAAGAAGTTGTCAGGAAAAGAATTGATGGCAGACACACCATGCAGCTGGATCCATTACAAGTCATAGAGCAGTTCAGCTGGCAGGTGACTCAAAAAGGATGGTTCAACATATTACCTCATAGTACCACCTGTGAAGATACCTTCTCACCTGCAGTCCTGATTTCCTCTTAAAGGACTTGCAGAAAGTAGTGCACAAAGGTGTGTCAAAGCCAAGAGAGTTGCAGTGAAAGATAATCTTCCCCCACACACCACCCTGAGTGCACTGGGTCAGCCACACAAGTGTAAATGACTCAGTACTATAGACCCAGAGGATATGGCTCACATGAGGTGTGTTGACCTCCTGTATGAACAAGGGGAAATTTATATGTCCTGTTAAGAAACTGCACAGAGATGGTATTGTGATACCAATGCAGGGTAGTACTATTAAGCAAACCTGCCTGGCACAAGGGCAGTGGTTGCCACTTCCAACATCATACCCAGTATATAATTAATATTAACACTCTATTATATCAGCAATCTCACTGCTTTCATAAATTGTCACTTCCTGCCTGATAAAGAGCTACTTATTACAAGGTAATGCAGGTTGCAATGCGGAGATTCATTTCTGCATGTCCTTTTACAGCTACATTGGTTCTGGAAGGTACCAAGTCAAAGTACATGTTCTATATGCCAGAAAATGTTGAGTTTGCATGGCGGCATCACAGAAGCTACATGTGTGTGTGACCATCTCTAAAGTGATTCTATTTAATGAGTAACTTCAATGCAGTTCTGCTGAACCAGTTTTGACAGCACATTTTATGTATGCAACAACTTCAAGAAAAAAGGGATAAGCTCTTACCTATTGCTTTTCGGAGATCTTCGCACTGGCTAATGTGAGGGAATTTCAAGATTTCCTTCCACTTTTTGCTTTTGCCTTTGCGTTTCCCTCCACCCCCTGTAGAGAAAAAAAGATTGGGATTAGGTTGCTTTGGGTGCTACTCCCAGTCCAGAATTCACCATCCCAGTCATAGCTCTTATGGATATCTGTAATAGCTGAGTGTATGTGTCCAGACTGGGCCCCAAACCAGTAAAGGCCACATTACCAGCCTGTGTCACATCATCCCTTGCTGGGACATTGGAGGATGCACTGCTGGCAGGGCCAGGCTCCTTTGGCCCCATGAAGCCTAATGCGGGCCAAAATGCTGTGTGTGTACTCCACCACCACCACTGGATGGGCACACAGCTCTAAAGCAGCTCAGTCTAAGAGGACACTTCTAAATTATTCTTCCTTTTTTTTTGCACTTTGACTGGGTGCTTTATTCCAGCCTTGGCTTCTCTTTCAGGCCTGCCCTTCTTGCCCCATGCTTACAGCCCAGGAAGGGGCAGCCACCATGACAGCAGTGCTGCACAGAGCACAAGGTGCAGGCTGGACCTGGGGTTTCCTTCCTGGCTCTTTGGTGTTTCTGTCCTGCTCATAGCAAGCTTCCCTCTGAGCTTGAATACCCAGATGCAGTCTGTGATTCTCCAAGTCAGTGTTATCTACTGCAATTTAGCCCCAGCTCACAAAATTTGATTCACTGGAGTCTATTTTACATGCATGGCACATTGAATGACTAATTCAGAGCTGAGTTAATTCTGTAGAGAGGCTGGTAGAGTCACAATTGCAGACTGAGAGCGTGTTGGGTACTACATGATATTGCAGGCTAAATTAGGAGCGTGTTGACTCAAAAGGTAAAAGACCATTACAAAGAAAACATGAGCCCTGGTAATGATTGCTCTCTGTGGGGCATTTCTGATCCAGCAATGTCACCTTTGGCGTTGGAGTGCTCTCTCTGCATCTCACCTTTTATTCCTTCATTTTCAGTGACCAATGGTTTTGTCATCAAAGAGCTTGCCTTAAATTATTTTTAAACCTATTACTGACGGGAATTTATGGTATATCTACATCGTGCAATGTAGCACAGAGCTATCTGCACTAGCAGCAAAGGAACTGGCTTGTTTAGACTACCAGGAGCACAGCTATGTTGCCATTTCCAGGAATTGGTCTCCAGTAAATTGTAGAGGTCCGTGAGTGCCTTCACATCACAGAGCATTATGCAACACGGATACACTCTTTGGGTCCATAGTGAAATCTTCCTCAACCGCCCTTCTTAAGTGCATCCAAAGCACTGCTGCTAAAGTCATTTCCTTTCCCATCCCTCCAGTCGTGACACTGAAGAGGCCGTCTTGCCCTGATCCTGCAGCACACATCACTTGGTCTCTTGTACTGAAGGTCCTAGGGATGCTCCAAGGCACCAACCACTTTGTGGGCTGGCAGAACACTATGATTGTCTGTTCATCAACTCTTCTGGAGTGCCCAACCCTGCTCTGGTCCCCAGCTGCTGCCTGGGTGGGATTAAGCATCCCACATTGTGTTTCCATTGCTTGTTTTCCCTGAAAGCTCACAATCCCACATGGCTCTGCTGCCACTCCACTTACCCCTCTTTCCCTCACTTCTGCACCTCCCTTTGTCCCTGCAAGAACAATAGCTCCAAACATTTCTGGACATGGATGAAAGAATCTGTTAGGCTGCATCACAGGTATAAGACTGGAACACATCTGTTTCTCCAGCCACCTTTACTGAAGTACCCACAAAATGGTTGCATCAGTATCAGCACCAAGCAGTACACAGCACAGCACTACAGCACTTTGCACTAAATGGCAACACTGAGATTGGAACAGAGAGAAAACGATCATATCAATCTGAGCCAGACTGTATTTAAATTCCACACTATGTAACATATACATTGATATGTTTGTATTGGATGATGTATTTCTGACATTAAACTTTCATCAAAACTGGAGAAGGGCTCAATGGTCCCTTGTTACAACCATGATTGATGCAGCCAGTGTGTTCTCTCCTGTTTCGTGGCCATCCTCCAAAAATAAGCAGCCTTGCCTGATGAATCACTTGCTCTTAGCTGAGCATGAAGTAGCAATACTATTTTGCCTGTGACATCTTTATGCTAAAGATTCTGATCAACTGCTTTAATCGACCTGACCTTTCTGCTCTCAGCTTTTCTTGTGGAGCCAGCAAACCCGACTGGCTCCAAACGTTAATTCTAGGAGGTTTGAAGGACATAATGTGGTGAGACAGCTGAGATAGGGTAAATTGTCTAGCACAGCTAGAAGTTAAAAGGGGAGGTTTCTCTGAATAGATCAGTAACTGTACAGGTTGCAAGGGAAGATTTTCACACAGTCTTGATTGCTGCCTTTGCACTGTCTGTTCTGGGCAGGACGATTTGCAGTCTTCAAGTCAGCTTCTCAGAGAAAAGCTTGACATGTGCCATGTTTTATATGTGAGTTTCATCACACCAGCTTGGAGGGGCTGACTGCTTTAAAACGTTGACTTGCTGATAATGACAAAAGGTGAGCTCCCAGCAAAAGCAGGAAATATCAGCTCTATTCCCTTGTGTTCACTTAACAGCCCAGCAATTGCAAACTAGGGATTGGATCTAATTCTTTAACAGGTCAACCAGTCTTACAGGAAACAAAAGCATTTACTCTACATCCTCCCTACTGAAAAATACATGGTATTTTTCACATCATCTTATAATGTCCAATAGCAAAGCTAGATCAGTTCTCTGTGTGTAAGGAGAAAGACATAAGCAAAAGCATATGTGTAAAACATTTGGGAGCAGGAGCAACTCTCAGCCTAAGCTCCCTACTTTCTTTGCCTCCATTGGTTAGGATATATTTATTCTCCTAATACCCTGAGATGGGTATTTTCTTACCTTGTTCCACCGTACCATGTGGCTTTTAAGCATGGATCAGGTGGCTTCACACTTTTCTTCCATTCCTGTTCAAGTTAACAAGCCTGCATCACACTGTCCCATCAGACCTAGCTCACTGAAGTTCACTGCCTGCACCTGTATGACCTGCAATCTAGTTAATGTGCAATCTAGGCAAAGTATCCACAGATCTACAAGGGAGGACTACAGTTTGCATCTTCCATTCTGCAACAGCAGACAGGCTCTCATCCAAGTGCTTCCCAACAAAGGTGTAGAGCTCATCAGCCCATCAGTTTTCTCTGCAAGTTCCCCATATTTTTTGCATATCTTCACTTGAGCAGCCGGCCTCTAAAACAAACGTTTCCGTCCTTCTTTATGGGGAAGCTCACCCAGGATTGCCATTCTTGTTTCTTATTAGTGCCAGCTGTGCTCAGTCATACTAGCAAATGCAAATAGTTTATTTTCAAAGAATGAAGGACACTGTTTGCTCTGCCCTTGCCACCTGCTAGAAAAAAAACAGAACACTGTTTCATCCTCACAAGATCTTCAGTGACACTCCTGATTGACCTGGGCAGGAGAGCACGAGGGCTGGGCTTTGGAAGCAGGTCAGTGTCCACCATCCACTGGAAAACAGTGTTTCCACAAAGCAGTCTGGTATTTAAGATGCAATAAGATGTCCACAATATGCCCTCAAAAAAGAATAACATTCAAGGCTTCTCTTGTTGATGCTAATCTGCCTGTTATCTCCTGCAGCCTTTTTTGATGAACACGACTCTGAGAACAGTCACAGCCCATGATAACGGTTTCGTGCCCATCTTCCCCACTGTCACGGCGTGTTTGCACATAAATCATCCACATGCTGCCACAAATGCATGAGCCTGACAACCACTGTGTAAACCATCCTATTGCGTTTCTGGAAACAAACAGCAGATGTAGTTCATGTTCAAGCCTTCAGAACCACAGAGATGGGAATTTCGTGAGCAAAAACACAAAGTTCTTCCCAGCAGTCAGGCTGGCTTTGCAATCTGGACTGGTTAACATCGCACCACAGGGCAAAATGCTTTGTTTACAAATGACATCTAAAGTTCTCATAACGCTCCCTTACAGAAGTCATTGTTCAAAAATAAATATTTATGGCAGGAATTATTTCAAAAAGAAGTCAAGCAGAACTGCAATACCTATGAGTGACTGAAACTTGATTTTAATAACACATTTGTATGTATTAACATTGTATGTTAACAATGTGCGTGTTAATATTATCCTTTATTAACAGCAACTGCCCTGAAGGAGCAGAGGAAGCCAAGATTAGTCTTTGAAAACTGGTCCTCGGGGCTTGATACTCATATGTCATGGCCATACTGGCACTACCATAGGAATATAAAACAGCCTTTGCAGCAGCTCCCTTCATGCCTACTCAGAGCACACTGAAGGGCTTCTAACTAAGCTGAAGAGAAAAACCACCTTTAATCTTTTCTTCTTTTCCTCTGGTCTCAACTGGGCATTCAAAATAGTGGGGTTCTCCACACCCATTCGCCTGCATCCTCCACTGGGCAGTCTTAATGCACATTTGAGATTATTTATTTCAGCGAGTTATCTTTGGGTTTTATGGGCCAGTTCACACATGCTGGCAGTATGTCTGTCTGCTAAGCATGCTAAGAGGGAGTTTTTTGGTGATGTGATTTCCTGAATGAAGTTAGATTTTCCCCTGGGTAAGCACCTTCAGTTTGTCTGTTACGGCTGTCCTTTCTTATGCCCTGTATTTTAACTGTATTGTGCTTATCTGCAGCTGATAAATAAGCCAAAAAGTATAATCAGCCTTTGTGCTACAAAAATTACCCAGAAGATACAAAATACATTGAAGACTTACAACCTATGGGGAAAAAAAACAACAAAAAACACCAGTAAATCTTATGAAAACAAAACCAGCTAAAACAGTAAAATGAAGCACAGCCCAAATTTCTTATTCTTGGTCTCACAGTGAGCAAAGCTACTGGCACAAACCAGGTACATTAACTATGTCTGAAATGCACTAACAGATACTGAGGGGTTCAACAAGCTGTTGGGGTGAACTGGGGCTGTTGGCTTCAAACTGAGAGGTACCTGGATAGTACTTGATGTAGTTGGCCACAAGAGCAGAAGTGACAATGCAACAAATTAATCTGGAGCCACTGTACCCCTTTGGAAGCTATTTTTGGACACGTTAGATCTCCTGACAGAACATGAGGAGGCCATGGTAACTGAAGCCAGGAGTACAGGGAGATTGTCCATCAACAATGTAGGAAATAGGATAATATTTGCCTGTAGCAGCATTGATGATCCCTATGGTTGAACTGCCTTTTAAACAGAGCTGTTGGACACCAGGATTACCAGGCTGCTAAGAACGTCAGTATCTCAGTGGAGTTCTGCCCTGAACCGGAGCTGAGTCAGTAATTCAAAGTTCTAGAAAATTCTGATTCAAAGACATGAAACCATTTCATTTTGATAACATTGACTCATCTCAGTCCTCTAATGTCAAAACATTATCACAGAACACATCAAGCAGAGTATTAAGATATATCATCGCAACAAAATAGGTAAGGTAAATTGACATTCTTTACTTTGTTGAAATGATATTTCTATATTGTCAAAAAGAAGATGGAAAAAGCAAATGCTTCTTTCTTTTAAGCAGACGCTTTCCTGTAAACCCTTTCATTTTTAACAAAGCCGAGTTCTCAGAAAGGAAGATGCTTTTGTCAGAAATGTTCTCAACCATCTCACGTTTTGAAGTACATGAGAATGGAGCAAGGATGTGGCCTTCCCATATATGAATGCTCAAGTGAATCAAAATCCTATATTCCTTACTAGTTCTCTTAAGTTAATTTGCACAGTTGTCATTTATGTTGTCTGTAGGAGACTTACTTCCTATTCTTGCAAAGAAAGAATGCAAATCCCAGTTCCAGAAAACATGCTTGAATAGGGATTGATAACATCTCTCCAGGAAGGAACTGCTCCTTAAGCAATGGCTTCTTAAACTTATGACCTGTTCTGTATATTTATTATCCTGTTTTGGTAACATGTAAGCAAGCTGCTAACCAAAGCCTCAAAGCCCAGCCCTGCAAATGCAATTCCACCCCCACATACAAACCATGTTCAGCCCATTGCCCCTGTAGTTTCCCAGGAACATGTATGGTGTTCTTGAGTTCATGGGTGCTCATCAAACAACATAAATATTCTTAGGGCTGGTCTCCAAAGTCAAAGTATTGTCATAGATCTTTGCCAGACAATGAAATGCCGAGAAGTCTGAACAGTCTCTGCAGACTCTGCTCCTCATTTTGCAGTTTTGATGTTTAGTGACACAACAACAAAATGGGCAGCACAAGACAGGCTGGAGGAGCACACATGGAAACCTGGACCTGGCACAGTCAAATATGTGGGCTCTGGCTCTTCTGAAAATTCTGTCGCCAGTTGCAGGGGGAGAAGACCCAGCTCTGAGCCTTGAATGCAGGATCGCTCTGTCCCTGTCAAAGAGCTGTGTGGGTTTTTACTCCTGCAAATACTTCTGCAGTCTCTAAAAAAAGAACTTAGCCTCTGTGTTCCTGACATTTGAGTTTTATAAGAAATATTTCTGAACTGTGGGGAGGAGATCCAGCTGGATAGTGAGGATTCAAGTGCGTTCACATCGTCAGACTGTAGACAGGCTCTGAGAACTACGTTCTTTTCTGGTTTTAGTCCTCACCTAAATAAACTTACTAACAGGGCTAAAGAAAAGAATTTTAGTAAACAAGAAAAGTTAGTGACTTGAGACAGGCTGTTTTATTAGGTCTGACTGATTTATTAGTTCCACCTAATTGGTGAAACTGGTAGAGCTTTGAGATGCTCTGATAAGAACTCAGAAATCCAGATGTGTTTTGCTTTCCATACACAAATAACAGCATGCTCTTTCAATTCAGATGACTTATTTCTGAGAAAAGCAAGCAAGAAACAGTGTGGAATTTCCATGAAGGAGGCAGAAGAACAAATCCCTCACCAAGCATCTGGATACTCCATGTGAAGGTACTTGACTCTGCTCTCTGGTGGCACATATACAGACCCCCAAAATTTAAGATGCTACACACAGGTCACAGGTCTGTGCAGAGCCCGATTTGAGGTAGTGCTGCAGCCCCCCATGTGCTGCCTGTGCACACAAATTCTCTACCAAATTGCTGCATTGCTATAATCTTTCCTCCCATATTTAATCCCACAAGAGATCCCGGCACAGCAGAAGTACTGATGTGGATGCTTGAGTGGGAAGGCACTGACGAAATGCTATCAGGTGTCCGGTATCTTTCTATCTATCTCAAAGAATTTCTGTATTTTTGCAGTGGCCCACAGGATGATTACATTGGTCTCAGTGCAGAAAGACAGCTTGACAGCCATAAGTGTCCTTCCCTTGCCTCAGAAGTGATGTTTGGCTGGATCCATCCTCCTCTCTCAACCCTTCTCAGACATTTGACGTAAACAAGCTAGAAGCTGTGAAAATTATGCTGGGAAGCTCCTGAGAACACGCATACCAGCTAAAATACCACCAGAACTGCATTAGAGGAGCATCTCAGCTGTGACACCTCAGTGCTTCTGCTTTCAGAATCAGCCAGGAAAAAAAGTACAGAATCTTAATTTGTCTTCAATTGAGTCACTCCCTGTTTGAGGTCAGGATCAGACACATTCTTCTTTACCACAAAAGCAGATAAGAACCCTCTTCATGTTCCTGGCTCTCCTGTGGAATACCAAGTCAGATTCCCACATACAGCTGTAAGCACAAAGTACAAATTAATCCTAGACATATGGTTAGGGAACATAAAGAAGGGGGTGAAACCATCCCCAGAATGCTCGGTTTGAGTGAGCATCTGTCAGTGGCAGCGATGGGCTGGGCAGAGAGGAAAGGCACAGGCATGTGCTTTGGCTTTAGACGAAAGAGGTAATGTGCACAGAGGGCTGATGTGGATATGGACTGAGCTGCAGCATTGTAGGAGGTTGTGGTGTGGCTGGTGCCAGGAGGATGAAAGACCATAGGGAGAGGGGACAAAAATAAGACAAGAGGTTTGACTACACATCTCCTGTATTCTTCCCCATAGCTACAAAGCCTGGCTTTGGCCCCATCATCTCATCTAGCAATAGAACACCAACAAGATCTTTCTGTGCAGACACACTCTGCTATTCTACCCCTGAAATCACATAAAATATTGTCTTAGAAAATCACTGACAGCCCAAGACATTCTGGTAACACAATTGCATGCATCAGCATTTAGGATCATTACTGCAAAAGGTTACAGAAGGGATTCAGGTTAACGGAGGTAATCTGTGATTATCTGATGTACCAGATTGCTTTGCCAGTGACTCACGCGTTCTGCCACAACAGATCGCAGCTGCAAATAGCTCGCGGGATGGAGCCAGCTCCCAAGCTAGGAAAGAGTGTCCTCGTTGTTCAGAGAACCCCTGCAGCACGGAGTGCCGGGGCACTGCAGGCGTGTGAAAGCCCGAGGAGCTTCGCCGACAGAGTCGGGAGGAGCGGAGCAGTACAGTCGCTCATTCACAGTGTTACTATAGCTACCAGCTGAAGGACTCAGTAAGAAAGGCAGAAATAAAAAGGGAAAATTAGGAGGTAGGAGACAAAAAAGAGGAAACTTGTAAAGCAAAGGCAGAGGGTTCCTCTGATTAGCTAATGATGTGCTTCCAAAGCAGTGGCTGAAAAATGAGGCTGGAAGGCTGCGTGGCACAAGCGTCAGATGATGCAAATGGCTCTCGGCTCTCCTCTCACCCACCAGCACCCACCCAGTTGCTGGCAGTGCTAAGCACCGTTTTCATACACACAAATCAGCAGCTTTGTGCCAGCGATGGATTAACTATTTCCCCTTAGCCCGCTAAGTCCCGACTCCCACTTGTGCTCCCTGCTGCCCCGGGGCCAGAATTAAAACAAGGCACAGGTTTGGCCCCAGGAAAAAACCTGGGAGAGAGAACAAGAGCAGCTACTAATTATGGGCTTCACACTCATCCTGTGCTCAGCTGTGGCCCCTGCTTGATCCCCACCTGCGCAGTGGAGCTGCTGCTGAGGCACAGGGCCAGCAAACAGCTCTGGGGCTCAGCACCGCATGGCTGGTGGTACACAGATCCCTGAGCCTGAAGGGTGAAGCACCAGGCTTGTGTCTGAACATCCCCCTCTAGTAGCAATGGTGGTAAGGCTGGGCATTAGTCTTGTTTCTATTTCTTCTCAGCTCTCAAAGTGACCAAACACTGCTGTCTCATTCTGGTGGCCTTTGATGGCTGACCTGGTACAGTGGTCACACCACCAGTGATTCCAGGAGCAGGAAAGATCTAGATACAGTCATAGCCCTGAAGATGGAAGAAGAGACAAAAATCATCAAGCAGTGATCCCATACCACCCACACGTCCCAGTGTGTGCACCTCTACCCTGGCTGAGCGCAGTTCCAGATGTCCAAGGTAGCTCAGTGCACCAACAGCAGCTGCAGCCAGGGACGGACACTAATACATACATATATCTAACTAAATGCATAATTCCTGCTCACATGCCTTCCTGACAGCCAGCTGTTGCCTCTGCTTGCTGTTATCCTTGCTTGGAGATTAATGTCTGTGTCTAGGACAGCTTATTAGCAATTTTTATTACAAAGCATATACATCTGGCTGGTGGTGGGCAAAAGCTAAATCCTGGAATAATTAAAATACTGGGGCAGCTCCCAGGGAATGACAGAGAGCAGATATCTGCAGGGTCTTTACCCTGCCTCTGAAAGCCAATAATAGAGTGAGGTCAGAGATCGCTGGGCTTAATTGTCTGACGAATTAATGGTGACGAATGTCTGTTTTCCCCTCTCGTTAAAACTGACACCAGATTTTTCAGGGAAAGCAGAAGGGCATTTGGCCACAAAGGAATGTTTTGATGGCTGAAGCTGAGATTGTTGCCAGCACCAGCCCCTCAAACCAGCGTGGGTCAAACCCTCTCCCATACGAATTGCACAGAACTGCTGTTGACTCCAGCCCGGGACTGAACCTTCTGGGCTCAGCCCAGCAGCTGCTGATTGTCCTGCTCACTTTGGAAAGAAAGAATGTTTGTTTGGATTTTGCTTTAAATATCAGATCCAGGTCTTCAAACAAGTTCTAAAAAACTCAAATTAGAGGAGTGTGAGTTGCATCATAAAAATCCGCCTGAGCTTGTTTCTGCCCACTTTGAAGACAAGTCAGAGTGCTAGGAAAAAAAAAAAAAAGAAAAAAGAGAGAGAGAATACTAAAATGTATTATAAAAAGAAAGATTTCTCCTAGCATTTTCCCATTCCAGAAAATGTTTCTCTCTCATTGTCCTGTATACCCCCTGCTCAGCAAGGCATTTGTGAATAATAAGTGTCATTGTGGGAGGAAAAACAAAAACGGGAAATACTAGGGGAGCATTTTTATCCAGTTAGTGACATTTTGTGAAGTTGGCTAACAATTTTCTATTGAAACAACTTCTTCCACAGTAAGGAGCTCTGCTTACTGACTTGCTTTTGTTGCTCAATCTCATTTCAATTCTGATCTTAATGTGGAGCTGTAGAAATAAACATGAAAGCTTCTCTTTGTTCAGGTGCTTATGTTAGTTTTGAGCTGTTGTGAAATAGGTTGAAGGGCACATCTTTCCCATTCATACAAATATATGTGAACCCCTCTGGTGTTTAATTTAAGCTACATAAACAAGGAACAAGCACTTTCTGAATGCTGAAATACTGTATCAGCCCAGCAGCCAGTTTCTACAGTCACTCCTTACATCTAAGTCGTTGCTCTCATTATGGAACAGGCTGATATCTTTAACTAATATCTGTAATATGCAACACTGTCAACAAGGATGTGTAACATTGAATTAGACTAAAGTCTAAATATTCTTTCAGGAGTGTATTTCCAGAGAGGTCACGTCGACCAGTGAGCAGACACACTGGTTTTCAAGTAAATCTGTGTGCTCAGTCTCTGACGGAGCTAATTATAATGGTGCCTTTAGTGTTGCTGCCTTTATGTGTCTGCCAGCACATCCCTAACAAACCACTAGGTTCATGCTTTTCTAGCCCAGATGGAAAAGTCTGATTATAAGGTCAGAGCCAATTCTATTTCCAAAAGCTTGCAGAGCTTCAATTAACAACAGAGGAGTTAGTCGCTAGCCATCACTGCGCTGTCTATGTGCTTGCTTCTCACTCCTGCTGCTCATCAATACCCAAGAGGAAAGGGCTGCTGGATCTGCAATGCCAACAGTCTTCCCTAACGTGCAACACAGTCCTAAAGGGCTAAAGGAGATGCCTGGCTCTGCAGGTACAGTTTGTTTGAAGCTGTGCAGAGCAAACCCTGGTTTGAGCAGTTGGACCTGCGTGCTGGGTCATACCTCTTGCCTGCTGCAGGGCAGCCCAAGCCAAGTGAACAAAAGTGCTTCTGCAGCAAAGCCTGAGCTGCAGATCCTGCGCTGTTTCAGCAAGTGCAGGTGTACAGGGTGCCAACATTGCCACCCATTATGCTATTGGCAGTACAATTATACTGCTGGGTGCTACTATAACAAGGGGCAGGGCACCACAGCACTGTGGTGTGTGGCCAGGTACAGAGATGGCTGAATAGAACTCAATTCTGAAACACAGTGAGCACCGATAGTTTCAAACTCAACAAACCTACAAGAAGACACAGCTTCTGCTGCAAAAAATTTTCTATCCAGGCACACACTGTAGGTTGTTATCTTCACTCCTTTCTCAGTGTCAGAATAGAAAGAGTAATTCACCTATCAATTTAGACAGTACTCCATTTTTTAAACACACAAGAGCAAAACCCCAGCAATTACACTGAATACCCAAGCTTCCTTATCTCATTCAGTTCCCCTGGTGATGCAGTGCTCTGTGCTGGGCCAAATAACACAGAAGCAAATGCCAACCCTTGTGGCAAGGCATCCAAGTCCAAGTGGCACATGTGCTATTTCAGCACCTCTTGGGACTGCTCTGGGAGACAATGTAATTAATATTAGTGGTGGCTATTTAACACATTCCATGGGGAATCTACAACCTCTGCTTATGGAACTTAAAACCTGTTAATGCTCACTTCCTACCAGTTTCAGGTGTCTCCTAATTTTAAGCTATGTTTATAGACAAAACCAGCCAGCCGCACTTCTCACAGAGCCAAACAGTAGCTTAATCATTTGTGTTAAATAGGAAATGAATGACTGAGCACTGATAAAGTTCACCATTATGCTTTTGAGGAAAAGAGAAGTGACTATGGAACAATCTGATAACAAGAGAATTCGCTTCCTGCTTGACTTGATATTTATAAACCTTCTCTGTAAGGGGGCAAAAAAAGAAATAATTTCAGCTGGATAAAGTTAACATTCCAATTTACATTTTCAAATGACAACAAAGACACACCAAAACAACACAGGGCAGGAAGCCTAGGGCTCAGAGTGCCCGTGCTCCTGTGGCTCAGGCTCTGCTGTGTTTGTGCACATGCACAGTGTCAGCATGGCAAGGCTGAGCTTGACCTTTCTGAGCTCTCAGAAGTGCACAGCCTGAGTGCACAGGAGGTGCTGACTGTGGAAGGTGAATGCAGGATTGTCCAGGTTATGTCTTCTGTATTGGATGGAATGACCAGATTTCACAACCTCCTTCTATCTCTAATATACAAACCATCAGCTTGTAGGCAAGAAAACATGGAATTTCTTTGAAGCTAATGGCTAGATATTTAGCCTTACTATATTTGGAATTTCAGTTATTTTCCATGCTGTTGTATATTCAGTCCTCCTGTAGGGCAGGCAATGATTTCTCTACAGCCTGACCAATGTCTCAAGAGCAGACATAGAACTCAGCCATAATAGCCTGAAGTCCAATTGTGCCAAGTATGTACAGCTCCAGCTGGTGTCAGCAGGAGCCTCACATGCCAGCAGCCCCTTTAACAAGCCCCTGGAGAGGAGTATTGAAAAGAATCCTAACTTGGGCATCCCCTCTGCACAAAATAGTAAATGAAGATTGGAAGTGCTGATTTCTAAGACTTCCTGGTATGGAAGCTTGTCATGGGAGAATAACATGGGAGATGTGGAAGAGTGATTAGAGTTATAGTAAAAATAAAAACAATGTATTTGTATTTATGCCTAAAAAGGCAATGTTCTCAATTATTTAAAAGAAAAAATGTTTATCTTCCAGAAGTAGAAGAGCAATCATAGGGGCTGGGGGGCTGGGGGGAGTGGAAGGTACATCTACTTCATTTCACATTTTCCATGTTAGTAAATGACAAAGCAGATTGCATTTGGTTGTCTTGGCTTCAGGTACCAAGTCAAATATTTCTGAGTTGCTTTGAAAGTATATTAATAAAAATAATAAAATTAACACATCTCTTGGCTTTTCAACAGTGCCCTCAACATTAGAACCCCAAAGCATTTTGCAAACAAAAACAGCAAAATCTTTTCCAGTTTAAAGATTAATTTTGCCCTCAGATAAATTTCCATGACTTTTACAATCCTGTTGAGAAACTCCACATGTACAACTGGGAAAGGAAATTATCACAGACAGTTTAAATGTACAACGTCAATTAGAAAAACAAAATAAAAACAGACCCACTCTTCTTGAAAAGTTTCCCAGTTGATATTGTCGGAGCCACTAGGATAAGTAGCACAGCTAGAGCATTGAGGGAATAGAATTCTTACTTTCTTTACTGCTTTCATCAGCCCAGATTTGAAGAGGGAAAGCAGAGGATGCTGTGCACTCTGTGTGCATGCAAGTGTTGTGCGGATCCCTCCAGGAACCTTGAGCTGTGGCTCAGTTCTCACCTCATTTGTCAGAGGGGTGGACGCTGCCTTACTACAGGAGAACAAGCAGCTGTGGAGAGCAGAAAGGCCTCCTGAGGGAAGGGCCAGAGCTCACCCCCACAGAACACCTGGGTGTCTGCACAGGGGGGGACACTCAGCAGGAGTTGTAATCAGAAATGCTTCATCAGACACCAGAGGATACAATGGTACCAATGTCACGCTGCTGCTGCTGCTCACAGGGCAATGTGTTTAACATCTGCTTTTCTGCAACGCCTACAAGCCAAGTTCAGGACTTCTCTGCAGGAGGCAGTGCACAAACCCAGAGCCCATCTGTTCCCAAAGAGCTCCCTGCTCGTGGCAATGCAGCCCCATGACATCCCTCTGTCACTGGGGACATTGCCTTTGCTTCCAGCAAAAGCCAGCACTTCATCCCCTGGGGCTCTGAAGGGTCACAATTGTCCAGTTCACCAACACAACTGGTTTCTGGGGAAAAAGACATTTTTCAAAATGGGGCAGCATTACTGCAAAACCAGGAGAGCTTGCCAGGAAAAAAGACAGGGCTGTAAATGCACTGTTGTGCAGAGCTGACTGGATTTCAAATAGATTTAATAAAAACATGATGATCAAAAAACAATTGCAGAATAAAGGCGAGTCACATCAGTTGTCCCCCTCTACTTTCACCCTGTTGTCTCCTATTTCTGTTGTCCCCAGCTCTGTACATCACTACCATATCAAATATTAGATGCTTGTTTCTGTTTCCCAGGTTTGTCCTCTATTTACCTCAAAACCCTTTTTCACCTCAAAATCCACCATCCCTTGATGACACCTTCAGCCTCCCACCTCCCTGAACCTCAATCCCCACGTATTCTCCCCGCTTGAGGGAAGGGCCACTGGCAGTGGGCTGCAGACTCTTGGTCCCTCTCACTTGTTCTCTCTTCTGTTCCATGAATGCTGAATTCCCTTCTGCATTCTCATACACCTTTGGTAAGCAGAATAAGGAGGACAAACCTGCATGATTAGCACCAGCAGTCCGTTGTTAAGGACACTGAGGCCTCTCAGGATGAAGCAATGTCTGATCTGCATGTAGGCTCCAACAGCCACAGTGCATACCTACGGGCTTTTTGGAAACAGCCTCTGGCCTGCATTGAACAGTCCCTGTTATAGGTTGTGCCTAAGCCCTGTACAACCATTTCTGTGCTAGATCCTCCTGCCACAGCTATACATAGAATCATAGAATCACTAAAGTTGGCAGAGTCTTTTAAGACCACCCCGTCCAACCATTAACCCATCCCCACTCTGCCCACTAAACCATATCCCTCAGTGCCACAACGTTTTTGTTGTTCACCTCCAGTGACAGTGACTCCACCACTTCCCTGGGCAGCCTGTTCCAATGCATTATCACTCTTTCTAAGAAGTAATTTTTCCTATTGTCCAACTTGGCTCACTAGGAGAGACACGTCTTCTGTGTTAGGAAGAAAAAATCCTGAGTTGGTTGATGTCATCATAGCCAAAGATTCACCATAAGGAACCACCAGAACTTGGCTTTGGCCAGAACCTCCAGATCACTCCATTGAACTCAGTCATGTCTGGATCTCTTCCACCCAGTACTGACCCAGGTACTCAGGAG
Organism: Coturnix japonica; assembly: GCF_054131305.1. Classification (NCBI taxonomy): domain Eukaryota; kingdom Metazoa; phylum Chordata; class Aves; order Galliformes; family Phasianidae; genus Coturnix; species Coturnix japonica. Next base: position 28,648,374 of record NC_140670.1, on the reverse strand, counting down.
TTTCTAAAGAATAAAATGCAAGGGATGCAGCCTGGTGTTTGAAATCACTGGCCACAGGACTGTTCAGCCTCTTCAAGAGCTGTCACATTAAGACAAGTGAATAGAAGGACTTTGTGGCAATTCCCTCACATCCAAAAGGCCAAAAATAGGACTTAGTCTTGCCCTGAAATCCAAGGAAGATTCTACAGCAGATGTCTTTCATCTATATGACCTTTTCCAGAAAAACAAAAGGGAGACAGGATATTAAACCACAGTTTAAGATTTTTATTGCTCTTGGCAAGCATTTATTTGTTGTGGGTTTGTTTGTTTTAAGGCTTGGTTTTTAGGCAAAGGAGTGTTATTTTTTGCACTTTTCATGGAACTTCAGCTGAAATAGCATTGTAATATCTGAGACAAATTTCCTTTGGGTGATTCGTACATCTTCAAAGTCACAAACTGACATCCCTTCCAACTCATGTTGTGCAGACCAGTGTGTTTATACCAGGACAGCCATGTGTCCTGAGAACAGCATTTCATTTTTCATGAAGTCCAGGAAAAACCTGAATGCACATGTGGTTATGCTGGGGGGACTGAAGTCCCTGTAACCAGCAGATTCAGTCTAGGAAACTTAAGGCTGTAGCACATCCCATGAAAATCCCTCATGGATTACAGTGGAAAATATATTCACACAGTGACAGCAGGACACAGCACAAGGAATATGGGAGAAAGCACAGATTAATCACATTTGTCTCCTTAATTTGCTTAGACCCTTTGCTAGAGAGAAGCTTTCTCTACTGAGATCAGCTTACCTTACAGATGACTAAGCAGATGGGAAGATAGGGATGCAACTCAGATAGATAATCCAGAGGAAAGGACATTAACCCTGAACCCAGGGAGGATTAGTCTTAAGTCCTTCTTCAAGCACAGATTTTTCATGTTGTTTTAGGGAGAGTTAGGCTACATATATACACACCATGTGAAACTACAAGCTCTGGTTGTCATGGGCCAACTCAGGTGAGATGACTGAAGCTGGTGTGCTTGCCCAGTCATTTATTATCAAATTCAATATATAGATTAAGTTCAAACCTTTTTTCACCAATTCATTTTTCATAGCAAATTTAAAATTGTTACTTTCATTTCACTTTAGAATATATATGTATGTTCTCTTGAAATCTGTGAAAGAAAAAAACCCACACCAATAAACACACACACACCAAACTAAACCAGGACAACACTGAAACTTTTGGTTCTCAAAACTTCCCTGGTGCCTTCAGATCTCACAATTACAAGGGCAGGTGAGGACAATCTGGAGCTCTGAGTGTTCTTTTGCAGTGACTAAAACACAACATGGGCCAATGCAACCACATGATACTTCCCAAATGAGAACACATATGGCTGAATATTTCTGAAAAGTCAAAATCTGCTCCCACCGAAATCAATGGGCGTTTTGCTCTTGACTTCTGTGGAAGCAGGGTTAAGTCAACAGTGTAGAAGATGGGAAAATCCCAACTGAAGATCAAGTACAGCGTTCCCCTTAAAGATTATTCATAAAATGTGTAGACGTCAGAAGAAAACAGAAGGTGCTACAGAGCTGCTATTTTTAAACTGAGGGTGAGAAAATAGGCAACAAAGCATAGAGCATAACTTCTTATGTTGTTTTGCCACCATTCTTGTTAAGGAACGTAGGCAAATTATTTTAAAGAGAAAACAGCAGTTGACTCAGTTCAGCAGTTTCTTCAGCTCAGAACAGACATATTTCTAAGAGTTATGTGAATTTTTATGTTTTCTAAATAATTCTGATTTCCAAACACACACCAAAAATACCCAAGAATATTTCTTTATACTATTCAGAAGATACCAGAAGATGGTCCTAGCTGCCTGCAGTGCTCTTGCAGAACAGGATATTGTGTCTTCCCTCATCAGCAAAGAGTAATCGACTTAGAAAATCCTGGGCAGACACTGGCATAGGTCACAGGGAGCATCTGTGCACAGAGACTAGTGCTAGTCATCAGTATCACAGGACTATAATTCTCAAATACAGACACAAGCAATTATCAGTATAAGAGAATAATTTATTCCTTGTAGTCAGACGTAAGATGGATATCCCATTTGGCACCAGTGAGATTGTTATATGCATTTTAGAAGGCTTAGCAAGACCGCTTATTATATACAAAACAGCACAAGTAGCAGGCAGTATGAGCCATCAGATGAGCTTAATAAAGAGCTTCACTGGAGTTAGCAATGTGCTCTCATTCTGTGTGGAGTCTAAAATGTTTGCATGCGAATGAAAGTACAGCAAATTCGTGGAATTTTAATACTATAAAGTTTGTATGTTTTAGATCTCTTGCCCAACTTCTAGACTTTCCCCCATACTGACGTCTTGTATGCGTCTCAATTCATCAGTGAAAGGAAAAATAAAGGACAAAATTAGAGGATCTCAACCCAAAGACCATAGATTAATATTTAATTTAACTTCATTCGGGAGTAGTCTTAATAACTGTCATGACTTACCTGTTTGATAAGTCACAGTGGGGTGAAATGTAAGCAGTACCTGTTTGCATCTTAGCCACCATTTTGACAAACATCCCAGCTGTTTGCAGTCCGTTAGCAGCAGAGATTGATCCAGTAGCTGGAACTACCATTTGCAGTCTACATTGGTTTTAGTTACCCCAGCAGCCCTGAGTAGAAGAACGGCAGCACCAGCCATGAGGGACTGCAGAGAACACATATCACTATGGCTTCACCTTTGGGCACTCTCCAGAAGGGGGATTTGTTTTTCTAATTGGCTCGATATCTTGAGAAAGTATGTAATGAATAATAACAACCTCTGCAACATCACAGCTACAACTCATACAAACTATCAGTTTTCATATTAGCCACATGCAGATCATCTTCCAGCTCCAGAGAGAAAGCTGCCCTGCAGAAGGCATCCTCCTTGCAGCACCATGTGGAATACCAAAGAGCAGTGCTGTTGGATTTGGTCACTGCTTTTGGCCTCAGCAAGCTATGGAATACTTCTGCACAATTACAAACCCTGATTGCAGAACACTGAGAGGAGAGTGACTGCAGAACAGTTTCCCACGGAATAGGAACTCACTTCATTTATTGCAAGAAGAAATAAACAGTTCTTTGAGGAAAATAACAGTATTTCATTTTGCAAGAGAGGGATGCTGTTCCAAAGTTTATTCTAGGGAAATCATTAATTTCTGTAAAGCACTTCCTCAACAAAACTGGCTTTATGAATGGAATTTCGTAATAACAATAAATCTCATACTATCTTCAGAGATTCTTAAACCTATATACTCATTCCTCCTGAATACAAGAAAAAAAAAACCAAATTTCCACATTCATCATTAGGTAAAATACAATTGGTCACACTTAACCTGACAATTTAACCATGTGAGTATCTTTCACCCAGAAAAGCTGCAGTAAACGTGATGCAATCTATAAATACCACTGAGGCTGCTGATGGCTGAACTGCAGAGCCTGACCTCCAGGTTTCTGATTTAAATGTCATGGATTACAAGCACAGCATGAGGCAGTCGTTGACTGCTGCTTTGGTTCAGCACTGACAGATGCCCCTTTAAAGATCTGCAAGGTGGAATGAATGAAAAGCCTCCACACCGCTCACGGATGCCAAACAGCACATTTTAAAATGCAACTGAAAATCTCATACTTGTGAAGCCTGCTGATGCAGCTCCAAATATAACTCCTGCAAGCAGTCTACCTCCTTCTTTTTTTAAGCATGTCTTTGTTTCAAGTCTTTCTGCTTTTACTCTAAAGAGCAGAGCCTTCTCGCCTCGCTGCGAGGGACATAATTCTCTTTTTTTCAGGGCGCTTTGTGACCTCCATCTTCTGCTGTCCCTGAAAGAGCGCATCTTCCATTGACGTCAAGGGCTGTGCACGCGTAGGGAGATAAGCACATTGGAGGCAAGATTCACTGTGTGAATGAGAGTGGGGAATTTTGCCGTAGGAATTCACAAGCCTTTCACAGCCTCCTCTCCTGATTAAAGGCAGTGGGATTATTACAGAAATTCAGCTACTGAGTCCTGGCTATCTGAAATCCGTCTCACACATGGCTCTCTGCTGTTCACCCTTCTCAATTGTTTGGACAAGACAAAAACGCTATTATCCAAAAAAGCAGGACAGATGTAAAAAGGATTGTGTCAGGAGGAGTCACTCACAGCAGCTCTGCCCAACATGGCAAACCCATAAGCTCATAAAAAACCTACTTGTAGCACAGATTTTAAGCAATACAGATTCATGGGTAAGATTAGAGGGGGGCATTCCTATTCTTAATCATTGCTTTAGTGGAAGAAATGATGGACGCATCTACATGGCTCAGTGTAGTGCTTCCTATGAGCTCCATGTGAGCTATCCCACTTAGGCACGTAGTGCAGCAGGGGGCTGACTGAGCAGGAGTGCAGGTGCTGGGTGCTAATCAGCTCCAGGACCACACAAATTAGCCTGGGCACAAAGCCACACTGACGTGGGATTCCTGGCCACTCGTGCAGCAGACCTGGGCAGCGCTGGGTCAGGAATCAATGCATCAAATTCTGCTTTCCACAAAGGAAACCAATAGGTCATCCCCTTACACCCAGGAGACCTTGAGATCCCTGGCTTAGACACACCCCAGCACACTCAGTAATACTCCTAAAAAGTGCAGCCCTCTGCACAAAGATGTGTCTCTTGAGAAAAGCTGCTTTATTGCAGGTACTGTTACAGCCACAAGGAGCAATGGCACGCATCTGGTGACATCACAGTATGCATTTATACAGGATTACCAGAAGTTAACTCTGTGTGCAGGCTTTCCTGTGTTCTCACGCATAATGCAAGTCTAACAGCTAAACCAGAGTTTCCTACAGCAAAATCTGGAGGGAGGGGAATGCTGCCATTATGCAAGCAAATACAAGTAGTAATTTTCATGACCTGGCTGCTGTAGATGGTGGAATTTCTAACTAGAAATTTCTGTACACACAGCCTGGGCAGGACTACTGAGATCAGTGATGACTGTGCGTGTACGTGGCTAATCAAGTTACAGAAGATAAGAAATCTTAGTGAATGTGCAGTTAAACCCTAAATGAGGATGTACAGACAAAAAGAACGTTCAACCTGCCGTCCCAGAGGAGACACGCCATCACAGCTAACTCCACACATGCTGTTGAAATTGTAGGGACTGGGAAGGAAGGCTGCTCTAATGGCTCGCGGATGAACCAGCTTCCACAAGCAAAAAAAAATCCTGGCTTAGACAAAAGGTAAACGTTATGAATGAACTGGGAATGGTCAGGAATGCATAAAGCTCGCTTGCTTGCATCACAGTCAAAGCAGCAGCAGGGATTTCCACTGGCTGACTATTTTTAAGTATCATTTTTCTTCAAACCTAGGTGCTGCTTTGTTCTTTCTAGCATACAGAAATATGTTTAGAAGGCTGAGAAACAAAGAAAAATGTGATTCTAAAGCTTCAGTATGATTCTACACAGTATTTTTTCCTATTCTCTAGTTACCTTTCTAAAAAGGCACATATGAATTTCCAAACTATTCCGATCAATTAAATTAAGGCATTTCCTTCAGTTCTTTTTTTTTTTTTTCCTTAAGATTTCACATAAATTGCTGGTTGTCTGGATGCCAGGGGAAATCAAGAATTAAAATACAGAGCCATCCAAAACATCCTCAGGACCGTAGTCTGACACTGTGGTTTCTGTCAGCAACCACACTTTCATCTTATTGGGATGCCCTTAAAAAAACTACTACTGTCGGAAGCAAAACCTGTGCCCAATTCATGGAATCCATGAATGCAATGTAGATCCTCACAGGCCAAGAAATTCCACAGACACCGCACGGATTAGCTGTGATAACATTTTTTTTCCCCATAACATTGAACAGCAATAGAAGTAAAAGAGGAGTGTTTTTAACATTTAAAAATTCAGGGCCAGACCATACCCCGAAGCAGGGCCGGAACAGGGCTGCCCAAATGCTGGCTTGCTTCATAGTGGAAAAATCTACCTCACATATGGCCAGCTAGGAGGACACAGAGTCTTCACAGCAGCACACCTTCATATCCTTAACGCTTGCTCTTCTTGTTGTTGGGGTCATCTGCGTGAGGCATGCCTTAGCACAGCAGCCCATGTCCTCTTCCTTCTTTCATTCTTTCAGATGGCAGAGCTGACCACCCAGACACTGGTAGGGGGCTTAATCAAGAAAAGCCTTTCTGTTCGCCATATGAATTTTTCAGGCTTTCTAAAGCCAGATGTTTAAATTAAGAATCATTCTCTACTGCTGCCATAAATCAAGGAATGAAGCGCAGCATCGTGTAGCTAAGAAATAGCTGTTTCAGAAAGTGAGATTTACAGGACTGCTAGATGTGCCTCTCTACAGAATCAAACATGCATGTACTGGGTATTTCCAAGCATTCTCATAGCCCACCTCATCCAGGACACCGTGCAAACCATGACCCTCCCAGTATCACCAAGAAAGTAACACAGACACTGAGCTGACATCACTGCGGCATGTCTGTGAGTTCAGTGCTCAAAAAGGGAAAGAGAAACAATATAGCTGAGGTGCCCGCTTTTCTGGAGAGCACAGCTCAAAGCAAGTCCAAAAGCTTGCTTTCCAAATGGTACTGCCTTATCTGCATTCTTCTGGCCTGCTTCAGGGGTATGTTGATAAAATCTTTCTGATAGCCACACAAATACTCTTCTCATAGTATGTGCACATGAAGCACTCCAGACTCACATAATTGTACTCCCATTAATTTCCTGTTCATCATTTATTAGCATCTTGTGCCCTGTAGTGAGCTCTTCATATCCCATAGGCAGGATGTTGGTCAGTCAAGTGAGGAAGCTTCCCAGCCTCCATAACTCATCCCTGGCTGAGAATTTCCTAAATGCCCTAACACAAAACCAAGGAGAGCTATTTCCAGAACTTGTGTCATCTGAATTATTACTGAATCTGGAGATGATGCTATGCATCATATCCATCTCTGGTGCCACTCTCACCTCAGCTGAAAGACGGTTATCTTCTGCCTGTCAATGACTGAGACATTAGACCATGCACAGATGATAAGAGAAGCCAAAAGCCTTTTAGGTCTCACTTCACTCTTCACATTAGGCAGTGGTGTCCCATCCCATCCCAGAAGCACTCAGGAGTTCTCCATGCTTTGCTGATCTCTTCACATCACACTGAGCTCACTCCAGCCAGAGGCAGGGCATTCCACAGAAATCAGAGCGCTGTGAAGAATTTCTTAGAGAACCCCTTCACAGCTGGGATAAAACAGGAGGGAAAAAAGTGATGGTATGGTCAGTGCTGGGCAACAGCTGAGTTCAAACAGATATGTGATGGGCCACAGCTCTTTCATCAGAGCAACAAAAGTCCAAGGAGAGACGTACTCCTAGCCCCAGGTGTGAGTTCTCTCCCCAGAAAACAAATCTTACATTCACCTGCAGTCTTTTGGCAGCCTTTGCTGTGTCCTGGCTGCGAGCACATCAAGGTGCTGGGTCAGGAGCTGGCTCCCAGTGTGCCTTAGGCCAACTGTGCCAAATGGATGTGTCTGCAAAGCCTCATCTGTAGGATACCACTACAGCGGTGCTTGATGATTCTCAAATGTGAGACTCAAAAAACCCATAAAGTCTCAGGCCTGAAATAGCAGACAAGATGAATTCAAGCAAATCTTACTTCTCTGGCAAAGATAAGGGCTTGTTGTGAAGAACAGCACACAGAGGAAAGGAGGATGGGCTTGAGCTGTTAAAACCTCCCAGGGATTTGCCATTGCATACAGGACCCTGCAGAACCTGGAAGAGGTTATTCTGAAGGGAAATGCTGTTATACATAGGATAACAGATACAATACTGAAGATAAGCCATTAGATTGTTCCCCCAAACAGTCTTCCTGGGGTGGAAACAACACTTCTGCCCATCTGGTAAGCCAAAGAAACACGCTGGTGCCTCCATGTATGCAGCAGAAGTGCAATATGCACATCTAGTGCCCCTGCTCCCTCCTGCTCTGCTTTCATCACAGAGGCTTTGTGCTAGGTTCAGCCAGCTCAGCTCATGCCCACAGGCTCAGCAATTTAAGGAGATGGTTAGGCTGCAGATCCCCACGAAACTATATGGCAGCAGGAACAGCTCCCAGACAAAGGGAATATTTTTCCAAACATGCCTTCTTCAATGCAGATTTCAGCATCGCATTACTGAACCGAACACACAAGCTTCAGGAGAGCCCACGCACTATAACTAATGTGCAGTCACAGAGAAAGGGCAACAAGCACTTCATGCACTGTGACTTACGTAGTACAGTTATTGTGTAGAGTCACTTTGGCACCCTGAGGTTTAAATTGCAGTGACAGTGAGGGGATGCGGGCTCTCTGCCTACGGAGGCACTTTGAGAATGTTGCCCAGAGCCTCCAATATTATGCTTAAGGGGTCTGGATGAGTCAGGGCCACCAGTGCTGACACACAACATCTTCCCATGTATAAATCCAGCTCAGACTGTCAAGCCATTGTTTTAATGCACACAGCCTCCTGCTGCTGTCTCAGTGTAATTTAGAAAATCCAGGCACTGAAAGTCTTCAAAATCTTATTCAAATGGCTGAGGCACTCGACCTTGGTATTATTTTGAAACAAACATCATGGAGGTGTTGTGCAGAAAACACTCTAGAGGCTTTAAGAATAGGATTTGCTGTTGAAACAAGCTGATGGTACCTGTAGTGCTCTGTGTTGCTGCTCCCGGTCCTGCTCTGGTCTTGCCAGGACCACCGTGCGTCATGAGCCCAGTTGTGGTAAAAAGTGAAGGGAAGATTTACAGTTAAACTTCTAGAAAAGGTTTTCACAGAATGACTGAAATAAAGAGGAATTTCACAGACACTACATCATAAAGCACTAAAAAGCAACAGCCTGTGATGTGCCAGTGATAGGAACTGATGGTGGCTGAAGAAAGAAAACATCTAAAAGGCAGAGAGAGGAGAAGAACCTCTACAAAGACAGCAGCAGGCAAATTAGAGAAAGAACACAGAGGCGGATGTTAGAAAAATATAATGTTCCTGTGGGTGTATCACTTATCAGCCATTCCTGCACATAAAACACATTTTTTCAACATTTAGAAAAGAAAAAGAATGACTGATCTGTAATTAACAGAAATAAAGGCCTGGCCCAGATCCTAGGCAAGAACACTTACGCAGAAGTGAATTCTGCTGAAATACAGGCATCAGATGGGACAGGTCTGCTGAAGGAAGAGGGCAAATCCAGAATAATTGGACCAGTCAACCCACCAAGAGCCACCCAGCTGGAGACCCTGTTTAACAAGCCATTTAAATCCTATTTAACAAGCCGTTTAACAACAATATGATCCCACTGACAGGAAATCCTGGGGGAACAGTTTTGCATATTTCATATAGGCACCTTTTGCACACCCTGCTGCCAATGTTTCCCTCTCCACCTTCCTTTTTGTGCCTCACTAAGGATATAAATCCCATGGCATAGCCACAGATGTGTATTAGAGTTTTAAATAATAATTGCTTTGACTGTTTCTCTTGTTCTTTCCTATTACTGGCACAAACCTATGCTCCATAGGAAGAAGCTGTCTAACTTTATAGCTCCTCTGTGTCTCTCAGCAGCTTGCAGCCTCACAAGGCCTATTTGTTTTGACAGTCATCAGCTCATATCAAGCCATGAAAGTCTCTTTCCTACGATCCACTTACTCCCCAAATCCACTGATTCTGAATGACAAACTGAGACCCTAAGCAATCACGGCTCTAAATGACATCACTGGAGCAGCACCCTTTTTACAGCATGTTTAATTCTTGAATTACTATGCCAACTTTACTTCTCCTACATGCTCTGATACCTCCTCTTCCTATCTCCAGCCTACTGTATTTACCCCAGTGTGAAGCCAGGAAGGAGGACAAAGCTACCACCCCCTTAAGTGGGTTGATTCTTCAAAGCAGCTACAACAAAGGGCAGCAATTTATCAGGAAAATATCAGCTGTCAAGAAAAGCAAATGCAAATCATTTCTGTGCTGACTGTTCTTTTCATAACTGCTGCGCGACTGTCTTGTTGATTCCTACAGCTGGATGCTGTAGTTTTCTACTTGGCTTATGTAATTGAAAGTGACGCTAGAATAACTTGAGTAAATTGAAACTGATTTCATCAACAGTGTATGTCTGTGCCAATCACACATGTGCCTTCCTTTCCACCCCTCCCACTGTCCACTACCATGTTCTCCAGACCAGCAACTGCTGACATTTTGTTTGATAGCTCATTTTCCCACTGGGAAACGATGCTTCCATTAAACCCAAGTGTTCCTTGAGAAGATACACTTTTTGTCAACATTTTCAATAAAAATGATCAAAACAATTCAGACTTGACTGATCTGGAATGCTGTGATTTGATGAGGTCAGGATGTATCACCTTAGCTTCATCATTTGGGCTGCCACGTTAATATAGTCATAAAGCAGAACATCAGCTGATCCAGGTGGAAAGCGAAGTATCTCAGTCTCAACGAAATATTTCACAGAAAAACTAACCAATGGCAAATTGACAGAGAGAAAAAAACAACCTTTTCTAAAAAGAAATTGCACAATTTGTGCCCATGGGAAGTTCAACAGCTTTCAGTGTTTGTTCCAACTGGAATCTCATTTGCCTCAATACTGACTATGGAATGGGATTTCCACACCCCAACCAGATCTACAAAGCGGGCTCCTGCAGTCCTGAGCATGGAATTAATAATCACTTGACAGAAGCATTTGAAAAATGAATTGCTGAAGAAACTTCTCTAATTTCCTTCACACAAAGACAAAAACCTTCACTGCTTCAAGGCAAAAGAAGAATGGACGGACTCTGCTGGAGGCTCTGAGATCTGCTGCAAGCAACTGGCCTGGTGCCTTACTGCTCTCACCCATCTTTTGCATTCCAATTCATCTCCTTCTCTGCCCTTCTCTTTTCTGTTCCTGTAGTCACATCCTGAATTTGGTTGTTCTGCTCTTGTGCAGTTCAGAAGTGTGCTGGGGGACTTGCATCAGGGTTTGTGGTCATGCTGCATTTGTCTTAAACCCAGCAGGGTGAAGTTGGCCGTGTTGCACAGCCACATGCTTGAGAAGCTATGCATCAGTCTCAGGGAGTGCACGGTGCATGCATTTAACTGTGCTTCTTGCATCAACTTACAGTACTCATTTCAACTTTCTAGACCCATTTTTCAAATTCTTTACATCTGTAGCAGTCACTTTCTGCATTTTGAGCATGATTTACAGTTATTCTAACAGCTTTGAAAAACTTTAAAGAATTTTCATTTAAAATAGATTCATAGGTACCTAACTCCTGCTTCATTAAATTTTGTGCCTCCATTTCCTTCAACATATTTTGTAAGCTCATACACCAATCTGCAGTCATTCACAAGTATTCCTAGCTGCCAGTCCTCATAGGCCAGGAGTGAAGGAGGCTTGCTTTAGGAATGAGTAGTCATACATGTGAAGAATCATGGTTCTTTTTGGTCTCTCCACCCTGGAGGAGAGAAGGCTCCAAGGAGACCTGAGAGCAGCCTTTCAGTCTCTAGATGTGGACTAAAAGAAAGAAGGGGACAGACTTTAGTAGGGACCGCTGTGACAGGACAAATGAAATTATTTCAAACTAAAAGAGGGGAGATTTAGATTGAATATATGGAAAAAGTTTTTTACAATAAGAGTGGTGAAGCACTGGCACAGGTTGTCCGGAGATGTGGTGGAAGCCCTTTCCCTGGAGATGTTCAAAGTCAGGCTGAACCAGGCCCTGAGCAACTTGATCTAGCTCTAAGTGTCTCTATTCATTGAAGGAGAGTTGGACTAGATGACCTTCAAAGGTCCAACTCAAACAACTCTACGATTCTATGAGAATGGAAACTCCAACTTATCTTCCATTCCTCATTTCTTGGGGTCTCCAGGTTTGGAGCCAAGGAAGATCCACTAGGGACTGTCCTCTATAGCACCAGAGTAAAGCAGTAGTATCCAAGGGCTCAGCACCGCATTCAGGGCAGGAAATTCAGGTGATGTAAGCTCAGTTCCTACACTGGGCTGTATGGCACCATTCAGACAAGCCACTTGCCTCTAAGCTGGAGCTTGAATCAACAGATTCCCATGCAATATTGCACAGATGCACTCTCTTAGTAATGGCAGATCCTAAGCTTCTCTGGGCAAAAGAGATCATCTGAGCAGGAAGGTTGAAATTGAGTGATCTTTAAAGTTCCTTCCAACCCAAGCTATTGAATGAAAAGAAACTAATTATCCTTGTGTGCTTCCCATACTGCAGCATCAAAACTCTGCCTATGTAGAATGCCCTTCAAGAAATTTGTCAGTTGTGAATTTTTTCTTACAATTGACATTTTAACACGTAATAGCTGTTTTTATAATGGCAAGTAAACAAACCACCAATTGTTTGGGTGTACCTGAGCAAACAATCGGAGTATAACCTAGATCAAAAAATTTTAATTACAGTATTAAAAAGGCATTACCCACTGAATACAGCAATTGGAAAAATTACAGCTCATGAATATGCAAATTACCTGACAAAAACATTCTGCAAACGCTTCAGTAATTTTCAGAGATAAACCTCGAACAAGCTGTCTCTTTCATTTGCAGTTTCATTTGTTGATAAATATCCAGTGCTCTCTAGTGCATCTTTAGGAAATATTTTTAATGTACTCATCACTTTAAAGCATTTATTGTAGATGAAATGCATTAAATACATCCCAGGTTCTCCTCCTGCATTAAAGGGCATTTTGAAGCCTAAGGTAAAAGAATTTTTATATCTGTCCAATAGAGCAAGTGAAGACGAGTCACCTCCAGCCTTGCATAAGTCATAAGACCAACCATAAAATCAAACACTGAAATTTTATGGCCATCTAAGACAAAACTGGGGTGAGCAAAGACCTCAGGGAATTGTAAGAATCTGTATGAGGGATCTGACTTGCAAGAAAACTTGCTCACCTGCAGAATCCCAGTACTGTGGCCATAGACTCATAGAATGGCATGGGTCAGAAAGTACCTCAAGGATCATCAAGCTCCAACTCCCCTGCCACAGGAAGGGCTGCCAGCCTCCGTATCTAATACTAGACCCAGCTGCCCAGGGCCCCATCCAGCCTGGACTTGAACACCCCCAGGGATGAGGTATCCACAACCTCTCTGGGCAGCTTGTTCCAGCACCTCACCACTCTCTTGGTAAAGAACTTCCTCCTGATATCCAACCTAAATCTTCCCTCCTTCAACTTACAACCATTTCCCCTTGCCCTGCCATTATCTACCCTCGAAAAGAGTTGACTCTCCTCCAATTGATAGGCTTCCTTTCGGTACTGGAAGGCTGCAATGAGGTCATCCTGCAGCCTTCTCTCCTCCAGGCTGAACAAGCCCAGCTTCCTCAGCCTGCCTTCGTAGCACAGATGCTCCAGCCCTCTGATCATCTTTGTGGCTCTCCTCTGGATCCTCTCTAACAGCTCCCTGTCTTTCTTGTAGTGGGGGCTGTTCTGCCACCTCAGAAAGCACAATCTTCCCATTATCAAATGTGAGCCAGCATCTTCCCCCCTTTCACCCATGACTCTAACCATCTCCACTACTGACATGATTCATTAGAGAAGAAATGAGGAAAATGTGCTCATTTCACATTTGCAATCTTGATTTGCAATCACTCTTCTTTATTTACCCGAGATACAAACTCAGGGTTTCCCTCTTAGAAAGAAGCGGTGGAAGAGGCTTCCTCCCCATGCTGCACGATGCCAGGCTGCAGACCTTCAGCATCCTTAGGCTGTAAACCTTAATTTGAAAAGTGATGTCACGCAATGATTATTTTGTTATGTTCAAAATCTCTTTTATCATCAAAGAACACTATAAACGAATGTATTTTCACAGAAAAATAATGACTATTAGCACAGTTAGAACCATTCCACACACACTTAGATTCCACCCTATTTCCTGGCATTATGCTCCTCTTCCCTGCTCTGTGGGTCTGAAGGCTGGAATCACTCCTCTGCCATTCGTGTGGAGGGGTCTCATTAAATCCCCACCATCTGGGCCCTTCTTCACAGGACTGTTCTATCGGTGTTCATGTTTTCCTCTTCCTCATGCTGGGATTCACTTGGAGTTGATTCTCTATGTTTACTAACAGGCTTTTACATCCTTTTACAACCACAGTTGAGTTCATTGCTGCAGGGTCCCCAGCACCAGTGTATGCCCTGGTGCATATTATCACGTCTGCACTGCTCTACTCCATCCCGTGTCCCCACTTCCCAAGGTTTCTGTTACCTACATTTCTCTATACTACATCACTACAGTACAATCATAGTAACATGGTGGTATCATTCAAAGATAAACAAAAGTAAAATGTTAGCCACAGACATGCAGCCCATTAGAAAACTTGCCAGTAGAACCAAGCAGAGTGAAGCCATGGGCAGGTCAAGAAAAGTTCAGTGATGGAGCCTTGCAAACTCTGCTCTTAGGTCAGATCAGGGCATTTGAGGGAAACCAGAAGGGCTCAGTGAAGAATTTGAAAAAGTGAGTGTGTCTGCAGGGTGAGCAAGAGGGGAGAGGAGGGTCAACAGATGGTCCTGACACAGGAACAAATGCATACAAAGGGGCTGTGCTTACATTTCTGTGAAAGAAAGAAAAGCATTTAGGATTTGGAATGATGAGAAGAAGAGCAGTGAAATACAAAATAAAACTAAAAATCTAACCAGTTTTAAGGTAGATAGACTACCATCAGGCAGGTGATAGAGTTTGGGTGTGATGTGACTGCAGCAGCAAGGGCTGGTCACAGCACTGCAGAAAGGCTTTTCCAGGCTTTCTAATTTGAGGATGAGAGCGGGTGAAAGCAAAAAGCTGTCACAAAACACTTACAGAATGCAGTTAATGGTCTGGCCTCTTAACCTGGGTGACTTCAACACACTCTCTGGAGCTTTATATATTCTGCATAGACATAAGAAGCTGGAGGAACTATTAGAGCATAAAAAAGGGATAAAACACAAGCACTTAGAAGTTCAATCAAAATCCCCCTGCCTGTAGATGGCTCTTCTGCAAGAAGGTATCAGGTAGTAGCCTCAGTCTAAATGTAGTACAAGAACCGTATTTCTGCAAAGATTTTCCACCATTTCCTCTAATATTCCCACTGAGCCCAGCCCACCCCATTACCTCCAAGAACTGCATTAGCAGGAGCATCAGTGCAGCTAGAAAATAACACCACCACCACTCCACGTACACTGACAGGTCTGTCAGAGAGATGCTGGCTTAGGCTGTTCTGGAGCTGGGATGTGTAAGGAAGGATCCCAGATGAATTACCCCAATTTCTAAAAACTTGTATCTTCCTTAGGTGTACTTCTACATGGATTATTCGGTACATCAGAAGCTTCAGAAGCATTAGTTCAAGCTGTTATTTTACATCATGACCATAGCCATGTTCTTTATAAGAGGAAGTAAAGCCTCAGAAGATGGCAATTAGCTGAACAGCCCCAAGCCATGCATGGCTTAGGTCACTTTTTGGAAGCATTTTCATGGTCTGAAAATGCCTGTGCTGGGGGGATACAACCACAGCCCTGCTGGGTAAGGAGTGAGGAAGAAGCTATGCTCTAAAACAAGAATGGCAGGTAATGCCTTTGGGTTTGAGTAGAAGAGATTATGACGTCTCACCTTGTCCTGTCAGTTTAGATGAAGAAAACATTGCAAAATTAAAGAAAAAAAAGGGAAAAAAGGTGATTTTAGAGAGCTAATCTGTCCCTCCTGCATGCAAACAAAGCTCACATGTAAATAATGCAGATGTACGGGTGCTTGAACAAACCCTATCCATCTCCTCCACCTTTTTTTTTTAATGCCTTATTCTGTAAACTATTCGGTCATAAACAGTTTATTCTTATGCTTTTCCACAGCAGCAGGACAGCAGGGCTCCAGTTTTGTTTAGATTTTGGAGTGACAGCTATGATGAACACACGATGCAAAATAAAAACATTCATAATTTAGTAACGCGTTGCTTGTGTAAACATGCATGTGAGATCCAGAGGGGATTCGGGCAGAGCCTGTGATAATCGTATCGCCGGAAACCAACAATATACTGGCTGTGTGTAGTTTCTCAAGAAAAGAATGTGAGTGTAATTGTCACGCTGCCCAGCAGACTTATTTGTTCATTTTCCATCTCAGAAGTAGAATGTGCATTTCCCACCTCACAGAGATGGAAAAACCCCCCAGTGACTTTCTTTTCCTTCTCTCACTGCCAGGCAACTGTCAGATCAAGGGAATAAGATACATTTGCCTCCAGATCAAGCCAATCTCATTGGCTTCACACACACAGTTATTTGTAATTACTTTTCCCTCAAAGCCAGCATAACTTTTCCCTAGAATTAAAGCCAGTTATACCTCTTTATGCAAAAAGGGATCGTTTCCGTGATAACATTCATTCTGCTCTTAAAAACAATTAATTTTCAGCACTGATGAGAGATCAATGTAACAAAAAATGACCACAGCGTTGAGGCAAAAGTCCCAAGCAACAAATAAACCACCAGAGTTCATCTGTACACTCAATTATAACATTTAGCATCTTAAGACAGTATTTAAGGATGCGCCTTAAGGGCTACACTGAATGTATCGGCACTTAAAGACCCAGCTGAGGGGCACTAGCACAGAGCAGAGCACCCAGAGTGCCCCAGGGAGCAGAAAGGACCTTTCAGACATCTTTCACTCTGGCCTGGACCACACATGTGACTCTATCAGCACAATGAGTAAGTGGCAGCTGAAATGCAGAGCTGTGATGGGCGGTTCTGTGTGTACTTTTGCCAGCAGATGCTTCTCTGATGCATCTGATGGAGGCAATGCTGGACAGTGCTGAAGTGGTTGGGTCTCCCAGGGTCTCCTCCCTGGCAAAGAGCGAAATGCTCTTTCCAGCTGACTGGGATGGAAATCAATTAGGGTGTAAACCTGGTAAGCAGCCCCTGAGACAGTGTAAGGTGCAGAGCACAGCTGTAAGATGGTGCCCTCAAGAGTCACAATCAGCAGACAAGTTCTTGGCACGCACAAGCTCCCACTCCCTCTGATTGGAGACAGTGCTGTCCTTTACTGTGAGTCATTTCCTAACAGGGAAAAAATAAATAAGGCTGCAATCCCCACATACCTATTCTCAGCCTTCTGATTAAACTGAGGAAGTGGAAGAAGAAATTTTTCCTCCCTTGAAAGATGTCAGCAAAGTAGTGAAATGCTCTAATTTCTAACATGGATCAGCTCTTCCAACAAAATCAAAAGCTGAATTTCGAACAGGTCTCAAGAAATGGGGATCTACTGTGCTCCAGAATGGTTTGAAGATCTATTTCTGCAAGCAGAGGATTATTTTTTAAATACAGCTTTCTTAAGATCCCCAAGCACTCCTGGATGGAAAAGACGCTGTAAGTGCTACAGGCATTTCTGTGCTGGGGGGGCTGGTGGGTTGAAGTGTCAGCAGAGGGACTAGAGCTGGGATCCCTGCACACCAAAGCACTGCCCACGCTGAAAGGCAGAGCATGCAGCAGCTGGCAAAGTAGCATCCATGTTGATAACTGCGGTTCCTCTGCAGGGCAGAGCAGCAGCC
This sequence comes from Coturnix japonica, assembly GCF_054131305.1. Lineage (NCBI taxonomy): Eukaryota > Metazoa > Chordata > Aves > Galliformes > Phasianidae > Coturnix > Coturnix japonica. The sequence continues at coordinate 28,630,842 of NC_140670.1, read as the reverse complement.
AGCACCAGAGCTGCCACGTAACACTGACAAAGGGAATGAAAGTGGGGTAAACAGAAAGGTTAGGATAAATGCCCATGAGCTGTATGCACACACCCTGGTGTAGAATCTTTCTGGAGGAGGTGATGTGTGAGGAGCTCCCTTGCATGCACAGACGTGGCAAATTGAGATTATTCAAGCAAAATCTGGATTCATATTTCTCGTGCTGGACCTCGGTGCTGACCTAAATGAAATGCATCCAAGCCTTTAAATTCACCCATTGCTGGATACGACATTGCCTTCAGCTCTTTTTAAAAAGGCTCTGCCACAAAACACAGAAATGGAAAACACTAAAAAATAAAAGCTCTGCAGATGTTCTAAATTACTCATTACCAACACATATAACTCTTCATGCTCAGCCTTTGCCCCTACAATTTTCACCCTCCTTCTTTCCCTCAGGTTATTCAGTGCTTCACATATTTACTTTCATTGAAGCCTGGTAGTAATAGAATGAACCCCAGGCCAGAAGTCCTTTATGCAATGTGGGTTCATGTCAGCCAAACTACTCACACCTAACAGCTTAACCACAGCCAAAATCACATTGCATCCACACTTGAGCAAAAAGCTGTCATGCGCTTGCACAAAGGCGTTGCCGCTCAACCACTGTTTTTTCCACCCGCACATTCTCGTTTTCCAAGGGTGAAGCAGAAGAAAGCACAAATAAGAGTTTAATAGCACCATCACAGCCTCACTCTGCACAACTTGAATATCTTCCTCCCACTCTTTTTTCTTTGAAAAAACACTGAAAAGTCCCCACTGCCCGGAGTTGGAGGGGAAGTTCATTAAGAACAGCAAAGCATTCACACGTGGCGAGATGTGAGAGTGGCTTGGAAAAAGGAGCTGGGCATTTTGTTCCCACTCTGAAGGAAGAATAAGAGCCTGGATTGCGAATGGCTGGGCTGTGCTGTAACAGGGCTCACGCTGCAGACCTGGGGACAGAGACAAACAGCGGGGTGCACTTCTAAACACGTACAGATGCATAAAGGCACTCCTGTAGGTACTGCCTGGATCCTACCTGCAACTGTGACCACAGAATAAACACGACAAATAGGAGTGGGTATTACACACAGGCAAATATTTCTGATGTTATAAAGCAGTGTTGGAGAGGAGCTGCAGGGAGCTAAATCAACAGAAGCCATGAGTACATATGCACAGCACGCACTCACACGATGCAGTACATCCTGCAGCACAGAGCTGGGTAATTTGACTGGAAGGTTTCTGGGAGCCTGCAGATAATGAGAGGGAGAAGGGAACTTCATGAGGTAGGTGCCAGTTGTGTCCCTGAACAGCTGTATCGAGATAACCTCTGGGATGGAAGTGGAGGTCAGCCAGAGACCACTGGCATGGGAGCATGGCCTTGTAAAGCCTCAGAGAGGGTCACTGGCAAACCATTCCCATAACTAGGATACCAGGAATTAATTAGGGTTATTGCTAATTAGCCTTCCAGTTTGACACCAGGCTCAAAGTGATAAAAGCCAGGTCCCCAGATGATGTGGATGACATTATAGATACATTGGTGGCTTGCGGCTCATACTATCCCAGCGCTGCACTGCTGACCTGGGAATGCAAACCAAAGTACAGGGATCCCTTCAAGCAGGAGATAATACAAAAGGAGACTGCCATGATATTGCACCTACTAATCCAGCCCAGCCAAATGCTTAAGAAAATCTATGTTTAGGAAGAAAAGAGGCATGTCCTTGTTTTTAACCAAAAATGGACAGCTCAGCTACACAAAATGGCCGGGAATGATAGAGGGACATGGCGGGTGTGTGGAACCTCAGCAGAACCAGGGATGGAGAGAGGGAAGCAGAAGGAGATGCTGGAAAACCCAGGCAGCATCCTGGGAACACCAGTGAGCAAGGTGAGGGAGCAGCTTGGGGCTTAGAAATGCCAAGCCCTCCATTCCATGAGTTGTAAGGATAAAGTATTTATTGCAGCTGGCACTTCCAGATGAAAATAATTTACCTTAGCCTTTTAGTGTTAAGCTATGTATGCACAGCTATCTAAGAAAAAAATACCTAAAATGATGTGAAATACTGTGGTATTCGTTTTAGGAGATTAGTTGACTGATCTTTTGCTGTTTGGTTCAGACCCTATGGTCTGAATGCATTAGGAAGCATACATTTTTTCCCCAGACGTGACATGTAAAGGTATGTCTGGAATGCGTGCCTGTGGATGTCTACAACCCTCACGTTATCAACACAATGTTCCAAACTTTTCTATTGCCTTACTTCCATCTTTTCTTTTTACCTGGTAATGCCAAAGAACTGGAGAGCTTGTGCTCATTATTACAAGCAGCACTAGCAGTGACGTCTCAGAGCTGACAGCCCTCATGAAGTTCTGAATCTCACAAACACCGCAGTAAAGAATATGGAGAATATCCTAAGCTCAAAATTGAGCTATGGATCCCCCCCAAGGAATATTTTGTGTTTCTTCCAGTTACCCATGCCAGGTCTCCACTCCAGTTGCTGCAAATGAGCAGAAGAGGGTTTGCTGTGCCCAAACCCCTGCTCCCCATCCTCTCTAAAGGAACAGCACAGAGCCAACACCCACTGTGGGTCAGGTCCAGCCCACAGACCATCAGCTGCAGTTCTGCGGTCTCTCCCAACCACGGGTATTCACAAGACGCTCTGCTGGGCTTACTGCTGTTCCAGCAGGGCCAGAACAAAGGCACAGGGCTGCAAGCACAGGGCCAGAGGCTCCAAGGAGCTGCTGGAGGCACATACATGTCCCCTTTGTGCAGGTTCATGCACTGAGTTCCTCAACTTTCCAGAGAGGCCTCTTAATCTGTGTTTATGAAAAGGGTAAACAGAAAGGTTAGGAGAAATGCTTGGGAGCTGATCTTTTAGAAAGGCAGAAGCTCATTGCTGCTATGTCATCGACAAGATAAACAATCAGGAAAATTAGTTTGCCATCTGTCAAGAAACAAACCAGTACCAAAACAAAGAAGTTCAACCCAGAGCTCTCAAGTCCTCCTGGTAGTGTTTAACATCTTCACCTAACATGGTGAATGCAAGCTCTCCGTGACATGCAGAGCCTGGTGTGCACTGTGTGTATTGAAGTGAAAGCATTAGGTGGACACTGCTAAAGTTCAGTTTCAAATATCAAACAGATTGAAAATTAAAACCATATCACAAAGCGTGTTTTCCAAGCATAACATATACAAGTATGTAAATATCTATGCATTGCATAAAATGGTTCAGATTCTATAATCATCAAGTCTACAGCTGTGTTAATTCTTTCTCTCACCACCTAGGTGAAAGCATAGCTGAAAATCAAAGGGAAATATCTTGGCTTCCTGTATATTACAAGTCTGTGAAACTAATCCACGTATATGAAAGGATTTGGGAAGAAATCTGCAGAGAAATTTGTGCACATTTGTAAAGTCTGTGAACAATGGAGATTTTAAAAAAAAGAAAAATTGTTTCAAAAGAACGTAATACTTCTATCTCTAAAGGATTTTTAATCCTAGATATGTTCAGTTTTACTTCACTCAGAGCTTGAGCCAAGCCACTAAATTTGTGTCTGACCAATTCATTCAGAGCATTTTGAATCCAAAGATTTTGGTTTGGACCCAGCAGTAATGCTGTCACTGTATGGGTCAAATATCTTATTATAATGATAGTAAACAGCAGGAGGGAGCTCACAGACTGGCCAGGGCTCCCTCTGCCAGTTAATCACAGAAAACATTCACATCAATGGAATGAAGGATGGTGCTGTGGATACCAGGCCTGGCCACAAATACTGTAGTGCTTACATAGACTGGTAAAGTATTATCTGTACCCTAATAAGTTCAAAGGCTGAAGCAAAATTGCCAATTAATTACTGTTATTGAGGTATCAAAAAGAACCTTCAAGCTGTCACACTGAAATCTACCTCCCGACTCCAACACTTTTGGCCAGCTGCTTTCAGAAGTTTCCATTCTTGTATCTATGCAGTCAAAGCCATCTTCCATTCATATCCCAGCACCTCGCCACTGCTGAGTGGAAGGGAATGACAATCACGCACAATTGAACTAAATTCAAATTAAGCAGCATATAAATTCCGGTGTGAAGAGAATGACTGTCAAATACAGAACAGCCCTGTTTCTTGGAAGGATATAAACAACAAAAACAGCTATAAACTGCGATTATTGTAAGCAGCAAAATGGAAGTACACAAAGCTGAATAACATATCTCAGCAACAACTGTGTATAGGAGTAAATACTTTTGCTACTTTTGTGGAAGTGTAAGCTTTCCTATAAAGACCTTAAGTCACTTCTAAAATGTCTCACCATGTATCCATCCTGGTCAGAATCAGTGTTCATTGCCATCAGCAGGGAAATACGCAGCGGTGCCAGGTGCCCTGCTGCAGGCTCAGGAGGATCCCAATGGAGTTGGGCATGATAAAGAGCTCAAGCTCTCACCAACCTATGCCCTACACACACCTCCCATTTCCCTGGAGGAGACCTAGCTAAGACACAGGTAAACCACAACAACGCCAGCTGCCTGAACAGTTAGCTCATCAAAAAGCCCACATCACGGCTCACTTACTTTTCATCTCTTTTTATGCATTAACAGCACTGCAATTTTTTATCTGGCTTTACTTGTGAAACTCCCGCTGCAATAAGTGGGTTCAGCGCAGGGTCTCTGCCTGCACACAGATGAAGAGCTTGACCTGGCAAGCACCAAGGAGCACTGGGCTTTGTCTGCAGGAACAAGTTGTTATGGCTCATTTTAAAACCCCGAAGGAGGCACAGGATGTCTAAGAAAAACACACTGTATGACTGAATGAATGGGGCATCCATTTCCTTGCAGTGATGTCCTGCCTGGCTGCTCTGCTTGTCCTGCATTTCTGATATGCAGTTTGGTGCCTTCATTTCATGATAGTGGGACCTCTGCCAGGTGTTGCTACAGACATTCATAGAGAAAGGCTTCAAGTGTGAAATCGATCCAGTTTTCTCTTTTTTCAGTGCAGGGAACTCTCTTTGTGATCCAAATAATCCCTGAAGAAGGCTCCAAGCCAACTTCGTCACTGTTTGTTCTTACGTAACTAGACTAGGAACACTCAGTACCCAAAAGTAACAATAATTCTCCTATATACCTAAAAAACTACATTTACTTTGAACTTATCAGTAGCAAAAGCCTGTCATCTTTGGACATCATCCACTAGAACTGCCCAAGACAACTTATCTATTATTTTTGGGTGCCAACAACAATGGACATGGTATTGTCCACATTTATCAGAGCGGATTTGTTACTCAAGATGCAGATAATAGAAAACAATTCCTTGCCTAGCAGGTCCAAATATTTTTCCTCTGAACTAAAGTAACTTTTTATACTATATCCATGCACAAAATCCACAGCTCTAGGAATTCAAAGCAGCGCTTTGCATTCGCTCCTCTGGGATGAGCACAGCTGAAATCTGCCCACTGATCAGCTTGTGCCCCTGCTTCTTGTTGGACAAACAATGCAGAAGCCACAGCCACCTCCTGTTTTCACACAGGTCTTCTCCCAGCCTGTCCCACTTCATAGGTAATGCTCAGTTTGCAGCTGGAGCAACGAAGGTTTCAAGCCGTTATAGCTCTGCTGCCGGCTGCCTCCAGGAGGAGCTGCAGAATGATGATGGATGCTCCGGCTTTATCCCCAGCGCAGACAGCGCCGCCACTCAGCTCAATCCACGGCCGTGCCCCCGGGGCCATCCTGACCACTGTGGGCTTAGCCTAAATCCTGGCCACATCCACTGACAAAGACTACTGCAATTGTAGAGGTATCATTAGAGAGTTTATCTCTCCGGGAGTGAAGAGAGAGAGCAAAGCTCTGCTCGGATAGTACAGCTGCTCTGTACCCAGGAGGGAGATGGGCAGAAATGGGCTCAGGAGAAGCCTCCCCACTCTGGATTTGGCATCTGTCCTCAATGCTACTGGAAGTGCACCAAACAAGCTGTAGCACCAAATGGGGTGGGGTGAGTGCCTTGAGGACCTCACTGTGGGCATGCAGAGCCTGTGGACTGTATTCTCTGCAGCAAAACAGCCCTGATCTCAGCCACCAGCAGCTACTTGTCAGGTACTGCAATTGCACTGGAACTGCAGGTCTGCTTCACCCTTAGTGGCTTACAACAATGGAGGGGCATCTGCAAGCAGCTGCTGCCCAGAGCCAACAACAGCACTGAAGGGCAAAGCTCAGCTCCGGGATCGGCTGTGCAGTCAGGCTGTCCTGAAGCCATATACAAATTTATAACTGCTCCAGAGCAGGCACAGAGGGAGAACTGTAACACGTATTCAATGGCGGGTTACACACACTCAGCCCAAACTGCTGGGTGACAGACAAGCACAAGTCCCAGAATGTTTAATCTGCATAAAGGGCTTTAAGTTTAAAATGAAATGAAATAAAAACAGCATTTAACTGCACAGACAGCTTGCTACCACCTCTGGTGGCCAAGCCAAAAGTATTAGGTAGAGTTAACTTTGGCTGACACCGCAGCATATACTGTTTAATTTCCTGATACTTAAAAAATAATTTTTTAAAAATATCTGTATCTTGAATATATCTGTGTTACTGGGAACAGCTCTGTATTTCTTTAACAACGTCTGCATTTTGAATTCACATTTCAAGGATTTTTCTCAAGGCCAATGCCCCAACACCCATGGCATCGTGGTAAAAGCCCTCCTCCCTTGGACAAATATGCCCCCAGCCCTTCCTAGCAGTCTGTCCTCTCATAGAGTTAGCTGCTTCTCTAGCTGCTGTCCAGGTGACTGCAGGTCATTTGGTGGAGCACTTCAGCTTCTCAGAGAGAACACAGCACCAAGCTACATCTCCAGCAAATTACTAGGAAGTGCATGAGGATATTTGGGTCAAACACATCAAAAGTCAGCACTAATCATCAGACTTCAGCACTCCAGTGAACCCCGGCTCATGTGACGAAACAACCCTCCCCCCCCCAGATGTTTTACTGTGGAATAGTGAAAGCACGACAGTTTCCTCTGAACAATCTGATCTTAGCTATTGCCTTTAAAAAAACCAAACAGACTTACAGAGATTAATGGTATGGTCTAGGACACTTGCCTACAGTCCTTATGTGCCTAATGCAATGCACAAACAGACCCCATTATATACATAGTGAAAATGTAAAGCACTTGAGGAAAACAAGTTAAGCCTTCACTGCAGAGCCAGATGTAGCCCAGGTGTGCTCAAAAGAATCAAGAACAGCATTTCTTATAAAACATTTACAAGAACTCCTAAAGCTCTGCAGTCTTTTGTAGCAATCTGAAAAACATCACTTTTCTTTAACTGCAAACATATCAAGTAGCATGAGATAAAAGGTCACGTTCCCCAAAGAGATGCCTGTGTGGGACTAAGGAGGATTTGTGGCCCAGCATCAAGCACTGCATGAGGCACAAAGCACAGAGGAAGGCTTTGGGCAGGCCAGGCTGCACCAGTAGCAGACAAGAGGCAACGCAGCTGGGAGAAGAGGTGCAGGACCTGAGATAGAGAAACAAGAGCCTGAGTTTATCAAGGCAAGGTCCCAAGAAAGCCTGCAGCAAAGGAAGAGGACGGATTTCTGGTAAGGAACTATCAGCTCTCCCAGGAATTTCAAGTGGTTTCAGCCACCAGCACAAGAGAGCCACTTCACTGCAGCATCCATTGCACAGGAGACAGCAGATTTCTGAGTGTAAGCATAACTAGCTGCAAGGAGGCAAAGTGGCACCGCGCTTACTCACAAATCAGCCACTTGGATTCCTTTCTGGAACTTCACTTCCTCTTACTGATGATACGCAGAGGCAAAACTGGAAGAAAATAACTACATGCAAAAATATCCACTTTGTCAAGTGGAGGCTTCCTCTCTCTGTGTGCATATGACTAAGTAGTTCCCCTCCCATTGTGTCCCTGGGACGCCGATTGTCCCCCAGCACAACCGGCCATCTGATGAGGTTCCAGCCCTGCTCCCAGCATGCTAAGCACACATACCCAGATCTCTGAACCACCCTGTGTCCCCATCTTACCCCCGATCCAGTAGCTCCCTGATGTTTTTTCTTACGTGACTGTGTGCCATGCTTTGGGTCCAAAGTTTTGGTGGGGACACAGACCCACTGAGGACAGAAAACAAAGTGCGAGGTCCTGCAGCCTGGCCAGGTGCCCAACGAGATAAGCTGGGCCGAGGATGACGCAGCTGCAGGGCCGGCACCGTGACCCACTGAGGCCAGTGCCACTCCTCCCTGTGCTGCTCCCACCCACCCAAAGGCAACAGGGGCAGTGATAAGAAAGTGAAATACTCGAGGTGAGAAGTGAGACATGGACAGTAAAGCTTGAGGGGCACTGTTCCAAACGGCCCCACAGGCAACTAAACAACTGCTTCCAGCAGGTAAGAGGAAAGGATAGAAAAGTGACCTTTCCCATTAAGAATTACATATTTGTTTTGTTTTCCTACAAGATATTTTTTCTGGCATCGTGACACAGAAAACAATTTGAACTCTCTAAGGAAACTGTTATTAAAGCGCTGAACATAACTGTGAGGGTGCGTTTGAAAAACAGAACAATTAGGCAATTCAAAGTTTATCTAACTTAGTCACCGGCACCTTTCAGATTTGTCACAATTCAACACAACAAGTCTGGGGGACAGCTTAATGATTCCTGCGTGGATGCCCCTGCATTTAGGAAGGAGACTTCTTGAAAACCTGTCATTACAAGTCACCCTTCCTGCTCATAACACCAGGGAAAAGAAAGCTTTCTGAGACCATGGCATTTGCTCAAGCCCCAAAAGACCAAACCTGGGCCTTAGTCTGAGCTGAATGCTGGCAGAGCAACAGCAGAATACGAGTCTCATGGGGAATTACATGGTGCTTTACCCTTCATTTTCATCAGAATTTACCATTTCAGCTCAACTTCTACCAAACTCCCCAGGAAGATTTTACAGAGCCACTGCCAGTAATGAACACTCTCCAAAAATTAAGCCAGACAGAAGAGGAAATTCCTTGTTGCATGCAAAGGTCCCAAGGCGGTGTTTCTGCTAGATAGCGGGAAAGATGTTTGCTGTGGCCAGGGTCAGTTTTTCCTAAGCCACCTGCACAGATGTTACAAAGGTGCTCAAAGGGAAAGGACACATCTCTCTGCTTCTCTCCTTTATATTTGCCCAAGGAAGTGGTGGAATCACTGTCCCTGGAAGAGTTCAAGAAGTACATAGATGTGGTACTGAGGAATGTGGTTAGTGGGCATGGTGGGGATGGGCTGGTGGTTGGAATAGATATCTTAGTGGTCATTTCCAGCTTTAATGATTCCATGATTGCTCCTGTGATTTTGAGCTGTTGCATGTCCCAGCCCTCCATCACACTGTTACCTCAGCAGTGACAGGGACACCAGCACCCGTGGCCCTAAGTCCAAACCCCACTAAAATCAGTAGGTGCTCTCCTGATAATAAGGGACTAGCTGAACAAAAAAGGCGACTGTTAAAAGGTACAGAAGCAGAAAGGAAGCACGTTTCACTCAGCTAGAAAACTGCATTCTTCTGAGCTGCTCCACAGGAACAGGAATGGGGAATTCATTAGATTGTTCCTACTGTGAGCATACTGAAGGGTAGGACTGCTACATTTCATGCAGTTTATGTAAGCCAATCTGTTCTGTCTTATCTAAAGACAAATCACCTTTCCACCCTTTTAAAATAAAATGCAGAGAGCTTATGTGAATGTTGTTCAAGGCCGCGCAGAACACAGAGCACCATGTGAAGATGTTATCCTGCTAGGCCTGGAACGTCAGGCATCCCCATCAGGAACTGCACTGTGCCACTTGCTAACTTGTCACAGCCATACACCGGGCAGGAACTGCTGGTGTCGAAAGGACACGGCCTGTGATTTTACACCAAGAGTAGTAGACAACAGTGTAGTTGTGACTGCACATGACTGAAGCCTGGTGCACAGCCAGCTCTGCAAGTGGGCAGCTATTTTGGTTTGATGAGAGGTGCACATGCTATAGAGAATGTTGTGGCAAGAAGTCAAAATGGGAGATGATAACAACTAAAGAAGCTGGAACTGAGCTGGGATGATATGAGCAGAAAGTTGTGACACACAGAGGCTCCCAGGCTACTCCAAGGAAGAGGCTGAAGCCAAAATAAGGGGTTGGTGCTGAAGCAAAGCACAGCAGAGATGTAGCTGTGCAGTGCACAGAGGTTTGGTACGTGGTGGGACTGCAGCTACTGCCAAGCATCTACACAAAGAAAGGTTTCTTCTGGTAATTTTGGGTAGGAAAAACGTCTTTTTCATTCCTGGATATAGTACTTCTCTTTTCAAAAAGAAGATAAAACTCATCTCAGATCTATGATTTCAGGATTTCCATAACATCAGGCAGCAGGGGATCAGATACCTCTGACCGAGGTTCGAGAAAGTTCAGGTTGGGGTTTTGCAGCCACACCATCTAGAAACACCAACCTTAATGTAAGCAACGAGCTGGCTACAATTCCAGAAACTGCACCCCATCTCCTGACAAGTCTGAATAAATGCGCAAAACAAAGTAACAAAAAATCCTAATTGATGGAGACACTGCACACTGCATGGAAACACAAAGGGCTTTAGAACCCCAAATCCAAACTTAAACCCTAAATAATGAGGATTCCCAAGGAAACTTATTGCTTTCATTCCCATTCAATACTGAAAGTATTTTCCATACAGGAAAATAATCTATTTACATTTAACTAATGCCAGTTTTGTATATACCAATAGGCTGTGTATATATAGGAGAGAAGGGAGTATGCAATGCAGCTGTGAGCTTTCTTGGCTAATTACTTGTTTTCTCTTTCTGAGCAAAATAAATACTACAACAAAATTCAACAGGGCATAACAGCACATCTATTAGGGCGGCACGTTTCCCATCAGACTCCACTGGTATTTGTCTTAGGCTAAGAAGCCCCGTCTATGGTATCATTCATACATGGGAGGTGCAAAAACCTGCCCCAAATGCATGTTCTAAACCAAATAAAATAATACCCTGACTCGACATGGAGCAGCATAAGGCAGCGATGCCAGAAAGCCAGTTAAACAGACGGTAAAGTAGTTAAGAAAGAATTACTTCTTCAGCATCTGCAGCATCAAAATATTCTGTCCTGAATATGGGAGCCTGTCACATCTGGCCAACATTTTAGTTTAGAAAAGTCTTCAGAAAAATATTTAGAAAGATTTTACAGAAAACGATAGCCTGAAAGGTGTTTCTTTCTTAAAAACAACAACACAGCTCAATTCAACCTTAGTTTTGGTAGATGAGAAATGTTCCATGTTCTAAGAATGCCTCTGGAGCTCAAAACGCTTAAAACGCATTAAAACTGTGATTTTAAAACAAAACCATTACGCCTCATACCCTTGAGTTTAACGACATCCTGCGCACCAGCCAAATCACACAGCTTACAAAATGAAACAAAAGGAAGTTTTTATAATGATTTGCAAACACTACCCTTCTAAATCACAGACAGCAGCATGGCGGACTCGCTCTAAAAAATAACAGATATTTCAGGTCCCCAGCTGCCAACTGACAGAAACTGCGGCTGTTCATATACTTTGGAAACAGGTCCCAGACTTGTCCTTAAGGCAGACTGAGTTGTGGATGGCTGCCTCACGGAACAATGATCTAAGATAAATTCTTGAAACTCTCACAGATTTTACTTGCAAGTCACCTTTCAGAAGTTGGCTCTGGAGTCACATATATTCTCTGTGGAAGAGAGATGAACCATCCACATATAGAAATTTCTCCATTCATAGGGGTTTGGGAGATAAGTTATTCATAGGTGAAAAATACCTTTAATCACCTGCCCATACTCATACTCCTGGCAGCAATTACTGCCAGCCCTAACATTATGAAACTCTGCCTGAAGTGAGGAAGCTCAGCACTGTACAGGACAGCTACTTTGTCCCATACATCCTATTGTGCAGAACAAAGCTTAGCATCATGGCTCATAGGACAGTCTGGCCACAGCTGGGACATTTAGATGGCATTGCATCACGCTGGGAGCACACAGCCCATTACTAGGTTTTAAATGTCCCTGTGTATTTATTTGTGTAACCAGCAAAACCGTTATTGCTCCGCAGAATCTGGAAGTTACCACAGAGCCCACCAAAAGCAGAAAACTCCCCGTGACAGCTCAGGCCAGCTGTGGTGGAGGTGAAGTTGTTTGCCCCAAACCATCCCCTCTTGGCTTGCAGAACCCTATTTTTTTTGTGAACCTCCAAAAACCCTTTGAAACAAAAGGCTGTGCAGGAAGATGACTTGTTCTTCATTTCCTTTTGTACCAAACCACTGTTTTCCATGCCTGGTAGTTGGGGTCACCACTGAGCTCAGTGCAAGTACCGCCAGCCATTGGGCAGCTGGCAGAAGGGTGAGAGAAAAACCACTCACCACACGTGATTCATTTCTACTTTATTAGTCTTTATAATATTAATCTTGCAACCAAATATTTTGATTGCAATTTTAAAATGCGTCTGAAATAACAATTTGTGCAGTCTGAAACCACCCAATCTGAGATGCAGGATCTTAAAGCAGCTGGCAGCAAAAGCCTATATTGATACTGCAGTGCCTGAGATAACATTTTACCTGCACATATCCCACAAAGCCAAAATCTTAAATCATAGTTTGAGAGGATGAAAGAATGTTATTATGTGGAGCATAATGTAACTGGTGAATGATATACTGGCTTAACTTTTTAGGCATGGAAAAGATTAAAATAAAAACAGGGTTCTTGGGAGCTGCAGGCTTCTATGTGTCAGTTCTTCAGTGATTTCCAGAGTAGCTCTTTGCTATTCATGTAATGATTTCATTCTTCATCAAAAATCACATGAATCTCACTGCTTTCATATGGCATGGACAGCACGATCCATCTGAATTCAGCTGTAGGTTCAGTGAGTAGCAATAGCAGCAGGAGCCCTTGTTTTCCACTGTATTTGACCATATTTGTCCTTTAGAAAACATCAGATCTTAATCTGCTTGGGAAATTTTCTTCAGGAAGCCAGCAGCTCTGCAACCAACACCACCACGCCATGAAAACTACGGTAAAACTTCTCAGTTATGGACATACTTGGAAGAGTTTAAACAAGAGTGTTGTGCTGAGAGGACAGCTTGCTCTGCAGCGCAGAGTTGAGCCCTGCTGCAAAGGACCTCAATCCTGCTGCTGTCCCTTGCCTGGCCTCCTGTGTGACCTCTGCCCTTCAGAGAAGAGACGGCATCCCTCGCTGTGTTTGTCCTCAGCAGAACTGAGGGATCCTGCACTTGCCCGTTTACAAGCATGAGGAGTAAAGAAATAATATTTCTAAAGTTCATAAAGAGGACAGGAAACATTGAGGGCTACTTCTGTGAAATTATGGAGCTGCTGACACAGGCAATGGCAGCTAATTTCACAAGAAAAAGTTAAATGCACACTAAAGAATTTTGTAGCAATATGTATTTAACCATCACTGAAAGCTGAAATGATGATTTGCTATGGGTTATAAACTTAGCAGGACAGCACTGATTTGAAGGTGTGCACCCACTCCCTTTCACATCAGCACAGAACAGCCCGAAACTTGGAAAGCAAAACAAAAATTTGAAAAGCTTTGAGAAATTTTTCAACAATTAAACTATTCCTATAAAGAAAAAAATAAATAAAGTTGGTGATGAATAGGGACATTCAGGAAAACGTGAGATGTGTGTGCTATCCCACATTTTGGAAAGAACACAATAGGATACATCAAAAAAAGGAGTAGTCTCCCAAAATACCAGGAAGAAGCAGAAAGAATTCACCTGGATTTGTGATATTACTCAATTTAGAGCAGAAAGAAAGATCTGATCTCAGTCCTGAAGTTCTCATCAGCCAAAGTCTCCAGTGCCTTCCAAGAAAAATTTGCTTGGGTGTCAACTACAGGAATGTTCCTTGATCTGTTTGGACATTAGTGTGCCATTAATCACGATTGCTCTGTAAGATAACTAATGATGACATGCATTTTTTATTTCCTTACATGGCGCAGCTAATAAAAGAACCAAGCTGAAAAATTAGTCATAGCAATTAACTAGGGGATGATTCCTGAATAATGAGGGTAAGTTACTGTGGAATACACTGATCCAAGTATTAAAAATTACTACAAAGCTAATGAAATATGCTGATCTATACATAGAAATTAAAAAAATGGAAAAAAAAACACCATACAGCTCTACAACACAAGGGAGTTTAGTTGTACATTCTGTGTTTTCCACATAACATAAGCATCTGTACTGATACTCACTTCACCAGGTCCTTGAGTTGAGCTGCTTTACAGATCTGTTTTAGAAGCCATTCTGACCATGAGAGATTATGCAGTTGACTCAGATGTTCCAAAGCCAACTGGTGGCAGAGACTGCTCTCCTATTCTCCAGCCTCATCTGACACAACTTGCAAGGCAAAAAACCAAAACCTGCTGTGGCAGTCCTGCTGTGCACAACCCAAAGCAGTGCTCAGTGGTCTGCTCGCATTCTAGTATCAGAAGATACACAATGCTATTATGTCCTCATGAAAATCATGTAGAACAACACCATGTAGACTTAGACAGCTACAGATGGGAACATTTATAAACGACATCATAATTATGGCACGTGTCCTGCTGGAAATTCCCATCATATCTCACTATGTTGCAACATTTGTGAGATGGAATACCTCTGGTAAGGAGTCTGCTTGTCCAATAACACTGCTATGCTTTTAAAAGCAAGGCAAAATGGGGGCACACCGCCATTATGTCTATGCTAGTTGTTTCAGATTTCTGTCATGGAAGACCAGGCATTCACTTACACTTTCTAAATACGCAGATATTGGTGAGGTCAACTAGATTGATTCCTATAGGCAGGTCACTGTGTAAAGAATGAATGATTCCTGTCTTTAATCTAAAAATAAAGCACTCGCAAGAACAGTAACAGCAGTAAATATGAAGATTGAGAGAACTGAAGAAAACTAAATTTTCATGTCATTCTATCACTTCTGTTGGCAAACCTGTACTGCTCATCATATTCCTTCTGACTTGTATCTCTCTACCTACGAACTTCTTCCTATCTCCAGGCTGCCATGTCACCTTCTTCCTCCAGCTCATACAGGCAGGAAACAGCAAACTCTATTTGTGATCTCTATGCTCACCTCATTGGCTTACAAGCGAAAAGAGCTGGCAGCCAAATATGGCTATTTGTGCTTTCACCTTAAAAAGAAAGTAACTATTGGTTAGTGGGTTCAACAGAAAATAATGGTGTGTTCCATTAAAGAAAATGTAATACCTTTGAGCCTGAGTCAAGCCTTCGGCTCTTACTCAAATTTTGTAGCTTCCTTCTTTTGGAAGAAGACACAGACTTCATGCAAAAGACAAAGACAGGAGCTGTTGGGATGATCGTCACCATACTGTATCAAGCCAAAGAAAGCTGCTCTCTGATACTGAAAAGAATGATGAAAAATTACAACACCTGAGGTTACGAGAGGAAAAAGGAAAATCATTCCCTTTCCTTCAAATCAAGAGTGAAGTGCAGCAGCAGCCTAAGCCTTAAGCACAATCAACACTGCAAAAAATAAATCACAAGATCTATTTAGTGACTCACACCAAGGAGTACTTTCTAGACTGCAAAACCCTGAGGTAGGTAGGTAGAAAAGGAGAAGCATGATAACTGTGGCTCCTTTTGTAATTGCTATTGCTAACAGACTGCAGCAAATGTATTAAGGAGGGTTTGCGGCGAAGAGGATGGATGAAAATGGAAGAGATGAATATTTTATACAGTAAAAATATCATAAAGGGATTTCAGAGAATAGATAAAACACGTAAGCAAAAATGCAACCCTGGCCACTTTTAAAATCTAGGAGGTATATTTGCACCCACTGAACAGTGCCACAGAGATCAGTGGCAGTTTTCTCAGACTAAGACAAAAAAAGAATATAAGATTTTAGTCCTAAAATTAATAGCTGTGTTTATAAGCCCTTTAAGATGCTGCCTATTTTTACTCAGTGAATCATTGCCTGTCTTTATAAAGTATATTTCATTAATCTTCACAGTGCACACAAATCTCAGCGGGGTTGCTCTGCTTACATACCGAGAATGAAGTTCTAAGTCTAAACTATTTGTCACAGTATCAGACTTTAATAAAAATATATATTTATTGGAAGATGCCATTTTCTCCCCTTCTCTTAAGTCAAAACAACTGATTCCTAACAAATTGTTCCCCTTCCTCTTCCCCCCTCAGAAGAAAACAATAAGAGGGAAATTCACTCCCGTACAAAATTGCATAATACCAAAAATCGGCTTTTTCTTCCAGTTGAACTAAGATCTACTGAGATCAAGTAAAACTTCATCTGCAGGGATACTAGAGTAGTTCACAGTGATCTGCAATCAAACCAGATTAAAAGATCCAGCGGTAACAGAGTGCAGATCTATGTTAGTGAAGAGAAGTATCTGCAAATCTCTTCATCTGCTTAATGGAACTAGCAAAATCTCCCTTAAAACGGCCTTCTCAGGATCATTTGCCAGAATTAGGAGCCAGGCCCTCCAAGTACTTATAGAAAATGGGACTTTTACTACACAAGGAGGCTAGAGCTGAGGATGGGAACCATTTACTTTGATGAAAAATTGCTTAGATTGCCTCTGTCAACTAATTGTTCACCTTACAGGACTATTCACATCTGAAATGCATTTACCTCCTTCAGTGTTTATGGAATGGCAGCTTGCAGATTGCACCTGCACTAATAGATTCACGGGGACACTATCACAACCTTTCTGTGATTCCCCTTCAGAAACATGAAGATGTATTCCAACATCTGAGAGATAAACTCGAGCACTGAGATTAACAAAGTGCAGAGATCAAAGCCTTGCTGCCTATCCTCCTCTGTCTCTAGCCCTTATACACCAGGTCATTCACATTTCAAGTTGTGCCAGGCAAGGTTTAGGTTGGATATCAGGAAAAACTTTACAGAAAACCTTGTTAAGCACTGGAATAGGCTCCCCAGGGAGATGGTTGAGTCACCAGCCCTGAATGTGTTTATAAACTGTCTGGAGGTGGTGTTCGGGAACATGATTTAGCAGAGGGCTGTTAGAGTTAGGGTAGAATGGTTAGGTTGTGGTTGGATTTCATGCTCTTTAAGGTCTTTTCCAACCTGAGTGATGCTATGATTCAGCTCTTTCTAGCACAGAACATACATTTTAACAACGTCTAATATCCAGTATTTCACTCTGCATTTTAATTTCTTCTCCATCCACTGTATGTAAAAACTGAAATATAAATAGAAACTGATAACTTGTTTTGAAAATTTAGACCAGGGACCCTGAACAAAAGCACACTCTGTCCTCACCTTGTAAAATATTGTAAAATATTTCTGGGCTACTAAACAAGCTTCATACCTTCACACAGCTGGTAAATGTTTGCTCAAAAACATATTCTAACAATTCCCTTGCAAAGGATTTGTAGCATATAGATTTGAGCTTCATTTTGGAAGGTTAATTTATGGAGCACATATGCAGGTTTTAAAAAGCTTCCTTTTTTATTTATTCTAAAATTTCCAATTACCAGTTTGTTTATACCAACCACCACAAGGAAGTCTTAGAGAGGTCACTCAAGAAATAACATATTTCTCTATATCCTTTCCCAGCTAAGTTCATGGACCTTCCATTTACTTACTCCACTCCACTTTGTGAATAATCCCAGCGTCCTGGTATTATTCAGCCCACAATCTGCTAATGAGCAAGAATAAAATATTAGCAGCTTTAACTAAAAGCAGTGTAAAGCACGGATGTGCTGTGCAGTCACGTTGTGCTGTTATTTTCAGACAGTCTGTTTTCAGTGGAGACCACCACAAGGGGCTTATGAGCAGAGCATGGCTCATACCTGTACTGCTCACACTGGCAGCCTCTCTAAACTTTGAATACTTATGGCATCCAGGAAAAATGATGCAATCCCCATGAAAGCTGAAGGCAAACAGAATTCCAAAAAAGAAAAAGAAAACAATATGCCGACTCCATCAAAGTTTTTCACTTTGTAGTCTTTTCACAGACAAACAAACATTTTACAGCTGGAGAACTGCATTAGCCAAAACAACAAGCATAGTGCAACCTGATAGAGATTTCATGTCAGACTGTTTGGTGAAAGAGTTTGGTTCTGGGCTTTGTACATCTGACGTATGTGCAGATAGAGGCAAGTATTTAATGCACACAGAGTACAGAATAATTACCCAAAACCCACAGGATTAGCTGGATTTGGGGAGAGACTTGCTTTGGGTTTATTTTTTTTAAACAGATTGTGGCCAAGCCTACTGGAACACACCACAACCTCAAAGTGATTGCTGACCTTACAGACAGCTTCAGAACGTCAGTTTAGATGGGTAGATTCCAACACCGCCCATTTTAACCGTGTTCACATGGAATCTTTTCTTTCAGCTCTTCATGCAACTTTGATTTTTTGACCAATCATCAGATGTCATAGGATGGCTCCCTTTAATACTGCCATCATTTGGCAAATTCCAATCTCCTTCACAGCTTTTTGCTTTTCTTCTCTACCTCTAGAACAACCTAATAGTAGTCAAAGTTTGGGCAGGTGGGTCTTACTTCAGTCTAAGCAGCCTGACAGTTGTACAAGATGCTGACCTATCACTGTACCTTGGCTAGAAAAAGCTTCTCCTTGAGAAAAATTTGCCCATCCATCCTCTTGACAAGACATTAATTCTGCCACTACGTAGAAGGAAATCCTTGAGGTACATCCAGAGAAAATGATGCTGGAGGCTTGAAGTATTTAGATCAGGTTAATGGAGATGCAAAAAAACTAGGATGTCTTCAACACCTGAACATCTGGATGATTCGGGACAGCATAGTCAGTCAATTTCACTTCAGTTATAGGGTCATCTGATAGCATATTCTGGGCACAGAAAGGAGACCAGGCACAGTCATCATGAATTTACCAACAATAAATCATTTCTTACTAGCCTGCCTGCCTTCTTCAATGTAACAGCTGGTTTTGTGGACAACAGGAAGAGCGGTTGTTATTATTTAAGTTGATTTTAGCAACACTTTCTATTCTGTCTCACACAATATTCTCATATCCAAGAGCAGCTCTGTTTAAAAGGCCCAAGGGTACAGCAAACATCACATTGAGCATGAGCCAGCAGCATGCCTAGCAGCAAGGAAAGCCAGCAATATCTTGGGCTGTTTGAACATCAAGATAGTCTGTAGATTGAGGGATGCGATTATCATCTTCTGTTCAAAACTCATTAGACTACATCTAGATGGATAATACAACCAGACTTTCTCCACACTCCAATACAGAAATGCCACCAATGTACTACATCACCTACCTGCGAGGACAGTTCAGTACACATATACTTGGATTTCAAAAGTGGGGTTTTTTTTTGGTTTTTTTTTGACAGCTAATTTCTGAACAATTTCTGTTGAAAGTCAACTGTTTTGTGAGAAGAGAACGAACCTCTTGTGAGTTAGTAATAGTTGGCAAGATTGGAAATAAAGGATAAGAATTTTACAATGAAGCAAGGCAGACAGTGGTGTGCCAGAGATCTACGATAGGACTTGGACTACTCAGTGTATTCATAAATAGTCTGGAAAATAGATAAATAACAAGATGACATTTCCTGCCAAGATTAATTTCTTCAGGACAGTTGTAACAAAAGCAGCCTGCAAAGAGCTGCAAAAGTATGTTGCAGAACTGAATCACTCAAAGGATGAAAAAAAAAAGGTTGCAATTCTGTGTCAGCACAGTTTTGCTCATGAAAGAAAACAACTCATGCTATACAGAACAAATGAAATTAAACATTTCATCTCAGCAGACAAATTTCTGAGGTTGCTGTCAGTATTCCCCAGTAATGAACACCTCTGATAGTGAAAAACAGAAAACAAAAGCACAACAGTTAAGAAAAATCATGAAAAGAGCAGAGGATAAAGCACTCAGCATCACTGTCACTGTCCATGGTGAACAGGCACCAAGTTGTGCCTCAGTACAAGGGTAGTGTTTATCACTCATTTCAGAAAGGATACAGAATTAGAAGACGTAAAGGGACAAAGAGTAGACTTGAACCTTCCCACCTGGAGAAAGGGTCATTCTGTGTATGCCTTTCTGCAAGCACCTGCTGCTATTCAGTGTCTGTCAACATTACAGGGCAAGAAGCAGCTTCGCTTTGAGCACATTTGTACTCTTATAGGTTCGGCCCTCCACACCAGGAACTGTAAGTTTGCTTTTTAATTCCTGAACCACTGTCTTTGATTGAGCAAAGAGAGAAAGGAGATGCACTCTAACAGCACTAAGCTTCCAGGCAAGGTATACAGTAACACTGAGAGAAGCTTACGTCACATATAAGTCATCTGAATAATTCTTCCTAAAACTTAGCTGCTGGCAAAATAAACAAAGAACAGACTTTCCCAGATGTGTGTTTTATGAATAATTTTCAGTCAATGCATGATTTATAACTTGGCATCCTCAGAAAACACAAAATAATGATTTGGAGATTAAATGTACATGGGAAATCGCTATGGAAGGAAACAGAAAGGGTTTATTCATAGAACGGTCCCAACTCTTGGAAAGTGGTGCAAAAAATGTACTGAATACAAATGTTGCACTGGACAACTGTCCTTCCTTTAATAGTAGGATTACGGCTGGGTGTTCAGATTCTCTTAATTTTCTCTAATTGTGACCTAAGTAACATTTTCTGCAGAACTTGCAGGGTGAACAATGGCATTTTTGCACCATGCTTCTCAAAAGAGGGCAGGAAAGTTGACTCACTGATTTTTTGCTGGAGAAATGTTTGCCATATAAGTACCAAGATCACTGAGTTGATTTCTAGCATACCTATCACTGGAATCTTCTGGACCAAAGGCAAACAACTTCATAGACATAAGGAGCACTGAACTAAAAAATAAATTAAAAAAAAAAATAAAAAATCTGAACATGGAAAAAGGCAGCCTGAATTTTATTCAGTTTCATTCAGTCAATCTAACCTTCACGCTTGGTAAGAAATAAAACTTAAGAGGAGAAGGAAGAAAAGCAGCAGGGAGAAAAAATAGCAGAAATGCAAGAGAAAGCAGAGTGACAAGCAGTGAGCAGTACCAATATGAAATATATATATCTTGGTTCTAGCTATATTTTGGCAACCTTGGCTAAATGATGATTTAGCCTAGCATCCATCCTTCCCAGCTCATCTGCTTGTTAAAGATGTCACTTCCCTTGCATTGCCTACAGGGGTATTTTGACAGAAACATCACTAAGGACTCACTGGTGCTGTTTGAGCTTTGCATGGCTGATATCTTTCCTTCGTTTCTGAATCTTCTATTCTTCCAGCTGTATTTCTCTCTCTCTTTTTTTTCTCCCTCCTTTCTCATTGGGAGAGAATCTCCATCAGTCCCTTCTGCAGATGCTGCCAAGTGAATACAACTGTAGTGTCACAGTTTCTCTGTCCTCCTGGCAGGTAGCCCCTCTCCTATGACACACTAGATGGCTTCCTGAATTTGAAAACATTCCCTGGAATAAAATACTTCCTGTAGAGTTATGAAGGTCTCCCATAACACATGCGTGGAAAATAAATTTTTACTCATTTTATATAGGAGCATTGTCACACAGACTCAACGCTGACTAAAGAACAATCAAGGACAATACCAGGGAGAAAATATATGAAGCCTGAGATATGTCCAGTACAGTGACATCTAATTCAAATTAGTTAAGCATGTTTTAAACACTATGTTAAGGATCTAGCAAATTCAGAAGTGTTGTCAGAGTACAGGAAAAGAAAAGTGGGAAGATTAAAAAGATTTTAAAAGGGGTAAGAATACAAAAAAGAAATTTCAGTCTAGAAAAAATATTAGAATTCTACAACAAAGAGAGGAAATAAAATAGTACAAATGTATTTGTTGGGAGAAGGCTGCTAGGAAGAGCAGAATAGTCTTGGAGTATTGAGAACTAGGAAACAGCATCCTAGCACTCAGCATGCTGCACACCCAACAAGAGGCAGCCTGACCCTTTGCGTAGTTAAGTAAAAATGGTATTGTACAGACATAAGGTAACTTCTGCAACTTGTAATATAACCTCAGCCTACTGGGAAATGCTGAGCTTATAGTGAAATTATGAATATTCAGCCAATACAAAAATTGTTGCTACTGCTTATGAACTGCCTCTTTGGCAACCTCTGGTGAATGGGGGACTCCATAAGCAACTTCACTCACAGAAACCGATCAGAAATATCCTGATGTAGTCCCTCTTGTATTGCCTGGGCCCCTCTGCATTAGACCAGTTATTTCATCCAACTTTGTGGTGGGCCAGTAAGACCAGACTCAACCTGCCTGCACAACAGGTTCTATCCCTAGGCACACCTCCTAGGAAGCCACTGCTGGGAATGAATTTGTCCTGAGGAGTGACTGCACAAAATCTGCACCATCCAAGCTGACCAGCTGGAAGGAAGAGAGAAAAGCTGTTAAACTCAGCAACACAAAGTAATAGGAGTATGAAAACTATTTGAAAAAGGAATCATATGAGAAAGGATGAGATGAGAATAAGGAAAATTTAATCAGAACAGTCAAGAAGATTTCTCGTGCTGCCAAAAAAAATTTCTCAAGAGAGAAGTGCACAGTTTGAGTCTGTTTAATACCAAAATGGTTTAAAACAGAAAACATGCCTGGAGGACAAGGGATAAAGTGACACAGTAGGCCTTTCCTAACAGTCACTAATCATTTGTTTCACTTCAGTTCTGTCAGTGTAGCTTTACTGACTCAAGGAGAGTGATCCTGGAGGTCTCAGCCTTGCAGAACACCCCCAAGCAAGCTGTCCGTGCAAGGAAGTCAATGGCGCTGCTCAGATATGCTGAACACATTTCTAAAGAGTGGAAGTGATGGAGATAATTCAGTCTTCACTGCAGCGCTGAGATGGTAGTTGTTTTCATCCCAGAGGACAGACAGCCACCCTACCTTCATTAATATTATTTGCATTATTTAATCTCAGGTCAGAATTGAAACTTCAGTACTTGTGTGTACTTCTAGTCTAATCTGTCCATCTTCCTTGGAAAAAATGCTTTTGACAGTACCTTCAAGCAGATTTGAAGAGATGTTCTTCAAACTTGGCGCAGCTGAGCCAACTCTAAAGACTTCTTAGCCTCCTCCAGCCTACCCCTCACCCATGTTCCATCCTTTCCCTTTAAGGCTACGGATTTTTCTTTAAACAAAACAGAATATCCATTATCTTTGCAATATTTTCTTCAGGGTATTTGTTTCGTTCTCTGCCTAATCACAAAGCAGTATGCATTTGTAAATTCTCTAAGTAAAATTATTCAAAAAATAATCCAACCAAGTACAAATAAACTGCAGGTTATTTTCTTTCACTAGCCTTTAAATTTAATTTCACATCCTAAGGTTCTATAGGAATGTTAAGATCATGCCATCTTGTTATTGTTTAGATCATGTACCTGTAAAAATGAAGAGCAATTGGTTCTCCCAGTGCTGCACAGAAAACTTATACAATATTTCTGGAGTAAAGACTCAGGGGAAAATCTTCTAATGAGCACCAGGTAGCTCATTAGCTCCCATTTTCATTGGCAAAAACTGAATGGAAGGCTACTGCTTCCAACCAGCTCTAGAAGAGGAACTCTGGTTTGGTTTTGTCTACTATTGTATAAAGACACTACCTTCCTTGCTAAATCATCTGCTTCTGAACTTTTTCAATGATTTGGATATGGATCCTGACGTGATTTTTCTGTTGTTTTATCCCATTGACTTTAGCACCACTTCTTGCGCTTGAATTAGAGCTTCACTGGTTTTCTTTGGAAGCACACAAATCAGAAGTCATTCACAAAGTAACACCAGCACAAAAATAGTACAGGAGAAGAATCAGCCATATGCCTAAAAATAAAGTGTTAACCAGCAATAAAATATACCTTCTGTCACTGCAAAAGCAGAAGGACCCTGCTCACATCCTGACGCTTTGAATTCAACTTCATCAGGACTGCAGCACATCCATACTAGCAAGCCTGAACATAGGGTTAAGGTTTCAAGCCCTTCTTAACTAGCAAAGTCCCCAGCACACAGATATCCAGCTTTTGATTTTGGGGAAGAGTTCATAAACATATTTTAGCTAGTACAGCCATGCATGGAAAGGGAAATAGATAATCTCCACAAAGACTGAAATGATGCAGGCTTTTCTGTTGTTGGGTGTTGGGTTTTGTTTATATTTTTTTCAAATGGAGATCAAGTAGTAACACATTGTACCAGAATGCCTAGAAACACAAAAATGAGAGCTGCTGCCCTCCTCTTTAGATGTTGACCCTTCATTGCCTTCAAAGCGAGCCAGCCATGTGCCCAGCTGTGGGAGGAACCGACACATGTGGGACAGCCCCCAGTTCTCAGAGTCAGACCTCAGCTGGGGCTTTCATCTTAGAGTTGTTTGTCATAAAGACGCAGGCATCAACTTAGTCCAACTGCTGCTGGCGGCTAAAAACACTTGGTGGAACATCCCTAAGAACACTGCATTCAGATATTTAGATATTTAATTCATACAGAAAGTTGCATATAGCCATGAAGTTATACCTACGTTTAGGATAAATGCTGACAATTCTTTGCTATGTGGACAGTTCCAGCAAAAAGTTCAGAAAAGGAAAATACTGATAACAAATACAGGCAGTCTCCATAGCAGCCTGCTGTAAGGAACCTCTTTTGACTCAATGGGGTTGGACTCAATGATGTCTAGAGGTCTCTTCCAACCCCTACAATTCTGTGATCTCTGTTCAAACCTCCATAGTTAACAACCGTTCCAGAAGCCTGACTAGATGGTAGCTTCTGTGTGTTAATCTGAGACCACCCCAACTCAGTAAAAAACACATTCTTAAATGCGAGTGAACTTACTAGAATTGATATCAATTAGAAAACGACATCACAAAACCAACAGCAACAGCAAACACACAGGGGCACAGTCCTCCCTCTGTAGTAAGGAAGTTTGATTGGAGATATTTGTATCAAACTTGCACACTCTTTTCACATAGGCCTGAAGACTCTTGTTTTCTGAATTTCCTTGATCAGAAATGTAATGAAATATTCTGACTTCTTCTGGATACTTTTTTTCAAAAAGAAATGGTTATAACTTAAAATCACCCTCTCACATCTGAAGTAAAGCTGATTCAGGTTTTTTATTTTTATTTTGTTTTATTTCCTCCTCCTTAGCTACTGCAGTGATGAGAATTTCTTATGAACTCCAAAAACTGAGTTACTGTACGAGAGCTTCCTCTGCTTATATAGACAACATTGTCCTTACAAAGTAATTTGTTTTTATGTCAATGGATACAGGACAGGACTTCAGATTCTGCACTCAAAGCATTGATTAATGAATTTGCTAGAGGTAAGCTGCAATAATCATATTCTCCATGGGATTCTGGCTGTCGCTATAGTCACCTACTTCCCTTCGAAATATGTTTTTCATTGTTTCACTGCCCTTTTTCCAATTGCTCTGCAGCCAAGTTCTTGGAAAGCAATCACGCTTCTTGTTTAGGATTTATAGCTAGTCTTTTGCCAATAAGGACATGCACAAATCACTCCTGTGATCATCCCGCAAAAGCAAGCTAAAAATACAGCAGTTTAAAAAGCAGGCACATTTTGTGTGTTATATGGCATCAGTGTGCAGTCCTCAAAAAACTCTGAGATATATGAAAGCACATTGCCCCTTCTGGATGATCCAAGGCCATGAGTAAGTTTGTTTTAGAATCCAACTCTATTTAAAAAAGAAAAAATATATATTTTGTTTTGTTTTAATAGTTGCAACACTTTTCCCTTTTATCAGGTTTATACTTGAAAGTCCGCACTTTAGAAAACAAAGTGGGCCCATGTACATCTAAGGAGGTTCAACAACAACAAGTGCAAGATGTTGCACGTGGGTCAGGGCAATCCCAGATATGATACAGACTGGGAGAAGAATTCATTGAGGGCAGCCCTACAGAGAAAGCATGAGAGGTTCTGGTGGATGAAAAGCTGGATGTGAGCCATCAGTGTGCACTTGCAGCTTGGAAAGCCAGATGTATCCTGGGCTACATCAAAAGAAGGGTGGCCAGCAGGGCACAAAAGGTGATTGCCCCTCTCTACCCTTGTGAATCACCACCCACTGTACTGTACTCACAGCACAAGAAAGATGTGGAGCTATTGGAGTGGGCCCAAAAGAAGGCCATGAAGATGATCAAAGGGCTGGAGCACCTCACTGATGAAGAAAGGTTGAAGGAGTTGGACTTGGAGTAGAGATGGCTCTGGGGAGATCTCATTGCAGCCTCCCAGTACTCGCAGGGAGCTTAGAAGCAGGAAGGGGAATAACTTCTTACACAAATTGATAGTGACAGGGCAAGGGGCAATGGCTTTAAACTAAAAGAAGTGAGATTCAGATGAAACGTTAGGAAGAAATTCTTCACTTGGAGAGAAGTAGAGCACTGGCACAGGCTGCCAAAAGAAGTTGTGGATAGTCCACCTCTGGAGGCAGGCTGGTTGGGGCCCTGGGGCAGCCTGATCTAGTGGATGGCAACCCTACCAACAGGGTGGGTTGGAAGGGACCTCAAAGCAAATCATTTGTCTGGTTGTGCTCCAGACTGGTTGTTTTAAGACTAATAATAACGATGACTAATGTAGTTATCACTAAAACTATAAAGTAGTGGGAACTGGGGGGGGTTGTTTGTTTTGTTTCTTCACGGTTTTGTTTTCTGTCTTTTTTTAACCCGTTTGTTTTTAAGGATCTGGGTATTTATTAAAGCCAAGTTGCATGCGAGTTTTAAAATGTATTTCAGCTTGTCTAAGAAAAAATAACATGCAGAGAAGAGGCAGATTATATGAAAGAGGACTGATACTATGGCCAGGAAAAAACAGATCATGGCAGAGAGTAGACTATTCACAACTATACTGTTTTAATTTCTCTTTGCTGGGGCTGTTGAAGTTCCTCTGAAATCTGGGAGAGTCCTTGGCCAACCCACGGCCCTCGCAGCAGCCCCTTGGTTCTGATGAGACCCTCTACCAAATAGTCTGGGAAAGTGAATTAGGACTCATTCATGAATCTGGATCCACTTTTAGCAGCTTATCAACACGATTGTTGAGACTCAGAAACAAGAAGACTAATTAAAAGATTCAGATAAAAGTTTCACCACCTCACAAGATGGGGTTCTTATTCAACTTGAAATGACTGCAGTTGTTATTATTTTGCTGTTCTTTCTATGATTTTCATCTTTCTTGTTTTCCCTTCTCTGCTCGTTCCCTTCTGTAGGCAATAAGAGATGGTCCCAAACACCTACTTGGTCATGTAATTAAACCAGATACATTTCCTACTCAGTCCTAACAGGGATTGGCCATCTGTGTAATGGAATTTTATGTGAGAAACGATAATTGAGGAAATAGCATAAATTTATTCATAGTGAATTACAAATGAACTTTGAAATGCAATAAAACTCCTCTTTTTTTTTCTTTCCTGTGCTGAGTACAAGTAGTGTCTCTGAGTACTACATTTTATTCTGCAAACGGGTGACAATTCCCTGATATTTATTCTCTGCTTGAAATTATTCAGTGAAATACATTTTGTTGCTCTGTAAGATTACTCACGTTTCACATGGCATCAGTTAATGGCCGTGCTTCTCTCTGTAATCTTCAGGATCCTGGTGAAAGCATTTGTATAATAGTTATAAAATTTGCTTCCCAGTACTTCAGCTCAAAAGAAAAAAAAAAAAATCACTTTGCATTGGTGATTGCTGTAGTAAAACACAAAGGAACTTAAACAGGGGACCACAGAAAAGCCTTTTCCATGGCCAAAGCAAATGAGTTGCAAAATTTAAACCAATATTTGCTAGAAAACGCTTGTGGTGGTCACTCAGCCCTACTCCCGAGGCCTTTACAAACATCCTTGCTACTGGACTTAGCATTGCAGATCCACCTGCACCTCCTTTTGAAATGTATTTTTTTATGCCATAATTGGCTTTGCCTCTCCCTCTGTGTGATAAAACTTCTACTTTTACTAGTGTCTGCTGAACTGACCCCATTATTTTGCTTCTTTTGACATTAAGTATCACACTGCAGGTACCAGCAACCACCTAGTTGAGCTAAGACAGCTTTTGCTTTTGACTTAACAAGTGGAAACACACAGGTACTTGGCTGTGGCTACAGGTCCACCTCTCTACATCCACCCATCGAGCCTACAGGATCTGGAACAAACCTACTTTTAGATACCACAATCTTCAATATATTAACTCAATTTTGCCCTTGGAGAAGATGGACAGCGTATTGAAGACCATCTGTAATGACACATTTAATGTTACTCCTTGCAAATTTTAAGTATATTTTACTCACAGAAGCTTATACGCAGTAAGTGAAAACTTGGAGACACACGCCTAAGACCTTTGGCTGAGTGACACTGGGTAGACAAGTCTTCATTAATTTCTTTGAAATGAAGGCAGAATTAAATATATATATATAAAATATCACTTCATCCATCCCTCAAAAAAAAAAAAAAAAAAAAAAAGAAGTGGTTGGAACTTCGTACATACTTAGAAGAAAAGTCAGAATACAGTTTGCAATACACCCTGATAAAGCTCGGCCATTTGGGAGATAGATGACAGCTTCTTTAATACAACTCGCACATAATAGCAACATCACTGTTACCATCTTGCCGAGAATGGGAGAAGGCCTTAAAATCGAATGGCATATTTAAAATTGCTTGCAAAATGTTGGCCCTCAGACAACACCACATAATACGTGTAATTAATACCAGTCCTTTCAAATATTCCTAAAGTCTTCTGAAATCTAAACCAGTACTATGCTGCTGGTAGGAACAATTGCGTCCTAAACAGCACTGACAACATTAGACAGTAATTACCTATGAGAAGGCAGAGTTACAACCCACCGGTCGGCTCCATGGAAAAATACCTTTGCCCTTATTATTTATAGCAGAGATTTTTTCTGAAGAATCTCAGGACTTTACTCTTTAGCTAAGCCTCACAAGTTCAACACCCCATGAGTTATATAAACACTGTTAGACCATTTGAACTATTTTTCCCAACGACGGGAGCACTCCAGGAGAACACCACTGGAACACTCTTGTACGAAACCAACACTGCTTCACTTGTACATCTCCAGCCTCAGACCTGACACCCACCCCACCGGTGCTAGAGGCGGCAGAAAGCCTCTTGCTCACCTTGGCAGTGATGCTACAAGCGTCAGACGCTGGTGCGTGGCGCTGCCCACAGCCGGGGGATGCTGCCCCCCTCCGACCCTCGGGTACGGGCAGCGCCCGGGGACACCCCGCTCCCATGAGTAGCGGTGGGAGGGAAGCACCTTTCAGCGGCTGGGCTTCGTCCCGAGGCTCGCGGCTGTTGCGGGGCTGTCAGCGGGTGCCCATCGCCGCCGTGCAGCCGCGATCCCGGCGCGTTTTTCAGGTGTACGGAGCGGTGTCCGCGGTCCCGGAGCATCCCTCGGGCAGCGCGGGGAGCCCGCAGCTCCGAGCTCAGCCCCGGCTCCGTGCGGGGCGGGCTGGGGACAGGCGGCTCTCAACAATGGACATGTTTGCGGCAACATGGTATCACCTAATAACGCCGAATAAGGCAATGACTGTACATTGAAGCGATACGATCCCGCCGGTCACATCGCAGCGCGGAAAGCTATTCGCAGATTTGCTAAGCCCTTCTGAATGAATGCATCTGCAGCTGACCTTTAACAATAGACGCTGAAATAGCACAAACTGTGGGACCAGATTTGGGGGGGGTGGAGGGGGGGGCAGCGGGAAGAGGGAAGGAAGAGATGGGCGAATGTTGTAATCTCCGCAACCTCGCTCGCTTCCTTTCCCAAACCTCCTCGCAGCGGGGGGAAATCGATCCTTTCCTTGGAAGCGAGGCTCCGGTTCAGAGGAGCCTTTTCCAGCACCAGCTCCACCACATGGACACCGACAGCCGCCACCGGGACCGGCGCTCAGCCCCCACCTCCCGCACCCCGGGGTCGGAGGGCCGCCCGTGCCGGGGATGCTCCGGTTCCCTCCCGCCGCTCTCTCACCTTCCCTGGCTTTCAGCAAGACGGTGTTAGCAACGATGTTTTCCAGCTCCATTGACGAGCTCGGGCAGCGTAGGTAGCGGCGGCACAGCAGCAGGACGTCACGCTCCCTAGGTGCGGAGCCTCCGGGCGACCATCCGCTCGTGCCCCTAGCGCGCTAGCCTCCCTCGCATGATCCCTTCCTCTCCTTCCTCCGCCCGCACAGCTTCAGCCGGGCGGAGGCGGCGCTCCCCACGCTATCTGCTCCCTCGGCGCCTCGCCCCGCTACTCCATCCTCCGCCCCGCCGCCTCCCCGGCGGTTTGAGGGCTCGGGTTCTCCTGCCTCCCTCCCCCGGGGGTGTGGCACCGCCGAGCGGCCCCGCAGCCCCGCGCAGGCGCCATCCCCGTCGCCGGAGCCGGGAACGCCGGGACGTGCGGACTGGGGGCCGGATCCGCGGTCCGGCCGGGGGCAGCCCCCGGGGGAGTCCCGCAGGGCGGGGGGAGCTCGGCGGGGCGCAGCGCGGCAGGGCGCGGAGCTCCGCGGGCAGGAGGGGGCGAGGCGCGGAGCTCGGCCGGGTGCCGGGCGCCACCCAGCGGCGCGGAGCTCGGCCGGACCCGCGTTGCCCTGCACGGCTGTTCGGCCGCGCTTTGGGGGTTTTCATCCCCGTAAGAGGTTGCTCGAGACATCGGCCATTTGGGGGAAAGTTGTTTTGAAACGCTAGGCTGCGACATCAATCTTCTTCTGCCCGTACGAGACAGATGCTCGTGTCAGCAGGATTCTGGTTTTCCTGGCAACAAGGTGGATCGATAGAACATTGAGCAGGTCAGGCAGAGCAAGCGGAATAAAAACCACCCAGCGCACTCACCAACACTCTTCCCCCATCAGCATCGCATTGATTAAATCCATGCGGAACAAATGAACTCAACATGCAGTTTCTTGTTAGGGGCACATAGACGGCACTTATTTTTATCTCCCTGCTTTTCTATCTTTCTTTCTTTCTTTTCCCACTGATCATCTTTCTTCCTACAGCCAGACAGAAGTGATTTGCAATGGCAGGACCTGCAAACTGCTGCTGACTGTATTTTATCAACACAGAAACAAATAACAAATGAACAATATAAGCAATAAATGCACTGAATAAATGATACCTTGGATGTGAGGCCAGTATAGCTACAATTCACACCTTCTTTCTGCCTGACTGTCAAAGGTGGGAAACCTTGCTCCTGTTTTAGCCAGGACACCGCTGTGCACCATATTTATTCCCTATTCTCTCTACTTTGTTTCAGTAAACACTCACTGTCTGGTAGCCCTGCCATGTTGTGGCTACTTCCTCTGTAATGCCCATTTCTATACAACAGCAGTTGTGTCTCTAAGTACCGGAAGATTTTTCTCTGATTAAATAATTCTTGAGGGAAAAATTGCTTCCTGGAAACCAGAGCCTGAGCATAGAAATGAGGTTCCTAAAGGGTGTCTGCCCTGCATGTTGTTTGACCACTTCTGTGCAAGGACTGATGCTCACTTGTAAGCAGAGCAAATTATGTTTGGGTTATAAGTGCATTTCACATCACTGCAGCCTCCCACTAAAAGGGCAACACCAGCACTGGATGCCAGTATGACTGGCACCGGAAGACTCAGCTCCATCTTTTATTTCATACAACATTTTTAATGTAACAGACAACCCCCATCTCCAAAGGGAAAAAGGAATATTCGCATCTTACACATTGTTTCCTACAAGGTGTATCAGCAAGCATAACGTCTGCTGGTAGCAGTGGGATGTTGATGTGCTTGCACACCCCAGGACCAGGTTATTCAGTGGGAAGGGCCTTACTGCACAGGGAACACCGATTAGGTTTGGTGCATAACATTTATATAGGACCCCACGAGAAGAAAGGCACGTGCAGATCTTAAGTTTGGGTGGCCAAGCACTTGAAAAGCAGCACATACATCTGAGGACTCCAATGTTCCTCTTTTATCTAGTATCTGTAGCTACTCCGTGCTTCAGTGCTACGCACAGTCATCTGCAGTGCTGCCCTATGAAACAGATGTATGACTTCAGAGTGCTGATGTTGTCCTGAATATTTTGTGAATGTTTGTTTAGTTCCTGATGGAGTAAGTAGGAGAACGATCAAAAGAGTCACAAAAGGTCTATATGGTGCGTGGAGATCCCACAAGCTACTTGGTATTCAGAACTGGCACAGCTCTTAAGTACTTTGCGTTCCAGAACCCAAAGGCACAGTTACACGGTCCTTTCAGAAACAGGGACAGCCACAAAACAGAACGTTGTGCTGCTGCCCGAGTGGTTACTGACACTAAGCTGGATGACTTTGCTTTGAAGAAGATGAGAAGCAGTCACTGAACTGAAATGTGGCTGAGTGCAGGCAGTAGGAAGCTGAGCTCTACTAATGGACTGCTGAAGTTTTATAGAAACACGTTTGTCAGAGTAACACAACTATACAGAGGGCAGCAGTTTTCACTTTGGGTTTATCAGTAAGAACAATGGAGCGGGTCTTCTTAACGATCCTTTTAGTGTTTAAGAATATAAAACCTGTTTCCAATACATCTGAGACACTTCGGTGCCCTAGAACATGAAGGAGTTGTGTTCGCTATCACAATGCCTGCTTTGAATAATAAAGCAACACAGACTGTCCTCCCTCATCTCCATTTCCTAACTCAGCCTTTAAACCCTGAACATAACACAAGGCTGTGCTGAAGCACAGGGTTCTGAGGGACGGCCCCTGTCACACTCCCTATGGACTGACAGGTCAGTTGTCACTGCACAGGGCTACGTCACCTGAAGTCCATACATTGGTATTTTCAAAACTCACTGTAACATTTATTATCTTACCTTATGACTTTCTTAGAGCTGTATCTTCATTCTTGTGTCATCTTGAACACCTAGTTCACAAAAACAACAACAAAAGATTAGAAAGAGGCACATTTACTTATGTCATTTTTTAATTCCAACAACACAGACTCTTAATTCAGGCTTTGCTATGCCTGGTTTAGTGAACAGTCGGTGTGAGAGAGGGGAAAATGAACTGCTTGTTATCAGGAAACCTACGAGTTTGTTCTGTTTATCTTATTTTATCCACTGTTGTAAACTTTGGTTCTCAAATATGAGAGAATAGACTGAAAGACAGCATGGCAGGTAATATACACAGGTCTTCTTTTCAGGTCTAAAGATCCTAATACAGCATTTGTGAGGTGCAAAGAGTAAAAATGTAGTTTGAGTTGTATGCAGAAACAGCCAATTTTTGAAGAAAATGAAAAAAGAGGCTATAAAAAAATAGCCTGTTAAACTTAAAAATGTGCTTTCTATAGAGCTTACTGTGGTTATTCAGCTTTCAAACAAAACACCTTTCATCTGAAGCCATTCAATAAAGGCTCAGGAAAACACTTTTTGAGTGCTGAACACCAGGCTGAAGCGGGGCTGGCAGCCATCTTTGTTTTATGGGAGAAGAGAGGTTTGTAAATGAAATGCCAACGCCGTGCGAGACCCAAATGCATCAGCGTAATAAGGATAGGAAAGCAGCAAAGCAGAGTGTGATATTCTGAGCCACTCTAAGGGATGAGTCATCGACAGGGTGGGCTCACGCAGCTCCTGCCAGAAGCACAGCGGCAACACACCCAGTTCTCTCCTACCACCAGAGAAAAAGAGCTCGGCCTCCGTGCAGCCTGCTGGGCACACCAGGATAAGGTCCCAGGTGAATCAGATGTCAAAAAGGGGCTTGCCTGTGCTTATCAATTGCAAACATACCCTAACAGAGGCTATCACCCAACTCCGTGTTACAATACATAATGAATGCAGTAAGGCTTGCTCACGATTACCTCTTAGCTAGATTGCATTTGAAATACAGTTTTTTTCACCTCCCACCAAGATGCTGTAGCAGCAGGTGGGGGCACACAGGCCCATGAGAGCATTTATGGGCAGCTGTGACCTTTTACTGAGCCCTTTAGCATAAGGACAGAGGCTGCCATCTACCAACAGCCACGGGGTGATGCATCATTTTCTCAAACCCAACTTTTTGCTTTAATTTACATGGAAATGTTGATGTCCCTGTAGTTTCTCTCCATTTCCAAACGTTGGGCGGTCCATCACTGCAGGATGAGATGAGGCCGGGCCCTGTGGTTTCCTCAGTCTATTTTTTTAATACCATAATCTCAATAACACTGTGATTTTACAAGTGCACGGTGACACGGCAAAGCAGAAAACCAAGATGCTGAGACAGATGTGCACATGACACCACTTGGTAAATTTATTCTAACTACAGATGGCAAGAAGAACCAGGTTTAGCAGCTGCTCCAGCCTGCATTAGTACTGGTACAGAGGAAAAGGAACAACTCTGGGATGCCCAGTAAAAAGCAAAATGGAAAATAACCCCTTGTTCTAGATGGCGGTAGCTTAAGATATTGCCTAGAACTCTTGGAAACTTAGTTATGCTGCCTTCATAACAAAGCGTGAGCAATATTTCCCCACCTGCATGCCAAGTGTTTAAACAAAGAGTTTTAAACAAATACAGCTTTCCGGGGAGGGGGGAAAACACAATTTTAGAATATATCAACTTAGAAATTGTGAATAATCATCTGTTAGTGAGACAACCATCCTCAGGAAATCCGAGCAATAGCCCCTTATTTTTGCTGCTACAATACAGCGCCTGCAGCTGAGGGAAAAGAACTGCTTTAGCCGGGTGTATGGGGATTGCTAAGTCACGGCCTGAACCAATGACTGAGCACCTGGTGAAGGGACAGAGAGCCCTGGGAGCACAGGTGGAAGAAAATCACCTGTGTGACTACAGGTTTTCACCCCTCTCTAACCTTATTTAAGGGTTGGCTGCCACAAAGAAGCAATCTCTACCTAGAGATCTATTTTGTTGAAGTATTTAGTAAGCTCTGGTCCTTAGGACAGATAAGCAAATATATTTTTATTTCTGACTGGGCTGTGACTATCACCCTTTTTGAAGGGGGGGTAATTTAGAACTGGTTGTCTGCCATCGCTTTTCCCTACACCCAGCTGTATCCTTACCTCACAGTCTGCTGCCCAGCCTTGGAGAAGTCACTGTTGGGAGAGCTCCTCTCTTGATGTGAAGGGGGAACCATTTCAGTAGATGTGAATGCAGATGTGACACTCTGTATGGCTGTTTAAGGAGCTGGCCCAATAAGTGCCTGATACTCCTTAGCAGCTGGAGCTGGCCCAATAAGTGCCTGTTGCTATTTTGTTGCTCTTTGCCATCAGTTATTGCTCTGTAGTTGTCCTTTTCCTAGCTCCACTGCTAGCTGCTCTGCTGGAACCTCTCCCTAAACTCTACAGCAGACGTAGTTCTCAACAACTGCTTTTGCTCTCTTCATCCACTGCTCTTCCTGGAGGCTCCAAAGGCTACAGGCTACAATACAGTTGACCCTTAGTTTGATATATTTTCAGATAAATAAGGAAGAATGTCCCTAACTTTAAGGTAAGAGGTAAATGAGTAGCTCAGTCAGCTCCCCTTGCACTGCCAGTGCTGTTCTCAACAGAGTTTTGTCCAGATAGTGCTTTCAGACAGTGTTTCCTCATCAAAATTGAGCTTCTATCTCAAACACATCTGGAAAATGCCAAAGGGAAAAAAAAAAGGGACATCTGAGGACATCAGAATCTGCTGTTTTAGTGACAAAACTAGCACATATCTATGACCACGTTATCAAATGCATGTGCAGAGCTTTGTTAGAAGATCTTAAGCCTGAAGGGAACAGCTGCACATCAAAAGCAATAGTGATGCATGTTTGAATTCAAGGAAATCGGTGGATGCAGGAAGCTGTTAAGACTGCTGCTGTGGTTAACCCTGGAATATCTGCATCCTTAAGGCTCTGCATTTTCCTTTCCTTCCTCATTTCAGGATGGCTATAGAAACAGCTCATCTTCCCTACTATCATGCAGAACACCTCCATCTTCATCACCTCCTTTTGGATACTGCCATCTTCACCCAGTATCTCTGTGCACCTATTAGTAGATAATATTATTCTGGTTGCTCTCCTTGGCAGTTTTTGAGACTGGTTGGTCCATGTTTAATGTTCAGGAAGGCCCCTGACGTGCTTCTGGACAATGCCAGCTGTCTCAAACAATTCCTGGGCATGTTAGAGAGCTGATTCTGGCTAATGGCTCAGAACAAGTAAGCTGTGTATGACTTCCCTCTTCTGAAGGCTCAGAGAGCTGACTGTGACACAGGCCACCAGACAGCTTGAGCTGGATTGGTCCAGGAATAAATTGCTTCTATCAGAGCCACAGATGCAGAACCCACACAGCTTCCAGGAGCTTTCTCATGTCACTTTAGTTGCTTTCATCTTGTCCCCAGCTGCTGATGGCTTCTCACTAGTTCACAGAGTGACATCTCTCCTTGGTAAAAGACTACGGGTATTTATAAATGCTGATATTAAGGCAGCAGGTTGGCTGGAAGCTTTACGTGAATCAGGTGCGGTCCCTCTCACAACCCACACACCTCACTGTACTGCTGCCACCTGCTAGATTTGGGCCAGCACTGCGGTTTTCTTGACTAAAAGTCAAAAACGTGACCACGAAACCAGTAAATTAAGAGTCTAATGCATTTAAAAACGTTATATCTATGAGGTTTCCGAGGTCCAGCACCGCTTTGATGAGTACCAGCGCATAGTGTGCTTTAGCACCCTCACACGAGCGGAGGCACCGAGGGAACCACCTCCACTCCTCCTGCCCCAGGACACAGCACCATCCGAGGGCGATCCCTGCAGCCTGGGGGCGGGTCGCAGCCCAGCACCTCCTTCATCCCTCCTCCATCCCTCCTCCATCCCTCCTCCTGTCCCTCCTGTCCCCGCCTGCTGCCCCGCGCTCAAGATGGCCGCCGCGCTGAGGGTGCTGCTGCGCCGCGCGGTGAGTGATGTCGGGCAGGCGGGGAGGAGCGCGTGTGTCCAGCCGGCGCTGAGCCCCGTGTCCCCGCAGGTTCCAGCCGCCGGGAGGACGCTGACGGCGCAGCCGCTGCTGTGTGCCCGCCGCCGGCTCACGCTGGGTAAGGCCGGGCCGGCCCTGCCGCCTTGTGCCCTGCGGTGGCAGCGGCCCGCATTGCGTTATGTGTCCCCGCAGGCGCCTCGCGGTTCGCCCCGGCCGTCACGCAGCACGCCCCGTTCTTTAAAGGCACGGCCGTTGTCAATGGGGAGTTCAAGGAACTGACCTTGGATGATTTCAAGGGGAAATACCTCGTGCTCTTCTTCTACCCTCTGGATTTGTGAGTGCGGGTTTAACCCTGTCAGCCGCTCCTCCCGCTGCTTTAGGGGGCTGTACAGCGCCGGGTGGGCCTGGCGGAGCATTGCAGGCCGTTCTGCTGAGCTCTGCCGGGCCTGGGAGGGTTTAACCCGCAGCCTGGGGGCTTCCATGCCCAAATAGCTCAGTGCCGGCAGCAGCTGGAAGCTGCCTTGCTCACTAATGCCTGCTGCTGTTGCTTTGAGTGCAGCAAACTGGCAAACAACAGGCTCTAAATGTAAGCTAAAATAAAGATGCCATTGCTCTGGTGCCTAGAAACAGCTACCTGAGTGTCTTTCTGCCTTGAAAGCTTGTTGAGTCAGCTCACCTTCTCTTCCCACCCAGCACCTTTGTGTGCCCCACGGAGATTGTGGCTTTCAGTAACAAGGCGAATGAGTTCCACGATGTGAACTGCGAGGTGGTGGCTGTGTCTGTGGACTCCCATTTCTGCCACCTGGCCTGGATCAACACCCCGCGCAAGGTACGGATGGGGCAGCTTCCCTCCTTGGTTTGTTTTCTTTCCATGGGAGCTGCTGAGAAGAAGCAATTCTGCAAGCATTAGTTATGATAAATAAGTTAGTTGTAGACAGAGGTGTCACAGGAGGGCGTGGTGTAATCAGTTCTTACATGTGTGGCCACGGGGACAGCAGCCCCCCACATAATTGCTTATCACAATTGAATTGCTCTGCCTCCAGGTACGTGGCTCATCCTTGATAACATAGGAGGGTTCTGCTCAGCTTAATGTGGTTTGGCTGAACCAATCAAGAGTATTTAATCTTCTGCATGTTTTGCTGAAGGTCTGAAATGTAATTACAAACTGCTTTCATTGCTTTATGGGGGAGTAGTTCAGTGTGCACCACTCATGCCTTGTTTCATGCATGCAAAACGTTCTGCAGGGTGGAAGGAATTCCATAACGGTGTAGATGGGGAAACTGACACCCAGGGGAGTTAAAGCCTTGGCTCCTTTGATATCTTCCTGCATGAGAGCTCTGTTGAAGGCAAGCATTTGCAGGATCAGGGTCTAAGTGGCAGATTACACAATGATTCACTGATGATGGCTGGAATAGAAAAGCTAACAAATGCCTGTCCCGTTTCAAGGATAATGGAGCTTATCTCTCTTGTTGTTCCAGTGTGTTGCAAAAATCAAAGTGATCATGGTTGACTCTCCAAATAGTATTTAAACTGTTTTGGGGGAGAATGCATGCACTGCATACAGAGAGCAGCAGAACTCTGATGTACCTAGCATGTTTGTTAGAAGCCTTGTTTATGAGAGCAATGAATCTAGTCTCAGGGTTAATCCTAAACAGCACTGAGTAACAAAATGGAATCTTGTTCTTTTCTCTAGAGTGGCGGTTTGGGCAAGATGAATATTCCAGTCCTGTCAGACCTCACGAAACAAATCTCCCGTGATTATGGTGTTCTGCTAGAAGGACCTGGCATTGCACTGAGGTAATGAATGACTGCTGATGATGCAGTTTCCTCCAAGGGAATCTGTACAAGGATCACGTGAACACTGAAAGGTGGGACTTCTGTGGACTTGCTGCTGAATCTCATCCCAGGAAAAGGGCACATGTCTATTATGGCCAAGTTGAGAGTTTTCCAGACCTCTCGGAAGATACATGCAGACAATAGCCAGCCACTCTGTTCTGAGGAAGGAAAATGAGAGCTGGACAGAAGAGTATTTTTTAATTTCTATACTTTTCATAATTCTTTCATTTCTCCCCTTTTCCTGAAAGGGGAAGAGAGTGCCTTAATTTGTGAATGAGAAGCTTGTAGAGCTGTAGTTCTAGAGGCCATTACAGTCACACTTAGTTATCCTGGGTGCTTTTTACTCCATGGGAATACTACTATGGACATCCAGATTCTTCATCTCTTTGCATCAAAAGGTTTATGCTGGATGTAATCCCCAAAATAATCCTGTATTCTTAGTGTTCAGGTGCAGGCTTTTCTGTGCCATGGAGGTATGGAGGGAAATGTTTCATTTAGTTTCTTTTCTGTGGCAAAAGTCCACAGAAGGCTGCTCAATATTCTGATTCAATGTTGAGTCAGTATTTGATTATTGTTGTTTTAGGTTGCCTTAACCTGTGCTGTTTTTTCCCTTCAAAACAGAAGCTTCTGTGCTGAAAAAGAACTTCAGACGTTTGTTTCCAAATCTCAACCTACTAATTTGTTCTTTAATTTCCACAATGGCTTATATATAACAGAAATGAGTAGTTTAATGCATAAGCAGCTCTTCATTCAGTACCTTTGGATTTTTATATAAAAAGCAATAAGGATTCTAACTATCAGCTTTGAAATACAGAATAAATTAAGTTCTATCTTTCTTATACCTCTTGCTGTCTTAATAGTCGTGCTGTGTACTGCATAATTTCACAATACCATACCAGTTCATGGGCTCTTAGCTTTTGATCACTGTACTAACACTATATCAAATGTAATATTGCTGCTCCCAAGGCAGATGTGTGGATCTAACTGCCTTGCTGAAACTGTTCATCTGTTTCTTAGTTTTGATCTTTGAATATGATTTGCACTCCTGAAATTTCCACTCCATTGCAGAGGTCTCTTCATCATTGATCCAAATGGGATCATCAAGCATCTGAGTGTCAATGATCTCCCTGTCGGTCGCAGTGTGGAAGAGACCCTTCGCTTGGTGAAAGCATTCCAGTATGTGGAAACACATGGAGAGGTTTGCCCAGCAAACTGGACTCCAGATTCCCCTACAGTAAGTGTCCGCTAAATATCACTTCTAAATATAGACACTGGCATGTTCTTGTGTATCCCAGGGGCTAAGAACTGCTTTAACATGAAGTGCTTGAATGAATCTCTTCCTGCCTTTCTAAGCCTGAGGCTTTCACTGGTTGGACCAATTCAGTCTACTTGTGTGTTACTAAATGTGATTTCTTCGATGAAATTCACTGACTTTCTTTTAGAACACACACTTTGTACTTTTCTAACAGTTGTCTATGGATTTTTTGTTACTTGCTTCATGCCCTGCTTGATAGCTCATACATCTTCCAACCAAGTGCAGAAGCAGAAATAACTGAGTGTTTTTAATGAAGTATATTTGTTTCTTGGCTAAAACGTCAAGTCCATAACTTTGATATCAGTTACAGCATACAGTAACAACTTCTTTCTTCTTGACAGATCAAACCAAGTCCAGAGGCTTCCAAAGAGTATTTTGAGAAAGTGCATTAAACACTGAAATGAAGGTGAAACTGACCATACGCTGAAGACATGAAGTGGCTGTGATTATGAAAGAAGAAAGGTTCTCATTTCCTCATGTTTTAAAATAATAATAATTAAATGCTGAAATACTTATCGACTCTCTTGCCTTTTTTTGAAAACAAAAAAACACATAAGATAAAAATAAAGCATTATTTTCCCCTTTAGCAAGTAAAGTTTTATGAATGTCTGTAACTGGGACGTGACAAGTAGATGGATAAGTTGCCTTCTGTTGTGTTCTTCTGCGTTAGGGGAACACTAACTAAGAGTGTTAATCATTGTAAGCTTGCATTCTGTTTGGGACATTGAAGATGTACACTCCACTACTGTGCTTAGTGGAGCTCGATAACGTTCTTCCTTCATTTAAAGCCTTGCTTATCTGCTTGAATCTGCCTGCAGAAGATGTAAATTGTGCTGTTCACAGGAATGTAGCATACCTGTGTCTGTGGTGCCATCAATAAATCCTAGTGCTGACTTGCAATAGCTGTCTTGCTTTGCTTTCTTTCTGCTTCTCTCCTATCATCTCTCTTCTAAAAATAAAGTTGGTGCCTTTATTTGCAGCAAGCAGCAGCCAGCTGTGCTGCCTTCATGTGTTCTTCACCTGGCTGTATCGTTCCCTTAGCTTGCTCCCTTTTGACACACGGGTGTTCCTAGCAGCGTGGCTGCTTTAGGCCGTGATTTCACTTACACAGAAGGAATACAACCCTCCCGGAGCAGCAGCAGCAGCAGCCGATCCCCGCAGCCCCGGAACTCCTGCCTTAATGGGGCCGGGCCCGGGCGGAGCGTGCAGTGAACGGACCGTCCCCCGGCAGCGCCTTCCGGTGCTGTGGCTCAATGGACGCCAACCTGCGGCTGTGGAGGACGGAGGGTTCGGTGAGGCCACGGGGCTTGGGACGGGACCGGGACCGGGACCGGGACCGGGACCAGGCGGGAGGGAGGGAGCGGCCGCGGCGCCCTTAAGGCGTCACCCTAAAAAGCGTTGTCTCCTGCAGTCCTTTTGGCAGAGGCTTCTTCTGTGGGCAGATGTGTTGGACCCCCTGCACCTCTTCAAGTCCACGGTGAGGACCCCAGTGCTGTTCTGTGGTGTTTAAGGGGTGTTGCGGTGAGATGGTGGGCTCGGGTTGTGCCGGGGAGGTTCAGGTTGGGCAGCAGAAACGATGTCCTTCAGTAGATCCACCTGTGTTAGAGGTGACATTGAATACTTGTATGCTAAATATATGAACACCAAAGTAAACCTTAATAGTACATTTAGGAATTGGAGGGCTGAGATTAGCTCATACCTCCTTGAATTAGGATGTGTGATTACACGTAGAGATATGCCTGCTGAAGAAAAGTCCAGTCATCTCATAAAGCCTCCCAAGAGACTTTCTTTGCATACAGCTGTATGGGAAATTGGTAATCACAGCCTGAACCTCTGATGAATCAGTTGAGGCAAGTGTCAGGTCAGCTGTGGGAGCACAGGTGAGAGTAATTAAGGAATTTTATTGAAATCTGAGTTATTTTTTTCTGTTTGTTTGTTTTCCTCTAATACAGGATGAAATAAGAAAAGCCCGGTTATCATTAGAACACAGTGAAGAGGCCCAGAGTGAGTTCAGACAGAACCACCAGGTATTTTGGAGGATAGTTGATAGGAAATAGATATGTCTTTTTTTCATGATTTAAATAATTGATGTTAATGTAAGATTAGACAGAATACTGAGATTCAACAACAAGGGATAATGCAAGAAAACCCTTTACAACTGTGAACTGTACAGCTGTACCTGTATGGTATTTCATACCTTGTGTGTCACAGCCTGAAAGGAGAACTGAAATATTCTGTGATCGCAGAAAAGCCGGAGTCTTAATAATAAGTCTTCAGGCCTTTAGACATATTTAAGTGTTGTTATTTTCTGCTTTAAATGCTTGCTGGCTTATTTAAAATTTACTTGTTGTTCTGTCATAGTGTGTGTTTAGTGTTAATAGCACCTGAGATACGACTAAATTATATTCAGCAAAGTATGCGGGGAGAGATTTTAGGGAAAAGTAATTAAAGGGATGTGAATGCATACAAGCTACATAACAGGGAGTTATCAGAGAAAGATGATATCATAAATTTAGAAACAAGATTTTGGTCATGCTTCTCAGAAGGTTGATTACTAACCTGATTCTCAAATTATTTAGACAAAACAAGCCTTCCTGCTGAGCCTGGTAAGTTTCCAAATGATTCAGAAATCCATTTTATTTTCTTTCTTATTTAAGCATGGAACAGGTGTTCTAATCTTTTTATTTTGTTTCGTTTTTTCTTCTAAGGCCAGTGTACATCCCGATACAGGCAGGATAATCCCTGTTTTCTTCAGACCTCCAGGTGAGCTCCCTGCAGAGAGGCGTGTAACTGAAGCATCAGCAGGGAATGGCAGATAGTAACCACACAGTGGTGCTCTTCTCTGTGTGGAAAACAAGTGGAGTATTACTCCTGTTAGTTGCTCTCTCTTATCTTTTAACTCCTTTTGGCTATCAGGCAAGACCAGATACTTTTCATTTCTTGAATGAGGGAGGGGAGACAAACATTAGAATTGAATCTATATATTCTGTGTGATTCTGTGTGATTCTATAGCAAAGATTATTGCTATTTTTTAAATCTTATTTTGTGAACAAGTGTTTTATTGACAGCTGAAACTAGAGGGGGGAGGGGAAATTATCTGCTTAAAAGCCATCAGCCTGGACTCACAGTTACTGTTACTAAAATGAAGGTTTCTTTCTTTTTAGCTTTTCTGCCTGTAACTCTTCCGTTGGTAAGTAGCCATGAGAAGTAACGGTGCACCACTTGGCTTACGTTCTCCAGAGCTAAGGCCTTGAGGAAAGGGAATGAGAAGTTTTGGGCTTCTCAGCTGCATTTGCTTTGAGGGTGCTTCACACTCATAACTTGGTGAGACCTCAAGAAAGGCCTGAAGTTCTCATTCACTGCCTGATTTGGGATTTGGAGAAGCAGTTGGGAAGTAACTACTAAAATGTTAATGTGAGATCAGTTACATCTAGTATTAACACAAATAAAACCTATCAGAACCCAACTCCTTCACTTTGTTAATTACTTCAGTAGTATTTAACTTATTCTATTTAAACTTCACAAGCACAAATACAGTTTTTATTTTGAGTAAGAAAGTATCTCGTTCAAATACATATATATAAATATGTGTATAATACATATATATGTATATACGCATATATATATGTATATTTGCACAGTGTTTTAATTCCTATGTGTCTATGTTTTATGTTGGGTAGACAAAGTGGATATGTTACATCTGCTTCAAGAAAGTGTGTTAGCCTAAAATCAAGTTAAATGGCTTCTGGCACTGACTGGAGCCTTTGGCATTGCCACAGATGGTCACACAGCAGCACACTTTGTGCTGTAGCAGCAACTCCAAGATTAATCAAGCTGACCTTCTTGTGGGGTTTTTCTCTTAGGTCATTTCTTCGTCACTTCAGGTGCAGGCAAAACAAGTTTTTCTTTGTCAGGTAATTGCCTTTTTCTACATTTACAAGTCTTCCTGCCTCCGTTCCAAAATCTTTTTTGCTTATAACCTCTCCTTTCTGCAGTTTGCATTTCATGCGTACACCACAGGATTCACCCTATTGAATGGAAATTATACCACAAAGGATGAAGTATGTATTCATTTGTATTATTGAGATCAATCTTCATTGCACAAGACCATTTTGAATGTGATTTACAAGTGTACTTATGTAGCTATGTTTCTTCTGTCCTTAGGAGAACTCGCTTCACCAAAAGCAAGTCTTGTTTGGTGTGGGAGCTGTTTCCTATGCTGCAGTTCTAGGTGTATGTGTTTGTTTGATGATTGCATTTTGGATAATCTCTCCTGAGAAGGAATAGGCCTGAGATAACTGCACTGCCACA
This sequence comes from Coturnix japonica, assembly GCF_054131305.1. Classification (NCBI taxonomy): domain Eukaryota; kingdom Metazoa; phylum Chordata; class Aves; order Galliformes; family Phasianidae; genus Coturnix; species Coturnix japonica. The sequence goes on along the minus strand of NC_140670.1, from coordinate 28,586,525 downwards.
GTCCTTCAGAATTGCCCTGCAATGCTCTACTCTGATGTCTTCCCCAAGAACAACTGAGAATAAGAATTTTCATTCATCAGCCAAGTCTTACTCAGCTTCCTCTGTTGCTTCCTGTGATGTCCTTCTTAATTTTTTTTTGTGGTATTAGAGAATGAGTGGTGAGAGGAAGTGACCAGAGTTTATGAACACGGTAACTCCGTGTTACTGTAGTTGTTGTCTAATGTGGTGCTGTCAAAGATAACTGTCTCACTCTAAACAGCTGGTAAATCAGTCTGAGTCTCTGTGTTAGTACTACTGTCCTTTAAGCACCAGTGTTTGATAAACTTTATTATATTGTCTTGTAGGTTTTCTTGTAGAAATGTGTGATCACAAAAACCTTTAGCCACTAGAAAGCATGTCTATTTTGTTGAAAAATTAAATCCCATTGTTTGCTTAGTTTTATAGCCATACCTAAGTATGAAGTTGCAGAATTATTTTCCTGGGCTGTTGCACATACTGAAGAACTGTACATTCCTTCTAATAGAAGGTACTTGTTTCATCCCAACACCCTAGGCTTTGCCTTTTATTTTTATGGACCGGTACACACTGAAGAGTCCAGTAACACAACTAATTGTCAAAAGGCTTCTACCTGCTCCTCTTTTTGGTGAGTAAAAAGGAATTATACATTACATAGCAGATCTAAGGGCCGTTTGCTGCCTTGGTCTGACAGTAGGTTTTTCTTGTCCTTGCATGGATGTAGTCATGTTGTCTATTACTCCCCTTCTCTGACTGCCTTTGCTGGGTACTGCCCTTTCTGTGTAGGAGTTAACACTGGTCACTGCAGCAACCTTTATGTGATGCTTGCTGGTTGTCAGTTCTAGAAGTGCAGAGCAATTTTCTGGTTCTTGTATGTATGACATACAACTATTTCTGTAACATGATACAGGGATGCAGTTGGCTTTTTATTTTCCTGGATGAACTCAGATATTATCCCTGAGTCTAACAGAACAGCCAGGAGGGATCAGTGCAGTTACACTGGAGCTGGCATGACCTGTTGTGGCACATGGGTGACACCAGAGTGCAGCACAGCTCTAGCTGTTCACTGGCATAGTTTCTTACCCAGGCTGGAGCTGCTGCTGTCTACGTAACTGCTGACAGCGTACCAAATAAGAGTTGTTAAACAAGAATAATATTAACTTTGTGCAGTAATGAGACTCCTTAAAATGTGTTTCCCTTTTCTTAGATATAGAGTGAAACCTGAGGGTAATTGATTTTTATTAGTCCAGCATTTGGAGAGTGCCATGTTTAATGCTGATGTCTTTATTGTACAGCTCTGCCAAAAACAAAAACGGGAGAAATCTATTTCAAACAAGATCAGTTTGGCAGACTGTCCTGTTGTGCCTAGATCTCAGTCTGGAAAAGAAGAGAAAACTGCATAAATTGCCATCTCCTGTTCAATACAGCCTTTAAAAGTGCCAGTGGTTTAGGCTTGTGTTTTCAATGGCTGACTGTGGGATGGATGTTTTCAGGCATCTTGTAGTGCTGGATCTGGAGGAGACAAAAACATTCTCATCTAGGATCTACCTGGGGCTGTGTCAGATGTGACTTAGACATGCAGTGACATAATGGAACATCTTTGTCCATAATGTCAAAGCACCTTTTGGGAATGATGCCTTAACATTCTGCTCAAGCTTCTGAAACAAGAATTAAGATCTCACTTAGATTTAATGGGGCAGTATCTTCCTAAGCAACCAGGTTATTTATTTGTGAACTGTTGAACTGGAAATGTGAAATGTACACAGTGATGAATATGGTTATGAAGATAGCCTCAGTGGATCTTTTAAAGCAAAATCCTTTTTAACTCTGCAGGTTTGATGAGTGCTTTTACTGTGGTAGCGGTGAGAAGCCCAGAATTTGAGAATGGAATTGAAGTGATGGACAGGAATGGCAAAGTTTTAGGAGTGTCACAGAAGGCTGGTGAGAAGGTAGGCGAGGTGTGGGAGGCTACTTCTTGACTTGCCTTTCATTTCCTGCTTAGAGCTAAAATTATGGTGAGAGTCAATGCAGTTTGCTGTACTAAACTGAGAAATCCCGTATCAGCTACTGAATCTTGGCCTGGGCCTGGGCTAGGTCTCTGGAACCAGGCTGGCATCTGTCTTGTGTCCTCAAGGATTGGCAGCTTCCCCAAGTCAATACAGCAAGCACCAGAGTTAAACCACAGAACACTAACACAGGCTTTTCTGTTTTCTACGTCACCTCAGAAGGAAGCAAGACTCCTCAGATTTCTTCTTCTGATAGGAAACCTCAAATAAAAGCACCTATAGTAAATAGTACACACATCTTCCAGAGCAGGAATATTGTTTAAAGGCTCTGCCTCTAAAGGGGTAATTTCTTGATCTGCAATTTGATGGTTCATTTTATGCTCAAACTCCAGTTGCTGACCATGCTGGTTCTGTATTTTCCCCCTTCCTTAATCATCAATATCCATTAGAAACTAAAAAAGGATTCATATTTATGTGCTGTCATTGGCCTTCCTTATCTATGCTGCTGCGTTAGAGGGGAGGAAAAAGCTAAGTAAGCATAAGGATCTGTGAAGAGCTGGAGAGAGAATATTTCACACAAGGTAGTTAGGATGCACACGGACTATGACCAGTCAGAAATAGTTCAGCACAGCTTTAAAATAAATAATAAAATAAACAGATCTGAACTGGAGAACTCAATACAGCATTGTGAAGGAGTTTCAATTACATATAGTATGTAACTGTATGTCTTTCCCATATGTAGGAGCTTAGTTTCCATTTAAGAAATTCTCTAACAAATGATCCTTATCCTTTATTCCTGCTGCTTGAAATTGCAGAGTAGTAGGCAAAAAATACTCACAGAAACTTGCAGTATTTGAGGCCATAGAGAATGCTGCTCTAATGAGGTTTTTTTTGTTCCCTTCCCAAAGGCTGTTAAAGAAACAGCATTATCAAGAGGAATCTTGTTTGGGACAACATTCTTCCTGCCAGCTGCACTTATGCACTTTGTGGAAAGGTAAGAGGTATTTCAAAAGAGCTGGGTGTGCTTGCTCAGTGGTGTTCTGATGTTTAGTCTGGCTGTTACCGCCTGCCCACTTTTTCTTTTGGTTCTGGGATACTAATTGCCTTGGAGGACTAGGCGGGAGGTTTCTATTCAGATAGTGATTAATTTAGATAAATCCTAGCAAAGGGAACAAACAGTTAGGAATAAGAACATAGGCAATTAGATTAAGTATTTAGGAATCATTAACCCAGGTTATCACTCTTCTACAGTTTAGCTGCTAAAGTAGCACCTTTTTCTCACTGTCAGGTTATTTTTCAAGGCCAAAGAGATATTTATCTTTTCAATGTCTTTGGCAGAGCAAACACTGCAAGAACTCCACGTGCATTGGCTTCAATGAGGATGCTTCTGATTACGGCAGTACTGGCAGGAATGTTACCAGCTTCATTTGGGATGTTCCCACAGTGTGGTGAGGTAAGTCCTTTCAAATTAGGATTATTAAATAGTCATTTTGTAGTTCCAGCCACTGGTCTTAAGGCCGTGTAACAAAAATCTGTAGGATTTAGATGGTTAGTGCATCTAAAAGGAGGCAGCAGAAAGGCTGCCTGTATACTATGCAGACGCTTACAGGACTTGTTGTGCCAAGGTTGCTTATATGTCACTTAAATTTCATTTGAAAAGTGTAAATATATCAATTGCACAATGCAATTGCACAGCCTGAAGCAAGGGAGGCCAGGAGAGCTGCCTTGCAGATTACACTCAAGGCTCTCCTGGCACTGTTTTCAATACAGTGCTTTGGCTTGTGCAAAGTTCAGTACAGTAATGAGGACTCACCAGGATATGATGATGTTTCTGTTTTTGTATATTTCAGATAAAACGAGAAGAACTTGAAGCAGAAATCGTGTCATGTACAGAAGAAACAGTATTATTCTACAACAGAGGAGTTTAGGGACTGGCTTTAGTATCTTAAATGTCGGCTCTAGCTAAAGTGGATTCTGAATCTCTCAACAAACTCAGTGACTGAACAAATCACGAAGTTGTGGTGGCACACAACCAGAACTGGTGTACAGCACTGTGGTGTACAAACAGGCAGACTTTGCAAAGTGGTTTTGCAGGCCCTACCCCACAGAGGGGTACATGCACACAGTGCTGTAAGCATTACTTGTATCAAAGAATCATGTTCTAGCACAGTGTTCATCTCAAACTGTGCTTTGTGTGCTTCCTCATGCGATTGATTTCTTGATTAAAAGACATCATTTGATACAAAATCTTATTACTTGACTACTGTTGCTGTAGCTTTTGTCAAGGAACGCAATTGTAAAGGCATTACTAGCAGGAGTCCCTTGGGGAAAGTCAAGCTGGTTCTCACAGAAAGCTTTTTACATTTCATTGTATTTAGGAATACACACTGCAAGCCGTGAGATATGAATAAGTTGCCCCTTTCAGTAACATTAGGCAAAGCACCCTGACAGCAGTATTACTCTGGTTGAATAGTTTAAGAACTGTTCAAAAAATGGGTGTCAAAACAGGCTTCAAAGTGACTCTTGACTTTCTCAACAGCCTTGAGGGAGTTGTGAGGCCTGAGCCCTCTGAGCTTTAGAATTTCGGTTTTTTTTTCATTGAAGCCCAGGAGAAGACCTGCTTTAACTAGTGCAGCTACTATGCTACAGTTAAACTCCCTAAAAGCCCATTTCTCTATTAATCCTATTTCAGTAAGAGTGAAAACAAACCCCAAGTGAGTCTAATACTGTTGCTAAACATTAATTGACACTACACTGAAAACTCATGCCTCCCCTCATTTAAAAACCAAACATCAATGTGAGACTGGCTAAAGAAAACACCATGGAATCAAAGCAAAACAATCCACAATAGAGCAAAACCTACCAATCTAAAGATAACACATTCATCAACTGAGTTGTCATGGTAACTAGACAAGCTATAAATTCTCTGGCACCTCACTTGGAAGCAAATTAATGTCATTACATCTCTGTGAGTAAGGTTTATGTCTGTTATTACAGCTGCCCATTATCAAACTGTACCAGCTTCTTACTGAATGCTCAAGTTGCAGTTTGCTGTGTTAAACACAACCCCCTTGGAGTTGCTAGATACATCTTGTCTTTCCCTCATTCTCAGAAATGTTTCTATTTCCCTAATCAGAGTTTCCTGGAAGATAAAGGCAAGCACCTGACATCTAGGTTGGCAGCCTGGATGATTCAGCTGTTTCCCAAATCAAGGTAGAGAAAAGTACGTTGCTGCCAATGCTTTGGCTTCCTTGATCTTGAACAAAGACATGATGAGACTGGAAGTAGAACCAGCTGGACCAGATACCTGGTAGTCCAAAGGGGTATGTGAGGGGACCGAGGTGGGACAAGCTGCACTGTATTATGTTTGAGGGACTGAAGAACAGAGTTGTTGCCCACAGGACCTTCACCTTTGTAACCTGGAATAGGTTAATACCACACCAGCATGAGACAGATCTACCTCCTGCTTTCAGCACTGGCTGCCATCTTAAGTGGCAACATATTAGTAGTGGAGCCAGTTTAAGGTGTGGTAAACTACAGTAGATGGAAGCTTTTAGCTTCAAGTAAAACCTAAGTCTCAGTGCAATATGCTGACTGTTCCCCAACTTGTCATCCTGAAGTTGAGGAACATATAATGAGGCTTCAGTGTCATTTTAAAGTAGCTTCAAATAAATAAGAAGTCAGCCACTCCTGTGTTTAGAAATACTGAGATCAAAGCATTTCCTCTGCTGGAGCCGGTGTCCCTGTGGTTATCCTACAAGCTGTAACATTGCCTTACTGCTTTTCCCTGCAGGCTGTAGTGGAGTAAGGAGACAAGTAGGTAAGGAGGGAATCCTGTGCTGCTCTGTAGCTGCTTTCCTACCAGCAACGCCACATGCTGTGCAGTGCAGCTCAGAAAAGCACTGTAGTACCACAGTTGGAGTCTCCCCAGATTCTACAGACATCCCGTGCTGCTCCTCCCCAGGTTACTCAGCATCACGTTGCCCTCGTTTAGAACATCCCCCTCCAGTACTTGCCTACAGAAGAAATAGGGAAACTGGTTTATCCCAGCAACCCAAACCACAAGGATGACAGCATTAGAAATGACACACATTTCGCCTTGAAGGACTAACTTAATTAGCAAAACTGCAACCAGAAAGATTGGTTGCTAATCCTGCTTCCCTTTGTAAGCTTTTGGCTTCGTTCCCCATCTACCTTTATTTCTGCGAGCATAGCGGAGATCTGGTGAGATTTTACAGCACAGAAACCATGAGGGTAATTGGTAAAGCAGGGAGTACCTTCCCCCCCCTCAGGAAGGAACTGTACTGCAATTTTCCAGCATCAGAAAGCTTTGCTTTCAGCCACATGCTGCCTGTGGGAGGAGCATCTCCCAGCAAGTCAACAGGAACTATCAGTCATCATTTCACACCGATCCAAGAACAGAAAAGATGAGAAGGTCTGAATGAAAACTTCATTTTGCACAGTCTATGCTTCTAGGAGGAGGAAGTAAAGCTGTCATCTGACTGTTCCCAACCAACACCAGCACACCCAGTCTGAGCTGCTGTGCATCCTATGGAGAGGGAAGAGCAGAATAAAGCAGAACTTCTCCCTGACCTTCCAGACTGATGTGTTATTCTAATACGCTCCTGGGAGGAAACAATTATTAAGCAGACAGAAGCAGATGAGGACTGTCCCCTTAAAGTGCTGAAGCTGAGGGAGAAAAGCACTTCTTTTTTCAGTTTAAACAAGACGATCAACAGAAGATGATAAAACTGCTTGCACTTGGAGCAGCAGTGCATTTTCCACCCAAGCAGCTGCCTCATTTCCAACCCCAGTATTGCACAACCCAGAGCTACAGCTTGTGACTACTCAGGAATAAATGCACATAAATTAAAGGCCAGGCTGGTCAGGATTTTTGTTTTTAATAGGCATAAGCATGCTGTGAGTCCAGTTCTTTAAGTGCAAAATCATCGCTCATTTGTGTCACACAAATGTTAGGATACAAGATCTAAAACTGAAACCTTCCTGCCTTTAAAAGAAAGCAGAAAAAAGCATTAAACATTTACTTTGTGTCCGAGCTTCTTGGCTTTTTGTGGTTGTCCCTAACCCCAAAACCACCTTAATGAGGACATCTCCAGGGCTTTCTGTTAAAAAGAAACTGAATTTCTCTGCAGTTACAATGTGGCATTACAGTATCTGACAAAAGTTCAGGTTTTTCTCAGCAGACTTCAACGCAGATCCTGAGAATTTTCAGCCTAATTTTGCAGTTGTGCTGTTCTAACTGTTACAGAAGCCCTGGAATAGAAAGAGCAGTAATGAAGAACGATTAAAAGGAGAAGAATAAACAAAACCAAACCCATCACACCACCTTAATGGCCTAATGGGGAAAAAGCTGCAGAGCACTTAGAGGTAAATGAAGGCAACTTGTTCTTAGATAAAACAAAAGACACCGCTCTCCTGTGTAGGGAATTCAAACCACAGAGTAAGTATTTAAAGTACAATTTTATACCCCTGAAAATAGGGGATTATCCTGAAGCACTTCCATTTACTGACTATAATGGGCAGCCACTTTAAAATGTAAATGCCACATTTCTTACCCACACTAAAACAGATCATAATGTAGCATGATACATAGCAAAAGGCCAACCCTTTTCCAAACCAATATTGCTTGCACATAGTGATGACCTCTAACAATTGCAGAATAGCAAACATCCAATTATTTAACAACATAAATATTGATTACTAAAGTTTTAATCATAAGTATAAAATCTCTAGGTAAAACCACATGCTACAGCCCATCTGTACAAAGGCTAAGGGAAAAAAAAAAAGTTAGTTTTTTGTTATATCAAAGTGCTACTGCAGAGTTTACTTATTTTTGTGGACATTTGTGGAGGAAGACAATGTTGCTTGGCTCAGAGCATTCCCCCTACACAGAATCTCAATTCTTCTCAGAACCCTACAAAGCAGTTTGTTTCAGGCTGCTCCGTGGAAAAACAACAAACAAAACTTGTGGGTAAGAGCTATGCAACCAAGCAAGTAGGTATAGGTATATCTTCATCTTCTATAAACTGTGTTCTAATTTTCACCATTATTTCAAAGGCTTCCATCTACTTTTAGCCCACACCGAGCACCATCAGGCGGTACCCGTGATGCAGCTCAGGCGTTTGAGATTGGTGCTCCAACTGGTTGGGGCTGTTTGACCATTTCGTGCCCATTTGACTTTAATTAATGGGATTTTCTGACAAATGGATCAGGAAGTAACAGCCAGTTATCTTCCCAGCTGAGAGCCCCAACAGCTTCTTAAATGACTTCAGCTGTAAAGCAGCACTTGTCTGTGGCCTCCTAGGAAACCCCAGTAAGTAATAATAATCCTGTCCTCTTTTCCCTCCACCAGAGGCATGAGATGGAGTGAAAGGGGGGAAAACTTGTAAGGCAAGAGTCCAAAAGAGGTGCTTGACTCCCATGTGAGCTTTAAAACACCTCTTCCTTTATATAATAAGGCTACCACATCAGATTTTCCCAAACATCCTTTTTCTATATTTAGACACTTTCAAGTAGAAAGAAGAGAACTTGTCCATTTATTTGGGATTTCCAGGTATCAGGTAGTCCAGAGCAAGAGAAGTGTCTGACAACCTGACATACCTGGAAAGTCCTGAATGAGCACTCAGAACAACTCCATGTTCAGCACATCCCTGTGCAGAGACTGGCACATCCAAAATGCACCAGTTTTACAGCATATGCTGCACCCTGTGTTCCAGACACAAGTCAGAGCTGTCTGTCATTGGGGACATGCAAGACAAATGGCTGCTACAACACCTGGCACAGCCTGGATGCATGAGCCCACACTACATGTATATACACCCAGGTTGTAACGTGAAATGCAAGAACCATACATACAAAGTTATAGTTGGGGAAAGATGACACCAGGAACGTTATCAAATATACCTCTGTATGTTCCAGGTCAAGCTCCAATATTCTGTATTACATCAAGGTAAATATGGCATTTACTCTTACACTTTTAATTTTTCCATACAAAAATCAGGTATTCCTGTTCATATGTCCAAGACAGCTTTTGGGGTTGGTCCATTGTACTGAAGTGCACCAGAATCAGATTTTAAGCATTTGTTCAGCAGCTGCTAAATGAAAAAGAAAATTCTCCGTAGCTGGTGGAAATCGCTTTTGTTTCAGAGCTTCAGAGTTCAGGGTGGGTTTTTCATTGCCATCAGAAACTTCAGTAAATGAGGCTAAAGTAGACAAGATTTCTTTTGTCTTCAGAGAAATATCCTTAAACAGAAAAAATAAAAAAAATCAAGTGACCATAAGTAAGGGATCAGGTATTATACGTTGTTAATGATTATTATAAAAAAATCATAAGGAATAAAGAAAGAAATGAGACAAATAGATGACTTTATAATAAAGGTCCCATTTATTCCATTGCAAATTTGCAGCAACTCTTCTCTGGTGCAATACTGATGAAAGGAGCAGCTGATGGAACACTGCCACTCCACAGATTCCCCTCCCCGGCCAAACTGAGCTCTTTTGACTAAGCTGCCCAGTTCTGAGATGGGCAGTAATCCATTAAATAGAGGAGGAAGCAAAAACAAAAACAAACAAACCCTTAAATAAATAGATGATGCTTTTATAGCTGAGAAACCATACAACAGTAGAAGTCATTCAGAGGTATTGATAGTACAACTGATAATGTATTGAGCAAAATACACACTCTGAAGGATAACACTGCAAGGTTAACTTTACTGGAAGCCTTAGACTCAATAACATTTCTCAAGTTTCTTCAGCAACATGGTTACCGAAGAGACAACTGAAATCAAACAGGTTATCCTTAAAACTCTATGGAGAATAAAAATGCTTTTTTGTAAGAAAGTAAAGGATACAAGACAAGACTCTACATGAGCCCAATTCCCAGTAAACATCTTCCTGCTGCTTCCCCCACCCCTGTCAGATTTTAACTGATAGAAGCAATTTAAGTGAATTTCTTAAAAAAATAAAAATAAAAATATTAACCTTAATGACTTGGCTGTCTGATTTATCTGGATCTTCTGCAGACTGAACAATTAGCTGCCCAATTTCTTTGTGAAGTTTTCCCATTGTCATTGCCTCTAAACAAGAAAAAGAACACATTAATGTAAAAAAGACAATTCCTGGACTATCTAGAAACAGCGAAGCAAAACAAGGAGTCCTCTTCATCCCTGCCATATGAAATCTGTCTGTAAAGGCAGTAACATGAAATGGTGCAGCCATGCTGCCACATCCTAACTGTCCACCCCTAAGGCAGCCCTAAGCAGATACCAAGGAATAGCAAGACAACCAGCACATATAGGCTTTCCTTTCAAATAGTTTCCAATCTCCAAGTATTTCAGGCAGTGTTTTTCTAAAGATTCATGTGATATCTCTGCATTCAGTAATCCTCAGCTAAACATCTCTCCTATGCAATTACTAAACATAAGTGTTTTCAAATCTCAGTTATACATTTGTTGGATGTGAAAGCAAGTCTTTCCAAATTCCAAATTTCTCCAGTATTACAAGGCCTCCAGAAAACAGAAAGACAGGATTTTCCCTATTGTATTTTCAGAATCAGAGTGGCACAAGTATCAAGACTGTTGAGGTTCAGTAATTACTATCAGCGCCAAGATAAACAGACCTCAGATCCAAAACATTAAGAGCAACCAACCTTTTACTACAGGAGAAATGGTGATCTCACTGTCTGCCAAATTCACATACACATCGTAGAGGTCTGGTCTACTGCTCACTTCAGAATCCGTAAATCCAGCAATGTAACCTGGAGAGCAGAGTTTTGTTAACATTATCATTTTAGCCTTGCTTAACAATTAAAAACAACTCCAAGACACAGTGAAAACTCCTAGTACTGCATGTAGTACAGAAATGTTATCAATATGAAACATTAAACTCCTACTTTACTACTTATTTTTTTATTTGCAAGTGAAAAACCCACCAACTTCCTTAAAAGAATATCCACTTGAGCCCCTTTTCACTGAGTCACTATTAGATTATAACTGAGGAGTGAAAACAGAAGGATTTCTTGTTCACTGCACGCCAGCTGAGCAAGCTTGGAACAACTTTTCTCTATGAAAGGCAGTCAGCTGAAACAAGCACTCGTAGTAATGCAGAAGAAATACTGAAGGTGAGTGGTTTTCTTGTTCATTATGCTGCATAGAGAAGCCTTGTATCTGCCACAGTCCATGTCATGCTAACCTTTGCATAAGCAAAGGGCCCCTTCCTGCAGAATAAAAACCTGGAGATTCAGACTTAGGAACTGAAAAGAAGAAAACCCTAAAAATGAAGTTATCAACTGTACGTATAAGTCTGAAAACAAATGGCTAGCTTATCTAAAGGGAATTGCTTCTGTGCAACAGTGGGGCTTTTTAATTCCTCTGATCAGAATGTCAGAATATCCTCAAAGCTTCTTTTCACCTGCATTAGGAATAGGCTGATGGGGATACATCCAGAAACATTAGCATTAGCAGTAAAATATCCACTTTTACCCCAAAGAGCACTGGTGCAAGATATTGCAGCAACAAAGAATGAAATCAGGTTCTATTTGTGATTGATTAATAACTTGTTACTACCTGTGCAGGCTTTTAAGGCTTCCAGTTCCTCTTCATTTAGATGTACATATGAATGAAGAATTGACCAGTCCTGCCGGTGCCACACTAAAGCAGGCAAAGTCCTATGGAAATGAGATCAGTAGTTGACACACAGTAGACTTCTACCTGCACTAAAGTTTCACAACACGAAATGTACCTCATAAGGAAGAACTAACGTGACCAGATCTTATTCAGTACATATATACACTAACTACACAGGCTTCTGCTGTCAGTGCAAGCAGAACTTATCATTCATTACACAATTAAATTTCTTTGTCTTAACTAAGCACACTGGCTAAGGCCCTATGAGGGACATAAGGGGATTTCAATAAATATATTTAATCGTATGCTGATTTTTCTCCCCAAATTCAGGCGCTCTCAATGAAAATTCAAGATTTGTTTGACTTCTAGGAATAGGTGGGAGGGACTGACAAAGTCATACTGTACCTGGTAAATTCCTGGATGGCTTCTATTCTAGGATGGTACACCACGATTCTCTTCTTTAACATCAGAGCTGTGTATAAGATAACCGTTTCCATTCCAAACTGAGATACTATATCTAAAAGAGAATGAGAAAATACATTATAGAAAATATACATATGCTGATGATTTCGTTTAAAGAAGCTGAAGAATGACAATACAGATAACACTAAACACTATTTACTTGAAAAGCACATTAATTGGATTGTAATTTACATTGGACAAAAGAAATCAGAGTTCTGGTGTTAGCTAACCTTTAATGGAACCAGCAAGATAAGCCTTCCGAGCATCAAAGTCTTTGCTGAGGAAGGATCCATTTTCTTCACTTTGGCAGATCCCCTTTGTAAGGACTGCAATGTAACTCTCCATCATTTTCACAGGAGTTCCATACTTCAAGTAGATTCTGTGTGGACAGAAAGAAGCTGGGTGTTTGACTGCAACCGATACCAGCAGCCACAGGAATAAAATGACAGTATAACAAAGAGAATCTATTTGGCAAGAATTCTTATTTTGGTCACTTGGTTGAGGTTCTAGAAAAGAATCTAGGCCTGAAGGTTCTAACACCTACTGCATGAGCTCAAGATAAGCTCAAATCAAGCACAAATCCAGAGTTTATATAATCTGTTTCAGTTTGTAGTACTGAATTTCCAGCAGATTGCAAGACTGAGTGTTAACACTTAATCTTTTGCCTTGGTAAGATCAAAACACATATGCAGCATCAGTAAAGACAGCTTTTATACAGACCTACAGAGTATCCGAGTGAAAGCTGCATATTTCTCTGGGTTGAAGTCTTTGGCTGTCAGAACAATGGAGAAGTGGGTCACCTGGGCAAGGCACACACATAGGAAAAAACAGAGCTTATTTAACAACCCCATAAGAACAGTGATTGTTACATACTGACCACTTTGCAGTATTCAGACAAGATACTTTAATACAAAGGAACCAAGTTACTAACTGCAGAGAAGGCTGAGCTAATGGATTTCTGACCATCAAGTGTGATCTAATAAATATATTATCACTCACTTAATACATGTTGCTTTCTTTTAAATAGCATCTCCTACCGTCTTTGAGACAGAACCAGGTACATTTTTATACTGTTAACCTTCATAGCTGATAGGAACTTGGAGTGAGGAAAGGCAAGTAACGTTCTGCTGTAACCTTCTGTGCGTGTTCAAAGTTACCACATTGTACTGCTACTTTGCAATGTAGGATGAAATACAAAAAGGGAAGAAACGTATCAGACAACTTAAGGATCTTGATAACAGGCAGATAAAGGAGCGAATTCAGCCTGCTGGTCTTTAATGAAGTGGAAAGGAAAGTAACTTAATGTTACTCTAGGTCCCTAAGAACAAGATTTTGGACAATTAGACTGTCTGCAAAACTTTCTTTCGATTAAACAAAAACCGTTGAACTTGAGGTGCAATAACTAGAAATAACAGCATTTATTGTCACATGTATCACTCAGCTTGCAGTCCACGCATCTCAACCTTTCCCAGGAGCAGTCAATAAAACAGCAGGGTAGGATCTGCATGTGTGCACATACAAAACCTCACAGCACATATATACACATGTATATATACACATGTATATGTATATATACACATGTATACACGGCTGTATACAGTCAGACAGCAGAGGAAGCTCTACACAAGTCTTCCTCACGCTGTGCTGAGGATCCCACAGGCCCAGCCCTACCTTTTTCAAGGCTGGGGAGTCTTGAACTTCCACGGTGGTGATGTAGAACCACGTCCTCTTGTACTGGCCGAACACGAAGGTATGGAGCAGTTTACTCTCATCCGTAAGGCAGCATTTCCGCAGCAGCAGAGCCCTCAGCTCGGCCGTCACAGACGGGTAACACCAAACCCACAGAGCATCTCCATTGGTGTCCTTTTCTACAGCGGAAAGACGGGCAAGGTGAGAACACCAAGAAGAGAGATCGCTGCTCAACCACAGCGGCTTTCCTGGATTAAAACCCCACCCCACACATCCATCTCATGCCATGCAGCATCACTCTGGCTGCAGGTCGCTCTGCGTTCCCCATGTCGGAGCTGGCCGCCCCCCATCCTGCCGTTCCTTACCGATCAGCCCCACGCCCAGCAGTAGCTGCGCTTCCAGCCCTGCCATCTTCCGGCCCCTCGCCCCGCTCCTCCCGCCTTCCGCCCGCTCCGCCCCGCCCCGTCGTGCCGCCATTTGCTGCCTGGGCCGCTGGAGCTGCCCGTTCCATCCCTCCGCTTCCTTCCTCATCTCTTGTTCCATTTCCCTCGTCTCTCTAAGACAACTGACGTGACCCGTGGCGTATCATGGCTGACAGCCGCTGTCCCCAAAGAGCCCCGTGATGGCAGCAGCTCACTGAGCGCTTCCTCGGTGATTCATGCTCGTTTGAGAACAAAACCATCGTGTTTTACAGCTCCCTTCAAAAACATGCCCGACCCAAAACTGCCTGCAGGGCTACGGGGAACTTTGGAGACGTGTAACATGAGTTTAACACGAGTTTTCTACACTCGTGGCTGGATGTAGCTCAGAACACAGAGGAGACATCTGCTCACAGCCGACAGTCCTCCCCATCCATGGAGGTGTTTAAGACCAGGTTGGACGGGGCCCTGGGCAACCTGATCTAGTAAATGTGTATGTTTGGTGGCCCTGCTATGCAGGGGGGTTGGAACTACATGATCCTTGAGGTCCCTTCCAACCCGGGTCATTCTGTCATTCTGTGACAGCACTCATCCCATTGCTCTCCATCCCATTACTCTCCATTCCATCTCCGCCCCTCACCCCCATCCCCTCAGTCCCCACCCTCCCTCATTGACATCCTCTTCCTGCGACGTCACTGCTCTCCGTTGTGTCCCTCCCTTTCCGGCCTCGCGGCTGCCGCCTGAGCTCGGAGCGTGCTGCCGCCGCCGCCGCCGCCCTGCGAGGAGAGCCGAGGCCGCCGCCATCATGCCGGTGTACTTCCAGCGGCCCGAGAACGCCCTGAAGCGGGCGAACGGTCAGTGCGGGCCGCCGCCCACATCCACCGCGGCTTCGCCCTCGCGGCCCTGAACGCGCCGCCGCTCACTCCAGGCCTCAGACCTCGGGCCCTCCGCCGGTGCGAGGCCTCGGCCTGCACCGCCCGGCGCCGAGCAGAGGCCGCCCGGGAGCGTTGAGGCGCCGCTGGGCCGCGAGGAGCTGGGCCCGGCCTGCAGCCGCATGGCGCCGGGCGGAGAGAGGAGAGGAGAGGGCCCGGCTCCGCCTACAGGCGCCGGCGGGGCCCCCGCGGGTGGAGGCGCAGGGCAGGCCCCGCGCGGAGGAGGGCGGCGTTGCGGTGGGGCCTGCGGGAGGCGACGGGTCGGGCTGCGGCTCCGCTCTGTGCACAGCACACAGCCCCGGCATCATCCTCTGCTGGGGAATCAGAAGCCGGGCTGGGCATCAGCTGGCTTCTTTCAGGCTAAATATATGGCTTTGGCACTTTTGTTAATAGCGTCCTATTTTAAGCACCTAGCAAGATGATTTGTACCATTCATTGCGCACTCAGACATCCAGAAATTACAGCTGATGTACGGGTCTGGAAATGACAGCTGAATGGAGGGGGGGTGGTCTGGATTGCATGTGATTCAGTGACTTTATATCTTGAGATCCAAGGAATGTGGAATAAATACTGAATCTCCTTGAGATTTCTAATCTGAAATTCATTCTATAATGATTTTGATAAATGTAAAGTATACAAGAAGAATATCAGATCCACTGTTTCCTAAGGCAGAGCTGAATTTTAGCGGTTTTCTTACTGGGAAAGATGTATGCTAGCACGCTGACTTTCATTCAGAATCCAGGGGCAGATGAAGTTCTTAGATCAGCTGACCATTTCTTTCTGCTTTCCTGCTATTGAAGGGCAGTGTTATATTCATATCTCTCGTATTGCTGTAAGCCTCCAGAGTCCTAATGAATTGAAGGAATGGGGTATAAGGACTGGAAACGAAGGAAGTGTTTTGTAGACAAACACTGACAATCCTGAGCCTTTGTAGTCTGAAGGGGAAGCACAACAAGTCTTTTGTAACTACGTCCAAGTAAAATAAAGGGAGAGAAGTCATATAAGGTATATTTTTCAATCACGAGAAACAGTTCTATGTTGAACTGATGTTTCAAATTGGAACACTCGGTACCATTTCCAGTTTTATTATTTTATCCATAAAGCTGAAGTGACCATGTGCTTTATGCCTCGGCTTCCCCATGACCTCACTGTACGTATAAGTAGGAAGTGCTTGAGAGGTTACAGATACATGGATGTGGAGGAAAGGCTCTTTTGTTACAAAGGAGATCAAAGCCATCCCTTGGCTGTTAATATCTGGTGCAGTGTAGTCAGAGATGTAACTCAGCTTGGAGTTGTGTTATTGGTTGTGTTGAGCCTGCGCTCTGCTGGAGGTGCTGGATAATGAAGGTCGTCTTTTCAGCTTCTTGAATAATTGACTTATTTCAGTTGGAAACCTCAGCTTAATGCCGGGTTTTGGGCTGACATTGATGTAGTTGTAAAGGTGGTTCCTGTCTGCTTTGAGCTTCAGTTGCTGTTTTAGATACCTTTTAGCATTTTTAGTGCTATAATGTAAAAACCAGAAATAATACCAGTCCCACTGCTATCCTGGGCTGGTGCTTTTACATCTGGTCTGTCATAATTGTTTCCATAACTTACTATTTCTGCCATAAGACACAGAGGCATGGTCTGCATTTGACTTTTCTGCTTCCCTTTGTTTGTGCTTTTACTACAGCGTATGTTAAATTAGCCTTAATTATTTGATGCTTTGGCAAGAACTCTGCTTGGCCAGGGTTAATTAAAAGTCTCAAAACAATACAAATTCACTTTGTGCTTTGTCCAGTTAGTTATCCACCACTGAGAGCTGTGGTGCTTGAGATGGCCGGGTGCTGCTGCAAGATTAAACTTGCCTTTCAGGTTCATTTTCATAAATAGAAAATAATGAAGCTGAGCAGTAAGTGCCTAAAAGCAGCACTGAGGTAGAATAGCACTATAAATTATAGGAGGGAGGGTGGCTTTTCTGGAATTCCCTCAGTGAGTTTAAGTCACTGTCACATTTTAACCTTATTTGTCTTTAAGAGCAGACCCTATCTTTTTCCTCTAGAGGACCTTGGCCATAGTATGGAAACCTGTTATTTACATAAGCTGGGCCCCAAGTGCATGGCATTGTGGTCCTTAGATTAAAATGTCACCGCTGTTTTTGAAATACAATTTTTACTCATATTTTATTTCAGTTCTGACATTCTAGACCTTGGGACACTGGTTACAATAGTCAATTTCTTGTGTGTGTGTGTGTGTGTGTGTGTGTGTGTGTGTGTGTGTGAGGTATGATGAGGATTGCCCCAAATGCTCCTTCCACTCTGAATCTCATGTCTGTTTGCTGAGGTACCTTGAGCAGGTTCCTATTTTTATTCATTCTGTCGTTATTTCTTTAGCAGTGCAGTCATTTCCAAAATACTTTAATGGAAAGTGCTAATTCCATCCTCCTTCCATTAGAATAAACCTTTCCTTTTAGTTGTACTCAGCATTATTTCCTTTGCCATTTTTCCCCCTTCCACTTTTCTCCCCCCCATTCTCTCTTTAATCCCATTTGCTTCCCAACCTCAGCATTCTTTTGTCTTGCTTTTCTGTGGCTAAGAATGCCTTTAAGTGTAGGGCCTGTGCTTATGTTGGTAGGTGGCTGTTCCGCTTCAGTATTTGCTTGTGGGTGGTTTGCTTTATTTTGTACTGAGAAGGACATGTGGATGTATCATAAAATCACAGGCTGACTTGGTTTGGAAGTGATCTCAAAGCCCACCCATTGCCAACCCCTTGCTGTGTGCAGGGGCACCTCCAACCTGCTCAGGCTGCCCAGTACCCCATCCAGTCTGGCCTTGGGCACCTCTGGAAATGGGGCATCCACACTTCTTTAAAGAGAAAGGCAACTTTTCAGAGTAACTTCTTTAATTCTTTGGTTTGAGGAGAGGGGTTTTTGGTTGTTGTTTTTTTTTATTTAAGTCAGATTCATTGAACAGTTTGCATCTTGTTGAATGATGCTGTTAGGCTTTGTACTACGCTTATGAAGTGCCTGGCCATGCCTTGATGAATGGAGAGACTCCTCTGCTATCTTGAAATATGTATGCTAATAGCGAGGTCTTTGTTTGCTAGGTGTAGAGCTGCCACCACAGTTACATCTGCCAATGTTTTTGGTATGGCAGCATAAATCAGACCATCAATGGAATTTGATTAGAGCTGATTAAATTCTAAAAGCTTACAGTACCAATTCATAAAAACATACATCTTCAGGCTTGCAATTCTTCTACTAATTACATTTTCCTTTCAGAATTCCTTGAGGTTGGCAAAAAGCAGCCTGCCCTCGATGTTCTCTATGATGTTATGAAAAGTAAGAAACACCGAACATGGCAGAAAATCCACGAGCCGATTATGCTGAAGTACCTGGAACTCTGTGTGGATCTCCGCAAGAGTCATCTGGCAAAAGAAGGGTTGTACCAGTACAAGAATATTTGCCAGCAGGTATGGCTTCTGAATCTATTATTTGCATAGCATCTGTCAGCTGTTGTGATCTAAAAGTGATATCAGTCTTGAATTAGAATTCACCTCTGTTTTAGATGTTTCTGCTTTTGTAGCATTTACTTTTTAGATATTTGCTGCCTGTCTCTGGGAGAAACATCTTCATGTTCTGCCTTTGATACAGGTGAACATCAAATCTTTAGAGGATGTTGTTCGGGCCTATTTAAAGTTAGCTGAAGAAAAAACAGAAGCAGCTAAGGAAGAATCCCAGCAGATGGTATTGGACATAGAAGACTTAGATAATATTCAAACTCCAGAAAGGTAGGAGGCCTGCCTTTACAGTATAAGCCTTCATAGGAAAGTGTCCTTACTTTCATGCTTGTTAGGAATGAAGTAAAGAGTAAAAATGGAAGCTGACAGGGGGACTAAAGAAGACAACTCACCATGATTCCAAGTCAGAAGTACCTGTAAAGGAAATGCAGACTGGATGTTGTACTTAAAATGATACATAATGGGTGCTATATTGATGGATTACATAGAAGATGTCTGGTGACACAACTGTAAATTACCATGGATATGAAAGATATAAAGGAAAAGATTGTATTTGTAATTTCAATTTTATGAGCTGATGGATGATTCTGAGGGTGAGCCATAGAAATATCTGGTCGCTGGAGATAGAAAGAAGGGAATAGCTAAAGGAGAAGACATAGAGCTGAAGAGCAGTAAGGTGTTCTGCTGATTGAACAGTGGGAAATGACAGGGTACTTCGAATAACAAGGTGCACTTATGTGCAATGAGATACTTCTGTGAGTATCTTTGACAGTGTGTTGGTAGGTAAATTCTGAGTAAAAGCACAGCGTGTCTGGGTTGGAAAGGTATGCTTTACTGACATCCAGTTTGCTGACAAAATTGAAAATGGTGAAAAGTGAACTGAATTGAGGCTACAGATAATAGGTAGAGAAAGGATATTTTGAACTTGTTTGTTTCTGTAGGTGACATGATAGCAGTCTTCTCTGGAGAAAATAGAAATTGTAAGGCACACATTTCTTCTGTGTCATATGTCAACAACAAGTAAGCTCTCTCTGGCAGCATTGCTGCTTGCTAAAAAGAACGTCTCAGCAAGCGGAAAAGTATCTGAGCAGCCCGTGATATTTGAGGCTGACAGAAGGACAAGTGCAGTGCTGCCTCATAAAGCAGGGGAGGTGAAAATCCTGGAATTAGTTTCCTTTTGCTTACTTGTGTGAAGGATGCCACCTCCAGAAGTCTTTTACTCATGGAGCTTGTATGTGTCTCTCAAAATACAAAACAGAACATCAAGAAAGGGTATTCTGTCCTTTAAAGGAGGAGTCTGAGAGACTAGTTTGTAATTAAGCAGCAGTTAATGGTCAGTGGCAAGTAGCTGTTTGGATTCTTATTGTCTGATCATAGATCTTGATAAAAAATATGTGGGAACTGTGAGGAATAAAACCTTTTGTCTTTTTCCTTTTATTATCCTCTCTTCCATTCCCCTTGCCCCACAATTGTAGTGTTCTTCTGAGTGCTGTAAGTGGAGAAGACACACAGGATCGTACTGACCGCCTGCTTTTGACACCATGGGTTAAATTTCTGTGGGAATCCTATAGGCAGTGTTTGGATCTTCTCCGTAATAATTCTAGAGTGGAACGCCTGTACCATGATATCGCACAGCAAGGTAGGTTGGGGAAGTGGAAACTAACGAGACTGAGCACTCCTGTGGTACATGGTGTAAAACTAGAAAATGAGAGGTTATTCCTCTCTTCCTTTTGCATCAGAGTTGAAAACGTTGCCTTCTTGAGCTTACATATGCATATGCTCCTCTTAAAATTATAGAGCTTGTTAAATGTGGATGTTTCTGGACACTAATCTTTGCTTGTATAAGAATACGCAAGGAAAAATTTATTTGGACATACTGAGTATTACTGGTGCTGTGTCTTTTTCTAACTTAAAAGATTAGTTACATCTTCACTTTTTTTTTATCCAGAATGATGAATGTCTTCCATTAATGTAAGATACTACATGTAAGGCTATTGTAAAAATATGATATGCTATCAGTTTTCATGCAGAAGTAACCTAGTAAAATGCTGTCCAGAACATGATAAGAAGCAGTTTAGTCTGATACTTCAGGATGTTATTCTGCAAGAAAGAATAATTTCCAAGAGTGGATAATTTTGTGTTAGTCTTATTTTCTTAGAAAGTGAAAAATGAGTGCAAAACATTCTATATGTAAATTGGGACTCTTATGCTTTAAGAAAGAGGCTACTGGGTTTTTAGCTGTGCATTCAGGCTCAGTTTTGACAAGAACTGGAGGATCAGAGACAATTTTTCCTGTTATCTCCAGCTTTTTGAAAGCTTCATTTAACTTTACCATTTCAGATGCCTTGAATTTTTTCCTATGTTTTACAGAGGCAGAGCTTTAATTCATGCCATTCACAGAGTTTATTTGCACTTGGTTCAAAATAAAAACTAGAATCTCTCCTTAAATTACAATGTTCTAGAGAGATTAGAATTATTCCTCTTGCACTTTGAGCTTGATTATGCAGAAGCATCTTATTTTTTTTTGAGGTCAAACTTGCAGTGCTCTGCATTGGCTGTTATTCATTATGTGTGGCACAGAGATTATATCGTGTTCGATATGTCTGTGGACTGTAAATGAAGATTCTTTAAATGCATCACTGTATGTATTTGGAACCCATTTAGGACCACAACTAAATCACCATCAGCTGACATTCTTATTTCTGTTCTTCATTTGTGCAGCTTTTAAATTCTGCCTGCAGTACACGCGCAAGGCAGAGTTCCGTAAACTCTGCGATAACCTGAGAATGCATTTGGGGCAGATCCAGCGTCATCATAACCAAAGCACAGCAATCAACCTCAACAATCCTGACAGCCAGTCAATGCACCTGGAGACCAGGCTTGTGCAGCTTGACAGTGCTATTAGCATGGAGCTGTGGCAGGTATGCAGCCAGTTTCCTGTAATCACACTGTAGTCTTCTGTCTTTCCACATGTGTACTGAATGCTTTATCTGATGGTCCTGGAATTGCCTGTTTTTGCATAGCATTTCAAACCAAGCTTACACTGGCAGTAGTTAATGCTGGTGAAATGGTTGGAGTTGCTTAGAGTTGTGAAAGTGAGAAGTAGACTGACGTCTTCATCTCTTACGTGTTGCATTCTTGTGAGCTACATCACTGGGAAGTGGTTGGTAAATGTGGCTGGGGCCTCAGAGCTTCCTGACTGAAGTCTGTTAATATCTGGCCAGTGAGGGCACTTTCAAGGCCTGTCATTCAAAGCGGTGCTTTGCATTTGGAATCTTTGTAATGTTAAATTTCTTAAAGAGTTGGAGCTGTTATATCTCTGAATTTGGAGACTGCTCTTTTATGCTGATTCCTTTTAGGTATGGAAGTAACTATACATAAGGTATTTCCAGGAGTATGTGTTTGTATATATATCTTTATATAGATTTCTTAATTTTAGGAAAGCTCTACCTATTTTAATGACAAACATGATTCTTATGAAAAAAGGTAAAAAGAGTAAATAATCAAATTGATAGAATGGTGAAAACAGGAGCATTGTTCAGTTTTTTCCCTTGATTTGTAGATTAAAAATTGGAATAAATAAATAACTCAAAATTAAATGGCCTTTATTTACCAGATTCTAGCAGATAGAGTTAGTGGATTTGTAGGATGTCCAAATAATTTCTTTACTGAGAAAAAATATTTAATTACATCTGACTGTCAAATTTGGAGATCATTGATGCCAGTGGGGTTAAATATACTGTAGTCTTATAGCCATCAGTGATTGTTTATTTCTTCCCTTGTCTTTGTGTGTGTGTGGGGGGGGGGGGGGTGTTGGAGGTTGGGAAAAACTTCTAAAAGTATTGTATTTCTTTTTCAGGAAGCTTTCAAAGCAGTGGAGGATATTCACGGGCTTTTTGCGCTGTCTAAGAAACCACCCAAACCACAGCTGATGGCAAATTACTATCACAAAGTTTCCACTGTCTTCTGGAAATCAGGAAATGCTCTTTTTCATGCATCTACACTTCACCGACTTTATCACTTGTCGAGAGAAATGCGAAAGAATCTCACACAAGAGGAGATGCAGAGGTGGGGAGAGATATTTAATGTGATCTTACATTCTATTTTTAGCTTCAGATGTTCAAAAATAAACTAAATTGTACCCCAAAAGAAGGAGTTGGCAAGCATTGCCATGAGCCGCTTTGCTTAAAGTGGTCAGTTCTATCTGTTGACCCAAAGGAAGCCTAGAGAAAGGATATTGTACAAAGCTACAGTAAAGTAAGTAATGCGAACATCAGGATCACCTTATTTATACTTCCTTCTTTGTTACTGACTGGGAATCTAAACTGAGAAGTATCTGATCTTTGCTTTCATTTTATGTTCTTTGTGGTGATACTTTACTTCAGAAGATTTCCTTACTGCCAGCATGAACTTCTCCTTGGTATATGCAAGTGTGAATGGCCAAACAATAATTAATTCTTTGCTGATAATATAATATCTGGCCGGGGTTTTGAGGCATGTGGAATGACTGGCTGCATAAGACTCTGAAGCTCATTTACAGACCTATATAGACAGTGGTAATAAATACTGTATGGATTCTTATATTCCTGCATATCTGGGTACTGAGGTCAAATTAAAATATTTAGTGTTACTTGTATTTAACATCAAAAGGTATATAAATGTTAAAAGTCATGGCAATCAGAATTACTTCTATGGATTCAGAGTAAAATAAGATAGAAAATGTGCTGCTTTCTGCTATTTTCAGATTGTTTATTTATTCTCTGTATGTGTGTGTATATATGTATATACCCACATGTACACACAATGAAAAGGTGTTATCAGAGTCTTTCCTCTGATTACTGAAGAGCATTGCATGCTGTATCCTTACTAGCACAGCTGTTGTCTTTTCTGTCATTACTGGTATTTTTTATAGTTTGACATTGGGAATACTACTCGTCCCTATTTTTGGATTGGCGTGTATATCAAAATGAAATAGTGTTATCTGTCAGTTCATCCCTTGTGGTTGTGCTTTGTCAACAGGATGTCTACTCGAGTCCTTTTGGCCACACTCTCAATTCCTATTACTCCTGAGAGAACTGATATTGCTCGCCTCCTGGATATGGATGGCATCATTGTTGAAAAACAGCGACGTCTGGCAACTCTGTTGGGTCTGCAGGCCCCTCCTACACGTGGTAGTCTAATTAATGATATGGTATGTCATTGTGCTTGTATAAGGAGCTCTTAATCTCTCAAGTCCTCTTTTTGATCTGTTTTCATCCCAGAAGTGCTGCACTTAGTTAAGGGATGACAGTTTCAAAATTAAAACATTTTTATGATTAGTTGTGTTACTGATGGCATAGTGTTAACATTTCAGGTTCACACTCTGGGAGTGTAAAATGCTTAGAGCATTATTATTTGTTAATATTGTATTTATGTTGAGATATTTTGGTTATTGTTCATTGTAGGTGCGGTTCAACGTAGTACAGTATGTTGTTCCAGAAGTAAAGGAACTCTACAATTGGCTTGAAGTTGACTTTCACCCACTCAAGTTATGTAGCCGTGTCAGCAAGGTAGGTTTTGTATTTTCTTCCAGATACTGGAAAAAGTGCATACACATCTGTAGGGTGCTCTGTAAAGATGCTCTTTTGGGAATGTTTTGGAAGGTCTTGTGGATGGAAATGATGCTGAGTTTAACTTGGTTTAAAAATGAAGGAATGAGAAAATGCATGCCTGCCTGCAGGTGGACCATGGGAGGTGGAAAAAAATACCATAATCTGTTTTTACTATTAAAATGTCATGTGCTGGAACATAGAATTGTGTGAGATCTCTTTAACTGTGTTGATGCAAATTCTGCAGTGAAAGAAGCACATCACAATCTTTTTCTTTAATAGTGGGAACAAAGATATTTGAAGTGCTAAAAAGAACTTGAAGGTAAATTAGCAGTGTGGTTAATGTTACCAGTGCTGTCAGTCACCTTCATACAGAAACTGTTAGCTATCATAAAAATGTTCTGACCAGAAGACTGACCTCAGTAAAACAAAGTATCTGGACAGAAGTGCTATTCTTTCATGAGATGTCAAACAAAAGTATTTCAGGGTCATGCTTAGTACTTTAATGTTGAAGATTTAAGGGTTGATGCAGGTAAAGTAACTTCAGAATTTTGATAGGTTCTGAACTGGGTGAAAGACCAAGCTGAAAAGGAACCTGAACTGCAGCTGTATGTTCCTCACCTGCAGAACAATACCATTCTTCGCCTTTTGCAGCAGGTATGAATAAGGAGAACGTGTGTTTGTTAGTGGATGCATGTTAGAAAATGCTTTGGAAGAGCACCAACCTGGAAGTTATGCTGAAGTAATTTTTTTTCTATTAACTAGAAGACCATTATGATATTGGAATACTTTTTCCAGTTTGTAACTCATATCTGCAAGTTTGTAAATCATTTAGGTACTGCCAGATTAGTTGTACTTAATGGTGGTTGAATACAGTGGTGCAATTTTTGCCTGGATTTTCTTTGTGAGGAGTCTGTGAAGTTTTATTTAAGGTAATTCATTGTGTCTTAAAATCTTATGGGATAACATTTGGATTTTGGGTTGTTTTTCTTTTTTCATAAATGTTTTATAAAACGCACATTTCATTGACCTGCTTTCCTTGCAAGTGATGAGCAGTGTTATTTCTGATGTGCTAAAGAAATATCTGAAGGCTAATTAGCAGCTTAGCTGTATGTAGTTATTGCTGCCAGTCTCCTTCATACAAAAAAGCCATTTAATAATGACATTTATTCTTAGCTTACATTTGGATTCTGTACAGAAATAAAATCCTGAAAGAGTTTGCAATCATATTAATATGCATACTTTAATTTATTGATGATTTAAGAGGTTAGCTGCTTTTATTTCTATCTCTTTTTAATGAGGAAAAATACCTAATGTTTGTTTTCATGTAAAGGTGGCCCAGATTTATCAAAGCATTGAATTTTCTCGCCTGGCTACACTGGTTCCTTTTGTTGATGCTTTCCAGCTGGAACGGAGCATTGTAGATGCAGCCAGACATTGTGACTTACAAGTAAGTGCTGTCAGAAGACACTGTGAAATGATGTATGAATTTGTGGGTATTACATTGGGTGAAAAGAAGCTGGTGGGCATTGAACACAAGGAAGGTAGTTGGTTCTGTTAGATGGAGATAAACTGGAATGAAAATGCAAGTGGCAACATTAAAAACTGACAGTTCTACTTGAAGATTGCCCTGTTGGTCAGGTTGTCTATATTGAATGGATGACAACCTGCAATTAAATGTTTTAAATTGGTAAAGAGATGCCAGTAGTTTCTTGTTCAGGTAGTCCATTTGGGTTTTATCTTAAGCAAATTCATTCCATATAACAGCACATCAGCAGACAGATGAATTGAAACTGTCTTGTTTCAAGAGATTCTTATTTCCTGTTTTACCACAGTGAAGAAAGAGAAAATCTTTGAAAGATCAGCATCTTACAGTGACTGTTTTTAAATAGAACATGGAAAT
Organism: Coturnix japonica; assembly: GCF_054131305.1. NCBI lineage: Eukaryota > Metazoa > Chordata > Aves > Galliformes > Phasianidae > Coturnix > Coturnix japonica. The sequence goes on along the minus strand of NC_140670.1, from coordinate 28,560,369 downwards.
AAAGCAAAATTCTATCCAGTGCTCTTTCTCTTCTTTTTAATTCTTACTTAGAGCTCTTGTTGACTTGCGTTGGCCTTGAACACAGCAACACAGAAATCATTTAAGAGCAATTAATAATACAATCCTCTCCGCCCTTTTTTTGTTTTGCAAAGGTTCGCCTTGACCATACTACCCGGACACTGAGTTTTGGCTCAGATTTGAACTATAGTACCAGAGAAGATGCTCCTCTGGGCCCTCAGCTACAAAGCATGCCTTCCGAGCAAATTAGAAATCAGTTGACTGCTATGTCCTCAGCTCTGGCCAAGGCTCTTGCAGTCATTAAGCCCCCTCACTTACTGGTAAGTAATCCTACATTTGACAAATCCTAACGTGATTGCACTCACGCAACCCTGTGTTACTTCTTGCTTGTCTGATAAACTTCTCTTTCCAGTGAGCTGCTTTCAGTATCATACTAGGAGTGCTCTTGTCCCTTTTCCTCAGAAACAGTGTATTGAGGTGCTGGTATACACAAATGAATGGTAATGATAAGACAGCTGTTAATGACAGAGTATCCGTCTGTTACATTCTAACCTGTTCTAATAGCTCTGCAGCTTTTGGTTTGGCAAAATGAATTCATTTGAGTTTGTGATATTGTACTTGAATATCACACCAAGAAGTTGCTGAGCTATTTGATGGTTAATGTGGCACTGCAGAGATCCGAGGAGACTGAGCTGGTGCTTTGGTGTATTATTGTGTATTTTGGTGCATCTTCAGATATGTCTTGCTCCGTTTTTCAGTGTTGCAATGCTCTCTGATACAGCTTGTCAGTGATAATGAGCTCCATTTATATTCCTGTACTTTAAGTAGAAACTTTGTATTTTGTAGCAGCTTATATTTTAATTAATGCTTTCTGAAGTTAGATGTCTTTTTTTTCTTTTTCAGACTTATTTTTCTTATTCAAGTGTATTTGTGCTTGTGAAGAAGAACAGATTATTCCTAAAAGCACCCAGCTAGCCATTATAACAAAAATAATGTCAAGGTGTATGCAAAAGGCCTGCGTTTAAATGACTGATTTTGTGTATATCAAGTTTAGTATATACCATATAGTAATTTAGCCATAAATGAGTCCACAGAGCTAAGACTTGTTTAAAATTTTGCATGCATTTTTGAAAATGCGAGAGCCTGCTTTCTTTATTCTTTCTGGCAAAAGTGTTGTGAAGAACCTGCAATGTGGCTTCCTAGTGGAATCTAAAAGCACGAACAAAAGATCCCACAACTGAAGAACTGACTTGTCTTTGTCTCTCTCTGGGACTGCTGGCTTCAAGGTCAGACTCACTGATGAGCTCACATTTCAGGTTCTCCAGAGCCCTGTAGGAGCAAGGTGTAAATCACACTGTGGGATTTCCAGCATGCTTTGATTGTGGCAAGTTTAAAACTTCACTTCTTTTAAAAGTGGTAATTTTTTTTGTGTGCTGTGTGTTCAAAGAAGAAAGATTTTTGAAGACAATGTGTAGAGCTTTTCCATATTGAGAAGAAAGACTGAGGGTGAGGTGTTCATGCTAAATGCTTTATCCAAATTGGAAATAAGTTACATTCCTAAAATAGCTGCACAAAGTAGGACTGTACCATGATACTTAAAACTAGCTTACTTGTGTTAGCTTGGACATACAGTAACTATTTAATAGTGCTTATTTCCATGTAAGTTTTCCCATAGGAAAGGATTTATTCAGATAAGTTGTTGGTTTAAAGGAAAAAATAGGCTTTCTTTGTACATTTCCTGATGGAAATGACAGGTAGTCTTCTACTTGATGTTAGTATAATTGTCTGAATAAGACATAAATACTAGCAATTATGTGTGTAAACTTTTAATATTGACCTTTGGGATTAGAGAAGCTGTGGAACAAATTAATATCCTTCTTTTTTTCTTTGCTATCCACATAAAATCCTCTCCCTCTTTTAAGTGTTTAGAAAGATACAATTTATTTTCAACTTTATTACAAAACCTCAAGTTTTTCATTGTTGCATTTCTGGCACCCAGTCTGTTTTTAAGTGCAACAAAGTGTGGATGTTCGAATGTTTTTGTTTAATGCTCTGAAAGTGGCAGATAGCTAAAAATACCTCAGAGCTAGCTCACATTTCATGAGCAGCATGACTGAGTGCTTGCTGTGTGTCATTAGGCCTCAGTCCTTGGCTGCTTCCTGGAGTGATTAAAATGGGCAGCTCCCTCAGCTGGCACAGCCGTACCTCTTCATGTGTAGAGTGTGCATCTCTACAAAGAGCCATATAAATACTCTGGAGGAGAGTTTATGGGAGGTGGCCAGGAGGATGCTTGAAGAACAGTCTACATGCAGTTGAGTGCTGCTTATAATTTAATCAAAATGATTTGATTCAAATTTTTTTTTCCTAATCTCCTAAGACAGCACTTTGTGTCAATTTTGGTACTTAATCTCTTGTGCTTGAATGTTTATAAAAAGCCCTCAATGTGAAAAACAAGGGAGCTTTGCTGAAATACAGTACATGTGGCGCTGTCCTTGCTAATGTATGTAGAGAGAAACAAGATTGGTTCCCTAAATAAGTCCCGGGTATAGACTCCTAATTATTACTAGTGTCTGTGTGCAGTATTTTTGGATGTGCTGCAGAATATTGTTTGATATAAGCATCTTTCAGCTCCATTTGCACACGGTTCTATTGAATTGACACTGCCTTGTATGCCATGTAGATAGTGTGATTAGATTTAGCATTACAGTTGTATTTCCATCCGTCTGGCAAATTAGGGGAGTAAAACTAGTTCTGAGATTTCTTTGAGAAGCATTTGCTATGCTTTCTGCCTTTTTGAAGAGATGCTACATACATCATTGTCTTATTCTTCATTTACATCCAGCAAGAGAAGGAAGAACAGCATCAGCTAGCAGTCACTGCCTTCTTAAAGAATTCGAGGAAGGAACATCAGCGTATTCTTGCACGCCGCCAAACTATAGAAGAAAGAAAAGAGCGCCTTGAAAGCCTGAACATTCAGCGTGAAAAAGAAGAACTGGAGCAGCGTGAAGCAGAGCTCCAGAAAGTCCGTAAGGCTGAGGAAGAGAGGCTGCGCCAGGAGGCAAAGGAAAGAGAAAAGGAACGTATCCTGCAGGAACATGAACAAATCAAAAAGAAGACTGTTCGTGAGCGCCTGGAGCAGATTAAGAAGACTGAACTGGGAGCCAAAGCATTTAAAGATATTGATATTGAGGTAGAAAGCTTGTTATTGAAGCACTGAGGAATGTTTTGTGCTTTTAAATTTATACTGATAGGCTACCTTAATTTCTTGTTCTTTTTTTTGTATTCTGACTGGTCTTATAAACAGTCTCTTAGAATGGAGACTGCCAGTTTAGCACTTAAATATTAATTTGCTCAACAGTGTAAGGAAACCTGAAGACTGAACTTGGATAGGATCTGTTTTACATGGAGTAAAATCCAGCTGTTATTTAAAGCCCATTGTTTCTCAGTATCCGATCTACGAAAGATATTCAGGTTCCATTTTGTTGTACTTAAATTGTGTCTCAGTTAAGAATCAGGATACAAATGTTCTAGAGAGCTTTAAAAATAAAATACAAATTGTCCCAGATGTCATGAGTGAGGAAAAGAAGCTGATAATGCTTCTGAAGCAAGTTTGTTTCAAATTTAGGGGAGGACTGAGGACACTTAAATGAACAAATTCACGTTTATGACAGAAATACTGTTTGCTTCATTTTATATTGATAACTGTACTTGGCTGCAGGACCTTGAAGAATTGGATCCAGACTTCATTATGGCCAAACAAGTGGAACAGCTGGAGAAAGAGAAGAAGGAACTTCAGGAACGACTGAAGAATCAGGAGAAAAAGGTACAAAGTAGTAAAGGTGCTAAGCTATGTCTATGCAGCACTTTGATAGAGGTTGTGAACTGTATATTCACTTATAAAATATATGGATATTCAGAATGTTACATTTAGTGCTAAATAAAGTGAATACATGATAAAGCAACGGGGTTCCTAGTATTGATGGACAAATCTATGTAATTATTCGAGTTAATTTGAAACTGGGCTCTTAAGCTATGTGTGAAGTGGGTCTTAGTTGGGAAGACTTGTACTTAAAGATGTTTTCAGAGAAAATTGAATGCTCAGAGAAGGGGAGGCTTTTGGAGGACCTAAATTAATTAATTGTATTAGTCCTCACTAACACAGAGGAAATTCCATTGCTAGAGTTCATGTAGACTGCTGAAGAGAGTCGGCATGAAACGTGCATGACTGCAAGTGTGGAGAATGTGCTGTCAGAGTAAATGAAGGTGTATGACCTGGGCAAGGTGAAACTTGCCCACATGTTTTCAAGACCGAAACAGTTTATATGATCTGCCAATGGCAGTTCAGTTCACTTAAAACCAACGTGATGATTGAAAGTTGCAAGTACTTTCTCATGAGAGAAGCTGTTATTTTGGTCATTATTTAAGGGATGCAAGGTAGTGTCTTACAGCTTCATCAGGGAAGATCAGGTTGCATATTAAGAAAAGGTTCTTCATTGGGAGGGTGGTCAAGCACTAGAACAGCCTCCCCAGGGAAGTTAAGTGCAACTCAAAAGAACTTCTTACAGAGTTCTTCACCAAAGGCTTCAAAGACAACTTAGCAGTGATGGCATGAAACAAAGTCTTTAAGTTCAGTTTGGATGTATTTTGTGTAGGGAGGCAACCAATCTTTACATATTAAATGATTGTCTCCAGACTGAATATTAATTGTGAGTAGTGAAAACTGTCTCGTGTGTCTCAAGTATCATGTCCAGTTCCAGTTCCTTTATCTAAACAGAATGTATGTTAAAGTTCATCCCAGGAAATCCTTGGAGCTTAAAGTTGTTGATGATGGGAGACTGTTAGGAAGAGTATGGGCCATGTCCTTTCCTAGGAGCGCACTTAGGTTAGGTGCTGATGATAGAGAAGGGGGTTTGTTTAGGTGGGTTTTGATCCACATGGTTACACAGTAATGATATTGGAGAAATTGGGATTTCTTATGGAGAATGTTGAAGCATGTGTGTTCCATGTGTGTGGTCTTTGCATTACGACATTCTGAGGGTGTGTTGTCTTTATTTAGATCGACTATTTTGAACGAGCGAAGCGCTTAGAAGAAATTCCTTTAATAAAGACTGCCTATGAGGAGCAAAGAGTGCGTGATATGGAGCTGTGGGAGCAACAGGAGGAGGAGAGGGTAAGAACTTTTTTTCACGTGATAAAATCCATCAGTTGTGAATGAAAAATAGCAGTTTTGTGCTGTCCTTTGTTTTTGTTTTTTTTCCCCCTGGCTTCACCCAGGAAAAGAAGGGAAAAAATTAGTCTTGTAGAATTGTGTTAATTCTCTGATTTTATTGTGCAGCAATATCACAGCAATATCTTTTGACCTGGATCTGAAAGAAGATGTAATTTGAGGAGCAACTGAATTAGAAAAAATGCAAATATATGGCGAGCTTTTCCTTCATGTTATTTTTTATATTATCTCTTTAGATCACCACTTTGCAGCTGGAGCGTGAGAAAGCCCTTGAGCATAAGAACAGGCTCTCGAGGATGTTGGAGGATAGAGATTTATTTGAAGCCAGGCTCAAAGCGTTGCGACGGACAGTTTATGAGGTATGCAGGTGATGATACTGAAATAGAATATTTCTGCGAAGTAAGGAAACCAAAAGTGATGGCATATTGAAAACAATCCTGAAGCTGAGAAATATGTAGAAATACTTGTCTGTTTTTTATCTTTTTCTTTGAATCTGGAAATTATTTTGATAGTAGTTGGTGCAAATACAAGTTGCATTTTGTTTGTCAAATTTGATAATGAATTAGACCAGGAGGGCAGGGAAAAAACTATGCCGGATTCTCTGCTCTAAGTATGGGTAATATAGGGAGGTCTGTAACTAGGTAATGTATTTACATTCCAGAAGAAGCAAAGAGAGGACTAAAATTGTGTTGGCTGGTTGTGTCTTAGGAATATATTCACTGCTATCAAATTTGTGGCAGGAGAAGGTTAAAATGGTAAACAGAAACATAGTTGATTTTTAGTTGAACAAATCTAATACACGCGGTTGATGTTCCTCTGAGGCTTTATTTAGCAATTTGTGTTTGTGTTCAGCTCTTTAATGTTTAAGTTCTGGTAGCTTCACGTGTATTTTTTCGTATTTCAGGATAAACTCAAACAGTTCCAGGAAAGGTTAGCAGAAGAGAGGCGCAATCGTTTGGAGGAACGCAAGAAACAACGCAAAGAAGAAAGACGCATTACTTATTACAGAGAGAAGGAGGAAGAGGAGCAAAGATTACGAGAAGAACAACTGCTTAAAGGTATGACTGAGAGTGTGATCATCATTTTGTATCTGAGTTCATAATCATGGAATATTTAAAAAATAATTGTAATACTACTGTAGAAGTCCTTAGTATCATACTTACAGCACTTAGTAGTGCTGACCTTTTCTTTGATCTCTTCTAAAAAAAACCTACTTAATGTAGTTACTGATGTTTTAGCTGGTGCCTATGTGGCCTGTCTAAGTAACTTTTCTTCTCAGCTGTCAGCTGTTGTTCAAGGTATCAGTTTAATGAATGTATCAATGATTCTTTTTCTATTGCTTTGGAATTTGAGTGCTTCTGGAAAACCTATTCTGTGCTTAAGCATGTTCTGTGAAGTGTTTAGTTGTATGGAGATAGATACTTAAGGAGTCAAAGGAGGGTGACTGTATTTTTGTACATACTCTCTGTGTACAGCAAAGCAGTGTAATTGTTAATATGTTCTATTTATTTATCCAACTCAAAGAGCGTGAGGAGAAGGAGCGCATTGAGCGTGAGAAACGTGAGCAGGAGCAGCGGGAATACCAGGAGCGTGTCAAGAAGCTGGAAGAGCTAGAGAAGAAGAAACGTCAAAGAGAAATGGAGATAGAAGAAAGAGAGCGTCGTAGAGAAGAAGAACGAAGAGGTCTGGATGATCCATTTTCAAGAAAGGTAGGTAAATACTTGCAGGTTTGATATGGAAAAAGTTGACAACTGACTGTAAAATAAGTGGTTTAAATGATTCAGTAATAGTCTGTCTAATAGTTAAATTATTAATGTCACTTATTTTCAGCTCTCTATCAGGATCTTGAATCTGTAGTTCTGTAAAGTTGAGCAAAGGTCACCAAGCTGTTCAGAAGCTAAATGAATAAAGACTAAAAAGAATATTGAATATAAATTAACACAAAACAGGAGAGCTATGTTTGGAGCGTGTGTAATGACTCATGCAGGTGACAGATTACAGTAGCTATTGGAGGAAAAACGCTTGTGATTTTATAAATGTAACAAGCCTTCTGAACTCCCACTTCTTCAGACCTTAGCAGTAAGAGAACTTGGATTAAATTCCATCTACGTTAGCTATTGTCCTTGTTTAAAGAATGCTTCACTGCACTGGTATTCTTCTACGTAAGAAGTATTTGTAGCCACTGGCACTTGACTGTATGGAATAACTGACTCGGATTCTAAGGATACTCGTACCACATGAAAAATGCCTTGTGCAGTTTTGGAATTCTTTCATTGTTCTTGTTTCTTGGGATCCTTTATACAAGAAGACTATAAAAATATTTATATAGGTACTCAGAGTAGTGGATGAATGAGGTCTAGGTTGGCTGTTTATTTCTGTATGTGGTAAATTAAAACATTTTCAAAAAGAATCAGATCTTTTTAAAGTATGTCTGATTATGTGAAATCAGAGATTTTATGTGGCTTATCTGATTTGATTCTTATTGGTAGAATTCAAAAATAAATGACTGCATTACAAGAAGTATAGTTTGATTTTGTACAGCAATTGGGAAGTACATGTAACCTTTATTTAAAAAAAAAAAACAAAACAGAAACAAAAGAAATAATTGTTGCTCTGCCCTCTTTCTAAAGCAACATGGGTGAATCAAAATACTGTTTTGTGCCAGAAGGTCTCATGTTAAGTGCTGTGTCAACTCAGAATGAAATGGTCTGCGCTGCAGAGAGCTTATGGTTTGTTCAGTCACATTTGCTGATCTGGTTAGAAAGCTCAAAACCAAAGAGATTAAATATTCACTCCTGATAGTGTTATGCATCAGGAGAGTGAAGTTTTTAGAACATCTGTGTGCTAACTCTCTTCCTGTTCATACACTAAAATGTTTATGAATAAATGTATTAACTCTTCGTGTATCCTCCTGCCGTATTAGTAAAGTGTGTGGCACAAAGGGATCCTAGTGTTCTTAATCTGCCATGAGCAATAAAGTTCAGTCATTCAGCCTCCTGGTAGTTCAATATTCTCTGCAGTGTAACAAGTGATGTTTTTAAAGGCATGTTTTGCTGTGGAAGGCATAACTTACATGATGGAAATCTTTATTTTGAAGTATTCAAGAGGATATTCCTACTTCCCTTTGACACACAGGAATCTCGTTGGGGTGACAGGGGAGAGTCTGAAAGCTCCTGGAGAAGAGGTGGTGAAACAGAATCTGAATGGCGACGAGCACCAGTGGAAAGGTGATGATTGGGCTCAGTATGTTTGGGCTCTCTATTTTTTTAATGCTGCACTAACAACCTCTTAGGCCTTTACATTTCTCTGAGTTACCTTCTAATGGCTTATAAGAATCTCACAATTAGAGATTTTGTCTTACAAGTGCATTAAGATGTTTTTCTTCTGTTTAGGTTAGATATGTGAAGGCTGGCTTATGCCTTCTACATCTGATAGACTTAATTATGTGAGTTCTTTTCTAAGCGGTAATTTTCTGACCTGCTGAAACATAGGTGGCAATTGCATAAGTACAGATTAGGAAAGGATAATGAACAGATGCAGAGTTCCTAGAGATCTGAGATTTCCCACTTAGAAAACTAACAATAACTGAGGAGGAAAGGCAAAATTGAGTGTCTTGAAAGCTATTCAAGACCCAGAAGAGCTCACAGAGCAGAAAATATATTGGGATATATTCAGTAATAATGAAGAATGCTCATACAGTTGTAGAAAGTAGGATCTTTAAAACTTGTCTATTCCTCTGCTTCATAGCAGGATGCATTGTGCTTAAAATATTTCTGAAGAAACATGTCTAAAAGCCTGTGTTGATGGAAATACCACTACTTGTTCTAATTGGCAGTATGTTTTACTGCTTAATTACAATCCTTACAAATGGATATTTATAAATGTTTAACCTTAATTTCCAGTGCAGCAATTTAAATCCATTACTGCTTACTCTGACTGTGGGAGCAAATCAATTTACTGTTTCTTTCTAGTAATTTCTTCTAACGTAGTGGAATAAGATCTCTTGATAAAGTAGTGTTTTAAGCTTTCTTTAAAAGCTGTATTGCTTTTCTTGGTAGCAATCCACTTTCTCTTGAATTGCAACATCAAAAATTGCATGAAACTCTCAAGTGAAACATTTTAGTTACATATTGCAGAAGCATTTAATGCTTCTGTTTATATGCTTCAGATTTAACGCATTAGCTTGCAGCTAAAAATGTCTGGCAGGTATTGATTTCTTGTGGAGCAGGTCTGACATGCACGTAAAACTAGGACACAAATCCTCACGGTTACAGAGCAGCTGATTGTCTTTTGCAGCAGTCCCCAGAGTACAGGATTCCAGTGTATCAGTGTATTGCAGTACTCTCAGTCTTTTCCTTACCATGACTCCTGTGGGCATTACTGGAGACAGTATTTAGCTTAGTGACAAGGTGGAACGCTATCACTGCTGTTCAGTAATGTCTGATCCTTTTAGTGTTACAGAGCTAAGCATATTCTAAAGATGAACTGATGGCTCAATAGCCCAGTGAAAACTCTAATCAATGCTTTTTATCCCTGCTACAACCTAGTAAGGAGAATCCCTGTAAGTCATCTTAGTCTGCCAGAGCTTGCACTTTGCTTGCAGTTGGGCAGCAGTAGTTGTTCTGCTGTATCCAGTTGTGTGTGTTTGTCAGTGAGAGCATCACCAATCTGTTAAGTAAAAACAGGGATGGGATTTTAGGGTTGGTGTGTTTGTGGAGATGGGGGATACTTCATGACCATGGTTTTTATTTTTAACGAGTTCTTTGAGATACAGAGTTTGTCAAATTAAGCTTGATGAAGAAGCAAAACACCTCTGTTTTATTGCAGTAGATGGCCAAAGGAGACTACTAAGCAGCTGTAATGTTTAAAAGGATAATAAACTGTTCAGTATTAACTGAATCTGTTAAGGAGCTGACCTATCACTTTTATATAGCACTCAAGGCAATTAGACCTTGTGCGTTTGAAAACTGCAAGCTCTGTAAATGTCCTTGCAACCATACATCAGGTTTTCAGAAGTGATTTTGATGGGAGTCAGCAACACTTGTCTTACATGCAGAGCTTTCCTAGATGTCATTTTCTACTTGCTTATTCCTTGTGGCTTTATAGAGATTGGCGCCGAGGAGAAGCAAGAGATGATGAAAGACCTTTCCGACGAGGAGATGATCTTCCCCGACGAGGGGATGATCTGCCCCGACGAGGTCCTGCAGAAGAAAAGGAACGGCCTTCTGTGGAATCAAGTGAGGACAGGCCACCTCGGCGTGAAGGGGATGAAGACAGACCACCTCGGCGTGAAGGGGATGAGGACAGGCCACTCAGACGTGGTTTGGATGAGGACAGACCCCCCAGACGTGGCTTGGATGATGATAGAGGGAGCTGGCGGGCTGCAGATGACGATAGGGGTCCCAGGCGTGCTTTGGATGATGACAGACCCCCCAGACGTGCTTTGGATGATGACAGACCACCGAGACGTGCATTGGATGATGACAGACCCCCCAGACGTGCATTGGATGATGACAGACCACCGAGACGTGCATTGGATGATGACAGACCCCCAAGACGTGCATTGGATGATGACAGACCACCGAGACGTGGCTTGGATGACGACAGAGGCAGTTGGCGAGCAGCAGATGATGACAGAGGACCCAGGCGTGGGCTGGATGATGACAGGCCGCCCAGACGGGCTTTAGATGATGACAGGCCACCCAGGCGTGGGCTGGATGATGACAGGGGCAGTTGGCGTGCTGCAGATGACGACAGGGGTCCCAGGCGTGGGATGGATGACGACAGGGGTCCCAGGCGAGGTCTGGATGATGACAGGGGACCGTGGCGTAATGCAGATGATGACAGGCTCTCCAGACGAGATGATGACAGGGGGCCATGGCGTAGCAGTGAAGATTCAAGACCAGGTCCTTGGAGACCATTTGGTAAACCAGGTAAAGCAGAATAATGCAATGATTTTTTCCTCCAAAGCATAGTTAAACCAGCAGATAGTGGATGTGATATGTTTGACACAAGAGGTGGGAGAATCATCTCTGAAAATGTCGGGAGTAATTCTGCTAACATGGACACTCCTTTACTTAGGATAATTAATCGTTTTTATTTGGTTCAATTAAACCGTGCATGGCCAAAATCTGAAGGTCCCATAGTATTTGGTGGTATTTACTTGATGCAAAAAAAACCAAGATGTGCAGGTTTAATGCTTTGATAGAGGAAGAACATTTTCACTAGTTGAGTGCACCTTGATCTCTCTCCCTACCCAATCTGGAATTAATCTGCTATAGGAAGGACTTTGATGCATCATTGCATCACTCAAGTGGGTCTGGTTTGGATAAGGTTTTTTTCTTTTTTCCTAGATATAGAAATACTCCTATTTTTACCATACGTTTTTGGAACATCTTCCACTGAGTAGGATTTTAGATGAGATGACCTTCTGAGGTCTCTTCCAACCTGAATTATCCTACAATCCTATTCCTATGTGGTTTATTTCTAACCCAAAGTAGAAGTGTTGGTAACCATTACTTGTTTCTGATTGTGTTTTTTTATTCACATTTGTATGTTTAGCATCTTTTTATTTTATATTTTTACAGGTGCCACATCAACTCTTTAGACATCAATTATGTCATTTAAACCAGTACTAAAATTATCAGAAATCATTATATTTGCACTCCAGTAGCTTTTTCCTATGGAAAAAAATCCCAAACAATTGGCTAAACAGTTTATGGGAGAGAAGTAAATGCATCTTTGAGGAATTAAAGTTATTCATATATTCCTTTGACTTCATTGCTTACAGGGGGATGGAGGGAACGCGAGAAGGCCCGTGAAGACAGCTGGGGGCCTCCCCGAGACTCCAGGCCTCCTGGAGACCGTGAGTGGGACAGAGACAAAGATCGTGACGAGAATGAGAAAGAGCGTGAATTTGACCGAGAAAGAGATTTTGATCGAGATGATCGTTTCAGGCGTCCCAGGTTTGACTCCTTTGTGTAATTAAGAAATAATACGACTTCACGTAGTGAAATGAACTGTTGCTGATGTGTAAGAAATGGAGTTCTTTGAGGTAGTAAATGGATAATGATGTCGTGGTTTGTTGTTCTTAAAATACTAACAGTGAATCCCAGAATGCTTTACTGCCTTTAAATATTTTGTTTTTTTCCCCCTGTACATTGTATTTCATGCTAGGCACCAGAAAAGATTTTGGAAGTCAGCATATTAAATAGAGACCCATCGGAACTGAAAGTATCAGTGTCATCATCACTTCTTTCTGCAGCAAAGATAAAACATTAACATTTAGTATCATTTTTCATTTTGAATGGCAAAAGGGATGACGCTGGTTGGAGAAGAGGACCAGCTGAGGAAACATCTAGCTGGAGGGATTCGAGTCGTCGTGAAGAGTGGGACAGAGGTGGTCGTGACATGAGAGATCGCCGTGCTGATGACAGAGAACCACCACTGAGAAGAGGACCTCCACTCAGATCTGAACGTGAAGAACGTATGTTTGTTTTGTTGTTTCTAAAGGCTTACAATCATTACAGGTACTCCACGTTATCCTGGCAGCCTTAGGAGATTATGTTTTTCAGCCACTGAAACACCCTGTATGTAACAACATAGTACAAAGCAGCAGTGTAACTGAGAAATTGTCCATGAATTTTGTTTTTAGTTGTACTCTTTTCTGATAGTAGCAGTTCAGATCTGCAGTAGAAGGATAGCACGATAGGTTGTAAGTCTGCAGTTATTGCTGTCACTTTACATTTGAGGTGAATGAAAGTTTTTTATAGTTCCATTATCAAGAGAGATGTCCCAGAAAGTAATTTCTGGCACTTTTCTCAGAACTGAGAGAAATATTTGCAAATAAGGCCTTATGGGTTTCACACTATTAGTGATATTTATTTTAGATGAATAACCTCCTTCAACTATGTACATTAATGAGTTTTAATTATGTACATTCATTTATACTTTGTTATCTCCTATAAAAACCAGTAACAGCAAAGCCATTTAGCCTGAGATACCACATCTTGCCATTCTGGAGTTCTCATGTTCAGATCTTTATTTGGTTTCTGCCCTGAGCGCTGGTGCTGATCAGCCATGCAGCTGATCTCAGAGCAAACTGGAACAGAACACCCCTTACAGGACTGCAGCTGGTCCTGAAAGGTTGAGAGCTCCCAGTGTGGGGAGATACATACGTATATACATATATAAAAAATAATATCAGGAACTACTTTATTGTTTGACCATCCAGTTTGGTATTTAACACAGTTTTTGTTCATTCATAGCTGGGGTATAATTATTAAGCTCCTTTTGATGGAAATGAACAATTCTTCATGTAGTGAAGAATGCTGAAGATGAGTATCAGGGGAGCTGTGTCACACCTGCCTTCAATAATGCTGAACAGCAAAGGGCTGTCAAGACACCAAACACCTAAATACGTTTCAACTGTTCCTAAGGAGATGCTTTTGTGCTTTTAATTCTGATAATATAAAGACATATTTTACATTGTAAAACCATCACTAGAACATTCTTATTGCAGTTACTTTGTTTTAGAAGTGACACTTCACTTGCTGACAGCAATGGTGAATCTCTTAGAGGCACGAGTAGTTCCTGTCCATTACTTGATTATAAAATTAAGCTGCGTGTCTGGCTGTCATCTTCGTATTAGTTCTTGGCAAGATTGAGAATCAGTAAATCAGACTGTCAGTGCTATGTTTGTTTGTTTAAACTCCTGCAGGCTGCTGGTTTGAACATGACAAAAGGTGGTATTAATGTCTTCTGTGTTTGTAGCGAGCTCGTGGCGACGTGCTGATGATAGGAGAGAGGAACGTGGGGAAGAACGTGAACCAGCTCGGCGATCAGCTCCTGCCCCTGCTGCTCCTCCAGCTTCTGCTCCCCCGTCAGCATCAAAAGATCGAGAAAGAGATGGGGAGAAGGAGAAGGGTTCCTGGAAAACAGAAAAGGAGCGTGAGCCTGTTCGTCGTACTAAAAATGAGACAGATGAAGAAGGTTGGACCACAGTACGACGCTAAGCGAATATCAAAACAGTTTAACCGATGTTTTAGCTTTGATTTGATCGAATCCACAGATTATATTTGTGCTTATAAACATTCTGAATGGGAATTCTTTAACAAATGTTTTGAGATAACACGAAAAGCATGAGCTTGAATTACTTACTCATATAGATTGATCATGCACAAAACTCACAGCAGAAGGTTGGAAATTGAATGCCAGTTTTGGAAATTTCAAATGATGCTTATTTCATGGATCATTCGTTGCTAAAATAAAAAGAAGCAGGTTGCCTTGAGTAATGCCTCTACTTCACACCAAAACAAGCTGACCTTGATATTTTCAGGCTGTATTAATTTGGAATGGGGTATTATCGCTGAACATACATTTGAAGGCACCTCAATTCACAGAGTGGAATTAGTGGAGAAGCAGAGCTGGATCGATTTCCATAATTTGCCAAAAAAAGGAAAAAACAAAATAGAAATGTAGCCCCTTCCCCCCCTCTTTTTACAATCTTTGAGGGCAGGCAGTTTGGGAGACATTTTATCATCTAAATTCAGTAAGGTGTTCAAATTTGAATGAAGTACAATAAACGTGATGAGCATTAGCTACACTGGGATTTCTGTAGATTTACTTGAATACATGAAGCCACGTTGCAGTCATTGTTCCAGTACCGTATACAGCTGCAGTGTGCAGACACGGAACCCCAAGCTTTTACAATTTAAGTGTTTCAATAAACATATTGCTATGTATTTTCTGTTGCAATAGCCCAACTGCTTTTCCATTCCTGGATTAATTCATGCCTTTCAAGGATTTATAAATATTGTCATATTTAAAATGTGTGGTTTTGGAGAAGTTGTTGAGTTTTTCCCCAATTCTTTGTCTTCAGGGTAAATTCTTTCCAAAAGAAAACAAAAGTGATTTGTAGTAATGGCTGTGTTGACTTTGATTTTGGGATGCAGAATAACAATTAACTATCTGGTCATACTGAAGCCAACACAGGACTTGCTGCTGTGTGTTTCTTCAACAATAAATAAACAACTTACTGAATTAGCTTCTACAGTGTCTTTTTAGTAACTTCCTGCAGTGTACTTTGATGTAGAACAGCTCTTAGTGGCTTTTTTGGTGTGTGCATACCTGTTTCTGTACTGTCTGAAGGAGAATCTCAGAACACTTAGGCTAGTTTCTCCTTGAGTTAAAGCTTGTTTAATTTTACTGTGCATGAACAATAGTTGTAATGCTTTTCTTATTCTGAGCTTTCCAGGTCCTATTCATTTCTCAGGAAGACTTTGCTCTTAAGCCATCCAACCTGAGGGCCAGGTGACTGTGCCTTTGGAGCTCATCCTATTGCCAAGCTCCAGGATTCCCTTGTAGTTACAGTGATTTCTGAACAAAATCAGTGATTGCACACTCCCACAAAGGATGGCACAGGAGAATGGCATCCATGCCACCTCCTGGATTTGGGTAGCAGGCTGTGGACGCTGCCCTTCAGGCACCTGTTGTTGTATGTACAGTGTTTGGTGTCAGAAGATCACCAAATAGTGCCTGTTAAGTGCTCTGATCCCACTCCTTATTGTCAGGTCAGACTGTGTTACTCTGAACCACACTTACCAGGCTGGTTTTGAAAGGAATGCTTGATTGCTCACATGGTAAATTTCTTTATCTTTTCAGGCTCTATCTGTTGCCTCTCATCTCGCTGTCCATACAGTGCTGTAAAAAGCCTGGCTTTATAACTGCCTTGCGGTACTGGCTGGTAGGATTCCCCCAAACTTTCCCTTGCTCCAGTCTGAAGCAGCTCAGCCCCCTCCCCACAGGCTGCAACCCCCATGGTCTTGGTGCTCTACTGAATTTATTCCAGTGTAGCAACAGCATCCCTGTACTGGGGGCAAATGAAGCAGTAGCCAAGGTAAAGTCTCATGAGTGCTCAGTAGGGGAGACACTCCTCTAAGCTGTTAGAAGGTCAAAGGAGTGTCTTATGTGGCAGCATGAGAAACATCTGGAAGATGTGAGCTATACAGACATGTCTGTTTATTCCACTGCCAGATCTTTTTAGAGAACTACAGCAGTCAGACATTTCATCCGACCAAACCCAACATCTACAACCTGCACCTACTGCTGGCAGCCCCCACAGGGAGGGGGAATTCAGCTGGGATAGGGACCTTTTGTTCTCTATAGTAGCAAAGAGCCACAGTAGTAAACAACAGCAAGTTTTCTTAACATAAATAAGTTCAGTAAACCCACAAAGTAACATTAAGCTGTCAGTGAGATTCAGATTCAAAAACCACCTGTTACTCGGGCATGAGTCCCCACAGCGTGCAGTTTGTTAGAGAGCTGTAGGGGACACACGCTAATGGCACAACAAGCACCCAGTTCCTCCCATTTTGCCATGCCAGGGACAGCTGTGACTGAAAGGCACCACACACAGGGACGACTTGAGCAGCAGTGAGTTATCAACACATCAGAGAGGAGTTTTCCATCGGGAGGAGCCTGATTTTGGCCCAGACTAATTACCACCTGAGGGTGACGATAGGCTGCCTGGTACTCTGTTCATTCCTTATCAGCATATCACCATGGAAAAGATTCCATTGCTGATAGAATTAGGAATGTTTCCCTGTAATAAAGTGGTTTTCTGAAGGCAGAGTGCTTGGTTCAAACCAGTAGCCAGATCTAAAGATCTGCAGCTGTGTGCAGAATAAATGACAATAGCATCAGGCTGAACAAGACACCTGTGGAGCATGCAATAGCTTCCAGCATGGGCTGCTGGCAGATGAAGGCACACACTGTTCCTAGGAGTTTAGGTTACTACCATAAGCTGTTTCAGTGTGTGTGTAAGCAGCATCTACCATAACAGACTTGTAAGTGACCACAAGGCAGGTGTGTCTGCCTGCTCGGTGCTGCAGAGTGTGCTGGTGTGCAGGAAATGGCTCTGGGAGCTCAGTTGGAAGTAGGCTGGTTCCCCTCCCACCCCACACACAGCTGCTCTCTCCAGCCACTGCTGCTGCCTTACCTGCTGGTGCCCGACTCCCAGGCCTGATGCCAACGCAGTGCAGGTACACACGGATAGCTGGAGGACTCAGAGCACACACAGCAGGAGCCACCATCACAGGAGCAGCTTTCTTCTCACCCATGTGGAGGGCACGGACAGGGCTGGCATCCAAGGCAAGGAGACATTCTGCTATCTTGACAAGCTCCCAGGCGGTGCAGTGGGGCAGTTGCTATGGGGTAACTTAATCTACAGACCAGGGGAGGTGGGTGTATGGCAGCCCTCGGAATGTCCCCTCAAAGCAGCTGAGAACCTTCCTTACATCTTTCTTGCTTTTGTGTCCATAAACAGTCACCCGAATTGAAACACATATGCTCATCAAGAAGCTAACAAAGAGACTGAATTTGTTCCACAGCGTTACACTGGATCTCAATCCCAATCTGCGGTGAAGACAGACATCACAAAATCCAATGCCTGAATTCAACCAGCTGAGAACCTGCAGGGCAAATCACATGGAAGGAGAGACAGCACACAGCTGGCACAGCCAACAGGCAGCTCCATACAGCCAGCTGCAGCCACAGCGAGGTGGTATTTAATGCAAGTCTATTTGCATTTGCTAATTAGACCTAATGCCATCGCTGGAGCAATGTGATGAAGCCTGAAGAGAGCACTTCCATTCACAACCCTGTTCTCAGCTGCGGGAACCAACAGCAGTTGTGAATAGTGACCCCCAGGCTCCTTCCAGCCCATCCTGACTCCACTCCTGCCCGTCCCACTTACTTGCTTCACTGTCCCACCCCACAGAGCAGCTCCTCAGGAGGAACTCACATTAAATCCATCACTTCTCACTTGTCCATCTCCCCTTCCCATCAGGACGCGGTGCCTTTCTCACCCTCCAGGCGAACCTGGGTACAGCCATCTACAGCAGAGCCTTCTGCACTGCCCTCCTGGCTCCAGAGGACCCCGGAGAGACCCACAGATCTGCTGCTGCTGTTCCTTCTCCTGCCTTAAGTTGCAACGAAAGCAAATTCCCCACCTCTCTGAGAGCGACGCAATCCCGTGGCTGCGTCCCGTGTTCGGTATACATGAAAGCTACTCGGTAACCACACGGGTGCTTCCCCCGTGCCCCCACCCGCTTAAAGCCACACTCTTTAGCCTTACAAACGCATCACCTTCCTTTGGGCAGTTCCTCGCTCTGGGTCTCCTCAGAAGCCCACAGTCACACCAGGGGCCGCTCCGTGTGTCCCCCAGTCACCGCGCAGCCCCCTCCGCTCCCTCCCCCCCATCCTTAGAGCCGCGGGTTGCGCACATTGAGCCGGGCGGCACCGTCCCGTTCCTGCCCCTCCCCAGGTGCAGCCTTTCAACTGAATTGCTGCCGACCACCGAGCCAAAAACCCCATCGGTTCCAATTCGGACGCGGGATGGGCTTTGAGCCCTTCGTTCCCCGCCGTGCAGCGGGCGGCCCCTCCCCAAGCCGTGCGGGCAGCGCGGGGGGCAGCAGGGAGACACACCGCCCGGTGTCGGAACTGGCGGCGAACGGCGTTTCCTTAAAAACCACGTATCTCTATATTTCTTACAAGAAACACGTGTACAGGGCGTCCCCGCCGCGCCGAAGCCGCCCGCCAGTCCCCGCTTCCCCCTCTCCTAGCGGACCTTCTTGCCCAGCGCGGTCCGGGCGTGCCGGAGCTGTTTGGCCGCCTGCATTTTGGACAGCGGGCAGTATTTGATGGTGTGCGCATTGTCCCCGCTGGCGCCGCACAGGGGGCAGGTGTAGCGGCGCAGCACGGGGCACAGCACGCGGCCGTCGGGTCCCTTCAGGATGTGCGTGGTGTACAGAGCCACCGCCTCCTTGTTGTTCCTGCAGAACACGCACACCTGCAGCTCGGGTTTCAGCAGACGCCCCGCGGCTCGAGGGTGTGCGGGCAGCCGACCCGCCACCACCACGCCCGCGCCCCACGCGTGGCCCGAGCCGTCCCGGCCCCCGTGCTCCCCCGAGCAGTCGAACAGCACCGCTGCGGGGCCGCCGCGCCCGGGGAAGGGGCTGAAATCGGCGAATCGCTCCTCCAGCAGCCCGTCGCCGTGGTGGTGATGGTGCCCGCACAGCTCCAGCTCGTGCAAGTCCAGCGCGCCCTCGAAGTACGGCCCCGCCGCTTCTTCCTCCTCCTCCTCTTCCTCCTCCTCCTCCTCTTCGGCCGCCGCCACCACCACGGCGGGCGGTTCGGCGACGAAGCCCTTCCCGGGACGCACGGCCTTAGTGATGAGCGTGGCCAGCCCCAGGTAATCGTTCCACGAGTTGAAGACGTTCCCGCAGGCGCTGTGGCTCCGGCCGCCGTAGCGGGCACCCTGCAGGCGCTCTACGGCCGGGAGGTGCCGGTGCGGCTCCAGCTTTCCGCCGGGAAAAGCCTCCATGGGGGGCGCCGTCCGGGAGCGCCCGCCCGCGCCCCCAAAGCGGCCCCGCCGCTATTTGCCCCCGCTGCCTTCGGGAGCGCGCGGCTGCGCCACGCACTTTAAATAGGGGCGGGGGATGGAAAGGGGGGGTGCCCACTTCTCTCTCATTCGCCGGCGACCAGAGACCCCTCCCGTTCATTGGCTGGTGGGAGGTGGGAGGGGTGGGGACAGGGAAGAGGCGGCGAGGTGTGCGTGGGGTGTCCCGGGGGTCGTTGGGTGGGGGGTCGTTGTCCAACAAGCTCTTCGGTCCCCCCAGAGTATCCTTAGTACTGACAGCTGCTGTTGGTATCCCCTGTTGGTACCCCAAAAACTACCAGTATCCCCAAAAGGCATCATTGGTACCCACGAGAAGTATTGGTAGTACCTAAAAAGCCATTGATTGTGTCCAAAAAGACGTTGCTAGTACCAAAAGAACTATTTTAGCACCCAAAAAGCTGCTGGTTTGGATCAGCATCAGCGTTGCTGATGCGCTGTGTTGGTACGTGGCATCCAGTCAGGCAGTGGGTGCTGTCAGTCCTCTCCCTGCTGTAGAACTACAGCATAAGTTGGGTTAGAAGGACCTCAGAGCCCACCCAGCCTCATCCCCCATTGAGGGCTGTGTGTCCCTCATGGATCAGCTGCAGAGCTGGCACAGTGCGGGCTGCTGCTGCTGCCTGCTGTCAGGGCTGCTTCTCACCTCTTGTAGTGCCAGGGTAGGGATGGATGTGCAGCACTTTGCTGCTCCTGTGTGAGGTTGTGGCCGTCAGAGGCAGAAAAAGCAGAAGTTTTCAGCTTTGTAAAAGTCTTTGGCTTCATTGAGAAGAGTATTTCATATAACGCTTTGGCTAGACGCTCTACATTCCTCTGTGTATTCTGCCTCTCCAAAACTGACCGCTCCAGGATACGCTGCAGAGGGCTCAACGTTCACACGAGGATTTATGGCTCTGAGTTTCTCAATTGGTTCTGAGCCTGAATTAGCAAATGACAGTGCATATTTCTAATAGCAGCAAGGATTCCGGCTGAATTTCTGAGCTCTGCCTGCCTGATTAAATCCAGCGAGGGCTCCTGCTAAGCTCCAACACAGAGCAGCTGTGCCAAAGGCTGTAGGACATCCACAGATTGAGTTCTGAAGGCTGTTTTATTGCGTGAAGGGTTACCAAGCAGAAGACGTATATACGAGCTGATCCAAATGAGTGTCATATACACACTCAATACAGTAGATAAATTCCTGATAGATTAATTTCACGTGGTGAGGATAATAGTATTTCTCCTGACAACTTGATTAGGTCTGTAAGAGAACTCCTGGTGAATAAAAAAGGCATTTTGTTTTTTGTCGGGATGATAAAGTGGGATTTAACTGCGAGAGAAAAGCAACCACAAAATCAGGCTCTCAGTGCTCGTCTTCTATTATTTTGTAGAAGGAGTAATCAGAGGGTTTCCCATTGTTTTGATTGCCCAGATGTGCTTGTTTTCTTCTGAGATTGAAGTGTTTTGTGAAGTAGCTTTGTTACTTATTATATACATTAAAACTACATGGCCAGGACCGGGTGGCCTTTAAGTGTCCCTTAAAACTCAAATGATTCTGTGATTCCATTGCCCAAGACAGTTCCTCTTCACTCAGTGCAGAAAAGACAAGCCAAAAAGTTGGACACCCATGGTTTAAGTATTCTGTATTTCTGTTATCTGTGGGATTTTTGTCTTCATTGTACTCAGGGTAAACTCTGAGACCTGAGATTTTAGGGAAAGGATGCCCAGAGAAGCTGTGAATGTCCCATCCCTGGAAACATTCAAAGCCAGGTTGGATGAGACCCTGGGCAGCCTGGTCTGTTAGGGGGCAACCAGCCCACGGAAACAGATTGTAACTAAATGAACATTATGATCCTTTCCAACCTAAGCCATTCTGTGATTCTATGATTCTATGAGACAAGTGAGGTGCCTGGTGAGGTGGGGATCTCCTTCATGCATGTCTGTGCGCACAGAGGGGTGTCAGGGGCTGCAATTCACACTCAGGCACTTCACATCCCCCAGGAGCCTCTGTTGGGTTTCCAAATCCTTGTGCTCCTGTTGTAGCTCACAAATCCCATTTGGAGCCTGACCCTGGGAGCACAGCTTCATTTGTGTTCTCAGTAAGAACCGTTTTGTTCAAGCCTTAGGGTGCTTTGGCTGTTTTTTTCTTCCTGAAGGGATAAACCACTAATTATACATGGAAACTGTACCTCAAAGATCCATCTTAATAATATAATTGTAGTAGCAAAGCAACCAGTATGATTATGTGCATCGTTGCACTTTTCTGCCATTAACCAGCTTTTCTTGGTTAATGAAGTTAGTAAAACCTAGAATGTGCTTTGCTGGAATATATCCAGTGGAATCTCATTATCACCTACAAGCCTTTATAATTGGGATGATAATGTGCAAAGCGTTATATTGCTGATAAATGAGATACGATTAAGAAAGGGCAAAGTTCTGCTCTCGGACACACGTGACAGATCCTGGGGCTTTGGTGTGTGTTAGTGGAGTGCCTGCAGCCCCATGTCCACCTTGGGGTCACATTTCAAGGCAGATGTGGTGCACTTGGAGCAAGGTGAGCAGCAAAACTGACTGAGAGCTGTGACCCCTTAGTAGAGGTGCTGTCAGGGCAGGAGGAGGCTGCAGTGAGGCATGAAAATGGTCTTAAATGCTTTCAAAGAAAGATATAATCTGTCCTGCATGATCATGTTGGATAGGACACAGAGGAATCGGTCTAGAGCACTGTGAAGGTGGTTTACATTGGATATTAGGGAGACACAGGATGGAGAATTAAGGAGTAGATCAGACCTGCTTGGACTGGTGTGTCAAAAGGGTCTCCACATTTAGTAGGTACCAGGAAAGGTGAGATGGGTGGAGCTGGAGGTGGTGAGCTGATGGAGGTGTGCTGAGTGTCATTGGCGGCTGTGATTCTAGGAGCCAAGTGGCTGCTGCCCCTGCAAGTTCTGGTTCAGGGCACGTGCAGGTGAGAAGCTATCAGTACCGAGACCAGGGATGTACCCAGTGCTTGCACAAGCAGAGATCAGATCTGCCAGACATCTGTGGTCAGGATTGCAC
The DNA here is from genome assembly GCF_054131305.1 of Coturnix japonica. Lineage (NCBI taxonomy): Eukaryota > Metazoa > Chordata > Aves > Galliformes > Phasianidae > Coturnix > Coturnix japonica. The sequence continues at coordinate 28,537,642 of NC_140670.1, read as the reverse complement.
TTATACCCCTTATCTGCCTGGAAAAATTGTCAGAACTGCCAGTACAAGAAACAAATGCATATAGCAGTCACAGAAGCAAAATGGAGCACTGTTTTGTTGGATAGTGCAGGTCACAAGCACAAGCCGCCTTCTTCTTTTTGCATTTGTTTAGATTCCAGCACATATTTTTAGGAAAGAAAAGAAAAAAGATCCAAACTTCCTTCAGAAGGATCTTTAATGAAGAATCAATCTGTTTGCTCCAGCTTTGGCTTTGGGAATAAACTCATTATTTGCACAGTTGAGCATCTGCCCCATCTTTCCAGTCAGATCTTGTCTATTTTCAGCATTAGGGTTATCCTGTGTTAACTGAGGACTCTGATCTCAATATTGCACTCTTCCTGTAAACACCAGTAGGCTTTGACCAAATCATTCCTTAACCTCCTCTCTTTGTAAGATAAATAGATTGAGCTCCTGGACCTGTACTGGCTGTTTTCCCATCCTTCACATTCTGAACTCTGACAATTACCAACATCCTTTATGAACGGTAGGCTTTAGCATTTACACAGCCCTCCAGCATGAATGGCACCAGGCATGCCAGGAGCACAGGTACATCTGTGTGCTTTGCTGCGGTCCTTTGCTCAAATATTATGTGTGTCTGGATGGGAAAATAAAAGACCAAAGATACATCTGGCTTGGCACCTTGTTTCTGACAGGAGCTTGTAGTGGGTGGATACTGAAGGGTGATATTTCCCTTCATAGCCCCCTACTCATCATTTGCCAACTCTAAAAAACAAAGGCAAAAACTGAAATTGCATGCAGAGCTTTTGGTATTGACATGTTTCTGGTGTCTTAATGGTGTCTTATGCCCATGGCTTTTCACTGTTTGTATCGTGTGCTGCCCAAGGAGTTAAACTGTCCAGAACCAGAAGATCCCTATCTTTTGTAAGGTTCTAGGAAAGGATATTCTTAGTTCTCTGTGGGGCCCTGAAAGGCAGGATGAGATCCATGTCAGGCATGTCCCTGCTCCCTGGGAAGGCAGCTCAGCAGCAGGATGGCTCAGCAGAGGCTTCCCCGCACCCCCAAAAGACCATGGGAGTGCACTGGGGGCCCTACCAGGCAGAGTTAATACAGCATCCTTGACCTTGTCTCCCTGGGCTGCTGAGAAGATGTCTGAGTGAGCGTTTTGGACCATTTCAATAGAAGATTACTTAAATTAAGTTATAATCCAGTTTCACAGATTTTTTTTCTTTACATGAAACTTTCAAGGGGAAAAAAAACCCTAAGATTTCCAAAGGTACAGACAGTGCTAGATGGAGAAATGATTACGTTTGAGTTTCAAGGCTTTATTGGTATGTCAGGAGCCAAAGACATGCTTGGTGGTGGTGGGCAAGGTGATGAGGAAATGAATTTGTCTGCTGTGGAAAGAGGTGAAGAAAAGCCATTGCTTTAAGTCTTTGAGAGCAAGAGCAGAGCCAGGGGAGGCCAGCGAGAGCATAGAGATGAGACACAGAGGAAGACTAATTTAAAGGTGTTTAAATGCCGTTTCCTGAACAGGCAGAAAAATTGATGTTATAGGCCAATTTTTTAGGTGAAAATGCATATGCACGAATGTAAATGCACAATTCAAGAGTGCCCTCGGATTCAAAAGTCAAGTTCATGAAATTCTGATACCACTGAAAGTAATAGGAAAACTTCCACTAACTTCATCCTTATTTATTATAATCACTTGTCATTTATTATAATCATATCATTAAGGTGATTGAGACATGAAGTGCTGTACTGACAATGTGTTTCATTTTTTTTTTGTCTCACTATGCAAGTTTAGGGGCTGCAAATGACAAAGCCATAGTCAGAACTTTGTACTATGGGTGCCATGCACGCTTCTGGTGTCTTCTCTGGTATAAGGAAGAGAGAAGGGGAGATCCCCGGGGTGGATAACAATATACTTGCAAGCTTTTCTTGCCATTACCTGTGCACACAGCTCTTTTGTCACTGCAGCTTTCAGCAATGTCGTGAAGCATCATGACACTGGGATGGAAACATGCTCAGTGTGCTTTCAAATATAATAACAATCCATGAGGGTGTCAGTTTTGATAGAATGAAACAACTAGGAATTTAATTAACTGGTCTTAAATTCTATCTTGCTGCTGAGACTCCTGTGATTGCAGTTGTGGAGCCTTTCACTAACACTAAGCTGGTTTTGCTGGTGAGACCAAAGAACAGCTGCTGGTATTTTAATACGTGAAGAATCTGTGTAAATTCCAGAGTTAAACAGCAGCTTGTGCAGGACTGTATAGGAGATGGTGACTGTTTTTGTGTGATATTTTTGTATGTCTTTGGAAAACAGCAATGGTATTTTCCTGGATGTGCTCCTGTTGCTTTCCTTCACTGATTACTAACATGCTAGGAGGAGATCAGGCATATTTTTATCTTATTGTAACAAAATGAGTTCCATGGAAACGGCAGCAGGGGAAGCCTGCTGAGCAGCTGGAGGTCAGAAATCAGCCCACGTTTAGAAATGAAGAAAGGCAGCATGGGGGGGGGGCATGGCTGCCTGCATTCACTGCTCCAGAGCTGGTTACTTCAGCCTGTAGCAGGCTGGCTTAAAGGAAACTGTCTGCAAATTGTGACATTCAGCTGTAGACTGTAGACTGTCACAGATAGGCTGGATGTGTAGCCATGATGAAAGAGCTGGGGCTGTCACCATGGGGTGACCACAAGCCCTATTCACAGCTGTCACCCAGTGGAAAATCTGTTTGGTTTTTTTTCATGTCACTGTATTACGCTTGTTGCAAAAAGCCACTCATGGCACCTAGCAGGGCTGGTCTGGATTCCTAGAGTGGTTTTGTTAAAGAAGGAGTGTGAAATAGGAAGCTATGGGGTGGCTTCCCCTCACCCTACAGAACACCTGTGGGCAGTGGGGGCATCCCTGGGTGCAGGCTGCTCTTGCTTATTTTCATGGCAAGGTGAGGTGGCAGGCCTGCCCTGCTCCTCATAGTGATAAACGATGGGTTTTGTCCATCACTGCCCTAGTGACAAAAGTGGACAAATTACTTAGAAGGACACAGGAGGAAAAGCCACTTGATAGTGTTTTACCTACCACCATCTGGGGCCATCCCTTCGCCATGGTGAGGGAAAGAGATAAGAATAAACAAACTCTCTCTGCTTCACTCCAGCTGCCATCTCCTCCTCAGCATGATTGCTTTATTGGCTTTACCGATTTCTAGTTAGCTTCTCACTTTGTCTTCTTGTTTATTTGTGGCTTTCTCCTGACAGCAGGGGAGAGAAAATGTTATTTCATTGCTGTTGTTGTTGTTGTTTTCAGTAGCAAATCTGATAAAGGTGACACAAACTGTCAGGAGAATTGGTGGCATTGAGGGAGGCCTGATGCTACTCATCCTACTGAAGTGGAAGAGTTTGCAGGCTCTCTGTTGAGAAGAAATCCCTGCGGCTCACATGGTAAGGTGGGATTTGACAAGGTAACAGTTAGAGCTGGTTGTTTTATAAGGAGCAGAACTTCCTCCTGAAGAGGAGAGTGTTGATTTATAGCATAAACATTCAGCAAAAAGGTGATGCTTGCAAAGGGGATTGGGTCGGCAGCACGAGGTGGATGCAGGCATCATGGCAGGGATCAGTGATCCTCAGACTGGGGAGAATACAGAGGAGTGATGGTGAGGAGCAGGTGACATTGGACTTGGCAACTGGTATCTAAGGGTGTATCCAGCAGAAGTCATGTTCGCCATGCTCTGGTGAGAAGCACAGGCTACTTGGGTATATTCCTGTGTAGCAGGTGTGTTAGAGCTTAAACCAAAGCCCATGGAAATAAACAGAAGATCTCCCATTTATTTCACTGGCTGTGGTATTTCCTATATGGAAAACACTCTGCACATTTTCTAGCTGTCGAGGCCTCCCAGGAATTTCCACAGCTCCCAGGCATATTCCTGTCTTTAACCTACATACAGAGCTGCAGTGGTGGGGGCCGAGTCCCACCCTTCCCCAGCTCCTTCCCTGCTTTACCCAGAGTCTTAGTGAGCCAATGTGAATCACAGAACCACTGAAAGGACATTGCCTCACCCAGCCCTGGCCCCAAGCAGGGGCAGCTTGGGCAGGATGCTCAGGATTGAAGAGCCCTTTGCTCCTCTGTGCAAGATGCCAGTGCTAAAAGAATGCCTGTCCCTTGGGCTCTGTGTGGGTGCAGCGTGCTCACTGACATCATTCCACACTATCTGCAGCAGCTGCTGTGCTTGCTTGTTCTGCCTGCCTGATGTTTTCCAGGCAGCTTGGAGCTGGGCAAGATAGCAGTGTGCAGGGAAACAATGAAGCTACATTTGTTGCAGGTGCTGCAGGGAGAACCAAAAGCCCTCTGCGATCCAGCTATTACATGCAGGCTTTAAAAGCTAGCACAGCAGGGCTCTCTCCATTTTAGTCTTTACATTTCACAAGCATTACTGTGCCATTCATCCCACTAACACCTGAACCCATTGCATCCTCCTGTGAGAAAGAACATTTTCGTCTCCTTTTATGGTAGGAGACTCCTAAGGTGGGAAGTGGTTACAGAATCTGTCCATAGTCACCTACTAGAGCTGTGAAAGGCCATAAATAGGTTTGTTTCCCTTGTCCCGGGCCTTAATCACAGAAAAATCCTTCCACTGTAGTGAAGCAAGTCACATTGAGCTGCAGCTTTTGTGACTCTGTGCATTAGCGCTGTAGTTCATAGACCTCCCTCATTAAATGGTCACATGCTGCAGACTGAATGCCAGGCTGACCTTCCAGCCTTTGCTTGCAGGCTGAAAAGGCAAAATGTTGGCACTGAAAAACTCAGCTTTCATTAAGCACTGCCTGAAATCTGCTAATCTCATTTGACTGAACATAGAAACAGCAATACTGTAAACAGAGGGGTTTGGTGCTTGGGTTAGCATGGGGGTATGACAACATCAGAGACTGTCCCAGCTTTGCTGAAGCCAGCAGCAGCCTCCCACTGGCTCAGCCTTTGGGAAGCTATTTAAGCAAAGCCAAGAGAGAGCTGAAACTGTGGAGCACACAGCTGGTAAACAACAATCCCATCTGGAAAGAGTACATGAATAAAATACACTTGACCTCTACTATCTCCATGGGACTTTGCCATCCCCAGGTAACAGCAGTTTAGGTGTCAACTGCCAAAGCTGGGAGGTTGTGGTAAGTGATGAACTAGTCCATAAAAGTTCCTTCTCATGTTACATTCAATCCCTCTCTAGTTCCCTGAGCTAGCACATCTTCATGGTGTGGCTTGCTTTCTTCTGACTTCCTTTTCAAGACCAGCTGTGTGGATCTGCTTATCAGTGCTTTGGGAACTATACTCATGGTTTTATCTGCTTTGTGTGTATATTTCTTTATGCCAGCAACTGTCTTTCTGCTTGTTTTGTCAGCAGCACCTAGCACAGTGCTCAGGAGCTGTCACAAGCTGAATGATAAACAGTGATAACAATCTCTGTCCCTCTCCAGTAACTGCAAGGAGGTTGCATCCCATCAGCCTGGGAGATCTTTGCAACCTGCACTTACAGGGTACATGATGGAGTGTCAGAATTGTCTCAGTAACATCTACCCAGCAGCAATAACTTTGCATAGTTCTCATTTTACTTCGGCTCATTTACAGTCAGACTCAGGCCTCCCTGGAATAAGGGATGTTTGTCTCAAGGTTGCTTTGCTTCCCAGCACGTTGGTGGAGCTGGCTGTGGTCATTCTCTGTTCATATCACAGCAGTGGATTGGGATGCATGGCTCAGGGATCCTGAGCACAGCTGCACGTGGTGTATGGAAGCAGGACAGATGTGTCACCAGGATTCTAATTAAGTTAGAGGTGCAGAGAAAAATAACTCAAGTGTGAAAGGAACATGTCTTAAAATGAGCATTTTGCTAAATGGATTTGCTCCTCTGATTCACTGCTCCAGTGCAGGATTTCAGCCTCCCCTGAGCAGCTCATTGTTCACTTGTTCTTTTTTCCTCTATTAATAAATATGCACAAGCACTTAAATGGAATAATGTGTCACGTGGAAAAAGAAAACAAAACAAAACAAAAAAACCCAACACAACAATTTGATGTCCCACTGGGGAGAAAAAGCTGTGCAGAGAAAAAGAGCTGGCTGATTTCTGTTTGGTGAAATACATTTGTCGCTTATGCTTCGCTCCTGGGGCTTTGCCGTGTGGGGCAAGAGAAACTTAACTGCTGCTCTTGTTTAAGATACACTGTGATGTCAGTATTTAACAGGAGAATTGAGTCAGGATCAGACTCATAACACGCGTAGTGAACAGCCGATGAGAAAGTGATTTTTGGAGGAGATGGTAGTTTGGAATGAGCAGGGAAAGTGATATTACAAAGGAGTTTATTTCAGAGGTCTTTGTTCCATAAGGGGACGTTTTGTCTTCTTGGACACTTCTGTAACATGAGCAGCCATCACTTGTGGATGTGCTTTGGAGGTTCCCTCCTCTTTTCTCCCCCCATTGCTTCTTAGATATTGCATGTTTGCCAGGATTTCCTTTTCATGCTAGAACGAATTTCACAGCAGCTTTGAAGTTCCCTCACCTTAGGGAGACATTGCAGGAAGTTTCCACCTGGGCAGATAACAGTTCTCAAAGGAATGATCACCTCAGAGCTCCTTAGTAGATATCATACTTTGTACTAATAGTGGATTATGGTGACCACTGGTGCTTGTGGGGATTTCTCCTGTGAAGTGATGCTTTGTTTCCTGGTGTGTGCATGCCTGTCTGGGGAGGGCCAGTCCCTGAATTCTGATCTCACTGTCAGTGCAAAGTATGGGGCACGCATGACTTATCTTCTCCTTCTGAAGACGCTGTGCTGTCCTCTGTCCCACAGCTCTCATTGCTGCGGGTCTGCCATGCCAAGAAAATGTTCTCCAGCCTGCAGCTTCTCCAACAGTGCTTGACTTGTACTTCTACTGCCTTCCCAGGGAGGTGTGCAGGAGGCTTTGGCCATCACAGTGAGAAGGTTCATCCTTAGGCTGCCAGGAGAAGCAGGCTGGCTCCCTGTGGTCCCCTTGCAAGGGGGAAAGCATAGGATGTTTGAACAAGTCCAGTTCATTAATAAGCCAGGCTGCCCCACATAGCAGGAGCAAAAGTGGGACAGCCAGCGTGCTGCTAATTTTACACAGGTCCAGGGGGATTTTTTTTTTTCCAGGAAGGGTGTTATCATTATTTTGTGTTCTAAAGTACCTAAAATTAGTGTTTGTCAGAATCAAGCTATTATCAGAAGCCTCACCCCATCTTGGGAGAGCTCTGCACGTTGGGAGAGACAAGCTCTGTCCCTGGCAAAAAAAAAGCGACAGAAATGGGGAGGAATGCTGACCCAGTGATGGATCCCCAGCTTGGCCAGAGCTTCTGGCTTACCCACTGTGCTATCTCTATGAGGGTGATGAGAGCCAAGGAAATCCCGTTGTGCCCAGCACCCTGTGCACCCAGTTGAGCCCTGATCCACTCCTGGAGATATATTACCCCACTAAGGTCCAGTCCTGCAAGGAGTCAAGCGTGTTAAACCAAGCAACACAGTGTTCAACCAATGGGTTTACTTACATGCTTAAACACTTTGTTAAGTTCTTTGCTTAATTAGGCCAGACTGTGTTGTTCCTTGTGGGATTGAACACAAAGTGAGGCGCACTAGATTAGAACCAATATTTTGAAGCCAAAAGCTAAAAATGAAGCACTTAGCCCCCAGTTCTGCAAATAATTAAGCACATGGGTAATTACTGATTTCATTCATTCATCAGTGGTGTTGATTTCAGTAGGGCCATGTGATATTGGTAGTTACTGAAGTGTGTAAGCATATGCGAGATTGGGGCCTTGGGTTAAAAGAGTGCGGAGGCTGGGGAGATGGATATTTGTACAGTGCCTCGCACATGAGGTCTGCAAGGCCTGTCACAAGTCCCTGGGTAGCACAGTAAGAACAGTGATGCCATATTTAAGTACTCTTGATGGTTAATGATGCTAAACACTGTCCTTCCCAAATGAAACATGGCTCAGGTTTTCTGTGTCAAGCAAAGTCATGGGTTGATGGTTGGACTACATAATCGTAGTGGTCTTTCCCATGATTCTATGATTCAAAGAGCTACCACCAACCCCATCATTAATAGGGTGAAAGAAACAGTTTATATTATCTGAACAAGAAATCCTGCAGCCTTGTGTCCACCTGGGCTATTCTTTTCCTAAATGCGAATGTTAAAATACTGCACCTAATTCAAAAGGAACAAAGTGAAATTCAAGTTGCAGTAGACTTTGTCTCAACAAGTTAAAGAGAAACAATTTTGCTGCCGTTCTTTTGTCTGTTTGCTTTTCCCTGGGTATGTCTTGTTTTGCTTGGCTTTTTTCGCCCCCCCCAACTTTTTAAGGCAGACACAGACCTTATCTGCTAGGAAAGGCTTAATCCCTTGTATCTTTTTGTTCCCTTGTAGATGCTTTGACAGTGATGTTTATAGAGCCCATGATTCAGGAAAAAACTAAAAGAGAGGACAGAATAGAAACAAAATGAACTGAGCTCACCCAGGAGAGCCTCCTGCCATTCCATGAAGCAGCTGTTAATGATGCCTTTGATAATGTGCCATGCTGAAGGGACCGTTACATGATTTCTTTTCTATATCCAGACGGCAGTGTTTTTAAGCTGATTGTATGTGCCCTCGGGGGGAGTTACAATTCCATGTTTTCAAACAGAGCCACCACGAAGCACCTTGTGTCACAAACAAGGCTCATTAGCATAGCTCAGCAATTAAACCCAGCTCGGTCTGCTGTCCTGAGATAAAGAACTCCCAATTTATGGCCCGGTTGACTTTTGCTGGAGATGAATGGGCTGACAGCTTGGAGTGGTGACATTTTGTCTCAGGAGTGCAGCTGTTCACAAGGGTGATCTCTCAGAATGTGACTTTTCCACAGACTAACCCAGGGTATTAGCACTAACTAATTACAGGGGAAAGCCAGGGGCGATGGTTTTCTGGGAATGGGAACATGGCAGGCCCCAAACAGCTGGGCTGAGCTCATGCCTCTCCGTCTTTGAAAACAACAGCTCTGCTGGAGGAGAGCTCCCCATCTGGCAAGCTCTTCTAATTCGTATAATAAATGCAAATGATATTTACCTTATTTATTTTTGACCAGTCTTTTAACAGAGCTTAGAAGGGACTGGATGCATGTGGCAAGATGTGTCTTCTCTTCAGAACAAACGTGTGTTGTTGCATTTGATGAGCAATATTGTATTACAGTTTCCAAGTGAGTGTGTTTTCAATTTTGTGAGCACTGTTCTTAGGAAAGAACTTTTCTCATGTTTACTTTTTAGTTCACTGACTTTTTGATGTCTAATTTCCCTTCCTTTGGGTCAAGCTTGTATAGGAAAATTTAATGCTTTTAGGTACTGTTTTTTTCCTAATTAAACACATACATTTGTACAATATTGTTTTCTGCTCCTAAACATAAAGTGGTTTGATTCCTAAAACTCTAACACAGGGATCCTTCATGTAAAATTGATTAGAGTGTGATCTGCAGAATTCAACAGAAGGAAACAGAAAGGGCTTCCTGGTGAAGCAGTGGAACATTCGTCAGTGCAGGAGCTCAGGGAGGAGAAATCCCAGCACCTGTCAGAGATCAGGGCTCAGGTGGGAGTTTGGGCTGCAGAGATGTGGGCTCTTAGGACTTTGCTCTTTAGATAAACTCAGCAGTAAATCTGAACTGAAGGCTTGTCATCAACATCTGCTTTATAACAGCCACAGATCCAGGTGGACTGCTTACATCCATTACTGTGGAGCAAAAGTGCAAGTGCTGCACTTTAAAGAAATTTTAAGGTTTGATCTGCTAGTAATAATGATAGTGGGATTGCTGAAGGAGTGAACTAGGTAAACGTGTAGGGTACAAGTGAGCTTGGAAATATGTTCTGCAGCTTGTTTCAGCAGAATGTGGATGGGGCCTGTGGTTTCTGAATTGTTAAACATGAACCTTTGTAGCCTGAGACCCATTGGGGAGGGGTTGGTGAGGTGGAGTCGTGTGTATGTATGTGTGTGTATTCATATATGATGTTGGGTGAGGCAAGCAAGAAATGAAAGAGTTAATGAGCCGAAGGAGCATTGTGCAGCCTTCTGCAGCCTCCTGTGTGATACCACCTAGAGATCTCCTCTCTCCACCATGTCAGCCTGCTTGTCAGAGCTGGATTCCTTTGTCCCTGAAAAGTATATCTGCAGCTGTGATGAACTTTACCATCCCTCTCTCTGTTGGCATGCTCTCTGTCTATGCGCAAGTTAAGAGTCAGACTCAAAACTCTACTGTCAGTTTTTCAGTGAAGATCAAAATCCAGTAGTAAAAGGCTGGAGATCTGACAGGTCAGCATAGCAGGGAGCATCCTATGCTCAGTGCGAACATGTACCAGCACTCCCCAGGAAAGTTGTGCTGTTTTCAGGAGAGGGTCTTGGGGCCAGAAAGTCTCTCTAACTGACTTCTGTCCATCTTAGAAAAGGAATTCTTTTGTGCTGTAAATGTCTGCAGAAGCTCTTTTATTTTTTATTTAAAAAGCTTTTTCTGTGAGCATGTGGATCCCCACAGAGCTAATTTAAGCCCATTTACAATAGACTCACTTTTCTTAATTACCCTTTGCAGAATCATCCTAGGATTCCCAAGTGTCCTTGGGTCACAAGTTGAAAACTATTTATGCACTGGAGGATAAGGTGTCTAATGGTGATTGTCAGGGATATGGAATTAGTCTGAATTAGGGAGGACCTACTGGTTCCTATTGTGAGGTGATCCCTCTCATTTACTCCAGTTTGTAACTCTTTAGGAAAAAAATGATATTTTGATCAACATTCAGCCGTGCATCCATGGACTCAGTGGCCACAAGGACAATTTAGGACTGTGTTTGTTGCATATGACACTGGTTGTGAACCTGGGCCAAGCAGTGAGCCAATGATGTACCTCATAGCAAGGAATGAGAACGAGATACTAATCTCTCTCTATTTGCTACCGAATAAATGCTAGCATGTTGTCAGGGGCATCTGAGTCTTTAAGATCAGCTTGTATTGACAGCTTTGGAGTCAACATTAATTCTGGTTAATCTGTGTCTGGTTACTTTGAAATGTCACTGCTTTCTTGGCAGCAGTGATTCAAAGATGTCTCTGGCTGAAAAGGCGATGGGAAAGGGATAAGCTGTCTGTGCTGGTGGATAACTATATGGTGTATCTCTTCCAAAGCACATAGGTTTTACCAGCTCCTGAATCCTTGCATAGCTGCCACCGCTGCTGGTAAGTGACAGAGGAGCCCTTAGCTCTGTGTTCATGTACATGTCCACCCTGTAGAGAATTTCCTCCTAATGTCTAATCTGAATCTGCTTTCTTTTATTCTAAAGCTATTACCCCTTGTTCTTTCACTATGCTCCCTGATATTTGTCATCTCAAAGTAGGGGAGAACAGCATATTTCCACAGCAAATACGAGTAGTGTTTACTGTTGTTTTCACTTCATGCTGCAAGGTATGTGCTGCCTGGCAGAGATGTTTCAGGAATTAACAAAGAGCAGAATGGAAACTAGCAAAGCAAGAGGTCTAAGCAAACTCTGTTGAATGCACATTTTTCATCATTATTTTCTCATTGGAGCATGATGATATCTGATGGAGCATTATGGATGGGGAGAAGGTAAAAAACTGTTAGCAAAGCCTAAAAGCAACACACTACTGCTCTGGTTAATGAGGTAAGAAAGAAATTCTGGCTGTGGCAGCAATGAGGTCCAGTGACAGACAACGAGGCTTAAGCTTGGATGAGGGAGTGGAGCTTGAAGAAGGAACTTTACTAGGTCAAAAATGTAAAACCTTTTGCTTTACAAGGTTTCCCCACCTTCTTAACTATCTAGAAAATGAGTATCCACATGGGCATACAACTTACTCCTACTCACTGCATGGATGGCTGTGGTTTTGATCCAAAGATCTTCCTAGATGAGGAGGAGATCAACCTATTATATACACCTTATAGAGGTCTGGTGGGAGCTGGAGACAGGCTTGCAACACAACAACCCTGTGTCCAGGTGAAAATGTCTTTTGTGTGATTTGCTGCTTGGTTTTAGGATGGGAATCTCCAAATGCCCAAGGATTAGGCACACAGTACACAAGTCCTTTGTGGATTTGACTGAACATTCTGCTGCTAGTGGAATTTGCCACTCTAGGTTACATTCCCCAAAACAGATAAGAAAGAAATGTGTGCTCTTAGGACTCAGCAGGTTGTATCAGAATGACTGAAGGTATGGTGGGCTGGGCTTGGTACCTCTAGCTCAGAAGCTGGTGCTTAGATTGGGATCACACCTGGTTTGAATTTACAGGTATGAACTGAATCATGGAGCCAAATAGCCCTAGGAGAAGAGGAGCACATATCCAGTAGGGAGTTCTGAGGTGCTTAGTGGCCCTATCAGGGGGGTCTGGCCCCAAAAGCCAGACTTTATAGAAGATTTCAGTGCTTTAGTTGTCTCTGATAGGATGTTAGAAAGTGCTTAGTGCAGTCTGAGCTTGGCTGTATTTGGTCTGCAGGTTTTGATATGGCCATTTAACTGGAGTAAAAATAACTTAAGTGAAAGTTGTCCTTTTGTTAAGGCACCACTGTGTCTTAGAGTGCTCAAATTCTATAAATAGATGTCAGTTTGCCCTGGTATTTTATTAATGTTATCTCTTTACTAGCACCTACTATCTATTCTGTAGTACTTATCTTCAGAAAGCTCAAACTCTATACCTATATCAGCTTTCAAGTGTCTATAGAAGCATTGCCTTTGGTATAAGGTCGGTTATTATTATTTTTAATGGGCATCCTTTGGTTTCATTTTGACTTTTTTTTCCCCCTCCACTGGCTTGCACTGGTACAGAAAATAACAGCTGAATTACATTTGGTTTCCCCTGCTTCCTTTCTCTGTGAGATGAGGTTACAACGACCTCATCTACCTAAATCAATAATCTGCACCCAAATCTAATAAAGATCTAGCAGGGCCTGTAAAATAGCTTGCAGCCCAGATGGAAAGGGAGGTCCTAATGGCCAATCCACTCATTAGCTATTTATCAACCATTAACGATGAGAATAGGAGTGGTGTGGGGAGAAAAGGACAGCATGAGAGCAGAGAACCTTCCTGAATAAGAGGAGGAGACAACGACTATAATGCATTCATCTGCAGGTTACAGTGTGACTCTGGCTAGGGAGAGGGAAGTACCAAAAAAGGGGAAATTCTCATGGATGTTTACTTGCAGAATCCTGGGTTTTCCTAAAGGAAATCTATATTCAAGCTTTTGTATGAAAGAACATACAGATGATCTGAAGTATGTTTACCTTCCCATCATCTGAAGCTTCATCCCTTTACAGATATGAAAGCACTAAACCAAAAGGCAGCATTTCCTCAACCTAAATATTTTATTTATATGTATCCAACGTAAGAAGAATTGCTTGTCTGATCTTGGACTGGTCACTTGATCTGTAACAAATTTAGATTAAAAACTCCTTGCGAATTCCCAGTTGTTTGCATCAGTGAAAAGACTTTCCTTTCACATGAAGGAGATGAATGTATGAGCAGTCCATATAATTTCTTTTCCTTCACAGAATTAGTGTAGCACAGAATCAGGCAGCCAGCTACGTGGAAAGGAGAAAAATAATCTTTCATCCTTGTTTTTTGAGCAGAAACTGGCTTTGTGACAAAATAGGACCTTTTAATGCTCTCAACAGCACTATTTTGTATTTGAAAATGAAAGCCACTCTTAATTTTTTAGGATTTTTTACTTTAAATGACAGCAGTGTTTTAGTGGTTGTGCCTTTTTATGCAGGGTTGAAGCTTTCATGCTTATTTTGAGGAAGAGTTAATATTTGATGGAGATGGGAAATGCTTTTTCAAATGTTGGAGCAGTTGAGCAAAAGGAATCCAGCATCTCATGAATCTGTGGTATGAGCAAATGCAATAATGTCCCATGAAATACTATTTCAGCTTTCAACAATGCAGAACAGTGATTCCAAAGAAAACAGGAAATAGAAATAATTAGATGAACACGAGGAAGAATCCCAAACATTACTGAAATTCCAGAAGTTTTATGAAACAGTAGCCAAAAACTTGTCTTTAAGTCTTTTTAGTACTGTCTGAATATTGCTCTGCAGTGAAAACCAGTTGTAGTAAGCTTGTATTTTCTTTGAAGAATGCTGACTTTGAAGTCATTGTAATCCATTTTTCCTATTCTATAGAGTCTTTACTATTCTGTGTTTCTTGCTCCATACATCCCACTTGGGATGGCCAATGTGAGCACAGCTGCAGCCAGGGGCTGGTTTGCAGGGCAGATAAGAGGCACTGAGTTCTTCCTCCTTTTCAAAGCATATCTTGCATTCATTCTGTTGTGCCTGAAGAGGAAGGTGTCAGCAGTGCTGGCTCTTGCTAAGAATGGAGGCAGCTGTGTAGCATTTTTCAAGATGATTTGGGGGATCTGCTGCATTCTCTGCCAGTTTGCTCTGACTTGAAAATCTGAGCCATGTTTTCTATTTGAAGTTGTCTGGCTTTAGCTCTCAGCCACGAGTTCTTGTTAAGCCTTTCTCTGCTAGATTAAAGAGCCCTTTATGACTGGTATTTTCTCTCCATGGAGGTGCTTAATACCCTGTAATCAAGTCACCCTTGGTCTTCTCTTTGATAAGCTAAACAAATCCTGCCCATCCAATTTCTCACTGGAAGCAGTTCTTCCTCACCAGCTTTTAAACCACTTTGGTGGCAGTTTGCTTCCCGGTCTCCGATCTTTCAGCCTTGTCTAAGACCACATAATTCCCTCAGATGTGCGTGGTCTCACTCTATTAGTCCCGCTGGCACTGCAGAGAAACACAGCCCGTCAGTTCGTGCTAAGACGCTACAAAGGGCACTGCTTTCCCAAAGAGTACTGCAAAGCATCACCTCTGTTCCTGGTCCTTTGCTGTACAGCTGTAATAAGAAGGTTTTTATGAAAGGACCTGACTTACAAATGAGTCATTTAACTGTAAGATTTCCTGCATTTTTCCAGTGCAGCAGACTGTTCTTATCAGCCGTTAGGTTTCATTTTTTGCTCCTCTGATTCCTTTTCCCTTTCTGCTTTACTCTATTAGTTTCCCCCACATGCCAATGCTGTGTTTAGGTTTTCTAGAGAGGAGCTGGTGAAGATAGTCACTCTCCTGGGAGAGCTGTGGAACATCTCTTGAGGAGAGACTTTAGGAAGATCCTTGTGAGCATGAGTAGATGTGCCTCATCACTGGAGGAGAGCTTGGCAGCCACACCATGAGAAGGGATTACATGTATTAGTTAAAGTGTCTTGAGGTTTTACAAGCTGTGGCTCTCCAAGTGGTGCTTGGTGAGGAAGTACCCCATGATGTGCTGCACAATGTTCTGCTCTCACGTGTCCTTGTAAAACATGTCATTTTTTTCTAACTTAGTGCAACTCACGCTGATGATGTCTGCTCTGAGCCTAGCAGTGTTTGCACTCTTTATGGAAGAGGTTTGGGATAAATGTATCCACTTCATTTGGTAAACACACTCATCCTTGCGTGATGAGTTTTCTTCAACTCTCTTTATCTGTGAGAGCTGTAAAGTTAATTTTTTTTCTGGAGCAGTAAATCAAACAGGCTGTGCTTAAAGATTTAAGAAGGTCCTTCATTTGCCAATTCAAAATCTATTTACTGAAGCATCTTTAATGAGCAGGCAGCTGAACCACGTTCTCTATTTCTCTTATGTATGCAGTGGGGTAGAAGACCAGAGACAGTGCATTCAAAGGCTTCCAATGATGCTGAGTTTATATATCAATGAAAGATGTGTGGTTGTTCCCCTCCCTCTTTCAGAGGAAGTAGCTTTTTCATTACATAGCTCTAGACCTGTATTTTTCCATTCACGAGCTGCTATTGCTTTTCTCCTTCTGTTTCCAAAATGAAAAGAAAAAAAAAAAGAAAAATACAGATGGCTCTGGTGTTGTTTACCCCAGGAAACATTTTGAGCATTCAGTAATAAAACGGGAGGAAATCCTTCACTTCCTTTATGCCTCCTAGCAAGTAACCACATCAATATGAAGTGAGGATGTTTTTGGGTACTGACCTGGTGTCACTGATGAGAACACAGCCATAAATACTTTCAAGATGCAGTCTTGAATTGAGCTGGTAGATGAGGAAAAGCCACTTCTGTTTTGGAAAGGAATTCTTTCCTTCTGCAACCACTTTCTAAATTGCACTGACATTATGCAATTAACATACAAAAGCTTTTGTATCCGCAGGATTGTTTTTCATGTCAATAAACACATTCCTTTGCTTTTCAGTGCAATGTTTAGTAGTTCTCATTTCCCATAGTGAAAGAGAGACCTAGTATTTTATTTGTATTACACAAATTACATGGAAGACACAGAGCCTTATCTGATCGTAGTTATTAAATTAAGAATATTTGCATAAATCTTTTTTCCTAATTCTGTTTGCTGTTGGTAAACAGTACATTATCAAGGGTTAGCAAGTGTTTGGTTTCTAGCTGGATTTTTGTTTTCTCCATGTCTTTTTTGAAACTCTTTTGACAGGCAAGGGCTGCTTCTTCTAAGCTACCTGTCAAGTGTATGTGATGAAAGAAATGTTATTCAGGAATGTGGAGACCTGGTCTAACAGATCAGGAGATATTAGAAATATCTGAAATATCCATGTGACTTGTGTGCCTGGGAAAGGCAACTGTGGTCCATGGCTTGCTTTCTAGGCACTATGAGACCTAGGAAAGTGAAAAGGATGGGTCTGGTGGGAAACAAATACCTTAAATGCAAACTCAAGTACTGGAGTGGGGCAGCCTGTGCCTTGTATGAAGCCTGAGTTCTCTTCTCTCTCCAATGTGGAGCAGCATGGAGGAAGACGGAGCCTTTTCTTTCACAGTCTCTGATTTGATCTAAATCAAGACTGAAGAATGAAAGAGGTGAGGCTGCTGCTGTGGCTTTGAATGGCCCTTAGTACATGAGTTTATTAAACTCTTTTATTCCTCTTTGATCAGACAAAACTAGAACCTTTTTTTGTTTTAAGTCTAACTGGTGGGAGGGTACGGAGCCAGACATTTAACTCGAAAATGAGTTTATTGCAATAATGTTATTATGTTTTTTTAGCCAAGCATTTCTGTGAGTGGTGAAAGGGGATTATTGGGAAACTAGGATGAATGTGTGTTATGTCACTTTTGAATCATATCCTGTATGTGTGGAGCATGTGAGCCCCAGTTAAAGGACCCACCAGGCAGAGGGGTCTGTCTGTAGTGTCGGCACTACAGTAAGCATGGGAGCTGAGGGCTGTGGTGATGAAAGATTTCAGTGGGAAACTACAAAGCTGTATTAGAGGAAATGCTTTCAACATAGCTAAATAAAGATGTGTGGCATTTTATTTCTGCCTGCGTTAATACCTCTGAGTTCTTTTTGGCCAACTGATAGTCATTAGACAAAGCTATGTTGCTTTGCAATTTACTTATTGAAGGACTGTGACTTAAGTGTTAACAGAACAGTATTTTCCCTTGTATGTAACTTACAATTTGTTGGATGTGCATTCAGCCCCTGCCATGGCTTGAGCTCCCAGAGAGGTGTGCCACTGCTTTCCAGGCACTTACAGCCTTCAGCCTCCTGTTGAGCACAGCCAGGTGCAAAGCGTTTACACAACTGTTGCAGTGTCCTTTTCTCTTGCATCCACACTTAGCAAGGAAATGAAATAGTAGATCACTATGGCATCAATAAAACGTGCTATCAGCAAGATGTGTAAACTGCCTGCAAGCTGAATTCCACTTAGAGGTGTCAGTATGCTTTTTTTTCTTCCCCCAAAATCAGTTTCTGTGATTGATTGTATTTGTGTTACAGAATCTTGTTTCCGTTTCTGGATTTTTTTTTTTTAATGAAATTTATGAAAGTGAGAGATATTAAACCAGCAGATTTGGTGGAATGGTTTTCAGATAGAAGCAATAGGATTGGAAAAGATTTCCTGTGTTTATCTTTAGGTCCTAATGTTTGCACTAGGGAAGATTTCAGACCTTGTTACTCATAGGAAAGAATTTTGGTATATTTGTATGAATACACTAAAATATTTCCCATGAAAACTACGTGAACAACTTTTTCCAAGCTGTAGTGACTTTGGTTGCCCTAAAGATGTGATCTTTGTACACAAGTTCTGGTGCAGTCACCATAAGATGTGTGTCCTGTTCCTCTGGGATGGTGCCATGACAGTGTGAGGATCAAAGCCAGCACTCAGTGTGGGAGCAGCAGGGAGCTGGGGAGGCATTGCCTCACAGTGTAAGTAGGGCTCAATTACTCATTCAGATTTGTTTTCCACTTGGCGTCAGAAGTGATTCTCTCAGATGTCGTCACTGTAGTAGGGACATATTTTCTTCTTTGTTGGTGAAGCAGAGGCACGTGCCTCCCCACTGACTTTTCTGATGAGAGAAGAAAGGACAGTGACTGAAAATCAAGTCCCTTTCATTCAGATACCTAGAATATGGGTTAAATGCTGTGTGTTAGGTAGCATGAACAGAGATAAGGGTTATTAAGATGATGTTTAATGAGTAGTACTTGTGCTCTTGCTCCTTCTGTGCTGAACCTCCTTGAGGCTCCTCTGGCCTTGGGCTTGTGCTGACTGTGTTCAGCTCCAGATCTGTGTTTGTGACAAGAAGTCATGTGTCTCCCAGGTGACATCTCAGTCATTTCTGTATTTAAGTAGATCATCAGTTTCTTTCACTGAGCTTCTGTTTTCAGAAAAATAACAGGAGGCTCTTAGAAGAGCTGGCTGATAAGATTTGTGTGCTTGTGTATCGAGTACTTATTTATTTTACTTCTAGCTATAAACAGTTTAATGTTTTTGAATTACTGCTCAGTCTCATTTGGTTTAGTTGTGACCTTGAGCCATACGTTTCCAGGACTCTTGCTAATGGACCTTTTAAATGACAGCTATAAAATACATCAGGCCCTTTGATAAGAGGACCGCTGCTACACCGTGTATTATTTTAATGTTATTCTACAAAATAACCATTATAAGATCGTTATTATTTTTTAACTCTGGTTTTATTTTGTCGCACCAACGTTACAACAATCTACATTTAAAATATTTCCTCATTTGTGCAAAGCACATTTCTCTGCCAGGGGTAATGAAATGACCAAGCAGTGACCCTCATTTTTATGTTTCTCCTACTGTGAAGAGGAATTGAAGATGAAATGTAGAAGCTAATAGCTGTGCAGCCCTAGTGAATCTAGCAAATCTAAAGAGCCCAGCCATGGGATACATTTAAATATTAAAGCAGTTCTTATGTGCTCTAAACAATATTTGATGCAGCTCTCAGTATGCTTTAAGCTGGCTAAATGGTTATTGTGTTATGTGTCCTAGCTGTAAAACTGTCTGGCTCTTTTGTGGTCAGGATGCCTTTCCCCAGCGCAATTTAGATTCTACATGGATAAACATAAAGTACCAATCTCCAAAATGGATCTTGTACAGATTCATGCTGCATGGGGCCATTCACTTTTATTTAATACATTCTTTCTGATGTGTATCATGTGACAATTGCCTATAGGGTAGGGAGGGTGCTGAGATTTTTGTTTTTGAGGTTGTTTTTTTTTTGAGGGGAAAAAGGAGGAACTTGGCACAGCTCAATCCTGTAAGGAGAGCAGTATCTGGCACTGTGATTCTCCCTTACCTTTGTCTGACTGCAGTGGGAGTTGGCTTTGGGCACAGATGAGATGTCCTCTTGCTGGCCTCATGGCTGAGAACCAGAAAAATGCATTTTTTTTGTTTGGGTTTCTCTGTTTTCTGTGATTCCTGATGTTTGTTTCAAAGAAATGTTTTGTATGGGGGATACTCAGGGCTCACAAAGGTTCAGACTTGTGTTTTTTGCAGATTTTCTGTCAGGGTTCTCTGTTGTCAGTTAATGACTTAGCTCAGATAGCGTCATCTCCTGGAGTGGACAGGAATCATTTCTTGCATCCTGTGGATGTGTGGAAAACCCTTTGCTGCTGCTCTCTCACACACAGATGTGATTGAAATAAGCCAGTGTGAGAAGGATGCATGCAGAACCTTATCACTCTGCTTCTCTGGGAAAGTAGGCTAAATATAGAAAATACTTTTTTCTCCCTTCCACCCCCAACCCCTCTACAAATCATTCCAATGAAAAACTTACCAGCCTCTCTCCTTTCTGTCCTACCCCTGAAGGAAATTGCAATGCACCATACAGAGTGGCTGTGGTCTTGCCAAGGGGACAGAACAGGTATTAACCTCTGCAAATGGGGATTCTGAATTATCCTGAAGACTGAGCTGAAATTACTTCAGTGATCTTTCTGTTAATCCCCAGCGGACAGCGATCCATATTGTAAACCCTTCACATGTAATTTGACTCAATTAGCAGATTTTGCTTCTGAGACCATCTTGTGATGGGAAGGGAAAGCTGAAATGGTACCTGTGGTTGGGAACCAGCCCTGTGGGGAAGCTGACTTTGTCCAGCCCACCCGAGGCTGGGCCTGTGCTGATTAAAGAAAGTCTAGTTCATCTGCTGCCAAAGGGAACATTTCCTTGCTTATATTCCAAATGTAAATCAGAACATTGCATACAACCCCAGTATAGGTTTCTTCTGGACTCTGAGTTACATTTGGTCTATCTTGTTTTTCTTAAAGCAATTTCCTGATCCTTACCATCGACCTTCCTATTAGTAAGTTGAATGATCTTTGTCAGTATGACTCTTTTATGATCTTGCTAATGAACTTTCCATTTTATGCTTCTTGTCTGATTAGTAATGCCAGAGATTTAACCAAGCAGAGATAATTCATTAGTCTGAGCTGTAGCTCTGAGGGCACGGTGTCACACCCTCCCTTCCTGCTCCTCTTGCTCCATTAGTTGCTCTGTGCTCTGACATCTCCTCCATTTCATCTTTTTTCTAAGGGGAAAATGCAGAAGTCTTTTGCCTAATGCATGTATTGGTCTCTCTTGACTCACTGACAGTGACGTTCATTGGATCGTTTTGGAAATTCTTAGGCATTTTTTTGTTCGTTTAAAGAAGTTCCATGCAAACCAGCAGCATATTGTACCAATTCTGTGTGTTGGAAACTGGGTTCTGCTAGGTAGGCTGGTGAGTGGGCAGCAACTGATCTGGGGATCAAAACCATGGGAAGGTCTCCTTTCCACTGTTTGATGGGATGAAACTGGGTACAAGAGGGCTGGGAGGAACAAGGAGAGGCTCACTGAAAAAGCACTGCAGGAAGAGGTATACTGCACAGTGACTATGTGACTATGGCTGCTTGAAGGGCATGGGTCATACCACTCACATATACTCATATGCATCAGATTACTTTTTCATGATAGAGCAAAGGAAGACTTCTTTAGTGCCACTCACAAGAAATATGTCTCCCACTGCAAAGCAGCTGGCTTAAGCTTCTGGAAGATGTGGGAAAGAGATTGATGCCTGGTACCTTTGTCACCTAGGCTTCTCTATAGGAACAGAAGCAGAGATGGAGTTTGTACCAGCTGGGCCAGGAAGGCTGCAGTCAGCACAAGTGAGACCTTTCAGGGAGCAAGAATAGATATGAGTGAGCATGGGAGTCCTGTGTATTAGGATCTGCAACGGCCAGATGAAATTTTGTTATTATAGTACCTTTATTTGGACCTCTTTATTAGCTTTTGCACAATTTCATAATCACTGAAAGTTGCATAGGGTTTGTTAGTTAGTTTGTTATGTAGTACCAAAATGTTTCAGTGATGATTTTAAAATTATTTCCTCATGAATAGTGGGTGTAAACCTGTATTCCTTGTCTACTCATAATTGCTACTGTTAGTCTATCGGTGACATGGTCAGCTCAGCAGCAGAGATATGGGAGATGCTGTGCAGAATCCCCTTTGTTTATAGCTCCACAGAAGTCATACCTCTTGCAGAATGGACACTGTAATAATTGTCTCCTGCTTTGGGTTTTCCTTCTCATGTACAACGTGCAGATACTAAAGGAACATGCCAGACAGAACATGTCAGAATATTTGTGATTATTTTCCAGCTACCTAACACGTGCCCTTCTCATGTTTACTGCTGATGCTACAGAGGGTAGGCAAGATCTAATTAAAGACAAGGAGGCCTGGATCTGCATATGTTGCATGTGTATGGGGATTGTCTGGCTTGAAGGAGTAATAATTGGCTACAGGGCCTTTCACCTCTGTGGCATGGCTTTGAATACAGATCAGCATAGGCAGTGACTTCTAATGTCATTACCATGTGACAGCTGTTTTCCATGTGAAATTAGCTGGTAGTCTTAGTGCTGTTTCTATAGGAAGCCAATACCAATAATTACCACATCAAATGGTGCTTTTAGCACCCTTTAAAAATAGATACAATTTAATGTATTTAGTTTAATGGATATGCTTCAAGTGTACATACTGGTAATGCTGAAATCAATAGAACTCCACTTAGTTCCACAGTCAATTTTGTATATGAATACATGCTGGAGGTGAGTATAGTAAGATACAATAGTAACATCTAGCTGACAATTTCATAGCTCTCTGATACTCCTTTTGGGGTAAGCTCATAACACATTTGGGGTTAGACTGTGTGACTGTGACCTAAACACACCAAAATCACAGTGGAGGAGAAGCATCAGCAGAAAAGGTCAGGATAGTTCAGGGAAAAGTCCTTGATAAATGACTCCTATTTCTGTAGTGAGAGCTGTAAGAAGAGATATCTCTTATTAGACCAGCTCATGGAGCTGAATGAGACAGATAAGCTTTTGGGCACATGGGCTCTTTTATTTTTCCATTTTTTCCCCCTTTTCTTTTTGTGCCAACCCTAGATTACATCAGCAGCTCAGCTCAATAAGAGCTTTTGCACTTTGCCAGCTGTAACTGCTGTGTCTCAAGAGGTATGGTACATGCCTTTCTGATTTATGCCATCCAAAGTAGTGGCTGTGGTCTGACACTTAAATCGAATTTTGCTACTTGCTCTGTGGGGAAGGAAAAAAACCCCATGAGAGGTACCATGGAAAAAAGCTGTAGTTGAAGGTTGACCTTAAGTTTCATACTTTATTTCTCTGTAGCCTTTCAGAGTTTTGTTCTCCATTGCAACATTAACAGTAGCATTAGTACAGCTGTGATCTGTTGCCTCATTCCCTGACCTGAGTGGGAAGCTAAAGATGAGGCTGGGAGTTTTAACTGGGTGTGTAAGTGCTGGGGAACAAACAATGGTCATCAAAGCTGAAACCTTCTGTGGAAATGTGTATTTAAAAAAAGGACTTTTGCTGCATGTCCCTCCAGGACTAGATGGACAAACTTCTCTGTCAGAAGAGCCCATGATTTTGTGGATCACTGGGAGGGTGGAAAACTGGAGCCTGCCTTACTGCTCTTCCTTGCTTGGTGTCAAGCATTTCTGCAAGGAATAGTGACTACTTACTGAGAAAGATGCTGCCTTACCTCACTCCGAGGGATGGAAAGAAATATTTGACTTGATGCTTTTCACAATGTGGAATTTTTTGTCTTGCAGCAATTCCTTTTCAAAGTGATGAAGGGAAATGTTCTCAGTGTGATTGTTCCTCACTTATGGTCTCTGATTCTGTAGGTTTGCATGTCTTACTTCTAAAAAAATAATCTTGTAGTAACTACATACTCATGCACTATTATGATAATTTACCTCAGGGCAAAAGTGATTAAAAACCCTATAATTCTGCAGTCCCCTGTAATACATGAAGCTCCTCCTACTAGGTAATGAAACCATTATTCACTAACAAATTAAACATGCGAGAGTGTGAAGGTCTTTTATAAACAGACAGGCTGCTATCTGCTAGGGAAGAGAGCCTCCAGGCTATCACAGAGCAGTGTAATTTGCATGAAGTGAAGGTTTATCCTGGGAAGGCACGGTAATAGAGATATTGCAATCTTTCATTACACCAATGGGAAGAGTGATTTCTCAGATCCATCTTCTATGAGGGGTTCCACAGACTTGTTCTGGAGTAGGTTAGAGGGGCATCTGTCAGGAGCAAGGTAGCTGAATTATATGGACTTCCTTGGGCAATGTTCTCCCAAGGTCTGCCCAGGACCTCACTTCTATAATTCTTTGTTATGTTTCCATTCTTCACACTACCACTGTGACCACTGTGCTGCTGTGCCTCTGAACCTTTTATCCTTTATGAAGCCTTGTTGTCAGGGACCTCAAAAGCAAGGTATCCAGGAGATGTAATAGGTTGAGAGATAGCTATAGTGTTGATTTGGACTTCAGAATGTCTAATTTACAGGTGGAGCCTGTGCAGAGTTCGTGAATAGGGGGGTGGTAGACATATAGCAACCAGGACTGGAAAAAATGTCTTGTGTAGGGGAGAGTTTAGTGACAAGAATGGGGAAAAAGAAACTTGGACATGCAGAAACACAATGTCCCAGTGGGATGGTGGCCTTGTTCATTACTGCATCATGCAAGAAGCAGTCAGTCCTACTCCAGATGTGTTTTATACCCTCACCAGACTTCTTTCTGAGTAAAAAGCAACTCCCTTACAAATGGCCTTTCATCAGCCCTGGGGTCATATCAGAAACAATCATCAATGTATTGCTGATGTGGCCAACATATCTTGTGAACCCTTTGACCCTAGCAGGCAGCAGGATTTCTTCATGTGGAGCTCCAATACAGAAGTTATTAGTATTAGTGAAAGAGCTCTTGACCTGCTTGGCATTCATGGTTAGGTGTTTACGGACACCTTTGTCTAACATTCCTATTGTGTCTGGCAGCTTGAATCTCATCCCTGTCATGGTTTTGTAATTTTGCTATCAGTATCAGTATTCCACATCATAACATCATGTAAAGTATGGATACTTCTATTGAATGTGCAGTCCACAGAAGAAGACTACATATCCCAGAGAACAACAGGGTTAATGATAAGTCACGGGACCAGGACGCTGTATAATCTCGTTCCCAGGCTGGAGTGCCCTTCTTCTTCTCTCGAACTTCTCGGAGAGTGGGAAGCGTTCCAGCCGTGTCGCCTAGAGTTCACAGTAGGCCTCTCGGTTTTCGGGGACTCTCTCTCTCTCTCTGTTTCGTTCAATTTGTTAGCCTCAATTATATTATATTGTGTTATCTTGTATTTCGGTATCATATTTAGTAAAATAAGTTTTTCCTCCTTAGATTGTCGCTGTTTTATCCCACTCCCTTTTTCCCCCTCCTTTCCGGGCCCCGGGAGGGGGGGCCCACGGGGTGGCTTCCCCTGTCACGGGCATAGGTAAATCTAAGTAACCCGTGACAATCCCGATATTTCACAGGCACTGTGGAAAAGTGTTCTGCTACAGCCTTTCAGCATAGCAGGAATCCAGCAGAGCCACAATCCCCTCTAGCTACAAGCCATCACCTATTGGGTGTTGCTCAGTTTGCTCACATTCACTTATTTATAGTGTTGTCTTGGCTCGTTGCTCTGCTGGGGGACAAGAACAGATCAACTGCAGTTGACTTCGAAGGAATAATTTTTTTGAGACCTCGCCCTCATGCTTCCATTGACTGGGTTAAGCATCTCCTCTAGGAATGGAACAGTTTCCAAACTACTCTTGATCCAATATGCTCTCCCTGGAGGTTGTAATGATAGATTTCGAAGGTCCTGAACAGTCCTTAGCTGTTAAGGAGAGGATGACAAATGATAGAAGCAGGTGCTCTTGTGAAGAAGTCTCTTATTCATGAATATCTTTAAAAACTTGAAATAATATTTAAATAGTCATAAGCATTAATCTGATTGTAGTACCTTTTAAAAAAAAATTCTAGTTTGCTTTTGGACTGAAGCATGAATGAATGTTGAATGCAGTTGAACAGCAAATTCAGTCATTTATAGAGTAATGGTGCACATAAATGCCCTGTGGCTCTCCAGTTCTACTTCAGACCCCATGGACATCTAGGTGCCATCTGAGCACTGAGTGGGTAAATGTAGGTTGGTGTTTTGCATAAGTTTGAGACTCTGTTCTGGTCTTTGCAATAGCAACTGGCCGCATTGTGTTTGATTTCTGCTGCTTGCCTGATGCCAGCTGCATCACTGATTGACAGCACTGTTAAGCAGCTGGGAATAGAAAGCTATCTCCAACTGTTTTGTCAGCCTTGCAGAAGTGGTGGGATGCGCATAGGTAGGAACAATGACTGTGGCAGTCTCCAGTGAACAGTATCTTTGTTTCTAGTCTGGAGGCTCTTTGAGCTGTCCGGCATCTCACAGAGCTGGTTACATTGCAGGGGAAAAAATAGGTGGATGCTTGTCTGAGCTGTGGGGCTGAAAGCTTACCTACAAACTAACGGTGCTTCAGCTGCCTGACTCTTTGTAGCAGGTGTTTACTTTAGGAAGGTGATTGTGTCAGCTTGAATTCGAAAGTGTTCTGACTCGTGTTAGTTTAGGAACAATTCATTTAATATGATCTCATGATTAATTTTTCTTGCCTGATTGAAATTTTCCATCGTTATGATGGGGCAGCCAAACCCCAGTTCTGTTACAGGCATGGGGTGATACAATGAGTTGGTCGCTCATTGCTTCCACCCCCCACACCCTCCCCAGTGCATTCCTGGGTGAGACTGATGGTGACCAGACAGCTGAATTCTGTATGAATGTACGAGACTGATACAGGCACTGTTACCTCAAAGTCCATATCTGACTTCCACCTCCAGGAGCTGCATCTCTTCCAGATCCCATAGAGCAGGCCAGGAAGGTCCACTACTGAAGGTGGAAGTGCTGAAGTTTCAAGGGCTTTAGTTGTTTGAGCCTTGTTAACCAGAGTATCATCAGATCTCTTCTTAGAGAGAGAATAGGCTGCCAGGAGAGAGGTGTGGAATATTTCATACCCCAGCTTGGGTAAACATTAGCTTCTGTGGGAGTAGCTTTTTTTCTGGATTTGTTATGCTTGGTTTGTCTTGCTGGCTTTAAATATTTGTACAAGTGACTAGAGCTATGCAAACTGTGCCTGGAGGAAATGTGAAACAGAGGACAAGAATTAGCTGGAGGTACCAACATTTATCAGTGTCCTAACTAAAAATATTATGATGGGAACTGAAGAAATGTGGGAGAAGCTTGAGGAAGAAATTACTTTTCTCTGACCTGGGGAGGCAAGTGTCCAGGGAATGTATTAGTCTGACAAAGAAGCTAGAGGTGAACGTCTATGTTTAAATAGGCTTATAATTTACAGTGGCTTTCAAAGCACTCAATTATTTGTGTTTAGACAAACCAGTAGGTAAAGTGCTTGTGAAGTTACTGATCAGGCATGTTGGCTTCTGCTGCTGTTCTTACTGTCAATATTTACCTTGATTTTTCTTTTTTTTGAGGGGTACAGATTTATAAAATCCATGGTAGAATCTGAACAGTTGTGCTGACATGGCCAATGCAATCTCTGTCCCATAACCCAGCCCTGAGTGGTGTTACAAGTGCTCATTGCCATTCACACAAAGCATCACAGTTTAAAACCACTTCTGCATTGGACAAGTTAGGGCAATTTTTCAGGGATTAACCTAAGATTGAGGTGTGCCACCCTACCAAACACAAAGCTCCCTATCATATGTACCAAATCACAGGGTTGTATTTGTAAGTTTTCATGCAGATGTATGAAACAAGTAGACACCTTTTAAATTAATGGATTCCTTCCTGTCAGCTGCTGCAATGGAAGGCAATGCTTATTGAAGAGAAATATAATATTGCTAAATTGAGTACCCTGAAAAGCAGAGACCTCTCAATGTGCATGAAATGGTGGTGGTAGTGGTGGGGGGTTGTAGGCTAGAATGAAAGTATCCCATGCCCTGTATTTGGGGAGTTGTACTAGATGACCCCTAAAGTTCTTTTTTAGATCAAACAACTCTATGATTCTACCCATCACTACTGTTGCACCAGAGGCTCTTCTCTAAATTTTCTTTCAGTTCTAAAGAGGGAAGATAACAGTCAACTGGGTGCTGTTCAAGGGTGCTTCAGAAATTACATTCTGTTTTGGTCCTAGTTCCTTAGGCTGTCAGTTCTGCCATCTAAATCTCTATTTTGATCTTACTCCTGGTATTGGTTGTGTGGTTGTCTCCAGAGTGTTTGCTGATTACTTTGATTACAGGTGGACTGAAATCTCACTCAGCAGTCGGAAGCATTTCCTATTGCTTCATGAATGCTTAAAGGGATTAAAGTTAAAATATGCTGCCAAGTAAAGAAAGACTTAGCAGCCTGCCACCCCCTTGCAGCAGCGTGTGGATCTTTGAGCTCCGAGGGGAACCTCAGCTCACGCCTACAGCTCCCCAAAGCATTCAGTTGTAAACTGCTGCAGACGCTTCTGTGAACTGACAAAAGCAGGTCCTGCTGATACTTGCAGTGTATGAAAGCAAGAGGTTTTCCACCTCTGTTCTTGCAAAGCAGAATGTCTTCTGCAGCCTCACTGTTTCAATCAATGTGCTGGGCTTTATTCACTGGCATATGTGTAAATACTCCTCCAAGGGAAATGTAGGTTTCAGAAGACAGCGCTCAACAAAAAGAGCAATGTCTTTTGTCTCTCTCTTCCAAATGAATTTGTGAGCATAAGGAAAAGATGCCTTCAGGAGGTTTAAAAATAGTTCTCATAGCTGGAATTGTTTGTCCATATTCTTACATAAGGTTATCTTCTCTTCCATGCTTTAAAAAAGTGCAACTGGAGTAAAACAGCAGAAGCAGCAAGTGTTACCTGAGAACAATTGAACATGATAGCATTGCTATCTAGCAGCATTTGAAAATGGTATCTTGGTATTTCCTGATCTTTTTAAAGCTGCTTGTTCTGGCAAATGGTTTGCTCGAGATGAGTGCCGTAGTTATGATTAGAGTATAATTGGCATTATTCCACAGTTTTCCCTTTCATACAGCACATCATGCTAATCGCACCGTATTCCATCTTTCAATAAAAGGTCAGCAGTGCACTGTTTGTGCAGAATGTGCAATTTAAACTTCATGTCTGTCATTAGAGAGAATCTAGGTTTGCTGTATCAAGTGGGGTTGTCATAGAAACTAGACCCGAGATCTCTGTTTACAGCCTTTGGAGAATAAACACTTTGCATTTGTTCGCCTGTTTTTTTCTTTTCCAGTGAAACAATTAAATAAGGTTTGAAAACAAAACCATAATGGCCCAGAGAGGAATGTAATTCATCAAAAATCAATATGTGTTATGCACCTGGTAAACTCCAAGCATTCAAGTAGATGACTGACAGCAATAGAGAAGTATTTCCCAGGGGGAGAAAGGGAGTAACTGATAGTGTATCATAATGCCTTGAGCAGAATTAATTTAAATCTGCTAATAAGTTTAGTTTCAGGAATTACAGTGCTGAGGAATATTTAAGTTTTGCTTGATGTCAGGTAATGCTTTCATTTTGTGCTGGCACTGTGGATGTTTTTCATAGCAATGGGAGTTATTTTAGGGTGTGGAGTGTAACATTCCATATCTTAGTGTCATAATGAAACTTTTCCTTGTGGATTATATCAAGGTTTATGGGCATTCTAAAAATATCTCTGGTATCTGCAGCTTCATTAGTGAGCCAAAGGGCTTCAGCTTCAAACTTAACACCAGGACTTGAGCTCGCTCTTTTTGTGATGTGCTGTTAACTTGTAGAGCTCACCTATGTCATGCAGTGGTATTTAGTAATGTTTCAGAAAGGGATTAGAGAAATATGTGGATGAAGATGGCTTTTATTGTTGTAGTCTTTTCTCCTTGGAGCATAATCTTATTTCCAGCTGGGTGTTCATGTAGGGATTTTGTCAATGACATAGTATTGCTCTGCTGATAAGATGAATCATGCAGATTGTGCCTTCTGAAGCATCTGAATAATGCCTGATGTCTACATGAGCAGTCTCTTTAAAAATATAGATGAACGTTTTTCCTCCTCCTTGGCTAAAAAGGTGCCTCTCAAACAGGGGGCCGTGGCCAGCTTCTGAGAACAAGGTGGAGTAGGAAAATTAGGCTAATATGGAAAGCTGGCAAACCCACAGCTAAGACAAACTGAAGGGAAAAGATTTTGCTTCTGTGTCAAAGCAAACGCTTCTCTTTGCACAAATGTCACCTGGGTTCTTCCAGGTGGGAGGTATCCATGCTCTTCTTCTGTAGAACAAGACTGTGAAACCTGTTGCTTTCAGCGCTGTTTGCTGCAATGAACTTGTCTGCATGTTTGCCAGTGGTGAATGTAGTCTGATAGTTCTCAAGGGCTGTTCCTGATGTCTCATTCTCCTTGGAAATGAAGAGACAGCTCTGCAAAGAGTCACCTTCACTGTTATGAATGTGGCCTTTTAAGGGGTATAGATTACCCACTGTTCAAGCCCTGGAACGGCAACAGCAGTGAATACAGGTTGATGGTTCTGGTGTTTGTAAGGCTTCAACTGTGAGCAAAGCCCTTGTGTTTTTGGTGTATGTGCTTTCTGACCAATACAAAGGTGTTCATGTAGTTCTGTAAACACTGCTTCTCTACCTTTCCAGAGCAGAAAAATCTTCCTATGCTTGATGTGTTTGCTCAGCAGCACAAACTTCCCTTCTAATTATCTGCTCTATTTGTGGTTCTTGACCTCAGCTGCAGCAGTAACAGAAGGCCTGTGAATCAAGCCCTACCTTGTTGAATTGCCTTTGGGACAATCTTTATGATACAATATAATGTGATCCTGCCTTAAGATGTGCCTTGAAAAGCGCTACCGGTTATGCCTGTGCTGATGCTGGGATTCACAGCCTTGCACTTGAGTGACTGGCATTGCATGGGTTAAAAGAATTGAGGAACTCATTACCCATAATAAGTTGTTTATTCTGGTTTTAAGCTTCCCTCAGAAAAACTTCTGAGCCTGTAACTATGCCATGTAAGCACAAGGGCTTCAAGTCCACGGACACCTTCAAACTGAGAAACAATAGCAATGACATGGGCTCACAGTGTCTTCACTTGACTGAGCAGCCTGAAAGGCTTGGGAATACCCTGGGGACATCTGCCAGTGCCTGCTGGCTTGGAGCTAAGCTGTCAGTGAGCAGAATGTGTGTAGTCCTAAAGCTGTGAATGGGGAAGTTTCCCTTCCTTTTCTTGTGTTGGTTTTTAATGTATTCTGCTTGTAACACTTTAATTTCAGCGTGTCACAAAAGCTTAGGTTGATGGGCATGTGGCAAACAATTCTGTTGAGGTGGGAAACATTTCTCCAAAAGGAATTGCCCTGCAGCTCTTGACTGCTCTTCCCTCCAGCCTTGCCTCATCTTGTATTGCAGCACAAGGGGAGCAATCTATCAGTTGAGCCAGCTGAGGAGCAGAACAAGTAGATCTGCAGAGAGCTGAGCATGGTGTACCCCAATAACCACGGGCATGGGACACACTTCTCCAGGTCTTTTGAGAAGGCCAAGGGATCTTCTAAGGGATTCTATTACTTACCTTCTTGATTTAAAAAAAAAACAACAACATTTTATCATGGGGGCAGCCTGAATCTTAGCCAGTGTTCTTGTGCTAGCAGTATCAGTTTTCACTTCCCATCCTGCTGCTGCTTCAGGTCACTGTTGTACATGGAAACATTGATGGAGCAACCAAAACTTTTTGAATCCTCTGCTTGAACTTTTTGTTATGGATGGACTCTGTCTCCATTGGAAGATGAGAAAGAAAGAGCAGGACTGGGCTGGTTTGGCTGGGTGTGCTGCTTGGAGTAGATCAGCACTGTATGAAGCACTGGCTGTGAAGGTCAAGGCTGTGGCTGTTGCATCTTGGTGACAGAGCTTAATTACCTTTAGCATCCAAATCTTCTCAAAGGACTACGATGCCTGTGACAATGGGATGATTAGCTATTCTGTGAGGAACCAAGGTTAATCCATAGAGACCATATGCTCACACATGACAATGTGTTATTTGTCACGTTCACTGCGTCCGCTCTTCTGTGATCTCCCGTTCTTCATCTGTCTCTCCCTGTGCTTACTGGGGATGGATGGCTTTCTTTTTATATTTCACAACATAAACTACCCCTGCCTCTCCTCCAATGGATGCTGTGGGGAAAATAAAAGTAAAAACTCAGCACCTACTGTTTACTTCCCCTAGTTCTTTAGTATTTGATTCACTTGCTCCAAAGCGCAATAAGATTATTTGGATCCTGTTTTACAATGTCTTTAACTTTGCTGACAGCAAATGGCCCATCCTGAATACCTGAGCTGAAGCTCGCTTTGATGGGATTGAAGACAGAAAGTGAAGAGGCAGCTGGAAATTATGATGCTTTTGTCAGTGCAGAGAAAAAATGTCTCTGCAAATGTGGCAAGACTAGGATATAACACTACAGTTGCTGTTGCCTGCCTCAGACCCAAAGGTTTTTCTGGGTTTTAATTTCTGATTCTCTTTATTTTTTTCCATGTTTTGAATTTAAAGAACCAATACATGCAGAGATGTTTAGTCTGTCATAAGGATTCTTCTTTAAGATAATTCAGAACAATCAGTGCTTGGCAAAAACTGGCAGCTATGAGCAGAGCTCAACTGCAGAGCTCAGCAGTTAATAGTTCAGTCCCCAGCTTGGGCCAGTGGATTTTTTACAGTCAGTGCTGGCAGAAGGTGATGAGGAGAAGAGGGCAGAGGCTGCTGCTTATATTTTAATTTCTTATTTACTATCAGGCAGCACCATACGGAGCAGACTGGAGTATATAGAGGAAAGAGGGATGGATGGCATTTTTTCCCTCGAGCTTCTTATAGAAGTCAGGGAAAGTGAATTCTCTGCAGGTAGCTTGAGCCTTACCAGGAAGACTGCTAATGGTGATGAGGATGTTTTTCTTAATCAAATGTGTAGGCTCTTGGATTTTTTTGTTGTGGTTCTTAATTTGAGTGGGATTGATTTATGCCACTCTAATATTTTTTTGTAATGTCAGTGCTTTCTCTTCTTACAGTGCTCAGAAGCATTCTAGGCAGTTGTCACAACCAAATATTACTTATCTGGGTACGCTGTTGGATGCCCAGAAGTCTGAGTGCCTCTAAAGGAAACACTGCTGCTTTGACTGATTGTGCAATGACACTTTTCCTGCCAGCTGCATCTCATAATTTGACTGCCAGCAGACCTGTGGTGAATAGAGATGTTTTCCTTTGCTTGGCTGATTCTATTCTGACATCTCTTCCACAGGTTGCATCACCTTTCTTCCAGTGATCACTCAAAGGCAAAAGCTTTACATATGCTTAAAAGCCAAGGCCTTTGAAAATGGGGAGAGAAGGGACAAGTCTGCCAGGAAAGTGATGCTCTCCTTCAGGAGCATCTCATGGTGTAACTTATGTACAGAGGATGCTTGAGGTCTGGTGTGAGCCAGAAATGAGATTTAACATTGTATTCATTCAAGTGCAGGACTCAGGGCTCCTCCATCTCCCAGTGTCTGTGCTGGTTGAATGCCTCCCCAGCTCTGTGAGATGAAGCAGCCATGCCAGCATTAGCTCCCATCCAGTCTCACACATCCTCAGCTCAGCATACTGCAAATTTAAATGTTATAGAAAGCATTATTTGCCAGCTCCTCCTTTAATAGGGATTAGTCTATTTTCTATTTTATTCCTTGTGTTTAGGTCATGGTTTCATTGCTGTATGGCTGTGGTTTCAGGACTCCAGCTCTTAATTACATTTTAGGACTACTCATCCAGAATGGATTTGCAATGCAGTTAGAAGAGTGAAGTCAATAAATCTCTGAGTTGAGGGTAACTCAGAAATACCCTCAGTCTTCTTATATGTGCCTGGTATTCTCTCCCTTGACAAAAGATAGGCACACACAGACACAACACTTGTTTTGGTACAGTTTTGAAATAAAGAGACCTGATTTCCAACAACTCATCTTCCTTTAGAAGTTTCATCTTCATCTGTCCTTGTGATCATGAAAATGTTTTCCACAAAGGTGGATAGATGTTTAGAAACAGGTCAGTGTATGCTGGGGATCCTGCCTATCCTAAGCATTTGGGTCCATTGAGCAGCTGCATCTACTAGTGGATGTTTGTGAAAGCTTTTGAAAGAGGGTGAGGTAGTGCTGTGATTGGTTTCATGCTTCTGCTACATCCACATGGCGTCTGTAAATTTGAAAGGAACTTGGAAAGCCCTCAGTGAGGGGTGGAGGAGTGTCTGGTGCTCCTCGTGGGTGTGGACTGGGGAAATGAGCCCAGAAAATATAGGAAGCAGAGTGGTGTGGCTCCAAACCTGCCCTGGGTGGTCCTGCAGTGCTTTCAGTAAGACACAGTCCTTCTCTGTTCTGTGGCTGGGACTCTCTCCAGCAGAGCCTGGCATGTGCCTTGATTGTAGGGACATGCTCAGGTATCACACACTGTGATACCTGACAGATACGTTTTTGAAGGTGAGGGAGAGCTGAGCTGAATCTCTCAGTATAAGCCAATGTAAATCTACTAAATACGCTGAGAAGTGTTTAACTTCATCTTTCAGACTTCCAAATTTGTACAGAAGGAAGACTTCCTTGGGCTTGTTGCTGGCTTCTCCTCACCCCAGGCATCAGGCACAGCTTGTGGCTGTAGGGAATGGATTGGGCGGGGGAGAAGAGGAGACTGAAATGAGGCCTCCAAGCAACTGGTGAGAAGATGACCTTGAACTGGAGGGGTCTTCATTCTATTTCTTATCTGAACTTTGCTAGATCAGGTCTGACTGCAAATGATTCTCTTCTGCTGGTTGCTCAATGACCTGTGTGAAATGCAGTTGACAGATTTAGCTGTGATGTTGCCAAGTCTTCAGGCTCCCTGTGAGTAACACATTTCTGGCCCCTGCTGTGCAGAGCCTCTCTCACTGCAGTGTGAGGGACTGCTTACTTACTTTCCATGATATTCTGGGGGAGGAATACTGTTTTCTACCCCACACATGATTCACAGCTGAGAGAAATATATTGCCACAAGATCATGGGCTAAGTTTAGGCTGTTGTTTGCTGCATGCATCTCATGAGACTGCTTTCATACAAGTTATATTAACCCTCATTCTTCATTAAGGATAGCACTGTAATTTTTACTGGCATTACTTTGAGCAGCTTGGTTATGAACCTGAATCTGCACATAGTGAAATTTCCCCTGAAATAGAACAGAAACTTGTGTGATTCTGTACTTCAGGCTCACCATTTGCTGGTGACTTCCCAGTGGTATCACCAGTGGGATGCACGTACAAGAGCAGTTCAGCCGTGACATTCTATCAGGTGTTATCAGACAGAGAGTGCAGTACTGCAATGGGACTCTGGGTATTGTGGCAGCATTAGCTTTAGTGCAGTGCTTTCCATGTTTCATGTGGAAGTATGCAAAGGCTGTCTTTAGGACAGGCTCTGTAGGAAATAGGTTTCTTTTGTGCCTCTGAACCTAAGCTTTGCTTGGATAGGATCTGAAAGGATCTGGAAAGTAAATTTTATTTTTGGAGGGCAAAAGGAAGCTTTCTGTTCAGTACAAGTTTTGGCTTGAAAACGAGGCATGAGGCGCATCTGGAGCATTGCAAAGGAGCCTCTGTGGTGTTCAGGGCTGACTTTCCCTCTGAGCTCCATTGGTTCAGTAATATCCCATTCAGGGGATATTTACCATAATACAAAGTGAATTTACATCTTATTTCCCATTCTTTCTTCCAGTGCTGCTATGTCATTCCCCTGAGACATGTACACAACCTCTGATGTGATCCAGTCACTCTGTTAGGCGGTGAGTCCTTGCTGTATTTTGCTACAGTCCAAGTAGGTTAGCATTTTCCCCAGTGGTTAGGCATTCTCTACAGCTAAGACATATGATATGAGCAAAAGCCTTATCAAGAGGTTCGCAAACTGCTTCCCTGCAAAGTGTGGGCACAGCTTGCTCTCTGTTCTGTGAGTGAACATGTAGTGCAGGTGGCAGACCGCTGAAGCAGTAGGACAGCAGGATACAGAGAGGTTAAGCATGTTGGCTTCACATCTTGAAAGGTCTCTGGATGTCAGAAAAAGTGGCTGTAGAGATATGTAGGTCCCAACGGGCAGACAGTGGAGTCCAACCCTATGGAGGGATGGAGCCCTGTGTTTGCCACCTTCTTTTTGATGATTTCTTCCTCTTCCTGGCAGTTGTCACAAAGCAAGCTGTATGGACAGCATTTATCCTCAGATGTTGCTATATTGACTGCTTAATTTAACAGTCACTTTGGCAGTCCCTCAGTGCCCAAAGCTGCCAAAAGAAACCTCTGTGTGGTGAGGGGAAAATGAGCAGGTCAAAAGCTTTATTAGCGTATTTGCCCATCAGTCGTGAATAGGGAGAAAGGGAAAGCCCTTTGCTTTCCTGGGGCTATGTAGCAGGTTTTTCTCCCTTGTATCCTTTGCTTTTGCCTCACCTTGGAGTTGTTTCTGTTGACCCCAGTGTAGCTGTCACACAAACATAAATTGGATGAGAGCTAATTAACTGTCAAAACCTAGGGCTAAAGACAATAAACCCCTGCTTCACCTCCTGGTGGGTTTTAGTATTTTCTCTTTGATGTGACAGCTTGTCCTCTGTTTCTCTTGCAAACAACTCACCATTGCAGAGGAAATGCAATACAGCAAGGCAATCACTTATTGCCAGTGACAGCAAATAAACATGAAAAATGAGCTTTGAAACGCTAAAGGACAATGATCAGAAAGGTTTCTTCTTTCATCCTAAATCATGATGTTTAGCACTCCGCTGTAGTATTATAAGTTATTTATAAATGTCTTGGCTTGTTTTTATACGAAGATAAATAACATTTTTAATCAGATGATAAATGTACATGCTTTGTTGGGGGCAGGGGGGTGCAAATGGAGGAAAACCTATCCCAGCCTCAGTGTGATGTGCAGATATTGGTAAGGTGCCTTCCATAAATGAAAATATTACTGCCTGGCATTTGCTTTTGGGCATGTATAAACCAGGCATTTTTATATCACAGGAAAGCTAATCAGAGTTTCTGATGGAACAATTTTTTATTTTTTTTTATATTTTATTTTATTTTTTTGGTCAGAAAAAAAGCAGTTTAATCAAAATCAGAATATCTTACTGGGAAGAACCAATAAGATGCACAGAGACTTTTCAACAGAGGAACACTTCACTTTGCTATGCTAAGATAAAATCCTTCTTTCAATGTTTGCTTGGATCCTTAACGTAAAATGTTGATATACTTGAAGAGGATTTGATTTCTTACATTGCTTCAATGCTCTGAAATGTTTAAATCTTATCTGTAT
This sequence comes from Coturnix japonica, assembly GCF_054131305.1. NCBI lineage: Eukaryota > Metazoa > Chordata > Aves > Galliformes > Phasianidae > Coturnix > Coturnix japonica. The sequence goes on along the minus strand of NC_140670.1, from coordinate 28,500,626 downwards.
AGATGGGTTCAAAATGGGAGTTTTTGGATTGTCATTTCATGAGAAAAATGTACATTTTTTTTTTGTTTTGGTTCTGAATCAGAGTAGAAACATGCCATGATGTCAGTTTATCATATGATAGAAACTATAGTGGGTTTTTCTTTACTCCACTCCAATTATAGCATTTGAATTTTGAAATTCAAAGGAGCAGGGAGGAGGAGGAGGCAGGAACAAGATGTGATAAAACCATGTTGCTGGTTTTTTTTTCCCTCCCAACATGTACATGCAAATCGGCTTCAGAAAACTCACCACTTTCCAGCGTTGGAACTGGAAACCTGGCAGGTTATTACTTCCATACTCTAGTGCAGGAACATTCCTTGCTGTACCCGCTGTGCTTGTATTTCATCTGGGAAAGCTCAGTCCGTGTGCCTGAATGCTGGGCTCTGGGTACAACCCCAATGGAGCAGTATTTCCTGGATTCTTACTTCAACTCAGGAAGTTTAGAGGTCCTTCCACTGGTGGAATATTGAGAAGGAATGGAAGCTGCTGTATTTTGTAGGCTCTGGAGTACACTGCTGTCTTTGGGGACTTGGGATTCCCCATGCTTGTGTCACCCATGGCTATGACAAAAAAACCCCACAACAAACAACCACCCTTAATATTGGAGATATGTATACAGTGTATGCATGGCTTTTGGGACTTGTTATAAGAAGCCCCTGGAAGAGGGAGAGCATCCCTGTGGCTCTGTAGGAAACCTAGCATGGATAGAGGAAGGAGGTTGAAGGGTTTAAGCAGGCTGTTGGATGAGGTTTGGTGGCAGAAGTTCTGTTTCAGGTAACTGCAATTGCTAGAAAACAGTCTTGTCCAGATTTTATTGGCTCTGCTGGCTCTTTTGAGGTGACTTGTTATCATACATGCATTAAATCTAGAGAGTAACTTTGACTCTCAAACTGAGAATAGTGATGTAGAGGGATGGGAACATGTGCAGAGGGGGTGGTAGTGTGGTAGTGGTGGTAAAGATGTGTCCCTGAGATTCCTTTAGCTATACTAAAGTTGTGTGAAGCTCTTCCCTGAGGGCAAATACTTGAGTTTACTTACGGTTCCCAAGTTGGAAAAATGCCTTTGTTTTGGAATTATTTCTCTTTTCTTTCCCACTTGTTTAAATAGCTGTGGCACTGCCTATTCTCTCCTGTTCCTTGCAGATGTTGGGGCTTGGAGTAGGGCCTGCTTTTGGCTTTGCTTCAGCTCAGCACTTGCCCAGCAGCTCCATATGAGAAGTATCTTGCCTCTGATGTCCTGGTGCAGCTTGCCTTATCTAGGTGGGGTGACCTGTTTTATTGGGTGACTTGCTTAGCTGTTTCTAGCCCCATTGAAATGTTTGTTATTTAAATCTGTCCTTTCTTTCTCTGGCCAGCTTTCATCTTGCCATTGATTGTTTCCTATTGAGAGCAATTAAGTAGGATGATCCTGTCCTTGGTTATCTACCAGTGAGTCATGTTTGTACTTAAAAATGAGAGCAGAATATTTCAATTGAGCATAACAAATAACAACAGAGTCTGACAAGCTTAGTCTTCTGCTCTTCCTTCCTCCTCACTGGCATCAGTAATATGAGGAGCCCAAGAGAGTGAGCTGCTGGGCAGGTTTTGCCTCTCCCCCATCCACAAAGCAGTCCTTCAGAGTCTAGTGTTGTGCTCTTGAGATTTGTGCTGAGTTTTGTCAGATTATCACAGATGATTCCATGACCTCAGCTTGTTCTCTACGTGTGTCATTGACACAACCAAAAAGAGCAGTAGTTCTCTTTCTGTTCGAGGTGCTCAGTCTGCTTGGCCCCCTGTATGTTCATATCCTGTCCCATCTCAGAGCTGTAGGAGATAGCAGCAGTGCATGGCTGATGGTCTGGCACATTGTGTTGTCCACGCTGCAGAGGGTTGGCATCAATCTTCTCCCCTTAATGCACTGATGAACACTGTACAGACTGGTGATGTGAGGCACTGAGGACTTAACAAACCCATCACAGAACACAGCACCAGTATGATTATCCAATGGCTTTGCTCATGACCTCAGTTCAAGACTTCTATTGCTCTTTGGGAAATTGCTCTTTTTGTCTCTGGTCAAACTCATCTCTGAACTGATCCTCTCAGCAATCTAAAGCTTAGCTTTCTGCACCATTTATTTGTTGTCTTTTCCCACTTAAATTGCTGGTTCTGGTGCCATATGGCTTTTTAATAGATGAGTAAGCCAGTGTATGTGGTGCAAATATTTCTTTACAAGTTAGCTAACAAATGCAGGAGTTGTTTCATCAGAATAAACTGAGTTTTCAAAGTGAGACTAGCAGGGAGAGGTCTAGCTAATTACTTCCTCAGTATCTTCACTGTAAAGCTTTCAAATGCCTGATATAGATATATATATTACATATGTATATTTAATAAAAAATGGACAAGGTTTTTAACTGTTGCAGCAAAGTTTATCTGCCCTTTGGTTAAGACTCTCTAAGATCTACTGTGATGTTATAAATGGCCACAAGAAACACAGCCATTTCTTTAGGGAGTGGATGTAGCATTTTAAGTGTCAGGTTTAGGAGCACTGAGATTATATTATATAGACAATGTAATGGAAAGGTCGTAAGAGAGGTAAGAGATGTAAGAGAGGTTGTTCAAGATCCAGGGCAGACACATGCACATAGTTTCAATGTTGTTTTAAAAGCATGCATTTAATGCTTTGCCCTTTTTCAGATTTATTTATTTATTTATTTTCCAAGTGGTGTTTTAAGATTGTTTTTCTCTTAAGAAAAGTTTCCAGATACTTACAGCAAAGCACAGTTACAGTGTGGTCTGACAGTACCACTGGGCGGGCAGATCCTGGGGCTATGTTTCCTATGGAACAGAACCCCCCAGGGCTACGCCACTGGCATACAGCCTGTGCTTGGGAGGGAAGCTGGATGAACCTAAGAGAAGATCAAAGTGGAGTGTGTTGTGAGACATGGTGTAGCCTTAGGCAAGGTGTTTATAGCTCTGAATGTGAAGTTTGCCTCCAAAAAGCCCTAGCCTTCAATTACTGCAATTACAACAGACTTGGAAAGCAGGAAGAGTCCAGTTCTGACTGTGTTGTCCATAAATTAGAGCATGGAAGTCTCAGGAGGGTCTGTCACCTGCTAGGGATAAGAGTGAGAAAATATCTTGTCAGAAATCCTAGCACTGTTTGGTTTTTGTTTTATTTTAGCTTTTTCCCCACACTGTCTGCCTTTCTTCCTCTTAAAGCCTGAAGCTGTTTGAAAACACCCTGCGTCATCTGCAATATTTCACTGTCACAGCTGGTGTGTCAGGTTGGTCAAGTACCTTCTCTCTAACCTTTGGCATCTATGAAATTTCCTTTAACAACCAGCTTTACTTTGCCACCAGGGACTTTCATTTTGCAATAGTTTTGGACACTAGAAGCAATATTTGACAACTGTTTGTACAGTCCTCCAGAGCCCAGGGGCTATTGCACAGCCTCTCTGGGCGGCTGGAGCCTCAGTGCTCCCCCTGCCCTTCCTGCAACTCCCAGTGTCTCCAGGTCAGACAAAGGAGGTAAAGAAACTCATACTTCTGTGCTCAGCGTCATATGTGCTTGGAATTATCTGCTGGCAGAAATTTAATTTTGTTTCCAGTAATTTGAGGTTATAGATAGGATTACATCTCCCGGTCTGAGAGAGACATTAATCAAGAAATAGGCCTCTTAATCCTCCTTTCAGTGTTAATGAAACACTGTAAAAATGCCTTTCACCAGGGGATGTCAAGTATCAGTTGTGCTTTGATTAACATGCTTTTGTGACAGGTTTACTGTTGTACTATGTAGCAAGTTATTCAGCAACCCCATTTAAGCTGTCTGTCAGGAGAAAACAAGTACAAAGGGAGCATTATTTTCTCATTGGAGTTGCAATAACAGGCTTGTGTATCTACAAACATTTTTTTAACTGCTGGTTTACTCTGCACCTGTTGTGACATTTTAACCTTCAGAATAAATGGGGAAAGGCTAGACGCGAACACAACTCTGCTATCTCATGAATGGCAATTAGGAGTGAGATAAGAAATCGGAAATGTTGTTGCAGCTGATGGAAGCTGAGCACTTGCCTTTTTCACAGCGAAGCAGAATTTGGGCCAACTCTGCTGTAGTGTAATGGACTTAAATCTGGGACGGTGGAGAGAGCCCTGGGTTTGTAATCCTCTCTTTGTTTTTTCTCTCGCTGAAATCAAAGCACATTTTCAATGGAGGCTTTGTGGTTTGGGTTGCATGTGGCTTCTTATCTGCTCAGTTCTTTCTAACTTGGCTTGATTATATTAGATATGAACTTCCTTGTGGTGGAAAGCCAACACCAGGCAGACCGTTCCCTCTCTTGTTTGCTGAAACCTGATGGGAGGTGCTGAACCCTCCAGAGGAGCTATACACTATCTGTATTGAGGGTTTTTTCTGCTTCTTTTTCAAAACTGACCTTTCAAAAAATATCTCCAAGTTGCCTTAAAGCACAAAGTAGCTGTAGACTGGAGTCTCGCATGCAAAAACAGCCTTTTCCAACCAGTGTGGCACAAAACCACAAAGGCCTCACCAACCTGGCACCCACCAAGACTTCATGATGTAGTTTTCTGCATGACTGGGTATAATTAAACTCTTGCCATGATTAAAAGCTCCGCCTTGCACTGTCTTGCATGTTGGAATGGTTGTTTTTCCCCTTAGCTGGGTGAAATGAATTCTCAGTCCCGTTCTGATGATGAACAGTGCCCAAGAGCTGGAGCACCACACTCCATGTCTTGCTGGAGAGACAGCTGTGGAAGCTACAGCTGGGCTTTTTTGACAGGCTCTGTTAAAGCAGCCAGTCCTCTTTGAACAGGGGTGTTTTTCCCTGAAGGGAAAGGCCAGCCTGCTGGTGGATGCCTGGGTCTCCTTTCAGTGTCCACAGACAGCGAGGATTTTGCAGGAAGGCTGTGGCATATCCTTGCCTGTAGAATTTCCCATGGCACCACAACCTGTGCAGGTCTCCAGCCTCCTCCTCCCTCTACTCATCAGCCAGGAGGGCTTTGTATGTTGTGGTGATCTGAGAGGATGCTCAGGAGCCATTTTCAATATCTTAATGACCATATTAGCACCTCTAATTGTAAGTGACAGGGCAATTAGTCTTGGTACAGCAACTTGAACAATTATGCTTGCCCTACTAAAATGGCAGAATATTCATTACTGTAATAAGGAAGAAAATAATCATCTCCTTGCGATTTGTCCCTCTAGGAGAGGGTTGGCTATTTGCTTCCTGTGGAAGTTATTTTGATGTACTGCCTTGTCTTTGCTTTCAGTTTCTTTAAAAATAAATGCTACAAGATTCTGTGCAGCTCTTGCCAGAAATGGTCACCTGTCAAACCTATTTATTCCATGAAGTACACTTAATGGAAAATGTGCATCTACTCTGCCTCTGATGTGATTCACAGGGAAGATGTCTGAGGGTGGCAAAATGACTCTATTTTTCACCAGGTTGAGGAGTCTTCAGGCTCTTTCACTGAGTCCCAAGATGAAGAACATACTGGAGTAACCAGCATGTGTACATTGAGGGTCAGAAACTGGTCTGGATATTGTGTCAGGTCTGAAAGCTTATCACTTTTGATGATAATTTTGTACTCACGTAAAAGGAGAGCTGACTTTCTGGAGGAGAGCCAGTCCCAACTTTGAAGGGGAGAAGAACCAGTCCTCACCAAGACTGCCAAAACCTAAGGCAACAGGGTTAGTGACCAGGGGCCTGGACTGGTGGTGTGGCACATTTCTGTATCTTTCTCTTGACTTTCATTGCTATTATGCAACTAAAGTCATAGGCAGATTAATTTTATCAGTAAGACTGTTTGAACGGCATTTGGATTTTGCATCAGTCACTTGCAAGAACTGGGTTTGCAGTCCTGAAGCAAGTTTTCTTTAGTGCATGGGTTCCATTACCTGCTTACTGTCTGTCTCCTTCCTAGTTGAATTGGGGTAAGAAGTAATTCTCTAGGTGTGTTTCACCTGACATTTCTGAGATCTCTCTTGGATATCTCTCAGATATATGTTTGATCACTCTGGAGCTGAGGGGTTGCTCCGGAGATCACAGCAAGACTGAGGGTGAAGAGTGGTCCCGAAGGCAGCCTTGTCTGTCAGCCACCTTTGTGTGGTGAATGTAGGGATCTTTCTATACAAGTTTTCTTTCTTTTCCCCCCACTGTTAACCAGTGAATATCCTGGTACCCTGGATGTGTTGTTTGTTGCTGTTACAAAAATAGCTTCACTCCTAAGAGAAAGCTGTCATTGCAGATGTGTTTTAACTCAGTGGAAACATCAGGACTGTGTTTGGGACTGCAGGATCATGACATCTTCTTAAGCACAGTGGGAGACAGATGGGTGAGCTGCCAACTTGATGCAAAAACAATAAGAGCAAATGAGCATATTTAAAAATAGAACAATTGCATTTGGAAGGAGGGTTGGAGGGGGAAAAGAGTTAAAAGGGAAATAATTCTCCCATCATCCTAATCCTGACTTTTTTTTTTTTAAATATATTAAACAAAACATGTTGTAACACTGTCTTCATTAGCAACGCAATGACAAACTGGAGTGATTCCAAAATGGCTGGCTCCAAACTGCTTTCATATTGACCTGAAATGTCAACTGCTATTATGTTCTGCTGACCACTGATTGCTTCCAGAGGAACGTTTTCTTCTGCAAAATGAAAGAAGTTTCATTTCAGTGTCTCCTGGTGTTTGGGAAGTATGATAGTCATGGGAAATGATAGTGTTTTTATTCCAAGCTGCTCCTTTGTTCAAGTGAAATGAATTGTTAGCCTTGATGGTTTTTATTTTTTATGCTGTGACAATGCGTTTTGTGTGAGCATTGTTCTCACTTGGAAGATCCATGCTTTGCCTTCCTAAAGCCAGCAAGTCCTGCTGGTCCGTATATACCTCTAGTTAATTTCCCTGCCTTCGCATATATGTACACAGAGTTGTGCCTTGACATAACATTTCCATCAAACTCTGCAGTCAAATTGTATGTCTTTACTATGTAGCTGTGCTTTCATGCTACAAATGTGAATGTGGAGATGTAGTACTTCTGGCAGCAGTAGAGGTAAACCTTGTAGTCAAATCCCTAATGATATGGCGGAAATAGGCTGAGATTTTTTATGCTCTGTACAAGGCTGTAGAATATTCAAGTAAACTATTTCACGTAACATGAGTTCATATTACATGACAATCTCTCAGCCTTCTATTATCAGGGTAATAAACTGGGTGATCTGTAAGGTCTTTTCAATTTTTCTGTTCTGAAAACCTGTGTAATTTTTTTAATACATATTTCTAAACTATATCTGTCTATAATTACAATTTGAAAGGGATCTCTTCCAAGGGAAAGTGAAGGAAGTAAGTTTATCTTTCTAAAAAGATAAGCAGCCTTGTTTCATGCTAAGAATTGGAACAAAACATACTGACCAAATAAGCCTAGTCCTGTAAACAGCAACTAAAAAATCTGTAAAATGTAGGGAAAATTATTATTAATATTTTCAGATATGGATATTTTCTCTGCTGGGAAATCCCAGCTGTTAGGGCAGGATTTGATTGCTTTACTTAGTTTCTGTGATAATAGACTTCCAGGAAGAAATGGGTTTGAAAGTGTTGGAGGAGTGCAACTTTAGGAAGGTACTGAACAAATGAGAAAACAGCCCTTAATCTTTTCTAATCAGCATCCCTGTTGTTGATTTTTACCCCCAAGTCTTTTCTGAGAACTTTTCTTCCAAGGGATTTACCAGGAGCTAAGTGCAGCCAGGTCAGTCTGCAGGCTTTCCCAGTATCTTGGTGGCAGACAAATGGGCTCCAAGAACATGCCTTGCTTTGGGTCCATGCCAACACCTAGTCATGTTCCATTTAATTCTTCTCAGTTATGTCCTATTCAATAAATCTAGAAGGAGATAGAACCAGCAATTTTCCTAAAAGGAGGAGGAAGAAAAGTGTGAAGGAGAATGGTCATATTTTAGGAAGAGGCTTTGGATAACCTCTATTTTGCATCTCTTAATTTGAACTAAAAGATGAAGCTGCACCACTTTGACTATGATATTGTTTGGTGAAGTCTAGCAGCTTTGTCCACTGAGAACCATTCTCTTTTTCTCAGCTCCTAGAAGAATACTGAAATATCTGAAGAAAAGGAGAAAACATCATCTTGCTGGAGGAATAGTTGAAGAGCTGAATAGAAACAGAACAAGAAAAAGTGTAGTTCCATACTTGCTGTGTGTAATATTCCCAAATGCTGGTTCGGGAGTAAGCAATTAATTGAGGTGAATGTTATGGATTTCATCTTCAAAGCATCAAGCACAAAAGCAAATCATCTTTTCATGGCACTAGTAGGGATCTGTATGCAGAAGCAATGCCTGAACCACAAGGGGATTTCAGTAAAAAGGCTGAAAGGGTCTTATGATGGGGACACCCAAATGAGAATCCTAAGGAGTCTTATTCAGTTTTTTTTCTGGCTAACTTTTCCTTGACAGTTACTTAAAGGCACACCCACATTACTACTATAGTATTTTGGGTCAGAAAAAGGATTTGAGGCATTTTTGTTGTTGTCATTTCAAATCACTTTGCGGGAACACAGTGGGTGCAGTTTTCTTTGTCTCTTGCCAAATCTGGATGTCAGGGAAAGCTCAGCTGTTTTTCACCACTCTGTTGTGAATAAATCTCTCTCAGGAACAGCTGCTTTTATTATTGTCATAATGCATGGAGAGCACAAGCAGGGCTGTGCTGAGGGCTGGACCCTGTGTGCTGACTTTCAGGAGTGTTTTGCTATGTCTCCTGGGAGGGCATCTCAAGCAAACCTACAGTGATCCCATAGCATTGTGTGCTGGGGAGCAGCAAGGCATGATGATTCCCAAGTTGGGAAGGGAGTATTGATGGGTGAAGCCAGGACTGTTTGGAGAAAGAGATGGGCATCCAAGGGCACTCAGAACAGCTTTGTTTACGAAATGTGCGAGTAACTGAAATAGTAGCAGCATAACTGAGTCACAGAGAGATGAAAGCATTTTACAGCTGCTGTGATGATTCTTGTGAATCCACAGGAGTCTGCTTGCTGGGAATTTAATTTCTAACAGCAGAAGAAGCAACTCTTACTATAAGTGATACTTAGTAAAATTCAAGTAGAGCAGTGGTAATTTTAGTACATGGTGCAATGGCAGAAGCAGATGCATGCCAGGGCTGCTTCTGCACCCAGGGTAGAGCCCAGCCCCTATTCTCTCTTGGTCTGAGCACATACAAGCTTGTGAGATGCTGTTTCCCTTTCAAATGGACTCCACGAGACTCCAAACAGCCATTTTAAATATCTTTCTGAGAGAATGTAGTTGCTTGGCTGCCTTTACTGATGCATTCCTGATAGGTCTGCCCTACAAAAAACACATGAAGGTCACTAGGAAGAACTATCCCAAGGAGCAAGAAAGGTTTTGTAGATGTTTCTGCTGCCTATTCAGTTTAAGATAGGAGCTTGGACTTTTGTTTAAATGCAGTACAGGTGAATAGGCTCCCCAGGGTGACTGCCCCATTCTGGGTTTTAACACAGTCTGCAGATCTGGTAGGAATTTTGTTGGGTTCCCTTGTTTAAAATATTGGCTGTACTTCACTGAAAAACCTAATGCTTTAAATTCTGCTTTGATGGCCTCCTGCCCCCTCTGACTGTATTCTGGCCAAATAAAAGATCTGTGAAAATAAATATTTTTTATGACACCCTGTTAGACCTAATGACAGTTTTCTCTCTGTAAGTGCAGTAAAATATGGAAATATTGCTGTGCTCCTTGGTGCAATTTTCTGACTGTGATTTTCATTGATAAAAGCTTTCAGAGAGCACATTTCCCTTCCCACTTATCTGCCATCAAAAGACAGCAAATACATGAAAAATTGAGCTGTCATTCTAAACAAAATACACAATTGCTCTGTCTTGATGTTTTAAGCAGAAATAATTTCCATGGCAAAAAAAGCTGGAACTGTTTTCTAAATGCTATGATGTTTATTTCTAGCTTATTGCATTATGCACGGGTCACCTGGTTTAGATATTTCAATGTGAAGATGAGATTTCATGAGTTAAAACTTAGCACTTGTCAAATTAAATATATGTTGAGCTGAGACCAATGTTCATTACTTGCATGCTATTTTGCATTGGAGAATGAAGGGTTCTTTCTAACCTGCCAAAGGCAGTTATTTTAAGAAGTTGATGAAGAAGGCAGGTGTTATTCAAGTGGTTGGATGAGAAGTGGAAATAGTACATGTGAACTTTTCTGGTATACTGTATTCTTTCATATACATGAAAGAAGGTGGAAATGCTCCTGAAATGTGATAGTTTGGTCAAAACTAGGCAGAAGAAATAGGATGGAAACTTGATATTTCACATATTAAAATATGAGATTGGGGCTCTTATTTCCCATGTTGCTGTGAATGAATTTCTTCCGGGGGTATTTCTGAACTCTAAAAGCACCCAAAATCTAGAACAATGTTCCTGTGGTTTGGTTATATTTATTTATTTATTTATTTATTTATTTATTTTTAAAGTATGATTGACATTAGAGATCAAGAGAACTGTATCTTCAATCTTTTTCTATCTCAGTTTCTAAATAGTTATATTAGGTCAAAAGTAGGTTGTTCCTTTCTTGGCAAAACAAAACTTTTTCCTTTTTGAATCAAGCTGAAAGGTCTGTTATTTTGTAAGCTGACTCAGTCTTTATTCCTCTTTCCCTCTCCACCTTTTTAAAAATAATATAGCTTATCTTGCCAATCTGAAATGTCAATTCAAAGATCAGTTTGACTTCAGAAGTTTTTTAATGCTCCTAAATTAGAATCGTTGAGTTTGGAAGGGAAATCTGAGATCTCAGCTACTCAAAGAAGAAATACTGAAACTCTCACTTTGAAAACATGAAATAAAAAAGATAAATACTGGCAAGCTACTTTTTTTCTCACCATTACAAAGACATGAGGTTGGAAGGGACCACTTGAGGTAATCCAGCAGAAGGTTTAGGCAGGCTCAGCTGGAGCAGCTGACCAGGAACTGCATCCAGCTGGGTTCTGACCGTCTCCATGGATGGAGATGACCTTTCATTTTTTTCTTTTTCTGAAAGTGTTATGTAGCTTTAATATAAATGGATTAGCAGTTTCTATTTCCTCCCATGTAACATCTCTACAAATCTTTTCAAAAGGAAAAAAGAAAAAAAAAACAACCTCTTAACTCACTGTGTTACTCATTTCCCAGGAGATACTGCCATTTGCACAAGCTTGGTTTTTGTTATTGTTGCTGACGTATGTGACATTCTCCTGAGAAGCCCCATGGCATCTTCTTGTTTCATACAAAGAAGTCTAGCTTAATCTTGTAGATTGAAAGAAATAGAAAGTCCAGAATGCAGGTACATGACATTGAGTTAAATTATTCTAATTCAGATGAGAAAGTGAGTATTTAGCATTCCATTGCGTGTAAACATATGGTCATTTCATAGTGGCAGAGTTATTGACCTTTGCATGCAGGTGACATAGCTACTTATTCTGACCTGAACCAATCCTGTTCTCACAGTGGCGGTGCTGGGCTCTCACTGCTGAAAGGACCATGGATTTCAGTTTCCTTTGAGCTTTGGTTGGCGGTGTTTGATGTACTTGATCTGCTTTTCTAGGTCAGGTAACCCATGCCCTTTCTAAAAGCAGGCAATTTGCCTTCTCCCTCTCATCTGTTGTATCTTGTTCCTCACTTCCCTTTAGCCACCTGTGCTTCCAGACCATTTTCACTTCAGTGTCTACATGGCTGTGGCAATATTAGTGTCTTAGCTGTATCACACGTGGTAATGCAACAAAGGAAACTTGATATTGAGTTATGCTTCTTTTCCTGTGAGGTAAGAGCTGAAGAAGCATGGAAGATTATGATACCTCTGATGCCATTTCCTTTCAGTCTTCCTGCTTGCAGGTTCATGAATGATCTATTATGTGGCCTCAGTAGGCTTCTGATGCTGGTTTATGGACTGAAGCTTGCTTCATGCTGCCTGGGTGGAGTTTTCCCATTAATAATAACATGGAAATATGCTGAAGCATGTGAAGTTTCAAGTACAGAAAGTTCCCTGCTAACTTCAGTGAGTTTGAGAAATTACCAGAAAGTAGACTTCATTAAGAGTTGCTTTTTTATGCATATGACAGAGAGAAATTGCAGCCAGTGATGTCTTTGCTGGAAAGACTCCATTAGATTGCCATTAGATGCTAATAATACATCATAATTATTTTTATAGGGTTAAGCTTGTCTCTTTCCTCATCCACCTGCCTTGCAGAGATAACCTCTAAGAATACCCTGAAGGACTGCTGGATTCCAAATCAAACGCTTTTTCCCTAGCTAAATTTTCAAAACAATTCATTACCTAGAAAAGATTGTTGAGAATGCAGAGATAGGGCTCTTTTCTCTCCAATTTACATTCTCATGTAACTCAACTCAATGCTTAACCAGATTCTGGAATAATTTGATTTTTCTGCCATTATTACTATGCAAAGATATTCTGCATATTAGTGCAAGACCCATTCATTCTTCAGAACACATTTCATTTGCTGTTAGCTATGCAAACACTTGACTGTACTTAAGGAATTGCTATTCATGGTTGTGTCACATATTTCATTTAAAATATCAATTTTATTTAGTGCATATGGCATAGTTTTCAAAAGGCTGAGCTTTAGTAGTGCATATTTTTACTAAAAATGAATACATAATCTTACTGCTAAGATATACGCTTATGTGGGTGCATGTGTTGTTGGAAGTACTAAAGGCTGATGCTTTGTATTTTTCTCATAAGCTTTGCCTGGAAGTGAAGCTTATCAGTGAATCTGTCAGGTCTAGTGGCAGCATCTGCTGTCTGACCTTTACTGCAAGTGAGTTAGATGATTTTAATTGTAGAGTTGAGCACCACTGCTGTATTAAATATGAACAGCAGAGTAGCTGACTTGACTGAGCCTCACCAAGTCTTGATTTATTATTTTTCCCCCTTTTCCTTCAAATCCTGCCTCTGTAAAGCGAAGTGCTCCTATGTACTGCAGTTCTCTGATGAAGGAGGTGTTCTGCTATGGCAGAGGCAGATTCAAGCCCAAGGATTTTATACAAACATCTAAAAAACCACTGTTAGTAAAAATTGTTCTCAATTTTCTTCATTTCTCGCATTTATTTTTGACATGAAGCAAGCTGGCGTAGCCTCACTGATGGTACAGGAGCCTGTTAGATGGTTTTACTTCAGAAATGCATAAGAAGTTCTCAAGATAATTGTTTCCCTATATGGTCTGTGAAAGAGACATCCAGGCAGAGGGATTAAACCCTGTAAATTCCCCAATAAAATCAACCAAGGAGAAAAATCACTGGAAGACTGGAAGTTGAGCAACTGACATCAGCAAACAAAATACCTCACGCATGGAAGTCTCATTCCACAGTCCATTGACCATTGCTTAAAAAGTATTAGCTAACAGTTGGAGAATGGACAAAGGAGGGGGAGAAAGGAGCAAGGACACTGTTAGCAAAAGCTCGGGTACTTTATGTAGTCAGTCAGTAATTGCTGCAATTGGAGCTCGTTGTCTGCTTAGCACTTAATGTCTCAGCCTTTTCAGAATGAATGTTATTAATGCTAGTGTTTATACGTAGTGTTCTAAGAAAACCTCAGAAGTTGTTGTCTTTGTTGAATCTTGTGGTGTCCCGAAGTGATGCTGTTCTCTTCTTGCTGTTGATTACTCGTTTGGGCAGGAGGCAAAAGTGCAGAGCTTGGGTGGCCAACTTGATTGAAGCTGTAAATCCTATTTCAAATTCTTCATGTCACTGAGGGCTGTCAGACACTTATAACATGCCCCTGGGCTCTCCAAGAAGGGACACTGCCAGGAATAACTCTGAAGCCTAATTGCCTTGTGTCATATTGGACATGGACTGAATGTTACACTGAATTCCAAGCAATCCAGATATGCCGGCCTCAGTGCCTGCTGCGTCCCAGTTCTGGCTGTCTTGCAGGTTCTTCAACAGCACAGACTACTGCTACATAGATATGGGGGTGTTCTCAGCCTGTTTGAGAGCTGTGTGTGGTTTGCATTGGATGTGATTAGCCATAGGATGGCTGAGGCTGCAAAGCTTCTCTGGAGGTCACCTAGTGAACTGGCAATTGCTCACAGTGATAAGATCCCCTTAGCCTTTTCTTCTCCAGGCTGTAGAGCCTCTATCTACCTCATATGACAAATGCATCAATTCCTTCATCTTCTTCATGGCTCTTGGACTGTACATCCGTGTTCCTCCAACACTGAGGAGCCCAGCAGAACACACTCCACGCCACATTTTTCCCAGCAGTGCTGAGAAGAGGAGAAAAATCACTTCTCCACCTGCTGGCAATATGCTGCCTAATGCAACCTATGATGCTGTTGATCTCTGACACAAGGGCATATTGTGCTTTTGGTAGCTGCATTCTGATAAACTGCTAACATATTCCCTAATGCCAACAACACTGAAATGGAAAACTTGCTAGATGAAATGCCTTATGTGAAAAAGACTTAAGGGCCAAATGCTTTCAGCAGCCCTAGGCTCACATGCTGCATTTGCTCCAGGTTTCAGGATACAGGGCTGCTATTAGTTCTGCTTATGGGGGTGGTTTGTTACAATCTGTAGTCTCTCTAGCAGAGCTTTCACAGGTGATGCTGAGAATGCTGTGCAGATAAAGAATGGCTTGTACTTAGACTCTGCATTAGAAAGCAGCGTTTGCTTTCTGTTGATGTTTTCCTTTTATTTCTATTCTATTTCTCTGTTTCCTTCCATCAGTTTCCCCAATTAAGAGCAACAAATTGAGCTGCACTGAGCCCTTGCAAAGGGGGGCAATAACATTTGCAGTCCTGCAGAAAGAAATGTTTTCCCACACTTCCTTTAAAGTTGCTAGACAAAAATGATTTGTGCTCACTAAAAGTAAGGGTAGAGCAGAGACCTTGGAGTGATAATGCTACGAAGACCTTATTTTTTTGTCTTTTTCAAAACATCGATTTCTTGAGGAAAGGAGATCATCAGCAAAAGAAAACAAAAACCTCACATGCTGTAGTGGGCCCATTAGAGGAGTGCAGGCTCATTAGTCCTGCTAAATATGATACTACATGTAAAGTCAGAAAAGCAAAGTGAGGTCTGGGAGACTTGGCAGGAAATCAGCCAAGTTTTGTTATATTATCTTTCACATGGCTTGTTAGTGATGACACTAATTGAAGGCTGGGCCATCTTTTTTTGCTGACTGTCTCACAGAGGGCTATTTTAATTTCCCTTGATTATGTTGCCTCATTCTGAGAAGTCTGACAAAACCAAGATTTGTGGAAGCTCCTACCAATGAGCCTTTGGCTGCCTGAAAGTTCACTTGGCAGCTGGATAGTTTCTGTTAATAAGTGGACGGACCCGTTTTTTATTTCTAAATAACCTAAATAAATTGGCTATTGCGCTGCTACACCTCAGTTATGGATGACCAAATTTCTTTATCTTATAAATCACTATTTACTGGGCATGTTAAACTCATTTAAATATTAAAACTGCTACAACTTCTACCATCCCCTGTAAGAAAGTGAGTAGAGCAAGCATGTCTCCATCTGAGAGCTGCTAAAGAGCAGGAGAAGGTGAAATAAGTGCTGTTAAAGAGGCAAGACTGTACTATAGTAAACTTGTACAGGGGGAACACTTGGATAAGAGTGATTTTTTTCACTGCTTTTATCAACATTATTTGTAATTTTCTTGCTCTATCTTTGTACTCCCCTTGGCAAACAAACTCAGCTGTACAATAAGGAGCTGAGTTTTGGTTCCCAGATGGAAGTTGGAAAGATCTGATGTTAGTTAGGAGATAAATGGTCCCGCTAAAGAGCTTGCTAAAGAGAAAAAATTCCCTCTTCAATTGTGAAACAAATTAACTATTAGAAGCAGCCAGCTGGATGCACCTCTCTGGGGCTGCTGACCGGAGAGACTTAGAAGTCCATTAAGCTAATGTTTAAATGCATTCTCTGCACATAGTGTGCACAGAGGAACTGTCCTCACAAGCTGGACTGTGGCAGTCCTCAGTTTCCATCAGGAAAGGGATTTACATCGCCAAGAAAACATTTGGTGATTATGACTACCAACCATGTTAATCTTCAGTTTGAATTAAAAGTCACTGACAAGTTGCTTTGAGATTTGTGTGGCCATGTAAGGAAAAAGAGCCAGAATGAGAATTTCTGAGCTAAGTATGTGTGCCAGTGAGGGATCATCCTTTTCCTCTGTTGGCTGCTGATGCATCACACTGAAATGGGGCTTTGCAAGAACAGGGCAGGCCCTTTATGAAGCAAAATCTGCCCTTTTGCATCATGAGAAGTGCAGTGTGGCTGTGAATCTGCTTTTTTTTTTGTTCTCAGCAGAGAGATGAGGCAGGTTGCTGCTGATTAGCCCACTTGGCATGGTGGACAGTGTTATTTGCAGGTGCAAAGGCCTCCACAATTCTTATGGGAGCATGTTTGCAAATGACTGCTGCCTGAGGAAATGCCCCTTTCATCTAAAGGTCACTAGCTGACTTGCTCTGAGCTGGGTGCCTGCCTCTACCTACAACTACTGGGACATCCACCCCAACAGGACCAGGCTGCCTTCTGCTGCCTGAATGGCTCCTCCATGGCCATGGCTTGCTGCACCCAGTGCCATGTGCCTTGCCCAGAGGCTGCAGAAGCAGAGGCAGCCAGCTTGTCCCTCGAGCCATCTAGTGGTGCTTTCCTCAGCTATTGACTGCAACATCTCACTGAATAAAAATTTAATGGCTTCTGGATAACCCAAAAAGAGTAATGAGTAATTAGTGCCAGAAGCAGGACAATTACAGTGAAATTAAGGTGTTGCTTTGACAAGTTACCAAAGCACCAAAAATTCCTGTCTGGAAATGGTAGACAACTTAGAAATAAATGCCAACATAGGGTGTTCAAGGCTAAGGAAATAAGCCTGCAGTGGTCTGTCTTATGTTTTGTCCTGGTGTTTGCAGCACGTTATGGTTATTGAATCAAGCTGGGATTTTAAAAGTAAAGTTGAACCTTCTAACCTGAAACCTCAAATCCTTTTCTCATGATTTTTGTAACTGAAAAGCAGAAGTAGAGTCTTCAGTAATTCGAAAAGCATTTAATGATCAAAGCTGCATTTAAAAGCATGGTGAGTCATCTTGCAATTGTCCATGTGTTAAAAAGTACAGGCTGTGTGAGACATCATATTGTAGTGATCATGGTGGCTGGTTTTGCTCAAAGAGGTTATGGGAGCTGCTATTACTTCCAGCTTCAGAAGGAATCTATGTCTGCAGAACTATGTTTACAGTGCAGAAGAGAAGGCAAAGCAGTGGCTCTCCCATTTGTGTATTTTATTTAGCAGCTTGGCCTGAAGAATCTGAATTCATGATGGTGCTTTATTACTTTTTGTCTTCATCCAAAGCCTCTTGTCTCAGTGGGAGCCTCGATCTTTTTTTCCCTTCCCAGTTTACGTTAACAAATCACACCAACAAATATAGAGCTGAACTTCAGAATACATCTTTCTTTTTGCTTCCTGCAGCATGCACTAACAATGAAATATTTAACTAAACATCTCACAGTGTATGCATTCTCCCAAATTAAAATTGCAAAAGACAAGGAAATGAAGATAAAAATATCCAACCATGCTATTTCACAGAAACCCTCAGCAGTAATCTGTTTTTCCCTTTAAATCCTGTTGTTTCATCCTGCCTGATTAAACAAAAAAAGTGTTAAATACAACTTGGTTCTGGTATAAGAGAAAACTTCTGTGGTGAAATGTTCCTAAAAATGTTTAGTCTGTCACACAGAAAAACAGCTAAAAGGAAGCAAGAGAATTTGTAACTCTCTATGACAAAAATACAGTAAGTTTTGGGTATTCTGCTACAAGTCTTGCTTTCCTGGTTGCTTTTCCTTTTATGAGTGAGATATCTTCATCCTGTATTTTCTGATTCTCATAACAGCTGTAGTATTCACACTCCAGCCCACTAGAATGTAATTGTTTGCTTTAATATAATATATATATATATATATAATTGTCTTAGCTCTGTCTTAAAGATTTATTTGTAAAACAGACTCTTTTGGTTTGCCATTTTTGACATCAAATGCCTTGAGTCATTGACAGGTATTGACTCTTATGAGTCAAATCCACTGCATTTCATTTAGTTCACATAATTTACCTATAGAAAATACTCTTAAATTCTTCCAATTCTCTTCTATAAAAAGAAGAGTATAGCAGTTTACTGATGTTAAAGGAGCTTAATGAGGAGAACAGAGAACTCTCAATGTTTCTTTATTTTTTTCCACGAATCTCTGCTATGCTCTGTGTTGTTGGTCTCATCTCTAAATTTAGCCACCTCAGACATTCCAAAACCTCTTCACAAATTTCCTGTGATAGCTGTATCTGAGCCACTCATCCATGCAAGTGGAGATGGCTGCGCTACTACAGATCATTTTCAGTGGATAACTTCAGTGTTGATGAGAACTAAATACGTGACAATGAGGAGGAGGATGATCATTTAAGACTCAAATGCCAAAAGCTGTAGCTAAAAATTGGCTCCCATTGTGTTTGCTTTTTACATGCAGTCAAAAGAGGAAGAACACTTCCTTTTAATATCAAATCCGGCAATCTAGGTTGAGAGGGAAGTAATTATACATGAAAGAAATATAGTCTTTTGTAATAAGGTTTTTAGAGTATCAGATTCATTCTATCATAATATTTTTATGATTAGATTTACCTTCTAATATTTTAATGACTTTAGTATGAAGTAAGGAAGTCCTTTGTAGCTTATCTTATAAGCCTGTCTAGGACATTGCACTTAATGAAGTTTGTAATTCAATATATCCACATCTGCATCTTTAATAACGCCTAACAGTCAATCTTTATTGTACCACTTGAATAAAAAGTTCTAAAATTAAACCTGCTGCAGCTTAATCTAATAATAAACACACATGACATTTTGTACAAAAGGTATGCCTGATCAGCATGGTGCACACTTATAGTTGTATCAGATGTAGCAAAACAGAGTTTAATCAGGCAAAGATAGATGGGTGACATTCACCTACCAGTGATACGCTTTGAAGAGCCACAAAGGTCATTCCCTTGGAAGAAAGAAGTGGCAAGCTCAGGTCCAAATCCCTATAGTCAAGGCAGCATGTACACAGATCTTTACTGATGTGGGGTAGTTCAGACCCTCTTATTTCAAAAAAAGGTTATTTTGATGCCTTCTATGGGAGCACCAGCAGCCAGAATATGAGGGCTGCTCCTGCAGAGCTCTTTGTAGATTCAGAGCTTTGCTCATGACCTATGGATTGGTGGTGGCTCATTTCAGAGGTGGAAATACTGTTTTGTAATCAGGTGTGATGCTTTGTGGGCTATAGTAGCTGTCACTGTGGAAATCAAGCTTTCTCTGAGGAAAATGAGATAAAGCAGGAAAGAAGACATAACTTGAGGAGATAATGTTTTGGAGAAGAGGCAGTTTTAGAATCATCTTTAACCCATTCAGGTGAAATGATGATTTTATGAAAACTGCGCACAATTATTTAATAATAGCCTTAATCTGACAGCTTAGGCCAGCTATGCTCAAAATCATTGTTTTGATTTCTTACAGGTGCAGAAATTAGCAATAAAGTCAGTGAAAAACTGGAGCCTATGCTAGACCTCGATTCAGGATGTATGGCAGCTTCCCTGCATTTAAAGGACTTTAGTTCTGGTCTGTACTTGCAGAGCGGCCAAGGTCTGTTTCCTTTTAAATGCATTTTGAAGCAGATACAGCAAACAATAGTGCATCACCTCCATGTGAGATGCCTTTGTGATATTCACAGGAAGTCCCAGTCACAAATAAAAAGGCTGTTCTTCACTAGGATCAAATTGGAATTATTTGACATCAGCTGGGTTAGGATGGGGAGCTTTGATCGGAGGAGATGAAAGATGGGTGAAAACTCTGCTGGGCCACAGAGTCCCCTGCTGAAACTGAAACTTCGTGCTACAACTGGGCCTCATCTGACTTTAATTAAATAAGGGAAGATCAAAGCCTACAAATCTCCCTGATCTATATCAGCAAAACAAATTAAAGGTAAAATTTCTCTGTATCTTTCTGTTCCTTTGAAGTCAGTCGTGAACTTTGTGCTGTGCACGAGAACACAACGAATGCTGTTTGGGTAGCTGCAGGTTTACAACAATTTTGATGTCATGTTAATGCAAGAGAAGAGAGGAAAGTTGCTTCTTGAAATGATGCACTCACAGCTGTTGGGCCCCATTCCTCCCCCAGGTTGATTTTATCTTTGGGACTTGCTTTGCCTTACGATGATGCTAGGGGCACAATTACATCTTATAAATCAGGATAACTATGGCCTTTGTTTTCCTTCAGCTATAAATCACAAAATATTCTACTTTTGTACAACCACTTCTCCTGCCTCCTTTGCATACTGGTGATATGAGCTGAAGGCTTGGTTGATAAAAACATCCTGACCTGAAGCAGCTGGAAATAGGCAGTGTAATCATGCAAGCCCACTGTCAGCCCTCATCTATTTTTGTTTGATTGGTATCTGATTGTGATTGAAAAGCTCACTCCCCTGGTCAGCTACCTTGAGGCCAACCTTGAAAATGTGTCACATTTGGCTACTTGATAGCATCTCAAGCGGAATGTTAGATCTAGAGTGCACACAGTGCAAAAAAAATAGAAAGCTGGCATCTTGCTACGTTGCACAGCAAAGGAAAAACAACACGGAAAGAATCTGACAGACATGCAAAGAAATGGAAGTGCTGCAAGGCGGGGAGAGGAGTCAGTCCACATGCACTAGCAGGTTTGGGTAGCACAGAACAGCCACTTACCTACGGTTCAGGTTGGTTCCATGTCTAACTCTTTCTGCAAGTTACAACATCCTTTGTCTGTAGTAAGGATCTGCTTAGGAGGGCAGAAATCAGAGTAATTCCTGGAGTTATCAGGATTTTGTTTGCTGGGATTGTTGTAAGGTTACGGGAGGGGCTGGTGAGTATGTTTGTGATGCAGCTGTACCATGGCTGCACAGGATTCTTATATAAGATAGGAGAAATAAAATAACTCTTGATTATGTTGAGTAAAAGTCAAAAGCGAGTGAGAGACAGTGATGGGTCTGTGAAGGGGGAAAGAGTTGGTAACATAGATTTCCATTTTTGTTATCTGTCTGACAGCTACAAATAACAACTGTAAGGCCAAAAGATGCAGATTTCCAAGTCCTACCTCCCTGAAATGAAGGGAGGGGTGTCTTCAGAGGTGAGTAGCTGAGACAAATAGCAAAATACTGTGGTGATGCCTCCAGAAGACAGAAGCTGATAGTGAAGTTGTTTGCTTTTTCAGAACATTTTTATCATCGTTCATCTATCAGCTCTTCCTTTGGGTTTATCCCAGCACAGCTCCACTTGGGCTGTTTTTGAGGCCCTGGTACTGCACACATTCATTCTGGCTGACCATGAATGTGGTCTGAGTTCTACCACAAAGGACCAGTTTTTACCAGTGGATACACTGGAATGATCGCACTGAGTGAGCAGGTGGAGCTGGAGGAAGGAGATCTGTGTTAAATACACAGGAGAGGTCAGGTTCTGGAAGGCAGGTGGGACTTGCCATTCATTTGTCTCTGGAGCAGCTAACACCTCAAATGTGACCTTCCTTCTTGGTGGTACAGGAAGCCAGCAAAGTGATGGGAAAGAGGAGCTTGGCTGGAAACTAAAATGTATTTTTTTGCTATGACTATAAAAGGTTAATGTCAATACAAAGGCACTCTGTGCAAAACAGGAGCAGGGCTGTCAGAAGCACTCAATGCCTCCATAGTCTGAGTGGCAGAACAAGGCCACTTCAGATTGCTCTGAGAACCACACCAATTCCTCAGGTTAGTACGGAAGCAAAGTTCATCACTTGAACTACTTGTCTGTGTTCTGGGTTAAGCAGTACCTACAGTAGTACCCAGAGCAGTTCCCTGCCCACAAGAAGCATCCCAAGCTGCTGCTCTCCCACCCCACAAAGTGCTGTCTGTTCACTTTTATTCGTTTTGAGCTATTAGGTGCAGGAAACGAAACAATGAACTCAAGGTTCCAAATGGCTGTCAGTAAATTTATTTTGCAGTTAACAGCCTTTGTAATGCACGGACTAACTTTATCTCATTTCGCTGTGGGTGTGCTGGGATAATTGCTCGAGTACTTTGTTAAAAAGAAAAGCTCTCCACATTTCCATTAACTCACTGCATGGTGTCTGTTTCACTTGACTGAACTAGGTACCATTTACAGTTCAATTTCACAGTCATGATGGACTGAAACATATCAACCTGCTTTCTCACCACTCCACTAATCACATGCATTAATAAACAGGGAGATTCATAAGATCTGTTACTCTTGTTTTTCTTTCCTAAGTCCATTTTTATGAATTAAATCATAAGCATTTTTCCCCCTACCAAGTCCAAACTGCCAGAGGAATAAATACAGCCCTATCTTATTCAGTAGGGTGTAATAAGTTACTATTTTAGGGAAGCAAGCCAGGCATACAGAAGTTGCTGCAAATTAGAAGACAAAAGAATCCAGCAACAAAGAATGGCATTGTGTGATGTCAATCTACAGTATGCGAGTGTTTATATAATCACATTGGAATTTTCTTTGAACTTTAGCCTGGAAAATTAACTTACTGGGGGAGGGGAAAGGGGAAAGGATTTGAGTGTCTAAGCACCAAAATAGCTAGGACAAAGTAGTGAAACTGTGTGGTTGGTTGTACAGCAGAGCCACGTGAAAATGCAAAGAATCCCTTTTGTAACGGGTAGAGACAAGTAAGCCACTTGGCCATTATAGTATAAGCACACAGGCCACAGGAAATGCTGTGTTACTCACATTCCTCTCTTGTTGTTTTTCCAGGGTGGTTAATTTTTGCCTTTTTAAGGAATTTCTTTTGGATGTGACTTGTTCTTGCTCTGGTTTAATCATACGAGTACTCTGTAGGAAGTAGGAAAAAGAAAGAGCAGTGGTAAGTACTGTTACGTGAGATCAAACACGGGTAAGAGATTAGAACACTAAGGACTGTCTTTTTTCCTCTGGTGAAGCAAAAAGAAAGAAGCCCACATACCTTACCTGTCACAGAATTTGTTAGATCTCATTCATGCTGGTTGAGTCCTGAGTTCTGTGCTGCTCCCCACTTAACTCATACTTTCTGCTTGGGTTGCTGTTTGGCTCCCAGTAAAGGGGCAGTGTTTCTCTGTTGAAGGTAAATAAGAGAAGTGTTCTGAACCCCTAACAGCATTTTAAAGGTCCTCCATACTCAGCAATGTTTTTTGGGTTAACTTGGCTTGGATTACAAAAGATCTTAACAGTCTGGTTGCTGAACTGCATCAAAATCACGCTGCTTTTGCTGATGACCTGCAAGTGAAGCCCTCTTCAAAACCTCACCCAGAAATATTTGATAAAGTTGAACGCCTAGTTTTGCATCATACTTTTATATTTATCCATCTTAGGGCACATTAGATTACAGGGGCCATGTCTTTGATTATGCATGATGTATTCTGCAGTCTTTCAGCTCAAGAAAAATCTTTCTTTAAACAACGTGAGGTCTGTCTTCCGAAGATACCAGTGATGGACTGCTGAGTTTTTTGTCTCTTTTCGTAAAGCAAAACATACTTAAAACCTCAGGATTTAATCACTGGTGTCAGGCAGCTTTGCAGTCTCTCTTTCTCTTCCTTTTAAAAGCTGTCTTCTCAGTGTATTTTTCTGAGAACAGACAATAGTTGGGGTTGTATCTTCTGCTTAGATAAACATTGCAAAGTTATTTCTTTTCTCCTAGTAACCACCTTCTCCTAAAAGGCAATTGGGTGACTTCTCTTATGAACCACCTGCAGTGAACAATGGCAGAGTGATTCATCTTCAGAGTTAGCTACTGCAATAGTGAAGCCTTTTCCAGTCAGTCACTGAGGTAGTTTAATTACAGTATTTGAGCTGAAAAACATAAGGATGTAGAAATATCCTCAGTAAGTGACTCACATAGTATTTGGAAATTCACAATAGCAGTGAGTGTATGCTTTAAAGTTTACTCTCCTCTTCCTCCATGTATTTTCTGTTTTTTTATCAAGTGCTGTTAGGAGAATGCAGCAAGGAGGTGTTGGTCTGTTTTCTAGGGTGACAGGTGATAGGATGTGAAGAAACGTTCTCAAGCTGTACCAGGGGAGGTTTAGAGCAGACATTAGGAAGAATTTCTTCATGGTAAGGAACTGGAATGGGCAGCCCAGGGCAGTAATGGAATTGCCATCCCTGGAGGTATTTAAGAGGTGTGTGGATGTGGCTCTAAGGGACATGGTTAAGTGACAGGACTTGGTAGGTCAGGTTGTTGGCTGGATTTGATGATCTTGAAGATCTTTTCCTACCTGGATTATTCTGTGATGAGGGGGATCAGGGCGTCCCTTTCTGCCTTTGTGATATGGAGATCTAAGAGAAAGATACAGCAGGAAGCTATTAGGCACTCTTTCCCTTCTGAGCAGCCTGCAAAATGTGTGTGGGGATGAAGTGGATGAGAGAACCGTGCTGCTCTTGTCTACCAATTGTTTCCTTAGCAAGTAGATCTCCTGTCTGTCCTTGAATGCTTTCTGAACACTGCAAAGACACATCAAGAATAGGAAGCTGGTCTTAGAAAATCTGAATCCATGCTTCTAGCAGCTGCTGAGGTCTATACTGAATGCCTCAGTCTCCTGCTGTCAGGAGAATTTAGTGAAATTTTCCTGACCCACTACATAAGGTGATCAAGTATAAGATGGGAAATGATGAAAAGACTGTGTAAATGCACAGGGGCTGTTTTTCTTCTGGGCAATAGTCTGAATCCATGAATGATTAATGTGTTCAGCTCTCTCAGAACAGCAGATTCTCTGTGCTCCTCTTTGGAGCCTGGGCTTTGCAGAGACCTGCAGGAGTGAGCTGAGCCTTCCTGGCCCCAGGGTGCATTGGCTCAAGTCCATGGCTCCGTGACACTGCATTTTATTTTATACACTGGCAAGCTCAGGGCAGATGCTGCTGAGCTGGTTTGTGTACCTCTGCTCCACAGACCTGGATATGAAGTGCGTCTGTTAACACAATAGCAACAACAGAAATGAAATAAGGCATCTGTGTTACCAGACTTTTTATTCCATATGATACATTACCATTTAGTTGAAGTCATTTCTGCAGTCAGTGACTTTTCTTTACTTGCTCCTCTCATAATTCCAGCCAACTGAGTTTCTTCAATTATAATTTTTTTAATAGATCTAACCATATAGATCTTGTAATGTTTTTGATTCACCTGCGGTCAGTAGCAATGGGTATAATCCTTCTCTTTCCTGTATCTTCACACTTCCCACTCTCGACCTGGAGTCCTCAGAGTCTACAGGGTTTGGGGATATTTGGACCTACAGCTTTTATTGTCCTCTGAAAATTTCCAGATTAACTTTCTTGTTCTTATCTCCTTTTTCAGCTGTTTCTATAATCTACGCTATGAGGTCATGTTTACTTATCTATCAACACAACTCATACAGCTCATTTACTCTTCTATCTTCCTTCCAAACTACAGCCGTTATTAGGCTAAAGCCAAGCAGTTTCAGGGACAAGGAGAAATAAATCTGGGCATAGCATGTCTCGTTGTCTGACTTCAGCAGTCACACTTAACCACTTCATCATCACCTCGTTTGCTGTCACTGCATGCACTGACTTGCTGTAGATATTTTCTGTCAGCCTGATCCATCGCTGGGGATGTCACATGTTTGCAGAATTCAACATAACACTGTGTGCTGCTGTCAGAATCTGCTCAAATTTTGTGAAATTATTATAGCAGGTTCAGCTGGGTCTGTGCAGAATTTTCTGAGATCTGGCTTGACGGTATATACTGATATGTTTTTTTGGAGTACTGCCCTAAACGCAGCCTGTTCAACTGCAGGTGTTTCATTTATTTTTTCCCAGTATCTGCCTTACTTCTCATTCTTAACTCTGCTTTTATTTACATTTATTGATGGATTAGTTCTTACAGCACCTTTGCTGTGGATTCCTTACTGGTAGCATACATTTCCAGTGCCAGTTTACCCACCTGTTTCCCTTTCAAATTTTCTTCCAAGACCTTTAGGTTTTGACTTCTTTGTCCGGAGAGAAAGGAAAAATCAACAGAGCAATGAACATAACACAAAGAAAAAACAAAGAACTTTGCACCTGCTCTGGTATTTGTGCCAGGAGTCTTCTCCAGAGCTCTTTCATCTGCTGTGCTTTGGGTTTTTGTGATACTCTTTCCAGTATCTATTTTTGTTTGCTCACCTTGTGTTGTTATTACAAAAAGCCTTTTCACTTTAAGCCTCCTGTTTGCCTGTATAAACTCAACTTGCTGGGAAGTTCCCCAAATACTGGCCTAGCTTAGTGACTGGTCAAAAACTATGTTGGAACAAACAAAAACTTTTATTTAAAAATTTAAAGTTGATATGAGAACGGATTAACAATGGACACAAAGGAATGCCTTAGTGTTCTCTTCTGCTGACAGTGCCTCTGAAAGTGTCCTAGGAAGAGGACTGTTGAATCTCCAAAGATTTTTTTTGATCTGAGTTTCACTGGCTTCCGCCTCTCTGCTGATAAAGATGACTTCTGACAGAAAACAATAGGGTCTGTGTGTAACTGCCTCTGTTTCTGGTCTGGATTCCTTGCCAAAATAGCTGCACTTAGCACTTGCACAGCTCTTTTCATCTTCAAAGCCTTTCACAGATCTGATGTAAACAGCCGGAGTTCCACTGATTTTGGTGGCAAAGAGCTTAGTAGCCTTCAGAACAGGATTATGTGTTTGCATGGAAAATAGCAATATCATCTGCCACTTTGCTCGCTAGAGTTTCATAAAGATGCCAGGCCTCAAGCTAGAGAGCAATCAGCTGCATGGGGCTAAGAGCCTCTCCTCCTATTCAACACACATCTTTCTGGCTGTGACTTTATGGTATGAACTGTTAAGCAATTGAGATTGATTATTGAATCGGTTCTTAAAAGTGTGTACAAGAAATGCAAGTAGCTGAGACAAACAGTAGTTTTGAATGTAATGGATTCTGATGTTTGCTCAAGCCATGTGTCTGCTCCAAACCAGTGCTAAGCCCCCTTGCATTTGATGAGGTTTATTTTGCATGTGCAGAAAGAAGCACGGGTGAGCTGACTTGTGTTTGTTGCTGCTAGAAAAGCATGCAGCAATGCTAGAATTTGAGAACATCACAGCAGAGTTAGGAGCTGCTGCTTTGGTACAGGCCTCCTCCCCTTACCTGGGGAGAATTCACCTCTGTAATGAGAAGGATTTTGCATCAGACCAAGCAACCATTGTCCCTACTGAGTCATTTACCTTTACTTTCAGAGTACTTTTGTCATGCCTCTTTGAAGAAGTATTTAAAGTAATTCCCTTTTAGTTTGTCATGGGTGTACCTTCACATCTCCATAATCAAATCTTTTCCTCAGAGACCAGCCCCAGTGTCACCAGTACAAACGCTACTTGCATGGGAGTGTATTTATGGCTTCTGGTGCATGGTATGAGGAGCAGAGCTGTGAGAGAGCGATAGGAATGCCTATCACCTATGCAGGTGAGCTGCCAGTATCAAAGGGAGATTTTCTGACAATGATCACTGAGAACATGAGCCTGCTGGTGTCATGCTTGTAGTAATCCACATTGTTTACGGCCAAGTATTGGACTGCTACCTTAAAAATGCAGATAACTGGCAGATTCAACAATCCTGTCCCCTCTGCAGCACAGATGCACACCTTTAATTCCATGTCTGCTTCCAAAAGAGCCTCTGAAGACTTTTTGCCTTTTCTGTCTATCAGGGATCTCCTTCAGTCTATTATTATTCTCTGTTCTTAAACATTTGACAGTGGCTTCCTCTGGGCTTGCTCTTTTTGCCTTCAGAGCTCCTTTCATAACACCAGATTCCTGTCTCTCCATCCTTCAGTGAGGTTTTATATCTTTTCCCTCTTGCCTCTCTTCCCATCTTTTCTTTATTCATTTTCTGATGTCTATTCTCTGAGCAGGTCAGCGGCTCATCCCTGAATCCTTAGAAAGCTTTGTGAATAACATTTTTCTTCCTTTTCATTTAAATGTATTTTTCTCCTGAATAGCTTCAAACTGTCACAACAACCATTTCCTGGTAAGAATGAAAAAGATGCTTGAAAGTATTTTCAAATTACTACATTCATCTTTCCTAGCTCCCCACATTATCGCCCTTCTCTTATTATCCCAGGCAGGCAGCAAGATGAATAAAGACTGAATAACCCTGCCTTGTGCCCCTGAGTAATTCTCTCACCTTTAATTTTCACAAGCTGCATTTGCTGCTACACTTCACTCCAGGACACTGCCAGAAAGTGCTTCTAACTCCATTTTACTGTAGATATTCTGATGGGTAGATTTGTTTCTTGTACCCTAATGCAACAACCTCAGTGTCCGCTCTGATGTTAGGTTGGGCCAGATCCTTTGTCCCATCCCTGCTTGGATGCACAGGGCTGTGTCCTGTGGGGCAGGGAGTCCTGCAGGCAGCTCTTGCTGTGTGTTGCATTGCCATGGCCAGCAGATCATGCCCATCCTCTGTGACTGCCTTTTGTCCCTCCAGCTGCTATAGACCTTTCCTCTGGTTGCCACCAAATCTGTCCTAGCAACAGGGAAAGTTGCTACCATGGAAGACTAATCAGAGACATGAGTATAAAAATATGTTAATGACACGTTAAACCTTTGGTACTTGTAGCTAAGAAGTGCCCAGCTTTACTCGTTCTGAAAAGCCCTACCTTTTTAGCATGGGGAAACCTGGTGAGAACCAATCCCATAATCTGCGCTTAATGCTTATCTATGAAATGCAAACCTGATAAAAATAGCAGCCCTTCAGACTCTGCTTGACGTGTAAAGGAACGCTCTGTGGTATATTTAGGATTTAAACCTTTAATGTCAGTAATTCTTCCATTACAGCACAAAGGATTTTATTTTATATCGTAACACATCCAGAAAGCCTGTTTAGCAGATTTGATTAAAGACTTGCAAAATAGTTTAAATATTTAGATTATCATTCAGAATCCCAGATCCAAGCTTGGAAGTGAACAAAGGAAAATACCTTTTCTTTCCCAGATTCAGAACAATAAGCTATTGAATGTAGAAATTCATCTGCATGAAAATAATACGATGTACCAGAAATCAGATGCTGTCAGCTGGGTAATTTTAACCACTTTTTGGAAAAACACATCTGCTTTGAAGCAAATGTTACAGCCCAGTCTGAGCCTGAAATGAAAATATCTGCATGCCTTCTGGTAGTAGGATTTAAATGCTGTAGGATTTTGGGTGTTTTTCTTTTGAGCATATTATCTGTCATTCTGTATGTAGCGGAATGACTTTGTGACTCTGTCAATGATAGTGATGTGCTAGGAGGAAGGGTGAGCATAATCAATTTGTTATGAGACACCGAATAAAATAGATGATCTTTTTGTAGATTCACAGTATCTAAGTTCAGAAGGGGTGGCTGCATTTAGCCTGACCTCCTTTATATCACACCTTTATAAAGCAGGAGCAGTCTCTACTGCACTAATCATTTTTTGAGGTCCATGTTGCATACAGTCATCAGTCTTCTGGATAAATACCAGCTATAGGGATCCTTCCAGCTATGCCTTTTCCTGATGAGGCTTCTGTATAATAGAAAGGGACTGATGATGCTCTTTTGGAAACAAAATTGGGTTTCAGGAGCCAGGGATGTAAAAGCTTCAGCTCCAGGGAGAATGAGGGTTTGTGGCACAGCTCTGAAGGTAGTGAGGGTGAGTGCTGAGCTAAAGATTTACCCATCTGGCAGCCAATTTCTTTCATTTTCTAAGAGAAGAATAAAGGGGAGAGCAAATAGCAACACTCCAGAGCAGGCACTTCTCCCTCCGTTTGCAGCAGCAGCTGGTACTGTCCAAAAGTGAGGATGATACTTACAAAGAAACATTTGTCCTTGTGACAATAAAAGGATGTAAACTGCCTTTTTTCCTTTTTTTTTTCCTTTTGCACGTTGTCTCAATAATGAGCAGATTGCCCATAACTACAGCAATCAGTGGTGATGTGACAGGTTTCTAATGGGCTAATCACAAAGGGGATTTCACTGGTTATAAATGTCCTGCAGTGAGACTGCTTTGGTGGGGTTCCTACCTACTTATGCCAGTGTCCATTCACTGCACCAGGGCACTATAGGGAGTGTGTGTGCATGCAGCAAGGGGACACAGTATTCTGCTTCCATAAGCAACTGCAGTTCGGTTCTGTTAGGGTATTGGTTTTACTAGGAGCTGTGTGTAGCTGGCAGATCATATAGCTCTCCAAATGCTTGTGACAATGCTTTACTGACACCCACCTCCGCAAACAGAGTTATGGTAGCATATCCCTAGCAGACCATTAGGCACTAGCAGTCAATGCTGGTTATGGTTGCAGTTTCAAGAGCAGGATGGAAGCAGGATGACTGCAAAGTGAGGCTTTTTATGCTGTATGTAGCATGAGCTGTGTTGAGGATCAGGATGTAGCTGACTCTCTCGTTTTTGAATGCTCTGTTTTCCTAGAAAAATGAGCATGAAATGACCTTTGTCCTGTGCTCTTTATACATGCCTTGCATTTCAGAGGCTGCAACAGGCTTTCTTAAGGAGACTGATTCCATCTCACTCTCTTTTGTGAGTGACATTTTGTGATGTGTGCCAGCTGGGAGCCCGAGGTGTGGAGCTGGGATGTGGCTGCCCTGTTCTCCTTCAAGATGGAGACTGAGAGCTCTGTTGATTTGCCTCTTCTGGTCTGGTTGGTTTGTTTGCTTGTTTTAATGGATGAGGCCTTTTTTTGAGGCTCTCATCTGGTGAAATGATTTCAGCATCATCTTGAGAAACTCTCTGAGATAAAAAGATACTTCTGAGAAAAATATCTTCCCTCTAATTTTGGTGTGGCTTTCTATATAGCCTGAATGGATGGAAAGCCATTTATAGAGCACACACAGTAATTGCTCACTTAATATTTCATCAGCTGCATTAACAGTAACGTCACTAAAATCAGGTACAGACTTAAAAGGATCTTTTTTGATTAAAAGAGGCTTTATAGCTTCTTATGTATTATATTAGCAGCAGTATGTATTATTGTATGTATATTAAAGGCGTATGTTTGGTGGCCCTGCTAGGCAGGGGGGTTGGAACTACATGATCCTTGAGGTCCCTTCCAACCCGGGTAATTCTGTGATTCTGTGATTCTGTGATTGTAGATGTTGCTATGTGTTTCCAAATTTAATAATTCAATACGTGTATACACACATGAATTTACACTGAAGTTTTGGACAAAGTGTATGTTTTATATTTGGCAGCTATCTTCTAATTACACCAAGATTAGATTAATATGAGGTATATTGCTTCAGCTTGAGCCACGCTTCTTTCACAGCCACGAGAATGTAATATGTTAAGATTGTGCAAAACCCCATGCTTTAGTTGCTCTCCTACAGTAGCAACTGTTGAAAACAATGGTTAGAATGAGTGATTCTACCAGCCTTACTTTAACTTCTTGCAGTACAATGTCATACAATGTTTGGACATGAGGCAGAGGTGTTTGTTTTGACACAATCCTTCAACTCACATTCTAATGCATCATAGTAGTAACTGAAAATAAAGACCTCCTGCCAA
This sequence comes from Coturnix japonica, assembly GCF_054131305.1. Lineage (NCBI taxonomy): Eukaryota > Metazoa > Chordata > Aves > Galliformes > Phasianidae > Coturnix > Coturnix japonica. The sequence continues at coordinate 28,469,010 of NC_140670.1, read as the reverse complement.
GTCTCAGTGGGGCTCAAAGCCTGTAAGCATAGCTAACAGTAAATACAAGAAGGAATTTATTGGCTGTCTCTTAGTAATAAATGTTTTGCACTTCCTTTTTGACCAAGAAATTAGAAACAAACTTTACAAGCAGGTCTTGGCTTAAATGGTGGTGAGGGATCCTTCGACAGCCATTGTCAGGTGGCTTCTTCAGAAACATGCTTGTTTATTATTTCCTGTTATTACTGAACTCATACTGCATGCACACAGCACAAGGGGCATTGCAGTAGCTACGTTTCGTGTTCTTGTTGGCTGACAGTTACATCATGGGCACAGCACTGCCTTAAACCTGCCTTCTGCTTCCATGTAGGAATAAAAGCTCCTCCCTATCACCTACTGTATTAACTCATATTTGGTTAGTTTACAACTGTAGTGGAAGGTCTTACATTTTTTGCCTGTGAGAGCTAGCCCTTAAGTAGTCTACTAATCCTTCTGTCCCTTGGAGCTCATAAGCCTTCTGTGAGCTTTGTTATTGTACACATAAAGGTGAAGGATGCTGCCCTGTTGTGCGCTCTGTATTCTGTGCAATTAGTTTTCTGTTATAATGCTTTGTATCATTTTTATATGGTTGCTGGATAAATGAATGATGTGATCAGTAGCTGGAAATGAAGGTCAGTAGCTGGAGCAGCACATACTGTCTGCTTGCTGTTGCATTTTTCCTTTTGCTAGTCCAAAGAGATCACTTTCTTCCTGAGCACTAAGCCACTCAGCAGCTCCATCCTGTAACACTGATTTACAGGAATATCAACACATGCAGGGAGGTTGAGTCTGTGTGCCCCATGCTACCATAATAACAGAATGCTTTAAATGGCTTTTTAATGCTTTTGTGTTATGTATGAACATGAGCAGTTGAAAGCATTCCTGTGGCAAAGTTCATTTCAGTTTGCGTATGCAGCAGAAGAGATTGGTACATCTTTATTTCATATATAATTTCAATTGTCTCCCTATTTTTCATCATGCTGGGCTGCCCTGAGCTCTGAGGTGGCAGTATTTCATGTTGAGAAGCATTCTGCATCCTTCTTCTGAGGGACTTTGCAAAGTTCTCCCAGTGGTGAACAGCGCCTAAAGGCTCACAGCCACTTGTAGCAGCTTTCTTCTAAAAAACTTGGGAATTCATATTGGATTTTCAAATGATCCAGTACAAGCCTGTTCTGTTAACACATTTTGTTCAGTCTCTGGCTTTCCTTTTGGAACCGTAAAGACATCTCTATTCTCAAAGTGAGTGTGATGTGTCACTACCCTATTGCTCTTCAGGAACTATAATTTTATTTTCCCCTTGTTTGTACTGAACTAACATCTCGACTTATTTCATGTCTGTCAGATATTTGATAACTCCATATTATTTGCATGATCACCTGCTGCCTCAGTATTTATATGTAATATGCTTATTCTGAAATCAAAGTTGGGTCTTACAATGTTTGCATTATAACTGTTGGGGCTTCTTATCTGAGGATTGTCAGAATACTTTAATTGAAGGAGCAGTTACAAAGAGACAAACAGTCCTGGCTAATTCTATCCTTGTAGAATATTTACTTAATGAAGGAGCTCTTAAAGGAATTATGGGTTTTGATTCAATATCAAATTTGCTTACTTTGAAGTCAGAACATCATAATATTAACTAAGGTAGTTATTTAACTCTGTCTAATGCTGTCTTTACATTGTTACATGGAGGTTATTTCTCAGTTCTAAGACAGAGTTTAATGAACACAAATCAATTGCTGTTACTGCTCCTCTGAAGATGGCAATTAAACAACTGGTAGCTAAGAGGTTGAAATGCTTACCTTGAGAAAAGCAGTCTCCATCTCATCATCAGCATGTTACCACTGATTTTAATGCCTGCAGTTAAAAGAAGAAATAAATAATAAGAATCCTCAATAATTAATATGATTGCTTTCTCCCATGGTAAGCTTCATCCCAATCTTCTTTCCTGGAATTTCAGCAAATGCTCCCTTAAATGAGGGGCTGAGTTTTGTGTAAATGCTCTGATGAATTTGGCTTCATTGCCTTCCAGTTCTGTAAGTTTTCCAAGCTGTAATCTGTTAATCATCCTTCCAGGCTCTGCCTGAGGTACTGGCTCCTCAAGCCTAATTACAGCTCCTTGTGATAGAACTGATGGTTGTATGCATTTAAGTAGTTTGCATCTGCTCTGTAGATCTAGTTTATTGTTCCATGTCTGACTTAGCAAAGAAATCCTTCAAAGTGGACTTAAAGGATCTAGGATGGATTTTGGTTACTTCCTTCCTTTGAATTCAGTGCTTTCTGGGAACTTTTATAAACAGATGTGCCAGTGCTTTATTTATTGTGGACAACAGGTCCAAAATGAATGGTGGATGGAGTGCTGTGCTCTTTCCATTGCTCTGGCTAGCTGTACTTTAAGCATAAATGTAAAAGCTTGCTGCACCTGCTATGTAAGCCCTCATCCCCTGGCTGCTGTTTGCTTATTGAAACTGAAACTCCCCTTTTTATATTTTTCTTCTATCTCGTACAACAATCCCGTATTTTTGCTGGAGTCCTTAGGTGCCACTGTGATTTATACTAGGAAACATGTTTACGGTCTACACAAATAACTCAACCTACATTAATAACTCAATATACATAACACATATTAGTGCACTGCTGTTATGTTGTCATTGAAATGTCTGGGCACAGGTGACTAATTTGAGGCAAGATGATGAAATTACAGTGCTTCAATTATTACAAGGAAAAAACCCAACAACCTCGCACTGTGTCTTTCTGCCTACTTATGTCAGCCCACTTCCCTCTTGGCATTCTCCTGTCATGCTGTCATTAATATTTTCAGCCCCCCTTTATTCTTAATGATCTACTTGGTTGACCTACATCATTTAAAATATTTTTTCATTATAGTGATTTTCTCATTTAGGTCCCCAGGAGATCCCGATGTGTAATCAGTTTTCTTTAACAAATGACCTCCTTTAACTTCATTAGTCCAGAATTAATTTACTGGCATCCAAGATATTGAATGCATCTGATTAGTAAAATACAGTAAAAAAAAATTAAAGATCTGTTTCATTTACGGTCAAGGCAAATATTAATTAAAACCCGTATTTCTTTGCTAATTTTATTCACAGTTGAATTTAATAAAGAGGAAACACTTGATAGGACGTCACTAGGCATTAAGTGAGGATAAGGCTGGGATCACAGGCTTTCTGTGCATGAAACATAGCGAAGTGGCTGCATTTTTGCAGGGTGTAACACTTCTCTCACAGCTTCCTTCACCTTTTAGGGAAATTTGTAAGTGAATGAGCCGGGAAGCTCTGGTGTCCTCTGTTAGCCATGGAGAAATGCAGTGAGTTTTGGGAGGACATGCTTTCTGCTGCCTGGCACTTCTCAGCCACGCACCCTGTTGCTTGTGCACGTCAACCTCAGCTGCCTGGTTATTTGACTTACCGTGGTATCTTTCTGAAGAGGTGGGCCTCCCTTTGGAGGTGTGCAAGTTATTTGCAGGACTAGCCATGCTGCCAGACCTTACCTTGTAAGGCTTTGAAGATTTCCATTTTGCAAATCTGCCACAACAGGCACTGGCCTAGTGATAGCATTTTTCTTCCTGTCACTTGACAGTAAGCACGCTTGCACTTTGCACTGTGCATGGGATGGCTGATGAGGCTGAAAGGAATGTGTGCTATGAATGGAAATTGGGCTTTGCTGAAGAAATGACCACTATTCCTGGAAAAATCAAACATCACTCTCTGAACTTCATCCTGCAGCCAGTTCTTTATCCATTGAACAGTCCACTCATCAGATCCATATCTTTCCAACTTGGAGAGAAGGATGTTGTTGGGTACTGTGTCAAACGCTTTACTGAAGTCCAGATAGATGATATCAGTGACTCTTCCTTCATCCATTGACACAATGACACTATCATAAAAGGCAACTAAATTGGTCAAGCAGGATTTACCCTTGTTGAAGCCCTGCTGTTTCTCCTGTATCACCTTCCTGTCTTCCATGTGCCGTAGTGAAGCATCCAGAAGGATCTGTTCCATGATCTTCTCTGGCACAGAGGTGAGGCTTAACAGCTCAGTAGTTCTGAGGTTCATCCTTTCTACTCTTCTTAAAAATGAGTGTGATATTGCCTTTCTTCCAGTAAATAGGGAGTTCACCTGAATGCCACAACTTTACAAAAATCACTAAGAATGACTTGGTGACTACATCAGCTAATTCTCTTAGGACTCTGGGATGCATCTCATTGGGACCCATAGACTTGTGGATGTTCACATCCCTCAGATGGTCACTGTGGAGTCAACTTGCAGTCTCTTTATATGCAGTTTGTTGACCTGACTACAGGTTTGCTCCTTGTAGTGTGTGCAGGGAAGGCTGGGGTTGCTGACAAACACCACATTTTTTCAGTGTGCTGCAGGAAGCATCACCAGTGAAACTATGTGTGATGCTGTTACAGTGACCACAGTGAAGTATCAGGACTGTGGGCGTCATGGGCCTGTCAGCCAGCCCAGCCTGCAGCTTTCACTCCAAGCTGGGCTGTACCTCCACACACAGAGCACAGCCAGCCCTGTCCCCCAGCCTGGGAAGGAGACCTGAAGCTAAAGGGCAGTTCTGTGGGCAATGGCCTTATAAATTGATTCTCCTTTATTCATAAAAATAAAGTCTGTGGGGGGGATTCAGGCAGTCAATTTAAATCTTGTGAAGGAAAAGAAATTGAAAACTCCAGAGTGATTTATTACCTTTTAAATTTGAGGATGAGAGGGAATGTAACTTGTGCTTCAATTTAACTACCTGCAAAAGCAAATAAAGTAATATTTCACAAAGCTTCAATCCACCATATTGCGTGTGCATTTTCAATTTCATTGTGGAGAATATAAGTGACTACTGCTCTCTGCTTAAGAATGTGCCTATAGAGCAGCATCCAAGGGCTGGATTCAATGTCTTCAGTGGGTTTTTTTATTCTTTCTTTCTTACAATCTGCATCAAACACTATGGATTTTTTTCTCCTCTTTCATATTGCAGTATGCTAAGTTTTTTGCTCAAGTGTTCTGCCTGCAAGGTCTATAGCTAATATTAGTTCATTTTGAATGTCTTTTTCCATTTAAATGTTAGTCTAGAAAACCAAAGAGATTGTAATCAAATGAGTATGCTCAATATATAGCTTGTATGACTACAGGGTGACTTTCTCAGTCTAATTCAAATGCTCTTTGAAAAAAGGAGATAGATGATTCAGGAGCTGTTCTAAGGCGAGTCTTGCTTCTGGCAATATTTACTCTTAGGTAGATTAGAAAAAAATAAGAGATGACAACTGAGAAAAAGATGAAAAGCAAAAATAGGCTGATATCTGCTCATTCTGTGAGAGTAAAGCCACGGACACCAATGCCGCAGAAAGATAAGTTTAACCCTCTGTCAGTGATGGTGTTTTAGAAGAGCCCTTGGAAGTTCTGGTCACAAACAGGACGTTGCTGCTACAACCAGAGCTTCAGTCAGGCCACAGACCCTTACTATCCCTTCTTTGCTCTAGGAAAAGGCATTCTTGTTCTGCAAGACAAACCATCGCTGCTGCATTTGTGTGGGTAAATGGACTGCCTGAGTTACTCTGGAACAGTGATGGCTCTTATGGGTTCAGATGGGTTACTCTGACATAGAGCTACTTGCTTTCTGGCATAATCCTTAGATTATTTCTGCCTTAGAGTAGGTTCCCTGAGACAATGATCTATGTAAGCCTTGCTGAGAGCCTGCATTCACTTTCCTCCTTACAAGGCTGCCTGAAGTGTGACCTAAATACACAGCACTGAACCATCCTGTGGTTTCAGCACAGCTAAGTGAGATAGTGAGTTTTTGTAGCACCTTACATTTATTTAAAAAGCTTAATGTCTTTGTGTTCTAGGTTCATTCACTTACAAGCCTCTTGATTTTACTAGCTATGTATAAATACCTAAATAAGTTATCCAGATAAGATTGGTTACTATGTCTCTTAAGATATGGTGCTTTTACAGATAACTTATGCTGGACTTACTGAGTCTTAGCACAGAAGGGAATTAGATATACTTTTCCCCCTAGAAGTGTTAAAGCTGCTTTCTGTAACTGTTAATCAAATTTTTAGCAGGGGCATTACATTGACCCTATCATATCTGCAGAGATTTTGAATGTACTTCTATGCTATGGTTCTGTGCATAGGTTTTTCAGCTTCAGGGCTGCAAGAATGATCATTTGGAGAGGATGAGGTTTTTCTCTTGGATAAATTCACTTGTATTCACTTCAAAGGCTGAAGTGAGCTTTGAATGAGGACATGCTCTATGCAAGCTGTCTTCATAAGGATGAGTTTCACCCACCATGACAGCACGTACTACAGTATGTACAGAGCCATGCTCAGATGATAACAGAAAATGACTTTGCGAAGGACCTTGTTTCTCCAGAGATGCACTAAATGCCTGCTGCTCCAAGGACATAGGAATCCTTTTAGCCCATTGCAGGATGAAGTATTCAATATTTAAGACCCACTCTGGTGCTGCAAACTCTTAAATATAATGGTTTCTGCTGCTGTAAAATGTTGTGACTCCACTGACATGAAAGCTTTCTTTTGGGCTGCAGCCCAGCAGATAGAAATGAGACTGTGTTGATTTGCATGAGGATCTGGCTGCCAGGATGTTTAAGATCTGCGTTTTGTGGTCACTTATAAGTTAGGATAATCACTTAGTTAGGATACAGCTAAACCTGAAACCAAATCAGTACTTAGAAAAACTGCAGCTACAATCCTCAATCATCATCACTGTGATTAGGATTTCATCTGTTCTGCTTTGCTGTGAGGCCTTTGGAGCATTAGGGATGACTAGCAATATAAAAAGCAGATTTATTGTTATTAACTCTAAACCTTGTAGCACAACAGAAAAAGCTCACCAAAATGTTAATCTGTGCCACGGCATAAAACATGAAAAGAAGTCATGACAAGTAGCAATAATATGTCATTTTGTGCCATATTTCATTTCAAAACGGTCCATCTGTTGGGTTAAGTACTACTACCACATGTACTGTGGTTGTTCTGTGGCAGACGCTGCCTTCTGCTCTGAGCAGCATCACCTCCTTCTGTCCTCCCAGCCAGGGCTGCAGGCATGAGCAAACCTCCTGCCTGTGCACGGACCTGCCAAAAGTGAGGCCTCAGTTAAAGCCTTGTATCAGCAGATGTTTCTGCTGTCAATCTAGCCTCAATTTTCACCAGCCCCCTCTCTTAATGTGATTTCTGAGTTACAGAGTTTGCCTCAGCTTTGAAAGAAAGAACAACCTGAAGAGTGATTTGCTCTGGTTTTTGAAAACTTCATTAGCTGAGCCTGAAATCAACCTAGATTTCTGGCACTGATGAAGGTCTGTACGGTTTGAAAGGCTTCCTGTAGACTAGAAATCTGTCTAGCCTGTGGGCTTGGCTTACACACAGCCCTACTCCAGCCTTGGAAGGCTAAATACAACCTGGCAGTCTTGTAGAAGTTTGATTATCCCAGAATATTTAGTCCAGCTAAAGGCCTTCCCCAGTTCAGAAACACTGTTTGAGCCAAGAAAAGGCCAGTATAATTTGGGAGGAGTACAGGATGGACTCTTTTTTAATTTGAAAGCATTAACATTGGTAATCAGAGAATCTTTGTTAAATTAACCCAATTTCTATGGTTTCAAAAATCTCTCTCTCTCTCTCTTTATTTTTTTTAATGCACAATGTCTTTTCCTTTTCTCTTTTGCTATCTCTGCAGCATTGTAGTGCTTTTGTTGAAGGCCCTCATACCAATTATGAAGTAGGATACGATATCCTGCCAACCTCATTGTAGCTGCCTGGCACATTCTCTTGGTCTGGCCTGCAACCCCAAACTGATGGATGTAGGATCACTGCATGACTGGGCTTGGGTACCAAAAGTAGAGGTGACTGGCACATGGACATCCCAGGACTCTTGCTGAGACTGGGTAATCTAGCAGGCAGAATGGACGGCATCCTCTGGGCTGGAAGGGTTAACAGCATTGCTGCTTCTCCTCCTCTGTCTTTATTGTTATCTTGATTTACGTGTTTGAAAGTAGGGATGATTAATAATCCACAAAGCTTAATCTGGAAGGAGAGCTAAAGCACTTAACATACCAGAGCATACTACGATGCAACAAATACGAAATGATTAACAGGACTAACATTTCTGCTCCTTCCCAAATAGTGCAAGAGCAACATCAGAGGTTCCCTGCATTTCCTGGCCCCCAGTAGTGGGGTGAAGACTACCAAATGGGTTCTGCATCAAAAGGCCACTGTTAATTCTTTCTGCTGCAGGTACCATGGTGATGAGTCTGGCACAAATGCCTGGAAATATAAATTTAGCTAGCATGCTGTTCCCGGAGCTGGATATGCTGTTCCTGGAGCTGGATGTAAATGTCTTCATTCCATGTATGCACTGTTACTCCACAGATAAGGAAAAAGTGACCTATAAAGTCTTCCTTGACCTAAGAAGTCAATTAAAGTACAAAAAGAGCATCTGAGTACAGCAGGGGAATTAATTTGCTGTTTATAAGCTCGGACCTCGATGCTCACCTGCTCAGCACTGGAGTAAGTATAGAGGGTGGACAATACAGCCACAGAAGAGAGAAACAAAACCAGGAAAGTAAAATGGAGGGAATTCATCTCTGGGGGAATTGCACAGTGAATGCTGAGTTACATTGGTTTCCAATATCTTTTCAATTCATAAAGACTGATCACTACCAGCTTTGTTCTGCAGCCTCTGATGAAAAATAAAGGATCCACTTCATCCAGAAAATACCTCGGAGGTCAGAAAGTGTTTTTCTTTCCCCAGGGGTTTTCAGTGCTGGCAGGGGGGGCAGATTTGGTTTCTCAAATATAAAGAGGAGAACTAACAATGCCCAGTTTCTGAGCTAGTAGGCAAAAGTAGATGGGGAGTCCTAGTGATCAGCAGAAACACAGAATAAAATCAAATGGAGACGTGAGCAGCTCAGCCAACCTTTTGCGTGCTGTGGAATTAAACATGAAAAGGTAATTTACACCATCTTTATGTGAGAAAAGAATAGTGTTACTTTTTTTTGTGTGTGTGTGCAAAGTGTGTAGAAGGGAACTGGCAAGGGTTATCTTTGACCTACTTCTTTCGTAATGTTAAAAACAGCCCTTTTAAACAAGATACGTGCAGTGGCTAAGCAGGAGCCTCATATGAGAATCTACATACCCTTCCTTCCCACCAGGGTAAATAAGAGCTGAAAATCTTCAGCATCTTGCCAGCTGTCATCACACCATTCAGAGACTGTTCGTGCCACCACCATATTCCTTGCTGGGGGTAAATGACAGTAACATGCATGTTACAGTAACAATGCATGTGGTTGCTACATGGTAAGTGTGTGTGGCATTTCTTTCTGTTATCCTTAGGGAAGGATGTGGGATTTATTTTTTGAAAGGGAGACTTCTTAAGGAGAAAGGAGAATTGCCATCAAGCTTGTTTCAGCAGACCCCACAATTTGCAGAGCTGTTCTCCTTTCCTGGCAGCATCTCATGCCCAAACTCAGCCCCCACCACTGTCCTCATAGGATCAGGTGTGCTCCAGCAAACTCAGCTGTGAGCATTAAGAAACACTATAGATTTGGCTGAAAACTCCTCTAAAACTGTTAACAGTGAACTGGATTGCAGATAGACTGAATTTCTGAGAAAACTCTTCGCTTTGTGCTTTACTTCCTCCCTTCACCTCCTTAAGTTGGATAACTGAGACAAACATGTCTTGTTTAGAAACATTGAAAGGATATCTTATGGGAATTTTATTTCCCAGATAGACTCCCTGTTCCCTCATACACAACAAACAGCTGCCTCCTCCCCCTGGAGAATAGTTTGGAGCATGTGATGGGGATGTAATATGACAAGGTACATGGTTTCTGGAGAAACCTTAAGTGTTGAAACATTACTCCTAGGAGGTTCCAAGTTAGCTTTTTAGCAGAAATCTTTAAGTTTTCATTTCCTATTTTTTTCTTCTTCAGTTTTTGAAGATTTTTTTCATTGTAGTATAGTTGCATGTTGGGCATATTTGCTTCTGGCGTACCAGCAAAGCTGAGCAGTGGGGAAGGGGTTTTGTGCTGTACAACCACTGAACTACAGCACAGTTTTAGAGGAGACTCTACAGTGTGGATTGAGCCAGGCACAGTGGTTGAAAACTAGTGAGGTATGCCTCACCATTCTGTTGCTCCTTAGGATGGTTTCAGTGAGATTCACTTTGAACAAAGTCCTTCCTGCAGTTCCTTTAGCTGCATTCAGCAGTTTTTTCCACTACACCAAAAGAACAACATCATTTCTGCAAGGCTAAATGGGTGATGCGGCAAATTTTGTTACTGAAGTAGATGAAGAGACCTACATGAAGGTTTTCTTTGGCTCCAAAATGAGGTATCACTTAGTAGTGTATGATGGTCTAGTTCTGTAAATATGTTAGTAAAAGGTAAGATCAAGCCACAGCCAAGACTTAATGTTTCTTTTAAAATGATGATTGGCAGAAGACAGAATGACCTGCTGTTTCTCAAAACCTCCTCCTGCGCTGCCTTTTAAACACAGGGAATTGAAAGTCTTGTCAAAATAACCACCAAAATGGAAAGATCTGAAAATGTTCTGCTGGAGTGTAAGTGCTCAAGGATAAGGCAGAGTTCTTCAAAGAGTGGCAGAGTGATTTGAGGACACACACCTGTGTTTGCTGTAGGACGGAGGACAGGACAACAATGATTACCTTCTGTAGGATAAAGGGAAGAGCACAAATCAAAAGTAAATGGCAGCAGGTCAGAGTATTGGACAACCTTGTTTTCTGGGAAATCTTTATCCAGGAGACCATGACTGCTTTGAAAAGGCTGCAAAGTGAATATCCCTGCTGCATGCAGCTCTGATATCTGAAAGCAAATAGAGAGAGACAAGGGAGTCTCTTGAGGTTCAAGAGGAATGTTGCTTGAGAAATGCTCAACCAGCGCACAAAAACTTCTGGTCCTTGACATGAAATGCTCTAGACAGGATCTTATGATTACCTGTAATATTTTGGAAAAGGGGATGGTCAGAAGAAAGGGTAGGGTAAAGGAGACTCTAAGTAAGTATGAGGGAGAGCCAGATGTTTGAACCCATACAGACTGTTTGCTAAAAGCATTAGAATCATAGAATCACCAAGGTTGGAAAAGACCCACAGGATAACCCAGTCCAACCATCCTTCTACCTCCAATAGTTTTCACTAAACCATATCGCTCAGCACAGCCTCCAAACATTCCTTGAACACCTCCAGGGTCAGTGAATTCACTACTTCCCTGGGTAGCCCATTCCACTGCCTGACTGCTCTTTCAGAGAAGTAGTAGCCCTTGCATGGGTAAAGAAATGCACTCTAAGAAAGAGTAGAGATCTAGGGTAAATTTTTGGCTCAGGTCATGGGAGTAAATCTTAAGTAATCCCAGTGTCACTTGCTGCAAAAACAAGTAGCATTTGGCCAGCAAATCAATATAAAGGAAATATTTCTTTTCTCTTATTTGCCTTCTTCTCTTTGTTCTCTACCGTCCCATCTCTGCCTTGACTGCTTTCATTATAAGGTTGAAGGGCAGTGCTGAGCGAGTCCGTTAATCTCATGCATTTTCATGAATATCAATTACCACTTGGGTTCCGGCAGATTTTTCTTTCCTTAGCAGTGTTGAGACTGAATTCTTTACCCAGACCCTGTGTCAGGTAAGACCTGGAAGCCTTTTCCCAAAGCCAATTTGCCAGCTCTTCCCACTCCCTCCCACCACACTGATGGCTCTTTGCTTTTTTCCTGTTCTATCTGTATATACAGTGGTTATCAGGAAGAGACATTCCCCTCTCTGCCCTTGAAAACTGATATCCATACGAGCTCTTGGGCAGTGTTTGGAGTGCAGAATCTCTGCAGTTCGATTACCACGGAGTTTAGCTCTCTCATGTGTGACTAGATATTGTATATTTTTTCCCCAGTAGATTGAAGTTTAAAAGGACAGAAGAATTTCCGTTGCTTGAGATGGAGGAAAATGGTGTTGAAACTTGCAGAGCTTATGGACTGGTGGGAAATAGGGCTATTTCTGAGGTAATAAATGTTTCTCTTGTTTTGCACCCCCTGCACTCCACTGATTATGATGTTTGGATCATTATGAAAGGCCAAAAGCATAGGAGAGACTTCACATCTTTTCTATACATGAAACTATTTTTTTCCTTCCATGCAGTCCATTTTACCTATGGTAAAATGCACAGCAGCAGAAAGAAGGGCAGAGCAAGCTGGTGATATGACCAAGGTGTTCTTTATTTGGATTACAAAAATGCCAGTGAACTTTACTTATGGGTTAAATTCCACTTTGCTGAATGCTCTGCAGAAATCAAGGAAAAAGGCAAACCTGCCCCAAAGGGATTTCAGTGTAAGCCAGCCGTCCTCACACACAGTTTGCTCAGGTACCACTGCCAAAGGCAGCAGATATTCAGTGGTGCCCCTCAGGAGGGGATGCTCCCTTCTCTCAGTGGGAATACAGGCAGCCAGCACTGCTGTATTCCTACTGCCAGGCTGTGGGCATGCAGAGCAGGAGACTGAGGGCTCAAATCTCCAGCAAACCAGTGGTGCTGGCACATTTCCTGCAGGGAGAACTGGCTGGTGAAACCCCAGGGACTGACCCCAGTGGTGGCTATGGCTGCACCTCCCATAGACAGGGTAATCTCATGATCTCATCCTTTTGCAGTATCTTTCAGACACTCCTAAAATGGCTGAGAGCTCGAGAGCATTACATGCAGGCTGGCTAGGCAACTGAAGTGAGGGGAAATATGTGATCTAAGATACATCTATTAATTTTGGGTCAAGATGTGACAGCCTACCATGAAGTTTTATGGCTATAGATAGTAACAGGAACAGTGACCTTTAATTATAGCAAGATAATGAGCACTGCTGTAATATAGAAACAGCTAAAAATAAGAGCCAGTATAAAAATACGAAGTATCTCTGAATGTGATCACATTTTCCACTAATGGAAAACATAGCTCAACCCTCTGCCTTCCTGAAAAATGTGTTCTTCTAGATATACTGAGGTTAGAGTTACGTGCGAAGTTGGTTGGGTTAATTCAAGGTATCCTGTTAGAACAGTACATTCAGAGAAGCACTTTTAATCTGGTTTAAGCTGGAGTTGGATTTTAGCTGAAGTTGGTTTTATTCGAGCTGAGTTTGAAGGGAAATTAACCCTCAGTGTAAAATTAAGTTTACAGCAGGTGAATTAAAATAAGAGAGATTCTTTGATGCATTCCTATTAGCAGGTAATCCAGAGCCAGAAGTGTGGAGGCTGGGATTGCACTAAGGGCCCCGGTGTCCGTACTGTACAGGTTATTGGGGCTGTTATTGCAGTGATCTGGTGGTTTAGTTTGATCCAAGAGGAACCCAGTGTTTGTCCCCAGGCTGCTTTGTGGCTGCCACCAAGAGCATGGCAACCAGTGACCTGAGAAGGGAGAAGGATTGCTCACAGCTCAGAGCATCTCAAAATAATACAGACTGTGAAAGCAGATGTGGTTCTCAGCCTTGAAATGTGTTTTTAAAGAAATCTGGGTACCTGGGTTTATGCTGTCTTTTGAAGGCAAGGAAAAAATTGGCACTTTCTGGGTCTTGCTGGCAATCTTTGTGTAACTTTCAGATAACGTAATCTGTGAATTGTCTTGAGACGCACCAACAATTGCAAACTGTGAATAGAAGCTCTATTAACATGCTGCTCAGGGCTGCCATTATAGCACAAATTACAGAGTGAGCCAAAGGAAGTTTGAGAGCAGCCTTGTGAGCATTTAGAAGCAATCAGCCCGCACCCTGCCCCGGCACACATCCTTACACAATAGGATCTTTCTGATATCTGTTGACAAACTTTGGCCAATGTTTCTGCTTGCTGAAAGGTTTCCTGCCAATACAGCAACATATTGCAGATAAAACCTAATGAGCTGAGTTTAACAAAAAAATGCCATGTGGCTTCCTTACAGTGATGCCCATCTGTCGGCTTAGTGAAGCAGCAGTGTGCTGCAGCTGTACTGCTTTGCTTTTTATCAAATCAAAATAAAGCTGTGCACCCCAGAGTCAGGTATGATAAACAGGCCAGCAAATTGCCTTACATGGGTATCATACAGCTCCTTATCTGTCTCACTTTTCAGAGCAGCATAACCAGATGGCTTCTAACGGTGGGTGAAATTTTCCCTGTTATGTTTTTGGCATTGAGCTAGAGGGACGGAGTCCAGAAGTCCACCACCAAAACAACAGATATTTAAATTGGGCTGGGACTGAGATTACAGCCTGCAAACAGAACTTTTGAAATTGAAGCAGATTTCATTAATAGCAAAGGAAATGCCTATTTAGAGTGGGTCTGGTGGAACAAAAAAGACACAAAACAATGAAAAAAAAAGAGTCTTTGTGAGCAGCCCCGCAGAACAATGAGGAGGTTGGCCTTCCTCCAGCCTCCCGGCTGGCTGTGCATAGCAACTGGCCTTCCCACACCTCCCTTATTTATCACAGGGTGCTGGAAATGGGATGGTGGCTGCTGGCATCTCCCGCCGGGCCAATCTGCAGCCCAAGGTGCAGAGAAGCAATATTTCTGCTGGGGCTGGAAGCACAGCCATTAAGAGGGCTTGGGGATAGGGAGCATCTGTCCGTGACAGAAATTCCTGCTGGGAGCACGATGTCACAGCCTAAAGGCTTCAATTTCTCCTCACTCATGTTTTTCCTGGTTCATTTGGCAGACCAACCTGAAGTGTAAAATGCAAAAGGAATCTGCTTTTCCTTTAACTGGCCAGTAAGCAAATAAATTGGTGCTTTTGTCTAATCTGAGGCTTTGGCATCAGTTCCAGAATTGAGGAACAGGGATCTGGAGTCAGGAAAAAGCAGTTCTTGTTTGGTACACTGAGAGGAGAATCTTTGCTAATGTGCGTGCCGTGCCTGTGTGGGTGGGTTTTAAGTTTGCTTGGTTCGAGGTGTCAAAGCCAAGTGTGAAATTCATCCTTTGCTGCCAATGTGTACACTAACCTCTTCTATTGCTGGGAACATGAAGCAGATTTGCATGAGTTTTTTGCTGTCACCAAGAGCAGATGGAAGTTGTTTAAAAATTGTCACCGCTGATGAACTTTTTCAGCACATTACACTTTTGCAAATGCAGACATGGGAACATTTGTGTTGTAGCATGTGTGTGTGCAGGTGTCTGCTCTGTGGGTTGTCATGCATGCGAACATGTTGAAGGTTAAAACCTGGAGCTTCTCAATTGTGAGTGCTCAGGCTAAACAGAAACTCAAAGTGTTGTCAGAAAAAAAATGAAGAGGGGCAGAATTGGCAAGTTTTGTCCTTTGGTCATTAAAAATTATTTTGATCCACCATCCTCCTGAAGATTATGCTATTTGCATTCACGTGCCTTTGCATATGCCTCATTTTAGGCACAGATATCTAACAAAAGCTGTCCTCTTTCCCCTTACTGAATGTACTAAGCACTAAATGCCTTAGGAAAATAGATCTCTGGTGGAGATGAACAAAACAATAATAAATAAACTGTGGAGACACTGAAGATGGGTCAGGACAACCGTACAATCAGCATTTAGAACAAAGCAGCCCCAGTTCACTTTCTTCTTCTTCACTGTGTTGTGGGTGCATTCTATGGATATAAAAAATGAGTCTCTTGAAAAGGCTGTCAGAATTAACATGAAGAGCACTTAGTTATATTGAGTAGTGAAATATAAATATTCAGTTTGAATTTCCTTACTTTGGAAGTGGTGACAAATGCCGTGTTGAACTGGTTTTGCTTGAGCCTAGTGCTAGTCAAAGTTTGCTGGGCAACATTCTGAGCCACATGTCCCTTGGGAGCCACACTGGCCTCTTGCTAATGCTGTCACTTACTTTGCAAGCTCTCAGCATAGTGTAGGAGGCTGAGGGCAGCCCTGTGACCACAAAAGCCTTATATCTATCTGACTGTTGTTTCAAATTGCACTTATGACTGCATCTTTTTAACTCTCTTGCATTTCACCCCTGAGCAGTAAGCTATATGGAGATCCTTCTTGAGTAGAATAAAGAACATTGCAGTCCTTTTCCAAGATGCTGCCATTTGCCTAAAAGCATGTTGAACATTCTGACTTTCTTCCTGGTATTTTATTCATGACTTCAGTTCCTTCCTTTTAGCTGAGCTGTAGCTGAGATGAAGAATGAACAAGATGGCTGAGTTAAATATAGCACTGGGGCTGGAGCGTAACACCTTGTCCAGGGCTCTAGTCATAAAAGAAGAAAGAAATTACTTCAGAGGGGATTAAGCACTCTCCTGCTATAGAAGCTATATGTGAAGTCAAAGAGTGCAGAGTGCTGAACAGTATGCTAGGAAAAGGAAAATCCTAGGATGCTGACCTAGAAAATTAACACACTGCTTCATGGTTAGCTCAAAATGGAAGAGGAGTTTCACGACTCTTTTTCCTAAACCAGGGATAGCTGTGACAAAGCTGTGTGATGAAGTCACAGTTGCAGCTCCATTCTGAGTGTACCTGCAGGTTAGGTAACCTCTGTTGTCTTACTGCTGTAGTGAGGCTCTACAGGCAAGCCCAGAGATAAGACAGAAGGAGGGAAAGCTGGGTCAGCACTGCTGAGGAGGTAGATAAGCTGGGACTGTTGCTGCTGCATCTCCATCCCTAGAGCATTTGCTCACCTCCTGGTGATGGCACATGGGGGACCTGCTCAGACTGCTGTCTTTCTTTCTATGTAAAGGTAAATGCTGCTTCTGTGACGAGTGAAAGAAAACTGTACACTGAGAGCAGAGACATTGATCTGCTATCCTTCTATTGATTAAAGCAATCTGAAAATAGGGATGATTAACAAACTGTTTAATCAACATGTGCCCAATACCTTCCTCTGTACAGAAAACACTACAGTAAAATGCTATTTGTTCTGAGTGGGCAGCATAATCATCACAAAACCTATTAAATCCACACATGCACTAGCTTCTAGAAAATAATTTCCTCTCAATAACAATCTTATGTGGGGAAAAAAGGCTGCTGGATGCTAGTTTAATCCAAATTTGAGTGTCTCCAGATCTACATTGAAGACATTTGCCCACTGAGTTTCATGCCTTTTATTCGGAATGACTTACTATAAAAGAATGTGTCTCACATTTAGCGACCCTACACATTAGAAAGGGGTGAAAAACTGATTTTTTTGGTCTGCTGACTGAAGTAGAATGTGTGAGGGAAATGCTTGTGGGTTGATTCCAGCCCCTCCAACTTTTTGTGTCTTCCCATGGAAGTGTGAGATAAAAATGGCAAAAAAAGATTGTGTTGTCCAGAGCATTTCTTTGACACGGAACAAAATATGTTGTTCCGAAAACATGAAAGTGACTGGCCTGGCATGTCTTTACCAGGGAAAGAAAAACAACAAATGAACAAACTCAACAAAAACACACTATGTTTTCCAGTGTAAACACCGGAATCTATGAACTAGTTCAGTTGACCAAGTCTGCACTGTGTTTTGGTACAAATATTCTCTGCCTCTTTTGCTCACCCTCAAGAAATGTACTCAGTTCTGCCATGTCTGCTGGACATCCAGGCTCTGACTTCGCTATTCAGCAGGTCACCAGTAGCATCAGCACATCATGGAAGTGGGACAGCTGTGCAGAATCAGTGCCGGGTTCTGCTGGGCTCACAGAATGTGGGCACCACCTGTCCTTAAGTGAAGGAAGCTGTCTGTGTGTGTGTGTCCATGTCCTTGTTCACTTCGCTCCTGAGCATCTTGTGTTGGTGCAAACCAGCAGTAACTTCAAACACAAGAGGTTAGTGTCTATTGCAATGAAGTGACCTCTTATTGCTTGTGCTTTTCTCTAGCGATTCACCTGATCTTTACAAATGAGCAGCAATGCCAGCAACAACAAAAAATCTTTGCCAGAAATTTTGGTGTGACAGAAATGGAATCTGCACCCCAAATGTGATTTTTACATATTGTTTCTAAGTTTTTACTGGAGAAAGGATGTGGAAAAGGATACCTTACTGTCATTTAAAATGTAAGATCTTTCAATTTTAAAGTAAAATATTCTTTTTTTTTTTTTAATTATTACTTTTTTTTAGTGCATCTTCAAAAATTCTCAAATTTTTTAAACACAGAAAGGCAAAAGGTTGAATTTGTTCACAAGAATTTGTTGGAAATTGTATTAGAGATCTGCAGATATTGAAATGCCCCAAAGTCAGAATTCCTACCACCTCCTGGTTCAGACTCATGGAATTAATCACAGCATTTTTATTTGCTTTTAGCTTAGAAAAGGTGGTACAACTGTGTATGAGGCTTTTGTGGCTGCTCTCAGATGAGCTGGAATATTTTATAACATTTAATGGTCTATTTTCTTGTCCTGTACCAATTAATTAAACTCTAATGTTAGCAGCAGAAAGCTTAGTCAGTCCTGAAATGATTCTCTGTTAAGTTACTTCTATGTTTGTTGATTGAGAAGATGTTTTCCATTGCCTCAGTTCAATTTGTTCTCTCTTAAAGGCCATAATGTAATTTAGGAGCTTTTCCATAGAAGACTTTGGAAACTTTAATTCTTGGTTATTGAAGTAGGAGATGATACAAATGAGTGTGCTGAAAGCTAAGAAAGCCAGCCTTGATTCTTCATGAGAATTAAACTTCTCTATTTTAAGAGCTTTATCTCTCTTTTATTTGCTTTGTGTACCGTCCATTCTGATAATCTTTAGAAGGAGGTTGCTATTAATTGGAGAGGGAGAAACAGGAGTGAAAATTGACCTTCCAGTAGGAAGGAGCAAATCAATGAAAAGAAGCAGCATTCTTTGCTGCAGAACCTTGCTGTCTTCCATGCCCCAGGATGCTTCTGACCAGCTCCAACCCATGTATCACCCAGTGCCTGAATCTTGGCCTGCCTTCTCAAAGATCCATAGTGACAAACCCTAAAACGGCTCTGCTTTCTTAGAGACAAGACATAAACTCTTAATGTTCAAGTTCTCCCTGCACAGCAGAGGAAACATAACTTTGCCTGTTATTTACAAGGACTGTCTGGTGAGTTCCAAGATTCCAAGAACTGCAAATGCGCCCTCTTGGCCCTTTCCAACAATTATATATCTTTTCCTCAAGTCTTCCTACTCCAAAGACAACTCTCTGGCTTTATTTTCCAAACCCCAGCACTTCAATACTGATCTAACACAGAAGTGGCTGCTCTATGAGGTTAGTAATGCTATTCTGTTTGTGTGCAGCATGGAGAATCGTGTCTCATTTCAACCTGATAGGACTCTTTTACTCTTTTACTGCCTCTTTAGTTATTTCACAGAACCACAGAATGGCCTGTGTTGGAAGGGACCTCAAGTATCATGAATCTCCAACCTCTTAGAAAGCTGTAAGATTCAGCTGTAAACCATTACCTACTTTTACCCCATCCCCTCACAATTGTTTAGAGTTCTGTGATTTTTCCTGCTGCTCTGAATTTGTTCTTTTGTGTTTGCACTTCCTTTTGTTAGTGCTGGAACATGAAGGAGTACAATGAAACACTAAGTAAAATGAGGTCAAGGAGTCAGTCAATGGAATTGATAGGAGGTAAACAGAGCAAAGGAGTATGAAGCAGCTGCAAAATGAACAGGGGCTGGAAACTGGCAGAGAGCTTTTAGGCATTAGAGAAGAATGGCCTTGCAACAGATGTCACAGACTTAATTCATCTGAGGATGGAGGTTGATCAATTTATGAGCAATTTTGCAGGAAAGAGCTATTTCCAATAGCTGCAGTGAGTCCTAGCAACCTAGAAGGTCTTTTCCAGCACTGGTGTGTTGCTCTCAGAAGAAGAGGCACATGCAGTAGATGCTGTCATGTAGGCTGGCTCTTGTGCAGGAAATTTGTCATTTATTCGTGTTCCCCAAATTAGGATATGCCTGCTTAATGCATAAGTAGCTAAAAGACATGGGGGAATGACATAAAGGCTGCCATTGGAGAACGGGTAGGAGCACAGAGGTCTGGAGAGAGGTGAGATGGTGGAGGATGCCTGTTTCTGAACTGGGAGGTGAGTTGCAGATGTTTCTGCAGCAGCCACCCCGTGTGTCAGCTTGGCCTGTCCTGTGGCTCCATACCTGATGTTCTTAAAGCTAAAAGCACTACAGCTCAAGTAGTGGAAATAAACCAGGGAAACAAAGATATAATCCAGTGTGAAAGAAAACCCAGAGAAAACATGTCACATCACATGCTCTGGCAGAGACTTCAGGTTGGCCTCATTTAATCAAATATTCATGCTGTGGTTTTCCCTCCTCTTTCTGCAATGGTAGCCGACATTGATCACTGAAAGCCTCTGACAGAGAGATTGCCCTTGCTTCTGTTTCAATATCCCCTTTAGCAGCATCTTTTCACACCTTTGCAGATCTGCACTCCTGTTACCCCAGTTAAGGAGCCTTCTGCTCTGGGTTTGGGTATCACACTTGGGCTGTGCGTGCACGCTGATTTGCACAGCACACATCCAGTGTGCAGCTTGCTTTGACAATTCTGATGTGCCAGGTTTTAACATGGCATGGCACTTTTTAAGGGCTAAAAAAAAGGCCTTCATGAAATACTGCATCATATTATTGGCTATCTTGATTGTATTGTTCTTTCTCATTATGCAGAATCAAATTGTGTGCCTGCAGAATTTGATAAACTATAGCACTTCACACATCTGCAACTGCCTAACTTGATTACAGTAGTTTAATTCTGCTTGATATCAATCGGCTCTGTATGCAGTAAGATTAATTATTGCTGTCACTTTGTGAGCACCGTGATAAGAAAAAATAGATTCTGAATGGCAGATGCAAATTTGTTGGGAGCAAGAAGAGTGATTTTGCCTCTCTTGCTCACCAGAGATGGAGAAAACCTGCAAGAGGTGAGCTGGCCTGGGAAGCGATGTGCAGACTGGAGACAGGAGATGCACCTGCTACAGCTCCCTGCTGCAGATGGGTACCTGTTAGCGGAAACCAGTTTCTCTGCCCTGTTAGTGCTCCAGAGCATCCCAATTACATTACCCAGTCAGATTGAATTTATTTGCAGGTATGCAGCAGTGAACATAGAAACTAGCTGGTCCCAAATGTTTGTCTTAAGGAGACTGCTTGTACTGTATATTTGGCTCTCCTACACTGCATCTCTTTATAGTGATTTACACTGACTCAGAGTGGGTGTAAAGCATTGCCAGATCTGAATGGCAATAATTTCCACCTGCTCTGAGCTGCCATAAATGACTGCACAGGAAACTTGGACTGAAAAGCTGCCTGCTGTTGCAGAGGTGACAGACATAGATGTTATTTTTGCCTTGTTGTTGTATACTGGCACTGTGTAAAAGCCATGTGGAGCTGTAGATTAGAGTTTAATTCTCCTGGATACCTGGTATGTGGTCTTGCTTCAGGGGAGCAAGCTGCCCCAGCCCCAGTGCAGACTGTATAAGGCTCTGGAATGTGAAGCAGCAGCAAACTCATCTACCTTCCAGCTTGGAGGGGGTAAAAATGTATGCTTTGGTAGATGACAGTTTGGGAGTCACCTGTGATGTTTTCAGGACTAAATCATAGAATCAGAATGGCTTAGATTGGAAGGAACCTTAAAGATCATCCAGTTCCAAGCCCCACCATGAGCTGGGTGCTCTCCTCCAGATCAGCTGCCCAGGACCCAACCAACCTGGCCTTGAGCATTTCCAGAGATGGGGCGTCCATAGCTTCCCTGGGCAACCTGTGCCAGCACCAAAAATAGAAGCCACAGGTATTGCTGGTTTCTTCATTAACAGCTGATGACTGTGTGTTTTCATCTGTAAACAAAACAGCTTCTGGAGATCTTAAAAATGCACCTGAGGCTGAGATAGGCAGCAAGATGAGGTTTGCTAATAAGAGAAGTAACTGAGGAAGAAGGCAGTCACAAACCTTTCCACAGGGTGTGGGATGGGTCTGATTATGTGCTTGGGGGGCTGCTCAGCTTCCATGTCCTCCAGCACCAACTGTGCCTGTACTCTGCAGCCAACACTCTTTCTGCAGAGCGAGCTGGGTTAGGGACTCCCAATGCCATGACTGGCTGATGAGCTTGTTTTCTTAGGTATCAAACTTATTTCTCTGTTGGTGATGTAAGGAGCTGAAATGCTGTGAGCAGTCCCCTGGAAAAACTGAAGTTTCCTTTGCTGCATCTGAGATGAGCCCTGAGTTCCAGCTTGGCTGTTCTCTTAGAGCCCTCCCACACTTGTAATTTGTAGGAAGTTTCCATGAAAAGCAATCTATATGCCTACAACTGTGACTAAAAGCTCATTACTAAATCAGCCTGTGGACAGATAAGAAGTGGGGATACACGAGTTTGGCTTTTCTCTTTCACTTCTCCATGGCGTGGGCTTGAGTATCTGCTTTTCCCCAGTATAATAAAACTTTTATACATAAATTACATCAACGTTCATATCAACAAAGCCCTAAAATGACCGCTCGCTAACAGAAAAACATTTGCACATCTTTTCTGTGCTTGCATTGTTAGGTGGCACAAATGAACTCATGGATTCCAAAAATGAGCAGAACAATTTTTGTTTAACAAACGTTATGAAGGAATTAACCACAGCTACAACCTTGCGCTGTCCTTTGCTTGTGCTGATGGTAATTGGTTTTGTGATGGGGCTGTTCATCAGACAAAACTGGCTGGGTGACCTCTCATCTCCTCTCCAAAGCTACAGATAACTAATTTTCATGTTTGGTTTAGGGTGGACATGAATAAGTGACCTGTCTGAATGGGAAGGACTTTTCCAGTTTCTTCCATTGCTCTCTTTATTGTGGTCTTGATCTTCTTTCCTTGGATGCATTTCTACTGCCATTCTTTTGTTAATACAGTTGTTCATTATTTTTCTTAAATACCTTGCCTTTACCAAGAAGCACCTTGGTATGTTTCAACCACTGTTCTATTAGGGAAATGTGCAAAGCTGATTCAGCTGGTCAAAATGGCTAATGCTCAGAACCTGAATCACTAAAGAGTGTAGGTCTCTCGGTTTCTCTCCTCATTTCTCCCTGCTCAGAAAATCACACAGTGTGTATTTTCAATAGTTAAGAATACAGGAAGGGGAGGAGGTGTTTATCACAGCAGTTTGAGTGCTGGAAAGGGACCATTTGAAAAGGACAGAGGATAAAAAGCCATGAATCAATATTTCTGTGTGCCTTCTGCTGCTGTTTATTTGAATCCATTTGTTTTGCTGACATATTTCCCATGCGGCTGGAAATGTTATTTCCTTTGATAACATCAGCAATTGATGTGCTGCATTTGCTGTACAGCTAGGTGTATCCCAGCCAAAGGGATGTCTCTGACTCTGTGTTTGGTGCTTTAAAAACAAGTGCAAGTTCACTTTTATCACTTTTAACTCCCAGCTGTGCTCCCCTGCATGATGTGGGCTTTGCTGTGCTGCTGGGTGATGCCTTTCTCAGGGAGTGAACCGACAGTGAACAAATTGCTTCTGACCGAGGGCATACCATTACTTTAGCTGCATGAGAGCTCTGGGATTTCATGGGATGCAAAGTGTGCTGGAATGAATGCCCTGGGGGTCTAGCAGGTCTGCTGCTGATGGATGCCAGGCAGTGGTGGGGAGAGCATGCTGTCAGCAAGAAGCACTTCTAGAAGTCCTCAGAGCTGGAAAGGACCACCATGCTGGGAGCCAGAATGCATCACCCTTTGATTTACTGAAAGGATCCTTGTAACAGAATCCACTACTCCCTGCACTGGCCGCAGCCCCTAATTACAAATCTTCATTGTTGAGCAATATCCTTTCAGCCAAACCTTCTATTCTCTACATGTATTATACATATATGTACATGCAAACTGTATTTCAACAAAACTGCAGCTCCTATGAGAAAACACAAGGTTTTTTAAACCACAGAGCTGTGTTTGCTGTGCTGTGCAGAGGTACGAGGAGACAATTTCTGTTTATCTGCCTTCCTTTCAGTACGTGCACTGATAAGACGTCACTTACACTACAAACTCCCTGGCTTCACGTAGGAGTAATTTCAGTGAATGGCATATTGCCTTTTTTTTTTTTTTTTTTTGGTAAAAATGCTTTTACACTTATGTAAAGAATGTATCTTGGTCTCTCTCATCATCATCGGTATATGGAAAAAGCAATTACATTCTCTTTCAGTATTCAACAAGGAAGGAGAAGCTTTCAATGAATCACAGCATAAAACGATTCATGCTCTGGGGGGAGAAGGGAGAGGAGGGGAATGAAACAGAAAACATTTCCTGTGTGTTGCCTGCTTTCAGTGACCTAGAAAAAACACAGTTTTTCAGCCTCTCCATAGTTACCAGAATATCCATTTTTTCTTTTTACATGCTGTTTTGTTCTCAGAGCCCGGCACCTGCAGGAGGTGAATTCTGTGCTCTTTGAGTATACGATCAGTAAGTGGAGAAGAGCATATTCTTCCTTTGTAAAAACGTTCAGCAGTCTCCAATAGCTTTTCCTATTCAGGAGCTGCTCAAAGGAACATACCTTTCAAATGTGATTCCTGCTATTCAGGAGGTGGTGCTGAACAAAGCTGAGGCTGAATATGCACCTCTTCAAGGGAATTCTCCCCTTTTCAACACATAGCTGGTTGAATTCCAGTTCAGACTGGCTGCTCTTTCTACTTTTATAAAGATGAAGATGCAGATATGACATAAAGGGACACAAACCATCAAATGCAGTTGCCATTGACTCGAGTCCCAGTGCACATGTTCATAAAGGAACCAAGAATCTGCTGCTTCTGTATGGTGAGGGTGTGGAAATAGATAAATAAAATGGAGAGTGCTCCAGTCACCGGGGTTGTTCTTTTTGTCCTGCCCAGCAGCTGCTCAGGACATGGGGCAGAACAGAGGTTTGTTACTAAATCACTGCCTTCTCAAGAGCCTGGTTCAGTGGGACCCTGGTCCTGGGTGTCCAGATAGAGCAGATAACAAATGGCAAAGATGGGGTGGTCCCTTCCAGCACCGTCATTCTACTTCCACCAGGCTAAGCTTCATCGGGGCAATGGAAAAAGCCAGAGAGATTTTCTGGAAAGCATCATGGGAGGAACAACTTGTGAATAGCAGCCTAGGTGCCCTGAGATCTTGTCAAGAGCTGTTATAAAAGGAAGGTTGCTACCTCCATGCTGCATGAGCTGTGGCACAATCCTGCTCCTGCTTGCCCAGAGCAGGCACCTATCCCAAATGCTTCTCTTTTGACTCACACTCCATGTTCTATCCCCAGTGAGAGCAGAGCACCAACATCGAGATGGGGACAGACAGAGGTTGTCGTACCCAGTTCAGTCATTCCTGAGCCTCACTGCCAATGTGGAGGGGATTTACAGTACACAAGGACTGGGACGGCTCTGGGCACACCTTCGAGGTAAGTTTCTCAGGGAGGTCACAGTACTCAGTGTTTGGTTTCATCACTTTATTATTATTATTTTGAAGAAATCTGGTGTGTTTGGGTACATGAGAATAGTTTATTTGAAATTAAAATCTCATCAGCCAAACACTTTCTGATATTGAATTCATAAATACAGATTAGCAGCATTGGTTTGTTGCAAGGTGTTCCATAAGCTTTTCATGACTGCTCACGAACACACTGAATTATAAGCACAGAACAGCCCTGTGGATTAAATGCAGCATTTCTTAGCATTGTCTGAAGCCTGTTCTCTTAAACAGCATTTGACAGGTGAATGCAACAGAGAAAACATGGTCCTGGTGTGTGCATTGAAAGCAGATGCAGCAATCTAAGCTCAATTGCTCAGAGTGGGTAGCTGCTGCAAAGCTGAGACGCAGAGGGTAAATAATGAGGGGCTATTTCTGCCCTAGTAAGGAAAAAAAAATAACATGGGGGTGGGAGATTGTCTTGAAAACAATCACTTCAAATGATTTTGGAACTGTATGAGCTGGAGATGTGCTTCATTTATACTGAAGGATGAGCCCAGAAGCTGACCTCATTCCCCTTATTTTTGCCCCATGGGCTTTTCTTCACTTCTTTTGCTTAAAAAAGAAATCTTTAAGGGGAGCAGAGAGTCATTTCCTGCCTGTGATGCTGTCCCACCTGGGAGGCTCCTCGCTGCCTTTTTTCCTTGTAAGTAACAGCCTATTGACTACAGAATTTTATTTGTATAATCCAGCCAGTTCCTCCATAGAGATTTATTTATTTGTTTTTGCATAGAAGTTCTTTAGTAAAGCAGCACATAAAAGCTCACTTACAGTATGCTCATTCTCATAATACCTCAGCAGAGAAGTGTGGATGAAAACGGTATGAAAGATGGTGAGGTTCAGCTGACATTCCTCACTGCAAGAGAAAGCAATCCTTGCACTTTTCTTAATTATGTGCTGTAGCAGCAAGTCCTGTAGTAATATTTTCACATGCCTGGAGCCACAATGATGAATACACATAAGAATATATTTGTTTGTCATTTTCTTATGCCCTATTATTCACTGTAAATTAAGTTTAATTTGTTTATGTTTGCTCCTGCATTGCTTTCCATTCACTTTGCTGTTTAGTAGTACCTACCTTTTGACTTTGATCCTGAGTATCTGGTACATATCAAAGAAATAGCACCAATAAATTAAGCTGTTTAAAAGTGAAGCCCCTTGTCCTAGGCCTGGGCTTATGTAAAACCTGTAGAGTTACCATGTAAAGCATCAGGAGTGCCATGTTAGCTCTGCTGTCACTACTGTTCTGCCAGCCAAAGTTGCCCTGGAAAAGAAATACGGCTTAGAAGTTGTTGTCTAAGAGAAAACCACCTTTTATTTTAGTGCATTAATAGGAGAGAGTATTGTCTCTTGATATTGGTTTGACTTCAAGGTGCTGGTGTTTTAGGAATTGTGGTGGTAGGGGCTGTGAAAGAGAAAGGCAATGTCTGCCCTCCACAGCCTGAGCTCTCACTACCGGACAGGAGCTAATGAATGGACAGAGGCAGGGAGGCAAGGAATCATTAGGCGCTGTTTGTCACATGGTGCCAGCACTCTCATGGCCCAGCACTTAATGATTTTATTGACATAAAATCAAAGGAGAATTTTGAGAATAATGAGGGTAAATTTGCAGATATAGCTGCATGGGCGAAAGCATAAAGGTGCATGCCCGAATGTTTTAAGAGGGAGATAAGAGCTTTTAGCATGAGAAGAGCGAAGGACAGAGTTGATTTCTTGATGCTTAATGAAAGATGAGAATTAGATCCTAAAGGACCTTGACAGTGAAACATCTGTTTGATGTGCTGGAGAAGGGGATCCAGAAAGAAAGTCAAGTGGAGTTGACATGGTTTAATAACATGATCAACTTGATGGATAAGAGGGGAACATGAGCACATCTGTAGAGAGAATGTGAACAAAAGATGTCACTGCAATGAGGAAAGGGGAAAGAATCTGTCAGGAAAGCTGCATCTTCAGGTGGCTGAGAGAGGCTGTGCCAAAGTGTTCTTTCATTCCCAAGAATGCCAGGATGTGGGATGTGGAGCCTATGCAGGGCAGTACCCAGGATATGTACTGATTTGTGGGTCTGTACCCAAAAAACTGGCAAGGGATGGAGGTAAGTTGGTGAGCAGGGAGAGGAATTAAAAGGTCTCTTTGAAGTTGAATGCTGCATTGGGATTGTACTGCTGGAAGGAAGGCAGGAGGAGAGAAAGTTAAGCCTGGGATTAAGACAGAACCTGGGTTCTGTATTGGTAATGTCCCTTCTGAAAAAGAGAAAGTGAAGCCTGAGACACAAACAGAACAGGGCTGAGGAGGAGAAATAAGTGAAGAGGTAGGAAGAAACAAACAAACAAACAGGCAGGACAAGATTTTCAGTGGTGAATGATACCAAAGCCCTGGACTGATTTGGGAGGATGGAGCTGGAGCACTGACTGTGAAGTCTGATTAAGACAGGACCACTTGTTGCTCTGGTAATTACAGTAATCATGAGGGCGAGGGGCTGGTGCCTTTGTTCCTTGGCTAATAGCACTGTAATCTCTCACATTTCTTCTTTCTAAGTTTGTCTGTAAAACCTCCTGCATTTGTATTATCCCTTTCACCCTATGCTATTTCCCATTTTGAGATTTTGGAAGACCTAAGAGCAACTGCTGACTTTTGAACCTGACCAATGCAGAATGGAAAGCAGCAAGTGGTAGCAGATCCCACAGAATGTGGGGAGAGCCTCCTTTGAGTACTAAATGAAAAGCAGAAAAAGAAACCAGGCAATCACTATGATAACCATAGACTGCCATGCTGCTACCCCAGCGCATCATCTTATTGAAAGAAAAATATTTCATGGACCTGCATTTCCTGTCTTACAGTTACAGAAAGCGATCCAGTTTAAAACAGACACAGTGAAAGCATGCATTATTATCCAGCAGGGGGAACCATGGATTCTGTTTTACTGTTCCCAGAGAAAATACCGGGAATGAAGTTAATAGCCACTATCTAACATGAAACAAAGATAGGCGCCAGTCCTGCTGCTGCTGCATCCTGCTGGCTCTGCCAGCTGGGTATGTGGTGCCCAGATTGTTTTTCATAAAGTCTTAGATGTGAAAATAAGTGAAAGATGTGATGCAGACAGCTTTCCTACCACCTGGTCAAAAAGTCCTGAACATACCTGTTTTTGAAACAGCAAGAGAAGAGCTGTGTAAAGCTCTAAAGCATTTTGCAGGACCAGTCATTAGGAGAGTACCGTACGGAAGGCAATAGTCTGTGAAGGAGCTGGTGCTCCTCTTCCTCTTCATATGTTGGTTTTGTTTATGCAATGATTCTTCTTCCCCAAAATTCTCCTGTGACTCTTGCACAGGTATCATACAGCCAATATTCAAGCAAATACCTGACTGAGATGCTTTCACTTTTCCTGCTTTATTGCTCAGAAAACGTCACTCCTCTGTGTACGAGCCCTGCAGATATCTGGCTCCACCTCTAGGAGAATGACAGTCCGCTTTACCCGACAAGCTCCCCATCACACCTTATACTGCTGTGTGCTTGTGTTTCAGTTATTATTTTGGGGAAAAACAAAGTCAGACCAGAGTGTGTTGTGACACTGACAGTACTCGGTAGCAGCACACACCTTGGGGACAGTCCATGAGGAAAGAGTTTTCACTCTATACAGTGGAAAATAACCTGGATCAAAGATTTAAAGCGACACAACCAAATCACAGCAAACAACCGTTGTTAGATTCTCAAAAATTAGTACCTGCTTCATTCTGTTATTGATGTTTATTTTGCAGAAACAGCAATTTTCACAAACTCCTGCATATATACATTGTGAGAAAGAAATGAACTGCCAAATGACACAACGAACAAACCTGCTGTGCTGAGGCTTGAGTTTCCTTTTGCTTGAAGTCCAGCAGCACTTGTGTGCTAAATGCTGTGCTTTCAAAGAGCTCACAATGGGCTGCACACACACGCGGAGATGTAGGTTGGAGGAAGATTACCGGGAGATAATGGAGCAAGTCAAATGAGAAAACATGATGAAACAGCAGAAAATGCACACTCTGCTTTGTTTCTTCTTTTCGCATTAATAAAGCCGGGGCTGTTGTGTTTATTGCCAAATGATAGCCTTTAAGTGTGTGTGGGTAATGACCTGCACAGCCCCACCAGCCCCTGGGGAGCGTGCTGACATTAACACCTCAGTGAACTGACCTGCAGCCTTATGCTGCACTGCAGCACACCATGTAGCAGCCTAAGCTCATTCCTGGGAGGATAGTGCGTGGTGCTGTGCTAGGAGCTCTGGGTGAAATGGCCCAGAGCCCCTGGCTGAAAGGTTTTAATTCAGTATCATTGTGAAACATCTGAACAAGCCCGATCTGTCAGTATGCTATTAGCTGCAATGGGTACTTCACAAACTGCCAAAGCCTTATTTTCTGTCTAATTACACACACTTACAGGCCATGCTGCAGCTCTGAGCGGGACATTAGCAAAGGGTTCCACTACTCCCTGCTCTTAAGCTGTCAGCCAATAGCCATGTTCTGTTTCTTGTGCCCTGGGCTGTTCCGGGACCTTTTATATGCCTGGAGCCTTCCCTGGTGGCAGAAATTGTCTCCACATTATCTGTACAGTGTCCATAAGGTAGCTCACACCTGGGCTTGTCACTGTGCACAAGAGGTGAGCAGTTGGTTTTGTAGAGGGCTGAACAGAGACCTTTCTATTGCTTGCAGTGTCGTCCAGACACGTGGCACTGACTGACCAGAGCCTCACGAAATCATTGAACAAATAAATGTTATTTTGGTATTGCTTTATGGAATAGTATGGCCATGCCCATAGTTAGAAGGATTAGCTCATATCACATGCCTCAAAAATGCTTTCAGTGTGATTATGGCAAAAGAATCGTGCTTTGTATCGGTGCTGTAACACATGCCATAAAATTACAGGATACCTCTGCAATCCATCTTTTATCTTCCTTCACTCCCTATTCTGCCTGTTTTCCAGGACAATTCTGGAGTTACCGTCATATTCAGGAACTGAGTGATGCAGCCTGAGAAATAATCCCAAAAGGTTTTGAGGGGGAGAAAAAGTAACACGCAAGGAGCCGGCAGTGAGAGGTAATGTCACACACAGCACAGCACATGCAAAGGACTGAGGCACAAACCCTGAGGTGCAATGGAGCTCCTGGGCAAAAGGGCAGAAGCTGGTGGGTTGGGAGCCCCTTAGTGCAGGCAGGACCCTGCCATCAAGCACAGATCATGCAAAGACGGTGACCACTAGTGGAGAAGCTGGATAAAATCTCTGTGGTTATAGTCCGTGGTCACTGTACTCCTGAAGAGCTGCTGATGCTGGTGGGTGGGCAGAGAAAAGGAGCTGGCTGGAAAGCTTTATAAAGAGCTTTGTGCAGTTCGGGGCCCTGTTCTCATTACATGGTTGGAGAAGAGCACAGCCGTACTTGCTAAAGGACAGGGGAAGATATGCACATAAGTCTAATTCAAAACTCCCATTCACCCTTGTGCACATCATCCTGAGGTTTTGCATATGCACCCAGGGTAACAGTGAGCAGAACACAATGTCTCCTATGGCTTTGTCTGAGTTTCCTGGTTATATTTTCTTGTCCTGTCACAGCACAGAGACGAAGCCAGATGAAGCCGTGCATCTCTCTCTGTTTGTCCTTGACAATCTGAAATTTCATTTAATTTCTGTTCATTGAGCACCTCCCATTAATAATGTGAGATGTGAATGTGTTCCTCTCTGTATTTTTGCTTGGCTCTGTGCAGAAGAAACATGCACATCACGGCTATGTCTGGCTTTGCCCAGCAGCTCACACTGTGCTGCTCTCTGGCTGCACCTCCGGATGGCACAGTGCATGAGGAACACACAGCAGTGATTTCCTGGTGTGCCAAATACACAGAAGGTTCCTTTGATTCTTCTGCCTGTGGAAGATGGCAAGAATGATTTCTCTTCATGCAGCTGACTTCAGTTTATGCTCTGTTTCCTTCCAAACTCTCAGAAATCGATGCTGCTGATAAAACATGTCCGCAGCCTTTAGTTCTCAAGGACTTATCACATTTCTTATCATATTTCTTTTTCTAGTCAGTGGCCACCTAAGAGCCTGCAGTATAATGAGAAAGACCACATTTGCAGAGAGTATACGCTGAAGAAACGTGCTCTCACCACAGTCAGTATTGCAGTAATGGACACACTTGCTTCTCAGAAGTATTTTGTTTTCATATGGTGTTTATAACCAGAGCCATAAATCTGGGAGACACTTTACATGCTTCATTACTTGACTGAAATTCCATTTAACTCATTGAAAGCTTTCCTATTGACCTCAGTGGGATGGGTGATTGTGAAATAAGGAAATGCCAGTCTATTTTAAAATGAGACTTGTATCTATGTCACCATGGTTAGCAGGAAATAAAACAACCTGCGTATTGTTCACCAACAAGTTTCACATACAGCTGACCTGCTGCCTTCATGCACCCAGCTCTCACATGGAGTGCAGCAATAGCTGCTCAGGGATACCTACTCATCCCAGTGGTGTTTAGAAACACATGTATAAGAGGAAGAAGAAAATATCCAAGCCTAAGTGATGTGGCTATTCATATAAAATAGAAATTGCACAAAAGTTAAACAACCAACAGGAGGAAGCATCACAGCCTGCTTCTGACAGCCTTGATGGAGAAGCTCCCTTGTAGCCTTAATTCCACACATTTCTGTGTAGAAAATACTAATCTTTTAATGAATCACACTTTCTATGGATAATGTTAGGAAACCTTGATCTTCCTTTTTGAATTGTAATACAGCCTGAGGTTCTGACCTGATTGTCAAGAGCACTCGGTCAAAAAAAACCCAAAAAAACCCAACAAACCCAAAACAAAACAAAACAAACAAACAAAAAAACCAAAAAACCCCCAAAGGTTATGAAGATTTAACAATGACACTTGTCCAGATAATTAAATATGATTCAGGAGCCGCTGCTGGTTTGCCATCTGTATGTTACTCTGTGGGTAAAAGCATGAGAGTGTAGCAATGAGCTCATTGCAAGCCTTCAGTCTCCAGGGATTTTACGGAGATGTGAGGACACTCAAGAAGCTCTTGTCAGAACCCTGCATGGCAATGCCAATTAATACTGAAAATAATTACAGCTGTGCGACTGCAAAGTATTATTTTGCAAAGACTGTATTTAAACACCATCCAGATTTCCACATGCTGACGAGGAAAAGAGGAAACAGCGCGGTGGTGTCTGTGAAGTGCATGCAGAAACAAGCGCTTCGCTAGCGATGAAATGGTTGATAGCGCCTTTATCGGCATGCAGTCATGTGTTTAAATAGCGTGAGCCACAGATGACTGTTTCAGCTTCTCATCTGCCTTCTGGGAGGCAAGAAAGGGCTCCTTGTTTGATTTGTAAGAGGATACAGCTTGTTGCACAAGGCAACGGAGGAGCTGCTTTGGACTCCTGCCACAAGGAAGTGCAGTGGGTGCAGCCACCATGCAGGGAACGTTGTGAAAGGGATTAGAAAGGAAACGTGCCTCTAAAGAGCACACCAAAGAAAACGAATGACCCCATCTGGTCAGTAAAGGACAGAGGTGGTAACACAGAGAAGAGAAGGTTGCGGGGTGACCTCATTGCAGCCTTTTAATACCTGAAGGGAACTTACTCCCAGGAGGGGAGTAAACTCTTCGAAAGAGCTGACAATAGCAGGACACAGGGAAATGGTTTTAAGTTAAAAGAGGGAAGATTTAGGTTGGATGTTAGGGGGAAGTTCTTCACTAGGAGTGTGGTTAGGCCCTGGAACAGGCTGCCAAGGGAGGTTGTGGATGCCCCGTCCTTGGAGGTGTTCAAGGCCAGGTTGGACAGGGCCCTGGGCAACCTGATCTAGTAAAGGTGTATGTTTGGTGGCCCTGCCAGGCAGGGGGGTTGGAACTACATGATCCTTGAGGTCCCTTCCAACCCGGGTAATTCTGTGATTCTGTGAATTTGAAACAAACAAGCAAAAAAATTATGGGTTTCTCTTGTCACTTTCAATGTCTTTCTTCTTCACCACCTTGGTGTGGGAATCAGATGTTGTTTCTGCATATTTCCAACATTTGTAACAACATTTGGACACTCTCGAGCAGTTTTATGTCCTTTTTGTACTGTGGCACCCAAACTGCACCAAGTATTTGACGTGAGGCCATAGTAGTGCAATGCAGAACCCCTTTCCTCGACCATCAGTATCCCGTTCCGTGTTGCTGCTGTGTAACAGCACTTAAAGGAAAGGAGACATTACTCCTTCTCCTGCTCGATAAATGCTTCGGACTACGCTTCCCACAGTAACTCGCGGTGAGGCCGCTCCGCCTCCTTCCTCCTTCTTCCTTCCTCCTGTCGCAAAGTGTCGCTCCGTGCGGTGCCGTGCGGTGCCGGTGGCTGCGGGCCGTGCCCGGAGCTGAGCCCCGGCTGCCGCCATGGGTGGAGGGCGTTGAGTCCGTCCCGCTCGGCCGGCGGCGGCATGGAGGAGGAGAGCATGGAGGAGGAGGGTGGCGGCGGCGGCTGCTGCGAGGCCATGATGGACGATCAGAACCACAACAACTGGGGCGCCGGTGGGTACGGGCGGCACCTGCTGGGCCCCGCCACCGTCACCCCTCTCGGTGACCGCCCCCCGGCCGGACCGCTGCTGAACGTGGAGCCCGAGGCCAACGGCGTGCTGAGGAACTGCGACCCGGCCGGCGCTGCGGGCAAGGGGGGACCGGGAGGCATCGCTGCCGCCATCAACATCAACGCCTCCACCTCCAAGTTCCGTGAGTGAGCTCTGGATTTCGGGGCTGCCCGCTTCATCCCATTGCTTATGGCCGAGCTTCGGGGCTGGGCTGGGCTGGGGAGTGGAGCCTTCGTGAGAGTGGTTAGGCCCTGGAACAGGCTGCCCAGGGAGGTTGTGGATGCCCCGTCCTTGGAGGTGTTCAAGACCAGGTTGGACGGGGCCCTGGGCAACCTGATCTAGTAAAGGTGTATGTTTGGTGGCCCTGCCAGGCAGGGGGGTTGGAACTACATGATCCTTGAGGTCCCTTCCAACCCGGGTCATTCTGTGATTCTGTGAAATGTAGACCTTTTCCTGCCGTCTTGCTGAGCTAAGGCTGAAGGAAGGGAAGGCCTTTCTGCTGTTCTTTCTGATTCTACTTTCATTTCTAGCAGTCACATCCCTGGGCAAAGTTCGTCCTTTTCCCTAATGGCTCTCAGAAAAGTTGGATTTGGTGAATGAATTCCTCGAACTGTAGCCGTGTAATTGCCATGATGAAATTATGATGAGAAGTGCGCTTCTTTTTCTTCTTCCCCGTGCCAGCTCACCTGCACAGCTCCTCAGAAGCCAGAAGTTCAGGCTCCCTGCAGCCTCAGCTCCGTGGCTTTCGGCTCATTGCCAGGGCCGGCTGCTTTGAAGCTGGGGCTCCCAGACTCCCTAAGCTTGCTGGCTCAGTGCCTGCCTAGCTGTCAGGGCCCCAGGTACCTTGGGTGGCTTGTAAATCCTTGGGAAGGTTGCAGGGAAATGGTGCTTGGCCTTGCTAAATGGAGCCCTTTAATTCCCAAATCAGAAGTTGAGAGCTGGAGGTTTTCCTTCTGTTTCAGAGTGGAAACACTTGCAAACTTTGGATCTTACACAAATGGGAAGGTCATTTCCTGGCTAGACCATAGCACGTATGTGAGGAAAGGTGTGATTTTGGTTAGCATGTGCTTTTTGAGTTCTTGATTTTGCTCTTCCAGCATTAATATCCCAAGGCAGTAGTCGTCCTACTGAAGAAAATGAAGAGTCCTTTAAAATACAAAAATCTGTGAGGTGTTACACCCAGTACAACTTTTCTACACCTACTGTTGGTGATGTGTGTGTATGAACGTCACAAATCCATTGAAATAGAGAGGATAGAGAAAGTACAAGAGCTGAACAAGGGTCCTACATGTTCTGATCCTCATGCTGACAGAGGGCTCCTCGATCTCTACTTAATTATCACATATGGATAAAGGGAGAGAGGTCTCCTCAGAGGTAAGCAGGCAGTGAACAGGGAGGCAGCTGTGCTTGTTCCCTTCCTGTTCGCTGTGTATTCGCAGCGGCAGGGCACAGGCCCAAAACTGCACCTGTCTCTTCCTCTGGATTTTTTCCTCTAAAGCAAACAAACAAACAAAAATCCATTACCTGTGTTTTAATATGTAATTACTTGCAGCTTATTGCTTTTGTTTGTGTTTTTAGTTGCGGACTAATGCGGTCTAATTCATCGTGTAGATTAATGGAGGAAGAAGTTTTAGAACGGTTTAGAAGCTTCCGTCTAGAGGGTGCAAGTAAATTCTTCTTCCTTGAGATTAGGATAAGGCTGAGAACTAAGATGTGGTAAAGCGTAGCTCCTTTAATGGCTTTTATTCAAGTTAGAGCAAAGAAAATCTCCTATGTTGTGGCAATCTTGTAAGTAAAGCTATTTCCAGTTGGTCAGATTCAGTCCTAGCTAATGATTTGTAAAGCAATACTGCCATGAAAAATGTTTCCTAAATGTCATAAAGGAGGAAGTAAGAACTTTTATTGCTTTAAGAGAAACCTCTTCCGCACTGGTAACTGGGAACATACCCTAATTGTGGGGAGGATGTGCAGTTTTCCTTTTTCATCCTTTCCAAACTAGTGTGAATATGAATATATGTAATCCCAGTCCCATTTTGGATGGGCACATCACACAGGGCTGCGAGTGTCAGCATAACCAATAAGCTTCTGCCTGCCCTGCTGTATAATGTACAGTGCTTTGCACATAGTTGCATAGACAAGTAGTGTGATGAGAGAGGAAAAAAGAGTTTAACGTTATATTTACTAAAAAGTCATAGTGCAGATAGAGAAACCTGTCATTAAAAACAAACTGAAAGCTGGTGTGATACAGATCCATACAGAGCCATCCCCTGTCTGAACTGTTGTGCTGTAGCACAGCAAGTCTCATGTGCTCACACAGCCTGACAAGAGAGAAGGGAGAAAAATAAAGTCACGGGTCTACAGTGATGGCTGCAGGTCCGCCCAGCACTCTTTAGGTGTCTGTCTGATGTCATTATGCTTACACAAAGCATTCTGATAGATGGTTTAGAGAAGGCTGTATTTCAGTTCTGGCTATGGTACCGAAATATCTAGGTTATGCTGTGAAGCTCATGCATATTCTTTTACACTTATGTGATTTCAATGCCGCATTTGACTTGCACAGTTTTTCTTTTGAACTTCTCAGTGCATGGAAAAGCAGCAGTTGCTTTTCTAGCTTTGCTTGTGAAATATAATTTGCTAAAAAGCATCAGCGTCCATTGAATCAGATGTGGGCGGAACAGGGAGAGAAAGCCCAAGTGTGTGTTGCTACAGAATCCACTACTTCCCACAAACTTGACCAACTTCCAGAAAATCAAGCTCATCTTTTAGAATCGCCCTTACCCTGCAGGTTGGAAATGGAGGCTGTTGGATGCATATTCTTTTTGATCTTGGATGCCTGTTATAGGGATAAACTATGAAGAAAAGCATCCCAAAAAGACTGCAGTAGCAGCATACTGCCCTCAAAAAGGCTATTGCTGACTTGGGACAGTGACTGAAACCTGGAAGTAATCTGGTTTCTGGATTACAGATACAAAAAATAGTGATTGTTTGATGGCCTTAGCAAGGGAAATGTAAGTGTTGCCCTGTCTTCAGAACTGAAGTGTGGGAATCAAAGTGTTTCTAGGAAGTTAGGTGGAACCCATGAATAATGTTTCCTTTGCAAATCTACCAGTGCTTTTTTAGAAAGCATTTTGCGCTTTACTTGAGTAGTGCTTCTAATTGGTGGACCTCACTGCTTCTTTCTCCTTCTGTGTGTGTATGTACAGAATATATATATATAGGAAATATATGGATTAGGACTATATGTTGGGAAAGGACCCTAACTACAACTGGAGACAAAGGGAACTGCATGAAGGTTGAGGCCAGGTGAACTGCTGGCCTCCTCTGGGGTGCGTAATGTGGACACAGCTGCTGGGAAGGACATTGGAAGATGCAATCTATCTTTTTTCTTTTGATTTAAATAAAAAGATGCAGATTGAAGCATGGGCTTTATTTGTAGATGCAATTACCTTAGAAGAACTGAATTGTTCCTTTATTTCCTTTCTACCAGCTTATATGTGTGATTTGAAATTGCACGTCACTCATTTGCTCCTGGTCTTTTAGTTAAAAGTCACTAAATGTAGTTTTCTTCTTTTCCTTGTAGTAATGAATGTTATAACGATTGAAGACTATAAGAGC
Organism: Coturnix japonica; assembly: GCF_054131305.1. Classification (NCBI taxonomy): domain Eukaryota; kingdom Metazoa; phylum Chordata; class Aves; order Galliformes; family Phasianidae; genus Coturnix; species Coturnix japonica. The sequence continues at coordinate 28,431,425 of NC_140670.1, read as the reverse complement.
ACATATTGGCCAAAGTTGGACAGTGCCATAGATCAGCTTTTAACTCAGAGTCCTGGTGACTACATCCCTATCTCCTATGAACAAATTTACAGGTAAGGAAATCTTTCAAGTGCTTTGTGACTTCCTTTTTGTATGTTAATGCTTGTTCTGTCTTGCAGCCTATGCATGTGTCATATTTTGTATTTATGTGGAAGGAAGGGAAGATTAAATAAAGTAGAACACCGTTTAAATCATATGAATGGGTAAATATCAGATATATATTTTGATATCCCCTATTCTCAGAAGTAAATACTGAATGGGGAAAAAATACATGAAATGTTGATGCAAATATAATCACCACCACAGTTGCTTAGTGTAATACATTATGAAATGTATTGAAGTCTCAACATCCCTTTCCTCAAAGGGGAAGAAGAGAAGGGCATGGTAGGTTTCTGACTTAGTATTTCAAAAGGATTATTTTTCATAGCTAGTAGGAGTCAACCTGGTGCGATGGAAGTGCAGATGTAAATTAAAGCAGTTGGTGCTGAGCTCCTTTTATGAGTTGTCACTTGTATGCTTTACATGAGATAGATTGGGTCTGATTCCTTTCTGACCAGCTGTACTGCTGCTGCATGCGTGGTAGAGGCTGACATGGTTCAGTCCCTTACGTCTGCTTTCCTGTCTGGTGAATACCTGACTTGTGTCTGGCCTGGAGATTTGCCTTGCTTTGCTTTGCTTAGAAAGGAATCTTGTCACTCAGCAGCCTTGCACTGCAGACCCAGCTAATGCATGGTTGGTTACAGCAGGAAGGTTTGCTTCAAAGCTGTGCTACTGCTCCAGACAAAAATACTAAAAGCTTTTAACCTGTGAGTTTCTCAGGAGATTGACTAAAATGTGTGGTTTTGTTCTGTAGGTGAGAAGTATCCAGCTGTAGGGGAATAGGGCAGAAGGTGGGGGCTGCTGCTGCTGGTCCTTTCCTGCAGCATAACTGAGCATAGTGTTGCAGGCTAAGGAATAACACGGGCATTTCAGTCAATTCTTGCTCTTTTCAGGAAGTTTCAGTCTCCTGTCCACCTGTTCTTAGCTGCTGATCCCTCTAGTTTGAAACTCTGGGTTAAGGAGCCAGATACCAGATAGGCAGACCTTCAGTCTTGCCTCTTAACTCCAGTTAAGAACTTCAGTAAAATTCCTATTTCCTCTTCAAGCTTTTGGAGCTGCTTTTCTCAGGGTTCAGACATCAGCACAAGTATAAATAACAGTGGTAGTCAGTTTGACTTGGGATGGGTTTTGCAACTTTAGTGTGCGTAATGAAACTCACCTCTCCAGCTTGAAATGACGTAGGTGCAAACAGCCACCAGGAATAGTGAAGTCATCATCTGCTGGCAGTCCTCCCTAATTGACATGTTCTATACCTAGTTAAGATTCTTTTTAAAATTATATGCTAAAGGGATGATGGGTTTTAAGTTAATCCTATTGAGTCCTTAGACATCAGAGTGAAACTTAATGCAGTATTTTAGTGATACACAGATGTCTGAAGCGTGTATTTTTACTATTATTGAAACAAGGCTGCAACTTAGCGTTGCTAAGAAAGCTGGCATGCCACTTCTGGAGTTTTCTTTTAAAGCTGTCTGTGAATGTAATTACACTGACACAGCCTTTTCCAGCCTGGTGATTTATTTGTTGTGATGTCCCTTTGCCTGTATTACAATCTAGACAAGATAGATTGAGGATGGAAGAAAGCTCCTTTTTGTTGACTTTAGTGATGATGCTTCCTTGGAGTGTCATAAGTAATAGACTTAGGGTGCAGATCCTCTCTGCTTCCCTGTGCTAGTTCTTTGTGCTTGTGCTTTGAAAATTAGGGTGTTTATGAGTCTCAAGCAGTGAGATGTCTTTTTTTGTTGTTGTTGCAGTGAAATTGAGCTGAAAATAGGCTGTCTGTTTTGATCATCTGTGTGCTGAATAAAGGAATTGAGGTTTCTGTTTTGCAGACTTGAAATGTCTTATTAGGTACTCAAGCTAGAGTATTTGCTGTGGTCAGTAACTGCAGGTGACTAATCCACAGCAGTGAAAGATAGGAGATAACTTCAGAGGTGTGTATGCTGATATTTGCTGTGGATCAGTTTACACATAAGCTACCAAAGTGTGATTAGTGACTGTTCTCATCTTTGAGTCCAAAGCTTGCCTGTTTATAGCTGCTTCCTCTTAAAGGAATGAAGTTAAATACTGTTGACGGAGTTGTAACAAAGTGAGATGAGGAAAAAGCGGGCAGCCAAGTTGTGCTTCTGACAATCCTTACAAGTGTTTCTTAAGGATAATGCAAGTAGATCGCTGTTCTTCAAAACACCTTACAATCTCAGATCTTCATTCCTCCCACTAACTGTCCTACTTGAGTGGCGCTGAGCTATGTTAACGGGGCTAACAAGTCAGTGACTTCTTTGGGGGTAATAGAAGGGCAAGGATGATTCACGGAGTCAGCCTACAATTGGGAAGTGAAAACAGGATCTGCAAATGGGGAAGTAACATCTAAATATAAATGTTCAGATAAAGTATAAACATGTCCTACACGTACTTATAAAAACCGGTGTTTGACTACAGGATATGTTGCAGAAGTAAGTACAGTGATAGCGCATGTAGCCATAAGCAGACCTGCTTTAAAATTCAGTTTAGTTAGGTTGTTATAAATGAAGCTGTCAGCTTGAGGAAGCAGCTGTATGCTCATTGGTGATGCAGCAAAGGCTGTTGGTGCGCTGGCTGGCTTGTAAGAGATCATAGAAGTCATTCTGGCTTTTCATACTGATGTTTCTTTCTTTGATCTAAATTAAATTGATGTGTTTGCTGTTGCAGCACAATGACAAAATATTTTCTGCTCCTGATTGTTCCAGAATAGGACCTGCTATTGGTAGACTTAGTGTGCAAGAATTAGGTTTTTTGACTATGTTTTAAGACAATACCAAACCACGTGTTATTTTCAAAATATAAGAGAGGGAATGGTGTAAGGTATCTTTATGGCTTCAAAAAACAACAGAGGCTTGCCAAATTAGAGGACTTCACGTGGGGGTGAGCAAAGTAGTTTTAGTGTTTTTTGAAGTTGTCAAAGGGAACAAATAACAAACTTGTAGAAGGTACAGGAATATGAAATCTGTTACTGGTAATCTGCTCGTCAGATCTTCCAAAAGGATTTGAGAGTGGCAGTTACTGAAGTAGAGTGCTGTCTTGGCCCCTCAAGTCCCAAAGCTGGTGCTTTGTCTCCCATGCATTACAAAATTAGAGTAGCCCTGAGCTCTGTCAGTGCCACCTTTTCATGATTTTTTTTTTTCTTTGCATCACTTGCTTAGTAAGGAATCTCAATGTGATTATACCATTAGAGGGGCACCGTGTTGCTGTACTGTTTCTTATAGGTACCATTAAAAACATACCAGAATCATAGTCTAGGATCTGGACATCTCTGTATTTAAATTTGTCTGTGCATGTTCTAAGGAACAGTCTTTAGCCTAAACTACTTGTTCTTTCAGTACTCCATGTAGTTGGAGAGAGAGGGGCAGGACAGAGGTGTGGGTAATAAGGTTTAGCCTGCTTAAGGTACCAGATGAAGGCTTCTTGTTTTTGGCAGCTGACTGCAGAGAATGTAAGCACTGTAGTGAGGTAGAAGTTACTTGGTGCTGATAATGCCCTGAAGATGACTGCCTTAATGCTACTTGCTGCTTAAAGTTGTGCGTGTCTGTATTTGCCTTACAACCATTGCAAATGTGTTTTAAATACCTAAACCTAATGCAGATATGCTGTTATTACAATATGAGAGCAGTATAATGTTCTTAAAAAGCAAAAGTGACACCAAAGAGCAGAATTAATGCAGCCAATCCATGATGTGGAGAATAATAGTTGCATTGCTCTTTGCACATCTTTATTTATTGTGAAATATAATTGATAGTTGGGTGGTGGGTTTTTTTTGTTTAGGTTTTAAGCCACAGAAGATAGGACAACATGCATAGGGCTTTATTTTCTGTTCAGAAGTGCACTGTTAAGAGAATTCATTGTAAGTTAAGCTGTAGTTAGGTGGGGTGAAGGATGATGAAGGCATGGATGACTTTAGAGTCTACTGGAGTTCATTTGAAGCTTAGAGCTGCATTCAAAAGTTCAGCTATCATTCAGTGAAGTCTGTTTGCATCTGAATTGAGACTTGAACGAAATATTTTGAAGTCTGTTACCCTTCATTGCAAACTGTTGTAAGTTCATTGTTTGTTCCTATATTTGTCTCTGCAGTTGTGTGTATAAGTGTGTATGCCAGCAGCATTCGGAACAGATGTATAGTGACCTAATAAAAAAGATAACTAACCACTTAGAGAGAGTCTCAAAGGAGCTGCAGGTAAGAAGCTGCACAATCTAATTCTATCTTTCCTGGGATCTGTGCTTATACTGGAGCAGCATGTAGGTGGCCTATGGAGGGTGTTGCCATTAATTGTAATTTATGCCAGTTTACTAAATTGGGAACTGCATCACTCAGTGACAGAATACCAACTACAAGGTCTGACTGTATGGCACCCATTAGCCTTAGAAATACTGTGTGGACAGCAGTGCCTAAAATTTAATATAATACGGAATCAAAGATTTGAGAAGGGGAAATCTAAGGTGTAATCTGAAATGTAAACACTTTAGTCGAATATAATCTGAGCATGACATGGATATCTGCCATTCCTTTGTTAATCTTTATCAACTGCTTTATAGTCTATGCTTCATAAGCAGTGCAAAAATCTAAAGGAAGAAATTAAAGTGAATCAAGTATGCAGTAATTCATAGCTGGTATTTCATAATTCATGTGAAGATTGTGTGCTACAGTTTATTCTGCATTTTTCTTGGCTATCTCTAGATGTCAGTGGTTTACAGCAGTCCTAATACAACTTGTATATACCTATCTTCATTGCATCTTATTTGTGCATCCATGTTTGTTTTCATGTGTGCTCCTCATTGAAAAATCCCTTTTAGGTTAGAATCTTCAGGCATGTGCTTGACATTGTCATCAGTAGCAGCAGCACTAATTCATTTTCTGACTGATTTTTGAGTTCTGTACTGGCTTGTGTTGAGTCAAGCAGAGATGCCAACTGCATAGGAACCCTGAATTATAGCAGCTCTTTCAGTGCTTCTAATAACTGATAGGTAATTTCAGTCATGAGGATTCTTACCGCTAACTGCATCAGGTATTTCTGGCTGACCTTGCATGTCCATCAAAGTATACCTTACTGTAATCATTCTGATGTTCTGTTCTCATGCCATGCTTCTCCTCTTGTTGCTTTCCTTAAAAACACAAAACAAAAAAACAAAAGAAGACAATGCCTCCAAATGTAGTAGATGTGATGTCTGGGATGGGCTTTAACTATGAAATATCTAGGTCATCTTGAGCTAGATTCCTTGCTGCTTTTCTGTTTTATGATTTCTTTATTCCTCGTACAGAGACAGCCTCAGCTGTTCTGTAGCTGCTTGTCAGTGCAGATAAACATAACGTTTAGAATGAAGTCTTCCCTGGGTCCTGCTGAACTGGTGCAGCCTGTACATTTTTCTTCTGATTGTGAGAAGTAAGAATCATTGCAGCTGTACAGGTTTGGCCAGTTCCTCTGATACATTCCATAGTAGAGTACTACACTGCTTTGAATTTGGAAATACCCCGAAATCTTTTCTCTGCAGCAGTCCTTGGTAGCTTCCTCAGTTCTGAAACTGCAGGTTTTGATGTTTCCCTTGGCACATACATACATTCAATTCTTCCGAATAGAAACAAGGTTGTCTGCTGAACCTGAGCTATTGAAGGAGTTGAAGGACAACCATATAATGCAACCTTTGTCTTGCAAAAGTTTTCATATGTAGGGTAGACACACCTTATGGCAGGTGGCAGGAGAGTGGTAATGTAACACTGTACCATCTTCAGGTGACCTTGTTTTTGGATAAATGGCAAATACATTTTTTTGAGCTGCTTGAAGAAAAACCTGTATGCCTTAAAATTGTTCTGTAGAGAAACTGTATTGGTTATGGATTGTGACATTACTACAGTGCATTTTATTATCCTATGTCTTTGCTCTTCATACCTTTTGGTTACATGTAGTCGCTTGGATTTAAGTTGAAGTATGGTGCTAGATCTTTACCCTACAGTCGCCAACTAAAGATCACTTCGTTGATCACTTGGAAGTTTCCAGTCCACACAGTATAAATAGGATATACTGTGCATTGAAAGGATTTGCATATGTGATGTTTCACTTACTCTGGTATAAGCTCATTCCACGCGCCAATATTGAATTGTGGAGTTCTGTTGAGTTGGTGAGGTATGACATACTGTGAGGTAATATTTTATGTATAGAGAGCCAAGGTTGCTTGGGACAAGCCAGAGTACTGTTTTTATGTTTGAAAGCAGGTCATCATGACAACTGAAATGGCGGGCAGTTGCAGTGTCTTGTTCTGGACAAGCTGAACAACTTCTTTGCATAGAAGTGCAATGGTTTCATGGCAGGTGGATTGCAGGATATCTATGTGTAACCAACATGCCAGAGCAAGCTGTTCCATACTAGGAGTGCTCATCAGCAGCAGAAGCAGTAAAACTGTCAGATACCAAATGGTAGAAGTGGAGCATCTAAAGGGACCAGTCGAACCTGCTTTTGCTAGTTTCTCACCATACTGGAGTTCGTTCTCTTTCCTTGCTGCATTCATTGCAATAACTCCCTATGTATTTTTTTTTCCTCTGCTTGTCTGGCAAGCCTGCCTTTGGCTGAAGCTAGTGAAAGGATGGAGGTGGTCAGGGTTGGCCTGTGTGCCCCAGGTGCTGCTGAGGATGCACTGGGATGTGTGTGAGGTTCTTGGTCATCCCCTGCTGACTTCTGCACTTGCTGGCTGGGTGTTGTGTTGGATGGCATTAGTGTTTATCCTGAGCACACCTGAAGGGCTGCCCCATGTGTTTTTGGCTGAAGAAATTAATTTGTGGTGGTGAGGGAGGGGTTAGGAAAATATGAGTGGGCTGAATGCACAATCAGCATGTTTGGCATTGGGTAAAAAGCCATGATTGTTACCTGCTTAGAAATACATTGCAATGAGATGAATTGCTTGTTGTTGCATCATCTCTCCTTTGAGATGGAGCATTATGTATCTCAAGACGTGTCTAGCTCCCTCCTGGCTGTGCAGGTCAGTGATCCTTTCCTCCGGCTGTTTCAGCAGGGGAGAAGCAATGAGCAAGGGTTGCCTTCCTTTCTCCCATCTGATGCTGGACCAGCTTTTCTGCATTAGTACTATTGAGTTTTGCCTCACGGGACTTCCAGTAATTAGGAAAATGAAGGTTCCCTAACTCTTGAGTTGGTCAGAATTCTGGATTGTGTTAGTTAAAGAGAGTCAAGGCAGAGCACACAAATGGATATACTTGCCGTTGTTTTGAGGCCTGTTACACCTGTATGTCTACTGATGATATTTTTTATTCCAAGGTGCTTTATTTGGAAACTTTATTGTAATGGACATAGCCCATTATGCTGTGGTTTAAAATAATGACAGCTGTTTTTGTGGGTAGGTGCTGAGTCATTCAGATGTATGAGATAGGGTGAATATACAGACATACTTTCAATTTAAATACATTTTCTTTTAAAAATAGTAAAGCTATATCTGCATTAATGATGAGTGTTTGGCCTAAGCATGTCTCTTACGCTTTGGCGAAGTCATTTGAAGTTAATTGCTGTGTCCATTAAGGATTTTGAGAACTGAGCATCCTAGTGTACCCAGACACTGAGCAGGCCCATGACGAAGTGCAAGTATAGTTAACCTATTATTGGTTTGGTTGGAAAAATCTCAGGAATTCGCTTAGGAAATGACAGTGAGGTGAAAAGCAATAGTTCGTTGTGTTCACAAGGCTTTTAGTTTAGAGCAAAAGAGAGAAAGGGATCTATTGATTCTGTGTCTTTGTCAGAAACAGTTCAGTTCACCCACTGTAATTCTTATGTTCAGTGAAGTTAATAAGTGAAGTCCCGTCTTTCTCCAAGTAAATAAATACTAGTTTGCTTGCGTGGTGTTTAAAATAAACCAAACAGAGCTGAGATGGCAGAATTTCTTGCTTAAATTCCACCTGTCTAAAGGCACTGAACTGAGTTTGGAGACAGTTGCTGATAGCCTCTCTACCTTCTTGGATGCTCTAGAGAGCTTGGGGTTTTTCTCCTCTGTTATATGATGAGATGAGTGTGTTTTATTACGAACAAAGCTGAGCAGTCTGGTGCTGGTGGATGATACACGCACAATTGTTGTGTAGTGCCCACGACCTGCAGGTTGAGTCTTTGCTGTGCAATAGCAGAGAGCTTTCCTGCCTAATATTAATCCTTACAGCTTCTGAGCCTTCTTGGTTGCCAGCTCTCAGACTGACTGGGGCTGCATATGGAAAAAACCTTCTCTCATCTTCCAATCTATTGATTATTTGGAAGAATATGTATTAGCATCTGATTGCTGTCAGAGTCATTCTGCTACTACCTTAAGTACTGTCACATCTCTAGGAACTGAGAGCCTTGTATTGTGCTGTTGTCTGTCATCACTTGTCTTTAGAAGTCAGTCAGCAGTATCCTTTGTGGACAGCCTGTTACTTCCTTGCCTCTTTTTTCTGTATCGTGTTTGTTTCCTGCTTGTTCCATGTGATTTTAGAGAATTTCCTTTTCCATTGATGAGAGGGCTGTCGTTTCATTCCCCAGTTTGTTGATGATGATTACTATGAAGATGATGAAGCTGATTACTAATCTGATTAACATGGCAAGGCAGTCAAATGCTTGATCTGGAACTTCAGATTACGTTCTGAACTTTGTTTTTGTTTTAGAAACTGTTGTGTAACTGTCAGTATTTCCCCTGATTACAGGGAGTAGATTGTGAAGCTTTAGGTGGCTTGTTGTGGTTTGCTTATGAACTTTATAACACCATGATTACTACAGTGAAGTGCAACCAGGTAGTGCTTTGAGTGCATGGTGAAACTGAACTGGGCAGTGTTAGATACTGTTTTGATGCCTTGTTTTCCTTTAAGTGATATTTAAGGGGGAGAAGAATACCATTCTGGTGCTGTAGGTGTTCATCCAGAAGTTTTACCAAGGGAATGATAATTAATAACATGTAAAACAGGCTTCTAATGATCTGATCACACAGAACTGAATCAGATGAAATGAACAGAGGTAGAACTTTGTCAGAAACCAGATGTGGTAGAAAGATGTACATCTTGGTGTGTGGATGTCAAAAAGGTGAGGACAGTTACAAGTATTTCATGATGTATGGCTTGAGGGCAGCCTTTTTAATGGGATGACTGTCAGTCTTTGAATCAGCTGTACTTTGGCTTGATAACTGTTTTTCATGAGAAGTTTTGATAGTGTGTTTGGTTTGTGAGATAGACCTGGGAATCGCCTGTACCTGCAGGGCAAAGTAAACAAATGATGCTTTACTGAGGAAGAACAAAAGCTGCTTTAAAAGAGTCAGAGCATTTACACAAATAACAAGTTAGTTGGTGTGGCTATAGCTGCACTCCATTTGCACTTGCCAGGTGCAACATGTGTGCTGGCATCCTGGCAGTGTGTTCCCAGGATAAGGGAACCGTGCAGCAGTCTAAGAATGCAAACTTTACTGAGCATGTTGCTGATTGTGCCAGATGAGTATTCATAAACACATTAGTTTTGTGTTCTCAAACAAAGACCTGCTGTCATTGTTTCTCTCTTATGAGCCAGTTTGGCCTTGAGTCAGCAGCCTGTCTTCTGCTTGTTCTTTTGTGTGTTCAGTCTATGATATTCAGACTGGGGAGGGGGGAAAAAAGTAACTCATTTTTCATGCATATGCAAATTCATTGAAATAACTAGATACTAGATTAGATGCTAGGGTTTTAGGGACTTAGGATGTCCTTAGCATCATCAGTCTTTAACAAGAGCTGCAGTACTTTATAATGGAAAAGTCTTCAAAAACAAGTTGAAGATGTTGATAGAATGTATTTCCATCACATCTTCTAACATCTTCGACTTGTTTTTGAATGCAGCTCAATCACAGTTTGAGTAATCTGACCTTGCTTTCTCCTGTGAAGGGACACATAAAATGGTTGCTGCTGGAAACTGTTCTTAACCCTGTGAGTGGTAGATGAGAGCTTTTGTAGGAGAGGATTTGAGCTGTTTTTCCATGTAGAGCCTCTTGAAAGAGGAAATAAGTTGTCAGATTGATGGGTTTCAGAATGAGGAGTGGAGGAATGAGGGTTCCTCTTTTGGGAAATCCTTAAGCTAGCAGTACATTTTTCTTTCTGTATGAGTCACTGCTTTAATACATCCCTCAGCTGATAGAAATGATTTTTAAAGACCAATTCAAACAATTTATTTTTTTTTATAAAATCACAGCAGACTGTATAGATTCTTAAATGCACATCTGCTCTAATGCTGGCCGTTGAATAGAAGAATCTTAGCAACCTCTGTTTACTCAATAAAGCTTATGTTGACTTACTGCAATGCTTTTTTAATATAAATAAAATTCTTGCAGTTCATATGAAGCTATTCCCACTCCAGTGATTGTCATACTAACATGAATATAAGGACATGGAAAAAGCTCTTATGCTCAGACAAATAATTGCTATCAGTCTGGCTGTTTTGAGCAGCTGTGCAATGACACACAGTGTGCAGAAAACACAGAGCTGTTTCTGTGTTCCCCACACAGATTAGTGACTCAGATGACCTGTGAAAATACTGTTTCTGAGTTCTTTGGCCTGTACTTGTGAGTGGTTTTCTTTAGGTTTACAAATCAAGCAGTAACTCAGGAGAGTTTGGTTGTCAAGCTCTGTTTTGAAATTATTTATTTATTTATTGGTTGTTGGTGCCTTTCTGTTAGCATCTCCAGTGCTGAAGTGCTACCAGGAGTGTAAAACTTAGTGGTAAGGAGATATGTGAATGTCATGATTTTGCTTTCTAATGGTTAAGAACAAGGCTGAATGCTTGCCTGGTGAGTGCTTCCTGTGAAGCTCTTTGGGCTTCTCACTCCTGTTCGGATGTTGAGCACTCATTTTCTGCTTGGTTATAGGGCTGTGGTAGCCAAGAAATTCCAGGTATTTTGTGATTGAAGACTTGAGGTTGTTCTTGGAAGGCAGCTGGGTGTACATTTCTTATTCCTTCTTAACATTACTCTGTATGTGACGCAGGCTTTGCATGGTGAGCAAATGGTGTTTTCATCTTCAGTGCAGCAAAAATGTATCAAACCAAAAGCCTTGATGGCTCCTGTAAACAGGAGTGATAAACTGTCCAAATGCCTTCTGTATTTTCTTTTGAGTGGAAAGTGTGGACTGTCAGTGTGAGAAAAGCAGTAACCTGCGTCAGGCTGTTGTTTGTCTGCTGTTTGACATGCTCTTTGAAGTAGAATTTTCCATTTTCTTTAATCTTAGAAGTTGCTTACTGAGTCTTTAGGAACCAGGGAGTGTAGCCATATTTAAAGTTGAGGTTAAAAAGAACTGAAGCAGGAATATGTTTTGCTTAGAAATGCAGATTTCACTGTGTGTTGTTTGCAATGAATTTTCGATCTTCATATGTGTGTGTGTATATATATATATATATACACACATGAAAAGGAGTCCCTGGGGTTTGTAGGCACTTCTATATATTGTTGGCATTTTGCACTAAAATTTGTTTGGCTGCCCCTGAGAACAGAATCTGCAATGAGATTAAAAACGTATATATCGTTATTCCTCATTTTGATCATAACTTTTGTCAAAAACATATAGAATAACACTTTATTCCTCTGCCAGGCTTACCTTCCTTTATGAAACATGTGTTCTGTATTGGAGTTGGCTGTGAGAATTCCCCGTGTGTTCATTAAGCATATTAAGAAGGGGAACTAAGGAAGCCAACATAAAGAAAAAAAAGTTTGGTAAATGGAGACCACTTAATGGAGCAAAACACCAATGTGAATTCTAACTTCTCTGGGGCCTCTGCTGAGTGTTCATGCAAAGGCTGAAAAATCTGCTGCTTAAAGATAAGAGCTGTACATTGTGATAAGGTAGTTAAGGTGCAGTCAGCCTTGAGCATTTCTCACATTGCAGATGCTTTGTGAAAGATATTTGAGCTTCTTTTTTTGCAAGCTTTTTGTTGCTGCTGCATTTTTCACCCTCTTGCGTAGGGCTGTAGGAGAGGAAAATGGTGCAAGAGAAAAGAAGCTTCTTGTAAGTGAGCAGCACTTTGTCCTTAGCTGTGTAGCAGCAGAAGCTCAGGCAGCCAGCTCTACTCTTCTGAAGGGAGCACAGGAGGAGAGCGGGAGGTGGCCAGTGGTTGGGAACTGGCTTTGCATGGTCAGAATATGGGGGTGAATGGAGGAATGCTTCACCTTAGCTCTGCATGGCCAGGTATGTCCATCCTTGGCTTAATGCACTCCTGAGTGTTCCGATGTGGCTTCCTGAATCTCCTCAAGTATTTGTAAAGCAAGCAGTGATTAGTAATTCCCATTTTCCTGCTTCCTCACAACTTGACTTAGCTAAAAAAGCCTATTCTGCAATGAACTTCCATATTTTTCCTTTGAGAAAAATGGTGTTTTACACAGAAAACAGCAGCGCTGTCATCGTGGTGCTGCAAGGCCTGTCAGAGAGAAGGCACTTCCAATTTTTGTATGGCAGTTTTGCCTGGGGCTACAAGGTTGTGCAGTGGATTTTTGTGGAGGTTCCAGATGTAGAGCTCTCTGAAGTTATTACTTCACAGTCCTTCTGACTCAATACCCTGAATATTTGCCTTGCTCCGTGTGACCCAGCTGTAACATGAAAATCCTTTCTAGGAAGGACAGTGCTCTCTGCAGCTGGTGAATATGCTCTGTGCCCATTCAATTACCAGGCAGCTGCTCAGCATCGCTTTTCTGTCTCAGAGCAGCAGGATCAGTGCACACACTGATGCTATGAAATCTGGTTGTGGATTTGTAGACCTGATAGAGGGCGTTTTCAAAGAAGAATACTTACTCTTTAATAAATGTTCTTATTTGCATGTGCTAAATATTATTTTGCTACAGGCATGGAGAATTTCTTACTGAATGCAGTTGTTCTGACACATAGTCCTAAGCAAAATCACTTAGTGGTGAAAACCCTCCTTGCTGGAGGGAGCGATGGTAGAAACTCTGGAAAGATATGTGGCTTGCTTTGTATAGGCTTTGTATAGTGGATCACATACTGTGTAGTTTTTGAGTTTGCTGTAAAAGCATAGCCCATGCTGTTACAGATCTTTCTCTTGTTCAAATTACAACCTGACTTTTACGGTTTCTTGCAGGCCAGCCCTCCAGATCTCTATATTGAAAGATTTAACATAGCTCTTGGACAATATATGGGAGCATTGCAGAGCATTGTGCCTCTTTTCATATATATGGTAAGTTTTAGAAAATTATTTTCAAATAAGGGATGTCTATGCACAAGATTCTGACTAAAAGCTGAAAGGAGTAAAATGCAGCTCTAACAATTTTTCTTGTATATCTTACCATTCAGGCACGTTTTGCTACCTGTATAGCAGTTCTGATAAAGATGTGTGGGGAGAAGAAGGGGAAGCTGTGCTTCTAAATGCAGACTTCTGGAATTGATTTTCTGCCCTAATATTCCATTATTAGAAATAGGAGGAATTACTTCTATTTTGACTCGAAAGCAGCCTTACCAAATAGGCCGTTATTTATATCTTTTTCGAGATATTTTATTGACTTGTTATACATTGACTTGGTAGTTTGGGCAGGTTGTGAGGATGATTTTATCACTCTTCTGTATCTCTGAAAAAGTCTGCAATTTGCATAACTTTAGTCAAAATGCCAAGTTGCTTATTGCTTGTTTTTAATGGTAAAGAGTAATTAAAGGTTGGAGTTTCCTTATTCCGAGAAGTTATCCTTACATTGATATTGCTTAGAAATAAAAACTCAAATAAAAAGTTTTTAGCAAAAAACTTTCCTTTAATTAAAAAAAAAAAATGTTTCTGAAGGGTAGAATCAAGTTAAGGCTCAAACTTATTCCCTGATATCATATTAATCAGTTGCATGTGATACGGAAAATGCTGCAAGAAAAGTCAGAATGGAAAATGTTCTCTTCTTAGTTTATTTGTGTATATTTGGAAGTACTTCTATGTACAGCTACTTCTGCAGTCTAACATTATTGCATCTCATTGAGTTTTCTCTCATGCAGCAGCACTTTATTTAGACAAGAAAATAAGATTACAGGAGCTGAAAGCCAATATAAATTATAGCTTTGCACTTTGTTTAATAGGTAGTTCCAAAGAGTATTTAATGGAAGTGGACTAAGTTGTTGGATTCTGCCTTTTTTTGACAGTGCCAGCACTTTACTATTTTGGTAGTGATGTAATTGTTTTAATCAGCAGTTTCCGAGGTCTCTGATTTGCATTAATAAACTTTGTTCTGAAAGGATGGTTTTATTAATGCTTAGGAAGACTTTAGACATGCATTTACATGTTTAAAAATCTAGGAAGCCAAAGAAAATACAAAGGTTTTTAATACAACTAGAATGTGTTTTTGTCTTTTGTTGGCCTCAAGAGATGTAGTTAGCCTTAAGGCTCAGTGCTGTGCATTTGAAATCAACAGCAGTACTTTCCTTCTCTTTGCTAGTCTGTACCAAGCCATATTCTTGTGTGTATGGTGGAAACACAGGACCTGGTTTTCTTAATGTGGTTTTATGTGGTGATGGAGCCCTTGGATGACAGTTAAGAGGGCTGACTTTGCTATGGGGGAATTATTCTTTCTTTCTTTGTAGAAAGTAGAAGTGGTTTTCTTTTTGTGATGGTGATGCTACATCCATTGCTATGTTGAACTTTTCAAGAAATCACAGAGAACCAAATCACTCTTCTGAAGGAGATTAAACGCACTGCATTTAGAGTCAGGAGTTCTGGTACGGCAATTCAGATGAAGCAAATGAAGCTACAAGTCAGCTTAGCACAAAGGTTTTTATGCCCAAGAATAATACCTAATAAATAATTGTATTCTGTATGCTCAATAAATCTACATGAAGTTGTTCTAGATGCTTGCAGCCTGTGCATATGACAATACACTGCACACGTGAATGAATAAAAATTATGTATTCAAAGAAAATTTTAAATTGGCATTTAGAAGATAAGTTCTTGATTGCTAATTTATAGTTGGGTAGTTAAAAATCTACTATTCTGTGGTATGAGGTGGGTCTAATTCGTGTGAACCCTGTGGGTTTAGGTTAGTTGAGATTAGATCCTTATTCATCATTGCCTCTAAAATGTTCTGACTGGGTGGCTTTGCACTTGCTTATCAGCTAGGGGACATTTTGTGGCGTATACGTGAAGAAAGATGTTTGTATACATACATGAATGAGGTAATAAACACCCATGTACTGTTTGTTCTTTCTCTCTTAAGTGTGTTTTGCTCTCCTTTTAACAATACTAAAAGAATCATGTTTTTGAATGTTAGTCAAAGTGGTTTCTAGAAGAAATGCTTGACGGTGTCCTGTGCTTGTTGAGGTCAGTGTGAGTTGTAGAGGAGCCTTAAGAAATCGGGTTGATGGAAGACTGAAGTACAGTGTGTATGTTGGTGCTTCTTAGTAGTAGAGCTTCTTCTATTACTGCGAATTTCTGTTGCAGTGACAGTTAACCATTGGTGGAAAATAAAGTATCACATAAGTGTTCTAGTATGTATGTTAAGATTAAGTTGATTTTCTAGTCGTATGGCTACTTAATACTATGCAGGTTGTCCAGGTGGGTTCAGTTTGCCTTTTTTCAAGTTAGTATTAAAGTGATAGGAGATATATTCATGAGACAACTACACCTTTAGCTATTTAATGCCCACACTTAAAATATGGTCAGGAAATCTTGGTCTTAATTGCAGACTTGGAACTGAGGAGTAATGCCAAGCGGTACGTTGGGTTTAAAGTCCCTCAGAGAAATCACGATAGAATTTCTTCTGAGGGCTGAGGAGACAAATTTGTTAATGCTGAGTGGGTCAAGATAATTGGATCCTAAAATTTGTAATGTAACTTAGTTTAATACAGGTTTGTATATCTTACTTATTTCCACAGTACATTAATTTTGAATATCTGTCCTCTGGGGCTGTTAATGAACCACATGAGTGGGTATCTCTACTGGTAATTTATTACTACAGTATGCCTATTTTAATGGCTTAATCACAGTTAGGTATTTTAAATGTCATATCCAGCTCTATTTTGCTATTTATGTGTTTATAATGCTCTGAATTGCACCAGTTTTTTTTTCCTACAGATTCTCATCTGGATCAACATGTAGATGTATCTGTAGATACATTTAAAAACCAAACATCTGTAGGTAATTAACTTTATTAATGTTGTAGTACCACATGCAGTCTTAGTTTTAAATACTTTTTTGTTGTGCAGGACTGTTCTACGTAATATAAAAGCAGGAGTTAAGGAAGTATTTTGCAGGTTAAATATTCTACCGTTTTAAAAATATAAACTATTTTATACAGGATTTAAAAAGTTTTTATTTCCTATTATGAAAATCAACCACTAATATTTCTGTCTTATTTTCCAGAATAAATTTTACATAGAAACCAAGCTTAACAGAGACTTAAAAGATGACCTTATAAAGCTGTTTACGGAACATGTTGCAGAAAAGCACATTTACAACCTAATGCGTAAGTACCCTTATTGACTTTTTCTTATAATGGGAGTCTGGAAAACTGCAGTGCTTTCAGATATTGCAGAAATCCACAGCAAAGAGAAGACAGCAGATGGTTAAGAGGGCTTAAATACAAATTCCTTTTGAAGGCATAGGAAGGAATGTTGCTTCTTCTTTGTTGTTTTTCATTACTGGTTGGAAATTAAGTGTATTAAAATTGAGTTTTTGTTACAAAACTTGTGATTTCTGATATACCACATCAAGGAGTACAAATCAACAGTTATTTTTACATGTTTTTATTTTTGTATAAAGTCATGATTGCTCTGGTATTTTACATTGAAGCTTTACGCAGTGTTTGCTGTACCCAGATGATGGGTGGTAAGGGTCGGGTTTTCTTTCTCCTTGCTTGGTTAGTAATGCCCTTCTCCTCTGACCAAAGGGTTTGAGGTACAGCAGAATAAGTGGAGATAATCACTGTAATTTCATCTTTTTCTTGCCGCCTGGGAAAGTCAGTGATGTATTGCTTTTAGGCATTATCAGATCACCTAGGAAATGTGAGGTCAGTGAGAAAGGTCCATCCATCGCCTAATGTTTTATTTTGGGCCAAAGACATTTAATGAAACGTCATATGATGATTCCTCCAACAAGATGATGGAAAATTCAACTGACGTTCGATTTAAGCGTGTGCATGTTCCAGGCAATGAAAATATGAATGTAATTTTTTTTTCAATGAGAAAGTAAAGGTCACACTTTTAATCAAATCTGCAGAATGTAAGTAACGTCAGATGTGCTGCTGTGTAGTTAGTCTTCTGTGAACTGACAGAGGTGAGTTAAATAGAAGCTACAGATTATATATTGCAATAAAAGGGGGGTGGGAAAAATAGTACTTTTCCCCAGCTCAGTGGTAGTTAGAGAAGTAAAACTGAAGGAAAACAGTGAAAAATAATCTGCCACCTGACTTGTTGCTCTATTTGGAGAGTGTTGTTTGTGAGCACCTTTCTTAGATTTCATTTCAGTCGTTCTTCAGGCTACTTTAGCCTTAATAAAGCTATGTCATTTTGTTACTGCTTTACTCCTAAGACTTGCATAACTCTTAACTGCGATCTGACTTGGTTAAACCTTGAATAGTGGGATCTTTAAATTACTGAACATGCACAGTGTATGTAATACTGTTGAGGTACAGAGAAATAGTAGTGTATTTTTTCAGCTGCTGTAGATTGCTGATATTCATACCAGGAAGACTGGTATTTTTTTAACTCTCAGAAATGTGACAGCTCTGTGAAAATAGCATATGTGTGTATATATGAGCTTTGTGGCTTGACTTTCAAATGTGATTTTCAATGTGTGATACTGTTTTCTAAAGTATTATATGGATTTGGTTAAACAGGAATAGTGTTGGTGTGTTACAAAGGAAGAGAGTAACATTTTGAGTGGGCATACATAGGAAATCAAATTCAATGATTTGTGATCTGTACTGAAAAAATTGAGTTCTTGGTGTTCTTAGCATGAAGTGTGTCCTCCAAGAAAGCAGTACCAAAACATTCATTGAATCAGCTTGTGATTTAAACTCAAGGAAAAGAGTAAAACCTGCTCTTGATTTTGTTGCTATGTTTTTCACTGGCAGGCATTTCTGTTTGTAGTGCCTTCTATCAGAGCCCGGCAGCTGGCACTTCCATCCAAGGTGCTGTGTTCAGGAAGTGACTGTAAGGAAATCTCAGTTCCATTTACAAGTTCCTTCTCTATTTCAAATTAAAAGAGAGAGAAAGAGGTGTCAGGGAACAAGTGTAACGTGCACCTGTTACTCAGCATTTGATACTGCTCAGGCTGCCAGGGGATCCTCGTACTTGTGCTGTGTGGCTGAAAGCAGGAGGATGCAGAAGAGGCTTCTGACAGAATGGGGAATGTGTATGAGTGCTTAGTAAATAGAGGGTGAGAATTCTTTATTTGCAGAAAAAAATGCAGCATAAGCAGACAGATCTTGCCTGCAAAGCTTGGATTTCAGAGCACTTCTGAGCAGCTGACGTCACTATGTAAATTACATAAAAACATGGTTGTGTTCTTGTGAAGGATGTTTATCCTGGCACGTGTTAATCAAGTCAGTGCTTTTCAAATTAAAGTGATGCTTACGAACTACGTGAAAATAACCTGGTGATTTTCCTTATGAGGCCTGAAGCTGGCTCTTGCTGATAAGGGTGCTGTATAAAATGGCTTGGGAGAAGTTGTGGTGTGCAGAACTGCTTAAATGAATGTAACAAAGAAAGATATAGCGTCTTATTTACAAGAAGCCTCAGAAGTAAATAATGCAGATGTGATACCTACTTGTCAGTAGGAGAATGTTGCCTTTCTTCATTCTGGGTTCCTGCAGTTATTGTCACCTCTGGTAGCTTTCTTGGGTTGTAATGGCAGTGCCCTGGAAACACCCTGCCTTGTGTCTAGAGAAATGGTCATTACTGAGGTCTTCAAATGTCTTTATTTGTGTAAGTGTCTAACAGCTCTTGATGCTCTCTCATCTTTTTTACCTGCAGGTAAAAAAAAACAGGTAGGAAACCAGTGGTGGAGGGTGGTTTTAACTAACTGCTGCTATTCCCTTTTAAGAGTTTGAGCTTAGTACAAAAAGCAAGGTTGCTCTATAATAACTCTTTTTGTTTGTTCCATTAGCAATGTACTGTTGTTTCTGCTTGGTGGATCGATCCGTTGGTTTTAATTACCCACTGTTCTCCTTATGGAACGTAAAGGAGCTTTGGGCTGGAATCCTGCGGTGGAAGCTGTCAAGGTCCTGGCTTCTTAGTGTTGAGAAGAAAAGAAATGGTAGCTTAAACAAGTCATAGAAAGAAAAGTAGCTTTAGAAAGATCTATCCCTTGGATTCAGTGAAGGTGAAGGGATTTTGCTGTTTCATCTTCTTAATTTATTTTTTGTTTGTGGAGATATACTTCAAGAGAAAGGTAATTTATCTTGCAAAGGATTCTACCTTTAAAGTGGCAGGAAAGAGATTTCCCATGTGGGTGGTTTCTGAAAGATACTGGAGAAGTTGACCTGGAAGCTGAAAAGGGCTGTTAGCAGCTTCTGGTGATGAGCTTGTGCAGTGTGCTTTTTGGTTGCAGCAGGTACAAATGGAATAGAAAGTGACAGAAAATGAATAAAGCTGTTGTTCTCTACTGCAATTGTCAGTGTCTGTGTTTGCATTGCAGAGATGTGTGGATGAGCAGGGAAGGTGTGCTGGCACGTACAGCCTTACACTGCTAGTAACTGAGTATTATTGACCTCCAGAAACACCATAATGGCAATGAAGTAAGGGACCCTCATCTCTTTGGCTGCTTACTACTTACTGCTTACATCACACTGCTTTGCTTTTCCTTTGTGTGCAAAATTAACAGCAGAAGAGAATCTGCACAACCTTGCTACCTTCATTAAATATATATATATATATATATATATATATATATATATATATATATATATATATTGTTTTGTTTGATATGGAAAAATAAATGGTAGATTTCTTAAAAGCAAACTTAAGGAAAAAAGGGCAAATAACTCTCTTGTGGTATGACTTGCTGTGTCTGAAGGCTTAGAGTTGGTGTCTCAATAGGTTAGACGAGATGAGAAGATTCCTTTCTAAGGGTCTTAAAGCAAGGCAACACAGTGTGAGGAGAATACACTGACCCATTCCAGTATCTTTGTACCTAACAGTAAGTTGACAGTAAATTGTATGGGAGATGCAGGGTTTCTATTATATAAAACAAAAGGTACTTCTCAAGGTGTGTGGAAAAAATGCGTATATTGACAAGTTCTTTCCTGGAAGTCACAGAACTGTGATTTGGTTTGCAATGTTTAATTTCTAGGTTAAGATATGTGGGCAAATAGTATCATCCCAACAGCTCAATTTCAAATTTCCATTCTGAACCATAAAACAGTATTCTTTTTTTATTCAGGGGCAACCTCTATTTGAGTTCTTCATTAAAAATCTCATGCTCTGCTTTCCAAGCATAGGAAGACACAGGTGATTGCTAATAGCCATCAATTGCAGTTGTGTGCCATTTATTTCACAAGTGTGCTGGGGCACTGCTATTGCAAGATAATGAGCCATTCCTTTTTTAAGACATTGAATTGACACGTTTATGTCAGTCTGTTCTTAGACCTCAGAGGGTACTTGAACACTCTCAAGGGCAATACAGAATAGCTTATTCATCTACCAATATTCATTGTACCTTGCGTTCCACAACCTGATGGAATAATCAAGAACACCCACCAGGTTTACAGGAGGGATCAGCAGTGTCGAAATGGGAGTTGTGATTCAGCAGGGCTCAGTAACTGTAGAGCAGCCATACTGGTATCAGTACTGTTAGCAGGTACCACGCACTCATGTTCAACATCACTTAAGCTCAAAATTTTGTCACTGAAGCAAATGTTTAATTGAAGAACAAAGTTCCTTTGGAAAGTTGCAGTTGCATTTCTTATGTTCTTTGTTTCATGTTGCAGCACCACAAAGCAAGAAGATTGTTTTGATCAGAAATGTTATTCCCAAGTAATGACTATTGTGTTTCATTTGGCACATTGGAAGGGAATAGCAAAAATGTTCCCATCTCAACAGACCTTTGTGAAACTGTAAGGATGAAAAAATGCTTCTCCAATTACAGAATTCCCAAAGTCTGTATTTTTCCATTTATAGCTTTGTTTTTGAATTTATTTTGTAACTGCATTGAATATTTTTCCATGCAATTAAGACTTGAAAGCTTTAGTTTGTAGTGCTTTTATTAGATATTTAATAAAGCTTTTGGGCTATACTATGAATATTTTTAAGTAATCTCTGGCCTCATTAGAATGCCTAGTAGCAACTGCTTAGGAATAGATCCACCTTCATGTTTTTCTCTAACATAGCTTTAACTTATTTCAGGCTTCTGAAGAATTTAAATGACCAGAAACTATTTTGGTTTAATTTTGGGAAATACAAATGCAATATCATAAGGGATTTGGTGTAACTGCCAGAGTGAGTGTTAAGCCAGAAGGAAGGTTGCTTTCATGCAGGAGGCTTCTGAAGATTTAATCAGCAATTAATGTGTATTAATATATTAATACGGAAGAGATGATAATGCTCTAATATGATTATAAGGGCACATGACAATGCTCTTAATAATAGGCATAACATTTGGTTACCCTTGAGGGGGGTCAGACAGTTGGACTTTATCTTTGTGGGCCCGTCCCAGCTGAGTTATTCCATTCAATTGTAGCTGGGTTAAAGTAATGAACAAGTAATACATGGTCAAGCTTCGTTAGTCAGTTTAATAACAAAATAGGCAGCAGGCTTGTGAAACAAAACCAAAAATCCAATCAACCAATAACAAAACAACCAAACAACCCACATCCACATTTTGTGGACGCTGTTTGTATTAGTTCCCTTCCTGTTTCATTGTGTTTGGTGGAATGCTTTGCACGGGTTGGGTTTAGTAGTGAGGACTGAGATTTGAAACCAATGGGAATCTGACATTGTGAAGGAGAAGAAGAAGGGTGTTTGGGATCAGGTGATTTGATTCAGCTGAGAGAAGTAATTTATTATACTGTTGATTTGCCTGTGTGTGATCTAATGATATTTTGAAAGGGCAAAAATGGCAGGTAGGCTTCTGCTAGTACGCTTTGTTGAGGCTGTGCACTGCCAGTAACTCCCTTTCTGTTGCTCTGTCTCTGCATTTCTTACTGATTTCTCACTTAGAGCAGCAGGAGGGCTGTAACTCTGTGAGAATATCAGTTTCTATTCTGCAAAGTACTGTAAATATTGTATATATTACTAAATTTAAGTACTAAACAGTCCACTTTGCATGATGGAATAAGAACCTCATTAATACATTTATTTTGTAGCTTAGTTAAGCATTCAGTTCTGTTCTTGTTAAGAATTTATAATTTTTAGAGCGTTGTTAATTACAACTTGGAACACATCTACCAAAGCCAGTAACTTAAACCTTTGTTAAGGAGCACTGCTGTGGAGTGGTGGAAAAACTTGGTCACTGCAGAGTACCTAAAGGGCTGTGGGATCCATGACAAAAATCCCAAGGCCCTTACGGGTATTGGCTTCCCTCAGGTTAGTGGTGTTCCAGAGCATCTCATATCTCTCCCTGCACTCAAAGCATTTCATCATGGGAACCCACGCTCCTCTTCTTTGAATCTGCCGCGAGTTATTTTCTAGACTATTTGTAGGCTAATTAACTTCTTTACATATTGGTTACTTAGTCTGTAAGATGCAATATTAGTTCAAAGGCGCTGCGGAGGTGGTCAGATGGTATCATAGAGTCATTACTGCTGTCACTCACCCGAGGCTTTGCCTCACCCTGCTCTGTGTGTGTGCCACCTCCTGGCACTGGGTCATAGAATTACAGGTTGGCTTAGGTTCGAAAGGATCTTAAAGGTCATTGAGCTCCAACCTGCTGCTGTGAGCTGGTTGTACCGACCAGATCAGCTGCCCAGGGCCCTTTCCAACCTGGCCTTGAGCACCTCCAGGGATGGGGAGTCCATGCTTCTCTAAAAGGCAGGACAAAGGCAGTGGGGACACCCGCAGATTACAGAGCACAGGCTACCCGTACACACTGCATGGATTTTCCATGACTATCTACTGGCATATATTCCTTACACAGCATTAGCCTCTTTTTAACTTGTAGCTCTCTTAGCTGCCAGGAGTCTGAAGAGTAGGAAATTGGCTGTAAATATGTCATTATAAAACAAATCGCATGCCCTCACCACCTCAAGCCTTCAGCTGAAAGGTGCAAGCACTTCTAAGATAGATGAATTTAATTCACATGGAACTATAACAGTTCTGTTTAACAACTTTGATCACTTGGAATGAGAGGTTAGAGAGAAAAAAAAGCTTCAGTAATCTGGCTTTTTCTGTGAGCCACTTACACAGCTTCAGAATGAGCAGAACGTAATATTGCAGGTTTTTCTTCTTACGTTAAGTGCTACAGTGACAGGTATGGAAGCTGGAACTGGAGAAGCAAAGATGTTTGAAAACCAGAGACCGTAGTGTGTAGGTGCAGGAGATATGCCCTTTAGGTAGAGTTGTAACAGTTGTTTCTCTGCAAGGGTTTGTGTGCTATTCAGGTGCTTCATAGGGGCACAAAGACTGACAGGCTGCAGTTGGTTTAAACACAGTTATCTTTTCTTTTGTTTGTTTTATAATTCAAATCTAAGTAAGTAAGAAAGCAGTGCAGGCTGAAGGTCTGGCCAGCTTTGCATAAGCAATGGATATCTGTTATTGACAGTTATTTCTATTAGAAGAAGATGCAATTATTGCAATGTTTACTAGAGGGCATAGGTTTCAAGAATGAAATAGAAATGTTTCCTTTGGTTTAAAAGAACAAATGACTCATTTAATTTCTAGGTTTTTTTCTGCACTGCTTCATTGATGGACTTTCAATCCAGCCTTAGTTTTATAGGCAAGATGTAATACAAAGGGAGACTGGTGACTCTGCAGGTTTTTATCACACTGGTGAGAGTGCTTCTAATAATAAATTGTTAATGTGTAACAGACTACTTAAAGCCATTGATCGCTTGTTTTTACCTCACAGCTCCCACTGCCTCTCAGAAAAGGGGTGAAAAATAATTTTTCGTGTTTTTACCTTACATAATTTGAGCTGAATACTTCTACAGAAGAATAAAGCTTTAATAAGAACCAAGTTGAAATAGGTGGCTGTTTCCTTTGAGGATATCTGATAACAAAAAGGATGCAATTGCTCTATTTCTCTTGAACTAAAGTATCCGAGTAAAACCCTACATTTAAATTACACAGATGGATAACTATACTTCATTTTGTTTCAGCTTTACTTTTGGAAGCTCAGTCAACACCCTTTCAAATAACTCCATCGACCATGGCAAATATTGTGAAAGGCCTGTACACTCTAAGACCAGGTAAAAAGACAAGTGCTTAAATCTCTCACTACTGTTGTTCTGACCTACTTCACCAAATATGTTGATATGTTGGTAACTATCTAATGTATATTTACCATGCACGTGTGTTGTGTTTTGTCAGTCATAATGCTTAGTTGCAGTGCAGCCTGCACAAGGTGGTATATGTGGGTACCTAAGTTCTGATTTTTGGGTTTTTTTTGTTGTTTTACCCCAATAACACAGCAGCAGACTCTGTGCTCATAAGACTGCAGGAAGATCTTTCTCTTGTATTCTCTAAGAATAAAGGAGTTTTTTTTGTGAGTCAGTTATGATGGAGGTTTTGAAGGTGATGTGTTGAAATGAGTTGTTGTCAGCAGCTCTTCAAAAGGTCAGATCTTTGATGTAAAATGAATGACAGTTTCTTCTCTGAAGCCATTATTTGAATGGTATCATTTCGTGCAGCACCTTAAATTAGTTCCTGAGTACATTGTGAACATCATACGCAACAATAACCACATCAAAAGCAAAAATACGTTGCAGACTTGAATCAGTTTTGCACCAAACTCTTTCATTCTGTGATTTCTGTGGGACTGAGTAGAATTTTAGCATGTTTGACAAGAGTTCAGCAACTCAGAAAGCACTGAAAATATCCATGAGTATATGGTACCTGAAGCTTGGTCTGAGCTTGAGTTCTGTGCTGAAATGGCAGTTCAGCTAGTGAAAGTAAGATACATTTTAATATTGCTAGAACTATAGAGTTTTATTCTCTAATGATGTACTGTGGTTTTGCTGCTGAGTCCTGTCTGCCTCTGGGAACTGGAAAGGAAACGGTTTGGTTGCCCTTTGAAACTTGTAATAAACGAGATGATCTCTAAGGTCTCTCCCAACTCAAGTTATTCTGTTTCAGAATGAAAGCATTTCTCATATTTACTTTTGCTCCTACAAAGCAAAACAAACATACAAAAAAAAACACAAAACAAACAGCCAAAATGATCAAATCAGATCTTTATTACTCCTTTCAGTCATACTGAGGTGTTCCATCTTGGTTTTAGCCTTGAAGTCCCTATTTATAGAAATAGGAGTGTGGATAGGTACATGTAAGTACACAGCAAATCAGCTGGTTACTTCAAAAGAGTAAAATTTCACAAATTATCTCGTCCATATATTTTGTTATTGCTTTCCTTCTTACAGAATGGGTACAGATGGCACCAGCTTTATTTTCTAAATTCATCCCGAACATTCTACCCCCTGCTGTGGAATCTGAGCTTCAGGAATATGCTGCTCAAGACCAGAAACTTCAAAGAGAACTTATGCAGAATGGGTTTACTAGGTAACAATTATTAGTCTTCTGTAGTAATTGTGATGGACAGTAAAGATGAATATAAGTAAAAGTATTGTTGGATTAATTGAAGAGTTAATAAAGGACCTTCATAACTCAGCATCTAAAATATGGCCTAAATTTGCACATGCTTTGAGGGCTGCAAGCCCTGCAGATGGAACCACAAGGCAAAAGACTGGGAATCTTAAAGTAATTTCATGAAACAGACTAGTTATAGTTCATGCCTCCTTGTCCTTTGATTGTACTTCCAGTGCACAATCATGTTCTTATTCAGGCTTTTATGTTTGTCACTTATTTTCAGTAAGCTGGCCTTTTTTTCCAAGCCGTTCCTGAAAATGTCATTTAATGACTTGCCTTTATTCCACTTCCAGAGCTATTTATACAACTAAGGTATTTCTTTTAAATGAGAATTTCCCTTCGGAGCCTTGAGCTGAGGTGGAGGGATGAGCAAACAGTAGATGAAACAGTGGAAAATTTTTCTTCTTGTTCAGTCTGGGCTGTGCCAGTTGCTTTATGCTTTTGATCGAGCTGGTTTGGTGGAGATCAGAAAGGATATTAGCCACTTAAAGGGGCATTGATATGTCTTGTGAGTTTATGAAATTGCATTATCCTGTGCTTTGGTACAGTTGCTCTTGTGGTGTAGATTGCTTTCAATTTAACAAATAAAAAGTGCAAAATACAACTTTGTAGTGGCATAATTGACTGACAGCATTTAGTTTGGTGAAGGTGTTTTTTATGCGGTTGGATTGTCAGGGAGTTGGTGTATTCTAGTAAGCATGAATGGTGCACAGAGTCTGTCATCGTTAGGAGATAAAATAAAGCTAAAGTAGAGTTGATATATTTACCTCATTACGTTTTGCATTGATATTTGAAATGCATTTTGCCATGAAAAGCATTTCAAGATGTAATATGCTGCTTCCTCTGTACAGGAGTATAAAACAATTCTAAAATGTTATAAATAAGGTTACATTCCTATATATAGCTGTTATGTGTATATGTGTACGAAAGGGTTGTTTTTATTGTAATGAAAGAGCATGTCAAGTCTGTTCTATTCCGAGTTACTAGAGAGTAGACACTCTCCTCTAATTACATCAAAAAATGGTGATGTCTTTGCTGCTGCACTTCCTCAATGCTGACTGAGGAATACAGCACAACAAAGTGTCTTGAGCAGCGTTAATGACCTGCCAGGCTGCAGTTGGACTTGTCAGTTGATCAGCACCATTATGTGCTGTTGCTGTAAAAAGCGGGAACACAAGCCAATCGCTCAGTGATATTTCTCTAGTGGAAGACTTTAATTAATGTATACATGGCAGGTCTATCACCCTAGGACTGATTTTAGAGGAAGAACTCTGTGTTATTAGAACTTCTGATTTCAACCAGCTTCTAGCAGTTAAGTGTGAAATTATAACTACTGTGATTTGTTAAAATATTATCCTATGAAACTGAACTTCCTATTTTTACGGACTAAGTAAATAAAATTAGCTAATATCTGTTTTAGTAATCTGAGAATGCTGAAGTCATTTTGTGTGTAACTCCTGTGTTTATAGTTTGTTTCTGTAACTCCATAAGAAGCTGTTTTTCCTTTTGGCAAATGAACGTAACTCTCTTGTTCTTCTTTCTTAGAGGTGACCAGTCACGGAAAAGAGCTGGAGAAGAGTTATCTTATAGTAAGTATGAATCTTCAGCTCTGACAACAGTATTGAGCTGGGTGTAGTTCGTCCCAACAAGCAAAAAATAGGGGGTATTTATCTGTGAGCATTTCTCTACCAACATATTTATGTGCATTTCTGTACATTTTGAACTGTGCTGTTTGTACTTCATAACAAATCTAGTTTCCTTTTATGGTAGGACAGTAGGCTTTATAGGCAGCTTGAGAGGTGGTAGTCATGGTTTTGTTTCTTGGATTCAGTGAGAGTTGACTGTATTGCCCAACAAGAGATAATCTAGTCCCATATATTCTAGATTAGGATTTAAGTTTGGGGTCCTGATTACTAGTCATTAGATAGCCCTGGAGTTTAGTAATAGTATCTATTTCTGGTGCTGCTGTTAATTTCAGTCTGTTTTATTGCATTCTCTCCACTAAGTTTCTTCCTGTCTTTTTAGCAGAGCATGTTCACTTCCTTTCTAACTGTAAAATGTCACACAGTTCTATTATGAATACTTATTAAGACTGAAATGCATCAGTGTTTACTTGGTGTATCATCTTCAGATTACACTGTTAATGTTTTGCAGGCAGTGCTGTTTCTAGCATTGTTTGGGAAGGAGGGCAAGGGACCTAACATGGAATCTTAATGAGAGAATATCTTTAATGTTTTTTTATGATTTCAGATGGCTCATCAGCTTGTGCAAGCTCCAGGGGGTACAGATAGTGAATATACTGGATCAGCTTTTATTCCTAGCCACAACAGACACTGGAGGAGCACAAGTGATATCCGGAGCCTTCTGTGGCAACTGATGATACTTGAGCTCTGACACGAACTATGCCTCGAAGAAGAATTTTGGACTCTCTTCTTCATATAATAAAATGTCAGTTGCTGCTACAATTGGGATGACTTTGAAAGACATGTCTCCTTGGTCTAGTCTCTCAGCAAGTTCATGCTCTACAATTATTGTGATGAACGCACCTTGAAAAATAATCCTGTCAAAGTGGGAATGGGCAGCCGAAATCAGCAGCTTCCAAAAGCGTTAGAATGGAAGAACCTTTTTTGCACTCTTAATATTAAGGACGTTCTTAAAACTAGTTAACATGTCAGTGAATTAGTTTTTAAACTTCAAGGTATTTTCTGGAGCTTTTGATTAAATAATAGGAATAAATTTTCATTATTTTGCAGTATTTTTTCGTTAGTATAAAAATTATCATCTTTTAAGAGTTGGTCCCATATAAATGTATCTTCTGTCAGGGAGTCTTGAATTCCAGGTTTTATTTTTTCTTGTTATTTTGATCTGCTTTCCTATATGTTTGTACTCTGTGCCTTCAGCTTGTGCACTTTGCAACTTTATAGACCATATTTTGTTTACACAAAATGTGTTCTTGAGGAAAAACTTGATGTGAACAAACATGCTGCAAAGTTGCACTTTTCTCTTGCATCAATAGGAGGTGATTTTAAAGAGGAAGGAAGAAAAGTTGAACCAATTACCATTATTAATTGTGACTCAGAAGTTTGTCCTTTTTCATTTTTTATATGTATTGGTGTTCAGTGCTGGGACCAACTCTTGTAGAACCCCTCTCTAACTCTTCATTGGCCTCCATAATTGCGGTTGTTTGAGATGTGAATTCCAGACTGAAGAAAATACTGAGGTATTTTAGGCTGTGTCATGTGGAAATGTTAATTGCCACAGCTGAATTTTTAGGGTGGATTGTGGAGAAATTCTCCACTGTATTAGGTCTGTAAAGTACGTCTCCATCAGCACAAACCAGATTTGCACCTGGTTGATCAACGAATGCCACCTTTCCAAGATCACTGTGTGTCTCTTGTGCTATTTCTCCTGGTGCAGGGATGTGATGGGGGTGTGACGGTGGATATAGTCAGAATCAGGGAGTTCAGGAGTGGTGTAACACATGCACGTGTGCCTGCTTCCAGACCTGTGTGGGCCCAGCAGGTGGTCCTACTGAGTCCACTTCTAGGAGGTCAGGACCTATGGTCTGAATCCTAATGATTGTGACGTGAATTTTTATCCATACGTGGCTAATGTGATTCCTTTGAGGGGGAAAATGTACTTGAAAGAGCAGTTTGACTAAGTTTTTTTTAATTACCATGGATTTATTTTTATCACTTTTAGTTAAAAAGGTAAATGAGTTGGTGATATAAAATCTTTCTGAAATGAAACAAAAGTTTATTCAGTTATGTCTTGCACAACTCTCATTCCTGTTGAAAGCAACAACAAAACAGGACCCCCTGTATGCTTGCATGTGTTCATTCTGAAAGGCAGGAAGAAGATTTAATAATAATAATAATATATGCGGCAGGGATAAACTATTTTTCTTTATGCTTTGTAGCCAGACTTCATGTAAATGAGTTCAATGTTATCAGTTTCACGTGAACCATTTTGGCAATATCTTTAATTTAGGGGTGGGGGGGTGGAAGGGGAGAAGAAAAAGGACACCGTGATTGACACCATGATTGACAGTCTGATGATAGCTATGTATTGCTTTGCAAAGAAAACTTAATTAGGAGGAAGTTTTACAATTAAAAATGAATGCATCAGTGTCTTGTTTTCCAGGGAGAGCAATGCCAGCAGTCATACACCGTACCTAATAGAGGAAAAGCAAACCAACCTGAAGAGGGATTTTCAAATGCTTGTAGCATTTGTTTCAACTATGAGGGGGAAAAACAAGATTTGCCAGCTTCCAGATTTGTATCGGTTTTGACTTTAAACAAAAATAAAACCTCTGGTAGTGTCCTTGGCTTTAAAAATCACCCTGTGCTGAAATGACAACACTCTAATTCGGAGCAGATACATTAACCTAACCTGGTTAAAGTCTGTTTACAATTTCATTCTCGTTCACGTAGTACGTACAGTAAGTGAGCTCTGTCATCTCTGTCAACTGATCACAACTTTTTCTGGTTTTCAGTTGTTTTTGCTGGTTTAGGTTTGTAAACAACATAGCTTCGTTTGAGGCAAGAGTTTTAACGTTCATTTTGTGTCATATTATGCTTGGGGCACAAACTTCTAGGACCATAATTCCTTCTGAAGAGAGAGCATTCCTGTCAGCGTGGTTCACTTCATACGTACTACAAGCAGTGCTTGGATGCTTCTCAGTCCTGTGCAGCATTCTCACTCAGCCAACACACATAAGAAATCTGTTTGTTAAGCACTGTATTTACGTTGTAAATTTGGCATTAAGTTTGTGTGTTTTGGCATTATTAACATAATGCTGAAATAGTGTTTGTCTAAGACTTTATCATTGTGACTGAGCATGAAACGGAGTACAGCATACTATACTAAATTATTTGTTTCTCTGTAAACTTGCATTTTACAGTAAAACTAACTCAGCCACCTTTGAGCATTGGTACTGTAAAGCCACAGCAACTATGAACAGCATGATCCTAACTGCAGTATTTAATTTAACCAAATAACTTGTGGTAAATCCGTTGCATCTGTAGCTTACTCTGTTAAGATCAAGCAGTAAAGTTGGTTATGCAATGGGTGTCCTCTCTATGTTGCACTGGTTCTATAGCCAAACTTACTACATTAAAATATTTTTTAGATGAATTTCATTTCTTGAGTTTGCAAGTTGAAATATCCAAGTTCATTATGATTGTGATGGTATGGTAGGGGATAGCCTGTGTGTGTGTGTGTGTGTTTTGACATCTTGGCATGCACCAGGTGTCATGTAGTAAAGTACAGTACGTTGCTTCAAGTACCTGTAGAATTGGTACAGTTTTTGACTGCAGTCAAGAAGTACTGCCAGTGAGGAATGGTCACTGCTTGGGTTGTGAACTTCCTTATCTGTTCTGCTGGGATGGTGTGTGTAGCAGAAATGCTAAGTTGTGGCTTGAAGCAATGATTGAGCACCTGGTGGGAAGGCAGGGCCAACCCAGGGGAGCTCAGGTGCATGCAATGCAGCTAAATGACCAGATGAGCTGGAGCCAGGATCCACCCCTTCCCAGACCTCATTTAAGGGTTGGCAGTGGAGGTGAGGGTATCTTGCTGGAGATCCTTGTGTACCCAAGTCCTTCTAAAGGTAAGCAGATTTTTTTTTTCCCTTTATTTCTGTGCATATGGCTGCTATGTTTGGGCATATCCTCGCTTGCTGCAGTGTAGGACTTTGCTATGCTGCTATTATTGCTGTGCTTTCCGTTGCATTATAACATAACGTAGTGGTAATGTGAGAATGCTCACTATGATGTTAGTTAGGTATAGGAAAAGGTTCCTCCCCCAGTGACCAGGGCAGATGTGTACTGGAGTAGATTTCCCAGTAGCTGTAGTACAGAGGAAGTTATTTTGTCCAACAGGACAGTACTTTTTATGTCATCAGTTGGTGTCATGGTCCCAGCAGAGTATTGTTATGCTCCAATGCTGGTTAACAGAAGTTCAGAGAATCTAATCTTTATTGGTACTTAAATACACTGCCTTTGGCTTGGGTGCTGGGCCATGTCTGAGGGTGGTAACTGTTGAGACCAGCCTGAATCACTGATTGAGCACCTGGGAAAAACACCCTCAGCCATGGGAGCACAGGTGAAGGCAATTAATCTGTGTGACCCGAAAGGGTGGATCATGGCTGCACCTCTCTTAGACCTTATTTAAGGGCTGACTGCCACTGGAGATCCCTCCTTGGTGAAGCTTTCCCCTGCAAAACAAGAATCTTCTGATATGGATGAGCAATTCCCTTCCTTTATAGTGCCTTTCTGTTGTGCTGGTCCTCCTGTTATCTCAGCTGTTGAATCTCTGAATTGCTAGCCATGGCATGTGGGTACCAGAACCCTTTTCTGGGAGCAAATCTTGGCAGGCAAGACCTGTCTGACCATAGAAGGGAATGGGCCCAGTTGGTTCTTTTTTCATGGAAGGATTGTGTGTTCAGTCCTGATGAAGCACCAGCTGCGTCCTTTTGCTTTTGTAGCCCACACTGTTCAAACTACACAACTTTGCTGCATGCCTGCAGTTCACTTGAAATTATGTTAAGATTTTGTGTTATATATTCATCCTAAGGGGTTTTTCCTGCTGTGTCTTGGTAATGGCTGTGGTTGTATCAGCTTGTGCTGTGCTTTCATGCTGACCATGGTTTGATCTGTTACAATGGACGTTAGGCAGAATTTCATCCAAGCTATGGGACCATTTTCTTGAAGTACGGAGCTGCATCATACCTAGTGATTATTTGATTATAACATAAATAAAACTGATAATCGTATTTGTTCCCTGGGTTACAATGTCTGAAAGCATGTTTGAATGATTGTCTGCTTTCTAGTTATGGCTCCAGTCTTCTGTTTGAGAGGATGTCATAGTTAAGTACAGATAAGCAGGGGAGACCTGTGAATCAAAATGAGATCCTTGAGCTGTGCTTCTGTTCTGAGTGTCCCCCCATGCAGGTGTCATGAATTGAAGAACAGCATACACTGTTGTTGATATAAATCCTTTATCTGTTTCATGTTTTTATATGAAAATCTTTCCTAGTAATTACTGGCATAAAATTGGTCTTGTCTGAATAACTGCTGTATATGGTGCTGATGCTTCTGAGAGATCTGAGTCCTGAGATCTCATTTGTGGGTAACTGTAACTCAGAGCTGCTCCTTGTGGAGGGAAAATTAGGATTGGGATTTTCTGATGCATCATTTTGGTATTTGATGTAAAAATAAGTAACCTGGATTGCTTACCCTGTTGCTCAGTGTAATGTTGTCCTATAGCTCTTCATAGCCAATCTTCTTTAATCCCCAGGGTGCTAGATTCACTGTTCCCCTCTTTTTCAGCTTTTGATGAGCACAGCATTTGGCACGTGGTCTTCTGCTGGTCTCTTGTGAGAGCTGCCTGTGCCTACTGCATGGCTTTCAAATGGCAGCTTATTAATATAAGCTTCCCCATTATCACTCTCAAAGGCTCTTGCCGCATGCTTGCTGAATGATTTGCTCTAATGTAACCCAGCTATGCTTATTGCCACACGAATTCGTGTCTGTCCTGTAAACTGTGGGATCAAGCCTACGTCATTCATGCTTTGTAGCTCACTGTTTTAGCACGTAGGTGTTGCTGGACGCTCATGTCTGAGCTTGGAGATGACTAATTCAAATGGGAGTTTGTGGTACCATGCCCTGATCCTGCTGGTGAATTGGGAGTTAACAAGTTGATTTCTTTCAGTAAAAGTAAACAGGAAGGACTTCACTTTATTTAGCAAAGAGCTGCTGCAGTGGAAATTGTACCGACTTCTGCAAATTCTCTCAGATCAGACTAATTGATCATCTGACTTCATGATTGTCCATTATAAGCAAGCTTGTAATTTGCCAAGTCTTCTTGGTAGCCCAGCAACTCATCTTCTAAGCATCTGTTTGCATCTGAAGATCCAAACCAAGCAGCTTGGTGATCTTTAAGGTCCCTTCCAACCAAAGCCATTCTGTAAGCAGGGCAGTTCAGCAGCAGCTCAGCTGCTGTGGCTGAGGTTTGGCTCTGCAGTTATTGTTGTAGAATGGTCTCTTTCATCTACAGGGTGCTTTAATTCCTTGTTATTTAAATTGTCCATCACCACGCTTGCACCTTCATCTGCTAAATTAAATCACAGTTGGTGTTCAAGTTTCAGGAGTTGCCTTTGAGGTGAGTTTATTTGCCAGAGCTGCTGTGTCTTCCTGAAGCGTGTCATCTCTGGGCTCTGCTGTAAGAAATCAGTCATGGCTTTCTGCTTCTGAACTGGCAGAGAGATGGGCACAGCTGCTCTGAGCTCCCCAGTGCAGTGTGGAGGACCCACAGCCCTGATGCTGGGCTTTTAATTAATGGTGTAATGACAGTGTCCATGTGGCCCGCGACTAACCTTTGGGGTTAGGAGCTCCTCTGCCTTATAAGCAGAGAGACAGAAGATTGTCCTTTGCCTTTGGATTAACTTAACTAAGTAGGCAGGTGTGTACTGGGCACTGGTGGACATTATTAGTTGTACCACCAAATGGTGCTTGTTTCAGTTCAGCAGTTCCCAAGGCAGAACAAACCTCTGCTCTTAAATTGGTTTTAGCTACTTTGCAGCAAATCTCTGGTTATATTTAAAGCATTTCAAGGGCGTTATTGATTTTTTGAAAGCATTCTGGAAGATAATGCATGCGAAGCTCGTTCTCACTGGAGCTAATTTAACTTTGGTTTGGGCTGCATCCTCGGCGTGAGTGACTTCAAGCTTAGCTTAATCTGATGGATTCCTATTGTTCAATACAAATGCTTTAGCAATTATTATGTTTCTTCATCCACAAGCTATCTGTGTACAGGAAAGAAGTCAGATCTGGCTGCTTTTAATTGAGACAACGTGGCTTTAATTATATATCAGTCAAATTGAGTCTAATGAATGGAACTTTAAACCACAGAGTGCAATTGGCTCATGGACACTGATCTCTAAGAATTTTCAGAATTGCAGAGAGCTGAAAATACAGCTGCCAGATCATGTGGAACACAACAGCTCATGAACAGAAAGGAGGGAGTACCAGAAGTTGTGTGCCTTCGTAGGCCCAATTTCAGCATCCTTTGTCTTTTCCAAAGCATTGCCTGAATTTTGTCTAAGGCTCATAGTTTTCCATGTAATGTCAGGTGCCAGGACTATATTTCACCTCTGCAGCATCTTCTGCTGGTGGAAATGGCATTTGTCTGTTCCTTAAATGATGCACCAACCCAGTAGGGATGTTGTGTGGAACTGTGACTCGAGTGAAGGGTTCAGCCATACTGAAACTGGTTGGACAGTAAGTTGGGCAGGATAATAGTTTGCTGGAGTTGTGATCCTCAGAGGATTCGTGGCAGATCACTTCCTTCAGCATGAAAGGGTGGTGGAGGTATTATAGGCTCTGGAAGTGGGTGTAAGATGGGAGAAACCGAGTGAGAGACTTCATGTCTTTGTCACAAATTTGTTTCCTTTGCTAAAATGGATTTTTTTTTGGCGTGTTTTGTTAAACTCCATAAAGGTAAATTGTTCATGAGCATCAAAACTGATGTAAATGTCAGAGTAATGCAATTTATAAGCAATTCTTAGAAGTATTCACTTGAATTTATCATGGAGTTATGAGTTTAAAAAAGCTTACAGCTCTGCTTTTCCTACCTCCAATTGCTGGTACAACAGCCTCTTGCACAGCAGTTCCATGCGTCCTTCTGGAATAAGGTAAACATCCTGTTTGGGTTTTTTTGCAGTGATTACATAAGCACCTGCTGCGCTGTCCATCTCTTTGGCCACTAAGATTGCCTGGGAGTGTCAGAGTCCTCCATGCTCCATGCTTTTGAATCTGCACTGACTATGGAGATTTTAATGTAATTTTTTGAGATTAAATTATGAAATGACAGCATGATGAGATTGCCCTCAAGTAACGCTGCACAGATGATAAATCTCTTCTTGCTTCATTAAGTATTTTACAAGCTTGAAGTCTTCCATCTGCCTTTGACATCCTTTGCCTGTCCACCCATTGTCTGGCTTGGCCTGGAAGTTCTCTGATGCACAGCAGGGTTTTAGTATGTATTGCACCCTGCAGCATGGGTCTGGGGCCGCTTGGCCTCCAGAAATGGTGTTTTTGGTAATGAAATATCATATTTCCTTCAAAAGAGCAGTTAAATAGCATGGCTGCTAGAAATCCCTCTATTGTACCCTTGACCAGTGTTTGTCATGGTGCCTTGGTGTTAAATGAGCTTTCTGAAGGCTGATGGAGCCTTTTGCAAAGATTCCCCATTGGATTTCAGTATCCTGTGGTGTAAAGCCAATAGCAGGTAGCTGGACTTCCTAGTGTCGTGGCTCTTTGTTCTTGTTTTATATTAACTCACCTTGTGATGTGTTTATTATCCTGTAATGCACCTGGGCCACCCTGAAGGAGCTCTCTGTGCATTAACATCCTTGACAGGTGCTTCTTATTCATTATTGACTCTGTAAGCACACAACTGATGTTCAGAGTGATGATATTGATGCCTTGTGTGTTTGATCCTGGGGCAAGCAGCTTCAAAGATCTAAACCAACAGAGAAACTGGCCAACAACAACAACAAAAAAAAAGGCTGTTTTCTAAATGTTCTAGTTGGATATCAAGAGATCAGGACCATTAGATTTCATTGTATTCTTTTTAAGTGATTCAGTTTTGTTAAAGCCACTTCAATATTTATTTTTAATGAACCATTTCTTTTGAGTTCATTTTACCAGCTCTCCCATTGCTTTCTGATGGTGAAAGGATGATGTAAAATGGCTTTCTACAGGATAGCCTTGTGCTCAAATGAAAGCAGGTGAGCAACAGTCTAGAGGTTGCACCATCTTGGTCTGCAATCAGAAATAATTAGGAGGATTGCCCAGCATGAAGTGGTATCTGGACTCCCATTTTGTACATGGGGTGCTCTGGCTTTTCCTCTGAACTGCCAAAATGACAAGAAAAAGGTTCATAAATGCACAGCTTTGTCATGGACCTGTAGCTACGTCCTTCTACAAAAGGAAGCTGATGAGAATCACTGGGCAGATGTTTTTGTTTGATCAAAGACAAGTAGGAAGCTACATTGAAAATCCAGCATGACTTCAGTTCCTATGGAGTAGAGCAGTGCCCACATTTGCGCCTGAAGTGGCAGCTTAAATAGACGCAGCAGGTAAGCAAAGGCCATTAAGTTCTTCATGATTCAGAAATGTATTGGTCTGTTTTAGAGACTTTACAATGAACAGTCATTAGTAATTTCCATGGGCTGTCTTTGGTGCAAACATCATTGCAGTCCAGTGTTCTCAAATTCTGACTACAAATTCTTCCTCTCTATTTTTGGCACTTATTGAGTATTAACAAACTTCCTGGTTCCATGCTTCTTACTAAAGACATACTTAAAAAGAGTGACACAAATTGCTATTAGTTTCCCATTGGCCATGAAATAGCTTTTAATTACTAGTTGCCACAAAAGCAGTGCTTGCTTTAATCAACTCTAGTCTCATTGTTTGGAAAGGCTTGCAAGGTTGACTGGCTTTCTCTACTTGATCTGTGTTCACAGCAGTGAGGCAGCAAGATAATGAGACCACTACCATTACAATTACCATCTTATTAAACCCTAATTAAGGGCCCAGTTCTACTAGGTGCTCCGTGCTCTTTGTAAGTAGCTGAATATCTTCATATACCCATTTTGTGATCACTGGTTGGAAGTGATACTTGGAGAAGATTGAAGCTCTCTATTGGTGCATAAGGAATCTGTGGTTTGTTTCAGTGCTAATGGGGTAATTGACCCTAATGATGTTGGCTGCTTTGTAATGGGCAGAACTGCCTTTCCTTCCTCAGCAGCCTAGCATCAATGTCACTGTTAAATGTGGCTGTGATCCACATAGCAGAAGGCTGCAAGTAGCTGGGCAACAGCACTTCCTATAAAATACTCAGTGCAGATTGCCTTCTGCACGTTCATACACTACTGAAATGAGTTTGCAACTTTATTGCTCATCAGAGCCAATTACATGTGATCTCTACATTAGCCAGACCTGCTTCATTCTGAATAAATAACTCAATTCCATTCTCCTGAGCCTGGAAAACATTAGCTATTTTCTCTGTCTCTTTTAGAATTGAATTTCCAAATGACCTTTCCACTGCCTGTTCTCTCTGTTCATGTTGTTGAGTTGGGCACCCTCCAGAAGAACATTGAGGAGAATCTCTTGTTTTTGTCTCAGGCTGGTGGTTTTCTCTTGTTTCTGTAGGGAGGTTTGTATGAACTCTTCTGCAATGATCTTGCGGAGAGTTTTAGGCCCACCTTTACTCACCAGAAGCATTGTGCTGTTCATGGTAAAGACAAACACTGCTTGGCAGGAGCTGGAGGCTTCAGTAGCTCTGCTGGCCTTCTCGCTGCATCAACCCTTGTGTGTCTGTGTGCATCTGTGACCTTCTCCATGGAGGATAAGTAAGGTTAAAGATGAGTGCTATTCCCTGTGATGCCCTCTTCCATGTCAACCTAGCCTGATTTTAACATTAGTATATGTTAAGCTGGGTATCCTGAACTTGTAACGCTCTGTTTTCTCAGCGGGATCATCTGCATCTCTAAACCTGAGCTCAAATGGGGCTCCCTCCAATCCATTACTCCAAAATACCACCCTAATCACTTTCCAAAAGTTAAGAATTAGGCTTATTTTACAGGCTTAATTATAGTCATATTTTATTTTTTTTACATTGCTTTTGTGATACAGATGAAAGCTAATTTCCTGAGTTTGATCTTGATATATCTCTTATAGGGCTCTGTATGACTCTGAAGAAGTGCTCTTCAGGGCCTGAGGTGCCTGGAACCAATCCTTGGTTTTGGAGGGCTGTTAACATCAGATAATAGAGCATTCAAACACTTGGTGTTAATCACTGATTCTTTCCTTTCCATGTTAATTGGAAGAATGATTTATTTGCTGTGTTGGGTGAGTGATGAATTGAACGCTGAATGTCAGAGCCACTTTGCACTGCTGCTTAGATTTAGAGATTCGTTGCAACTTTTGTCAGCTCACATAGTTATTGGCACTGCATTCACTTTGTGACCTTCAGAGGCTGAGAACTCTTCCTGCTGGTTGTTTGTTATCCTTATGCTTTGCACCTGGTCCTGCTGGATCTGAACTTGGGTGGCCCAGTATTTCACTTAGCAACCTTGCTAATGAGAAACAAGATCAAGAGTAAATGAGCATTTTCCCTCCTGGGGACAATGCATTGATCAAAACTCCCTATAGAAAGCAATAAAAGCTGGTTTGGACTCCTACCAGACCTGGAGGAAACTGCCTGGCTTCTGTTAAGAGATTTTCTTAGGAGGGTTCACTTTTACCTTCACATCCTCAGTCTTAACCTGAGCACACCCAAAGAGTGCAAAGCAGGTAGAAATCCCTATCTTAAAAGGCAATTCCAAGAGGTGGTTTCAGCTGTTTATTAATGGAGATGATCTTGTCTATTTGTGGTGTTCTTCCCCCGCAATATGAAATGTGAACAGTGCATTTAGCTGTTATGATAACTGGGTTCTAAAGCCCTTTGAAATATCATTAGTCCTAAAACCCTGGTGTCAGAGGAGAGGTTTTGAGCTGGGTGTAGTCCTAAAGAAAGTGTAGCTTGTTTCATAGGATCATAGAATTATAGTATGGCCTGGGTTGAAAAGGACCACAATGAGCATCCAATTCCAAACCCCCTTATATGTGCAGGGTTGCCAACCACCACACCAGGCTGTCCAGAGCCACATCCAGCCTGGCCTTGAATGCATCTGGGGATGGGGCATGATCCAGGGGATGGTTTTCTCATCTTGCTTTGAAAATAGAGATGTTCCTGGCATGGTGCTAGCCCTGCTTTCAGATCTCCTTTTGAAAATAGAGCAGAGAAGTATTGCTGAATGAAGTCTCATGTCTTACATGATAACAGTGTTGCTTTTCTTCTCCTTCACTTACACTTTTACTATTTCAAATTAGCCAAGTTCTAACCTTTCATCTACTCTACACTTGTGTAGATCCAGAGAGGGGAAAAACTGGGTTTGATGTACTCATGCTTGTGAAGCTGACGAGTCAGAGTTAGAATGGCTTGAGTTGGAAATGGCCTTAAAGATCACTCAGTTGCAATGTCCCTGCCATGGGCAGGTTGCCACCCACCAGATCAGGTTGCCCAGGGGGCAGCTGTTCTACGAGGCACTGAATGAATCTCAGGGAGAGATGAATCTGTGATATCAAATTTTTAATCATGGTTGTTTCATCTCCTGAAACTTTTATTCTCTAACATCAGTTTGTTAGAAGATCTCGGTTGCAATTAACCTTTAAATGCTTAGGCAGTTGTAATGACTGCTGAATCCACTTATTGCATAAAGAGATTAAGGATGCCTTTTGATGGTGGGAATTCACCTTCTGGGCTGTCTGGGATGGATCATTTCCATCGTCTCTCTCATATTCAGATTTTCTGCTGTGTGCAGCTCCTTTGTACTTATTAATTTCCTCCAAGTCTCTGCTGTCACACCTTTGTCCATGCCCCTGGGCTTGTTGTTGCAGCCAAGGTAAAGCTACTTAAAATCAGGCATGAGTGGATGCTGTCCAGGATGTGCTCTAGGAAAACCTGTGGGGTTTTTTTTGTTGCTAGCAGGCCTCTATATGTAAAGGGAGGCTTCTGGACTCCCAGACATGGCGCTGAACTGGGAGGCTGCCAGGCATGTGCGTCCCTTTCTGTTTGCTCTGTGCACAACCCACACTGCAAACCATATATTTTCTGTGCTCTTAAGTTTATCAAAGAACCCACTTATTCCTTGGAAGAAAGCTATTTGCAGTCTGGCAGGTGGCACTGTTCAGAGATACGAGTCATCAAATTTAATATTCCTAAAGGTTTCCAGTTTTCCAGCAATTTGACTGCAGCAATTATCTCAGCAACACATCTCCTGCACAAGAGCACAGCATAGGTGTTCTGTTAATCAAGGACAGAAATCCTCAGGTGTATCTGTTGCTGGAATGGCACGTTCTGCCTGTAGCTGATGCACCCTCAGCTCTGCTGGAGTGGATTTGGTTTCTGGTGTGTATTCACAGAGGGAAGGGAGTAGTTATTGAGGTGGAAAAAGAGGGAACAGTTGGAGTGAGGAGGGGAAGGAAGGATATCAGATTTGACAGCTGTTTGCCTTGTATTTTGCTTAGAGGCCTCCAGCACACACTACAGGGGAACACAGATGGGCAAAAGGCCCAGATTGGACCCCTCATCTCAGGAACTGGTGCTCTGTGTTTGAGCAGATATTCTGCTTGGTTGCCCTCATCATGAAAACATCACTTTGAGCCAAGTGAATGTCACACTTCAGAAACTGAAGACTGGCCTAATACCAGTGCTGTATGTTTCTCTGTGGCAAGTGGTACCAGGAGGAAGTGGAGGGCCCTGAGGTGTTGGATCCGTGTGCTGGGTTTGGCTGCTGCCCTAAGGTGTGAGGGGATGTGGTGTTGGGAGGCAACACAACAACACAACAGAGGCAAACACTTCTGTGAATCCTAAAGGGAGATAAAGCTTTGCAGGTTTATTCTCTTGTTATGCACATTATTTTGTCTTCCATTCCTTCTGAAAAGCCAGCATCTGGCTCCCTATGTACCATGCCATAAGTCTATGGGGATACCTGGATGGGATCTGACTTGGAGTCTGTGTGAATCAGTTCTCCCAGCTCCATCCTACTGCTTGTGTCTTTATGCCGTGGTCCCTGGCTTGCACACACAACTTGGGGGATGTAGTATGCAAAGACCCTTTTTCTCCACTTTGACCTCAGAGCTACTATGAAGCTATGCAGATTAAGTTGCGCAATGGTGCATAATCACCAAGGTGTTTTCCCTGTACTGTGCAGATGGACAATCTCCCACACCCCAGCACGATGCTCCTCTGTGGGTGTTGTCCCCATGCCCATGCTGGGAGCACCTGGCAATGGCACAGAGCTGTGGGAGCTCAGGAAGAACAGTTCCTCCTTGGGGCCATCGGGTGTGGGTCATGGGCACTGCCCAGGCCTGCAGGGCCATTGCACAACAGATGTGCACATAGAAATGTGCTCCACCATGAGCATCCTCTGTGAGCTCTGCAGGCACAACCAGCACGTACTGTCCTTGCTGTACCTCGTCTCAAAGCAGGAAGCCAAGTGAACAACCTGAGGATGATGGATAGCCCACAGCTCTGTGCTCTTGCTGTGACTGGCTCCTGGGAAGATAAGGATATCCTTGGGATTTAGAAACAGCCAGATAGCAGAGAATGTTGGTAAGTGACATGACTTTCCAAGTACTGTTTTGTTTCTAATCCTGAATGGCTGTGGATGGCATTGATTACATCGATCTTGTCTGAACTGGAATTTACAAGGAATCTTGCTTCGTGGAATAAGCTGAAAATCCCAAGGCCCCAAACTTAAGCAAATTCAGTGCAAGATTTGCTTTAGATTTTATATTATCATCACTATTTGCAAATGTCCCTCTTTGGCCTTGGGTTGTCACGGGGACAAAACACGTTTTTGCTGGCATATGGATGTGAAAATTGGTTCCACTGCAGCAGAAGGCCAGACGGGGCTTGTCTGGCTGCTGGGAACCTCATTGCTGGGAAGCAGAGTGTGTTGCTGAGTGCCAGGCCTGGGGTCAGGCACAAACTGGTCCTGGGTTGGTTGTGCAGCCACATGCAGACTGAAGCCTGTGCCTTGTAACCCCCCCAATCACCTCATCAGCCAGCAACAAATTTATTTCCCCCCAAGGGACCTCAGCTCTGTTCACATCCAGGCTGACTAAGATAATGAATTTCAGTATTAGTCCTTTTAGACTGAAAATAGAAGATATTTGTTAAGTGCAGCCTTATTCCATGAGGGAAGTTGCAGTGTGTGTTTACCATACATATTTACAATGTCTTTCTAAATGTACGCATTTACTCTTACCAGCTTCTTGTCATCACAGAAATCATGGATAGGCAGCAGTACACCCCCTGTAGACCATCTCTGTAGCAATCTCCTGAGCAGCCTAATGAGTTTATAGCCTAATTAAGGCCTGCAGGAGACTCATCTGATTTCTTTCAGCTACAGAGGTGGACAGCAGTCTTCATTCAAGCCCTTTGGCTCTTGGCTCTTTCTTCTGCCTCTGGTTTCCTCTTCCCTGCTGAATTGGAATGTCTCAGATGATGCTCAGCCAAACTTATCCAGTGAGAACCATGTTGGAGTTTGGTAGACATACACAGCCAAGCTCATCTGTGCCATTCACTTTGGATGGTGTTCAAGCAAAGCTGTTAGAAAGCTGGTGAGGAAACTCCTTGAAAGTGGTTTTAGCTAGAAATGGGTGAAGAGGCTGTAACAGCGATCTGAAAATGAATGTCAGCTGTGAATTTCGGAAAGCATTACTGAACTGCATCAACTGAGAGAAAAGTGATCGCTTTCATTCTTAGTTCCATATTTGCAGGTGCTGATTTTTCTTATTTGGGGGGAACAAAAGTTTTTCAATCAGCTTTCCTTATTTAGAAATCGATGAGTCAATAAACAGCTTTAAATGACCTTTTAAATTAGGCAGTTTTGTAGATGGACTCCAAGCAAATGACTCTTCTTTGCTCATCTCAGTGACAGCTTGAGAAGCCTTTAGTTTTATTTCTCTGGAACCAAACTGTTCTTCAAAGTTGATGATTGATGATGTTTCAGCCATTCATTGGAAAA
Source organism: Coturnix japonica (assembly GCF_054131305.1). Classification (NCBI taxonomy): domain Eukaryota; kingdom Metazoa; phylum Chordata; class Aves; order Galliformes; family Phasianidae; genus Coturnix; species Coturnix japonica. The sequence goes on along the minus strand of NC_140670.1, from coordinate 28,387,941 downwards.
CGATGATTTAATTGGACTGATGTTAATTACAATTAACCCTGGGTAGTTTTTTTATTGGTGATATTTTGCTAATGGCACAGAGTTTCCTTTAAGATTACCTTACAGCAGGCATTGAAATTGGTCCCATACGTTTAAATATGCATGTAGTTTCCAAAGCTGATGGACAAATATGCCGATGTCCTTCTGTGACCTTTATGACTAGAAGCTTTCCAGTACTGACTTAATGCAAGGGGAGATTGAATCAGAGTGAGTTTAAAAACAAAAAGCCTGTTTTATAATTCCCTATTAAAATACTCAGCTGTCAGAGATCGAATGGGATGTATTGTTAAGTTACTCACTTAGTTAATAACCTGTGGCTTTAGTTGAAGTGGAAGAGGGGAAAAAAAGCATTAGGATGCTTTGTGTGACAAGCTGGTTTCCTGGTAGGGTTGTTTGGGATTATTTGCTCGTTCACCCTTCAAGGAGGATCCATTGACCTTCTGCTTTTGGTGTTTTAACTCTATGCTAGATCTTAAACACTGCTCTGAGTCTTGTCCATGGATTCCTGCCTTGGTGTGCACCAAAGGTCTTTTTGGTAAGACCTTTTATTGGGTTTGTGTTACTGCGCCTTGTGGCTTCTGTGCTGGCTCCTCCTTCTGTAGAGGGTATATAATCAGCACTGGGCAGTTGTAAGCCAGAGGGCATGGCTGAGTGAAGACATATGCTGTTCAGAGGCATTTTCACAATGCCTGTTAGATCTGTTCTAAGATCAGGAAGCAGCAGTTTCTGTGTGTTCCAAGCAAAAAAAACCCACAAAAAAGAACACGTGCCCAGATGTCTGTAAAGGAATGAGAATGAGAGAAATGATGGCAAAGCAAAGTAATACAGTGACTCCATTTGGTTATAGCACAAAAGATCAGTCAAATTACAGGGGCTGCTCATGTACAAAATGTACATAGTGTGTAGAGCAATTCATTGTTTTGTTGCCTAAGTGAGAGAAAATAAGTAATTTCCATTAGCTTCCTTTTGTTCTCAGAATAGTCAGTATTTGCTCTTACATAAGGTATTGCAGCCTGTGTGTGTGTGTGCTCCATAGGAACTTTGTGCTGATCAGCCCAAGGCAGTTTCAGGATTATTCTGGGGCTGCTGTGATATTATGGGGCTCTGAAGTGCTCAAGTAAAGTGCTATGAGAGTAGTGAAATCTGTTTGTTCACTGTTTTATTCTAATTCCATATTTTCTCCAGTTAAATCAGTGAAAGAGAGCTCCAGGCCTTTAGTTCATGGCTGTCATCTGCTACTAGGGATCAACTAGGGAACAGCCAACATGGTGTATTGGCTCTTCCTTACTTACATGTTCCAACATGGCTATTTTGTAGCAATAAATAGGTTCAAAGTAGATTTTGTGAATGATAAGGGAGTTCTCTAAGTCCTACAAACAGTGCAGAATGTTGCAGAAGGCCGTGCTCCAGCCAGCTCATATGGTTTGATAACTGTAGTAGCTGTTCTGATCTACTACGTCATCCTAAACCATTATACTCTGCTTAATGGGATCAGTTGTAAACCAGATTGTTGCTTTAATGGTTTAATGATTTAAATCTGATAAAACATGAAAGTTTGTGGCAGAAAGGGTTTCTTCAAGGAGATTTCAAACTAATGGGAACTTTCAGGTAAAATTGGAAGGTTGTGATTATTATTTTCTTAACGATGGAAACATTCTGGACAATTTCTAGATTAAAAGTCTCTTGGTAAAAAGAGAATTAAAATGCTTTCTCACGGGGAAAGCATTTATGGGATTATTTTGTTTTTCCTGTAAGTAATTGAATCTGCTATAAAATTTAGTTTCTGAGGAGGAGCTGTGGATCACTGTGTATAAAGCACATAGAAAAAAATAGAAAATGACAATGAAAATCAGACCTGGCTTTTAGGTTAGCTATCTTGCTGTTCTAGCTGTATTTATTCTCAGTCTTATTCCCATAAACACTGGGGGATGTGGAGTTCCATTATGAGAGATGCACCTTGCTGCACCGGTCCATCTATTTGGCTTCATTCAGAAATAGAAAGGAGCCACAATAATCTCTTTGTCGTGATTGATTTGGGGTCTCTAGCTGTGCCTGTGAGCTCCAAGTGTGTTACTGTTATGACAGTTGATTTAAACAAGTCAGAAATAATGCTTTCCAGAACAGAGCCCTATTTCTCAAATCCTTGAATAGAATATGAAGTGTAAAGGTATAAGCTATAAATTCTACATAAATATTCCCTTAGGAAAACCTTTTCTCATTATTTAGTGAAGAAGATTAGTGTGTTTCTGAGCTGAACATTTATTAGTTCACTGCTCAAAGCTTTCAGCACCATAAATTGGGCTGTGAGTTCACAGGTTAAATGACTAAAAATGGGAGCATTAGATACAAATATATTTAAGCAAGAAAGATCCCCAGAGAAACATGCTTGAAGCAAAAAGATCCTTCTTGGCTTCAGCTGGGAATGAAACAAACTGGCTGCACAAGAACAGCCTATGTAAAAACCACATAAAGAACAGGAGACCTTGAACTGTGATGTAAATCCCCAAATGCTTTAAAACAGAGAGGCATAGAATTGTAGCCAGAACTTCCATTGCTTTCTTTTTTCTGTTACTTGCCTAACTTATGAAAATCCTCCTTCTTCTCTCTGTAGAATTGTTCTGTCAGAAAAAATCAATATCCTTTGATCTCTTTAGAGTAAGCCTTGTTAATACAGCCCCGATATGCAAGGCTTGACTGGATTCCTCTACCTACGTGTGTTGGTTTTCTTCTTATCTGGGGTATTTTATCTCTGGAGCTCCATTTCTCCTCCAGCAATTGCTTTGCTTGAGGTGATTTGGCTCTGCCTCCTGACAAGCAGCATTTCAATGGTTTAACTTCTGCCCAAGTATTGAACACTCAAGGTGTTATCCTGCTGTTTTGAATCCCTAGACACAAAACTTGACTATGCTGGTTCTGTGGGCCTTTCTAGTTGCTTCCTGTAGGTGTTAAATGAAATACTTGCTGATTTGGTGTGAAAATATGAACAGTGGTACGTGTGATAGCTGTCTTCCGATTTGTTTGGCTTCACCCTTGTATTTCTGCACCCATGCACCTGTACTAAAAGCTTTCAGTAGGTAACACATGCTTATGGCATAACATAAGTAACAATTGGTACTTAAAAGCATTTTAAGAGGTGTAATGAGTGACCTGAGGAATTAACTGTTTGTGTCAGAATAGCTTGTTGCAAATTCAATAGCAATCAAACCATTTCATTCGGTCATCTGTGTTGGCTTTCAGCAGACTGTGAGTTTGTTCTAGGCTGGTATTGAACATTTCTTGTAAAGTAAATTGCAGAACTAGTAATGAGAGAAGCCCAGCTCAAAAGCTTTTTCCACTTAATGACTATGCTGGAGTTACTCAGAAAGCTGGGGTGCTGGAACAGTGGTCTAAAGAGAGGGAAAAATTGGTGAGGCCAATAAAAGGAGAGAATCTGAGGACCAAGAGTTGTGTTCAGATGAAGAAAGAAGCAAGGAAAGCAATCAGGTCCATGCTCAGAAACACTTCTGAACTGTGAGTGATGGTGAAGAGCCAGAGCTTCAGATCTTAAAAAAGAAACATCATCTTCAGAAGCACAGGTGCTCTCTGACCATGAAATTATTGGAAAATGATAGCTTAGATTTGGTGAGGTACAGCCCATACTGACTGTAGCCTCTTTGATGCAGAAGTCATATGGAGATATTGATTGGTATTTATTTATTTTTCGTCTATTTCCGTTGGCCAGGGAGATTATCAATATGGGGCATGAAGAAAGTAAAGGAGTGTATTGAAGATGGTAGACTTCTTGCTTTTTCATGTTATTCTTTTACCATTACCCGCCCTTCTAAATTTATCCATGACTCTATTGCACTTCATGCAACACAGTCCTGAAGGAAGGAGTTGGATGGTATGCATAATTTTTACTCCAACATGGAAAATGCTACGTTATGTGCTTCCCATGAAATCATGTTAAGTGAAGGACTTGGGAATCTGTGGCACAATGACTGTAAACTCAAAGTCTTGAGGCTACTATTAGAGAAGTGGTTTGTTGTATAAGCCTTTTACCACCCCTTAGTATCTGGTATGATATTTTGGAAAGAGTTGCTTTGTGTATAAAGGTGTTTCACCCGCCCTGTATGGTTTCTAATGCTGTTTTGTAATTGTTATACTTGTGCTGTTTTTGTTTATGATCCATCCACATTTCCATTCTAAAAGCTATTAGAACCTAACTATAAAATAGCATAAGAAGTAGGAGCTGCTGCATGTGTCTGTTTAGAAATGCATTCCCGATATGCAGAAAGAACTGCCTGTCTGTATGAATTATGAATGTGTGCATAAACCAAAAGGCAAACTTTCTTTCTTGTTTTATTTGCATCACAGTTCACTGAGCTTTGAGATGAGTTACTCTCCTGAGTGAATATCAATAGAGTTGACACTGAACTTCCATGTGGCTGGTGATGTACCAGACATAATTTGTTACACTTGTGTTATCTTCTTCAATGCAAGGCCAACTCCTGGCATAGGCAGTGCCTAATCTCTTCCCTTCATGATTTGGAGGAGAGTACATTGGCTCAAATATGTATATTAAAATTGATTTTTGTAAGAGTTATTTATGATCTTGGTATTCTGAGGCTGCACAGTCTGTAGTGAGCTGTCAGACAATGCTTAGTTCAGGCAAACCTGAAGCTGATAAATCCTCGAGGGGGATTATTTTACAGATTTATGGCATTCTCCTACCAGCCTTGATCACCCAGATTGACTGAGCTGCCTGATCACAAACACAGTTCTAACATCTCTGGCAGCAGGCATAGGTAGCAGTCTCAGTGTGCTGTATCTGTTTTGGGGTGTGCTGGTGAGCTCAATTCCACAGAGACCAGGTGTTTCTTGTATATAATGTATATGATTTTAAAATATTAGCTTACTACTTGTTAAGGTGCCTTTATATGTTATCCATCCAAGAGGCACAAACCAATTGCAAGCTGTCCTTCCTATCCTTCACTCTCAAACTCATGCCCATGCACAAGATTTTTGGCCAAAAGCTCACAGCCTTCCCAGACATTGAAGGTCACCCATCTGCTACATGTCTTCTCTTCAGAATTCAGGAGTCCTCCTTTTCCCGTGCTCAGTTGCTTCTTTTTCCTCACCTTCTCCTATGGTAAAAGGAACTTCTGCTTTCTCTAAATTCCCTTTTTTTTGCTATGGAAATCTCTCTCATAGTCTGCACTTTTTAACAACTATACATTTACTGTATTACATGTGAGAGGAAGGGAGAATTTACTTACAGAAATAAGAAGCGAGAAAATGGAGTGAAACCTGAAGTGCATGTAGTTTATCTCCCAGGCAGGATTTGTTTCGCTGTTAGCATTCAAAGAATCATAGAATAGAATGATAGAGTCATTATGATTGGAAAAGATCTCTGAGATTAAGTTCAATTGTCAACAAATCAACACCTTGCCCTTGTTATATGCAGGCATGTATGTATCTCTGCATGCACATACACGTGGAGCCTTCCCTGCTTTCCTTACCCCTCATCTCAAAGGTAGTGTTTCATGAGCTGTGTGTAGGTTCCTGAGTCACCCAGAAGTGCACGATAATTGCAATTCAAGGGTCCTGTGGTTTGGACTCAATTGCTCAGATAATCAGATAACTCTTGCTGCAATGCACATTGCTTATTTAATGCCAGCACTTCAATTAAAAGTGAATCAGCATGTCTTTTACACAAGGTTTCTCATTTAATGAAAGGTTTGGCTTTTCTTTAAAGTGTATAGCAGCTGCTTCCAAACCAGGGTATTTGCAGGATATCTCAAGTGAAACAAGAGAGAAAGCCTTGCCTTGCATGTGTGATAACAAAGCGGTGGAAGGAAATCTAGCAGAAGAGGCAGCTCCTGGCGTGTGTTTTGGTGTAGCTGACAGCACTCTAATCTCCAGGGACACAACTCACCTTCAGATATTAGAGCTGTTGTTTTGGGTTTCATCAGCTCACAAGTAACTTCTCTCATGCTCTTTAAAAACTTCACATTTTTAAATGATTTGTGTAATGTTGGCAGGGGTGTTTCTGTTTCTCTCAATGTAGTTATAATACAAGGGTCACCTTCCTTTGTGGGTATCATAGTTGCTTTTGCTGACAGGAGAGTGGAACTGTAAATAAGATAAGGTTCAGTCCTCATACAGCACCAAAGCAATGCTTCTTTGATCAAGTTACTTCAGTTTTATCATGAAATGACTGTTTATTCTTCGAAGTGCCGTCTCTAAAGCTTCCATTTAATGATATATCATGATATACAGGAGAGTAACTCATCTCAAATTATCAAATATCTCATGATATTGATAAGAGATCTTGTAGGTATCTTACACAGTAGCTTCTTCTACATGCTTTTATCAATTAGGTCTTAATTCTGTTGTTTAAATAAAGGGATATAGCCCTTTTGTGCATCTTTCTTAGTGCCCAACAGTGACTCCAAGAGGGTGTGGGTTACCCTTGTTCTTGCATCCTGTCTTCTTGCCCCATGTGCATGAGCTGAATACTCTGAAGTGTCTCAAAAGTGCCCAGGAGCCTATGTTTAGACATCTGGATGGATCCATTGTTGTCATATAGCACTAGCTTATTAAACCTTCTGTCATACAGCCCTTAGGTGTTCACTGGGATGTTACAGTCTGCAGTTCTGTGAGGCAGGAAATGATTATGTGCAAAGAAAGGGAGATTAGCTTAAGTCACCTCCTTCTGGCCTGCTGTTAGGAAATTATCTGCAGCCATTAGAAACAAATGATTTTCTTCTAGCCCCTAAGACCTCCAGCGTGAAACTGGAAAATTCTCTATTACCAAAGGGGCAAATTTCACTTTGTGCGTATTTGGGCAACATACTGAGTGAGCGTCACTCCCTGCTCTCCACTTGAATTTAGTGAGCAGTCTGGAAGATGTGTTTTTTCTTGTTCTTGCTCTGTTCTGTTCCTCTATGGTCCTTGTTTTTGTTCTGTAGTAGTGCCATCAACACTGAGTATTTAGGATTGTAATCACTTGAAGTCAGTGGAGATGCTGTGATCCATGAATTTGAAGCAGAGCCATAAAGACTGACTGAAACAACTGCTATCTTTTATGGAAACACACAAGTTATATAGCTGAGCTTTTGCAGCATGTAATTAATTACTGAAATTCAGTACCATATTGCACAATATTTGACTTAAAAAAAAAAAAAAAGAATCTATACTCCATTGCAAGACACATTTAAGTCACTGACATGAAGCAAAAGAATGTCTTTCATTATGTTTGGAATTGACTGTTTTTGTATCCACATCAGAGAATAATGAAAGCAGCTGGAGTTAAATTATTATAACTTAAAGCCATTTGCTGGCATATTCTTCTCTCAATATGCACGCTGTTGTCTTGTGGAAATTTTATAGGGTGTGGTGAAGGCGAAAAGGGAGATGGAAAATCCCTGATCTCCTCTGATCATGCAGCTTGTTTCCAAACCACTTTACGGTACCCTACTCAATACAGTATTCAGACACATAGCAAAAATTTCCATGAAATTTCCCCATTCACTGTTTTAATGAGCACTTAGTAGACAGACAGGATTTCAGTTTGATAATCAGACTAATAAGCTTGCAAAAGCCACAATTACTTCAAGTCCTTGAAAAACTCTTGTCTAGTGGATTTAGCAATATGAATTTGTGAGTGGCAACACATGAGAACAACAGCAAATCTGGTTTATGGCTTGCAGTTGCTCCAAAACATGAAGCCATAAAATATGTTGAGGAGTTTGGCCTTTTGATCTGCTAAATCTTGGCTTAGTGACTTAGGCAGCCATATTTTGAGGCTTATGCTGTATATAACAGTCAATTGTCTCCTGGAAGTTTTCTTTGTTTTCCTTTTACAGTCGTACATTCATACTGTTGCAGTTGTTCAAATTTCATGAACAATCTTGACTTTAGTGTTCACTGTCAAGGTGCTCATCTTCTGAAAGCCAAATAACGAAACCATTTCTAATTTATGTTACAGTGAGACTGAAAAGGGAGAAAAAGAAATCTGAGAACTGTTGTGGTGTTGTTTCTCTTAGGCACCTACTTCTGTCTTCCAGCTTTGTGCTTTAGGGTACTCTCAGAACTATGCTACTTATCTAATCTACAGTCAAGTGTTGAATGAATCACAGTTGGTCAATCATATTAAGTGTGCATTAGAACTTCTTCCGCTGATTGAAATACTAATAAGTGTTGGAGAAGAAAGTAGAATATAGTTAGATAGTGCAGCATTTTCCCTATCTGAAAGGAAATTTTGACCTTTTTCACATACGAAATCCTGAGATTTTTAAGCTTTCAAGATATATTTTTTGATTCATACCTCTCAGCTCAGATAGTTATAGGACTAAGCATGCACTTCTGCTTATGCTGAGGGTATTGGTCCTTCAGCATGCTGTGCTCGTTCCTCATGGATCACCTCAAGCCCTGTCAGTCTGTGCTTTGTGCTTTTTCCACAAGAACTTCTTTCTCCAATGTCCTTACTGAAATGCGATTAATGAAGTTTGGGAAGTAGCTGTCTCCTTTCCCATCCAGGGTCAGAGATACTTTCAGACTGCCAGACCAGTTTCTTGTATGAAAGTATTTACGATCTGACCTTCACCTAATTGTTCATATATTTATGTTCTCTTGTGGGAGGGTTTTGTTTTGTGCTGTGTTGTTTAATAGAATCAGAGAGTTCTTAGAGTTGGAAGACACCTTTAAAGGCCATCTAGTCCAACTCCCCTGCAGTGAACAGAGACACCACACCTTATCAGGCTGCCCAGCGCCTGATCCAGCCTCACCTTAGAAGCCTCCAGAGATGGGGCATCAACCACATCTCTGGGCAACCTGTTCCAGTGCCTCACCACCCTTGCTGTAAAACACTTTTTCCCTATATCCAACCTAAATCTACCCTCTTTACGTTTGAAGCCATTTCCCCTTGTTCTGTCACCACAGAATCTGCAGAAGAATCTGTCTCCTTCTTTCCTGCATAACATTTGTTGTGTGCATATTGGGGAAGAATACTGGTTTCCTCTATGGAAATGCAAGTTCTCATGTGCAGTTGTCAGGTCGCTGAGCAGTGGCTGATAGTCAGCAGCCTGGGGTTTGTCTGTTCTCCAGGTGTTTTTCCCTTGTAGTCAGCTGTTGGAGATGACTGTCCCCATGGATCTGTGCAGTTCTGCACTCTGTGTCTGTGCCGCAGGTTATTCCTGCTCCAACAAAGTATTTCATATAGGTCATTACTTATATCACACTATTTGTCTCAGACTATTTCTCTGGTTTGACAAGATTCTGTTGTATTCCCTGCCTTCAAACATTCCTGAAGCCATCTCCAGCTGGTTGTTGTGTGCATTTTAATATACATCCTTTCCCATCAATGATCCAGGTCCATGCCAGAATTACTGGATGGAGCAAGATCTGTCTCCTCTAAATCCTACTATACAGGAGAAGTATGTTTGACGATGACTATTTCTGGCTGTACCCGAGAAGGATTTTGTAACTTTCTCATAATGTTTTGATCTCGAGAAATCAGGCTTGTTAGTTTCTTTATGCAAGGTCCCAAAGTTCTCATGAATTTGGCACATGTGATAATTTTTCACTCCTCCCTGTCCTTTAGGCAGTTATGCAGTCAGAAAAGGATGTTAAATTGGTCTGCTGTGATTGATTTTAAGGCAGTCCTTTGGCGTGGTTTGTCTCCTGGTTTAACTGTAGTTCTTTACAAATAGTAAGCATTATGAAGTTATGATGTTGGGTATAATTCTTCTGCTTTCCTTCAGTCCCCATGTATGGCTATGGCTGCTTTCCAGCACAACAAAAAAGGTTGCTTGTTAGCATGTGTCTGATGGAACACAGTAAACAAGGCAGTAATTAAAATCTCTTCTGGACTTTGATCTCCTGTTCTCTCTGTACTACCTGCAATGACTGTTTAAAAAAGATGCTTTTTACCAGAGATTTACAGTCTAATTAATATTTTTCTGACCTGACTTTTGAGTGTATCAGTGACATCTCTCACCTTCAGTCCTGTGGGGGATTGCTGTCTGCCCTGAGAGTGCAGAAATCTGGAGTGGCTCATTGTGTACTGAATAAATCACAAGGGATGTCTTCGCATCAGGCCTTGATGCATTGCAATCTCTATTCTGTCTGACCTTTTCTCTGTTATCTCAGTCCTTCCTCAACTTCTTCACCAACTTTTCAGCCTCCTCATTAAATCTGAGAAACTGTGCAACTCCTGAGAAAAGGCTATGAATATTGACGAATGCATGAAACAACAGATCTGCTTCAAAGAGGAACTGGATCTGTTAATGGGCTCTGAGAACAGTGCGGGTTCAGAGCATACATCCAATTCTCACTTGAGGCTATCATGCAAAAATCCCAGCTAGGGAAATCTCATCATGAAGTTGAGGCTTGGAAAACACTGAGCTGGAAGCTGGAGATTCTGAATAGGACACACAAATATTCAGAGCTATTAAAAAGATCAAATCAAGGACTGAGAACGTCCAGGTCTGTGAGCTGGATGTGGACTCTGGGGCATTCTCAAGTCACTCGCAATCATACTTTTAACAAAACGCAATGGTGCTACAAATATAGGCATTAAGAAATGCTTTATGAAATGCATTTTAGAGAGCTATTTAGGTTTCAAGGAGAAGCTTCCCCAGGAAAAGGACAGACAGCCCAACAGAAGTACCACTTGACAGGAATGACATGGTGAACAGGTTGAAAGCCTCTGAACAGTTCTTTGTACCAGGAGACCTAGGTAACAAAGGAAGAGGAAGGCCATGCATTTATTATTCTAGGACAAAATGTTCTTCTCTTGACAGTATTGAATATAGGGAAAATAAAATTAAGAGATAGGTGGAAAACTATTCTGACATGTTGCTTTTCGCAAATATCATCTGGCTTCAGAGTGTTTCCAGTTTGGGTATAATGTTTTTATGTCCCTTTGGCAATGGTGAAAAAATAAAGATGATTCATATATAAAGATTTATTAAAGAAGAAAGTGAGTGATATTTCATACAGAAAAAAAAGTCATTTTGATCATTTGCAATTATAGGTCAAATTAAATTAAAACAGACCTGCTCTGAAATCAGCATCTAATGAAAGAATTGCAGTCTGGATTTAAGTTTCAAGGCGCTGCTTGAAAATAAGATCTCATTTGATGAAAATGGGAAAAGCTCACAGACTTTGCCAAAATTAAACTCTGTGACAGTCAATTCATGGCAGCTAATGAGAATTATTGCATTTTATTGCTTGACTTTTCTCTTCCTCTTTTCATCTCTTGAATCATTTAAAGGAAATCTATGTGAAAATAGCACGTTGAAATCAATTGATTAAATCTGATTATCCTTTTGTTCCTTTGGTTGCCAGTGGAAACAAGCAGAGGCTCTTTCTAAATGTGCTTATCTTTTTCAGTCTATCTGACAAAGGCCAGTAGAGTTGATATATATTCAAAAGCAAGATATGTCCAGCCGTTAGTGTTTTTCTGATGAACAGCTTCCTCTTTGTGCTTCTTTAAGGTCATTACCTTGGAAAAGTCCAGGATATTTTAGCCAGTTTTTAAATTACCTTGGGGAGTTTTTTTGTCAGTTGTCATGCAGATTAGAAAGCCAGATGATGCGTTGGACCTGGATGCCTCTTTGCAAATGATTTACAGAACTGATCTGGTGCTGAGACAACGAAAGGTTCTTCACTTGTCACTTTGCCATACCAGCCAAATACAGACAAATGAACCCTGGGCACAAAACATGCACTTAATGTCCCTCTGATTCTACTTATTTAAGGGATTGTATGCTACAGGGCATCTCTGTCAGCTGGAGGCTGTGCCTTTGGTTTCCCTTCAGGTCCTACTTCTTAAATTTTTATTACCACAGTGTTGCCTGGTGTGATATCCTGTAGGAATATTTCTGTTTGGTGTGACTTTCATCTCTTGATCAGAACAGGAATGTTCACAGAGCAAAGATAATATGCATTAAAATCAGTTTAGTTGACAGCCCGTATTTTTTCTTTTGCCAAAACTTCTGATGACAAATGCAAACAAGCTCCTTTTATTTACCTAGCGATCTCAGCCCCTGGCTAAGAACACTCAGTTCCTTGCTGTGTCAGTGGCAGATGGGTCTGGATGTGAGGCTGATTTCATCTCCCTGGTGCAATAGAGCTATCAGTCACCGAGGGGAGGACAGCTGTGCTTTGCTGCTCATGCGTGCCACTTCACAGCCAGAAGAGCAGCAGCAGCCTTGGCAGCATGAATCTATTTAATGTCAGGACTGACTGTGCTCATTGAATGAGAAGACGGGCATTTGTGCTGGCTGTTATATGGTGTTTCAGGATCTCGCTTGGCATTGCTCATATAGTTTGCTGGTGCCCTGCCCTTCCAAGGCTTGTAGAGACTTGTTTGAGCAAAGGGTTTGTAGCAGGAGAAATCTGCTCTCCCACAGCTCTCTGATGATGGAACTGAGGAGAGCAACTTGTCTTAATCTGCAAACGCTGGGGAGGGAGTTTGTCTGGCTGCACTGAGTGGTGGCTGGCTGAGAGCTTTGGTGATGAGTGGGATGGAGGAGGTGCTGCTTGGAGGAATCATCATTTGAATGGTGCTTTGGCTTTTTAGGCACAGTAACACCAGGGATATTGTATCTTGTATTGTATACTTGAGCTCAGAGCACTAAATGCAACATACTAACTCCTGTGATAGAGTGATTTACTTACGTGCAATATATAAATTTGTACAGGCTGAGCAGAGGGTCCAGGTGAACCTCATGAGATTCAACAGATTCAAGTGCAAGGTCTTGCACATGTGACATAGCAACCCGTACTATGAGTCCAAGCTGGGGGTTATAAGGATGGAGCACAGCCCTGCCATAAAAGACCTGGGGGTACTGGTGGATGGTAAACCAGACGTGAGCCAGCACTTTGCCCTCGCAGCCCAGAAAGCCAAACATATCCTGGGCTACATCAAAAGAAGCGTGGCCATCAGGTCAAGGGAGGTGATCCAGTCCCTGTGCTTTGTGCTGGTGAGACCTCATCTGGAGTACTGCATCCAAGTGTGGAGTCCTCAGTGCAGGAGAGACACAGATCTGTTGGCGTGCATCCAAAGGAGGGTCCCAAAAATGATCCAAGGGATGGAACATGTTTCCTACTAGGACAGACTGAGAGAGCTGGACAGCTTGGAGAAGAGAAGGCACTGGGGAGAGCTGAGAGTGGTCTTTCAGTATCTGAAGGGTGGCTATAAGGAGGAAGGGAACAGACTCTTCAGCAATGATAGGACAAGGTGAAAAGGACTCAAACTACAAGAAAGGATATTAAGAATGGATATAGGAAAAAGGCTTTTTGTAGCAATAAGGGTAGTGAGGCACTGGAACAGCTTTCCCAGAGATGTGCTTGATGTCCCATCCCTGGAAACAATTAAGGTCAGGCTGGACCAGGCTCTGGGCAGCCTGATGGAGCTGTGAGTGTCCCTGTTCATTGCAGAGGAGTTGTGTCCTTTAAGGTTCCCTTCCTACACAAATGAGTCTACGATTCAATGAGGCAAAGCATTGCCCAGAATGATTTATGGTTTTATTTTACATTTGTTTTTCTTCAGTCAGTGCCCTGTTCTCTGATGATTATGCCATCCAAGTTTTCAGAGCCCCTTTGTATTTCTTCCCTCAAACTGCAAAATTCATTATTCATCCAGCAAGCAGGAACAGTCATGACAATATATTCAGCTGCAGCTCTGTTAACATGAACTGCAGAGAGACAGTTGGTAATTGGCAAAGCAAAACAGTGAAGGGCCATGCCTGCAGAAGAGAAGGGGGTTGGGTTTACGAGTACCTGAGAGCACCAGCTTTATGGGCTCAAAGGACTTTAGTGCTCTGGTGCTCCTTACACCTACCAAATGTGCTGAAAATAAGTTGGAACTATGTCAGGAGTTGAAACTGTATCACGGACCAAATCTTCAATGGTTTGATGTTACAACAGTTGCTAAAGCAAAACAATAGACCCCCATATTCCAAACAAACCCACAGTGACTTCATGGTTATTTCAGGTATTTTGTGCTGTTAGTAGAAAAAAAATCTACATTGATATGGCTCAAATACGCAGTCTGCCACAGCCAGGAGGAGTTTTTCCATTATTACTTGTGGATAAGGGAGAGGGTTTATCAGGAAGTAGATAACTCCGCCCTCCCTCTGCTGTGGGGTAATCTCTGTGCTGAGAAGTGGAATAGTACAGAGAAGAGACAGCACACAATGAAAGAATTATGATTTAATTCTATGCACTACCTCATTAAAATGGCACAAGGAGTGAGGCACGCTCTCAACCAGTGCAATGAATGTGCACAATGTTCTTGATTTGCTTCTGCCCAGCTTTTAAATGTGTCTGTACTCATCCCAGTAACAACCTTTTGTTTAGGAATATTCAGCTACTGTCCCTGTAATTTAATTTCACTCCCTGGCATTCCTCATCACAGAGCAATGAAACCCCATGGCCATTTGTTACAGATTAGATCTGAAACTGTGCTTGTGACCCAGGGATGAAGCATGTGGTTCATGAATGTCTTTGCTGATCATTTTAAATAGAAGTCAAGGTACACAATCAAATCCCAGGTAAAGAAGAAAGGATGTACAGCACACATAGATGTACACACTGTAAATGCATAGAGCTATATATACTCCTTTTGCTTCCTGAGGAATATATTGTCTCTAGGAAAGAGGAGAGCTCTCTGTCTAATCAAATGCTGTGTATGGTACAAGGAACCTCATTCACCCGTTCACGTATATTCTGTGTGAGCAGCAGAATACCATTTAGGAAGGCAATCGACCTTTAAATCTTTAGAAAGATTTCTAGCAACAGAGAATCTATATTCTCAGAAAATATCCAATTAACTTTGTTGCTAATAGTTTATTTTTAGCATGAATCTCTCCAGCTCATCTTTGGCCTCCAGCTCTCATTGCTCTCTTGGCAGATTAATAATCCCTGCATTATTAGATGTTCTCCCCATGTCTATATGGATTAGAAGTGCTTCACCTTTTAACCTCATCTTGGATGAATTTATATTGAACTCCTCTGGGTCTTTCATGAGAACAGTGAACTCTAGGAAATCCAGCCCAGTGGATTTGTTTTTCTGGTTCTTTCACAACTGTACTGGGAAGCTGAGAAAAAGCAAATAGCAAAGCAAATGTAAAGCACCTCAGCATGATGATATAAACGGCAGGAGTAAAGCAAGCACATCTATCAGCCTGCTGCAACTGGATTTGCTGGCTTTCTTCTCTGAGGGAGCTGAGTAATCTGGGAGGGGTAGGGAACCAGCTATTTGCCTCAGTAAATGGGACATTTTGTGTGAGAGTAGCAGCCCATGCAGGAAGTAGAGACAGGGCTGGAAAAGTGTAACAGGCAGGGACTGCAGCTGATGATCAGCAAGACCCATAGGAGCTGTCTTTAACAAGTCTTTGGCTCTGCTTCTAATAAGTTTGGATCAACCGCCACCAAACATTTCCTCTGGGTGACATTCCTCTGCTTTTATATCCAGGGTTCAGGTTTGTATTCTGTCAGCTCAAAGCCATGATTGTCTTTGTTTGCATTACTTAGTAGCATTACTTAAATGTAAGTGCAATACAGCACCCTGTTTCTTCACTGCAGGCTCAGCTTCCTCCTAACAATACTTACAGGAGATGTCTAGTACACAAGATACTTGTGCATCTTTCACGTGGCTGTGTGGGGTCTGTGGTCCCTATGCTCTTAGCCATCACTTGTAGGAAGGTTTGGAATGTGTGAATGTTGCCAATTGCAAATATTTCTTTTTAAGACAAAGCGTATAGAGCTGATTAGAAAACCTATTGGAAGGGAGAAGATTGTGTCAGAAACAGAGTGATTGTACTTGCTCAGAGAATACTCCCAGGACTTGTGATTGCATTGAATCAACGTCTGCATAACAATCACTTTGTCTAACTACTTTCCAATAATTTGTGTAGATGAAAGGGTAATTTTCCTTCCAGTGTTCTTCGTTTTACTTAATTTGTTTGGAAGTCAATAGAATTATATTTTAAAAAATGCAAATGATTTCCATTGAAAGTCACTCTATTTCTGTATTTATTAATATTAATGTTGTTTGTGGACGTTTAAAATACTAAGTCATCTTTTTGCAAAAAATTTACCTCTTTTATAGCTAATTGTACGTATTACGCTTGATTGCTACAGAGAGCAGGCAAAACTTAAGAGGAAAAGTGATGGCTATCTAATGGGGAAATATTAAAGAAAATCTTCTAGTGTAGTTATTGAATCTTCAGATCCAGTTCTTGAAGGACATCCCGTTGATCGTCCAGGTGTAGTCTACCATGAGACAAAGAAATTAGACACAATGACCTCAAATGGGGCAGCCAACAGACCCATCAAGGTCTAGAAAGCAGCAATGATTGATGACAAATATGCAAAAAAAAAGAAAAAGGACTAAGAAGAAGGAAAAAAATAATAGCTATACTTAAAAGAAGATTATTTCACCATAGAAATGTTAAACGTGTGATAATGAGTTGGTGTCAACAAGAGTGCCCTACGAGTGACCTTTTGGTTCACTAAGGCCTAATTGCGTATTAAAAACATGCCTGCTAGTATGAAGTTGAGTTGTATGTGTGATTGCAGCTGTTCCCAACCAGAACTAGAACTTTTGACTCTGTAATACACATACTCAGATTAGTTGGAGTAACAGATTGGATACTGTAAAGAGACATGGTTTTATAAACAGCCAAGTATAAGTAACTGTGCTTCTGTTTGGGGGTCTGCTTGGTTTGTGAATGAATGCCAAGTACCTGATTCTGGCCTGAATTAAAGCAGAGATTTTCATGTGGATTCCAACCCTGTGTGCTTAACGGCTATGTGCACTGGGCACAGCTCACATTTGGGATAACAGAGAGTGATATATTGTTATATCTGACTCAGTTTACCAAGCAGGGCTTTTTCCAGGGGACACTGCTACCTGGTCTGTAACAGCTTCTCTGTTCTGAGTCTCTGCAAGCTGTGGATCTGTGAAACTTAAAGGGGCATTTCATGGGTGAAGGTGAGTCCTGCTGGTACTGAACACATTGTGATGCCAGTGGGAGGAAAGTAGTTCTGCATGACTGCCTACTCGCACCGCAGTTATACATAGAATCTACCTCTGCACAGCTTTGATGTAGCTAATACCTTCACTATCTTTGCTTCTCAATGGAAGAAATAGGAAGATATTATTTTTTTTGTCTGAGGAAGGAGTCCAAAGACATTGCTAAAGACACTTATTTCTAAGTGCAAATGAGCTGGAAGAGAGGGGGAGAAAGGAGCAGTAGAAATGATTCTGTGTCACACACATAAAAAGAAGATTTTCTCTTTCTTTAATTTCTTAAAGCAATGTGCCACAAAACGCAACTGGGATGACCTGGAAGAATCTGTAACAGCTGTGCTGATCCTATTACTGCCATATCTATGACTGAACCAACCTGCAATGCCACTTCCAAAAAGGACTCAGCCAGTGGCATTGGTTGTTACACGATGATGAGTAACCTGGCTGGAATGTTGTACCAATGGAGATTTTGTGAAGAAAAAGATCCTTTCTGAGGAGGGCTCATTCAGATCCACCTGAATGGCACCTCCCTGGTGCTGCCCTGCAAGCACCTGCCTCTTCTGTACCACCATTGAGCGCCAAGAGCTGTGTCAGCATGATGTCTGCCTCCATGCGGCCATGGGACTGAGTCACAGATACAGCACTTGGGGAACAGCTTGTGATTCAGCCCTGGCTATTAATCATTTTGCTGTTTGCTGGGTTATTTTTAAGCCAGATCAGTTCCACAGTGCAGCTTGCCAGGCCACTGCCCAGACACGGATGGGGCAGGGCAAGATTACAGTAGGAGACAGAGAGGAACTGGGAACTACATCAGCTGGCTGTGCTATTTAAATAAGTTCTGCATTTCAAAGCAAAGTAAATAAACTCATCAAACTGCAGCAGCAGCCTTGACACTGCACTTCTTGCCTGGTTGAGCACAGACATGTGGAAATGTGGACCTGAACGTGAAAAAAAAGGGAAGACTGCTCCAGCTTCTTTCAAGCTCAGTATGTGCCCTGAGCTGGGAGATATGGAAGGAAGGAAGTCATATGCTCATCACGTTGTCACCAGCACTTGCTGGCTGTCCTTGTCATGAACCCAACAAGGGGACTGGTACTGAAAAGGAAGCTGACACTAAAAAGATGCAGGACTCAAAAGTGTAACCAGTTGAATTCATTTCCAAAGGAGGATGGGAATATGAACCCTTCATCAAGGTGCACACTTTTAGGTAGATTTAGACCTGGAAACCCAGCTTTGTAAATGAAATTTTCACTCCTGTGCATCTCTAGAACGAAACATTAGTAAATCCTTGTCCTTATAATACTTCAAAATAAATCAATGATAATAGATTCTGTAGCAAGAGCTTATGAACATTCTGTGTGTTTAAAATACTGTTTACAGTATTGAGGCTCAAGCTAAGGTACAACAAGTATAGTCCATGAACACCTGGCTCCTAAATGCTGCTCTCTCCACCTGGCCTCAGTCTGATGGTTTCCTGTTATCATGAACTAAATCACCCCAACTGAGATTTTGAGGAGATCCCTTCATTTCAATTTGTGAATGTCAGTAATATATTTTAAGAGCTATATTTAGACTTCTACAGTGTGATTACCATTCTGGAAGCAGTTTAATTTGGGAAATTAGTTGCTGCAATATTATATTTCCAGTCATCCAGTAAATAAGATAATCCAAGAGCTGTTACGAACAGTTTTAAATTACAAATGAGTTCAAATTCCAACGAATTGCTTAACCTGAAATCAGCGACTGTGTTGGGAAATGCATGACTCTCATGTAGGCAGCACTTGAATGAAGAGGTTAATGAAGTGGTTTCTTGAGGAGGGAAGAAGTCTTTTAAAACGTGTGTTGCATTTATTTCTGGCTGTACTTATAGCCATTAGCACTTCCTATTGAAAACAAATCTGTATTGATTCCAGATAAATTGCACAGAATTTTCAAAATTATTGTTTCTTTTAATCCCTGACTAAGCTGCTGGTCTTGCTAAGATGACTAATAGATGCATGATATCATTACTATTTAATTACAGATTATTTAACCTACTGAAGGACAAATGAGAAGTGATATGCAGGAGTAAACACTGTGGTTGATTTGGAATGAGGTTCTTGGTACCTTATTGCAGAGCTTGCATTGGCAAATAACTTCGTCTGGCCCATCGTGATTTTGTGACTGCCTTATACCAGTTTTTGTTGAGTTCCTGTAATTAGAAGTCAATGTTGCTGAGCTTATTCACCAAATCCTTTGGTTTTCTTACTAAAGGTGCTTAGTTGTTTGGAGAAGCGCTGACTAACAGGTTAATGTGTTTATTCCATGGCATCCAGCTCCTGTCGAGAGCTCTCTATAGCAACATGGAATTGAAGATGTTTACCAGAAGTTCACCTGAGAAGACCCCAACAACAATATCTGAGACTCTGCTGTGGGAATATACAGCAAGAGTTTTCAAGGGGATGAAAGGAAAGATTTGTATGTTAAAATAAGCGAACGGATGATCAAAGCTTCTGAGGGTCCCTCAAGTTACTGATTTTCTGGTTTTTCTTGAACGTCACAAGCTCACTGCTCCGGGCAAAAATAATTAACTAATGAACACAGGAGAGAATTGCTGAGGGAGGGATGGAATACAAAACTTGTTAAAATTTAACAATAAGATATCTCTGTTTCATGTGATATCGGATATGTTGATCGTTTTTAATGTTAAAAGCCCAACAGTAATTTCTTCTAATTATGCAGAAATGCCAGCTGCTGTCTGCTATAGCCTCCTGTTTTGAAGTTCAATCTGTGCCTTCAGCAGTACTACAGAAATTGCTTCATTTTCCTTGTTCTGTAGTTAAATACTGTCAGGCAGTCAGACACAATCCCTGCCAAAAAAAGTATCACATTTTAATTATGTTGCTTTGCTTTTAAAACCTATTGCCTGATTGATAACTTTATGGGTTTAGTGTAGGAAGCAAATTATGTGGTAGAGCACAAGGAAGCAGAAACTGGGAAACAACTCATAAAAGTTGTCAGGCAGGAGGCTTACAGGCCTAAAAACCAGAGTGACATAATTATAATCTGGCTTTATTTGTGTATTCATTTCTGGTGAATGGAGATCAGAATGTATTTCATTAGACATACTTGTGGAAGAAAAGCCCACTGAATTTGTCTATCTGGAGTTAACTCTTGGTTTAGATGAACCCAAAATGTTAGGCTCATTTGAAAGGCAGGAGGAGTAGTGAAAGAATCACTGTACGCTGATTCTCTTCTTCCTTTTCTTCTTCCAGGAGACACAAACAGGCTGTTAGATAGTTTACCTTACTGCTGCTGTTCTTCTGTAATGCAGTTTCAATTCATCTTGTCATGGGCTTACCTTGTGACTCAAAAGGCCACAAACAATATTCAAAGGCAACGAGCAGGAAGGTTTGGTCAGTGGTAAAGTCATAGTTACTTTTCAGTATTCTTGTTTTGCAGTTGTGGTTTGCCCCTTTCATGTTGTTTCGTGAATATTTCTCATGTCCTTCTGTGCTAAGACCTTTTAAATCTTATTTACATTCCTAGTGAGGCATGAGCTCAAACTCTGAAGAAGCATCAAAAGAGTTCATAACTCATATATACTAATGAGTTCCATTAAGTATATTTCTTTACTTTCCTTCTGAAGTATAAGGCCCTATTTTACTTTCTATTGTGCCCCATTGCCACCCAAAATTATCCTGTCACCTTACTGTTCAGAGACATTTCTGTTTTTTCTTTTAAAATATCTAAATATTTTGTGGATAACTACAAATATGTAGATAACTTCTGAATAAAACGATTATGTTTCACACTGTTAGTCAGAATGACTAAGCTTTCAATGGCAAATTTTTATTGCATTGTAAAATCTAGCTGTACGTGTGTGTTGGCAGGGAGAGGGTTCTTGAAATATTACATTGTTTTTGGATTATAAAATCCAAGAAGCATCTGGTTAACAAATGGGTCAAGCAATATTAAGTTCTTCAGCTTCATGTCAGGCATTAGCTGAACTGCTGGATATTCCCAGTGCCAGTCAGTCCTCACCAATTGGTGACTGTAATGGAAAGCAAGAACAATGTGTGCACAGGTAATAAAGGGCAGGTGTGTGGGTCAGCCACAGTGATATGGAAGATGTAACATAGATATCTATATGAATCCAGGCTTTGGTGTTCTGCTTTTTATGGAATAACTCGTTAGATGTTTGCAACAGTGAGGACCGTGAGGTTTTTTTTATATTGTAGTCAGTGACAAAGTCTGTTGACTTAGTAAGTCTCCAAATGCCCCAATTATGTTTGATGGCAATGCAGAAAACTACCTAATTTTCCCCATTCAGTATCTATAAAACCCCATTGGAAGCGTAAGTATGAATCTTACAGCAAGATGACTGTTTCAGCTGCTGGAGTTAACATCCTGTGCATCCTGCTCAGCAATTTTATCCCCCTCAGTTGGATTCTTAACACACATTCAGACCCTGAGAGTCACAGAACTACACTTATTTTTGGTTGCTGGCGTAAGTCATTTTCAGCTATGTTGTTAAAGTGATATAGCAGCAAAGCTACGTCCATGATATGTGGCTTTAAAAGGGCTGTTAGTTTGATTTTGTGAACTGTGGGGAAATCTAGGGGGATTCTTTTGCCCTCCATGCTGCACCAAATATGTATTTCCAGCTGAGCCTTCCAGATCTTGTTCAGTTTATGAATATGGTGTTGGACTTCATAAAAACTGATGCTTCAATGGCTTGGATTTGTCTTCTTCCATGAAAAGAATGTGCAGAGATCCAGCACTTTGTTTTCCAGTCTTTTAAAGCTTTGTCTCTGTTTTACCTTTAACAAATAAGCAAATGCTTGCAATTGTCTCCTCCACAACCTGTCAAGGTGAAGCAAGTTTTTCAGTCAGTCAAAATTTCTGCAATCTTTTTTGCTATCTTGTTTCTTCCTCACTGCTTCTGCAGCACTTCTGTAGCCCTCAAGCAGTGTGTAATTTCAGTCTTGTGAAACAGGTCTCTGTTTTTCAACTGATCAGCTAAACTGGAGGTAGACAACTACTGCTGTAAGTGGCAGATAATAGAGTAACTCCAAGTGCAGTAAGTGTGTTTCAAATGGCTTAAAAATTGCTTTATTATGAATTATAAACTACTTATGCTGTCTTGATAATGGGAACATCATCTACTGTGATTCAGTGTATTCAAGCAGCATTAACTTCAGAGAGAAATAGTACAAAAAGAAAACTGCTCCCTTAGTAATGGGGTATTTTTTGTGGACAAGTACAGAAACTATACTGAATTATTTTATTTTGCTCATTCACATCTGTTCTCCCAGATCCTTTGATGTAGGATTTATGTAGTTTCTGGTAAAAGGTAAGTTGTAGTGTGTCTGAGTAATGAATGCAAGGGAGTAATGAGTGTTAGTCACTTTGACACGACAGCTCTAAAACTGATTGAGATTAACAGAATAGAAACAACGACAGCAAACACCAGAAGTAGCAGAAAAATCTCATATTTTCACAGTTTGTGAAGTCTTTTTAAAGTGTGAAACTTTAGAAAGATGTCCTTTTTGTAAAGGACTTGTAAATTTGGAAACTCAACTCTCATACAAAGTAAATGGATTTTCAGAGAATGCCGAGCTGTTCCACTGCTGACAGCTTGGATTGCCAGGTTAGGACACTACTAAATTGGAAGCTTATGTACCTTACATGGGTACATGATAACACTTCCAAGTGAACACCAAACACAATGCTTCCCAGTGAGGAATTGCCAGGGGAATGATGGCTTGATTAGTGTGGATCCAGCCTTTTCCTCTTGTCTTTCAGGTTATTGAGAATGTCTGTAGGTACAGAATGAACATTGAGTTTTGATGATCTTATCCTTACTTATGTATAATAGGAGGATGCTTTTATACCACTGGCTTTGAATCTAAAGAAAGAGGACTTGAGTGATAACCCCCCTGGCTCCTTTGTAAAGAATGGGAGTGGGAAGGAGAAAAAGGTGAAGAGAGGTTTTTCCTGTCAGTGATCCATAAGATTAACTCAGCCCCTTTTAAACCTGCCTCTGAGTCTCATGTTCCACTGACCTCACAGAAAGCTCTAGGAGATATGTCTCACTAGACTAAATTTAGTCCTTGTGAATACTTACCTCTGCCACAGACTATCACACAGTATTTAATTGAGAATCTGTTCTAGCAGGAAATTCTCTCATTAGAAGCATGAATTCTGAGAGGGCAGTACAGATTACCATTTTTTCTTGGATGTGTGTTCAGATTCAATCAGTTCAGTACAACACATAGAGCCATTTCATTTAAATTGAATTAATCAGTAGATTATATTAGCCACATCATTTTGACACAGTATTGGTAAAAACCTTGCCCCATAGAAATCAATGACAAAGCTCCTGGATTTGGTGTCGAGATAACATCGTGACATTAGCTCTTCTTCAAAATTTGTACAGCAAAGTAAGTTTCTTCTCTCCTCCTTTATCATTTGTCAAATTCTGACCTATTGCCATTTGGACAAGCATCCTCTAACTAGCGTTGTTGGAACTGAAGTTTATAATTTATTGGTAAATAAATAGGTAGAACTCTATCTTAATGACTTGAACAAGTATACTAAGGGGATGGGATGATCACAAAGGACATTAGGGAAACTGAATTCAGCTTTACTTATCCATATGAGTTCATTTCAATCACAGAGAGAAGTCTGTATGGGAGGATTTAGGCATCCTGTGGTCTTTTATTTATGAGATCTGTAGTGTCTTTTATATTACTTTATAATTTCCATTTTGCCTCAGGTCAAATACAGATTTCTATAGTGCTTAAAGAACTAATAGTGGGAAAAATTTCTTTCCAGATTAAATGGAGGTAGTCTCATGCTAGAGACTGTTTATTTTATATATATGAAACTAAGTCTGTAGAACTTTTCTGTTTTCATTTTCTCTTTTCAGTGTGCTTTAATTATTTCTGAATCTGTGCCTGCAGTTTCACCATATGCTTGTAAATCACAGAAGAAATATTTTAGGGATTGTTTTAGGTAAAACCATAAATAATTGGAATGCTTACTTTGCTTGTTTATATCTGGGCTTTTCAAAAGTTTTTGCAGTTTTGATTACATTATTGTAGCATATACAGCATAGTCAGACAATATAGGTACATATGTACCTAGCTATATCCAGGCATTTTGTAAGTACTATATTTATCTTAATGGGAACATATTTTTTAAATATGCATTTAGAGATAAAAAGAAAATTCTCTGAACAGAAATTTGGCTCCATTGAATAGTCTTTTAAAAAGCTGTGACTGGATAGTGACATGTGTACCCTTTTTTACTTGTATAACATTGAAAGCCTTGGAAATTTTAGCATCATTCATGTTAACACATCAAAGTATTGCTGATTGAACTCAAATCTCTCTGAAATGTTAATCTGCACCCTTAGCTGTAGTGGAATGAACATACAGATGGTTCTTCTAATTATTTGGAGAAAGAAAGGGGGATGATTTCCTTTAATGATTTCCCCTTCTTTCCAAACTGAAAGCAGTTCCAGCTCTTCCCTCCACCTAATTGGATGATTAAAAGATGCCTTTGTCTGGCTTTCAGCTATTGAGATTTCACTGCAATTTGTTAAAATTTCCCATCATGAAGCAAGGTGTGAACCCCAGGCTTGGTTCAGAGGCTGTGTGAAGGGGAAATATAATCTCAAGTACTTAAAGCCAGAAGTAGGGGATACTTTTGTCATCCTGTGCTATACACTGATGGCAAAGACAGGATTTTAATGTTGAAATAGGAAAATGAATCTTAGATGCAGAAAGTCATTGACAGGGTATAGGCCCCAGGTGTTTAGGCTCTAGGCTCAAAGTACTTCAGTTTTCCTGAGAATGAAAATGAAAGAATTTGTAGAGACACTGACTTCACTGATGCTTTATGGGGTAGAAAGTGCCTGAGAGGAACTAGAGGAAAATAGCCTATATAATAGGCCATATTATGGTCCATTTCAAGCATTTTACTTTTCACTATGGGCTTGAGGCTTTACAAGCAACGTCCTGAAAAACGCGACCTGATCACCAGTCTGTTGGCCCACTGCTTATCTGCCTCTGCATTGCAGTGGTGCAGATCCTCTGAAATCTCTCTTTCTTGTAGGATTTCATTCAGTGGTGACCTCCAGACAGGTGTGTCTGTGACAGATGTTGAAAAAACTTGAGGGATAAGCCTCTTGCTGTTCATATAATGCTACCAGAGGAATGTCTCTGTCTTGCCTAGGAACACAGCTGAACTGACAGGGCTGGCTGAAAGGGGACTGCAGCTTTGGGGACCCACATCACACTGCCTCTACCTGCCTTCAGTATTCATAGCCTAGTTACAAGTATATTGCCTTATTTCAACTCTTGCAGCTACTTGGTATATACAAAAGCAGGAAGGAACTGACTTGGTTTCTTCTGACATTTATCTCTTTTTTGAGATAACCTTAGCCTTGCATTGAAAACTCCATGTCACTGTCAGTGACACTGCACAGCTCTTCCAAGTATTTCATGTTGTTCAGCAGGACAACCTTTATTTCATAGAATCACCAAGGTTAGAAAAGACCTAAAAGATCATCCAGTCCAACCGTTCACCTATTACCAATAGCTCCCACTAAACCATTTCAGAATTTAATAGCATTTTATAAAATACTGTTGGACATGCCAATGAACATTCTTTTAATTAAATACATAACAGTAGCATAAATGAATATATTTACTTCATTTACTCTATTTCCTCTGAGCTTTGACATACACATCTCAGTCCGTCTCCATCAGTAATGTATCCTGTTCCATTTTTGAAGAACTCTAGTTCTATCCAGATACTGAAGAGAATGGGATTTGGGTCTTGACTGTAAAAAGAGTATACCAGTGCGCAGAGAGACTTACTGTGTGGTCAGAAATCACAGAAATCACTGAGGTTTTTTTCCTGTTCATTTCCTATTAAACAAAATATTGTATAGCTTGTTTGCTAAGTAAAACTCTAATGAGGCTCAAGATATTCTTTTGCCCCATGGAAACAGCTACTTTTGCCTATTAAAACTAAAAATAGGAACCATTACTGATGTAGGATAGTTTTTTGGATTTGTTGGAAACATAATCCCTTAGGAATCTTTAGAAAAACTTTGGAGGGCTTTGCTGGGTATTTTGAATTTGCCTGCTTGAATCTAGGCTTTAGCAATGGTGGAAAAGAAACAAGGGAAGGAAAGAATGTTTAATTAGAAATTATAAATCCTCTTGCTCCTCTGGAGTGATACTTAATATAATTACAGAGAATAGTGTTTGACTAGATAAGATAACCCTTGTCAGTTCTAACACCAAATCAGTACTGCTACAGGGTAAAAATTATCCACCCTAGGGTTCACCCTCTATAATATGGGGCATGACAGTGAACTTTGCTGTCAGAAAGACATCCATTATTATGTATAAAATACTGTGAGAATCTTGGCTTTTTAATTTGCAGAGATTAAATTGTCTTCTGTTTGGAAAGGTCTTTTTTTTTCTTTTTTTCACAACACATTTCTCTGAACACCCAGAGCCCTACTAGACCAATGGGGATACACAAGTCCAGTGTAGTACATGTCAGTTCAGTTCTACTGGTAAAGAGGATATGGTTTGGGCTTTTTTCTTTCTGTTTTTGTTTTTTTTTTTTTTTCTGTTTTTTTTTTTTTTTTTTCCTTTTTTGATTCTAAAGAATAAAACATGAGTTTAAAAAAAGTGTAAGAAATGTAAACATCTGGTGCATGTTAAACATTGCAGATTTCATCCAAGTTCTCCTCATGTGCTGTGTAATATCAGTAAGTACTGAACTTGAGTTGTGACTGTTCATGTACTGGAAAATGTTGTATTTTATTTTTCTTTCATTTTAAAATGTCATCTCACTCTAAATTAGACTGTGCTGAAAACATAAGGCTGCATTAGAAATGCCTACAGGGTTTTTCTTAGCCAAATCTCTTTTTTCCTTCTTTTCTTCAGACTTGGGCTTGTGTAAAAGAGCAGAAAGGTGTATTTCCAAATAGAATTCTCATGGTATGGTGTTACTATGCAACCATAATCAAACCACATGACAGTCCTCCAGATAAACCTTTAGTATAAAGAGTTTTCAAAGCTCCATGGCAGATTTATGCTAATGGGATAATTAATTAATTGGAAAAATTGCTTTTATAAGTTTATATAAACAACTCAGGGCACCTGGAATTCTATATTCTGGGCTTTTTCCTTTTCTACTTGAAAAATATTGATTGAACTCGTTGCCCCTTGAAAACATCATGTGGAAACGGAGATGTGGTCACTACAGAACACCGGGGTCAGTTTTAGTCCTTCTCCAACCCATCACCCATCATTAGGGTGGCTTTGGGAGGACACAACTCCGGGTCGGACCGCTGTCCGTGGTGCTGAAGCTCCGCGCCCGTCTCCTCTCCCCAGGTAGGTAGATGCCCCCTGAAAGGCGTTCAGCTCCTAACAGAATGGGGGAGCAGAGAGGCAGAGCCCCATGCAGGCAAGCATATCGCATTATAAATGACTCAAGCTTTCTGTTAAAAGTAGGTATTCTATTCCCCATAATACACTCATTGTTCCAAAAGTCAGCACCTCCAAAGGGTATTTTTTGCCCTCCCACTTAGAAGTGTTCTACTTTTCATCCTAAATTTGTCTATAGTGAATTTGTCCTTTCATTCATATTGTTCCCTAGCTAAAATACCTCTTCATCTGCTCTAGAGTTTACCATCCTCCACTGTGTTTTTAAATAATACAGCATTCTACTCTAATGAATAGACACTCACAGCAGAAATATTGTCCAGAAATTGATGTAACATAGAGACAAATTCACCCTGGAGTCTTTCACAGTCATAGATTTTCTTTTCCTCGCACCTCCAAATTAATTGGTTGTTTTTTTGTATAGTAACTTCTCCTTCCTAAGCTACAGTGAAAAATGTTTATTAACAGGTGACCTCAATCCTGATTTTTGTCAAGTTTTTCCTCTGTATCAAACTTCTTTTCATTTACCCTTAATTTCAGAGTTTCTTTGTGTAATATTGAAGTAACCCTTCATATCACCTTTGTTTCCAAATTTGCTGGTGCTAGCTTGCTTTTCATGCTAGCATAATAAAAAGAAAAGAGGTACTAAGGCTGTTAAATTGCAAGGAAATTTCTTATTGGGCATAAATGATTACTGCCTTCTAGACAAATTCCTTTATCGATGTTGTTATTCTTTGTCTACCTTATGGTTCTTAGGAAAATTTTCATTTCCTCTGGTATAGCTGGCAGTTCCTCATATGCTACATCATATGTGCTATATACATTGAAACTGAGAGAAACAGCTGTATATCCTGTAAGGTGGATTGATACAAAGATGGTAACAGATATTCAGAAAGTTATTTATGAGGAAAAACTCACCAATATTGATGCCTTTGCTGGGAAATGCTGAAGCAATCTCCACCAGGGAGCAGTCTCCAAGAGATGCTGCCTTAGTGGTGGTCAGTCCTTAAATGAGGTCTAGAAGAGGTGGAGTCAAGCTCCACCCCTTCCAGGCGCACAGCTAAATTACTCTCACCTGTGCTCACACAGCTGACCCAACTGACCTCAGCTGATTAATCAGAGGTTCAGGCTGTGATTACTGATTTCCCATACAACGTCCTAACCAATAAACAAATAAAATTAGTTTAATGGTTCATAGATGTAAGGCTAACTCAGCAAGAGTTTCTTTTGTTCCCTATTCGAGCACAGAAAAACAGCAGCAACAAACAAACAAAAAACCCTGCAAGTGAGTCAAACAGGTCTCTTAGCTGTTAACACTTTTTAGAGTTTGTGATGTCTCAGCCCACTGCGGGGGCAGACACAATGCATTCAGATGACTAAATGAAAGCTGGAGATACAGGCTGACCTGTCTTAAAATTATCTGACACGCAGTCCTTTGTTGTTCCCTCAATGATTATAAGAAATTGGCAAAGGAACCCTTGTCTCTTCTTCATTCAATGTCTACATTTTAATGTAGACTCAACAAGAATTACCTGCTCTGCTCTCTACCCGACATCTCTGGAAGAATATGAAAGACTTTATCGAGGACTCCTGTGGTAACAAATATTATTTATTTATTTAAATGTCTCCTTATTACAGAAAAAGACACATATCAAAGGAACACAAGCATAGAAAACCAACACCTGTAACTGAGGCTCAGATGACAGAAGAAATCTTTTGGAAGTCTGTAAAGCTGAAGTAACAGAAGAGAGCCTCCTAACTTAAACTCCATTAATTTTGCCAGTGTAGCTGCTAGGACCAGGTCTTATGTTTGGTTGCTGTTTCATCCACAAACTCTGGGGGTGATGAAGCTTGCACGTAAGGAGCAGCTTCAGCACTCTAGGGGGGTTATCAATTTATGAAAGCTAACAGTGTTCCTGCTCAGTGTCCATACAGAGCTGGACAGGTTATTGTGAGAGTTCATGGAAGTGCTGCTGTGAAACATTTCTGTGAAGATTTGTTGATCTGGCTTCAGATCACACATTTTCCCTGGACTCAAGGAAGACAAAGGTTTCAATTAGACACTAAGCAGCATCCGTATGTGTGACACTCAGATACACTTGGAATGGCAAAACAGTTCTAATGAGACACTTTGCAGTTTCTGTGACCTTTTCTCTTTAAATACGTACATTCTACGTGTGAAATAGACTTGCATTCCGTTCGTGAAGGACTTTGTCATCTAATGTAGGAAATTCTAGACAAGGTTAATATTTGCAGTTTTGAAAGGAGAAAAGAGGATTTCTTTGGGTTAAAATGCTGAAACACTTTTACTATTCAGTCCTCTAGTAAATATTATCTTTCCAGGTCTTGGCTTTGGAATACAGCTGAACTGAGAAAACTTTCTGCCTGAAGCCAAAACAAACAGAAAATCGTTAACAGAAATAAGATAGGAGCCTTCAAACAGAGAATGAACCAGTTAATGGCTTCAGAGGTGAAGAAAATACATCTAAAGATCAGAGAAAATGCATGAAAATTGCTTTTTACATGTTGAAATAAAAGAACTTTTAAACTTGCTTTCAGGTTCCTGTGACTTGAATGCTAAGGTGATCTTGAAAGCTACTTTAGATATTTTGTTTGATTTCTATTCTCACATAGCAAAGCATAAATCTTTTCCTCTTAGGAATGCAATGAGGACATTCATTGGATCCATTCTGCAGCTATTCAGAAAGAGAAAGAAAAGTTAGCTAGTTAAAAATGTGATTTTCAAGTACTATGTGGGCACTGACATTATTGTGAGTCTTCTTTCCTAGCATAAGCATCAAAGTTTCAGTAGGATGTGGGCAGTACGCAGTCTATTTACAAATGCTCGCTGTTCATTTTTGTGTGTTTTGGCTTGTATTAGAAACCCAGTCCAAAGCCTACAGAAATCAGATAAAAGGCTCAGTTTGACCTTGGTAGGACTGGGATCAGTTTTCTCCCACACTAAGTGAAACAAATGTATTTATGAGTGTAAGGAAACAGTTTTGCAGCATTCTGCTTATAAGAAAGTAATACGGTCACATGTGATGGTGAAAACAGTAGGATTCTTCTTTGGAATCATTACCCTCAAATCCACCTGCTATTCTGGATTTGAGTATGTAGAGATAAATAGGGTTCATATTCTTCTGGGTCCTCTCCAGCCCAGGTACATTATATTGGACTCCAAAGTGGGATATAGCATCCCATTATTTTTTTTGTACGGGTCATGAGTAGGTCACTATGTCCATGAATTGAAGGATGGTGCTTCTGAGCACCTCAGTTACACACTTGCTCTCCCCTCAGGCTGGAATAATGGCCATATTGCAGTCCATAGCATAATCTAATCATAAACATGGCTGCAAAATCAGTACTTACTAGGTCTGAAATGCCCATCCATCAGTAAGTATTTGTGGTGGAATGGCTCAGATATGAGTAAAAGCTAGACAAGATTAACTCCTCTTTAAGAATATAGAAAGGATTATGACACGTTTGATATCTAAATTTTTGATTTGTGTAATTACTCTTCCCATCGAATTGAGAGAATAATAGCCTCATAGAAAACATTGGGTTAATATTTTCTTGAGTAGTCAAAGATATTAGGACATAAACTGCCCATTGTAGTTGTGTCTAAATCCCCTCAGTGCCTTGCAAAACCTTGCAGTGTTCCCTGCTTTGAAGTACTCAAAAGCTGCTAGGCTGCTCCTTTATCCTTTTATTCTGTTTTAGTATTAAGTATCTCTAGTGGATGTAAATGAAAACAGTGGAGCTTCACATGTTTGGTTTTTTTTCCCACCGACAGAGATCCTGGTCCCAAAGAGGTTGAAATGGAGGAAGTAAAGGGAGAATTAGGACAGTAAGTAAGAGCCTGATGCTGATGTTTGCTTAAATGCGTGCTCTCTGCATAAGTATCCTGATCTTCTGCTTTCTAATGCCTGAAAAACATGAAACAAACGTGCTGCTTTAGAGAATGGTTTGCATTTGCTGTTTAGTGTGGAAAAGGTTGTTATCTTCTTAAGGTTAATTTCTAATGAAGGAACATCCCAAATATGTTTGTGTAGCTGCAGTTTTAGAGACCATTTATTGTAGTTCACTACAGGTGAGCTGTTACAGTTTAGCTGCTTGGGTGCTGTCATTTCCTTTGAGATCTTTGCATGTTTTTACTCTTAAAGGCATGTAGACCCCACTGAAAATACTCACCGGGGATGAGCAAACATTTTAACCCTATTAGAAAATAAGATTCTTTATGTTCCTTGCACAATGCTCATTTCCAGGCACAACTTCATTCACCAGGTGCGTAGCTGAGTCCCTCTAGTGGTGTAAGCGTTCATTTGATGTCTGCGTGTCACCAGAATTCCATTTTACGGGCACATTATAGCAGCAAATTTACAGGTAGCATTTTTGGGTGCTCTGAGGACTGTGACAAATTGGATCTGGGATGAAGTGCTGTGTAGATTCATGTTAATGAATGCAAATTTAATTTTAGCTGGGAAGGGCAAGTACAGACATACTGCAAAGAGAGGGGAATTCTTGAAAGTATATTCAAGAACTAATTACTATCAGTAAGACACACGCAAAGAGCAACGTAATGCTCAGGGCAGCCAATAGGGATAAAAGCTTACAGACAAATCTGTCATGACCTAGTAGTGAAGACTGTTTAAAAACACTGATCTCCACTTAGCTTGTAAATGCACATCACTCTTTCTCACTCATACATTCTCTCTCTCTCTCTCTCTCTCTCTAACACACACACACACATGCTCTTGGATTTGCAGAAGCCAGACATCTAGGGCACTTCTTGGCATCCACAGGAAAATCATATGGGATTAGACAAACACTGCAGTAAGTACTCCCTGCATTAAATGTTTATTAAGTGGCATGCTGTCAGAACCTAGATTTAATGGTAAATACGGGAGGACTTTAATGGAAATTGGCTGTATTTGATTTTTCCTAGGAACTGCTGAAAGCTGCCTCTCGAGGATTACAACTTCTCCTTTTGCTTTTACAGATGCTTGTTTACTATCCATGTGGCAACCTCTGCACAGCCAGTAAGCCATTCATTATCCTCACTGATTGAGTGCGAGAGCAGTGCAGTGGTAACTACTTCACTTAGCTGATGGCAGACGACAAAAGGAGGGAAATGATGAATTCGGACAATTTAACCTCCCAGAGCTTCCTCTCTGCAATTCATAGCAACGCCAGCAATTTATTCTCAGGGCTCCAGTTTGTTCAGTCCTTCAAGCCACTCATCATCCCCTGCTACTCCCTAGTAGTTTTTATTGGTGTCATTGGGAATTATCTTCTTATTTATGTCATCTGCAAAACAAAAAAAATGCACAATGTGACCAACTTTCTGGTAGGCAATCTGGCTTTCTCAGACATGCTCATGTGTGCAACCTGTGTGCCCCTGACGCTCGCGTATGCCTTTGAGCCCAGAGGATGGGTGTACGGACGTTTCATGTGCTACTTTGTGTTCCTGATGCAACCTGTCACTGTCTTTGTCTCTGTCTTCACCTTGACTGTCATAGCTGTGGATAGGTATTACGCCATGGTGTACCCCTTCAGGAGGAGGCTCACTATCCCTGTTTGTGCCTATATCCTGGCTGCCATTTGGCTGCTGAGCTGCACCTTGGCTGCCCCAGCCTTGGTCCACACTTATCATGCAGAATTCCCAGAGCTGGACTTCTCCATCTGTGAGGAGTTTTGGTTCCACATGAAAAGAGATCGCTTGGCTTATGCTTACAGCACTCTCATCATCACCTACGTGCTGCCTTTGGCCGTCATCTCCTTGTCCTACCTGAGAATCTCAGTCAAGCTGAAAAACCGAGTGGTCCCAGGAAACGTCACCCAGGGCCAAGCTGAATGGGACCGGGCAAGAAGGAGAAAGACTTTCCGCTTGCTTGTCTTGGTGGTGGCAGCCTTTGGAGTCTGTTGGCTGCCTCTGCACATCTTCAACATGATAAAGGACATAGATATCAGTTTAATTGACAAGCAGTACTTCAATTTCATCCAGCTGCTGTGCCACTGGTTTGCCATGATGTCTGCTTGCACCAATGCCTTCCTCTACGCCTGGCTCCATGACAGCTTTAGGGGGGAGCTGAAGAAAATGTTTGCCTGGAGAAAGAAGAAAATTGGGCCCGCTACAAATTGCATTATGGCCAGTGTGGTGCTGTAAACACAACAGCTGGTGGGAGTGCACTTCCTGCAACACTGTAAGTCATTTCCACTCTTAATCAGTTCTGGTTGCTAATGTTCATCCCTGGGGACTCAGTACTAACGCCGCATGTCCCATCGGTTGTTTCCCCAGTACTTCCAGCAAATAAATCTGTTTATCTACCCAGAATACAGTCCCTAGCATATGTTTCAGAGTAAAGGACTGACAATATTCCTGTAGATCTCCTCCATTAGGGATACAATGAAGAACAGCATCAGCTCTCTGAAGTGTCCTTTGTGCAGAGCTGACACTGTGATCGGGGAGCAGGGCTGCTGGGAGCATTGCTATGAGATCCCAAAGCTGCTGTGTCTTGGGAGCTGCATCATGGCATATAGTGAGATGAGCTGCACTGCTGGGAGAGGGCAAACAAGGCAGGAGTGAAGCTGTTTGGTGAGGCGTGGCTGATGCACAGTGACCGACAGCCTATTAGCAAAGTCACCTGGTAAATTTGCTGATGCTGCCATCAAGGGTGGTCAGACTGGAAACTGTGTATGGAAACTCATCAAAATAGGAGGACATTAGGAAATGCCACAAATTGTGTCCTTGCCATTGTCTCATATAACCCCAGTTTGCTGACCGTCCAGCAAGGTGACCATGTTCCCAGACAATGGAGAGCAGCATAGCCTTGTCAGACAAGAAGCTTTCTGCTCATCCTTTGAGGAACAGATTTTGACGTGTGTAATAGGTAATGCTGCCATCAGCTTTGATCTCCAGAGGCAGACAGAGACCTTGATAGGGCCTTCAAGAGCACTTCAAAAGATGGTGGGTAGAAGGAGCTGTTGTCACTGAGCTGTGATGAGCACTGCCTGACCAACACAAGAAAGGCTTGTCAGAAAGCAGAGTGGTAAGTGCTCTCTTTTGAAGGAGTCTCTTGGGAGGAAACAATTTCCTTTGACATTCACCTTTCAATAGAAGGAGGGAGTTAAAAGCTGTAATCGAACAAATGATTTCCAGCCTCTTCCCCCTGCCTGAACTGAAAATATCTGAGGCAACTGATAAGAATAAGGGAAAAAAGTTGTGACACCAGCCACCTTTTCTGAAGAGGCTTCTTCCAGCCAGAGCATTAAGTGACATGAAGAGCTGTTTGATATCCCAACTATAGAAAAAGCACAGAACAGGGGGCAATTTTGTCCTTTTTCAGCCAGGCTGAACCTACTGTACCTGTGTGTGTCTGTGTGTGGCCAGAGATGCATGTGTTGCCAGGCATGGCAAATAGGCGAGGGGGGAGAGAGACGAAAAAGATTATGGTTTCACTGGTTTCCAAATGCAATCGTAATGTGAAACTGTACTGTTTTGCCCATCAACCTTCAGTAAACTAATCTGGTTAAGAAAATACAGAGATGCCAATGCACACAATGGGAAAAACATTTGAAATGCCTTTTCACAAATTTCCTTGCGATTTCAAGCCGTCCTTTTGCTTGCAATGAGGAATTAAATATTAGAAGCTGATTACAGCAACGTTGAATCAGGGAAGTCTCTCTGAAGTGGGCACTGTTTGCATTTACTCAGTGATTAAGTATAGTTGTCCTGCTTATTGTGATTTACAAATGCGAATGTCTTACTGAAAGATGCTTTTGCTGAATTTTGGGAGATCATTTTCTTTCAAGTTTAATATGCAGAATAACTGGAGATTTTGAAAAAGGAAACAAGTAAACAAAGAAACAAAACCCTCTTCCAAACAAACCAACCAAATTTAATGAGCTTTATAGTTTCTGCTTCAGGGCTTTGTGGAAAAGAGCAGTGAATACAGAACTGGGAGCAAACACTGAGCACTGACACAAGAAGCTTTAACTGACAGCAAAATACTGAGTTTTGGAGATTTTTCTTTTATAGAGCTGTGCCACTTCAAGCTCTTCATTTGTCAATTTGTAAAGGCTAATTAGCATTCAGATGACCCTTAATGTTTACAACAGTGCTTTATTACAGTGAACCTAAGCACAGTGGAGTAAGTAGAAAAACCTTTGTTAACCACTGCAGGCCTGGCGTTATTTCTTTCCTCCCCATCACATTTCTACCCCTATTACCAGGCACCACAATTTGGTTATTGATGTTCTCTTGCATGCCAGTGACTGCAGATAGCTGCTGCAAAGGGCTGAAGGAAGTAAACTAGAGCTTGAATTTCTTTTATTTTTAATTCTTCAAAATAAGCTTTTGCTATCAACAGTCACTAGAACTGTGTTCACAGCAGCACCGAGGGCTGCATGTTGAAATACTCAGTATGGTGGGCATCTTCATATAAGGGCAGGTTCACTGTGCACATGCCTTGAATTT
The DNA here is from genome assembly GCF_054131305.1 of Coturnix japonica. Lineage (NCBI taxonomy): Eukaryota > Metazoa > Chordata > Aves > Galliformes > Phasianidae > Coturnix > Coturnix japonica. Next base: position 28,351,937 of record NC_140670.1, on the reverse strand, counting down.
TCCAGCTCTTGTTTGCACTTCAGGCTCTGCTGCTAACACAGTGCTTGGACTATCACCTTCAGGAGTAAGTTTTGAAGAAACACCCCAAGATGGTCTTGCCTTTAGGTCCTGATGTTCCTTCTCTCTTCTCAGCAGTCCCATTGGCCACAGCAGTGACTGTGGATATGCTCACACAGCCTCACATCTGAACCTAGCCCAAGCAGTCTCTGCTAAGTGTAATTACTGTTTTCTCTGATATCCAGAGTAATAAACAATAATAAGATTTAGAGGCACATTGGTATACTTCTTTAATCCAGTTATGCAAATAGTTACAGTGAAAGCCTTCATGTGGAATGTGTTTTCTAATCTGTACCCATCTCTGGGGAGCTGCTGTGCTCCTCTGAGGGACCAGGGCTCATCACTGCAGTATTTTTGGTGCTATAATTTTTAATTACAATTTAAGAAATCATTACATGCTTTGATTTTATAAAGTAGTGCAGTTCTAAACTTGGTGAGCCTATTAAATTTCCCAGCAAGGGTTTTCGTTGTTTCTTGTTTACATTCAAACCCAAGGACTCTCATAGTGAAGGATGGAACAAGGACTGTCTGAGATGAAGTGGGTGCTCCATGAGGTGAGCAGAGCACTGTGCTCCCTGCCTGCTGAATTTTCATTTGAGTTGTTTCCATGTACCAAGAGAGCTTTGGCAAGTAGATAAATGTGTGTCTGCATTTTACTGCAGCAAATACATGCAGCTTATGTTGCCTTCCTGGACTGTACCAAAATGCCGGTCCATAGAAAACACTCCTAGGTGTACAGTGGAATTTGTGTCCATTTGGTATGGTGTTTCCAGATAGATACCATAAAGCATTTACTAAAAGGTCAGTTGTCAGGGCACAGTGAGGACTCTGGACATGAGGGAACACGGAAATTAGAAGATGTTGTTAGGGCCAGGCATCTCAGGTGACTCCCCCACCTCCATGGGCAACCTGTGCCACTGCACTACCACTCTTTCTGAGAAGGAATGTTTCCTAGAAACCAGCCTGAACTTCCCCCGGTGCAACTCAAGGCCATTACTTCTCATCCTAAATCAAGCTGTAAGAGCAAAATGACAGTTAAACCTCAGGGTCAGGTAGAGCTGGTCTCTCACAGACCTCCAGAACAGTCACCAAAGGCTAAAATATTTGTGAGGTGCATTGATTTAAGTTCATTCCTTGTAACTGGATGAAGAAAACAATGAGAGCTGTATTTGTATCAAGTCTGGGAGCTGTATTTGGGAAATGGAAAATAATCCGGGATGGACAGAGGCAAGCCCTGCCATACAGGACCACAGTGAATGTCTCTCAGCAGAGAGGAATGGGGAAAACTGACGTTTCTCATACCAGCTGAGCAGCAGATGCTCTGAGTAGTTTTAATTGAGTGAATCTTGCTTGTTGAGCTGGCAATGGTGAGCTATAATTAGAAGTCTAAGAGAATGCAGGGTACAGATAAAAGTGGAAAACAGTACACCTGCAGCTGGGGAAAAAAATGCCAAATTGAACAGCACAGTGCAGCACATCCATCAATCTGCCCACCAGATGAGAAGAGCATGGACAGAAATTGTGTGCACTTCTGCATGAAGAACCATAACTCATATGTTTACCTCCACACTTCCCCCTCTCACTGCCCACTTTCTTTTTTCCCCTTTTCCTCATAAGAATAGTTGTATTCCTCCTTTCAGTAGCTATATTCCATCTCAGAAAACATACAGAAATCAGTGATCTAAAATGGAGATCCTCTTCTCTTTTCAGGAGTTAGACTCAATGGTCTTAATGGGTCCCTTCCATTTTGGGATATTTTATGATTCTATGACTCTCTTTTAAATGTCTCTCTGGAAGAAGAAACAGCCAATTAGATGTTTCCTTGACACACAGACCATACACGTACCTATTAGCCATGCAGATCTGCAGCTGGCAGGAGTCTTTCTACCACTAATTTAATGGCTGTATTGAGTAAATATCTCTCTCCATAGAATGCATCCTTGTTCTGGGCCCAAAATGGTGCTGTTTAGGTTAAGCTAATGGTTGCATTTAATGAACCTGAGGGTCTTTTCCAACATAAACAATTAAAGAATTCTCATCCCTCCTGTGTTTTTGGTCCTTTGTACCAGCAGAACTGCATCTACTGCATCTAAGGCACCTGCTCCTAGGAATGAGGCTTTTCCTTCCAAAACCTGCATCATACTCCCCAGCTGAAAAGCTACAAATGAGAACATTCCTACCAAGCAGTTGTGGCCAAATGATTTATTTCACCAGGCTTCGTTCAACCCTATTTTGTACATGGTTCTCTGCTCCCTGCTCTTCCATTCCACCTCCAGTCTTTTGAACTCATTGGTCAGTTGACAAAACAAGGACGACAACAAAACTGAGCTTCCAGGATATTCAGATCCTGGTAGATGTATGAAATTAGGAATCATGTCTTCCTATCCAGGGAAGGAAATGAGATATAGTGCTCTACGCTTTAGGGACAGTGCCATCAGCAGGGGATGGATTAAATGGCTTACAACTAGTGATGAGACCACCAGGCTGCCTCCTTACAAAGTGCTGATGAATTATCCTGAAAGTGAGGTGACGAGAGCATGAAGCTCAAATAGCAATCACTGGGAGTTGTGCCTATCTGGGATCTCTTTGACAAGGAGCTGATAGGGTTGGCTTTCTTGCCTGGTATTGCTTTGTCTTTCAGTAGCCTGCTTTGTCAAACTAAGTTAAGTTAGTAATTGATATCAATAATAAAACATGCACACAGGAGCTCCCTGCTTTGTGTCTGGAAACCAATTTAGGATCACCACTACTGGTAGCTGACTGGGCTTTGCATTCTTTGCATCTTGTTTTTGTTAATTAACACCATTAAGTTGTAATTTTCACTTTTATTTTTCATTTTTTTCCTCTGCAGGAAACACAAAAGAGCGGGAGGAGACGGCTCTAATTCCAGCATGTATTTTTCCTACAATTCCTACGTTTCCATTTGGCACTGGTTACACTCAGCAGTGAGCAGGGCTGTGGGGAGCAGCTTGGTGCTTTGCAAAGGAGTTTTACCCTCTCCGCCAATTACAACTTTTGGTTTCCAGATAGGTTGCTACAATGGCACAGTGGCAGCAGGAGGGGTTTTGGCTCTGGTGATGTGCTCGGTGCTGAGGACAGATTCTGCACAGCTGGGGATCCCAGTGTCAGGGGATCACATCTGGCAGCAGCTGGTGATGTGATGCTGTGCAGCAGAAGGGCTTGCATCTATATGAGGTGGCCCCACTCTCTCTGTGGCTTCTTAGCCACAGTGAGCTGTGTTCAGTTGCCCCCATCGTGCCCACAATAAGAGAGGTGAACTCCCTAGAAGACATGTGGCAGTGGAAGAAAATAGCAGCTTTGGCTCATGGTCAAAGGTTATAGCACATTCTACTTCTCCAGCTTGTGTAACCAGCTGGATTTAAGAGGTAACAGAGAAGCAGTGCACTGTGCTGTGCAGCATCTTTTCTTTAGGGATTGCAGAGGCAAAAATAAAAAGTACCCATCCAAAGGTTACGTCTGAAACCAGACAGGGGCTACATTTCTGTATGAGTGCAGAAAGAACTACTCAAGCCTTCTGGTGAGCATGGTCCCTCACTTGCAGTGGGCCTTACTGCATTACTCCTTGCATCCCTCAGCAATATGACAAGTCTAAATAAAGGTAAGTCAAGTATATATGCACAGCCCCAGAACTGCCTGCATTTGGTCCAGAAATGGCTGAGTTGTGGGGGAAGAATCTTGTATTAAAATGGCTGGAAAGTTGGGCTGAAGTTCTGAGTGTTCAGCCAACTTACTACTTAGCAATGGCGCCTGTGGAAATTGCATACAGATCTGGTAGCATTGAGATGAAAGCAATCCAAATGTGAAAGAGTTATTTATAAGCTACACTGCTAATTAAAGTTACTTTCTGAGTAACTATTTATACACCCTACTTTGAATCATTGAAAAGAAAAACCCTCAACATTCAGCTTTGGAACGATTTCCTTGCAATTATTAGATCCCTTTAAAATTCAGCATCTGTTGTTAATATGCATAACTTAGAAAAATTAAAAATTGATTTGAAACCATCTGAAGGACTAGAAACAGCATATGGCAGACCTGCTTAATCTTAGCAAAGTCAATAATATTTTCATTATGAATCACTTCTTCATTAAAACATGTATTCACGTCTGTTGTATAAAATACTGTTTATTTGTTAAAACCTGTAGTACAACCCTTGCAATTGTTGTCAGTCACAATTAATGGCAAACAGGTTTGATAGTGCTTCTTCTTGGAAGACTGCTACAAACTGAGGACAGATGAAATGCAAACCATCAACCAATGTCAAAATTTGACAACGCCAAACCAAGTTCTATCAGTATCACCAATAAGATGCAGGGAGACTTGGAGAGCCCACTTGTACCTATCAAGTTCTTGGAGGTGTTCAGGAGGCACATAGTGGTTAGTGGGCATGGTGGAGATAGGTTGGTGGTTTAACTAGATGACCTGAATGGCCTTTTCCAACCTTAACGATTCTATGATTCTAAAAATGGTTTGCTTTCTTTCTGAGACATTGTACAAAGTGCTGTTCAAATCCTTTTCATAATAAAAGTAATATATATATATACATATATTACACAGTGTCTTCATGTTCTCACCGTCCTTAAAATTGTTCCTTTATTGCAAAATCAAGAAAAAAGTTTTCCCATGGGGCAGTTTCAAATGGCACTACCTGTATGTGCTGTTGATGAGGGTAAGGTGAGCACATAAGAGATAGCTCAGACTTCAGAAGAGGAATTAAAAGCCAGATTGCCCACATTCTGAAGTCACTAAATTGCTGGAGGAATGTGGTTATGAACTCAAAATGTGTCTTTTAGTTGCTTACTGAGATGATTTACCCTTTTTGCCCCACATATTCTGCTTGAGTCCCAGGCTATTAATTCTCATACAGAGACATCTCTCTGCACTCAGACTCCGAGATCAACTTTAAAGCCACATCTTTAGTTTCAACCTCAGTGAAAGCTGTCATTTGGCTTAGTTCAGTGAACAACTTATTCTGCACATTAGCATTCAACATTTTGGGTGAAATTTTCTCCCAGTGCACTGTACAAACTGCCATTCTGTTATATTGCTTGTTCTCCTTTGCATTGAGCCAAATGGTCTTAATAAGTTTAAATGTAATTTGTGGGTTTAGCTCAGATCTGCTTTGTAAGAATTTGAACAGAAATAACACAGTAACTATTGGCTCTGGGTTAAATAGCTTTTCTAGATGTGTGAAATGTATTATCAAGTTAAACAAAGCAAAGCAATGTACATTAAAGGAATCAATCATCATTAAAGAATAAACAGTTCTTAAAATGCCACAATTCCTGGGGACTGAGTCACCTGTAAAAGAGGTAGAAGGTATTTCACTTCCATGGGTCAAACGTTAAAGCATTTGATAGCTTTTTATATTACTACAGGTCTTCTGAATGATCAGAGAAACACGCATTTGAGGGCAAGAAGAAAAAGCATGGGATTTTCAGTGGCAAATATATATATATAGTAAAAATTAGCTTGACCAGTTTTACCAGCCCAATTTGCAGCACTCACTATGATGGAAATAGAGACAGTTCAGCAAACGCTTTTGCTTCCAGTCATAATGTGAGGTGTTTGAAACCAGAGGTAGAAGGTGGGCTGGAGGAAGGCCAAACTTGTACAAGAATGGTCTTATAAATTTTGACACCAGTGAACAGAGGCTGAAGGGAGAGTAGAGATTGATGTCACCTGGAGCTACATCAAACCTTGCAATTCATGTATTTAAAAACCTAGCGAGCCCTTCAGATTACACTAGATTTTAGATATTTGATAAAAATGTGCAGTTTAATTAATTTGATTAATTTAATTATGTAAAGCCTAAGCTCTTTGTGCAAGAATGCTTTGAGCAGGAGCTGTGTTCATACTGCCTTTTATTTGTTGTAGTCCAAAGAGTAAACCAAGCCTCTCTGATTTTCTGCTGCAGATAAGAGCTCCAGACTGAGCTTTGAGGTGCCTATCCACAAGATTTTAATTTAACATCCACAGTATCACCAGAGGATAGAAAACAACAAGCGATGTAAATAGAAACTCTTGCTATTGACCCATTTACAGCAACTAAACATTTTTAAAGCCAGAAGAGATGACAGAGGCATGTTGGAAGCTTTGAAGTAGTGTGTTTCATCTCTGGATAGCTAGAGGTGTTTTCTGTGAAACTCCAGCTCTTGTGACCTGAAATTTCTGCCTTCTGCTTTTGGTTTTGGCAGCCCCAGAGCACAGATGTTTCCAGGGAGAGCAATACTCTTTCAAGAAAATATTCTTTCCTCCTGAGCTAGATACTGCTGCTTTTAATCACCCTAACCAGAACTGCTGGAACACAGCAAGCAAGACATTGCTCACAACTAAATAGAGCAGAGCCTAGCTATGCAGGTGCATGCTAATTTCTTATGCTAATGGCGGAGCATCCAACAGATACTTATTATCCACTGAATCTCAACCCCACACGTATATTTACCACTAAGTGCTAATTCGGCATGTGAGATTCCACCACAGAGAAACAGTTTCATTTAGTTCAGAATAAGCAGCAGGGTGGGATAAGCATTCACCACCGGTGGTGGTGCAGAGAACAGCCTGATAGGAAGATATAACTCCTCTGTGATTCACAGCACTTAAGCACTATGACGTGGCAAGCTTCGAATATCTCCTTTTGAAAAATATTTGGTTAGAACTATCTGAACAAAAGGGAAGAAAACACCTGTTATGCCTCAGTGATTGCATGGAGTCATGCTGTGGGCTGCTCACAAGTATCCAAGAAACTGGGTTCCAGCTCCACCGAGGTTAGCAGCCTTCATGTTAGATTTAAGCAAATAGGCACTTTCCGAGGGGCCTTTCCAATGCCCAAGACTGTAGACAGGTCTTCTTGAAAGCCACAGCCAACATAAGGCTGTAGTCCATGAGGCACATGCAACAAATCAAAGCATAAGCAGAGATAGACAACCCAGAGCTGAAGCGCGTGATCTAAATCAGAACTAGCCAGTGGATCAAGCTCCACTGGAACTAATATCAAATTCCCTTCATTTCAGTATTCAGCACCATACCATTTAAGCAAATTACTAGATACCCTCTGGAGGACATGAAGTTTGCCTCCAAGGAACCTGCTAATCAGTTGTTTTCTCCCTAATTCTTTCAAAATTAAAAACAAAACAAAACAAACCTAATCACTGTTCCTCACCCCACCAGTAGCTTTCCACCCTCTCTACTAGAACTCATCCTCTGAACATTACATCCTCCAGTCCACCCACCAAGAAACCCCTCACCCCCTGCCTCATGCAGCAGACTTTAATCAGGCATGTGCCAATGCCAGCAGTGCTGCTGAGGGCTGGGTGGTACGGGGATGCTTTGTAGGGTGTTCCAGCTTTGCAAATAGTATGTTTTACTGGATTGCATTCTTAGTGAGTATATCAAGACAGATATTTTTTAAACCCATGCATGCAAAAGAATGTTTAAAATAGCTGACACTAAGAAAGAAACCTACTGAAAGAGAAAGAACTCTCCTAATCTGTTAAGAAAATAGATACTGAAAACTAGCAAGAAAAAAAAGATAAAAAAAAAATACTGGTGTGGGGGAAGAGGCAGAAATGAAGGAATCAAGTTTCCACTTAATTGTAGTCCTCTTGATTCTACCTGTGTAGCAAAGTGCTGCTCCTAAGCTGTCATGTTCTTTCTAAGACACTTGATCTCCTAATTATAATTGCTGTCTCTGTGCAGAAGGTACTGACAGCCAATTTTTAGATGCCTGCTGATCCTGGAGGATGATGGATCAGTGCAATCAGTACAGAGCTAGACTTGTTCCTACCTAACTGACTTTTGCTGTAGAGTTTGTGCCAATGATCAGTAGGAGCTCAGTACAACCCTAGGACTGCTCCTCATGCTTCCTTTTCAGGCAGTGTATTGAAAGCAAGAATGGCAAGCTGTGGTCATCACAGCTCCTCTGAAAGGAGCAGGGAACAGTTCAACCAGGTGCTCAGAGCCTGACCTTGGCCATCTCTAGGGACATCACACTGACCGCCTCTCTGGGCAACAGGTGCCAGTGATTTGCCCCTCACTTCTCATCTATTTCCTTTTACTAGATGCTTGAAACAGGTGATATGAAGATCACCTTAGTTTCAGTGTGCCTTCAGTTTGCAAATCTTTTCAACCTGTGTGAAAAGCTGCAGGGTGAAAACAGCGGGCTCTGGATGCTGTACGAGCTGGCACACAGCCTTCTGTCCATATGCCTGTGAAGTGTCTGAGCTAGAAGACAAATCAATACTAATTAATGGTCCCCTGGAAAGGAAATGATTTGCTCACAGTGTGCAGTGTAGCAGGGAACACTGTAGGCTATTTCTGCCTTTGATTTAATACACCATATAAACAAAGGTTTATACAAGTAGTTTGGAACCTAGAATCCTTTCCTTATAAAAGTCACAGCTTCTATTGAGATGAAAGAAGCTAGGAAGAGGAACTGTGTTTTTTACATCTGTGGATGCAGTAGATAATAGTAACCAGTGCCAGGTGTCTGCTTGCTAATTCACAGCATCTCCTAGGGACTGTTCCAAAGGGAACAAACAGGGAAACATTCAAGGGCTCAAGCATTTATCTCTGTAGATCAACCTCCCATTTCCTGCAGAACGGATACTGTTCTGGCATTTGGTCTCTCTGCCTAGCAGACAGATCTAGAATAAGAGAAAACAATGTTAAAACCTAGAAAGGTTGGCTAGCAAAGGTTGCCTCTCAAAAGCTGTGGCAGAAGTTTATGCTTTCTTGTGCTTGTGCTATGGGGTTTTAAAAAGTGCCAAATCAATGGATATTGCATTCACTTCATCTGCAGCTCCAAGAGAAGGCTCAGGAGTGGCCATTTGCAGGAAAAGATTCTTTAAAACTTGTGAAACCTTTTGATTGCAGGTGGCCACTTAGCAATTTCAGGTTTTGGGAAAAGAGTTAGTGCTATTAGAGATGGGTTCTTCCTTTATTGCAGTCCCTTCCAGCAAGGTTTGTTCTCACAGCACATAAGCAGTTTTGCTTAATTGCCCTGTGAAAGTGTATGCTGTTAGGAAATGGATCGTTGTACACCGGCTCAAATGCTCTTGGGTGTTGTGCTGTTTGAATATCACTTCACTGTAAGCAAACATCATGAGTTCTGTTCAGAAAATAGCGATGTGTGTGACAGTGAGGATTACCTACATTTGGTGACACCACAGAAAAACACTGGCTCGTGTTTGGCTCACAATTTCCCATAAACTTGAATTTCTGGAGGTGCTATTTTTTTTCCCCTATCTCATAATTTTGCATTTTATCACTCCCACCTACTGTACAAACATCTGCTTGGAACTGTAAGGGCTCATCCAGTGTTTTCATACCATTTCTCCAACTTGTCCAGATTGTTAGGGTTTCTAGTCCTGTCATTAATATACTTGCATTCCTCCCATCTTAGCGTTTTGTAGAGGTATATCAGTACATATTCCAGCTGCATCTAGTAGGTTGTTATAAAAACATTTTAAACACAGCCAATTCCATAACAGCTGTAGCGGAAATGTTAAGACATGGCTTGAAGCAGGGATTGAGCACCTGGTGGGAAGGCGAGGCCAACCCAGGGGAGTTCAGATGCACTCAGTGAAGCTGAGTGACCAGAAGGGCTGGAGCCAGGGTCCATCCCTTCCCAGACCTCATTTAAGTGTTGGCAGTGGAAGTGTGGCTATTTTGCTGGAGATCCCTGTGTACCTGAGGCCTTCTGAAGGTAAGTAGTTCTGTTCCTTTGTTTCTGTGTTTATGGTTGTTGCCTTGGACTTGGCTGCTTTGTTGCTGTGCTTCCTGTTGTGTTACAACAGTTAATTACATGATTTTTGTCTATGAAACACTGATAACAGCTACATTCTGCTTAGTGCTGTGGATTTGTTCCATGTGTTTGACCTATGCCATATCAGCAATTCAATTAGAACTTATGTTTCTACCTTTTGAATGAGAAGGTCTTTAGGGAATATATCAATAGCAATTCCATGACATCAGATAATGTCTATTGTTTTCTGTCTATCCGGGTCTTCAATTCATTCATAAAAAGAAATGAGTTTGATCTGAGAGGATTTGCAGTTGACAAATCCATTCTGAATATTAATCACTTCCTTGTTTTCTTTCATGTGTTCACAAAGATTTTATTCATTTTTCTGACATTTGAAGGTAAGCTGACTGGTACACAAATCCCTGATTAGTCTTTTTAGTCTCTTCCTTCCTTTCTTGGAAACTGAATACATTTGCCCTTTTCCAGCCTTTTGATGCTTATTGATGCTCCCCGACTTTCCTTAGATAACCATGAGAGGTTCTGACATGAATTCTGCCTTGTTCAGGTTCCTGGGATAAATCCATCAGGCTCAGGCAGCATGAAAACTTGAGAACTCCTTCTGAGAACTCTCTTCTGAGTTGTTATGAATGTAGAGAGATCCCAATGCTCTGTTACTGCTTCATACATCAGCTGTTGTCCACCCTTCAGCTTTCTGCTTAGAAATACAAAATAAGACACCGAGTATTCTGGCTTTCCTTCTTTTATTTCTTATGTATGTGCTGGTGACTTTCCTCTTTTCATTTGCCAGTAAATCAATGCTTTGCTTGGTCCCTTTCTCTCCATGTACCTTTATAATTGGTTCCTGCAAGTCCTGATGTTAGTTGTTTAATCCCAGCCCTTGCTGTTTAGTTTTCTCTCTGCATTCTTATGCTGTTTTCTTACATGCCTGAGCAGTCTGAGCCTTCTTGTAGGTGCTCTTTCTGTATTTTAAACTGAATGAAGAATTTGTGGCTTCTTCCCTCCTTTCCAAACCTTCTCTGACATTTGTGGTTGGCTTGCAAAGTTATTCTTTCATTTTCATAGTAATTGCTCTCCTGCTGCTTTTCTGTTAAAAGGATATATATATATATCCTTTTATATATATATACGTATGTATATATATATATATATATATATATATATATATATATATATAAAGAACAGCATTGCATAGAGGAAAGCAAAATCAGCTATCCTTCAAGAACATGAAATTTTCTTGTTTCTTTGTGATCAGATGCTGCCCTCTTTTGTAGAGAATAAGACAGACATTCATTAAGGAACAGAGTGGAGCAGCTGTTGCATTCCCTTCTGGTGCTGGCTTTTCTTGCAGCCTGACTGCAGGAGCAGAGCAGACACAGCTTGTGACTTTTACAATTGAAGGCTTTTCTGGTCTTTTCTAACAGCTAGGGCAAAGAAATGAGGAGTACATTAATAAATACAGACCTAAATCTCAGTGCTAGGAAAAACCTGACTTGTTTGCTTATAGTGCAGTCCTTCATGCTTTCAGGCTGTCAAAATGGGCATGAAATTCAGGTGTTCAATTACCTATTCGAGTAGTTGAAGTGGTTACAGCTGTCTCAAAACACAGTCTTTTGTGACAGCTCTTTAAGAGCCTTTTCTCTCAGTTTTACAGAAAACAAATGAGATTCCCTACCCACCACAGCATTTTATCGCTCCGTGACAGAAACTATCCCTTAATATTATCGAAAACGCAGCTGTCTACTGTTGTCACCTCAAGTGATCATTTTTTTCCCCTGCATTGTGTGTTCAGTGCACGGGGACCATTTAACGGTGCTCTTCCACTGCCACCTTCTGGCTGCAGTCGGTGGGACGTCGGCTACACGAACCGATGGAGTTAACCTGACACGAGCAGGGTGGTAATGTAAGGAAGGATTGATCTGAAAAGCAGAAAAGAGATTCTATTTTTCCTTATCTTCTTCCAGAAGAGAAAGGAAGAAACACCAACAAAAAATAACAAAAACAAGCAAGCAGCAACTTTCCCCCCTTGCCATACCTGTCCCTGGTTGACCAGAAAATATAGAAGTCAATTTTGTATATAGAAAATGAAGATTTCCCCACTGAATATTTACTTTTATTAATTTTAGGAAATCCTGATGTGTGGAGATGGGGAGGGGGTGGGGGGTGGGAAAGTGTATATTAGACTTCCAAGTGTAAACTGGTGTTACGATGTGGACAATGTGAGATTACTGCATGAAAGGTGTCTGTGGTCAGATGCATCTCTCTTCTGAGTTGTTATTAACATTATTAACCTGAAGTTGAAGGAAAGATTCAGGTCTAGGAATGGTTTGCTTTGTATCATCACCAATCAGAAAACAAGTGTTACACCAACACAAATTATCTACTTGAATCACGAACTTCAGTTGTGATGCTTTTTCTAGTTTGCACTTCTTTAGGATCATGCCTGTATTTTAGGATTATAGGGTCACACAATCCTGTGCTCTGTGCTGCACTATGTACTCAGCTATACCAAGACTTTGCAGAATGCAGCTGGCTGCTTTATGACCTGTAGCACAAGCAGGTTCCCCCTCCCCCCCAGCTTTCTGTAGGTTAGAATAGAGCACGTTATGTATCTATGCTGTTCTCAATGGAACCACCTTCCTTCATGTGGGTTTAATTGTCCTTTCTCAGAGTCCTTTGAATGCAGCTGTTCGGAACCTGTCTGAGCCATTAGTTTGTCTGTAATGCTGACTCTAGCAGTGCTGCACTGACTAACCTCAGCAGTGACAACAGATGTGTGCAGTGTTCCCTAGCATTATCTGCCAGCCAGCATGTGAGAGGTCTCAGAGCTGAGCCTGCTGACCTCGCTGCTACCTCTGCTTCTGTGTGGGGCTGTTGTACAAGAGAAAGGAAGTCTGCCTACTGCTGTCAGCACCTGTTCTTCCTCTACCTTGCTAGGGATGACAGGGTGGACCTTCCTTATCCCCTACACTACTCCAGACCCTTCTTTATTTGGAACAGAACTGAGTTCTGAATCCCACCTCTGTTTTTCAAATCTGGTTTTGTTTGGGCTGTGTATCCGTGGCTGTAATTTGGGTCTGTTTTTCAGACAAAGCTGGGTTTATTCTGTAAACTCAGAGGTGAAAGCAGGCAAGTTTTGTTGATTATGACAACTTCTTACTCTCACAGGCATATGTTGTGTCTAATTGATTAAATAGAGGAGTGATGTATATAGCGCCTAAATCCCTCCTGCACTTTTTTGATATTGCATTTAAACGGGCACCCAAGAAATGTCCAACATTCACTCTCTGTCTCCAGCAGATGTCAGTAGAAGCTTCAGAAAGGAGGAATGGCACCAAAACCAGATGCTATTCAACCCTTTACTTTTTGTGCTCAGGGAGAGAGCGAGTGCTTCATTCTGCCAAAAAATGGTATCCCAAGCCTGGTTACTTCATTCCTGTCTGTGATGTTCTTTGGACTTCTGCTGAGTGTGCCTGTTCATACACAATTTGCACACCTACTATGACTTTTTCAATTGATATCCCAGTCAGTTTAACATCTGTTTATGAGGCTGGGTAGTGATGGGACAAGGAGGAATGGTCTTAAAATGAGACAGGGGAGGTTTAGATTAGATATTAGGAGGAAGTTATCCATGAAAGACTTATACCTGAATACAGAGGCTTGCATTGCCAGGGTATCTGGGCCTGAGATTAGGTGCTGGGTTGCTTCCATGGTGTCAGGGGAAACTTAGAAACTGAAATGCTCACCAGCGTTTCATACAGTGGAGCTTTGCTGGACGTCCCCAGGTTGGATGGCAGTTCTGTAACAGCAGTTGTGTGAAACACTGATTAAAGGCAATAGCATGTTTGAGAATGTATTTTCCCAGTACTGTGCTTACAAAGGTCTCTTAGTGTCTGTGGGATGGGGAGGAACATGACTCACCCAGGGAGGAACTTTTAAGCTGTGTTTTGTATTCAGCCAACAACAATGCCATAGCTGCCAATACCAAGCAATTATGTTATACAAGATAGCAGGGTAGTCACCTGCCTGGAGCTGCTCACAGAAGTCTGCACGTGGCCAGGAGCCACAACACACATACTGCAGGGAGAGAAGCAATGGGAAACTGAAGGACACATTGGATGTGGGATGCGGAGACTCCTGCTCCAAAATCTCCATGCTGTGGGGTGGGATGTGGTTGGGTTAATGAGGAACTGAATCTGAGCTGTGTGGTGGGAACAGCTCTTGTCAGGCACTGAGATTAGCTCATGGCCACTCTGTTGGCCAGATGGTATAGCTGTTGGCCCCAGGACCTGCACCAGAGCTGCTCGTGATCAAAGGATACAGGGTGACACCCCAGCAGTGAAGAGGGAAAATAGGCACTGGAAAAATCCTAGCTACTGGCGACAGTTTATTATGAAGTTGTACCACTCTGGGTTATGAATGTCACATCATAAAGTGATCTACTGCTCTAATTTTTCTAGCATTTAATTGTGCTTTCATCTACCTTGGTGAGGTAATCAAACCATGTTGTGAGAATAAAATCTAGCCAGGCACTGTGTGTATCTGCATGTTTAGGGAAAATTCTTTCTCTCTCTCTTTTTTTTTTTTCCTAAACATGTGACACCGATTATCTGCAGATACTTGATGTGCTTGTGATTTCAATCAGCATTTGTTCATTCATTGCCTCTCAGTTTATTGATTTATAAGCCCTTTAGAATGGTATGATTAGTGCTAGCATTTTATTCTCAGTGGGGGTAAAATGGTATTTCATTATTAGCGTGTTAGAAGCTATTTCAAACTGACAGTTTGTTTTGAACCTGGGTAAGAGAAGTGACATTTATATTTGGAAGCAGAAGATTGACACAGAAATTATTCTGAAACATAATTACAGTCAAGGCAAATGCATAATAGAGAAATTCCGGCTAGAGTTTCTCTGGGCTCCTCCTCCATCAGTAACTAATTCTTGCTCTTTTCTCAGCTCTGAGTGGTGAGACATAGCAGTTTTCCCTGAAGGCATTTATAGAAGATGTAAAGATTTTTACCCATTAAGGCAATGCAGCACACAACCACAAGTTGGGATACGAGCAAATGCTTGTTCTGCAACAGCCAGTTCAAGATATAATGGGCATTTGCAGTGTTATTGTGTAGTGGAAATGCTAAGTCATGGCTTGAACCAGTGATTGAGCACCTGGTGGGTAGGCAGGGCCAACCCAGAGGGGCTCAGGTGCATGCAGTGCAGCTGAATGACTGGAAGGGCTGGAGCCAGGATCCACCCCTTCCCAGACCTCATTTAAAGGTTGGCAATGGAGACAAAGTTATTTTGCTGGATGTACTTGTCCACTCAAAGCCTTCCAAAGGTAAGCAGCTTTTTTCCTACTGCCGCATTTGGGCTTGTTCTCATTTGCTGCAGTCTAGGATTGTGTCACTTTGCTATTATTGCTGTATGTTACATTACAGCATTACAAGTGGTAAAATCCTGAAAAAACATCCTGCAGAGAGGGCTAGCATCTGTGTGGAAGCTGATGTCTTGGGGCACTTAGAGCAGGAAGCACCCTTGTACTCTGGCTGATTTGAAAACTGATGCTCACTGTGGTACTGGGGTGCCTGCATCCTCCACCAGCTCTGGGGGATGTGGATTCACTTCCACAGGGCCCTCCATTGCTGCTCTGTGACTTTCTTGTGTTCTCCAGGCTCGGATCAGGATTTTCCTGCCACCAACTGAGTCAGCGTGTGCCCTAGAATTGCCCATGTAAATGCTTCCGATTTTCTGTCATCTTAACATTTACTTTATATCATAGATGTGTCTTTTTTTTGCCAGTAACAATTCTCCCATGTTCTAGGATGGCTCAGGAGCAAGCGAAAGACTGAGTTGCTGGATTTTAACTGTGGGTTCTAATGGAGCACTTTTTTTCCCCAAAGGATCTTGATTTTAGTGCCTGAATCTCCATGTGTAAGGAGATTTCCCATTGATTCAAGCAGTAGGTGTAGAGTCCAGGGCCTTTGTGAAATGCTAAGAATTTCCATCTCATCACTAGAGCTCAAGAACACGCTCTAGGTTTCATGTAGGAGTTATATAGCGCCTATTAGGCAGGCTACATGAAATAAATAGATCCAGAGAGCAGAAGTGAGTCAACGTATTACATGAAAGCAGATGCTAAGCATGACTTTATTTGTTGCTGTCTTCTTTGCAGCAGAATGAAAAAAAGAATGCAAATTTGTCACTACTACACCTTTCTGTGTGTGAGGGGGTTGTTTTTTACAGTTATTAGTGAGTCATAGAATGTATTATGGTGTAGTATTTAATATATTGTAGTAGATTGAATAAATAGAATTTTTGAGAGTTTTATTTTGTCCCATGGGACAAAGATTTCAGTGTTCTGTGGGTGCTCTATTACTCCATCCCTTCTGAGCTGCCGTATTCTTGTAGCCAGTCTCAGTTTGTTATAGCATTTCAGATTCACTTTTAGAGAATGAAATCAAATGTGCATCCGTTATCTGTACATACTCCCTTAATTATACAGAAGGTCAGCAAAAAGTGATCATTATAAATAGTATGTCAGTTTTGATTTGAATAACCCAGAGGAGGCAGCATGGTGACTAGAAGTACGGAAAAATAAGAATATATGTGAGATTAGAGTTGCTTGACTCCAGACAAAGAAAAGCTGAAGGAAGTGGTATGCAATTAGGTGCAATTATGAAAGATACACAGGAAATTGGAGCTGTTTATAGATATTTTTGCCATTAACATTTGTCTTTCACTAGAGGAAAACCTTTGACTGGAAATATGTACCCAAATTCTGTCTTGTCAAGCAAAAGGCTGATTTCTGCTTCAATGGAAAAGGGGACAAAAAAAACCCCATGAAACACACCATGAAGTGTTTTTGGGAGGCGAAATATTCAAAGACTGAAAAATGTTTGTAGTTTCGATTAGGAAAAAATAAAAATTTCCATGAATAAGTTTCTGGATGAAATAGAAGAACTTGTCTTTATCCTAACAATGACATCTGTTTGCAATAACACCCCATGCCAGTAAACGATGTTATTTTAACTAATCTATTGGCGTGGCGATGAAAGTGACAGTAAAATGTTGATATGGAAGCTAATTTCTGTGTTTGGCCTTGGGATCCATCTTCACAGACGCAGAGTGAGTGCAGAAACTATTTTTGGCAACATCACAGCAATCCAGATTTAATTCTGACACTTCTTTGCCTTTCTGAAATCCAAGTAAGACATCTGGCTGCCTTTTCTGTGTATGCCTCTGAAGTGCTATTGAAATAATTTGTATTAGCTATGAATTTGGAGATAGAAATGTGACTAGAAGGTGCGTATGAGGAGGAGGAGACCAAAAGCCTGGGTTATGAGGGGAAAAAATAAATGGCAACTCTTCAATGTATAATGTGCTTACTGAAAGCTGGGAATAAGATGTCATTCTGAATGTGCTTCTGTGAACTTTTAACTTTCTGTAGTACTTCTATGTCGTTCAGAGGCATGATTTATATGGAACTATGCATACACAAGGCACGTGAGGAATGAGAGGTGATGGCTCTACTGAGTTCTATGAGGAGTCCCCACTAATGGCATTTGTTTTGCTTGCTGTGGGTGTGCTTCCAGCAGCACCTTGGAACTGACTTACAAGTTTGTGAATTATCAGTTAATTTAACATAATTAGGGTGGCCATAGACTTCTCATCATTTTCTGGAAGCTAGAAATGTTTATTTAGCCAAAAATAGCTGCACAGTTTTGTTTGCAGTCGCTCAGCTCAATATACCACTGTCTTGCTGCATCATGCCAGAAGCCATGCTTTTCAGTTACAGTATGAGTTGTAAATTCTCTATAAAGAAAAGAGGGGGAAAGAAATCTTCATCAGTTGAGATGGTTGCGTGTTAACCTCATGAAGCACCAACCTGACCAAGGGATGCAGATGTGCCTGCGCTGTTGGCTGAGGAGGGCCCAAAGCTCCAGACTGCAGGGTTGCAAGGCATGGTGTGGCCGAGCACATGGAGACCCAGGCAGCCCCTGCGTGTTGAGGCACACATGGCGTGGGAGCCGGCTGCCAGACGCAATCACAGACCTTGTCTGCAGGCTGCCCACAAGGCGGCCATGTGGGTGGAAGGCAGGCGAGCGGCAGAGAGAACTGGCTGATGGCTGTTTCATTTTGGAGACCGCTTTTTCCAAACGTCCTAAACATGGGCCTTAATCATCAGCACTTCTGAAGCACTCATCGTTCTTGTATCCAGGCAAGGAGCCTTGTTATTACCCTCTGAGAGATACCACATTCCCTCATTTCCGATGGAAGGGGGCCTGCCAGCAGTATCAATACGGCACCGCTCAGTTTGTTTCAGATTAAAAATGTCCCCAGGGAAGTTCTGTACTTGTCTTTGGTGGGATCAGTGCAGTCATGGGAATCAACTTCTATGCTGGGCCGCTGGTGGTAATACACTGCTCTGCCTTTGCTAAGAGGGCAAAATACTCCTTGGTCAATCCTTGCACCTCACGCTCCTTGTTGCTGCAAGGGTGATGGAAGTGGTTTCCTTAATGCAGCCCACTAGTTTGAGAATCCATGTATGAATGCTATTATGAAAGCTGTAGGAGTAGCTCAGGCCCCAATGGCAACCCTCAGATCTCCCTGTGTGCAGGGCAGGGTTGCAGCAACTCCAACTCTTGATGCGTGGTACCTGACTCTACGTGGTAAGGCTGATAGGATTCCTTGCTGGAAGAGATGCTTGGAACAAGGGGAAAACACTTCCTGAAAGGCCTCTGTAGTATTGCTTCATGCACTTCCACCTACTTTTGCCCTACATCTCCCAGCAACAAAGAGAGTACAGGAGGAACTGATTGGAAAGTCCATGTTTTCAGCAAAATTTAAGGTTGCCTTGTGTAATTCAGAGAGTTATAGGATGCACTTACTGTAACTACATATGCTTTGTGGAGGGGTCTGCGCAGGGAAGGCAAGAGATATTGCAGTCCAGTGTGTTTGTGGAAGGGCCAGTCATTGAGGGTGAAGTAAGTACTGTAGAGATGTGATATCACAAGTTATATAATATCATGGCCAAATATCTGCAGCTGGATGTCATCAAATCAAAATTAGAAACTCATTGGAAGCAAAGGACAGTCTTTGCACAGATTGCCTATAAATCTGCAATAACTAGTTCTCCCTGGGCGTAACATCAAAAACATTTTTTAGTGTCTCATTAGTAAGAAAATTTATTGCTCAACTATTGAACTATGTCGATTTTTGAAAACATTGTGTGAATAATTCCAGAAAGCATGTGTTTGATTTGTATTCATTTTGTGCCGCTGGATAGAAGAAGTGGCTTTTCCCCTATGATGAAATGACACTAATCATGAAATTAGAAGGTGAAGCATGTCTACAGTTTCAGAACAAGGTAAATTTTTATAAGTATGCTAATGCCCTCCCCTTCCCATAAGTCAAACTAACATTAAGGAATTCATATCCCAGTTGAGCTTAAAAATAAATAAATAAATACAAGCCCCAATTACAGTTCTGTAGTTTGGAAAAAGAAAAAACACACAAAAACACCACTCCTCCCAATCCTTATTATTTTTCTTTGTGCCGCAGTGTGTTTCCCATCTGTGTCTGTTGGCCATTTTTGTGGCTGAAATAGTTTGGAAAAAGATTGAGAAATAAGGGAAACGTTTAAAATAAAACTCGGCATCATCCACATAGTGTGCAAGGGAAGAGTTTAGAAGTACCTGCTCTGCTATGGGGATTTACTGACGGTAAGGTGTGTGCAGCAGGGTGGTTAACCACACAGGGAGGTTAACGCTGCTAACTGCAGGCAGGGTGCTATTGTCTCTCGTGTTTATTCTACCCTCCTGTTGCTAAAACAGCTCCAGGGGACTTAACTGGTATGAGCCCAAGTGCATAAACATCCTTTGGACCCATGGGGATTTGTGAGTGCAGCCTGGGGCACCAGGCAGAGGCACAGGGGCTCCCCAGCTCTCATTTTGGCAAGCCCAGATGTGAACTGGCCAGAGGTTTGACTTCTCTTACAGTTGGGCTTAGCTGGTGAACAAAGTGGGATCAGATAAGTGATGCAGTTTGCTTTTGGAAAAATAGCTGGTTGGTTTTATTATGCTGTTAGCAGGGTTTTCTTCCGTACTGTTAGTCCAGCCCAGATCTTTCCCTCTTTGGTCTGTACACGGAAACTAACAGTTAGAAGATGGATTTATGGAGGTTTTCTCATAGAGGGATTTATAGAGTGAGCAAAGGAGAGAGAAAAGAAGAAACTGAGTCATAGCAGGCAAGTGGTTTGGTCAGGGCTGCTTGCAGTCCAACAGCTGAGACAGAACTTATACAGGAAGATCAATCAGAACCCAGAACCCACCAGGCCATGTAAGATACAGCCATGTTTCTAAGCTGTCTTTGCAAATGGAATGTTGTGTTTTGTTTTGTTTTCTTTTTTGGGAGTGAAATATAAAAGAAGTAACTGCATCGATATAATGTTTGTAGTTCATAAAACAGTTTCAGTCAGGGAATGGTGGAAACCATTGGAGAAGAAAAAAAAAAAATGAAGTGTTGCAGCTGCTTGCCAGCCCTATCCCTAGAGTGCCTACAATGCTATTACTGATGCAAACAAAGCTGTCAGCCATAGGGAAGGGCTGTGGGATAGGGGACAGGTGAGATGCAGGCCTTGAGTAGCGCTGGGATTTCTCCCTATAGACTGTCTGCTCCACTTGAAGGCTCAGGCTGGAGGTGCAGCCCGGCTGTGGCCCAGCCCAAGTACCTCACAGAGGCCCAGTGCCGGCTGGAGATGACACCAGCGTTGCTCCCCCGCTTGCTTCCAGCTGTGAAGGGAGAGCCTGTTCCCAAACACGCATGGGAAATGAGAAAATGCAGACGTAGCCCTGGCCTTTGCTGAAAGGGGTGGGAGGCAGTGTAAAGTAAACCCCCCCACACAACCCTGCTCTCCACATCAGGCCTCCCAAGCACAGCTTTATGGGTGAGAAGGATCAAAGTGTTTGAACAGCACCCATATGGGAATTGGTCCTATATGTTGTGTATAATTACACCCAAGCATCTCTGCATTCAAGTTTTGTGTATATTAAAGAGTGTTGGGTGAGGGCCAGTGTAGTCTGCATCAGGGATACATGCAGGAGCATCCCTGGATGTCAGGCTCCAAGCACATCCGTCCTTGGGGTAGCTCTGCTATGGTACTGAGCAGAGACCTTGCCTTTAGCCAGGCTGGGAGAAGAGTTCCTCAATCACAGACTAAGGTCTGATGGACACACAGAGTTGATGCTGCTCCAGTGTCTTCCAATTTGGCTTTAAAAAAAAGTAATAATAATAGTTTTCATTTCTTAATAGAATTCCCCAAAGGGGTTATTTGCTGTTTTGTTAAAGCTGGGCAGAAACAGGAAGAAAATCAACACTCCAGTCACTTATTTTAGCCTCCACAGTAATTTTTAAAGCAAAAAGCTGTGCAATGACTACAGGAGTCCATGTTTCCCTCTTTGTCACAGCCCAGGGTAGGACTCTGGCCCCTTCCTGTGTACCATTCCCAGCAAAGACAATGTGGAACAGGCCATGAGAAACTGCAGATCTGCTCAGCTCTTGTAGAGTGAGACTGAACTTGCTCTTAGGAATGCAACCTTTTTCCACCAGCCTGGAAGCTGCCTTATACCACATCATCTGAAACAACACTTTCAACCTTCCTCTTCTCCTCTGCTAGGAATAAGACAGCAAAATGCACTTAGATGGGTAACTGGTGATGGGAAGTCCTCTTATAGCACAGAGAGCCTTGGTAAGGACAGGGAGCCAGGCAGTGTGGGAAGGCATGGAGCAAGCAAGGTGAGCAGCAAGCCTGGTTAGAGCCCACTGGGGTTATACTTAAGAAGTAGCTGAAGTTAGAGGGAACTTGATTAGAGAAAGAACGAAGGAGCGCTGAAGCTGAAGCAAACACATTTCCTTCCCTTTTTTTCATACAGCAGAATATGAATCAACTTGGACAACCAGAGCAAAGCACCCCATGGCGATGTTAAGTACTGCTGGACTAAACCAGTGGGAGCAGGAAGTCTGTGTTCCCATTTTCAATTTTACAGCAAGGCTGTGTGAAGTTGTGTGACAGCTTAGAGTTCAGCCTGGCCACACACCACCCATGGAGTTCTCGTCATGATTTCCAAGGCCACCATTTGCCAAACGTGGAAAGCAAGCTTATTTTAGCACAGCTATCTTAGGTCTCTCTTGTGGAGAAGCTAGATCTTGCTGGGAGGATGTTTTCAATGATATATTTTTAAAGGGAAAAAGTACTGGCTAACGAAAGCCTGTGTTTTAGGGTGCTCTAAGGTTTTCAAATGGGAGCCTAAGGTCATGTCCACTGGCTGAGTTCTGCTACTTTCTCTGAGTTGCCTTGGCTTTCTTCAGGGCAGGTAGCAAAGGACGTTTTCCTTCCTTGTTTGCTGCTTTCTCCTATTGTCTATTTGCCTGCTGCTGAGGCTTGGAGTGATGGAGCTGAACAGCAATGTTGATACCTGGTTTGTGTCCAAGCAGTGTTTTTTTTCAAGTAATTTGTTTGGGAAGTAAAAAGCCTATGGAGCTGTGCTTTTTCAGGAGTGGATGGGTCAGGTTACCTGCTGAGATGGAGGTTACCTGCTTTTTTTTTCTTGATAGCCTGGGAAAAAAAAATACCTTTATAGAGGAACCCTTTAAAAACAACCACCAGAGCCTCTACCTTTCTTTGCTCCAGAGCCCAAGGGCAGACTTAATTAAAAGTTCCTTCAAAATATACTCCCTACTGCTCTAAGCTACTGTTTCAAAAACTCTGGTGCTGCGCCAAAGTGGGAGCAGGCATATATTAAAGTGACAGGTACAAAAGATACTGTTATTCTTTGTGCTTCTTTCTCTGCTGATCCCTCCACGCTAAAGTCCCAATGTAAACATTAGTTAAAGGGAGAAATAATAGCCTCTCTTCTCATTTGCCCATCTACCGAGCAGATTATCACTACCAGTTTGTCTTCTGGCAGCTGCCTCCTCCGGCAGAGGTTTCCCACTCCCTGTCGAGGTTCTGCCCTGAAGTCTCACGAATGTTTTCCTGGAAACAGCAACTTTGTCACACCACATTTCTGCTGACAGTATTTCCTGAGGGAAGCTGCTCGAGGAAGATCAGGTTAGAGAGCTTTAATATCCATCAGCTACTTACTTGGAGCTGTTAAAATCAAAGCTGCCTTGTTACTGGCATGCTTTGAATTTACTGAGTGCATCCATCGCTTTATTAAACACAACTCCTGGTTACCTGAAGTGTGACCTCGCTCACATTTCTGAAGCTCCCACCACCCGTCACTTGTGCTGCCCAGTTTGTGCCTCTCTCAGCACCTGATGTCCCTTTATCTTCTCTCTGTGCCTAATTCTGGTAATGACATGTCCCAGGCACCGCTGGCCGCTGCCCCTGTGGCAGCCAGTGACAAGAGCCACTGCTGGCTGAGAGACAATGATTTCAGTGAGAAAGGTGGAATCATCACTTTTCCAGCCTATGACAGCAGGACAATGACAGCTGTCATAAGGCAGTGAGAAGAGATAAGCATCCTTCCCTAAAGACTGATGAGAGAGAAGAAGCGTGAGTAGGAGCATATTAAGTTAATCTAACAGCTTGGCATGGACTAGCTTCCCATTTTCACAGTAAGTGGGAGCCTTACTCTATCAACGTGCTGAGGTTTTTATTTCTAGCGATTTATAGCCACAGGTTCTGGAGTACTCTGTAATTACATGAGTTTACACTTACAGGGACAAAGGCTGAGTAAATATTTTATTAGGCAATTTTTTCTTTATCTTATTGAAACTGAATACGCATGTGATAATTTGCCTGGTGAGTGGGGGAAGGATAGTGAAATAAATATGATGGTTTACACACAGCCCTGTTTGTGGGCTGCATGTGGAATCAGTGCTGCATGCTGCATTGCTTTCAGTGTGGGTCTGACAAGGAGCGCGCAGTCTGCATTGGAGCATGGGTCATGGGCCCATGAGGCCCTCAAAAAATTAGTCATAAAAGGCAAGAAATGACCACAACCTCTTCAGTGGTGCAGTCAGGATAGAGGCTGCTTGTCTGCATGAGGCCTGTCAGTTTGAAGATAGGAGGAATAGCCCCAGTTCAGCCCCGCATGAGCCCCTCTTCTCCCATTCTCTCTGACCTTCCGCAGATGTGTTCTCTACCTGATGGCATCTGAAATCTGCCCAGGTAGACATCTCTATTCTCAGAAGATAGAGGGCAATCATAGTTGACTTAGTTGACACCATGACCCAGAAACATGTGGTGAAAAATGATCTCTCTTCAGGACCTGTTGTTTTACTGTTCAGTTTCTCGGGGCAATACAGGCCTGGCTGTTCACAGGGAAGCAATGACTTGCCAGTCTAACTTCAGGAGTTTTCCAGCTTCCACCTGCAGCCTCTGGGTCAGGTCTCAATCAGCATTATGGATGTGATCCAAGTCCCACTGCTGCCAGCAGCCAGCTGCTGTTTGCTTTTGCTCTGTGTTTACATGAACGTGGCAAGGGCAGAATGTGGCCTGCTTGGGGAAGTGCCCATTCATTTTAAGGAGACTTTGCTTGAGCCTGAAGTGAAGAGTGAACTTCCAGCAGCTTGTCACACACAGAGTTTATCAATACATAGGCAAGAAACCTTTGGATATGGGATAAGTCAAATGCAGCTTTGAAAGGAAGATTGTGGTGAAGAAGTATGTAGATGCATGATATATAGCAGGGCAGTTATTAAATATTTCTTCAGGTATACATACAGCTGGTAAAACCCAAAGCTCCTTATTTATTTCAGAGATTTGTTATTATTCTGCTTGTAAGCAGCTGTAACCCATTATAAGTCCCAAGGCACCAAAATATCTAAGAATAGTCAAGGAAACTTAGAATTAATTTATACATTTCTGTAATCATTTGCAACTTCATTAAATGCTCAGATGCCTAATAAGACATTATTCTTATCTTGATTTAAAATTTTAATTGCATGAAGTTGGGTCCCTCTGTAATTAACACATTGTATATCCCACCTAATTTGCGATCTAATTGTCGTCTCCTAGTTCTTAATGTTACTTGCTAATTCTGCCAGTGATAAAGAATTTTATGTCAAAACTCCACAGCAAGTGACATTCTGCGTGCTCAGTCATGACAAAACAAGTTAATTTAATGCAAAGTTGCTGAAAGACAGAGGTTTTTTAATTGCATATTTGTTACCTTCATTAAAAGGTAAGTGCCTCTTCAGTTATGTATTTGCCCATTTCTTACACATTAAAAAAGTGCTAATGAACCTGATTAAAATTAATTGAAAAGGTCCGAGATCTGTAAAGAGATCCTAACATCAACAGACTTCTAATTGCTGCTGAAAAATGGACTGAAGCAGGGTTTAGCTAGAAATAGGGTTTAGCTAGAAATTCATTCTCTCTCTGTTGTATGGGATGATATGGGGAATGCAAAAGCACTCCAGAACTACAACTCCTGGTTATGGATACAGCACGTGCTGAGTGTCTGGACACTATTTCCTCTCACTCCTCTTTGCTGATAGCTGCTCTTCCTGCCCCTGTCCCCTGTGCTGGGCAGGCTGTGTTCCAGCTGCAAGGGGATGGACAGGCACTGGGATGAAAAGCAGGGGAGGGAAAATCCAGGCTCCCTCAGCCCCTGGGTGTTTGCTTAGCAGATAGAAAAGGAGGCAGGGAGAGTCTGCCTTTCTGAGCCCTTCAGAAAGCTTGTTTTATTCCACCCTGTGCTTTCTCAGGAAGCGTCCTAGTGCTTTCCTTGTGTCAGTATCAACAGTATCTCAAAACTAACAGGCCTCTATTACTTTAACCCTACCGTTGCCTGGAGCAGCTGTGGATGCCCCATCCCTGGAGATATTCAAGGTCAGGTTGGATGGGATGCCGGGCAGCTGATCTGGTGGGGGACACCCAGCCCATGGCAGTAGGTTAGAGCTCAATGATCTTTAAGGTCCCTTCCAACATAAGCCAACCTGTGCTTCTGCATGTCTATGATTCATAGCTGTCCCTTTTCTTCTGTGACTCCCACTGTCCATTCCCACTGTTCAGGAATACTTTAATTTTATTGGAATTACTTTCTTCATCTCTGTTAATGGCATACACCACTTATCTTTCTACCAATACATAAATTTAAAAGAAGAGAGAAACATGAGCTATTTTTTTTTTGTTGTTTTGATTTAATTTAAATTGCTGAATGAAAAAATAGCTTCTTCTAGTAATTCTGCTGTAACTAACTCAGTTTGATATTGGTTCTATTAGCCTTCTAATAGCATGAAAGCTAAAAAATTAAATCGTTCCACTTTCACATTCATAATTATGTGCAATTAAAATCTTTACATACCCAAAAGTCTTATATGGAGCCCTGAACCCTTCAACTGTCACTCTTCATTATCTCTAAGCCTAACAATTTTACAGTGACACACTGTACACAATGAGATGTGCTAAAGAGGAAATATTATATTTTACTGATGTATGTGTTCTTTAATTTCTCTGAATTAGCTTTTTGATATGGATGCTAATTGTTTTCTTTGAAAGGAGTCGCCACAGATATGTGATTTCTCTATGCCTGTTGCGCTTCAAAAAAAATACAGTTAATTGCAGGAAACAGGAATTTCTCTCTTTTTTATATATAAAAAAATAATCAGCTGCATATCAAAGGATTGAATCTTAATCCAACTTTCTGATTGTACATTAAAAAGAAACCTTCAGTGTTTGTGACCAGCACAGAGTATTTGGCGACTTTTGATGTTTCCCTTTTTCATTTATTCATGAGGAGAGATGAATAATTAAAACAGGACGTTTGGCAAAACCAGCTCACACATAAAAAAAAATATTTCCATATGAACTTCCAGCTTTAGCCCAGGATAGTCTCAAAGTCATTGCTACGAAACTGTCCATATGGCAAGTGCGCGTGTTGCTCTGAAACTGTAGACCTGGTTGAGACTTGGGATCCTGCCATCAGTGGCTGACAGCTGTTGCTGCTGCTTAAATGTAAATATTGCAAGTAAGGTCTATGCGGCGGCCCTGAAAGGCTGAACTTAGGGCCAGTCCTGAGTGCTGTTAAGGCCTTTGATAATGTGTGAGCCATGCTCATAAGGAAAGGGGCAGGTCTATGCTGGTCTGCAGGGGAATGAGGAGAGACTGATGCTGCTATAGCCATGGCCCTGCAGAGCTACACAGGAAAAACATGAGCTGCGATGCAAACATGTTCTCCTTGGTGGAGCATGTGCTCAAGAGAAGACCCTTGGGATGGAGATGGAAAGTCTGTATATTTTTTCTGCAGACTGCTCACTGGCTTGTTTTAACATTCACTCCTAGCTCCAATGCTGCAGGAAGTACCATTTTTCATCCCAGATCTCATAAAAGTCACTCACCTCTCCTTCATTATAAAGAAGAGACCATATACCAGACGTATTGAAAGGCCTGTGTCAGTTTGAACTGGTCCTCTTTGTCTTGCAAATCTTCAAAGGAGCTCATGGGCTTTAGCTGCCATATCCCATTCCATTGCGAATCTTGGAAGATTCTGTTTTTGAAAGATACATTCTTTCCCTATTAGCTCTCAGATTCCCAGTGATTCCAGCAAGGGCCAGCATTCTTGTTTGCAACAACACTAATTTGACTTTTTAAGATTTCAAAGGCAACTTCCATTCTCCTATGGACTTGTACACTTGTGCACTGCTGTTCAAAAGATGAAGAAATAATACACAGTCACTGTGCACAGCTATCTATTTAACATTTCCTACAAATCCTTTTTGTCTGGGCAAATTATGTATATCTTGTTTATCTTTGAGTACCTGAAGTCATTACGATGATATAACTTTATATAAGCAAAAAGGCTTCCAAAATGTGTCTGGTTTCTGCACACTTTCAGGATATTCCTCTTCAAAAGTCACTCTAGTTGTACCCTGTCTCCTCTTGTAATTTCACCTTTGCCTCTGCATTTCATGAAGTGGAGTCTGTGGTTTATGAATCATTTTACTATGACTTTGTCTTGTTTTCCCTCCAGATCTGTGGTCTTTGCTTACATTCTCAGGATGGCAAAGCCCATTTGTTTCTTTTTAAACTTCTGTCAGCTTAAACTTCTATCAGTCTTCTTCTCTGCTTGGGGTCTCTGATCCCTGCTCAGACCTTATCACAAATTAGGGATTCCACAAGCTTCTGTAAAATGAGGATAAACTTAAATTCTCAGATTAATAAGATGAATAATAATAATAAAAAATCTGCCTCTATTTTGCTCCTCCTCACCTAATGTGAGGATCATCTCCCATTTCTGATCTGAAAAACTAATTTTAAAAGCTATTTATGCACTGGAATTTTCAGTAGCTTGCCTGCAAAGATTTCTTCCCTGCACATTTTCCTGAGGACCGTTGGCCTCAGTTGTTTTCTTTTTTACAGACTGCATTTGCAAGTTCTCCCAGAAAATTAAAGCTCTGGCTTTGAGCAGACAAACAGTCTGCTGTAATAGGTAAGGCAAATTTATCAACCTTACCAACTCGTGGTATGGGGCAAGGGATGGGGTCTGTAAAAGCTCATGCACAAGTGTGATCTGAAAGGGCTGAGGCACCAAACGTGATGACAGATTGAATCCCAAATCTATGAGCTTCCATTCTGAGCAAGGGGACACAGGCCCATCATCCAGTAGAGAAATATTTTTAGGGTGTCTGCATGTGAAACATCTTGGGATGTTTTCTTTTCCAGAGAGGTTTTCCTTTGTGCTTCTGTGTGAAAGACTCAGTCTCTCTGCTTATAATGTTATCTAATATAAATAAGTTTATTAAGTGGCTTGTTTAAATTGCATTTATCACATTCCATCCTTGTTGAAAAACACTCTTCAGAAATCTAAGTGGCTGGAGCATTTACGGGGAAGTGTTATGCTCACAAGAGTGATAATGAGCGAAATGCAGCTGGGAATCAGGTATATGAGAATCACTGAACACTTGGCAAAGGCTGTTAGTCCCTTTCTCCCCCTCATTTCCTTCTCACAATTAAAAATAAATCAGGAATGATATTTGTACAACATCACCAGCAGCTTGTTTGTTTTGTTGCTTTTGTTTGTTTTTTTTTTACAACATTCTTACAGCATGTAGGCCCCAATTAATTTACTTTTCTGCCTCGTTAAATCTCTGAAAAGTACCAGCTAGTTCTTCATTCCATTCTTTTTTTGGGTAAGTTCCTTATCTTTGACCCTCTGTTTCCACACAGAAATCTCAAGTATTGCTAAGAAAGCTTTTTCTTTTTTTTCTTTTTTTCTTTTTTTTTTAAATTGTTTGGTCTCTATATATTCTTTTCCAACCTTTTGAGCAAATGAACAGCACAGCATTCATGGAATTCCCCAGAGCAGGGTGTATCTTCAGTACCATTCTGATACTAGAGTAGGTTCTGTCAGTCTTCTGAAATGCCCTTGCTTGGAGAAGGGGATGAATTAGTTTCCAGCAGACCCAAAATTCCCTGTACAACATATCTGAGTGTCATGATTCCTCTTGCAGATCCATTGAATCACACACATGGTGAGGAAAATAAAGGACGATTTCCTTGTAAACCTGTCATTATTTAGTTTTTACCACCTGGTGCAGGAATAACTGTTCCATGAATCATGCCCATTGTCTGCCAGTCCTCAGGGCAGCTACATTACTTGATTGCACAAGCGCCGTTTAGTATGACACCTTTTCATGTGGTTGCTTTCTTTCTTTCCTTCCTGTAGATGAAAATACAAGAAAAAACATTGCACCATAAAGATTTTTCCTCTTTCTTGTTACTCTTTGAACACTGATTATGTCATCAGCTAAGTGAAGTTCAACTGTGTGGCTGTTGGTTTGGTTTGGTTTGTTGTTGTCTTTTGCCTGAAACATAACTGAATTCAATGCAAAATCATTCCTACTTTGGATTTTCTCTATTGAAAAAAGTGGAAGGTTCCTGACAGTAGTTGTAAGGGCATCTCCTACTGTTTTCCCTTAAGAAAAGACTAGATTGGGTGGAAATCTCCGTCAGGAAAGTGATGGTTCCTGCCCTGGGGAGATATTGTGTCTGCTCAAAGATTTTCCAGAATTCTGGTCAGGTAAGGAAGTGAATCAGGAGTCTGAAGCACAGCAGATGCTGTGAATGAGAAGATGTCAGTCAGCAGGCAGGTGGAGCAGGACTTCTGACATGTTTCATGGCTAATTTTGTTCTTTCCCTGATATGAAGTCAGAAGAGAATTCTGTGTAGCTGAAATAAAGCTCCAGACCTTTAGATTTTGAAATGAAGTGTTTGTAGATCGTTGAAGATCCAAATTATGCCAAAATTATGTTATTATAGTGTAATCATCTTGTTAGCTGCTTAGAACATTTTCTTCATTATCACTTCATTTATACTTATGATGATGAGCAGATGGTACCAAAGACATAACGCAGCACAAATCATTCCCAAATGTTGTTTGAAAACACAGTCAGAAGGTGGTAGGGACACACTCGCCTACTGATGAGCCTGGTTCACTCCTGGTACTGTAAGAGGAATTAGTGAAAACTGCCTTGCTACTTAACATATGTTCAGGCTGCTGGCAGCAAAACATTGCTAGTCTTGTATTAACAGGAGGTACATGATCATTTATAACAAGAACTTTCTTCTTTTTCTCCAGCAAAACTGATAAACTTAAGGCATTTTAAGGCAGCCACAGGCATTGGGTAGTGGTTGGACTAGGTGATCTTACTGGACTTTCCAAACTTTATGATTCTATAAGGTGGGTTATGGCGCATTTCAATCAATACAGCTAAGTCATAGAAGCCTCATATATTTAGTAGGTATGAGTCTGGTTCTCTTAGAGCAGGAGTGTGCTAAAGATGGGCTATGGGAGTCAGAGTTGTTCTGTGATGGTCATGCACTTGGCTTAGGTCCTCTGTGGGTAAGGAACTGCACTAGAATCAGCTCATTGCAGATACAGCCAGCACTGGATCTGGTCCTGAGGAGAAGGCAGTAGGAGCATGGCCAAGGAGCAGCTGCAGCCTAGCTCAGTCACAATGGCTGAGGTGGGAAGGGTCCTCTGGAGAAATTCTGCTCCTGCTCAAGCAGGGACACCTAGAGCAGGTTGCCCACCTGTGGTTTATGTGTGTTAGGGTAAATTCAAACTTCATGTCTACAGGGTGCCAGTATCCTTTCAAAAAGGAGCAGCGATCCCTAAAGTCTCCAGCCGAGCCTGATGGACACTCAGGCCCTCTCTTCAGCATGCAGACAGACAGTCACCCAGCATGTTTGTGACTTCTAACTGTTTGTTCCTTTCCCCAGTTTGGAAATGTTCACCACATCAATCAGTAAAAGAACCAAGTGTGCTCAGAGCAAACACATTGTAATTTTACTTAGAACCAGAGCAAATATACTCCAGACCCCAATCCCCAAATCCAGGACACACAGATGGAGATGAAACCCAGGGTACCTCAGCAAGAAGGGTGTACACACAGGTGCACACACAGAAACAATGACCTGAAAGCAAAATAGCAGCTACCACGAAGCTACTCATCCATATTAAGAGTAAAGTATAATAATTTTAAAATCAGAACAAATGAGGACAAAAAAAAATACAAATAATTTTCTAACTTAACCAGAATATTTTACAGATTTCTCAACCCTATCATTATTCCCACAGCAAACTGTGGGAATGCACTAACCATGCTGTACAGCCTTTCATTTCTAGATGTAATCAGCCTTGGTCTAGCCAAAAGAGCTATTTGATTTTTACCTGCAGCACACTCAGGGTGAATTTTGTCACTGCATGATGTAAAGACCCCCTACGTAGGTTGTATGAAGTATTTCCATGCCTAAATTCCTCTTGATTTCCCTGAAATTAACGTGGTTCTAACTCTCAGAGGAAATTCATCCCACAAAACTTTTACTAGCCACTAGAGGGGAATATGCAACAGCAAGGAGGGAGAATGACACCACATTCAAGCTGTAGCCAGTTTGCTCACTCAGAGGATGAAATAGTCAGTGTCATGTCGGATCTTTACAGTTTTTGCTTAATACTACAGCAAGCCCATAAATCATGCACTTGAAAATGTGATCTCTATTGAAACAGTTTCCTATCTGAAATTGTTTACAGACCATAGCAAGTACAGCATTTCTATCCCAGGAGTAATGTTGACATTTCAGCCTTTCACTCCCCTTTTTGTTGTTGTTGTAGGATGGAAACTACACATAATTTCCAGTTAGGAAATGACAAACATTCATTTGGATGTTCTTCTAACAGAAACTTTCAGCAGTTTTGAAATTGTTTCTCTTCCTCCAGTCACTGATAGAACAACTCCAATTGTCCTGCCATCAAAAATGTATTTCCCTGAATCATACAACAGTCGGAAACCATTGTGATGGAACTATAGCTGAGGCCTTCTTTCCTATACCCCAGATATCCTCGTCAGGCCATAACCTCTATGATGCCTCCAAGCCCAGTGATTCCCTGATGTGTATCAATCCAAGCTAGTAAAAGATCAGCATGCTGGCTTACAGTCACCTTGGGAATCAGGGCAATAGTGTTCTGTGTGGGTTTGTGCAGTGGGTCAATGAGTAACTGGCACTCCTGGTATTTCATATCTGTGTGAAATCTATGTTCTGGATCATGTTGTTTTGAGTGGTTCTGAATGTCAGGATCATGGATGCCAGTGATCTTTAACTCTGGATGCCGAAGTGTCACTGTTTCGTGGCACAGAATCATGGGGAAACTCACCAGCAGAAATATATCACTAACTGATTTAATATTTTTTGATGTATTTTATTTATCATCCTGATAAAAGATTCCCAAACAGCTCTGGTTATTTGCATCAGAGATTTGCATTTTAAATATGTCTTGTTGACGAGCCAAATTTTTGGCAGATAGGAATTAGCAGATTCAAGTCAATAGAAACACATAGCTTGACATAAAAAGGACAATGTATCTCCACATTTTTTTGGTGCTCACTCCTAATATTATATAGATGAATGTCACATCAAGCTATGTGCACAGCAAAGACATTCATCAGAACACCCAAAGGTCATACTGTCCCTTCAGTCTCCTCTCTCTTCATACATGTCCTCTACAAGATGTGGAGCTCCTACGCATTGCTAAAGCTGACTCCCACCTACAGCCCTCCTAGACATAAACCTTGTGCTTATCCTGCCAGCCACTGAAACACACAGCCAAGTTACTGTGGGCATGCTGACGAGAACTGCCTCACTTTCACAAGCATTACGGGCAACATTTTGCAATGTAAATAAAAGCAGAATGTTGATGTTGGGCACATAGCTTTTATATTCAGAGAACAGCTGCTGAAGAGATGAAGGCAGAAGATACAGATGATTCTCTTTAAGTGAGCAGCCGAAAACCACCCATTGCAATTAACCCCATTTTAAATGTGTCTTCTGCTAGTGATCTGACGGGACTGTTACTGTGTTTGTTGGATAGCCTCAAAGTTAGACTGATGTTCTTCATTCATATTCTGTGGATGTTGGGAAAGCACAATTAGAAGTTGATGCAACAGCAAACATACACTTCACTAAAATTATCGCATTTGGTGTGATTCCCATAATAAAAGCATGAGCCAGCATGGGGAGCCTCTTTCAATTTACACAGAGAGACTTGAGGTCTCTTGACAGTCAGAACAGAGCCAATGTTTCTGAGTAAACTTTGTTAGGAAAACAGATTAAAAACTCCAGAGGTTTAGCTAAACCTTATACAAGAAAACACCTTGTTACCCTCATGATTTCAAATTTTAATTTAACACCAATGAATAATAAATATGAAGTGCTGGTGAATGTGTCTTTGCAAAAAACTTCACATGATTTTCTTTCTTTTACCAGGAAAACACAAAATTAGCTGTTCTGATTATTATAATTGTGACAAGTTTTGCAACAAATGTTGTTAGAATCAACTCCTATAGCTTGTTATTGAGTCATTTACTGCAAATAGCCAAGTCTTGTTATGAAAATTCTACTGGCTTTCAGCTTCAATCTTGTCATATTGATGTGCCTCTGACTGAAGATTTATCATACCTAGAACTAGGTTCCAGATTTTGAAATCATGTAAATAAGCTTCCTCCCACTCCATTCCAATGGCTTTATGAGGATATGCTGGGATATCTCTTTAAGATCTACTTTCTATTTAAAATCTGTTCTAAAATCTACTCAGACAGTGATGATTTATAGATTACTATAAAAGGAGAGAAAAAAAAAATAAATTCTGTCTGCCCAGGTATTTCTCTCTGTTACTATATGCAAATACCTGTGTTAGCCTGCAGGTTGCCTGGCCCCTTTGAGGTGATGGAGTGGGGCCATTCAGCTCAGGACCTGATGGACACACAGACAGATGAGTGCTTTAAGGGCTATTCTGAGAGGTTGTTTTCCCTTGGGTTCATCCCATAGCTGCCATCAGTTTGTGTCTTCCTTGACCTGTGAGCAGGATCAGTGGGACCAGGGAAGTGCAACACTGAGATACCAAACCTGGAGCCCAGGCTTCACTGTTCTTGAGAAGCTGGAGTTCTTCATGCTTATACAGCAGGCATAAAACCTGCTGTTTGTGAAGTGGTTGCTCCCCACGATACGCTGGGTGATGCTGTGAAGCTTCTACTCTTCAAACAACAGGGTTAAACACAGGCTTTGAGACAGTTGTGTCAAGGGGGTTGAGGAAGGAGTAGATCTTAGTATGCAGCTGATGGCAATCTTGGCTTATCCTTTGAAAGTAATATGATCTTTACAGGCTGAAGTCATTATTGTACAATCAGGTATAGAATGATTTGCCACACTTTCAAGTCAAATACATAATGCTCAATATTTCCTATGCAGCAACAGAAAAAAAGCATACGATTTCCTGAATAAGTTTTTAGGATGTTTCACAGATGGTGTTAGAAAGGAGACATTGAAATAATTTGCCTAATGTAATTTCATTACTCGAAATTTTAGGAACATCCCATCTCAATTTACTTCTTCCTCTCAGATACAACTCTTCATTTTGTTATTTGAAACTAGTTTATTCAAGTATGCGATGACTCTAGGACATTAGCACAGCAATGTCAGATGTTATCTGGGAAATAATAGTATATTTCCAGGCTCTGAAAGTAATTTTTGATGACACCCTTAAATCAACTTCATGGTCAGTTTTCTCATTTTGAGCAAGAACTGGGATTCCATTGTGATAACCAAGGGCTGCATGTTACTTGATCTACGGTAATGTAGAATAATTACTAGTCCATTGCATTTCATTACACTACTGTAATAGGCAGCAGGTCAGTGTTTGAGCTACAGCTGCTCTGAAAATTGAGCTGACACTGATACTATGATAGAAGTGATAGCGTAAGGCTCTCATGCAAATTGTTGGAATTAGCTTCTGCTCAATGGGTTTTGAAATGCAATACAGGACTCTGGTCAGGACACCTGTTTTTGACTAATATTTTTTCTTGGGTACAATGAGATAGCCATGAAATTAATTAATAGTTCAATGCTGTACAACTTATAAAAGGTCACTGAAATGCCAGAGGATTCTAAATACCACAGGACTGTTGGACTCATTGGCTAATAACAGTCTGTAACACATCATCACAGACTATCTGATGGTTGTTTTTATTTTACTTAGATTCTTGCATTTCTTTGCCAGCATTCTGCTCCGGTATTCACGGGGCATTTTATTGCATTAGAAACCCCTACGCTGTATCAATGCTCTTAATTTATCATCCCTTCAGATGAGAGCGGAAGGTAAAGACTAGGAATAATGAAGTACTTTCCTTTACCAGCTGGCTGGAATTTCATCCCAGTGCTGCTGCAGTGAGACAAGGGATGATTCTTGTTTCATGTCAGAACTTTGCTATAGTCACCACTGAGGTTAACATACTATCAGTAGTACTAGCAGAGCAGTTTGAAACACTGCTTATTCCCATTAAAAGGAAGGAAGATTTCTCCTCCATAACATTCAATTGATCAAACTACTCCTTTCAATGAAATGAGTTCTGCTGGGAAAAAAAACATGACCAAGCTAAAAAATGACCTATTCGCCACTTATCAATACTCACAAGCAAAGAAAAACCTGATGTATGTAGAGAAAGGAATCTCACCATACCTCAAGAATAAAGCAAAGTGTATTACAGCAACACCAATGTTAACTGCCCTAGCTACTCCTCTATAGAAGTTTTCTGCATGAAACTTGCTTCACCCCAGGGTATGTGTCCCCCAGCAGAAATGATTTCGTACCCCCACACTTCTGAGGTGAAAATGTTTTCCTGATATTTGTATTTACCAGCTTTAATGCACAGATAGACAAAGCATTATTGTGAGAGTATGCAGTCATCTGAAATCTGACTCTCTAGTGCGCAGTGCACTGCTTATATAGCTAGTGTAGCTTCGACTGTGTCTTTCCTTGTCTCTTGGGGGATTACTGCTAGAATTGGCTACCACTATTTGTTTGAACTCTTTATAAAATAATAAAAAAATGAATATGTTTGTAAGTGGCAGCTAATCACAAGTAGCTTTGTACAAATTAGAGTGGGGTTATGAGAAGAAAGTAAATGGACAATGCCTGTGAGGGTGAAAAAGTCAACATGCAAAGTTCATCTGCTACCTGAATGGTTCCAGATACACTCAGCCTCTTCCTCTGGTTTTGTTATTCATGAGAGATGAAGGAGGAGAGCAAAGCAAACATAGCCCATGCTTGATGGGCAATGAATACAAAGAGCCACTAAGCCATGAAAGTGGAAACTCTGTAAGAGAAAAAAGAAAGGAGGAAGAATCATCATCAGAATTTCAAAAACAAAGCAAAATATACCTAAAAAGAAACCAATCTAGGAAGGAATTATCTGTCAGATCCAGGCTTGCTGCTTTTCTACTTCAGATAGCACTGTTTTCTGGTTTAGCTATAAATTAATTGTGTCCAAAAGCACCCACAGAGTGGGAGTCAGTGTTACTATACTGTAGAGTTAGAAGATTGACGTGTTATCCCCCAAAAGGTCTGTGTCTGTAATGCATGAAAACATTTCCTTTTTCTATGTATAGAGCAATAGTTCATGAAGAAATATTCTCTAGCCTTATCGTGTTCAAAGAATAATAATAACTAAAGAGAAAGTGGAAATGTGTCACATCATCAGCTGCTAATCATCAGTTTTACTTCATCTAATTCAGTGAGAGCTGGCAGTACCTTTTTAGAAAAGGTCATTTTATATGCAGTCACACCAGCAGGGCTCAGCGTGAGGAAGCAACCCGAACAGCAGTGATCTATGCATTATTCAGACTGACCATCATGCAGGACAGTTGGACTGGATTCCTGGAATATCAGCTCAAGTGGGAAGCAAGGGGTCACACTCAGGAATCCTAAATCTTCTGCACTCAAGCTGTTTTGGATAAACTGCTGTTTTCATGTACTCCTTTTTGTCACAGTAGCCATCCCTTCAATGTGTTTGTTCTCATTTCAGATTACCAAATGAGCTTTTCATCTAAAATATGAGGGATAATACAGAGGTATTAGTAGCTAAGCTACTTTGTTAATTACAGGCAGGCTCCTCTCTCTGCTTGTCAGTTCAGCAGCAGCAGTGGGGCTGAGCAGCTCTCTGATCCTTTTGGGTCACTGGGTTTGCATTCACACCAGAGTCTATTCCCTCTAAGGTTTCTATCTGTTACCCCAACCACAGGATGGGCAGAAGTCTTGTGAAAGTGATAAACACGTGGCCATATGTGGTAATACAAGAGCCAGTGTCTGGCTGGGAAGAGAGTAAGAGCAGGACAAGCTTTGTCCACAGCCCTGTCTTTGGCACTCATTGTGTCTTATATTAATTGCACAGTAGTTGAAGTTTTGCAGAAATTTAATGAAGATGTGAATCTTTGCATCTTTCCAGCTCACAGTTTGTCTCTCTTAGTGTGCATCTTGATGCCTAA
The DNA here is from genome assembly GCF_054131305.1 of Coturnix japonica. Taxonomy (NCBI): domain Eukaryota; kingdom Metazoa; phylum Chordata; class Aves; order Galliformes; family Phasianidae; genus Coturnix; species Coturnix japonica. The sequence continues at coordinate 28,314,275 of NC_140670.1, read as the reverse complement.
ATTGTAGCAGACACTGGACAATCAGATTATGTTCTATGCTTTTGGGGTTATTATATTCCTTCTCATCCGATGCCTCTCCAGGCTGAATTCACCATCTATTCAAGCAAGAACTATTGCAAAGCTCTGACCATCCATGGTGCCTTGCTCAGACCTACATACTTCCCTTGACACAAGAGGACTCTACCTTTATGTCATTCTCAATATTTCATCCTGAATTTATAACAGAAAATAACTGCTTCCTCTGATCTCTGTTTCTTTCCTAGTAATATAAACCTTTCTGTTTGTTTTTATTATTATCTGGCACTAATCTGGTATCTCATTATAATCCCAGCTCTCTGTTCCTTACACTTGTAGACAGCCAAGTCTACATTTAAATATACGCAATATTCACTACTTTTTCCATCTTCACTGTGTTGCATTTACCTACATTGAATTTCAGATTCCATTCTCTTGCTTTTCCACTTTACAGACTGCTAAGCTCCTACAGCTTCTCACAGTCACCCTGCATCTTGAATAACCCAAGTGTCTTCAGCAGACTTTATTGAGATAGAATTGCTTTTTGGTTGCTGATAGTGGCTGCAGCAGTGCTGTCACTTGACTAGAGTGTCTCAAGACACTTTATCTTGGTCAGGGAACCTAGGAGCCCTTTGAATTATGATCAAGCATCCCTGAAGACACTCCTGGCTCTGCAAGTCCTGAAGTTTGGCCAGCTTAGAAGTCTGCCAAAGCTTAGTGTAGCACATTCACTGAAGTATCCATATGTAAGTGACTGGGAAATTTTTGGATGATTCTGTTGTCTCCAGTATTTAGATTTGGGACTGTGAACAATTCACTTCACAGCCTGCAGTGCTTGTGGGAAGAAGTCTTTTCAATACTTTGAGAAGTTTTTTTTCCTTAAAAGGATTCCAAGAAGTTCAACATAAAGCCTTTACCTTCATAATGAGTGTTCTGGGTTATTGCTTTTACAAATTATAAACACTTCTTACAATGCAATTTTCTGCAGAGTGCATCTGGTCTTTCATATGAGATTATTTTAGTGATTTCAGTATTATGTATAATTGCATTTCTTTATTTTTTGTTTATAATTTTAAGAAACGCTCACACACACAAACAAAAAAACCTGAACAAACTCTAAGCTTTCAGGGCCAAGAGATAGCTAAGGAAATAAAACAACAAGCCAATGTATTTTTCCCTTCTGTAATTCTGTTTGTGAATAGAATTTAAATCAAGTTAGCTAGATAATTTGCTAAAGCCCATGGATGCAATAATTCTTATGTTGTTCTAACAGAGAAAGAAAGTAGAAAATGTTACAGGGAGAGACAATGTGCAATTATGTATGAATACTAACACCCTAAGGGACAAATTACCAACAATGACAGTAAAATACTGCAGATTTCTTTTTGTGCTACAGCATAATTGACTTATAGTCTGACGAGAAGAAAAAGCTTAGCTCTAGAGAAGAATTTAAAAATACAAGCTATGTATTTGCTGGAAAGTCTATAGTCACTTTCTTTTCCATTTTCCTTTACCTATGATATTGATTACAACCTTTTCTTTCTACTTACATATGTAACTTGTTGGAGAAGACATCAATTTTTGTATCTTTTCAAGAAATCATTTATTGTTCTTAATGGTACAAATTATGTGACTTCACTTATTTACTCAAACAATCAATGCATTCAATGTAAACACTTTCAAAATTGCATGTGGGACACCTCTTTTTTTTTAAGTGAAGGAAAAATAAATCTTTCTCTAATGACTCACATGAGCTGAGCCTCAAGGGGCTGTTCATCCATCAGTGCTGCACCTCATAGAATCTGCTGCCTGGCACAAGAGAGCAGTAGCTGATGTAATGTGAGCAGCAGTAATCTGCAGACACCAATCTTGGGGCAGAATCAGGACCTTAATTTGAATTTTAGTGTTAGCCTCAAGGAAGATTAAAAAGAAACACAGTCAAGGCAGGCTGCCCAGATGCAGCGTATTTTTAGAGTTATGCTTGCAAAATCCATGATTAGTTTTCAGATTGCTCCCTATCCTTCAAGTAAATTCTCTGATCATTCTGTCATTGTTAAGGAGCTGAGACAGATGTGCACAGAAACTCTCATACTATACTTTTGTAGACATTATGCTTTTGTAGGTGCAGTAAATCTGGATATGACTACAAGTAAGACATCTGAGGGACACTTCAAAACCAGGAATCTCTGTCAAAAATAACATTATTTTGCTTGCAAAACTGTTTTTAAGTCATCAAGCCACAATGGAGAGTTACAGCTGGGTTTTTGGAGAACAAGACAATAGATTCACACAGGAATGGTAGAAATGGGTTTGCCTTTTTGAGCTCCTTGATATTTTCAAGAACATTATCTTCTAAAGACAGAAGAAAGATGAACATGTATTTCATGCTTTTCTCTCAGGCATAGAAAGGGAGGGATGCCAAATATCCATTGAATGGTCTGAACACAGAATCAGCTTACCTGCTCTCCTAATGACATTTCAGTTTGGCCAATCAAACTAATCTCATTCTTAATTTCACCACTGGTTGGACATCTAATGGGTTAAAAAAGCTAGAAAGAGTTATACAGAGTCAAGGACTAAACAAACTTGCAGCTGCTATCGCCTCTGAAGACACTGAGCATTCCCCCTTTGGTTTTCCTCTCCAGTTTTAGTCAATATGCTCTCTGCCTCTGGCATGGAGAAAGATACAGATGTTGGCCTGATAGCAGCAGGCATAGCATCTGAGAGTGGATTAGAGTCACGGAGAAAGTGATACTGGTGGCTTCTTCAGAACATAAGTAATTCTCCTGTACCACTTAAGCCCTTATCAGATTCCAGTGCCTTCTCTGTATCTTTGACCTTAAGCCCCAACAAGATAAAGTCTGATGAGTGTCTTCATGACTAAGCAAGATATTTCTGCCTGTTACACTACATGCACAGTGTGTACTCTCTGCAGTTCAAAATGATTATACAAATGCTAATAATCAATTAAGTCGCACAACTTCTGAGATTGGGAAGGGTTATTATCTTCATTTTAGAGATAGGAAAAGTTGTGAAAGGTTATGTGATTTTTTTCCCAGAGGTCACTCAGGTTGTGATACACAAAGGGTTCCTCAGTGTCAAGGCTATTCATAAGGACACCTATACTTAGTGCTAAGGCCTGGAAAAAAACTGATCAACAGCTAAAGTGAAACTTTAAGTGAACTTATAATATCCTGAACCCCTAGCTATAAGTCAGCAGATTAATGCTTAGTTATATCCAACATGCTTAGCACTATTTCATAGTCCATCCTCTTATTTTTTTGGTGACATTCAAATCTCCTTACCACCTGGTTAAACTGGCAAATATCAGCTTAAGCACCTGCATTTCCATTACATCTGTTAATATCACAGCATGCAGCACGTGGCAGGTGCATTCCTTCAAGAGGCTTGTGATAGGGATTCAGTCTAAAATGATGCTACTCTCATTAAGAACCATGTTTTCCTCTTTCTCACTGTGTTCCTCTAATCTTCTTACAAGGCAAACAAGCCAGGTGTTTTCTGAGTACTTGTGAGAATACTATACGTTGAATTCTGCTCCAGATGTTTATGCACTGGCTTGTGAAATTACCATATTGTTTTCATGATGCAGAGCTGAAGAGGGCCAGATGAGTGCAAAATACTTTCTCCCTTTGGCATACCCCGGATAGTAATAAGGACTTCATGAAAGTTACTAAATCATTTTGAGCACCCTCTGAGACTGGCAGTGTAGCCATTAATAATTCTCAGTTACACTTCAAGAAAAGCTTTTCAGTGTGGATAGTCTGCACTTACACATAGGAGAATATGCAAAGAATTTGAGGTGAGAAAGAGTTACATAGAAAACAAAGCTTATGTGAGTGATTTGTCCCTCCAGAATGAAGTTAAAGTCCGTTCAAAAGTTATGTGAATCCACTGCTAAGTCTCTCATTTTAGAAACATTGTTGGATAACACGAGCAGATTCCAGGCTAATACAGCTGCGCAACCCTCTATCACACAGTGGCCAATTCCTGGTGAATTCTGCAATATAGTGACAGTAATGGAAAGCAAAATGATCTCTAAATAATGGTTTAAGATGGTTACTTGATAAAAGGCACTGCAATAATTATGATCAATGGAGCATGGATTCAATATATATTGCCCATTTAGATGCACCAGATTAGTTTAACAGCTTTCTTTAATGTTCTGAGTATTTTGTGTGTATGTGTGTGTGTGTGGTTGTGCATGTGTACATGAGAAGGAAAGGACTGCACATTTTGGTATATTCCTCATTACTTCATATTTACCAGTGCAGATGAGCATCGTGCTGCATGGGGAAAGTCAAATGTAAAAGACTGTCAGTTGCAAAAGCAAAGCTTAAAGAAATATATATATATATTTTTTTCTGTAAATAACTTTTTAATACTCTTAGTGCCAATGATTGAGGAAAGTTTTTATATCTTTAAAGAATAACATACACAGAAGCAGATAGAAAACTGGGCAGTATACTTCTTGGTTTCTCCACTCACACTGAGGCACAAGGAAGCTTTGAGGAGAAGTGAAAGCAGTGAGGGGTTCATCTTGCCTCTGGAGGGTCTAGAGATGCCTTGTGGACTTCTAAGTTTCTGGTTTGCTTCTCAGGATGAAAAGACAAGTTTAGGAAGAACAACTTTGTGCTAACTTGCATACACCCAGAAGTAATGATTCAATAACCACCTCTATGACACCACCTAGATACTTCTCCCACTGAATCCCATGGAAAATCATCCAGTTGCTCCAGCATTACATGGGACTGACAGTAAGGCTGTATCATGAGGCTGCGTAATTTGCTTTGCTCAAACCTTATTAACACAGACTTGGTGCATGAGTCCTTTCTGCTGCTCAACAGCCTTGTTAGTGAATCGTGAATGCTTGCCAGATTCTAAAGAGAGGCAGAACATCATTATTCCAAATTTAGCCTGAGAAATTGAGGCATGAGACACCGTGGCACTGGTTGAGCTGGGAACAGATGGATGAGTCCCTGCTCTCAGTCTCTTGACTAATACTGGCCTATGCAGCCTCTTATTATGCAATGACATAACAAGCAGTTGAAGTTTTGCTTCAGACTGAGAGGGGATGTGATTTTTTGTTATAGCTTTGACAAATTTAGGACTATGTTTTGACAGGACGCAGAAAGGCAATTGCAGTTGTCACAGACAGGATTTGTCTCAGCAAGTAGGGAAGCAAGGCTGTTTTAAAGTGAATGGTAAATGCAGAATCTCAGTATAAAGACTTCTAAATGTATATATATATAAAGAATTAAAAAAGGATACTGTTTTCTTTGTGCAGATTCTTTTTCTATTTATTTTGTATTAAAAAGAAATGCTGCATCCAACTTTGACTGGCTCAAGACGTCAAGCTTGGAGAGAATCTACACAGTGTTTTTGTGGGGTTTTTTTTTTGTTTTCATTTATTGTAATGCACACAAAGGGAAACCCCATGAGCTGTCACAGCAAGCGAGCATCCCTGCTGGGATGCACTGCAGCAATGTTTGCTGCAGCTGGAGTCATCCATGCAGTGCACTGCTGACAAGGAAAAACAGCTCTGTAAGGGTGGAGAATACACAGAGTGCTGCCTTTGAGATGACGTAGTTCCTCATGCAGATCGGTTCAGGCGTCATGGCAGAGGACCAGCCTAATGATCTCATTCCAGAGCTACCACAGGACAGGATTTGTGTGAGACCTGCCACTATGGTTAGGAGATGCAGTGAGGCACGAGGCGCTGAAGGTATTCCCTCCAAAATAATGGGCAAGCTAAATGGATATTGAATGCAGTGCTTGAGCTGGAGCACTAAACGCCAGTTCTGCTTCATGAGAAACGATGATGATTCGTGGAGAGATAGTAATGTGTGATATACAAATATTTTGGGTGAAATATATAATCAGTTAATTGGTTTATTACATTATAAAACCTTTGTTTGCTTGAAAGAGCAATAAAACTAACTGACAAAATGAATATTCGCCCCTTTGAAGACTTCTTACATTAATTATGTTTATGCATCACTTGCAGCGGTAATGTTAGACAAAGGAAGCTTTATCTTTATATGCCATAGCTACATTGTATTGTGGTACAAATGATGGCACCGACTTTGTGTCTACATAATTACTGAAATCTTATCCCTTTTGTGTTTGCACATCATTTTCAGTTTTTTGGAATAGTTAAACTCCATTTTACTTTTTAATAACATTTTAGAAATCATTCTGATTCAGGTAAACAGAATTTGATTGCTTTGATGGATTGAAAATGGTTAGCTCAGCCAGAGCTTATTTGATTTGTTTCTTCAGGGATTACAAAGAATAGGATTTTATCTATGAACTGACAAAAGAGGCAATCTCTGCATTTTTGCCTATGAAATAGCAGATCCACTAAGCCATTGCTCCTTCACATAGTGAATGTATTAGTCACGGGGTTGCTTTTTATTCATTTTCAAAGTTTTTATTCCACACTGTATGGGGTGTCAAGCTTCTTTGTTCTTAAAAAAATTAATCTGAAAAAATAATACTGTCAAATGGAGTTTGGGGAGATTCAGTAGCCCGTTAGATTTAAAGCAGATTTTGAAAACAAACAAACTCTTTCTAACTCATAATGGACATCTTAGACAAATGCTCTTCAGCTAATGCAAAGGATTTAGAAGCCTGAAGTACCCAAATGCTAATTCCCTGCCAGAGTTCAGGCTGAGACTTCTCCTGTGGGTTCTCTGTGAGCTCAGTCCCTGACCCAGCCAGATTGCATGGTTTCCTGGTACCGCTCTTCATTTCATTCCGTGTGACATGACATTTGTAGAGCAGATAGAGTCAAGAAAATGTCAATACACACTATAGAGATTATACAAGACACCCCAAATAACGTGTTTGCAATTGTTCTTACACTTGCCATCTCATTTGCTGAGTCCTCTTCAGAGATGCAGCCCACCACCCAGGGTTTGGCCCCAATGGGTTACTTTCATGGGTGAATAGATTGCAGCACGACACTTAGAAAAGAAGTGAACAATTTTTCAGTGACTTCATAATACATAAGCTCAGTGTTTGTCTCACTCTGCCTCAGGGGAAAAAAATCCAGTGCAGAAATGGAAAGTGAGCTGGTCCTCACTCATACACTCTGTAGCCAAGTACTGGGCAATGTACACTAAACTCATTTCTGTACAGTAATCTTCCTTTTATTTTCCCCTTCATTTTGCTTTGGAGTAACAAATACGAGAAATTTAGATACAAACTGGAAAATGTTTCAGTGGACATTCTGTTTTCAAGGACTACCTACTCGTTTGAAACAAAAGATTTTGCAGGCCAGGGCTTTACATCCTCACGGTTCCCAGTTTTCAACCCCGCGCTCCTCTAGCTGTTAGAATACAGCAGGATTTCCTGCCTGTGCTTTAGAACTCAATTAAGCTTGATATCATATACAGTCTATTCACATAACTGGTCATTTCTTGCAATTAATATTCATGGACAGATGTGATGAGAAACCATACTCTACTTTTGCATCATGCCCATGATGCATGAAGTTTATGCCATGAAATTTAACAGGCAGTTTCCATGTGCCTAAAATTAAAAGCTCAGCTGGTAGAAATTATTCTACCAGCTCATTCTCTCCTTTGCTCTGCAACACCTGAAGTTCTGGTGCAGCATAGCATTGTTTCCCCTCCCCTCTAATTTGGGAGCATATAAGAAGCAATTGAGTTAGGTAAATCAGGCTTTGGAAGACACCTTTGATGAGGTTCATGGTTTAAGAGGCTGCCCTGGGAGGTGGTGGAGTCGCTGCTTATATAGATGTTCAAGGAAAGGGTAAGTGTGGCTTTCTGATTATGCTTTAGTTGGAATGGGTTGGACAGAGTGATCTTAGTGTCTTTTCTAATCTTTATGGTTCTAAGTTGTTTTTTCAGCCATAGTGGCATGGAAATACATAAAGGTTAAGAATTATCAAATGCTAGTACCAACTCCAAAGATATTTGTGTAATCCTTGTTTCTCACTTCAGCTGAAAAAGAAGGAATGAGCTGTGCATGCCTGTTTTTCACCCATGTAGTTTTGTAGAGCCAGTGGTAACATCCAAGCTTAAGAAATAAGCTTTCAAATTTTATAGTATCTTTTCTATATTAGAGTATGCAGCTCTAAAAAAAGTCAGCTATAGTGAAAAGTGAGTTAAAGCTCCTGCCTTATAATCTCAGTACTTTGTAATATGAATTCAGATGACAGGATGGTGTATGGCTGCTTAGAAATGTGTGTTGCAGTTGGGGCTCTCATTCTGTTGATTCTGTTTCATTTCAAATAACCATGAATGCTGTCTTTCCAAGGTTATACCTACATGAGATATCTTTCTTTTAATACAACAGTACTCACTCTTGTAGTTATGTAAGAGAAAAATGCTTTATACACCTCATTTTTGCAATTAGGTGTCCTTTTTATGCTGATTTATAATATTACAGCAAACACAGCCAAAAATCCAAGTTTAGCCTTAACCAGGATCTGACTGATAATCTGGTGGCAAAAAGGATGATCCATACCCCTGTGTAAGCTCCAAAGAAATACAGCCAATCTGCTATGTCTGACCTGGCAGTGGCAGACTGGAGGAGAGAGACTTGCACAAGCATCTGTGACATCAAATATTTCTCAAAACTATTGGTAAAATTTTGTTTATCTTCTCCACTGTTACTATGTTCAGATTTTTGTCAGAGAAGTGAATACTTGCTGCATTATGCCTGCCTCGTATATGAACCTGCTAGTGGGGTCTGAAAAGTTCACCAGGAAAGAGTTAAGCCCACTTGCCTTGCCAAAAGTAACAAGTTCCATCAGGCACTTCTGGTGTTTTACAAGGCCAGGTGAGCTCATTCATGAGCATAGTCAGCTCGCTGCCAGTGTGCTGAACTCCCTCTGCTTTGACCTGAGATTTGAGTTGCATACTTCTGGGGCTTAATCCTGTATTTAATTAAGTGAAGGTCAGGCTGAGGGTCAACTAGAGTAGTGAACTTAATCCAAGACCCACAGGTTATACAATAGCTGCTTTGGGGAAGTATAATTGCCGATAGGAATCAAGAGAAGAAAAGACAATATAATTGAACAAGTTATACGATAAAGGAGGAGAGGAAAGCAGGGTATTTTTCAGGCTGTGTGGCATGGGATGCATTGTACAAGAGTAGCCACTAGATAGCAGAACTGGCACGATGCTATGACACACTGTTGGGCCAAATGAAAGGTGAGCGTTGCTTTAGTGCCAGCAAACGGTATCTCTGGCTTCATGCAGTTGATACCTGCACACTGCAGCAGAGAGGGGCTTTTAAGATGTAATTCAGCATGTTGCTTCTTGCTGCTCTTACAGTTTGAGCACTTTTATTCAGCATGCTAACACAGGAGCTTATCTTCCAAACAAGCAGTCAGCTCTGAGTTTTGTTCCAGGGGAACTTTGCTAATGAGAGAGCTGCTTGTTAGCCCAGCTGCAGGGAGATACAGGCCACTGCAGACCAGTCCTGCCCAGTGCCCAAGTAGAGCCCTGGGTGACCCCATGAGCTGTGCCAAGATGACCTAGGCATGCTAGGAGCAGCTGCTGTGGCTCTGGCAGCACAACACCCTGCAGCATCCTCAGTACAGACCAGTTAGTGTGCACCTACTGGGCTGAGAAACTCTCTTCAGAGGAAAGGGGGTAATTCACACCACTCAACTGTATGTGTTTTTTGTCTTATTTTCCTGACAGCCCTGGATCCTGCCCCAGGCTGTCTCTGAAGCGCAAATGATCTGATCAACTGTAATACTGAATAATCAGAAATTGCCAGGAAAAGCCCTTTATCTGATATTCCGGAGTTACACTCTGTACATACTTTTCTATAAGAGAAATCATAAATATCTCTTTCATAGAGTAAAAAACAAAACCAGTTTGGAGCTCTGATTGGTAGATTCATCCAGACCCCAGTGAGACCTGCTTTGAAAGCCTTAACTTTAATAATTTAAAAACTCTGCAAAATCCCAATAGTGGTTGATTCTCATCAGGTATCCCATTTGTCTGCAATTATTGCAACTAAACAATAAGGTTGTATTTCTAGCTGTAGCAGATGAAGGAAGAGGAGGGTGTAGTCTCAAACCATTTGTATACTTTTGAACTCAGCTTTGAGGGAAAACAAGACTTTTCCAGGTAATTTTTAACTGTGCTATTGTTAGATTGCTGAAAGCTAGATTTCCCTGTGTCTCTTGCAGAATTTAAACAATGACATGCAAGTAACTTTGCAAGATACTAATTATGTATCCATAGCTATATATGTGCACATATCACCAGGAGTTGCATTCTTTCTCTTGCAAGAAGTGAACCCCTTGTGCTAAGTGAGAGAATGAACCGCATTGCACTGCACGGCCCTTTTATCATTTAATCTGCCTTCAAAAATGGAATAGAAAACAATTATTCTTATTTTGAGTGTGTTGCTGAGTGAAAAAGGCATCTGATGGCTCTAGAGAATTACTTTTCAATGACATCTCATTGTTTGACTCTGAGGCATATTTCCTGTCTAAACCTCACCCTACTGGTTTGCAAACTGGGAATGATGATGCTGGATTCATTTGCAAGCCAGAGTAAGACCCAATGCTTCTAGTTGGTGTAAATCAGGAAATCCTACTTAACAAAAAAGTAAAATAAGCTAAATTCAGTTGTGTTGGACCCTTTGTGGCACATGTGACACCCTGTACTAAATTGAGATGCACCTGGCACTCCAGCATGGCATCTCAATGTGACACTTGTCTACTGCCCTCTGCCAGAAGCTCTCTATTGCCTGTATGGAGTCATACACAGCTGTGTCTTCCTCCTGCTAGGAAAACAGCTTTAACACACCATCCACAAGCACCAGCACATGTTCAGTACCAGCCTGGCAGTGACACCAAGCATCTCCAGCCTACCTGAGAGAACTGAAAGGAGGAAATAATACTGTCCTGCCTGTTTAATTAGAGAAGCTGACGCGTGAATCATTGTTATAACGAGTTTAATTATAAACATGATTAAATAGGCAATTAGTGTATATTCTGCCCCAGATAAACAAAATTAAATTCCTGCAATATTAACATCTTTCACAAGGTTTATTATTAGCTTACTGTAAGTCACGTGGTACAGGAACATTTTCATGTCCTATATTTGTTGTGAATGAACAAACATTATTTTTTACTTCTGCTTAATCAAATGTAAAGGACAAAATTTCCTGCTCCTCTAAATAGATCCAAGATCTCTTGAAAAGCAGAATCCCATGCAGTTAAAGGAGGGGGGAGAAAAAAGTAGTCTTATAATGTAAGCTATAGTCAGTGCAGAGCTGCCAAGTTTAGCTAGTGGCATCTCACCCAGACAAGACTGGCAGATGGCAGGGATGCAGGGATCCAAACAGTGCTCCTGGAGTACCAAAATACTGCAAGAGCAAAGTGCAAGGAAATAAGTGCTTGGGAGAGAGGGATGGAACAGCTAAATTTCAAGTAAGATGCACTGTATTTTTTACAGAGGAATCAAAAGGATTTTTAGCAGATGTTATTTTACTTCGTGGTGTGCACATCTCCAGTGACAGCCCTCAAATAAAAGCAGTAATACCTTCCACATACAGGCTGGCTTTTTTGCAAGCGAACTGCATAAATATTAAATAGGTATAAGCAGCCTTTTAGGTTTAGTGAAGAGTAATTTGAAGGGTGTCCTGCTGAAGGAGGCAGAGAAATTGCTGGATGTCCATCTCTCTTCCCAGCAGGTCCCTGTGAGAAACCTCAGGTTAGGAGTGCGTGACCATTAATTAGTTTTAGGAAACCCCCATAACTCAGGTTTTCAGATGAAGAATCTGGTACTGAGAAACCAGTTGAAACTATTTATGAACTCTGAGTAGACTGAAAATTTTGTTTGCAGCACAATTCCCACCTACTAGGAGAAAGTTACAGCCTTTAGCATATAATTTGTATTTTCACATATGTATAAGGAATTTAAAGATCCACACGTTTTTCCAATGCTTCCTAGCCAACTGGGTTGTAATTTGTTTCCAGTTACTTATTTAAAGGTTTTCAGAAGTACACATTCTCTATTTGTCCTTTCCCAAGCATACATCATCATCATATGTGAAGGTTCATCTCTTTTTATTGGTCTATGAATCCAGAATGGATCCAAAATACGTTGACATATAAACCATATCTATAAAACTCTCTCAGTGAAAATTGAGTACATTTTCTATAGTACAGAAGTCTACCCCACAGCAGCTATATGTTGTTCATAGTGTAGTGAGCTTTTGGAAAACGAGCAGCATTTATAGAAGGCAGATTTGCAGTTAATATCTTCTATAGTGTTGGAATAAGCAAGTAGCTGGGTCATAAAGTCCAAGGAAAATCACAGTTTGGATAAGTAACTGCTGTGGTCCCATGATGATTTTTATCTTTTACAGCGTGGCATTTTGATCTCTTAGGATGCATAATGATGTTCATAGCTTAAAAATTATGTCTTTGCCTATTGATGTTGGTGATGAGGTAGTCTGTAAATTCCTGATTTAGATAGGTAAATTCCATCTTCCTCTCAAGTAAAAGCATGGGCCACATACAACTTTGATGAATGGATGTAGGTATTAGCATGTGATCATGACATGCTGTATAGGGATGAACCAATGGCCTTGCTGACCATGACTGGCATCGATGCAAATGGCATTTACTGGTTGAATGGTTCTGCATGATAGATATGTTAATATTTATGCTAGTCAGCAATGGTTGTAAAACCGGGCACATTATGTTGTACAAAGAAATAGGTGATGCAGATATGCCTCCAAAATGTAGTAGACAGACAAGCGCAGCTCTTAAGCATTAACAAAGCTGCCTGCTCTTTAAAGCACTTACTTAGGCTTAGTGAGCACTTTATCACATTGTCAAAATCAGCATCATCTTGAGCTTCCTGATATCAATATTATGCTCACTTGTCTTGGTTAACATTCAGCCTATTAAAGAGCAGACAAGAACTTCACAATTCCTTAAGACAAGCGTACTTAAAAGCCAACTGAATACTGAAATAGGCTTTTCTTCAAAAGTAACCGATGTAGTTTACTTCATTTGATACTAATTAAGCTTGTAGGCATTCTAGTCAATGCTCTGTAGTTTATTTCAGAAAACAGTGCATTCTAGTAACATGAGACCTTGTCACAGTGTTTCACTTTTGTACCTTTGTTTAAATTGGGGAGGAGTATATCGGTGTTTGTGTGTTGAATTATGGAGTGTGTGGCTTAATGATTTTTTTCCCCTTTGCTTTTCACAGCACAAAATCAGCACACAGTTAAAAATCTTGTAAGTCAGATTCCTACTGTGTCTGCATTTGTGTGGCCTAGGAACAAATTCATTTCAAATCTATGTTAACCTTTCTTTGAAGGTAAACGACTCTTTTCAAGTGCAGGACATTGCTGTTTTATTTTATAGGCTAACCGATATTCGATTAGCTTCAAAATGTAATTTGGCAATAATGCGATCATTTCAGTTTAAATTCAAAAGTAAACTTAAAGATGTTTTGGTTCTGCTTATAGTTTAAATCAACATTTCCAATTTAATCCATAACTTTTGCAAAACATATTTTAAATGAATTTTTTTCATTTAAAAAGAAGGTATTTTCACTGAAAATGTTTGAGAATGTTTATGTTGAAATGTTTTAGTTTACCATTCTTTGTTTGTTTTACATCTGAGTATTTACCTCTTTATTAGATTTTTGCTCCCATGACTTCCTGGACAGCAATCATGTTTCTGATACAATAACTGAGCATCCAGTAATTTCTTTACATTGCCTCACATGACAGGTTCATGAAAAACATTTGGGTGGAAAAAAAAGAACACATACAAAAACCAACCTTGGAAGTTTCAGAATATCCTATATATTTCTAAAAGACCTACTAAGTCACTTTTTGTATGATGGCGGGTGAAACATTGAGGTCTTAATCTAATAAAGGCTTAATGAGACAGCAGAAAGTTACTGACACTCTGCATTAGCAGTGATTAAAAACTGTGAAATTGTATTTAATAGTTTATAGTTTAAATTTTAACCATAAGATCATGAAAAATAATTATTTTTGATTAATTTTTCCAATTTAACATCACTATTCTTCAAGGACCAGGGAAGTATAACTCTAATGATTTTTCTTTTTATTTCTGAGACTATAATATGGTGTTTTAAGAAAATGTACTGAGTGAATATAACACTTTGTAACATACTTTAATCAGTGTCCAAACTTTATACCCCAACTTGACCTGCAAGATCAACTGTAAGTTTCTGTTGTGCTGTAAGAAATGGGAAGTTTCTATTCTGCTTTTCGGGGTTATGATGTCAAGGACAGTGCTAATAATAATATGAGTTCCGTTTTATCCAGGTACTCATTGGCAATTTATAGGATCCTTCAAGTTCAATTATTAATATAGGAGATTGATCATAGATTGAATAGTAGTGTGTGATCCTACTGGGAAATCAGCAGGCATTCTTTCTAAATCTGTACCTTATACCTTAGTTTTGTGTATTCAATGACATTTGAAGAAAGTATTAGAATACATACAAAACTTTCATTTCTTTCCTTTATTCTTATAAATCATGCAAAATGTACCTTCCATCTGAATGGCCCAGCAGGCCAGTTGCCAGCTGTAATATAAAGAAGGATACTATGGAAACTGAGAACTGGTTATGGCAGATACCCTGTCAAAGGAATGATTTATCATCTGGAAATACAAGCAGTAAGAGAGGCCCACCAGCTAGACCTGTATCATCTAAAGCAATCAAATCCTGCAAATACAAAGCAATTTAGTATTACCATTTCCAAGTGTTCCCCACAATAAGGACTCTTGTATGCCAAAGTTTAATATTCAGAGCAGAAACCACAAACTCTAACTGCCACTCTTGGTCAAGATAGCTAATAACAGTTCCCAGGCAATGGCACTGTTGTAATAGTACTGCACAAAGCAGCTGGGGATTTACTTGTATGTCAGCTACTGCATCTGAGAGCTAGAAAACGATGGTGGGTCAGACATCCATTTGCTTTATATATTGATATAATTTCATCAGAATTTATGATGTGGGAATTACTGCACTGGCAAGAAATGTAATCTAACCTTCATCTTGCACAGTGTAGTACAGATATTATGTTTTTGAGAGAAATATACTGACTTGTTGAATGAGATTACTCCAAGTGGATTCCTAATGGATTTCAATATTCCCCTGGATAAAACAATGCTATTTGCTTTGTATTTATTAAATTTTTAAAAATATATATACAGAAGATAAAACCTCTTCTGGCACCATATATTCTTTCATTTTGCAAACTACAAACATACATTTGTTCATTAATTTTAATGTCTAAACTTTTCCCTGAGTAACAGTCTCTGCATTTATTCAATTCCCTTTTTTTTTTTTTTCCAACTACAAACTTCTTCTGTTTAAAGAGTTTTAAGTCTAAGTACTGACAACTATATACTACTCTATTTCCTGTCCTGGATTAGATGCTTGACTTTGCACATCTGGATCACATGATTATTAGTTCAGGGACATTCCCAAATGCCTGGGCATGTCCTTGGTGAAGGGTGAAATATTTAGGATACTCTTTATTATGACACTCCTCACATAACAGAACTCCATGAAACTGAATCGGGAGATAAAAGTTGGAGTAATCTTGAGACTGCTTTATATCATGAGTCAAGAATGGGGAAAAGAAAATTAATGATAGTAAAGAGGAATCTTGAGCGATTCAGAACTACTGAATAGTTCTGAGGAGACTTTAAGACAAAATCACAAACTCTAGTGCCTTCTCTATGGTTGGATTATCCATAAGAATTTAATTACTTTCAGCCCCATCAATATCATGCATTTGCCCACTGCTAGGCCACATTCTCCCAAGCTCTTGCTTGCTTATTAAAAAAGGAAAAAGGCATATGTTTGCCAAAGGAGATTTGTCTCTGGTGGTGTGGAATGCAGCTCTTGAGAGCCCTGAAATACCTTCTGAGCAGGATGCTCTCCAAGCATGTCAGGCCAGGTGAAGAAGGAATGTTCAGGAGCAGAGCAATCTGTGCCTGTCATCTGCCTTCAGAATCATGCTCATTCTGTTGTAAGTCTCAGAGAGGCAGCATTGCTTTGTGCAAGTAAGGAGTAAAACAGCTGGTTGCAAAATTGGAAATAAGCTGCAAGGAAGTAAAACTTGGAAATCATCCCTCATCATGTCTTCATCAATAGAAATACAAAGCATTGTGTATATCATATGTCATAAACACTAACATTATGTATAGATAGAATGAATTAATATCCTGGAACCATCATTGTGAGATGATACTAGTCATGGCTTATTATCAATGACTTTATGTCCAGGTGGAGGCTGGTCATGAGTGGTGTCCCCTAGGGATCTGTCTTGGAACAGATGCTCTTCAACATCTTTATCAACAACATAGACACTGGGATTGAATGTACCCTCAGTAAGTTTGTGGATGACACAAGCTCCTATAGAGCTTAATTTCTTCTGTACAGATGGTACCTGACAGAAATTGGTATATAAAATAAGTTTGTCACTTATTACTGAGAATTCTTTTAGGGTTTTGGAAGAAACAGTTTTTTGCTGTGATAGAAAGACACACACCAGTGATTTCTTCTGGGTAGGCACATGCAGCACGACCACTCTGTAGTCACTGCAGAGTACTGTCAAATTTTCTGAAATAAAAGCTTTAAATCAGTTATTTTGTCAGTGTTGCAGAAGTACTGTTGTGAAGTATTCTTCCACTTTCCTTGGATTATGGCCTATGCCATGTGCTGCCATTGTGGCCCTGTTAGAGGTCTCTAGAACTTTAATGCTGCTTTAATGTCAGCTCTAGCTCTATACAAAACCATTTGTTTTAGCACCTTAACAGGAGCTTATAGGTGGTGTGTGTGAGCGTTCCAGGTTTAAGGTTTCTACTGAATAGATATGCTGTGCTAATGGCCAAGAAGAATGTATTTACTTAATGTTTTACTATTATTAAGTGGCAGAGATGTTATTACAGAGGCAGAAGATGAGATGGGAGATGTATATAGGCACGTCATTCCTTGGGTACAGATGGGTGTACTTCAGACTGATGTGTTGAGTCCCCTGAGGTGGTCATTGCTGTTTCATTCTTCTACTTTATTTACCATCATTTGATTCTCATTGAGAAGAGGTAGTATTTAATGATGCAGAAGCAATTGTAACACACTGAACCCTTCTAATGCAGATCGTGGTAATTCCCTGCTTTCTTCACCACAGTCTCCTCATCTTTGCACCTGAAATATGTGTACCTAGCAAGCATCAAAGCAGTTCTGTTTTGAAAAGATTTTCCCTGTGAAGGAGGAAGCTCTTGGTTATGATGCTCACAGCCTATTATTAAACAATGCACACAGAACAATTTTCAGTCCAAAATGAAGGGGAGAAACATAACAGTAGAGTCTGAGCATGAAGTGATGTGAGTGCATCTATCTGTGTTTTATAGAGGCAAGCTTGAGGTTTGTACCTAAAAGCGTTTGTTTCAAAGCAGTGTAGTGAGCCTGAAGGAGCAGTGTTTTAAAACAAATCAGTCAGCATTTTATTGGTGTCGTCCCAGCTTTGTACTAAACACTGAGATTAATGTTAAATCGCAGCTCAGGAATAATTCATGAGATCTCATACAATGTAATTGCTGATTTTGGCATCAATAGTCTGTATCCCTTTATTTCCTAGATTAGCTTCCCTTCCTGAACTACTGGATGTCATGCTAGAGACAATGATTTTATTTGACATATTTAGGAAAGAGAGACCCACCTATTTTACATAAAACAATGTCTGAAGGATGCGCCTGTACTGCTGATATGCCTGTCTGCGCTGACACATTGCTGCAAAAGGCAGAGCCTGATGGGATAGCAGAGAGCACAGCACTAAATGTCTCCCTTCAAACTGTTGACTGAATGGTTAGTTTTCTTCCAAATCTTCATAAAAACTAATGAAATTACCCTTCACCTATCTTTGAGGATTAGCATTAATGCTCAGAACAAACTGCATGACTACTAATCTCTTAATGTCCCTTAAGATATGTACAAAATGAAATTTATAAATAATAAATGAATTCCAACTTTTTCTAGAAATAGTCTTTCTCCACCCTGAGGCTTATGTGCTCCTGTGTGAGGCCAGGCTGATATAGCGAGCTGGAGGAATTTGACTTTAAACAGTAATGCACCCCTGTGCCCATGAAGGCCAATGGGTCTAAGTATCTCCAACCTCTCCCCTCTGAACGGAAAAGAAGAAATTGTTAATATTTGTCAGAATTCACTGCATGCACTATAATCAAAAGTGTTCCCAACTGAAAAATCCAACTGTCTTTCTTAGTTTGAATGCAAAACCAGTATATTTCCAAATGGTGATACTAGAGGGGGGTAGTCACACAGACTTTAGAGACTCAGTTGAGTACTTGATGATTTTGGTATCTACTTTTAAAGATGTCCTTTTTAGACTGTAGAAAATCATGGACTTTGAATTTAATAGTTAAAATTTCCCAGGAGAGCTGGTCTCTGACCTCCATACCCTGGGGTGTTTGTTTGCTTACTAAGTGCACCTGAAGTATATTTATCTCACTTGCACATATTTTAGAGTACAGCAGACATGGAAAATATATACATTTATGTTTTTCCTTACATAAATAATTATTTCTGAAAGAGTGTGGCAGCATCAACTGGGACTGATGGTAACGATACATTTTGAAACAGACTTGAATCTGTTGGAGTTTGCTCATAGATTCAAACTGCAGTCACTGCAGGCCTGACTGTCTGTCCAAGAGCTCTTCCCAGGCCATTCTTTAGGTTTGTATTTTCTCTATTCCCAAGGAATCTTCATGCAGGGAAAAGATTTTGAGCTCCACAAAAGGCAATATTCAAATCCAGAAAGATCTTTTTTTAGTAACTTGCCTAAGATACATGCACTTAATTTTTAATCATGGTAAACCTGAAAGCCTAAAATAGGTATTCAGGCTTTGTATCCCAAGCGTAAATGAAATTGCATGCCTTATGGTGGGAATGTACAAAAACAGCAAGCCCCCAGAGTCAGCAAAAGAGGCCTGAGTTTATGCTGAATCCTTCCCATGCTGAGGGAGAAGGACGCTTTGCCATGGCTACCAGAGGAACTGATGCAATCCCTGCTTTGTCCTGGGAAGACTGCTCTAAGCAGGTAGGAGCAGGCTGTTCTTACCATCTTGTTCCTTCTAAAATCAGCAGCACTGATTATGTTTGTATGGACCTGACTTGACATTTGGTCTACTGGATCAATTCTGTTAGACAATGAAGGTGAAGAATCCCCTAACTTGTGTATCCTGGCAGACTATTAGCTGAGATCTGTCAGAAATCAGTGTTCTGTGTATGTAGAAAAGCAGAATTTTTTTGAGGGCAGGTAATGGGCATGTTGGCACCAACACAAGTTGACCACACATGGAATTTAGGCAGTAGCGTCTAAATGGTCCCCTGGATTCTGCAAGCATAACACATGGTGCTACTGGTTCAGAGCTAGATTTCCAAAAATACCTGTTCCAAAATCTCATTTGCTTTCAGCTGTTATTGGGCACAAATTCAGTCTCTGAAAGTCTCTAACCCCATTGAATATGGTTTGTAAGAATTTTTATAATGTATTTATTCATGGTAAAAGTGCATACGTGGTGGGTAACACAGTTTGCTTATAGAAAATACGTGTAACAGAAACGTATGAAACATCTTTAAAACATCTTTCTGAAGCGATCGTTACTGTTTGAAACCCAAACAATGATTTTATTGGAATAAAACAGATCTTTTTCTTAAAGCCATAAGATTCCCATTGGTTTCAAATGGAGTTTTGAGTGCTCAGAACCCAGAAAAGGAACATCTTTTATATTTATGCTTATAATTTTATGTTGGCCAAATGTACAGTTTCCTAACTTTACAAAAAATGCATAAATTAATAATACAAAATAAAAATAGTCTGACCCAAATTACCTCAAGGCTGAGATACTATGTGCCTAATTTCAGCCCAATTTTCATGGCTGTGTTATCAGAGCCTGCATATTTATAATGAAATTACTGACAACCCTTTTTTTCACAAGGAGATTCTCTTGCTTTAAGACCAACATAAATATAGATAGACAAATTTACTATGCAGAAAAACAAACATTAATAAGGATTTTGATACACAGAATAATATAGAAATGACAACATATTTTTGACTCTGTACAAAGACATTCATTCATCTGTAAATGATTACATTTATATCTGTGGCAGAATGGTAGTGTGGGGCATATGAATCTCACCTTCAAAAGATATTCTTTCTTTCTACAAAAAAACCCCAGTAAGCACAGGAAACTTCAATCAATGTCTTATATACGAAAACTATGACACTGTCAAACTGGTGTCATTAAAGCTAACTAACCATATTAAACGAATATTAAAATATAGGTTTCTTTGCATAACATAATGAGTAAAACTGCTTTTAAGTTTTTCTCTATGCTTTGAGGTGTAGGTGGCATTTTCATTCCAAAACTTTGAAGTCAGAACAAAATGTACAGGTAGAGGGTACTAGATCAAATAATAATCAACTTCAAAAAGCATTTTGGCTGTTAGATGTCCCAAGGCTAATTTCCTCTAGACATTTTAAATGTAAATGTCTAAACTCATTTAAAAATTGTAAATTGGTCTAGGTTCAATCAAAAACCATCCTGACACAGAACAGGGAGACTGGGCTAATTGTCATTTGTTTGTCAAATGAATTCCATTTGGAAAGCAATGAAACCTCCAAGCTAATTCTTTTAAGGTGAGCTGGTAGTTGTATTATCAGTTAAATGCAGTAAAATGGATAATCACATGATGATAATGAAAACTGAACCTATGTTAGCACTCAGGCTTAGTCTGCCACAGGGCATGTAGTGATGGAACTTAAGTACTGTAATGTTCCATTGGGCACAATGGCACCAAGTCTGCTCTTTAGCCTTACAGACACTTTCTTTGCATTTTAAAAAACTTTATCAAAGCACCGTGGCAATGTAGAAAATGTCAAAGTGAAATGCACTGTAGGCAAATTGAGATTTCATTAAGTTTAAATTTATTGCTTTTGACTGATGTATTACCATGCTTGTTAAGAACCAGTAATTTGGAATATCTGCCTGCCTGGTAAAACAGCTTTGTCTCCTTGCGTAATACTTCATATGGACTTTGAAAGACCACAGTAATTCAAAAAAAGAAAAAAGTGTGGGTTATTTTATTTTTCTAAAGAACATTTTCAAATATTTTAAGGTCCCTGGCCTAATGGATCAACAGACTTAAGCATGGGTCCCAAGTGGGTTCTTGGTGGACTTGATAGAAAATTACAGCAGTGATATGTTATTTCTTTGAGTTGGTATAACATTGCGTTCACTGACAACAGAACCTTGGGAGGCATTACCAATTCTACTTGTTCTGTCACTCTCAGAACGTTTATGTTGGAAATAAAGTGTTTGTGGGAGATAAGGAATCCAACCAACTAGCTGAAGACGGCATGCAGATGAATACTTTTTAAATAAATGCATGTAAACATGTATAAATTGTGGGCATATGTGAGTTTGAGGATTGGTATATAAGCAGACAAAGCAGAGATACAGCTATATCTGTACTCTTGCAGAACATATGCAGGTATTCTTTGTGTTGCACAGTATCTATAGGTTGTTTAGTTTCCAGACTCTATGGCAAAAGCTAGATTTGAGTTGTTGGCATAAAATCCCTTGAAGTACTCTAGTGCTTTATTTCTCTTCATGAAAGGATTGAATCAGTAGTGTAGAACTCACGCAATTTCTGACTGATGAGGAAGGCTGGTTACTGCCCTCTGAGAGAGACCTGGATTGAATTGACTATATTCCAGATATATTTATTTACCCTTGGTGCCAGGGTTTTATGGAAGAAGTGACATAGTTTGTGAAACCCAGGAATGCATTATCATGTTATCTGGTACCTTAGATGGACAGTCAATATGAACAGACTGTAGTCACACCTGTCCCTATATCCAGTTCACCAGCTAATGAAATGGAAACAATAAAAGTCTTTGAACAAAAAACAGACATTTGAGTCTTTGGGTTTAAATGAGAAGATTGTAGAACTCAAATGGGTTTCCTCTAGTGCTGCCAAAGCAGCCATATCTATGCTGGTGACAGTGTTGAAAGTAGAGTCACATAACAAAGCTTGATTTGTGCCCATCCATATGCTTTCATTTCACAGAGTATTGGAACTACTACATTCTTCTTCTTGGGGTGAGGGAAAGAAGAGATTAAATTATAACTCTTTCAATAACATTTTAAGTCAAACTTCCATCTGAAAACAGAATAAAAATGTATGCGTGAAATTTTATTAATTTAATTTGTTTTTATAATTTAAAATCAATATTGTGAAGGTCTGGGCATTTCATATATGGCACAATAGTTTGCGACTGAATAATCTTACCCCCTTTCTTATAGTGAAATAACCTATTTCCTTCTGTCTCTGTACAGATGTTGCCTCAAACATTGCCTGGCTTTGTCTGTAGATATCAAAGCAGGACATGCATCTGCATAACCCTAGCCCCAATTCACCTACAGTATAGTTTTTAGAGGGGAATTAGTTTCTAATTTATGCTGAGATAAGCTTTCAATAAGAGAAGAATGCATGCACATATACATAAATGGCCAATTAAGAGTCACAGAACATACACAGCATCTTGTTCCTGGTGATTCCAGCACTAACAGTGGCTCAGCCTGAAGCTTTACTTCTGAGGAGCAGGAATACTTTTTTCCTGTGAAAATGGGAACTTGTCACCCATGTTTCAGGTTGCGAATCTAAAACTCTCTTTAAAAATGAAGGCTTTCTAGTTTTGCTTTTGGATATCATAGAAAGGCTCCAACACTCAATAAGAAGGGTGTGGAGTCAAAGTACGAGCTAAGGTAAAACATTTTATTTGATAAAACATCAGTTTTTTGCTTTAAGACACATATATGCAGCTCCCTTTGAAGTCCAGAAGAGCTATAGAAGTCTACACTTGAGGGCAGAATTTGGCCCAGTGTGATAACACTGGAGCTTGTAATCTGAAAACGGAGTGTATTTATTACATTTTCAAGAATGTGTGGGTTAGCTTAAATTAGCCAAGAAGGACAAATGCCTCTGAATAATTCTTCTTCACAACACGTGCTTCAGAACACTGTAAGAATTACAAGTAAACTCCAGCTTTCTGTTTTCTTTTAAAGCACTGGTCAAAATTTGCATTTTGGAGTGAGCCACTAGCTGGAGCTAAAGGCCTGTAGAGCAAATTCAAAGGAGAAAGGAAATGAAAGGGGGAAATTCACAACCTTTTTATTCTCTTGAGGAAAAAATCCAGAGTTTTTTGGGCAGGCCTGGAACAAATTTTTGACTGAGTTTTGGATACTGGTTATCATCAGTTAAAATGATAGAAAAGTCAGTGTAAAATATGATATCATCTGTATGTTTGAGCTCATGGTTAGCTGAACTAAAGTGCAGCAAGGTCTGATACTTCATGACAGAATGAATCAAAGCAGATGTATTGGAAAGAGCTTTTTAAAAGCACTCAAAGGCGCAGCAAAAAAATATACAGAAAGAAAAACTTAGATTAATAATGTAATTAAAGGCAGAAATTAATTGTTGGGTAGTATTTTGAATTGAAAGTTCATAACAAAGTGTGTGACACATTTTCTTGAAATTAGTGATTTTACAAAGGCTCTTCAATATGTGTTCTTTTAAACATTTCCTAGGAAGACATATTCATGCTAGCAGATTCCTTTTTGTAGGTAAGAATCAATTTACCTATGGCAATCAAATACAACGTATCAGGTGGGAATTTAGCACTGCCTGCTTCTGAAGGGTCAAAGTAGAGCAGGAACCCGAAAAAGAAATCTGTATTCCATTTAGGCAACTGTTTGGAAAACCTTAGCCAAGAAAAAGTACAATGTCTTGAAATTGTGACTATCCTATTTTACGCACAATTCAGAAAGTCTTGAATTAGAATGAAATAGAATCTAGAATGGTAGCCAGAATCAGGCTTAGTGGGGCCAAAGCCTACTCTAGAAAGAAGATTAAAGACCTGAGTTATAAGCTGAGAAATTTTTAGAGAAGATTTTTGGAGGGGAAGGAACCTTGCCTGGAAGAACACTGAAAACATGCAATGACCCAGTTCCCCAGTGCCACCCTAGGTACATTAACTGCCACAGCAATTTCCCAGAGAGAGAAGTGTGTTTCCTATATGCTTATTGGATATTTGGAGCATGGCTGGGAGATGATTTAAGAAGAGAG